>NC_090437.1:948437207-949836528 GCF_031143425.1 Pleurodeles waltl
CCAGAGTGCACAGCACAGTTGTGTAAAGACCAAGAACAGTGTGAAGGTATCAGATATGATGGTGTGCCGCTTCGCGTTCCACTAAAGAAGTCCACATTTTCTAAACACAAGCACGATTTCAATAGAGCAGCGCTACACTACACAAAAACAATAATTGAAATAGCCACTACCTATAGGCTCAGGAGAAAAGACTGAGCAGCGATGTGTGTGTGACTTTCGGATCATTACTGTCACACGTGCGGATGCAGCTGAAGTGGCTACTCACACGCACCGCAATCCTCTGCTCGCCCAATGCATAGACCACTTCGATGCAAATTAATATACCTATCGTTCACCTTTTTCAAGATTGATGTCTGGGTTTAGGATGATTCTAACATGAACCAAGTTGTTCTTGTTCACCAAAGCTCTTTCAGTCTGCCTGTGCTTCTTCATTCTGTTCGAGCTGATCCTAAATGCTGCTGCCCAACTCTGTCAGGCTGCCACGTGGGTTTTATTGTTGGACAAGTTGAGGCAGGAAAAGGGAGCACACGGAGCAGCCATACTGAATATTATGCCAGAATACCACAAAAGGATGGAGAAAGCATTCTATTTTTTTTTTCGCAGAATCAGAAATACAAATATGACATGTGATTCTCCAAATTATAGTGACGTGTCCTACATGTGAAGTGGTCTGTCTGGTAAATCTTACTGCAAGATAACCCAAGAAACCATGCATGGTGGGCACTCACACCGCACATGGTACTAGCCATCAGCACCTTTCAGTGCTACCTTGATCAACAGCTGCCTGGAAAGTTTATAACTGCTTTAGACTTCCTTTCGCCACTTCTTACCCATGAAAAGAAGGACTTGTTTGCTGAGAGTCTAGTAGCTCATTAAGCTGCATCCTAAGGACCATGGTGTCTTTCTGCTTTGCCTTGAGGGTGTGCCCTTCCTGCTATGTGTAAACTTAAACCACTTCTGAGAGAACTTGGTGCTGAGTACAGAGGGCGTATCTGGCTAGGGATCTATTGGCTGGAATCCCACGAATACAGTAGTGGCTAGAAACCATTGAAAATGTTGATGAAAGGCATTGGGTTAAACTGAAAAGGTGCTAACCCAATGCCTTTCAGAGCTTAAATGCTTTGTGACTGCCCGTTTATAATCCTCTCCTCTCTAAACTGATGTGACTGGTATCACATGTGCAGATGCACAAAGCATTGGCTTTCATTGCCTTGCATCTTTGACTTGCCGTTATAAAAGGTTAGAGGATGTTAGGCAATCTAGACCGCCAAGTGTGTTTATTAAAAAGCCCAAAAGCTTACAAGTATATCAGGCGAGACACCTGAAGTTAGTATTATTATAAAAGTTTTTTAAAGCACATAGCTACCCAGACAGGGTTTCCCAGAGCTAAGCAAACTTGGGCAGAGCAACAGAAACTTAACAGTAGAACAAAAAGAGGTAAAAAAGCCATCTCTTTGAAAGTTTTTGAAAAAACACCAAAAGACTTACAGAACCTCATAGAGGCAGCTAATGCATTCCTTAATTTGGGGTCCAATTAGGAGAAAGACCAGCTACCCTGTCTGGCTTTCCTAACTCTGGGAACTGTAGAGAGACTGAAATTGCTTGAGTGAAAGGAGTGTTTGGGACAGTAATGTGCCACCAGTGAGCTGACGTAAAGTGGGCACAGAGTTTTAAAGTGCATTTGCTTCGCAATCAGAAGCCAATGAAGATCATGTAAAATGTTTAAAATGGAGGAGTGCTTGGGAAGATGGGACAGCAACCTGGCAGCCTCATGCCAAACTACCTGAATGCACCTAAGTAAATCCTTAGGGGCCCCTAGTTAAAGAATGCTGCTATAGTCCAACCTAGAGATGTTTACTGCTTGTATTGCAATTCTTGAGCAGAAACCAGAAATAGCCAAAGTATTTTTCTTGACCAATTTAGGACGCCAAAACAGGTGGAGGTTACCTTGGTGATTTGATAATTCATCAAAAGTTTATCATCAAGCAAACCCTAAGTTCTTGTCTAGTGAAAAAGGGGAGGGGGCACTATCCAGAGTGTTGGCCCAGTGGCGGGGACCTCAAAGATAAGATTGATTACCTAGCAACAACATTTCAGACATATCCCCATTTAGATTAAGGGATTTGTTGTTCACCCAGGCTGCTACCTTCATGAGGCAGGCACAAAGAGTGACAGATCTGCAGTCTTCCTTGGGAAAAAAGTTACAATAATTTCGGTATCATTCACGTAAAGCAAAGTGAGACCACAAATTTTCACCACATCAGCTAGGGGTTGCACATAAATGTGAAACAGGGTTGAACTAAGAGCAGAGTCCGGTGGCACACCTGAGGATAGGAGTTTCATGTATGAATTTTAGTAGAAACCAGGAAAGACCGACCTTGTAAAAACAAACTTAACCAAGCCAGGGTCGGGTACATCCTGTATGACTCCTGCCTCACACCGCATTGGAACATGATCAAGTTCGGCCATGTCAGTTGTCAAGAGCCATTTACTTGTCTCTGCATCAGCCCCATGCTCAATTATATACTGCAGCATGCACAGTGTGGGTGTGGCACAAACTCTGCCACAGAGCGGGCACGTATCCTCCCTCTATACCTCTACTAGATCAACCTGCGCTCTCCATAACGCGCAATGCAGGCACACAGACGAGACTACACAAAATGCAGCTGACTACCTTGGAAGCCCTTTACCCTCAGGGCCAGCTCATTACCCCGGATCAGACATTGCAGGAGCCGTTCAATACTCCACTACATAGGTTGACCTATTTCCAGTTGCGCACTGCGCTTCACGCTCAGAATGATGACATTTTGGCTGCACCACCTGTGCATGAGGCTCTAAAAATATTGCATATCGCCTCAACACCGTGTTATCTGATTACCAGACTACACATTGCTCTGCAAACCACCTCGCTGGTTCTATGTCCCCATGTGCGGGAGCTGTGGGAACACGACCTGGGTGTACCACTCTCAGATGCTAGCTGGAAATATTGCTGCACATACATTAGCACACTCTTCCCAAATTAACACCTGTGTCTGATTCATTTCAGATTTCTACATCATGTTTATTACACTCCAGCGTGCCTCTACTGCATTGGGCTTCGGGCCGACGTGGGCTGCTGGCTGTGCTCCACCACAGCTGTAGACTTCCTGCACACCGCCTGGGGGTGTTCAGCGGTGCAGGCTTTCTGGTGGGAGGTGTTTGACGTGGTGGGCATTGTGACTCCCCGCACCCCCCTAGTCTCACGCTTGGGTTATGTGAAGGACGTCCCAGGTGATATGTGAAAACTAGTGGGCATGCTGCTTCTGCTTGCCAAGCGTAGGTTAGTGATGCATTGGGGTCACAGAGGGTCTCCCCGGAAGCCTGACTGGCTAAAGGATGCTGCACATTGTCAAGAACAGCTCCAATTATACTGGGATCTGATGCCGGTAGGCTCACGACCCCTGGATACCTGGGGTCCCCTGATGAGTTTCTTGCAAACTCAAGTGATTGACCTGTTGGAACAGCACGTGGTGCACACACTGCATTCCCCCTCCAATATGCGTGATGTAACTGAAACTACATGAGTAAGTCATATGTAATTTGTCACTACACTGGCTTTTACTGAACTGATGAGTGCATTATCTTTTCCTACACATTTCTATCTCTCCCTTTAGTTACTTCCTACTTACTCTCTTGAGTCTGTGCCTCTTCTTGCCATGCTCATAATTATTTTTTTCTTTCCCTACAATGTGACAGCACAAACAAATGCATCTTTATGAGGATACGCTGTCCGATCATTATTTGCTGTGTGCGGTCTGGACCACATATTGAATTTTCGATGAGCTTGCCCTTTGTTCTATAACTGTGTATATTTCTGTTACTTTTGCAAAATGCAAAAATAAATAATAAGAAAAGAAAAACACAGTCAGGATCAAATCTCTGGATGCTGGTGTCCTCCAGTTTTTTAAGAAGTAGCAGGTGCAAAATGTTGTTGAACACTACAGTGAGATATAGAAGGATCAAGGTCGAATTGCAATTCCTGTCTAGTTGATGCCTAAGCTGTTCAGTGACTTAAAGCAGGGTGGATCTGGTGGTGTAGACAGCTCTGAATCCAGATTGATTGCCTGGGGTGGAGAATACTATGTGTGTTTACAAAAACTGAAAGGTTATGATTTACTGTATATGTTTTTTCAGAATTTTTGCAAATAGAGGTAAAAGTGAAATTGGTCAATAGTTAGACCAGTTGAGAGGATCTAGGTTCAGCTTATTCAATAAAGGAATTATTGGTGCATGTTTCCAGGAGGGACCAGCCCTTCCTTAAGTGAGGAATAAAAAAAATAATTGCAATATAAAAAAAATGCTGAAAGCATAACTTACTAAAATAAGCTGGAGGGAGGAGATCGAAAGGCTAGCCGAAATTAATGGAATTCATTTGGGTAGTAAATACCTGTAGATCAATAGGCGTGAAGGCACTTAAAAGGCTGGATGGATAGAAGGCAAAAGTTGTTTCTTTCTCCACTTGCAAATTGGAAAGAAAAGTCATAGGACTTAGAGAGGCAGAAGCCTGATATCAGCCACTTTTTTACAAAAGAAGACAGCCAGCTCATCACATTGTGTCTGTGGAAGTGGAATGGAAGGAGATATAGTTACAGGATCTGTTAGGGATTTAACCACTTGAAATAGCATTTTAGAACAATTGTGAACCAAAGTAATGTTGTCAGAATATAAAAGGGCTCGGTAGAGTAACATTCTTTACAGCAGTCTCTCAGGGCCAGCTTTTATTTCAGTTTGTCCTACTCACAGTAGATTTTACTCCATGTCCTTTCAGGGTGCTCACACTTGTTTTGATCCCACATAAAGTATCATTAAACCAGGAAGCCAGAGGAACAGATCTGAAGTAGGTAGTAGATCTGAGATGGAGCATAGACCACCTGTTAGGAATTATCCTTTCTTCTTTTGAAATGTAAGACAACACCCAGTGTCTTTTTAGCTTCAGCACCCGTATTCTCTGTATTGTATACACTTCATAGGATATCGACAACTTGATTGTCAGTTGGTGCTGTGCTGACTTTTACTAGAACAATCTGAATTTTCTCACAAAGCCTACATGGCTTGAATATTATTGATCTGTGGATAAATGTGCCTTTAAATTGTCAGAAGATTCCTACATGATGGTAGGTCAAGGTATTTTAAAGTAGAAAATGTAATGTAGAAATGGTCACAGATAGCAGGTCTTGTCCTCTTCTGATCATTTACAGGTCCGGAAAGTGTTTTGAGGATGGTACCATGGAGTGACACATTTATAAGTGGCACCAACTGATAGATGGCCATTCCCTAATAAATGGGATACAAGTTCCCAGGGATGGCCTTAGACACTTTTTCAGAAGTTCCTGTTTGCCTTACTGCAAACAATCCCACAAAGCCCTAACTCTCAAAATGTAATATAGGGAAATATTTCTCTATTTTTGTAGAGCCTTTGTACCCACTTAGAGACGTGGTCAGGGTTTTGAGCAGTCCCTTCTTCTGAGGTCATTTAAAACCTCTTTTAGGAACAGATGTTCTCCCACTAGTGTTAGTGACTGCCTGACAGGGAGGACAAAGGAAGGGACCTATTCATGTGTCATATGACATCTGTTTGTGGCAGGGGAGGTGCCTTTGAAGTAAATTAAGTTCTTGTGCAAAGCCCAATTGGTCTTCCTGCCAGGAGAACAAAAACACATCCCCACGCCCAGGCCATTTTCTCTGCTCCCAGAGCATTTTCATACCTCATTAAGCTATTCACCAGCTGGGTGACAGTTGTAACGCTAATGTAATTTAGCCTCCAGGTGCTTCAAGCAGGGAAAGGTAACTGTCTAAAAACCTGTACAATTATTTTTCCAGGTGGCCCCTAGCCTGAGATAGAAAATTAATATTTACTATTACTTCACAGTGATTCTCTATGCGTCAGTCATCCTTACTATATAGTTTTTTGAGTGCTCATCACTCTAAGAACATGTTCACTTTAAATTTCTACGTTGCATATCCTACTTTCACATACCATACACCCAGCCTTGGTGGCTACAAGCCTTACATAGGGGTGACATTAATATTTAAAAGGGAGAATTTCTCCTGTCAAAAATGGTCATTTTGACAGGTCAGGCTACAGTTTTAAAACTGCAGTAGAAACGGCACAGTAGTGCTATAGTCCGTAGCCAGGGGCTCTGGAATTATGCAGCAAATGAAAACCAAAGTATGTGGCAGGATTAACTAAATTTTGCACCAACAAAAGGCAGATTATGCAACCAAATGTAGCACATTTTGTGATCTTATTTCTTCAGAATTGTGGTGTTTTTCATGTTAACAATGTCTGGATTAACGTTTCACCTCATTAGTGCCAGTATAACATCCAAATGCAGCCATAAGCAACTTAAAGTTGACCAGTCAATCTTTGTATAGGGCCTTCCTCTGTAGGGCAACACAGGTCACAGTGATTTAAGCAACTTTTGATCTGTTTGAGCTAGAAGCATTGTTTTCCTAAAATCTGCAGATGATGTAGCAGATCATGTGTCAAATGCAGCAAATCCATAATAATGCAGAAAATGCCAAAGTCACCAAATTGCATAATTCCAATGATGCTTTCCATTGGTAGCATTTAACTTTCCATGCCATGGATATATTTTGAGACACTATACACTGTGGCCTTAAAGGAAAGGTAACTGTGCCAATTAAGGGTAAGCTTATCTTGACATGTTTTAAGGGTCAAAGAACATGCACTAGGGCCGGGTTACCAGAGCCTGGGCGCACGGAGTCACAAATCAGCACCATCAGTCTACACAACATGGGAGTGACCATGAAAAAGGGACTTTCTCACAGTGATTTAATGAAGTCAGTTATACATGGTAAGATGTTCTTATGATTGCAATACATTTGAATTGCCAGCCTCCTTATATGCGTCTCATTTCATTGTAGAAAAGCAAACAGGAGCACATTTTGCGGGCTTCTCATAAACATTAAAAATACGATTCCAACCATGGGTTAAGGCAAAGAAATGCATGCTTGTGTATCCTAGACCCCTGTTAGGAATTATCTTTTCTTCTTTTGAAATATAATACAATATCCTGTGCCCTTTCAGTTTCAGCGCCCTTATTCTTTGTATTGTATACACTTCAGAGGATATCGACAACTTGATTGTCGGTCGGTGCCGTGCTGACTTAATAGAACAATCCAAATTCTCTCTAAGCCTAAATGGCTTGAATGGTATTGATCTGGGGATAAATGTGCTTTCAAAGAGCCAGTGGATTCCTGCGTGATGTGAGGGCATGCGCAAAGACTCTATTTGTTTCTTCTTGTAGTTGAAATTGTACTGCAGACACTTGTTTGTATTTTTCTGTAATATTTTGAAGCAGTCATTCTCTCTATCGACTTTCAAATGTATTGTTGTTTGGCAGAGGGGTCTTCTTTGCCTTTTATTATTTAAACTGCAAACCTATTGTTAGGCCTCAAATGTAAACGACGGTGCTGAAGGGTTCTAAAGATGGCTGCATCTGGTGTTGCGCACATTTTTTTATTCTCCCGCGCAAAATCATTATTAAGAACTCAAAGCCCCTTTTTATCATGCTGCTATGGGGCAGCTCAAATACAAATGTACTGCTTTATTGAAATTTCTTTCGTGGGGAAAGGGCAGGTAGTTTATATTCTGCCACAGTATTAGAAGAGTGCAGTCGAGCATGTAATGTGTTTGTTGTACTTTGGGAGCTATTCTTTTACTGGTAAAGATGCCACAGGTGGGGATCAATAGAACTGTCTGCCCATCCGATCACAGTCACTTTATTGCATTACCCAGTGCGTTTTTGCTGGAGTTCTCAGCTTGAATGGCTAATTGAAATTGAATGTCAATTTGTGTGGTACTCCAGAGATAGGCTGTTTAGAGCCACGTAGATGAAGTGCATCTAAGCACACATATATGCACGAAGGAATGCTTGGACTTGCTTTGTCAAAAACACAAAATACTGCTTAAGAATTATTTTCACGAATGAACAAAGAAAAAAATGAATGCTGTCAGCAGGTAGAAAATGGACGTGAAGAATCGGCATGGTGATCTTCATATGTCCTGATAGCCTAAGGCCCTCGTTAGGCGCAGCCTATTTTTCCCGATTTCATCAGTATCAGGAGATCCTGGTTCTCAACTTCCAATCACCCATTTTTTGAACAGTCAACAAGTATTCAACTCAGAAGAGCGTCTGTTGTTATTCCTCACAACATGACCCACTTATATTTCTTAGGTATCAGAGATTTCATGACTTGAAACATTAACATTGATTATCTCAGGGACAAACGATTACAGGCTTTGGCTCTTTTCGCACTCTTAGGCACAACGCCTTGTAGGAATACTGAGATTGGCTCATGGCGCTGTTGTTGCTTGTCTGTGTCCTAGGCTCAGTGCCAAGGATATGAAGCAAATATTGACAGTTGGCAAGATCTTTTAACTGTGTTGGGTGAGATGAGGGAAGGCCAGTGCTGCTGGTCTTATTGCCCACATACTGTCAGGCATTAGCAGCTGTAATGTACAGTAAAGAGGTGAAAGAGAGGGCAATAATTCCGAAGCATTACCGGAAGTACAGTAGTGACTCAGTAGTTAAAAATGATTTACTTCTCTAATTATGTCAGCCAGGGTTGCTTTCTCATTTTAATCCCCAGCTGTTTCTTTTTTTTCATTATTATTTATTAAGCTATGCATTTATGTTGTACCCATTTCATATGCTTTCTATAATGTCAAATCCAGTTCAATTGTTATAGTACATTTGTAGCATCTTAGAACTACTGCTTTGAACAGAGCACTGACCCACACAAAGAGGAAATAGAAGTGAATATAATACCAAAAATGATGCCCGCCAATAATCATCTATTATCTTTTGTATCGCAAGCGGTTTGCACGGTAATAAGCTATATTCGCCATTGATAATTAAAGAAATACTGTAAAAACCTATAGACAGACTGGCGTCTCAATTGATCGTACAAATAGACATTGTTTCATCTGAAACCGTGCTTAATCCAAGTTATTGTCAGTGAACTTTTGAATAAAATCACTGAATTTCATTCAGAGTAAAACATGTACGAAACTAGAACAAGAATAAGCTTGAAGCATTCTAATTATGTTTCAGGATGTGCGTCTATTTCTTGAATGAAGATCAACATCTCATCACAAAAGGTGAAAATAGACGGCACATGGAACTATTACTGAGAAGCATGCTGCAGCTCTTCAAAATATGTTAGAACTACAGTACACTTTCAGTTCAGATACTCGGGGCTTGTTTTGGAGATAAACACAACTTCACATGGATAAAGAAAAGCATTGTCACAAAAGCAAGGATCTAATGGTGGTTTGGACGTGCGCTGTCCAAACTCCTTGAGGTCAGGAACCTTTCTGACCTGATCGCTAGTTATGCATTTAAAAAAGGGTGCAATCAATTTCTCAAAATTCAAACAAATAGGCTCACTTACATTAAACATACAATAACCACTTTCTAATAACAGATTTTAGTTACGTGTAGTATAGGTTTTTATTTACTTATAGCTATGGAAACATCTCAGGCTAAACACGAACTATTCACTGCTCATGGGTTCTCCCGCATCCTCTTTTATCAAACTTGAAAAATGATAACAGAAAAGATTAGTCATTTATCTATTCCACGTTCGCTTTTCAACCAACAATTGAATCAAACGGCAAATTATCTTCAAATTTTGTTCAGGAATAAATAATTATGAATTTGAACCCAAGTCTACATTTGTTATTAAACCAACAATTGATTAAAACAGAAACACCTTTCCAAATCTTGTTCGTGAATAGATCATTACATATTAGAGTCTGAGTCAATACGTGTTTCACCACCCATAGTTATAATTATTCAAGGTAGAATATTTCCAACTGGGATCTAATCACCCTCACTTAACAACTTTTATATTATAAAGCGGATGAAAATATCAAAGAATTATTATTGGGGAATAAACTGCACGTTTCAAGAATGTCAATATAAGATTTGGATTTCTCTTACTACACCAAGGCCCATATTTATACTTTTTTAGCGCCACATTTGTGTCATTTTTTGATGCAAAAGTGGCACAAACTTACAAAATACAATTGTATTTTGTAACTTTGTACCGCTTTTGCGTCAAAAAGCGGCACAAATGCGGCACTAAAAAAGTATAAATATGGGCCCAAATTTCAATGCAAATGATACTGCTGCAGTGAAATAGTTGGTTTGAAGAGTATGATGTGATGGGACTAATAAAGTGTATTTCTTTTAAAATTTCCCTTATGAATATTTGGATTCTATAATTAATAGTCGGATGTTATGCTGACTCAAGATATGCCTTCTTCTCATGTTGAATGGCAATCGACTGTGTTTGATAAGAAATTATATTGTTTGTTTTAGTTTAGACTCACAGACCATTGTAAAAAAAAGTTCACCTGATACATTATAATGACAAAAATATTAAAGAAAAACGTTTGTAAATGTCACACACTCACCTGGTTCTAACCATGGAGACAACACCGGAGCTGATGCTGGACCTCCACTCCCTCTCAGGAAGACTCAGGAACGGTACACCTAAATCCAAATGGCTTCCAGAGGCGGAAGCGGTAAGGGACAAAATAATAAAATAAAACTTGTGGTATAAGTCTGCTCAGCAGTGGTACTGCTCTGCTTAATAGGATGTATCCCTCCAGGGACGTTTTGAGTATGGGAATTTGGAAATTCATAGGACCAGCATCTGGTTTTGTGAAGCAATACCCTGGGAACTCCAAAAAGAGGCAATTACCATTACCACATTTACAAGCCATTACACAATTTACAATGGATTGCTTCAATAACCAACACTTACAGGTTTCTTGACAATGAGGAGACTAACCAGGTATTTAAATGAGAATCTTCTGGGCCTCTTGAGGAAGAACTCAAAATTACTGGCGCTCCCAAGGTTATTCTCGTCACATGGATTGGAGTCGGGGACACTCACAAAGAGTAATAGAAGCAAGGTTGTTCTCTGTTCATAGGTTGGAGTTAACACAAACTCTCAAGGTATGCTAGAAACCAGGTTTCACTCAGGAATAGGTTACACTGGAAACAAGGTTATACTTGGCACACGGTTGGTGTTATTGAAACTCCCAAGATATGCTAGAAAACAAGGATGCGTTATGCACGTAGATTGAAGTTATGAGTTTCATTCAGAATTCAGTCTCTAGTCCATGAGAAACATGGTATAAGTGCCAAGGTTTGGAGAGAGGTTCTGGAGGAAGGACAAGCAAGAAGCACTGAAGGAGAATTATGGAGAAAGAACTGGAGCAAAGTTAAGAGACTTGAAAAGATTGAGAGACAGGCCTGCTACTAATGTAAAGAATTAATGTGCACTCACCTGGATGAAAGGTACTTAGCTTTGTATTATACTTTCACAGGAGTTCGAAGATGGCAGACAGGTTGATGAAAGAAGTTCATGAGGAGGTTAAATTGTAGCTTATGAAGGGAGATACTGGAAGCATTGCAGAACTCAGGATCCCAAAATCATCAAGAAGGCTTGGAAGACTAGAGTGCTTGAAATTCCCGGGCAACTCAGGAGATGAATGCAGTGAATGCAGGGTGGAGGCTTTGCGCAGGGCTGAGTGCTGAAGTTCCAGGTGACTCAGGAGATGAGTGCAGAGATGAAGCTTGCACTTGATAGGATGTCAGGAAGACTTGGGCGACTAGAGGTGAGTGCAGGGATGTTGCTTGCCCAGGATGGGAATGAGTACGAGGCCAAGCCCCAATGCAGGCCTCAAGGGGTTATTTATAGTGGAAGCCAAGAGCGTTCCAGAAAGACACGTGTCCCATGTGGCAGCATGGACTATTCTAATGAACCTTGGGAAAATCATGTGTTACATACAACGATTATGAAGCCTAGTAAGTAGCAGGGGAAAAATGTAATTGATTGCAATAAAAAGTACAACGAAGCCCCAAGTGCATAATGGTTCAATCCAACGGTTCACAGTGGAAACATTACTATCCTAAATGGGCACCTGACATCTGCAGGTGCAAACTAGACTAAACTTGCATGGCAACAGAAGAGGTGGTCATTGGTTCAGACTTTGTGGAAGGGGGGAGCCATAGAGTACTTGAGACAGAAAGGAGCCACAGGGGAAGGAAAGGCAGGCAATACCCACAGCACATAGGGCTGATGCATGATGTAGTCATGACAATAAACTTTTTTTTGTAGTTTCAAATGTCACTTGGGGTGGGGAATGTATGTTGCTTTTAAGAAAGAAATATTGGATTCCGTGGGTACAGAATTTAATATGATGCTGTATTTTAACAAATCTTTTTCTTTATGTTTTCAAATTCTAATTTTCCTAATTTTTATTTATGCAAAGAGATAAAAGGCAGCTTTATTTACAAGAGCACTGAAGAAGCAGCAGGACACCACAAAACGTGTTCGTTCAGGATCTAATTTTTAATGATCTGTCCATGAAACAGTGGTTTTTCTGTTTAAATTAATTGTTGGTTTAATAACAAAGGTGGACTTACGCTTAAAGTTTTAATTAATTAACACATACACACCACTAAAGTCTGTTATCAGAAAGTGTTTTTTGCATGCTTAATGTACAGTGACCCTGTATGTTTGAATTTTGAGAAATTGGTTGCACCCCATCTTTGAATATAAAAGCACTGAACATCACTATAATATTTGAAACAGTAATTTATTACAAGACAATTGATTTTGTGTTTAATCAAAATGCTACTATTTATTCATAACAGTTGTATTTCCCCCATGGAAATAAATATCTGTCTTTCTGACAGATGTCCCCATTCTATATTCATTGAAAAGACAGGGACCCTTTTAAAGGTGAACATTGTTAGCACTTTATTTTCATTGGCTTTATGTCAGACATTTTACAACAAAACTCTGGTTACCTCTATTGATCATTCATCAAATCTAGATCCCCAACTATTGAACATTTATAACCTTATTTGTATCTAATTGTATTCAAATCCTTGAACCTGTGGCACCTTTGTAAGGAATATTACACATCATGCAAAATTGTGTGGGAATTACAATGCATTGAGTTCATAAGAACGAGTATAGGAAACCTGTAAGATAAACAATGCAGAAGAATGATCTCAGTCTTGTAATAACTTGTAGCTGGGTCAAAGCAATCTAGCTATTAGAAGTAAACACACTTTCACATTTTGAGCTATCAATCAATCAATCAGCCAATCAGGTGGTATTTGTATAGCGCAGCTATATCCAGGCGCTTGCTACAGATGTTTATTCAAACAGCCAGGTTTTCATTCCCTTTCTGAAGTGAGTTAGTGAGGGTGCAGGGCAGAGTTGGAGGGCATTCCAGGCTTTGGAGGCGAGGTGGGAGGTGAGTGTCCTCCAGCGTGGCAGCGGCGTATCTTTGCAAGGGTGATGTGTGCCGAGCGGAGGTTCATGTTCCATTGGTGGAGGTGAAGCTGGGGTTCATTTAGGTGGGACCATGGTTATGGCGGGCTTTGTAGGCAAGGGTCAGGAGCTTCAAGTGACATATTTTCTTGATCGGGATCCAATGGAGGTCCTGTAGGAGCTGGGTGATGTGGGTTCTCTTGGCCAGCTAAAGGATCAGTCTGGCAGCTTTGTTCTGGATTGTCTGGAGTCTTTTCATGACTTTAAGGGTGGCGCCTGCGTAAAGTGTGTTGCCATAGTCCAGTCGGCTGGTGATAAGGGCCTGCATCACTGTCTTCCTCATGCTGATGCGGAGGATGTAGAAGCAGGCTGAGAAAATGGCGTTGATCTGGCATTTCATGGAGAGTTTGCTGTTGAGAATGATGCAGAGGTTGAGAACATGATCCTTAGATGTTGGGGTTGGGTCTGACCTCTGCTGGCCACCATGAGTCATTCCAGAGGGTTGAGTGTCTGCCAAAGATCAGAACCTCTGTTTTGTCCGTGTTGCGCTTCAGGCAATGTTCCTTCATCCAGGTGGATATCTTCTTCAAACTGTTGTGGAAGTTGATCTTTGTCTTGGTGGTGTCTGTTAAGAGCGATAGAGAGAATTGCATATCATCAGCGAAGGAGAAAATGTTGATGTTGTGCAATCTCACAATGTTTGTGAGTGGTGTCATGTATATGTCGAAGAGTGTTGGGTTTAGGGAAGAGCCTTTGAGGTCACCTCAGATTGTGTGCTTTCCTGTGAGGTGAAGGGCGAAGCAGACTCTCCGGGTGATTCCATGAGGAAGGATGCCATCCATCTGAGTGCATCATCTGTGATCCCTATCTGGCGTAGTCGGTTGATCAGTGTGTAGATGGTGACAGTGTTAAAAGTGGCAGAGAGGTCAAGCATAATCAGGGCGGCTGCTTCTCCTTTATCGAGCAGGGCATGGATGTCATTTGTTGCGGTGATCAGAGCTGTCTCAGTGCTGTGATTGGCTCTGAAGACTGTTTGGGAGGGGTCTAGCAGGTTGTTTCTCTCCAGGTGTTCTGTGAGTTGGCGGTTGATGGCTTTTTCAGGACTTTGGTGAGAAACAGGAGCAGAGAGATCAGTTGGTAATTTTGGAGCTCGCTGGGGTCTGCAGTGGGTTTCTTGAGGAGGGGTCGGATCTCTGCGTGTTTCCAGACTACAGAAAAAGTGGCAGTAGTTAACGAGGTGTTGTGGACGGTGGTGAGCCAGCGGCTGATCTTGTTTCTTCTGAGGTTGAAGATCCTGTGGGAGCAGGGGTCGATGGGTGCTTTCAAGTGAATGGAACTCATGAGTGTGACCGTGTTCGGTGTGTTGAGTTGTCCCTGTGCGGTGAGCGGGTGGTCCGCGGTAGAGATTGATGGGATGCTTGGAAGTCGCAGTGTTGGGGATTGAAGTTACTGTAGGTGGTTTCTTTCTTGTTTTGGAAGTGGTCAGCGAGCTTTTCATTGATAAATAGAAACAAACTACAAAGGTTTCTCAGAGAAACCTGCATGATCTAAATTAAAATCAATAAAATAAAACAACTTATAATTCACAAACCAGTTTGATACAATTTATTGTTAAGCAGCTTCTATAGAAAGGCAGGAGATATCTGGAATTCAGTTTTATTCAATAGGGTGTAATTTACTGGATCCTAGAAAACCATCAGTGTCAAAAGTATTTGAGGAAGGTTAGACAAGGTTTACAATTTCCCTGCAGTTAAGAGTTCTATCATCAAAGTTCATAGTCATTGCAAATAAGTTCTACAGTGAGCAAGAGTGATCTTCTTAATTCCATAAACATTTAAGTGATAAATATGTTGGGAGACTTAAACCATAGGTGTCAAGTCTGTGCATTCATGGGCTATCCTTAAGGCACATTAAGCATGGTTCACATTAAGATCTGGATTTTTTCTTCACATTTGAAATCCATCAGCAGGACAAGACTAGAAGCTGCAGTTGACCTGTCATCCATGAGGACAGATATCCTGTTTTCAAGGTCCAGTTTAAACTTTGAATATTGTGGCAAATGATCTAAATGGTAGCAACCAGGAAATGTTGACCACCAAGGTTACTTATTCATCAAGTGTGTTTGGTAACTAGTCCTCAACCTCCAGAGAGGACTTAAAGCCCCATCTTTTCCCAAACATTCTACAAGGTATTTGAAAAGTAGCCAAACCTCCACGGAAGGCCCCTCAATAAGTAAGCCATGGACTAAAATGAGAAAAATAATTTTCCTTACATACAATCACCAGTAATCTTCCTGATTTTCTTCAACACATGTGCAGTAGTCAAAGTTCTTGGATTGTTCACATTTACTATTAGAAGTTTGGGAGCTGACAGGATTCTTCCAGGTAGACCTCATACCATTGTGGATCAGGAATAGGCCAGATTTTTGGGCACTTTGAGAAGCCTTTCAGGTCCAGAGAGACAACACGAAGCAAGAGTCTAGTTTCATCTCCCATTCTGTAGGCATTCAAGAGTTTTTTTCAAGCAGGCTTCCGCATTATCTCAACTAGTTCACTTCCTTGAGACTTTTTGCACTTTTTATAAGGGAGACCCACCCATAATCATAAACCAGTTCCTGTACCAGCAAGGACTTTGCAGTACTATAAGAGATGGGGTTATTGGTTGACGGGGTGGAAGCCCCACTCAGGCAACAACCACAGTTCTTGTCTGGGTGAACCACAAAAGTTACTATTTTAATCTGTACTTGACCTTCTGGTAGCTTTGCACAAAAGAAGTCACGCTTAACTTATAGGCAAACTGTAACGTTTCATGCAGCACAGTGATATATTAGAAACACATCAAGAAAAATCTCAAACCAATTTAGACAAATAGAGAAAGGTTTAATAAATAAAATGATACAAGATTCATCAAAAATCTAATAAGTACAACCATAGATAATCAGTTTCAAGGATTTAGTTAGATATAGTGCTTAAAAGCACAAAGGGCCACACATGGTTATGCTAGACTAGTGGGGAGCCATAAGTTCAGGCTGACCGCAATGGAGCACATACCAGATACAAGGACCAGGTTAGTCCCACTGAAAAACTTACCTTGGACAGTCATTATTGGAGCTTCGCATTGGGGCCACTGCAAGCTGTCAGTGCTGTAAAACAAAGTGCAGATGTTGTGGTACCGGGACTGAGGGTTGCTGTGGTGCATAGAGTTGGGTTCACTGGAGCTTTGCATTGGCAGGTGGTGCAGGTGGCAAGATTTTGGTATGAACAGGCCTGTAAGTGTCATGAAGAGCCCAAAGTATCAGGATTGCTCTTTTTGTATGGAGAGGAGCTCTACTGATGCCAGCCTAGGGTTGATGACCTGGGGATGTACCTCTTGGATTTCAGGAACTCACTTCAGCAGAGACCACCATTGATTAGGGAGGGCTAGTCACAGGCCCAGCTAGGTCCAGTGCAAAAGGTCAGCTGGGCAGTTGTAGGGAGAACTCCAAAGCTTGATGTGTCCCTGTAGCTCAGACAGGAGGGTAGCCAACTGTTCCTTGGGGTCACTCAGGTGTGCCTGGGATGAAGTAAACAGGTCCAGTCTTCATTCTCAGAAAGCAAGGCAGTCCTCAAGCAGAAGGGCAGTCCTGTAGTAAAAGCAGGGCAGTCCTGTGAGGGGCAAGGCAGTACTTCTTCTGTAATGTCAACAGATACAGCAGTGTGCTGAAGAGTGCCTCAGGAGGTCCAATTGCATACTTAGTGAAAGACCTTGAAGTTGAGGGATTTTTAAACCACCCCCACATTTGGTATAGAACACACTTCCCCTGTCAAGGCTCCAAGAAGTCTTGGGTGACAAAACACTAGTGTTAGAAATGGGGTCTTTTGTTGGCAGTCAGGTTATCCCCTGTCCAAGCAAGGACCCTCACTCTAGTCAGGGTAAAGAAGAATCACCCTCAGCAAACCCCGCTCACCCGAGCAGGCAGGCTTAACTTCAGAGTTCTAGGTGTAAAGTATTTGTACCAAAACACACAGTAACTTAGTGAAAATACTGAAAAATGACACAACAAAGGTTTAGAAAAATAGGAAATATTTATCTAAACAAAACAAGACCAAAACGGCAAAAATCCAACATGCACAAGTCAAGTTATTATTTAAAAAGCAAAAACATTCTTAAGTCCTTTTGTAAACAGGTAAAACACTGTTAGCGTTTAAAAGTACCTGGGGAGTATCAAAATAACACACAAGGGGAAGTGTGCATTGAAAAAGGTAAGCAGTGCCTCGATTTCTCACCCGCAAGCAAGGTCACGCGTCGTTTCTCCTTCTCTGGTCGGATTGGTGTGTGTCGGATTTCCTCTCCGCAGGAGTGCGATGCGTCGATCCGGGCATCACTCGGGTCCGGACAGGCATTGCATGTCCGGACAGGCATTGCATTGATTTTCCGCACCCAGCAAGGTTTGCATCAAAAATCCTGCCGCACGGCATTAGCAAATCCACGCTGTGTGGGTTGCGATGTTACTAGCCTCCATTAGCTATGCGGTGCATCATTTCTCCAGCCACGAGCACTGATCTTCCAGCCGCGCTGCAAGTGCTGCATCAATTTCAGCCATGGAGCCAGTGGCGCATCGTTTCTTCATCCGCGTCTTGGAGGTTGCATCGGAAATTTCCCCACACGGGGTTCGTGCGTGGATTTTCAATCTTGGTCTGCCAACATCACCTGTCAAGGTCACAGGAACTGGATAGGGCACCACTTTTCAGGGAGGAGTCTCAGCAGAGAGTCCAGGTGCTGGCAGGGGAAGTCTTTGATGGCCCTGAGTCTTCAACAATAGGAGGCAAGCTCAGGACAAGCCCTTGAAGATTTCTTCACACTGTTCTGGGTCACGACTGTGAATGGCTCTCCTATTTCAGTCTCAGATAGTTACACATAGGGGAACAGGTTTGGGCAGATTAGCCCATCCTGTCAGGAGGGATGGGATGGAGCTGTTCCCATCCCCATTTACACTTTAAAGGGATTGCCTCCAGCAAACACAAATGAACCTGACACTAGTTGTTAGACTGGGCATCCTTGGCGTGGTCTCCACTAACATTTTGCCTGTTTCCCTGGATGTTGATGTGTGCTGGACACTGTTCTTGCTGTTTTTTTTTACTCTGGCCGATTTACCACTGCTATCCAGTGCTAAAGTGCAAGTGCTCCCGTATAAAATGTGTATGTAATTGGATCTCTGTTAGAAATGGGGTTTTTGGTTGGCAGTCAGGTTACCCTCTGTCCAAGCAAAAGCCCTCACTCTAGTCAGGGTAAGTCACACACTATCCAAGATTATCCTGTGCCCACCCTCTGGTAGCTTGGCACGAGCAGTCAGGCTTAACTTAGAAGGCAATGTGTAAAGTATTTGTGCAATAAGTCATACAATACCACCATATAACACCACAAAAATACACCACACAGTGTTTAGAAAAATATATAATATTTATCAGGATAATTGTAGGTCAAAAAGAATAAAGATGCAATGGAAAATTGTAGAACTATCACAGGAAAGTGATATAAAGTGTCTTAAGTCTTTAGAATGCAATACAGTGTCTTTCAAGCACAAAGTACCTGGTTTCTGGGGGAAAATCTCCTCAGAGGGCCACAGGAAAAGGGATGCGTGGAAAAAGGGTGTGTGCGTCGATTTCTCCTCAGCACACAAAGACTTGCGTCGTTCTTTTCCACGCGGGGAAGTCGGGCGTCGTTTTCCGGCGCGCTGACAGTCTCTTTTCGTGGATCGCGGGGATTACCAGATGTCCCGGGTCTGTGCGTGGATTCTCCTACTTGTTTTCCGGCTGCGCGTCGTTCTGCGGGACTGCGCGTCGAAGTTTCGATCTCACGGCAGGCGTCGCATCGATTTCGCCTTGGAAGTCGGGCGGCGTTGTCCTTGCGAGGCCGTGCGTCGAAATTTTGGTCTCACGGCAGGCGTCGCGTCGATTTCTCCTCGGAAGTCGGGCGGCGTTGTCCTTGCGAGGCCGTGCGTCAAAGTTTCGCGTTCACGGTAGGCGTCGCGTCGATTTCTCCTGGAAAGTCGGGCGGCGTTGTCCTTGCGAGGTTGTGCGTCGAAGTCTCGATCGTCCCGAGAGCGTCGCGTTGATCAGCGTCGGTGTGCGGCGTTTTTCTCGCCGCGAAACAAGCTGTGCGTCGAAATTTTCGGCGCACGGAGCGTCCAAGTGAAAGGAAGAAGTCTTTTTGGTCCTGAGACTTCAAGGAACAGGAGGCAAGCTCTATCCAAGCCCTTGGAGAGCACTTTCACAGCCAGACAAGAGTTCAGCAAGGCAGCAGGGCAACAGCAAGACAGCAGTCCTTTGTAGAAAGCAGACAGGTGAGTCCTTTGAGCAGCCAGGCAGTTCTTCTTGGCAGGATGTAGTTTCTGGTTCAGGTTTCTTCTCCAGCAAGTGTCTGATGAGGTAGGGCAGAGGCCCTGTTTTATACCCAAATGTGCCTTTGAAGTGGGGGAGACTTCAAAGAGTGGCTAAGAAGTGCACCAGGTCCCCTTTCAGTTCAATCCTGTCTGCCAGGGTCCCAGTAGGGGGTGTGGCAGTCCTTTGTGTGAGGGTAGGCCCTCCACCCTCCCAGCCCAGGAAGACCCATTCAAAATGCAGATGTATGCAAGTGAGGCTGAGTACCCTGTGTTTGGGGTGTGTCTGAGTGAATGCACAAGGAGCTGTCAACTAAACCTAGCCAGACGTGGATTGTAAGGCACAGAAGGATTTAAGTGCAAAGAAATGCTCACTTTCTAAAAGTGGCATTTCTAGAATAGTAATATTAAATCCGACTTCACCAGTCAGTAGGATTTTGTATTACCATTCTGGCCATACTAAATATGACCTCCCTGCTCCTTTCAGATCAGCAGCTGCCACTTCAACAGTGTATGAGGGCAGCCCCAATGTTAGCCTATGAAGGGAGCAGGTCTCACAGCAGTGCAAAAACGAATTGAGGGTTTTTTACACTACCAGGACATATAACTACACAGGTACATGTCCTGCCTTTTACCTACACAGCACCCTGCTCTAGGGGATACCCTGGGCACACATTAAGGGTGACTTATATGTAGAAAAAGGGGAGCTCTATGCTTGGTAGGTACTTTTAAATGCCAAGTCGAGGTGGCAGTGAAACTGCCCACACAGGCCTAGCAATGGTAGGCCTGAGACAAGGAAAAGGGGCTACTTAAGTGGGTGGCACAATCCGTGCTGCAGGTCCACTAGTAGCATTTAATCTATAGGCCCTAGGCACCTGGAGTGCACATTACTGGGGACTTATAAGTAGATTAAATAGTTCAATCAGGTATGATCCAAAGTTACCATGTTTACAGAGAGAGAGCATATGCACTTTAGCACTGGTTAGCAGTGGTAAAGTGCGCAGAGTCTAAAAACCAGCAAAAACAGTATCCACAAAGTGGAGGGAGGCAGGCAAAAAGTTAGGGGTGACTACCCTAAGGCTGTCAGGTCTAACATGTGTCCCCCCCAGCTAAAAGTGGGGAGAGCTACCCGACCTCTTGGGAGCTCTCATCGCTAAGGCGGAAGTACCTGGAGAGACCATCAGCATTGGCGTGGTCAACCCCTGGGCGATGTTCCACCGTAAAGTCCATCCCCTGTAGGGAAATGGACCACCTCAAGAGTTTTGGATTCTCGCCCCTCATCTGCATGAGCCATCTGAGGGGCCTGTGGTCTGTCTGAACTAGGAAGTGAGTCCCAAACAGGTAGGGTCTCAGCTTCTTCAGTGCCCAGACCACAGCAAAAGCTTCTCTTTCAATAGCACTCCACCTCTGTTCCCGTGGTAATAGTCTTCTGCTAATAAAGACTACCGGTTGATCTCTGCCCTCCTCATTTAGCTGTGCTAGAACTGCCCCTATGCCATGCTCTGAAGCGTCTGTCTGCACGATAAATTCCTGGGAGTAGTCAGGGGCCTTGAGCACGGGGGCCGTGCACATGGCTTCCTTCAGGGCGTCAAAGGCTTTCTGACAAGCCTCTGTCCAATTCACCAACCTAGGTTGCTTCTTGGACGTGAGTTCTGTCAAGGGGGACACAATGGTACCATAGCCCTTGACAAACCTGCGGTAGTATCCGGTGAGGCCTAAAAAGGCTCTCACCTCAGTCTGGGTTCGAGGTGGTTGCCAGGCCTTGATAGTTTCGATCTTGGCCTGGAGTGGCTGCACCTTGCCACCACCTACTAGGTGTCCCAAGTACACCACGGAACCCTGCCCAATCTGGCACTTACTAGCCTTGATGGTCAGGCCTGCCTGTTGCAGGGCCTGAAGCACCTCCTTGAGGTGGAGCAGGTGTTCCTCCCAGCTGGAACTGTAGACAGCTATGTCATCCAGGTAGGCTGCACAGAAGGCATCCTTGCCAGCCAGGACCCCGTTAACCAACCGTTGGAAGGTAGCGGGGGCATTTTTCAATCCAAACGGCATCACCCGGAACTGGTAATGGCCGTCAGGGATGGAAAAGGCGGACCTTTCCTTAGCCCCCTCAGTCAGGGCGATCTGCCAGTACCCTGAAGTAAGGTCAAACGTACTCAGGAACTTGGCAGCGCCTAGCCTGTCCACGAGCTCATCAGCTCGGGGGATGGGGTGAGCATCAGTCCGTGTGACTGAGTTGAGACCCCGGTAGTCCACGCAGAACCGGAGTTCTGGCTTCGCGCCTGGGGCAGTAGCCTTAGGGACCAACACCACTGGGCTGGCCCAGGGACTACTGGACTTCTCAATAACCCCTAGCGTCAACATCTTGGAGACCTCCTCCTTGATGCTGGCCTTCACCTTATCTGACAACCTGTAAATTTTGTTCTTCACAGGGAGACTGTCACCGGTGTCAATATCATGAACACAGAGGTGGGTCAGTCCAGGAGTAAGGGAGAAGAGGGGGGAGAACTGCTCCAACAGCTCATAGCAGTCTCCTTTCTGGTTTAGAGTCAGGGAGTCAGACAGAATGACCCCGCTTACGGACCCATCACCTTCTTGGGCAGAGAGGAGGTCAGGGAGAGGTTCACTCTCCTCTTCCATTCCTTCATCTGTGACCAGAAGCATGTTGATCTCCGACCTCTCAAAATGAGCTTTTAGTCGGTTCACGTGGAGCACCCTTAGGGGGTTCCTAGGGGTTTGGAGGTCCACTAGGTAAGTGGCCTCCCCTTTCCGTTCCTTTATTTCAAATGGGCCAGACCAGCGGTCCTGGAGAGCTCTGGGCTCTACTGGCTCCATTACCCACACTTTGTCTCCAGGTTGAAACTCTACCAGAGTGGCCTTCTGGTCATACCATTGTTTCATCACCTCTTGACTGGCCTCCAGGTTACTTTGGGCCTCTTTCCAGAAGCGGTTCATCTGATTGCGGAGGGCCAACATGTAGCTGACCACGTCCTGAGGGGGTGTCTTTGGAGCGTTCTCCAATCCCTCCTTGACAATGCTTAAGGGTCCCCTGACGGGGTACCCATAGAGATGCTCAAAGGGACTGAACCCTACCCCCCTCTGGGGGACCTCTCTGTAAGCAAAGAGAAGGCATGGTAAGAGGACGTCCCATTTACGCCTCATGGCCTCAGGGAGGCCACCAATCATGCCTTTCAGGGTCTTGTTGAATCTCTCCACAAGCCCATTAGACTGGGGGTGATAGGGTGTGGTGAACTTGTAGGTTACACCACACGCATCCCACAGATGCTTCATGTACGCGGACATGAAGTTAGTGCCTCTGTCAGACACTATCTCCTTGGGGAATCCCACACGGGTAAATATCCCCATCAGGGTTCTGGCTACCACCGATGCAGTTACCGTCCTCAGAGGGATTGCCTCTGGGTACCGGGTGGCATGGTCCACCAAAACCAGGATAAACCTGTTGCCTAAGGCAGTTTTGGGGTCCAAGGGGCCAACAATGTCGACGCCCACCCTTTCAAAGGGGGTGCCAACGACAGGAAGTGGAATCAGGGGGGTTTTAACCCTCTTTCCTGCTTTACCACTAGCCTGGCAGGTAGGACAAGCCCTGCAGAATTTGTCTGAGTGTGTCCTCATTTTGGGCCAGTGAAAGTGGGTGACAAGCCTGTTGAAGGTCTTGTCTTGTCCCAAATGTCCTGCCAGGGGAATGTCGTGAGCCAGACCCAGTAGGAAGGCTCGGTAACATTGGGGGACCACCAGCACACGTGCTGCCCCAAAGACCGGAACCCTAGGCTCACTGTAGAGGAGATCATTCTCCCAATATAGGTGGTGATTGCCAGAGGCGTCACCTGCTGCCTGGTTTAAGGCTTGTTTCCTCAACCCTTCTAGAGTGGGACACTCTTTCTGCGCCTTGCAGAATTCCTCCCTGGTGGGTCCACCCTCAACTTGCCAGCCAGCAAGCTCAGGTAAGTCACCTAGGGTGGCAATGTCTGCCCCAGTTGGCTCGGGAGTCTCCTCCTCAGGAGCCCCGTCAGCCACTGTGGGAACTTCTGGGGCCGGTTTCCCGCGCCCCTCGTCCCTCCTCTTGGCAGCTCTCTGGGCCATCGTTCCAGGCTCCAGATGCCCTTGACTTCCCTCTCGGTCAGCCATGGACCGGGTGGTCATGCAGACCCACTCAGGTAACCCTAACATCTCCAGGTGAGATGTGAGCTCTACTTCTTTCCAAGCAGTATGCTCTAGATTATTGCCTAACAGACAATCTACAGGCATGGCAGGACTCACAGCTACTTTCAGAATACCAGAGACCCCCCCCCACTCAAAGGGAACCCGAGCCACCGGTAGGTGACTCTCGCGATTGTCAGCGACTATGACCTGGTGGAATGTATTAGGGATTATCTGCTCTGTGGACACCAGCTGACTCTTGATAGTAGTCATACTGGCTCCTGTGTCACGCAGAGCCTCCACCTTCTGCCCATCAATGAGGACCCACTGCCGGTACTTGGAAGTATTTTTAGGCATGTGGACCTTGGACATCATTTCTCCTTCTCCCAGGGACACTAGGGAAATCTCTACCTGTCCCCCACAGCTATCTGGGTCCATCTCCCCCCCGAGCGCTACACTAGTCAACCCAGGGACCTGTCCAGTAGTGGACGGTGCCCTCTTGGGGCACTGGGGATCGCCTTTATAGTGACCATACTGGTAACACTCCATGCATTTGGGGCTAGATTTTCCTGACCTGTCAAATGTCCCTGGCTTTTTCCCAAATTTGGAAAAGGAAGGGTTGCCACCCCCTCCCTGGGAATTCTTTTGGGGGCCTTTAGAGAGTTCCTTATCTGTAAGTTTATCTCCCCCCTCTTTCTTCTGTTGGGAACCCTGACCACCTTTGTGGGAGTCCCCCCCAGGTACCTTTTTGGACACTCTGGTGCTAACCCAGAGGTCCGCCTCCTCAGCAAGCTTCCTGGGATCAGTCAGCTTACTATCCACTAGGTGCTGGCGCAAATCGGTATAAGTAACATTAAGCATATGCTCTCTCAGGATCAAGTCATATAAACCTTTATAATCTGCTACTTTGTTGCCCCGCACCCATCCATTCAGTGCCTTACTAGAGAAATCAAAGAAATCTACCCATGTTTGTGTGGTTTGTTTGGTGCTGTCCCTGAACCTCTGACGGTATCCCTCAGGGGTCAGCCCAAACTTGGCAAGTAAAGTGGCTTTCTGGAGTGGGTATGTGTTTTGATCCGGTGGATCCAATGTGAGAAGTGTGTCCCTCCCCAATGGCGGCACATAACCCCACATAGCTACCCCCCATTGCCCTTCAGGAACCTCATGAGCCCTTAGTGCAACTTCATAAGCAGCTAACCATTTATCTATGTCATCTCCCACCACAAAACTGGGCACCACATTTTTGGGTATACGAACCTTCTTTTCTCCAGCAGGTCCTGTCTGTATGCTGCCACCATTATTGCTGGATTCAGACTGTCTTGCCTTGATCTCCAGCTCCTTGAGACTCAGTTCATGAGCCAACAATAGTTTCTTTTCAGCCAAAGCTCTTTCAGCTTCCACTTGTTTGGCTGTTCTTTCAGCTTCTGCTTGTTTCTGTTTGGCTGTTCTTTCAGCTTCAATCTGTTTGGCTGCTCTTTCAGCCTCAGCTTGTTTGGCTTCTCTTTCTGCCCTCCTCTCCTCCTGTTGTGCCTCAATTTTCAGTTTTGCCATTTGCAATTGGAACTCCCTTTCCTCTCTCCTTTCCTCTGCGGTCAGGCTTTGCATGGAGACACTGCTCCCTGGTCTGGAAGGGTGCACAATTGCAGTGGTAACACCATCCATAGATAGTGAAAATCCTTCTGAGGGGCCATTTTCTGGCTCCTCTTCCTCATCATCCTCTAAATGGGCTTCTGCCCAGGCCCTCAGCGCCACTTGAAAGTCCTCCTTTCTGGAGGCCCCTTGGGTGGGTACCCTTAATGCCCTGCAGAATCCTCTTAGTTGTTTGACCGTGTATGTATCCAACTGGACTAGGTCAAAGTCCCCTGTCTGAGACCCAGTCAGAGACATGTTGAGTGAGGATTTAGTTTTTGAAAATTGTCAGGAAAAAACGGATTTTCAAAAAGAGATAAAAACCAAGTTGACCTTCAACTGTGGGTAGGTAGTGAAATACTTAGCTACTGTATGTCACTGCACAAATACAAGTCCTATCCTCACCGCTGATCACCAATGTTAGAAATGGGTTTTTTGGTTGGCAGTCAGGTTACCCTCTGTCCAAGCAAAAGCCCTCACTCTAGTCAGGGTAAGTCACACACTATCCAAGATTATCCTGTGCCCACCCTCTGGTAGCTTGGCACGAGCAGTCAGGCTTAACTTAGAAGGCAATGTGTAAAGTATTTGTGCAATAAGTCATACAATACCACCATATAACACCACAAAAATACACCACACAGTGTTTAGAAAAATATATAATATTTATCAGGATAATTGTAGGTCAAAAAGAATAAAGATGCAATGGAAAATTGTAGAACTATCACAGGAAAGTGATATAAAGTGTCTTAAGTCTTTAGAATGCAATACAGTGTCTTTCAAGCACAAAGTACCTGGTTTCTGGGGGAAAATCTCCTCAGAGGGCCACAGGAAAAGGGATGCGTGGAAAAAGGGTGTGTGCGTCGATTTCTCCTCAGCACACAAAGACTTGCGTCGTTCTTTTCCACGCGGGGAAGTCGGGCGTCGTTTTCCGGCGCGCAGACAGTCTCTTTTCGTGGATCGCGGGGATTACCAGATGTCCCGGGTCTGTGCGTGGATTCTCCTACTTGTTTTCCGGCTGCGCGTCGTTCTGCGGGACTGCGTGTCGAAGTTTCGATCTCACGGCAGGCGTCGCGTCGATTTCGCCTTGGAAGTCGGGCGGCGTTGTCCTTGCGAGGCCGTGCGTCGAAATTTTGGTCTCACGGCAGGCGTCGCGTCGATTTCTCCTCGGAAGTCGGGCGGCGTTGTCCTTGCGAGGCCGTGCGTCAAAGTTTCGCGTTCACGGTAGGCGTCGCGTCGATTTCTCCTGGAAAGTCGGGCGGCGTTGTCCTTGCGAGGTTGTGCGTCGAAGTCTCGATCGTCCCGAGAGCGTCGCGTTGATCAGCGTCGGTGTGCGGCGTTTTTCTCGCCGCAAAACAAGCTGTGCGTCGAAATTTTCGGTGCACGGAGCGTCCAAGTGAAAGGAAGAAGTCTTTTTGGTCCTGAGACTTCAAGGAACAGGAGGCAAGCTCTATCCAAGCCCTTGGAGAGCACTTTCACAGCCAGACAAGAGTTCAGCAAGGCAGCAGGGCAACAGCAAGACAGCAGTCCTTTGTAGAAAGCAGACAGGTGAGTCCTTTGAGCAGCCAGGCAGTTCTTCTTGGCAGGATGTAGTTTCTGGTTCAGGTTTCTTCTCCAGCAAGTGTCTGATGAGGTAGGGCAGAGGCCCTGTTTTATACCCAAATGTGCCTTTGAAGTGGGGGAGACTTCAAAGAGTGGCTAAGAAGTGCACCAGGTCCCCTTTCAGTTCAATCCTGTCTGCCAGGGTCCCAGTAGGGGGTGTGGCAGTCCTTTGTGTGAGGGTAGGCCCTCCACCCTCCCAGCCCAGGAAGACCCATTCAAAATGCAGATGTATGCAAGTGAGGCTGAGTACCCTGTGTTTGGGGTGTGTCTGAGTGAATGCACAAGGAGCTGTCAACTAAACCTAGCCAGACGTGGATTGTAAGGCACAGAAGGATTTAAGTGCAAAGAAATGCTCACTTTCTAAAAGTGGCATTTCTAGAATAGTAATATTAAATCCGACTTCACCAGTCAGTAGGATTTTGTATTACCATTCTGGCCATACTAAATATGACCTCCCTGCTCCTTTCAGATCAGCAGCTGCCACTTCAACAGTGTATGAGGGCAGCCCCAATGTTAGCCTATGAAGGGAGCAGGTCTCACAGCAGTGCAAAAACGAATTGAGGGTTTTTTACACTACCAGGACATATAACTACACAGGTACATGTCCTGCCTTTTACCTACACAGCACCCTGCTCTAGGGGATACCCAGGGCACACATTAAGGGTGACTTATATGTAGAAAAAGGGGAGCTCTATGCTTGGCAGGTACTTTTAAATGCCAAGTCGAGGTGGCAGTGAAACTACCCACACAGGCCTAGCAATGGTAGGCCTGAGACAAGGAAAAGGGGCTACTTAAGTGGGTGGCACAATCCGTGCTGCAGGTCCACTAGTAGCATTTAATCTATAGGCCCTAGGCACCTGGAGTGCATATTACTGGGGACTTATAAGTAGATTAAATAGTTCAATCAGGTATGATCCAAAGTTACCATGTTTACAGAGAGAGAGCATATGCACTTTAGCACTGGTTAGCAGTGGTAAAGTGCGCAGAGTCTAAAAACCAGCAAAAACAGTATCCACAAAGTGGAGGGAGGCAGGCAAAAAGTTAGGGGTGACTACCCTAAGGCTGTCAGGTCTAACAATCTCCATAATTGGCATATTTGATTTACTGGTAAGTCCCTAGTATAGTGCACTAGAGGTGCCCAGGGCCTGTAAACCAAATGCTACCAGTGGGCCTGCAGCACTGGTTGTGCCACCCACATAAGTAGCCCTGTAATCATGGCTCAGACCTGCCACTGCAGTGTCTGTATGTGCAGTTTTAAACTGTAAATTATACTTGGAAAGTGTACCCACTTGCCAGGCCTCAATCTTCCCTTTTCTTACATATATGACAACCCTAAGGTAGGCCCTAGGTAGCCCCATGGGGAGGGTGCAGTGTGTGTTTAAGGTAGGACATATACTACTGTGTTTTTTATGTCCTAACAGTGAAGTACTGCCAGTTTTCACTGTTGCAAGGCCTATCCCTCTCATAGGTTAACATGGGGGCTGCCTTTAAATATGATTAAAGCGTAGATTCCCTTTGGGAGAGGATAGACATATGGAGTTTGGGCTCTCTGAGCTCACAATTTAAAAATACATCTTTTAGTAAAGTTGATTTTAATATTGTGTGTTTGAAAATGCTACTTTTAGAAAGTGAGCATTTTCTGGCTAAAACAATTCTGTGACTCTGCCTGTTTGTGGGTTCCCTGTCTGGGTCAGTTTGACAGTTGGGCTGTTTGCACCTCTCTCTAGACAGTGGCACAAAGGGAGCTAGGGTGTAGCCTGCATATCCTGATGAGCCATCTGTGCTAGGAGGGAGGCGAGGAGTGGTCGGTCACACACCTGAAAGAGCTGTGCCTGCCCCCACACAATGAGGTCTCCAACCCCCCGGTGAGTGTCTGGGGCCTGGCCTGGGCAAGGCAGGATTTCACATTCAACAGAGACTTTACTTTGAAGTAGGCCTACTTCAAAGGAGAAATTGGGTATAAGAAGGGCACCCAAAACCACAGACTTTAGAAACACTTCTGGAACCAAGATGAACCTCTGCCTGGAGAAGAGCTGAATAGCTGAGGAAGAAGAGATGACCTGCCTGTGACTGTGTTTCGTGGAGCTGTCCTGCAGTTGCTGCTTCTGCCAGAGTAAGAGGGCAAAGACTGGACTTTGTGTGCCTTCCATCTTGAGAAGAAATCTCCAAGGGCTTGATCTAGAGCTTGCCTCCTGTTGTTTGAAGTCTCAGAGACAGCCAAGACTTCTCTCTGCCAGCACCTGGAGTCTCTGGAGAGACTCCTACTCTGCCCTGTGGTGCCCATCCAGTTCCTCGGACCCTGAAAGGAGAAGCTGGCAGCCTAAAGACAAGGAAATCCACGCACAGAGCACCGTGCGGGGAAAAGATTGACGCGACTCCGATCTGCGGATGAAAAAATGACGCGCCGCCGGCTCCGCAGCTGAGAAAATGACGGTCGCAAGAAACGTGACCGAAGAATCGACGCACGGAGCAGGAGAAACGACGCGCAGCTTCACTGACGGAGGCTGGGAGATCACAACCTGCGCTGCAGGGTTTTCGGATCATCGTGCACCTGGATTTCTGACTCGCGTACTGCCGTGCGGAGTTATTTTTGATGCACACCTGCCCGTGCGGGGTTATTTTTGACTCACACCAGGAACAATATCATGATAGCAGCGCTAGTGTGTTTTTAAAACTACTTAAAGACTCTTTTTGCATTTTTATTGATAACTTGACTTGTGTATGGTGGATTTTTGTCGTTTTGGTCTTGTTTTGTTTATATAAATATTTCCTATTTTTCTAAACCTGTGTTGTGTCATTTTGTAGTGTTTTCATTAAGTTACTGTGTGTGTTGGTACAAGTATTTTACACCTAGCACTCTGAAGTTAAGCCTACTGCTCTGCCAAGCTACCAAGGGGGTAAGCAGGGGTTAGCTGAGGGTGATTCTCTTTTACCCTGACTAGAGTGAGGGTCCTTGCTTGAACAGGGGGTAACCTGACTGTCAACCAAAGACCCCATTTCTAACATTAGTGATCAGCGGTTGGGATTTGGAATTGTATTTGTACTTGACATACAGTGATTAAGTGTACACTACTGTTTTGATCTCAGACCACTACATGACCACATACTACTTGTTTGGTGATCTTTCATTTTTCTCTTTGGGACTCCATTTTGCTCTACTTCCATGATTTTGCTGATCCCTTGACTGATTCTTTTTACTTCATTGGGAACTTGTTTTCTGCCTTTGGAACTTTGCACTTGTTGCCATCATGTCTCAATCTAGAGATGCCACAGCTGGAGCTGTGTTTGAATTAGGGAAACTGAAGAGGTACTTAGTTGCTCAATTGTAACAGTTCTGTGAAGATCTTGCCTGTCTTGTTAAGAGCTCTGCAGGGAACGGGGAGCTGCAAGAGGCATTGAGGGCCTGGGTGACAGCCAAGGAAGCTGGGGGGCACACAGAATACATGGATGGGAAAGTGCAGAGTCTACACAGTGCTGTAGTAAAGGTACCTGTTACACCTGGGGGGAGGGTCTCCAGGAGTGGTAGCAGTAGGTCCTCTAAGAGTCTGACTCCTAAAGATGTGCAGGACAGACAGGCAGAAAGAGCTCGCCGGTTGGAGGCAGAAAAGTTGAGGATGCAAAGGGAGTTTGACGAGTGGAAAAGGGACTTCGAGATAGAAACTATGATTTTGGTTTATGAGCTAAAACTGGAAGAGCTGGAAGTCAGGAGGGCTGAGTCCAGCTGGAATGGTGGCAGCAACAATTTTATATCCAGTGCTGCTGAAGAAGTGCACATGCCCAGAGATGTGGTTCCCTACTTGAAGGAGGGAGTTCAGACACGCCAGGAGGTTCAGGGGTATGAGGTAGCTCCAGTGATGCATAGGGTCCCTGAGGTGGATTGGGGAACTGGCATGAGGAGTCATATTCCTACTGGTGGGAGGGACACTCTACTGACTCTAGGTGAGAGTGACAGGGAGAGGGGTTCCCCCCAGGTAGAAGTCCTGGTTATTAAGTGTGAAGACATCCCAGAAGAGTGTGGGTTGAGTGTCAGGGTCAGTCAGGTACTGTCTCACCAGTCTCAGGAGGGTGATGTGGGATGCTTTTTCAAAGCAGAGTCACTGGCTGGTTGGGTGAAGGGTACTTTGGTTAATTCATGTGAGGGGCTGAGTGATGTAATTGCTGGAGAGCATATGTCTAGTCCTTATTTTCCAGAGCTACGCCAACACCAGGTGGAGTGTGAGTTCTCTGACCCCAGGGAACTTACACTGGAGGCAGACCTCTGGGTGAGTACCAGAGAGTCTGAAGAGGCATTTGGGGGTGCTCCTGAGAGGAGTGGTCTAGATATTTCCCAACCAGGTGAGGGAGGGAAGGATTTTAGTGTCCCAGGTAGGTCCCAGTGTAGTGGGATGGGTGAGGGACCCCATGTCCAGTGTCAGAGGAGAGGAAATGGGGATGGGCTGAGGCCCAAGGTGCCCAAAATCCGGTCCCAGGTCCTGGAGGGTTCCATGAGGTAACACCAGGAGGGGAGCCTAGTCTGTACCATAGGGCCATCTGTTGAGGGAGACCCCACAGTGTGAGGAGAACTTGGGGGGGGCGGCTGTAGCCAGCGTCCGACCAGTTCTGGTGTCTGGCAGTACCACTCCTACTGAGGGGGTGCAGAAGTCCAGACAGAGGGTTGAGAGGGGGTTGCGGACCCCAGTGGAGAACCTGGAGGGTCAGCTCTGAGAGCAGAGCCCCCCAGGAATGACCTTGGTGAGACAATTTCTGGGTTGGGGGGAATCCAGACTCTGTCAGATGGGCAGAGGTCAGGAGACCTGCACCAGCCAGACTCTTGTGTGGCCCTTGGGGACGGTGTGTCCCTTGAGGGGGGTAAGTGTGCCCCCCTGGAAGTCCTGGTGTGCCAGGCAATGGTTCAACCGCAGGGTGGTGACTCTGGGTTGAATGATCAGGTCCAGGGGGTAAACTCTGACCTGATGGGGGGTAAGTGTGCTCCCAAGGAAGTCCTGGTGCGCCAGGCAGTGGTTCAACCACAGGGTGGTGACTCTGGGTTGGATGACCAGGTTCAGAAGGTAAACTCTGACCTGGTGGGGGGTAGGTATGCCCCCCAGGAAGTCCTGGGTTGCCAGGCAGTGGTCCAGTTTGTGTGTACAGACCCTGGACTGGAGGATCAGGTGCAGGGGGTAAACCCTGACCTGAAGGGGTGAGCGGTTTGCCCAATCACCCCCCCCTGGTGTGATTTCAAGGGGTACTCTCCCTGAGGGGGGGTGCAGAACCCTGAGAGTGGGGGCAGGGGCGAGAGTGCCTCAACCCTGGCCCCAGAGCAATCTAAGGGTACAGACCCTGGATTGGAAGGCCAGGTTCAGGGTGTCTCCCCTGACCTGGAGGAAGGGGCTACTGCTAACAGTGCCCCTACCATGTTGTCTGCTGGGGGGGCACTCCTTGTTGGGGGGTGCAGGACCCCAGAAGGGAGGGCAGGGAGAGGGAATCCTCACCCTTGGCCCTGGTCCAACCTGAAGGTACAGACCCCAGGTTGGAGGACCAGTTGCAGGTTGACATCCCTGTACTGGTGGAAGAATTGTGCAGGACTGCTTCTACCAGCACCCTGACAATTTTGGACTCTGGGGGTGCTGCAGGGAGGGTACATGAGCCCCAGAGGGGAGAACCAGGGTCAGGTTGTCATCCCTGACCTGGTGGAAGAGAGAGTGGTCAAAGGGTGCCAGGCACCTAGGGCTACCACCCTCCACTCTCCGCAGTCACAGTGGTTGGAGAGGCCTGAGGTCGGGCTCTCATCCCTGACAGTTGTCCGGGCCACTGTGGCTTGCTGTCCTAGTGGACAGAGTTGCCCCTGGGGGAGGACGAGAGTCACACCCCGGGGGTGGAGTGGGCAACACCACTGTGTTGGCCTTGGTGGTGCTATCTACCCATTGGGATACATCTGTGAGCAAAGTAAAGTTAGGTGCTGCACAGATGGTATCTGCAGATGTGGAGAAGGGTTCCTGTGGGTTAGCTTAGTGGGCCCCGAGAGTATGGACAGAGGGATCCAACTGGAGTCAGGAAGGCGTAGAACTGGAACATGCCCCTGCTGTTGTGGGCCTGGGTCCTTGTTCTATCGTCCCAATCAGGGAAGTACAGCAAGGTATTGATTGTTCTCCCCTGGCTTTAGGCTGGTGGGGGGTTGTGTTGGAAATGGCCCCTTTTGCAGGGTCATCCCCAGTCTTTTTGCCTCCTGCCTCCTATTTTTTCTGACCTGTTGCTGTTGGCTTTTGAACTCTGAGCACTTCAGCACTGCTAACCAGTGCTAAAGTGTAAATGCTCTGTGTGTAAATTGTATGGTTGATTGGTTTATCCATGATTGGCATACTTGATTTACTAGTAAGTCCCTAGTAAAGTGCACTAGAGGTGCTAGGGCCTGTAAATCAAATGCTAGACGTGGGCCTGCCACCCACATAAGTAGCTCTGTAATCATGTCTCAGACCTGCCACTGCAGTATCCGTGTGTGCAGTTTTAACTGTAAATTTGACTTGGCAAGTGTACCCACTTGCCAGGCCTAAACCTTCCCTTTTCTTACATGCAAGGAACCCCTAAGGTAGGCCCTAGGTAACCCCAAGGGCAGGGTGCAGTGTATGGTTAAGGTTGGACATATAGGGGGTCATTCTGACCCTGGTGGTCATGGACCGCCAGGGCCAACGACCGCGGGAGCACTGCCAACAGGCTGGCGGTGCTCCCATGGGCATTCTGACCGCGGCGGTACAGCCGTGGTCAGAAATGGGAAACCGGCGGTGTCCCGCCGGTTTCCCCCTGCCCAAGGGAATCCTCCATTGCGGCGCTGCAAGCAGCGCCGCCATGGGGATTCCGACCCCCTTACCGCCAGCCTGGTTCTGGCGGTTTTGACCGCCAGAACCTGGCTGGCGGTAACGGGTGTTGTGGGGCCCCTGGGGGCCCCTGCAGTGCCCATGCCAATGGCATGGGCACTGCAGGGGCCCCCTAACAGGGCCCCACCAAGAATTTCAGTGTCTGCCAAGCAGACACTGAAAATCGCGACGAGTGCAACTGCACCCGTCGCACCCCTTCCACTCCGCCGGCTCCATTCGGAGCCGGCATCCTCATGGAAGGGGGTTTCCCGCTGGGCTGGCGGGCGACCTTCTGGCGGTCGCCCGCCAGCCCAGCGGGAAACTCAGAATAACCGCGGCGGTCTTTTGACCGCGCAGCGGTATTCTGATGGTTCCCGCTTGGCGGGCGGCTCCCGCCGCCCGCCAAGCTCAGAATGACCCCCATAGTAATGTGTTTAATATGTCCTGACAGTGAAATATTGCTAAATTCTTTTTTCACTGTTGCAAGGCCTGTCCCTCTCATAGGTTAACGTGGGGGTTACCTTTAAATCTGATTAAAGTGTAGATTCCCTTTGGGAGCGGATGGACATGTGGAGTTTGGGGTCTCTGAGCTCACAATTTAAAAATACATCTTTTAATAAAGTTGATTTTAAGATTGTGCGTTTGAAAATGCCACTTTTAGAAAGTGAGCATTTTCTTGCTTATACCATTTCTGTGACTCTGCCTGTTTGTGTTTTCCCTGTCTGGGTCAGTTTGACAGTTGGGCTGGTTGCACCTCACACTAGACAGTGACACAAAGGGGGCTGGGGTGTAGCCTGCATATCCTGATGAGCTATCTGTGCTAGGAAGGAGGGGAGGAGCGGTCACTCACACCTGAAAGGGCTGTGCCTGCCCTCACACAATGCAGTCTCCAACCCCCTGGTGAGTGTCTGGGGCCTGGCCTGGGCAAGGCAGGATTTCACATTCAAAGGAGACTTTACTTTGAAATGGGCCTACTTCAAAGGAGAAATTGGGTATAGGAAGGGCACCCAAAACCACAGACTTTAGAAACACTTCTGGAACCAAGAGGAACCTCTGCCTGGAGAAGAGCTGAATAGCTGAGGAAGAAGAGTTGCCCTGCCTGTAACTGTGCTTTGTTGAGCTATCCTGCAGTTGCTGCTTCTGCCAGAGTAAGAGGGCAAAGACTGGACTTTGTGTGCCTTCCATCTTGAGAAGAAATCTCCAAGGGCTTGATCTAGAGCTTAACGCCTGTTGTTTGAAGTCTCAGGGACAGCAAAGACTTCTCTCTGCCAGCACCTGGAGTCTCTGGAGAGACTCCTACTCTGCCCTGTGGTGCCCATCCAGTTCCTGGGACCCTGAAAGGAGAAGCTGGCAGCCTAAAGACAAGGAAATCCACGCACAGAGCGCCGTGTGGGGAAAAGATTGACACGACTCCGATCTGCGGCTGAAAAAACGACGTGCCGCCGGCTCCGCAGCTGAGAAAACAAAGTTCGCAGGAAACGCGATTTAAGAATCGACACACGGAGCAGGAGAAATGATTCGCAACTTCGCTGATTGAGGCTGGGAGATCACAACCTGCGCTGCCGGGTTTTCGGATCATTGTGCGGCTGGATTTCTGACTCACGTTGTGCGGAGTTATTTTTGACGCACACCCGCCTGTGCGGGGTAATTTTTGACGCACACCAGGTACAATTTCACGCTATCAGCGCTAGTGTGTGTTTAAAACTACTTAAAGACTCTTTTTTCATTTTTATTGATAAATTGACTTGTGTATGGTGGATTTTTGTCGTTTTGGTCTTGTTTTGTTTAGATAAATACTTCCTATTTTTCTAAACCTGTGTTGTGTCATTTTGTAGTGTTTTCATTGAGTTACTGTGTGTGTTGGTACAAATATTTTACACCTAGCACTCTGAAGTTAAGCCTACTGCTCTGCCAAGCTACCAAGGGGGTAAGCAGGGGTTAGCTGAGGGTGATTCTCTTTTACCCTGATTAGAGTGAGGGTCCTTGCTTGAACGGTGGTAACCTGACTGTCAACCAAAGACCCCCTTTCTAACAGCTATCAAGCCCAACCAGAAGAGCACTGATTAGCAGGACACATCACAGTGAATTCCATAAACTCACTTCCCCAGATACCTACACCTTCTTTGGTTAATGGAGCCTGCTATCTACCCCAACCAGAAGAGCACCTGCTAGCAGGACACATCACGATATCCAAGACCAAATTACTCACTACATTCTCTATGACTGTGGTTCCCAGGGGTAAGAGAGGGAGGTTTTGTCATTGTTAAGTTCATTCAGCATGTGCACCATTAGTAGTGAGCGATAAGAGCTCACGGTACTGCATTGTTTTTTTGTAATTAAACCCAATAAATTGTCACTAAAAATCCAATGGAAGGAACAGAAGATATGAATTTTCAATTAATCAAAAATGTTTCTCTCTTGTACCTAAAAATGAAAAGGATCAACTACGGCTATCTGGTCAATCCTGACCAGTTCAAAGTCAAAGTTTGAGGCTGATCACAATGGAGCCCAAATGGAATAAGCTTGGCAGAAGGGCTCTGTCAAAATTTTACCTTAGCACATAGTCACTTTTTTCATTCTTTTTTCCTCGCCATCAAGTGGGTCTCCCCTGCAGGCCAGCTTATGAGTCGAGGGCAGTGGCTTGCTTCAACGGAAGGCTTCAGTGAAGTCCTGGAGCTACAGAGATTTCAGTGTGATGAACCTGAAATTCAGGCCAGGTCACGGTTTGATGTTAGCAGCTTGACTCTCGATGATGGGTCGGTTATCTTATGGAGCTTTTTTCAAAATAAAAGCTCCATAAAATGTCTCTAAACCTCCGGATCTTCTTCCAGGAGGTCTTTTTGGGGTCTTGAAGGGTTCACAATACCAGCCAAGATTCCAGAAGCTCTGAGGTGTTCCTTGGAGAGTTGGGACTACAATTTGCACAGTGTGCCTGGTCAAATCCTTCAAAGTCCACTGCACTCTGGTCAGCTTGGCCCTTCTTGCATGAGGTTATGCAGGGACTTTTGGTAGCTCATCTGTATCCATTACTTACAGGGAGTTACTCCGAGATCTTTTGAAGCAAGGCAAACTTCTTTTTGTGGTGAAGCCCCAAGTATGCAGCAGGTGCAGTCCTTCAGAGTGTAGTCCTTTGTGGTGAAGACCAGAGGTTAAGCAGGGCAGCCCTTCCTCTTCTGATTTCTTCCAGCAAGGATCTGAGTTGCTGGGCAGCTCTCACACTTTTATTCAGATTTCTGGGCTGGCAAGCAGGGGGACACCCCTGACCAATGGGGTGCAGGGTGCCATCATTGATGATTACCACTTTCTGTAAAGTGTGGCACATTTTTGTCCCAAAAAGCACTGTTTCTCAAAAATTAAAAATGGAGAAAATCTCTCCTGGAGGTTCAGGTCTGGCTAAGTCCACCCATAGGTGTGGCTAACCTTTCCCTACACTCTCTTTCCAGCCTCTCATCTTATCCATCCACCTCAGGGTTCAGGAAATGGGGGCGGTCTAGTTTCTGTCCTGTCTTTCCTCCTTTGAAAACCAGTGTTGCCACCCAGCCCCATTCCTGCTCTGGCATCTGCTACTGTAGTTCTCCTCCCACCAGATTTTTCCTTTATCTGAGCCCAAGCCACTTCACACCTCAGCAAGGCATCCTGGCCAGTCTGTCAAAGGCTGACCAATCAGAAGAGGCTACTACAGGACTAACTTTAGGTAAGTTTAGGAAACAGTTCTAAAACTCTTTCCCGCTATAGTTATGATAAATCAACATTGGCAAGATGTTAAATTTATCTTAACTAATAGTTTGACACTTTGAAGCAGATGTTTAGCTCACTCCTATCAAAAGATAGACTTTATTAATTTGAAATAAAGCCTTCCCGTGTAAACCTATGGAGGTAATGTACTACAATTGAGTAAAGCGAAATTGAGGTTTTTCCCTCATCAGGGCTTATAATGTCTCTTTTATCATATACCTGCTTATTATTACAAGGCACTCTTGCCTTGGGGTACCTAGGCCAGACCTAAGGGGTGACTTATATATAAAAATAAGGTAGTCTGAGACTTTGGAAGTACTTTCCAAAAAGGATGATTTTCTCATAACTTTCACAACTTGAAACAGATGCCCGTTCTTTGGGAGAAGGTCTGCAGAGGTTTGAGGGCTTTTGAAGTGTCTGGAAAATAACTTATAGAACTTTTCTAGAATTATCAGAAGTCACTGAACCTGACAACTAAGGACTGGCTCCTGAAGAAACAGTAATTATTACCTGGATATTTTTGAATAAGAAAAATTTTTGGTTAAAATAAAAATTTTAGAACACATAGGGGGTCATTCTGACCTCGGCGGTAAAAGGCGCTTACCGCCGGCCAGAAGGCCGCCATAACACTGCCGCGGCCGCGGTAAACCGCCACGGTCATTCTGACCTGCAACTGGCAAACCGCCGAAAACCCGACATCCTCAAAAATCCGCCTCACCAAAGGTCAGCGAAAAAATGGCGCTGACCAAACCTCCACCGTCACGCCAACAGAAATACGCCCATACCATTCCGACCCACAAATCCACGCGGCGGTCTTTCAAACGTGGTATTCCATTGGCGGTACACACCGCTGCGGTCAAAATACACACACACATAGAAAACTCAGCCACATTGGTTAGTTCGAAATACACACACCTGATACACATACTAACACCACTCCCACACACCCAACACAATATAAAACACACACCCACATCACCCACAAGCCCCTGCGACCCGAAATCATTGACGAAGGCTAGAGACAGAGCACAGAATAGAGAATCCCACAACACAGAGGCACACAACACCATCACCCACACAGAATCCACGCACCAAACACCTCACACCACCACACGCACCCCACTCATCACCACAAACGCCACCCCACACCTCAAGCACACCACCCCATGGCACCCCAAAGACACCCCAGGTTCAGTGACGCCGAACTCAGGGTCATGGTGGAGGAAATAGTCCGTGTAGAGCCCCAGCTCTTCGGGGCACAGGTGCAGCACACCACAATTGCCAGGAAGATGGAGCTATGGCAAAGGATAGTGGACAGGGTTAACGCGGTGGGACAGCATCCACGCAATCGGGAGGACATCAGGAAGAGATGGAACGACCTACGGTGGAAGGTGCGTTCCATGGTATCAAGGCACAACATTGCGGTGCAGAAGACTGGCGGCGGACCCCCACCTACTCCCCCAGAATTTACCACGTGGGAGGAGGAAGTCTTGCACATCCTGCATCCTGAGGGCCTCGCAGGAGTAGGCGGAGGAATGGACTCTGGTAAGACAAATCTTCACTACTGCTTCCCACCCCCACCCCACCTGCATGCCAAATCATACCCCCACCCTCACCCCCTCCCCCATCACACCAACCCCTAGCAAAAGGCTCACCATCACAACCCACCCATCCCAACACCAAGCCCTGCATGCGACCCCAAAGCATGGACACCCATCACCAAAGCATGCCCACTGCACACACACATCACCCCCACAAGCCACCCTCACAAAAGCCCCCACAAGGAAATGCCTGCACATGGGTACACGGACACCCACCCATCACACGAAATGCCACACACAGAAGCAATAACCATACCTTTATACCCCTGCAGGACCCGAACGACACCACACCGCCACGGAGGGTCCAGAGATGTCCATCCCACCCCCAGAAGAGACCCCCAGCGATGACAGCAGCTCTGTCTCCCTGGAGCCAGACGACCAGCCCGGCCCATCGGGGACCTCTGGACAGTCGGTTCCCCACAGACAGCCACAGGCTACACCAGACCCAACCCCCTCTGGGAACACCAGCACAGCTCCCACCCAGCGGGCCCATGCCTCTGTCTCCAGGGCACGTAAATCAGCGGTGTGTCCACCACTACAGGGCACCCAGGTTGACCCACCACCCCAACAACAACAGGGACCTGGGGGCAGTGGTAGTGGGCACACCGTCCAGGGGACAGAGGCCCAGGAACACAGGGGAACTGGGAGGGCTGCTGTGCGACAGGGGGGGGACAGGCCCGGGGAACCGACTCTCCAAGAAGCCCTCTCCTCCATCATGGGAGCATACCACCGCTCCCAGGAGACGATGGCGACGGTACTGGCCCGGTTCCAGGAGATCCAGGAACTGCAGGAGGAACGGTACATGGGGTTCAGGGAGGAACTGAGGAACATTGGTTCCGCAATGGGGACCATCGTCGTGGCCCTTACCCAGATCGTCACCACATTGCGGGACCATGTGGCACCCCAAAGGGCCCCTGTCACTAGCGCAGGCCAGGAACAGCCTACCACCTCCGCCGGCACTAGTGGACAGGAGGCCCCCACACAACGACAGGCCACCAGAACCCCACCTCCTGCAGAAGAAGAACCACCCCGCAAGCGGAACCTGAGATCTCACAAAAAGACAGAGTAGGACTGCAAGACCCCCGCCAGCCTAAGATACCCCCTGATGTCATCCCACTGTCCCACATTGTCACCCTGTCCAACCTTGAACTGCCCCTGCTCCATCCTTCCACAGGCATATGGACAATGCACCTGTGCGACTGAGAACTGGACTCTGCCATGGACATTACTCCACCCCCACCCATACCCGCTTCCCAATCATTTACCTATATGTAGCACTTAAAATAAATGACTTATTCCACTTACATAAACAGGAGTCTGCTTGTATTCTTAACAAATGTATTACACATAAAGGTTCAATAATGTCCAGTTACTTTGTGATGACAACATACCAATTTCAATAAGCTTTAGTCCATGGGCAAACAAAGCTGAAGTCAGGCAGTGGGTCATACAGCTCTGAAAAGGGAAGGGAAAGTCACAAATCAGTTAACAGGAACTGGGGGGAAACACAGACAGTGGAGACGCATGAGGCCTCAAGTAAATGTAAATTGGGGTGGCTGTTTCTTACCTGTGTGCTACTGAAAGCATTGTTGTATGACTGTATCCCTGTTGTCCGTGTCGTCCCCGTCGTCTTCCTCATCTTCACTCTCCAGTGGCTCCACAGCTGCAACAACACCACCATCTGGACCATCCTCCTGCAGAAAAGGCACCTGGCGTCGCAATGCAAGATTGTGAAGCATACAGCAGGCCACGATGATCTGGCACACCTTCTTTGGTGAGTACATGAGGGATCCCCCTGTCATATGCAGGCACCTAAACCTGGCCTTCAGGACCCCGAAGGTCCTTTCTATGATCCTCCTAGATCGCCCATGGGCCTCATTGTACCGTTCCTCTGCCCTGGTCCGGGGATTCCTCACTGGGGTCAGTAGCCACGACAGTTTGGGGTAACCAGAGTCACCAATTAGCCACACACGATGTCTCTGTAGCTGTTCCATCACATAAGGGATGCTGCTATTTCGCATGACATACACGTCATGCACTGACCCTGGGAACTTGGCATTTACATGGGAGATGTACTGGTCAGCCAAACAGACCACCTGGACATTCATCGAATGATAACTTTTTCTGTTTCGGTACACCTGCTCACTTTCTTTGGGGGGAACCAAAGCCACATGGGTCCCATCAATGGCACCAATGATGTTGGGGATATGTCCAAGGGCATAGAAATCACCCTTCACTGTAGCCAATTCGCCCACCTCAGGGAAAATAATGTAGCTCCGCATGTATTTCATCAGGGCAGACAACACTCTGGACAAAACCTTAGAAAACATAGGCTGAGACATCCCAGATAATATGGCCACTGTTGTCTGAAAAGACCCACTTGCCAAAAAATTGAGTACTGACAGAACCTGCACCAGAGGGGGAATCCCTGTGGGTTGGCGGATGGGGGACATCAGGTCTGGCTCCAGCTGGGCACATAGTTCATGTATAGTTGCTCTGTCAAGCCGGTATGTAAGTATGATATGTCGTTCTTCCATTGTCGACAGGTCCACCAGCGGTCGGTACACGGGAGGATTCATCCTTCTCCTCGCAAGTCCCAGCGGACGGTGCCTAGGAAGGACAACATGGAGCACAGAGTCAAGCAACCCACAGGTTAGTTCACACAGCTTGCACAGTACACGAATCGCTATGCATGGAACGGCTTGTATGAGTGGCAATGCAAGGCCTAGGCCTGTGTGACGCAGTAGAAATCATGCCATGTGGGCCCTTCAAATGGCGGCTGCCTCACCTGTGAAGTGTGACAGTGGGATGTGAGGTCACTGCGCTGGCGTGGCACACCGTGGCGGTAGGCGGTCGAAGACCGCGGCGCAAAGCAGCATTGGTTAACATTGAACCCTATGGGTCTCAGGAGCCAATGACGATGTGCGCCGGCGGTCGCGGTACGCACCGCCGCGGGCGTGGCCACCATTTTCTATCTGATTAATCACTCGAGACCTGATCATCCACAGGAGAGGACCTATACTGCAAGTGCTGCTGTGACCTCGTTCTGGGAGATACAATGGCTGCTGCGACTGGGGAAAGGGCCCCTGCCTTCACTGCCGAAGAATTGGAGAAACTTGTTGATGGGGTCCTCCCCCAGTATGCGCTACTCTACTGTCCTCCAGACCAACAGGTTAGTACACAGGGTGCACGTTGAATGGGCTATGCCTGTGTTGAGTGGGGTGTATGTAAGATGGTGGGGAGGGGAGCGAATGAGGAGTGCAACGCACGAAAGATGAGAGCATGTGCCACATGGCAAGGTTGGGGGGGGGCACTCACATTGACCAGGCAGAAAACTGATGCGAATTCCTTTACCACCCTGTACATGTCACATAGGTCAGCGCCCATCAGAAGATCGACATTTGGCGTGCCATTGCCAAGGACGTCCGGGACCTGGGGGTCCACAACAGACGGGGCACCCACTGCCGAAAGAGGTGGGAGGACATCCGCCGTGGGACCAGAAAGACCGCCGAGTCTCTGCTGGGGATGACCTCCCAACGTAAGAGGGGTGCCAGCCGCCAATTGACCCCCCTGATGTCCCGGATCCTGGCGGTGGCCTACCCCGATTTGGATGGGCGCGTGAGGACATCACAGCAGACACAAGGGGGTGAGTATCAGCACATTCTGCTATCTTTGCGCGCAGTGAAGGTGTCTGGGTGGGGGAGGAGGGCTGTGGCTATCTCCAGGCCAGGGAGCATTCTGTAGGCTAGGCCCCTCCGTTAGACACGGCCCTGTGCCCCCGCCCCCCACCTCTGTAGGGTGCCAAGTACAGCTATCCATGGTCCGGCCTCACCCATGTGTGCATTTGTCGTCCATAGAACCATAGGCCTAGTCACAATAACTGAGTAGTGTACCCCGATTGCGCGGCCTAGTTCTGTGTCTGTCCTCTCCGACAACGGTGTTGCCAATGCATGCACTCAACCTGTCTTCATTTCTCCCCCCCCATTTTCTTTGTCTTCCTGTTCATGTGTGCATTGGCATCATCAGGCGGAGGAGAAGTGGCATCGGCGCACGAGGGAGCTGCATCTCACATGGCCCCGGAGGGCCATACAACAGACTCCGAGTACACCAGTGAGACGGAGGGCGAGTGGAGCTCCACAACGGGGACCCGTGGAGACGTCAGCGACACCGACACGTCCTCGGAAGGGAGCTCCCTAGCGGTGGCGGCAACATCCGTGCCCACCGCCACAACAGGTACAGCCGCCACCCAGCGCACCAGCCCCGCCCTCCCAGCAGCCCCTCAGCCTTCGCTCCGTGCCCGCTCGCCCAGGAAGGCGGGCATCTCCTTCGCCCCAGGCACCTCAGGCCCTGCCCCAGTTACCCCTGCTGCCCTCAGTGAGGAGGTCATTGACCTCCTCAGGACACTCATTGTTGGACAGTCTACCCTTTTGAATGCCATCCAGGGTGTAGAAAGGGAGGTGCATCGGAGCAATGCATACCTGGAGGGCATTCATTCGGGTCAGGCTGCCCATCAGCGATCGTTCAACGCTCTGGCCTCAGCACTGACGGCAGCCATTGTCCCTGTCTCCAGCCTCCCTCTTCTGAATCCCTCCACCCAGTCCCAGTCTCCTGTTCCTCTGCCTATCCCATCCACACCATCAGACCAGCCTGCACACACCTCTACACCCAAGGGCAGCTCATCCAGACATAAGCACCACAGATCCCACAAGCATTCACCCAAGCAACATCCAGATGCAGACATGCCAACAGTCACTACCACCTCTGTGTCCCCCACCTCCTCATCTCCCTCCTCCCTCCCTGTGACGTCTCCACTCACACCTGCATGCACACCACCATCAGCCAGTACTTCCATCACCAGCACACCCTCCATTACAGTCCGCACACGTGCAGTCACCACCCCCACTGCCATTTACACGTCCCCTGTGTCCTCTCCCAGTGTGTCTGTCACCCCCTCTTCCAAAGCACACAAACGCAGGCAGCCACCCACCCAACAGCCATCCACCTCACGACAGCCTCCGTCACAAGCACCTGCACCCAAAGACAGCACATTTGACTCTCCTACAACCACATCCTCTTCCTCCACTCCCAAACCCACTACACCTACCCGTCCCTGTCCTTCCAAAGTCCTTTTCCTTTCGAACCTTGAGCTCGTTCCAATCACTGACCCACCCCCTCCATCTGGGAAGAGTAAAAAAAGCACCTCAGCCACCACCAGCCCTGCATCTACTGTGACCATAGTGCAGGGCTATTGGAGTCCACCAGATCCTAGGGCAGGAACATCGGCCAGCAGCAAGGGGACAGCCAGCCCCCCCCCTGGGAAGAGGAGAAAAAAGAAAAAGGCCCGGCGCGACAAGACTGAGACGGCTGCCACCAAGGACAGTAGCCTTGCCCCGTCACCTGCCACATCATCCAAGGGAGGCAAGGGCCACAGAGCTCCAGCGAAGGAGGGCAAGGGCAGCAGGGCGGAGAAGTCAGGCAGCAGGCGAGCTGCCCAGGAGGGCCCCACCAGCCCCATTCCGGGTGTGACGGACGACACCCACGGGCCCAGGACTCCATCACAGGAGGGCGCCGCGACCGCAAGTTCGGATGGTGAATGAGCGGGAAGTCTTGCCCAGGTCTGGCTCCCTAGACACACAGGACAAGCACCGCTGAACAGGGCCCCGCCGGGAGGAGCACCGCTGAACAGGGTCCCGGCGGGACAAGAACCGCTGAACATGCCCCGCCGGGAGGAGCACCGCTGAACAGGGCCCCGCTGGGACAAGAACCGCTGAACAGGGCCCCGCCGGGAGGAGCACCGCTGAACAGGGCCCCGCCGGGAGGAGCACCGCTGAACAGGGCCCCGCCGGGATAAGAACCGCTGAACAGGGCCCCGCCGGGACAAGAACCGCTGAACAGGGCCCCGCCGGGAGGAGCACCGCTGAACAAGGCTCCGCCGGGACAAGAACCGCTGAACAGGGCCCCGGCAGGACAAGAACCGCACCGCTGGGCCCTTCATCTCAAGCACCGCACCGCTGGGCCCTTCATCTCAAGCACCGCACCGCTGGGCCCTTCCTGTCAAGCACCGCTCCGCTGGGCCCTTCATCTCAAGCACCGCTCCGCTGGGCCCTTCATCTCAAGCACCGCTCCGCTGGGCCCCGCCGTCTCAAGCACCGCTCCGCTGGGCCCTTCCTGTCAAGCACCGCTCCGGGGGCCCTTCATCTCAAGCACCGCACCGCTGGGCCCTTCATCTCAAGCACCGCACCACTGGGCCCCGCCGTCTCAAGCACCGCTCCGCTGGGCCCTTCATCTCAAGCACCGCTCCGCTGGGCCCCGCCGTCTCAAGCACCGCTCCGCTGGGCCCTTCATCTCAAGCACCGCTCCGCTGGGCCCTTCCTGTCAAGCACCGCTCCGCTGGGCCCCGCTGTCTCAAGCACCGCACCGCTGGGCCCTTCATCTCAAGCACCGCTCCGCTGGGCCCTTCCTGTCAAGCACCGCTCCGCTGGGCCCTTCCTGTCAAGCACCGCTCCGCTGGGCCCCGCCGTCTCAAGCACCGCTCCGTTGGGCCCTTCCTGTCAAGCACCGCTCCGCTGGACCCTTCCTGTCAAGCACCGCTCCGCTGGGCCCTTCATCTCAAGCAATGCTCCGCTGGGCCCTTCATCTCAAGCACCGCTCCGCTGGGCCCCGCCGTCTCAAGCACCGCTCCGTTGGGCCCTTCCTGTCAAGCACCGCTCCGCTGGGCCCTTCATCTCGAGCACCGCTCCGCTGGGCCCTTCATCTCAAGCACCGCTCCGCTGGGCCCCGCCGTCTCAAGCACCGCTCCGCTGGGCCCTTCCTGTCAAGCACCGCTCGGCCCTTCATCTCAAGCACCGCACCGCTGGGCCCTTCATCTCAAGCACCGCACCGATGGGCCCCGCCGTCTCAAGCACCGCACCGCTGGGCCCTTCCTGTCAAGCACCGCTCCGCTGGGCCCGGCCGTCCCAAGCACCGCTCCGCTGGGCCCTTCATCTAAAGCACCTCTCCGCTGGGCCCTTCATCTCAAGCACCGCTCCGCTGGGCCCCGCCGTCTCAAGCACCGCTCTGCTGGGCCCTTCCTGTCAAGCACCGCTCCGCTGGGCCCCGCCGTCTCAAGCACCGCACCGCTGGGCCCTTCATCTCAAGCACCGCTCCGCTGGGCCCTTCCTGTCAAGCACCACTCCGCTGGGCCCTTCCTGTCAAGCACCGCTCTGCTGGGCCCTTCCTGTCAAGCACCGCTCTGCTGGGCCCTTCATCTCAAGCACCACTTCGCTGGGCCCTTCATCTCAAGCACCGCTCCGCTGGGCCCCGCCGTCTCAAGCACCGCTCCGCTGGGCCCTTCATCTCAAGCACCGCACCGCTGGGCCCTTCATCTCAAGCACCGCACCGCTGGGCCCCGCCGTCTCAAGCACCGCACCGCTGGGCCCTTCCTGTCAAGCACCGCTCCGCTGGGCTCCGCCGTCTCAAGCACCGCTCCGCTGGGCCCTTCATCTCAAGCACCGCTCCGCTGGGCTCCGCCGTCTCAAGCACCGCTCCGCTGGGCCCTTCATCTCAAGCACCGCTCTGCTGGGACCTTCCTGTCAAGCACCGATCCGCTGGGCCCCGCCGTCTCATGCACCGCACCGCTGGGCCCTTCATCTCAAGCACCGCTCCGCTGGGCCCTTCCTGTCAAGCACCGCTCCGCTGGGCCCCACCGTCTCAAGCACCGCTCCGCTGGGCCCTTAATCTCAAGCACCGCTCCGCTGGGCCCTTCATCTCAAGCACCGCTCCGCTGGGCCCCGCCGTCTCAAGCACCGCTCCGCTGGGCCCTTCATCTCAAGCACCGCTCCGCTGGGCCCTTCCTGTCAAGCACCGCTCATCTGGGCCCCGCCGTCTCAAGCACCGCTCCGCTGGGCCCTTCATCTCAAGCACCGCTCCGCTGGGCCCTTCATCTCAAGCACCGCTCCGCTGGGCCCCACCGTCTCAAGCACCGCTCCGTTGGGCCCTTCCTGTCAAGCACCGCTCCGCTGGGCCCTTCCTGTCAAGCACCGCTCCCCTGGGCCCCGCCGTCTCAAGCACCGCTCCGCTGGGCCCTTCATCTCAAGCACCGCTCCGCTGGGCCCTTTATCTCAAGCACCGCTCCGCTGGGCCCTTCATCTCAAGCACCGCTGGCCCATTGACAGTGCCGGTTCTGTGTCGAGCAGGGCTTCAGGAAGCACTCTGGGCACCATGCCTCCTCCAATAACAGTGGAGTCGGTAATCCATCTGATGGACTGTGGCTTTGCACTCCCCAGGATGGTCCAGTGGGCAAGCCTCCTACTGTAGACACTTGAGAGACTGTGGCTTTGCACTCCCCAGGATGGTACAGTGGGCAAGCCTCCCACTGTAGGGACTTGTGAGACTGTGGCTTTGCACTCCCCAGGATGGGACAGTGGGCATGGAGGCCCCTCGTGGATCTGGCGTAGTGGACTCATGTGGCTGAGGTGCCCCCCCTTCCCTTCCCCCTGAGATGCCTGTAGTTTTATCATCTGATGCCCCTGCAGTGTTCTCTCCAATGGTATCTGGTCTCCTGTGTGGGCTTTGCCCATGTGTTTGGGCACATTGGCCCACGGACTATGGAACTTTGACGGAATGTGCAGGACTTTTTGCCTATGTATATATTGTTGACTATGTTCATTCCTTATTTTTGTATCTTTTATATGGCATATTTGCCATTCCTTCAATGGAGCTATTTATACATATATTTTATAGATCATTTAAATTGTGTCTTTGCATTATTCCGGGGGGTTTGTGTGGTGTCACTCTGACTTGTTGCTCGGCATTGGGGTGTAGGTATTTGTGGTGGGGGGGTGGGTGTATGGCGCATGTGTGTGCCCGTAAGCTTTCCTCCTCCCCCCTCGCCTGTGTCGTAGGTGCAGTACTCACCGTTGTCGTCTGCACCGGCGTTCGTACTCCTGGTAGATGAGCAGGTAGACAATAGCTGGTAGGATGTGTAATTCGGGCTCCATGCTGTCCTCCTTCCTCGTGGAGTGTGTATAGGTGAGCGTTTTCCCGTTCGTAGTCTGTTTCCCCGGAAAAGGTGGCGGATTGGTGAGTTGTGATAGGGTGGGCGGTACATTGTCTGCCGCCTGCCTGTTGGCGGTGACCGCCGCGCTGAGTGTTAAAGTGGCGGCCTGTGTTGGCGGTTCCCGCCAGGGTTAGAATTCAATTTTTTTGACCGCCGGCCTGTTTGCGGGTTGGTCGCCGCTTTATCACCGACCGCCAGGGTCAGAATGACCCCCAGAATGTTTTAAAGGCGATCTTCTTTTAAACAGATTCACTGAGCTGCATCACTTTATTTCTGTGCCAAAATGAAAGTGTTCCTTCCCCTTTCAGTCATGTCTGAGCATCAGCGCTAGCATATTATTCTTTTTAATTTTACTTCCCAAAACATTCTTGGCTTCAAAAGCAATGCCGTTTGCTTTCTAAGTAACATTGAGTTCTCCTTACAGTAGATCAGACTTCGTTTTTCTGTCATTTTGAACCTTATAATTGATTCATTTAAACTGGCTCGGTTTAGAAATTGTAATTTTCATATTTCTTATCTGTGATGTTATTGCGCTGTTGTTGCCAGATGCTACATGCAATTGTTTCTAAGGAATGCATCAATATTTGCGTCTATTTATAAAAGGTAAACTAAGATAGGAAGTACTCGATCCATTCTTCATGTCACTTCCAGACTGCGGCCTATTTCCCCATTGTTTAATAATCCTACAAATAACTCAGCACAAAGATAATTTAACATTATCTCCACACAGTTCCTTACCCTGCCAATCATTTGAATCATCATTTACCACCTAAGTAGTCTTTTAAATCGTATCTTTGTGATTTGATGAATTGTTATGACTGTTTGAGAACTGGTTCTCCCTTAACACTAAAACGACAGAACTGATGTTACCTGCTGGTCGAACAGCTCTTATAAAGCAAGGTAAATCACATAAATCATGGAGTTTAGGGGACTCATAATGCAGCCTCTCTCTGGATGCTAAAGCCATATGAGTAGTCTTTGACAGTAATCTAGCCACAGAAAGCCAAGTGACGCTACTTACAAAGTAATGCCACTGTTACATCAGTCTGTTATCAATGTTCACTTCTTCTTGACAGAAGAAAGGAGAGCCATGATAGCCAAGGAGATTATAGTCTCTACATTATGCTAATCTATCCCTATCTTCCTGGGTGCATCACAAATGTTGCTGGGTTTATTTAATTAAATAAAGAAATATGGAACAGTAGTGATCGCTGCGGGCATATTAGCACAATGATTCATAAACTCCAGTAGCTGTGTTAAATTCTGTCTGCTTGTCAGGATGCACAAGAACATGCAACAAAATGTATTGGTACTTTGGAGAACCAGACTGAACGCTTTTGCCCCGAGCCACTCTTGGAGGTCCCAGGGAAAACAACCTATTGAGATTCACAAAATTAAAAGGGGGATAAGGTGCTACAGGTCACTAAGACTAAATGGTAGATTGACCATTTAGATTTGTAGAAGACTACTGTTAGACCTGACATGCCTTAGGGTGGTCACCCCTAACTTTTTGCCTGCCTCCCTCCACTTTTTGGACACTGTTTTTGCTGGCTTTTAAACTTTGCGCTCTTTACCACTGCTAACCAGTGCTAAAGTGCATATGCTCTCTCCCTTTAAACATGGTAACTTTGGATCATACCCAATTGGACTATATAATCTACTTATAAGTCCCTAGTAATGTGCACTATATGTGCCTAGGGCCTGTAGATTAAATGCTACTAGTGGGCCTGCAGCACTGGTTGTGCCACCCACTTAAGTAGCACCTTTTCCTTGTCTCAGGCCTGCTATTGCAAGGCCTGGGTGTGCAGTTTCATTGTCACCTCGACTTGGCATTTAAAAGTACTTGCCAAGCCTAAACCTCCCCTTTTTCCACATATAAGTCAACTCTAATGGGTGCCCTAGGTAACCCCTAGGGCAGGGTGCTGTGTGGGTGAAAGACAGGACATATACCTGTGTAGTTTACATGTCCTGGTAGTGTAGAACTCCTATATTTGTTTTTACACTACTGTGAGGCCTGCTCCCTTCATAGGCTAACATTGGGGCTGCCCTCATACATTGTTGAAGCGGTAGCTGCTGATCTGAAGGGAGTAGAAAGGTCATATTTAGCATGGGCAGAATGGTAATACAAAATCCTGCTGACTGGTGAAGTTGGATTTAATATTACTATTTTAGAAATGCCACTTTTAGAAAGTGAGCATTTCTCTGCACTTAAATCTTTCAGTGCCTTACAATCCACGTCTGGCTAGGTTTAGTTGACAGCTCCTTGTGCATTCACTCAGACACACCCCAAACACAGGGTACTCAGCCTCACTTGCATACATCTGCATTTTGAATGGGTCTTCCTGGGCTGGGAGGGTGGAGGGCCTGCTCTGACACAAAGGACTGCCACACCCCCTACTGGGACCCTGGAAGACAGGATTGAACTGAAAGGGGACCTGGTGCACTTCTAAGCCACTCTTTGAAGTCTCCCCCACTTCAAAGATACATTTGGGTATAAAACAGGGCCTCTGCCCTACCACCACAGACACTTGCTGGAGAAGAAACCTGAACCAGAACCTGCATCCTGCCAAGAAGAACTGCCTGGCTGCACAAAGGACTCACCTGACTCAAAAAACTGCTGCCTTGCTGTTGGCCTGCTGCCTTGCTGAACTCTTGACTTGCTGCAGAAGTGCTCTCCAGGGGCTTGGATAGAGCTTGCCTCCTGTTCCCTGAAGTCTCAGGACCAAAAAGACTTCCATCTTTCAACTGGACTCCTTGTGCGCTGAAAACTTGACGCACAGCTTGCTCCGCGGTGAAAAATTCACCGCACGCCGATCCGGAAAGACACCGCTCGACCCCGCAAGGAAAAGATCGACGCGATGCCTGCGCTGCAACCGGAACTTCAACGCACGGCCCTCCTGGACAACGCCGCCCGACTTCCAGAGAGGAGATCGGCGCGATGCCTGCCGTGAGGGAGAAAATTCCACGCACAGCCCACCGTAACGACTCGCAGCCGGATAACAAGCCCAGGATTCCATGAACAGACCCCGGGACATCTGGTAATCCCGCGACCCACAGTGGAGACTGTCCGCGCACCAGAAAACAACGCACGTCTTCCCTGCGTGAAAAATAACAACGCAAGTCCATGTGTGAAGGGGCGAAACCGACGCACACACCATTTTTCCACGCATTTCCTCCCCTGCGGCCCTTTGCGGAGATTTTCCACTCCAACCCAGGTACTTTGTGCTTGAAAGAGACTTTGTTTGCTTTTTAAAGACTTAATACACTTTTATCACTTTTCAGTGATATCTCTACAATTTCACATTGCATCTTTTATCGTTTTGACCTGCAAATACCCAGATAAATATTATAAATTTTTCTAAACACTGTGTGGTGTATTTTTGTGGTGCTATATTGTGTTATTGTATGATTCATTGCACAAATACTTTACACATTCCCTTCTAAGTTAAGCCTGACTGCTCAGTGCCAAGCTACCAGAGGGTGGGCACAGGATAATTTGGATTGTGTGTGACTTACCCTGACTAGAGTGAGGGTCCTTGCTTGGACAGGGGGAAACCTGACTGCCAACCAAAGACCCCATTTCTAACAACTACCTGTTGGGGCAGGCTGAAAACATACATTTTGTAGGTGTTTGCTATAAGTGATGTCTTGCACTTATGGTTGATGCATACGGATGATGGTTATTTCTAGTAAGTGCTTGACTTGTGCTCTTAGCTATTTTGTGCTATTATTAGATGTATATGCCAGGTGGCATACCAATCTGCAGCCTTCTTTTATGTTGGTTTGTAACTCACTGAGATCTCTTCTGGATGGAAGCTTTGCACTTTCACTGGAAAATAATGTAAGTCTTTATTACCGTGACAGAGCAGTTGTTCTCTGTTTTTCCCCTCCTTGTGTGTTAAGTTCTCCTTGAAATGAGGTTTAGTGTTGGCCATGAGCTAGAGAAGTGGTGTAGTTTCAATGAGCATATGCTCAGTAAAATAGATCAGTTACAGTAAGTTGTCAAGTAAGTTGTCAAGAGAATTGTGGATTCAAATGCTGGTTTGAACTGATGCAAGTAAAAGGGTTTGCTATTGATGGAAGAAGGTATGCAAAAACCTTTGTAGAAAAAGCATTTTCATATCCAAAATTTCCTCTGAAATTGCTCATAGGTTTTGAACTTGCTGTAAAGTTACATAGGAGAATACATAACTGCTGGCCAGAAATGTATTGAAGAAAACAACTTAGTCTGCCCATTATTATATGTGAATCTCTGTTTTTCAACTATTGCATTTCAAAGAGCTGAGTTTCATCCAGACCTGGTTGTCATGAACATAAAGCAATATATTATACATAGAAGAAGTTGGGAAATACAATTGGTCAGATGTACGAAATTTCGTTTTTGCATTCCCTAAATAGCAAATCCTAAGAAATATCTAATTAGGAAAAGCAAAATGGAATGCACAAAAATATACATTTCCTAATAGCGATTCCTATTATGTAGGAATCGCTATTAGGAAATCGCTTTTTAGGAAATGCTACACCATTCGTTTCTATCAATTCAACAAATCAATTATAATTTATAGAGCGCAACCACTCATGTGTAAGGGTCTGAAGGTGCTGAGGGGGTCGATCCTCTGTGCTTCAGTCAAAGAGTCAGGTTTTAAGGTCTTTCCGGAATTCAGACAACAATGGTGTCTGCCTAAGGTGAAGAGGCAAGGTGTTACAGCTCTTTGCTGTGAAGTAGGCGAAGGATCTTCCTCTTGCCAAGGACTTCTGTATGCTGGGTAGGGTGGCATCTTTCAGTTGAGTGGAGTGGCGAGATCTGGCAGGGGAGTAGAAGGTGAAGCAGTGGTTGATATAGGTGGGTCCTAGATTGTGGAGAGCCTTGTATGCATGGACAAGGAGTTTGATATTTATCCTTTCCTCAGCAGGCAGCCAGTAGAGGTACCTTAGGTGTCTGGTGATGTGTTCGCAGAGGCGGACATCCAGGATGATTCTGGCGGAGGTGTTTTAGTGTTGGCTGTATTTTCTTCAGGTTCTTCTGGGTGGTGCCAGCATAGAGGGCGTTGCCATAGTTGAGTCTGCTGGTGATTAGGACATGGGTTATGGTTAAAGTCCCATAGGTTTGAATGGTTTTGTATTTCCAAATTTGAGATTTTCTAATGGGAAAACATAAATTGGGAAATGCAAAACCAAGGGGGCCTATGGTCCTACACCCTCCCCCACATCTTGACGCACCCCAAAAATTTGGTGCATATGTAATGTGCACAAATGCCCTAGGGACATGTGCACATTACAGGGTACTTAAAAATGCATTTTGGGTGAATTTTTTCACCATCGACTTGGCGTAATAGCATTTCCTAAATGCCCATTTTCCATTTAGGAAATGTTTTGTACATGTGCTTAGGAAATCCAATAAGCAAATCCCTATTTGCGATTTCCTATTTAGGGAATCGCAAAATGCAATTTCTACTGTGTAGAAATCGCATTTTCCAACCTCGTTTCGACCTTTGTACATATGGAAAGGAAGAACTGCATTTCTTAATGGACTGAAATTGCGATTCGGTCCGTTAAGAAATGCAATTTCCTTTCGTACATCTGGCCCAATATGTTGTATTTTGATTTAGACTAGTCAATACAACTAGATCAGATCATTGCGGATAGCAGCTATCTGTTCTCACCTCTTAAGCAACAATTGTATTGCGGTTTGGGCTGTATTGCATCTCAAGTAAGGTATTATCTCCCCAAAGTGACTCAGTACAGTGTCTTAGAAACACACAGGGGAATAATTGTAATGAATCCGCGCATATGATTGCTGAGATTGTAGTACCTTTATGAACCATAGAAGCATTCCAGCACTTTCTTCTGCTCGTTTTGGTATCAATTGTTCTAAGGAGTGTTTTTTAAATTCTTTGTAGATTTTTCATTTTCTAGAGAGTACCTTTCACTCGGGTTACATTTTGTGCACACACACACTGGATAGGATGTTTTTAAAAAGTGCTTAAAAACTGTATTCTCACATAAAAAAGCATACTCCATTGAGGGATTGTGGGATATCCATAACAGACTCACGTGTGTGCAGTACATGCTTTATAGCATCCATTGCATGCATTTTTATGGCACAAAAAGGTTCTTCGTGCTCATATACGATATTTCTTAGAAAAAAAATCTTCATGTTGAAAGATAAAATCAAGAATTGGCTGAGAAAACCACATCTTCCATCTGGAGAATTGCAAGTGAATTTGACAATGACAGTCACGACAGTCACAATTTTGCTGAGAAATTACGAACAGTCACAGATCCCAAACATCTGTTAAATGCGAGCCGTCAATCACAGCCAAAAACACAACAAAATTTAAACTTCTAATGCAAGTATTTACTGCTATACGCTGAACGTTTCCCCTAGCCTCTCTCAAAATGTCTCTTGAGTTGTCCAGTCACCTGAAAGTAACTAAACTAACAATAATGACATGAAATAATATCTCCAAGGACCTCCCTGAATAGTTAGACCAAGTATTTCCTTCATGCATCTAGGTCTCTCTTGAAAGCTCACAAGTTTAAGAGTCGATGGAACAATAAGCATCCCACCACATCAATTAGCTTGGGAGTCCTCTCAAATGATGTTGTTATCTTCAATATTTGTTATTCGGTTGTACGTTTTACTTCTGTTCCCTACCTGAAAATAGTGGTTCCTCGTCAAAATCCAGTAATAAAGATAAAAACCAAGTATATTAATATAAGAAAAATAATATGAGATTTAATCAGAAAGCTCATGGGGCAGAACTGTTTAGGTCATATTCGTTCAACTTGGAAACTCACTAAGCCCAGACAGAAAAGAACTACGGAAGGTGACCTCCTGCAGAAATGAAGCCTCTTTATAGAGTCCTTCTACTCCCTTTCAAATGATACTTGAAGTACTTTCCCTTCATTTGGAGGCCAGGGCCCCTGAGCACAGTTCATCCACGCTGAGTTCTTGTTTTAAAGAAGCCCAAATCTCACTCACAAATATTCTATTTCAACTGCCAACATACCAGACAGGGACAAGCAAGACATTCTTGACTTCTGATCATAAACTAGCTCCAGGAAGCAGCCCCTGGATGTAAACCAGCGTTAACAATGTACTATATTTAGTACTTGTACACATCCTTCTATCACACTGGTCTGCTTACAGTATTTTATGTTGCATTTTAAATAATAAACTTAAACAAATGAAGGAATCAATCAATGTGCAGATTTTTGATTCAAATATTTTTGATTTTAAAATTGAAATGCATACAAATAAATATAAAATGTTCCACTGCTTAGATACAGGTCAGATCATGTAGACCATTGTAGTTTGTAAGCTCTTTATTCCACTTCCAAAAGTCTCTGAGGTAGGATTGAAAAGAGAGTCACGAGTCACATTCCCTACCATTAACATGGCCTTCTGCCACATCAAGTAGCAACATCATTTTTTTCGTTCAGTCACCCACTGTCAGAACTGGTTTGGGGGGGTTGGTGGAACAGATTTAGATCTGGATCTCAATCGTGGGGATGATAACGCGCCCCGCCCTAGATAATATACCTAGTCTGGGACTCGTTTTAGGCCAATTAATCTTTTGACCCTGATTGGAAACTCCTTAAGACGAGATAACTAATCAACATGTCAATCAATAGATCGATAACCTCATCAATATTCACAACAGCAAATCAATCAAACTAGTTAATGACATTAAGAAAAACAAGACACCCCATGACCTTTCAGTCATGAATAACCACAACAAAATTTAGTAAGATTTATGATATTTTTCCCTATTGATTACACTCTACTAGCAAGTTTATTAGTCTCAATACCAGAAAACACATTAGCACTGTCACAATATGACAACTCGAATAAGATTTTATCAAAGCAAAGATCATAAACATTAGAACAAAGCACGACGTCAACATGGATTAACTTTAGCAGAGTATCATTAGCGCATTATTCAACAAAACATTGATTCAGTCCTTTGTGTATTTGCTTCCGTCTTAGTGAACCCCTTAACTATCCTTGAATTAGCATTAGCATGTTGGGCTTCATGCAAAACAATTTAGCAACACAAATTTAGAAAACATCTGACTATGGTCTCTATCAAAAGAAGCAGTTGACACCTAGAAAGATAAGGCAAACAGACAATTACAATTTAATTATCATATAGTTACCCTCCGTAATGGGTCAGCATACAGAGTCAGTCTTCGTCCTCAGGACATAAGTTGATTCGCCATCAGCCAGGAAACTCAGCAAAGTTCAGCAGGCCAGGTAATAAGAAACACTTCCCTCATAAGGAGGAAAAATATGAAACGGGCAAGGCAAGGGTAAGGATAGTTTGAAGAGTCAAACAGCAAAGTCTTTAAGAAAGAGTAACAAATTGGCTAGGTACTAGCACAGAATGGCACGTAATGGCTGATTTCTCCTTGTGACACGGTGTTATATTAATCTTGTTGTACAGTCTCCTAATTTCCAATTGGGCAAATTTTGGTGCATCATGATCTTCAACCAATAATTGGTTTGTCACCTCACTAGGATTTTCACTTTAGTACAGTTCTCACGTAGTTCTTTGGCTCCTGTAATTGACGTCTTCAACGGGTACAATGTCAGGTACAAAATTTTATTCTCGCAGGCTCAGTCAGTAGTCCCATTGTCTTTACCAGTTCAGGCGACCTTGTACCTGTTGCAAGTTTACACTGTTGCATTCAGCAAGAATGTCTCCTTGAGCAAGTCGGGTCTCATGAGAAAGAATTTACTACGGTTACACACATCTTCTAGCTTCTGGAAAAGTACAGATACATGTCCTTCAGTAAGTCAGCATATTGCACATTGGAAAAACACATTTAATATGAGACCGGCAGCTAGACCCCGACTCATGCTAACTAAGGCCTAGTAATTAATTTTAGCAAAATCTTAACATGTAACTCTTAATACTAATACAAAACCACACATTAGTACATCAATAATTAATTATTAGTCAATTTCGTTAATCATTGTATACATTGGTGGCCACTCCCCATGGGCACATCTCAAGAGCATATGTTAAAAGCACATTAATACATTTTCTATGCAACATCATTATACTTTAATTTGCAAACATTTCATGTTAAATTTTGATTATAATAACTACACTCCAACAGGGATTAGGAAATTTTTCCTCTGATATCCTTGGGTCAGCCTAGTATGAAAACCGAAACGAGCCATGAAATACACCCCTTTAGACATTGACTCATTCGGGGTAGCAAAGCAAAAATAGTCCAAGGCTTACTCAAGGGGGTGGTTTGGGCTGAAGACTCTGAAACCAGTACTTTACACAGTAATTCAAAATAATGCACTGCTGTAAGTTCATTATGAAAAAGTACTTTATTTTAATACTAACACAATATTACACAAAATAGGACTGATACTGGAATTGCTAACAACTACAGGAATTACTACCAATTATAGGATCATAATGGCTGTATTCATGGGAGGTCTCCAATTACAAACATGCAGTTTCTGCTTCCCTACGTCTGGCCTTCCCTTTTCCTAGACACCTCTGTGGCACAGTGATCACAGTCATGCCAGAGAGTAGTTGTAATAATCCAGGGATCGTCCACAGCCCCAAACAAAACCCACTGCACAGGTAAGACAATGTCCAGAATGTAAAGGTCACAGGGGCGTAGTTTCAAGCACTGGGCATATTATTTAGAGCGTTAAGCTTTAGGAAACTATTTAGAAACCATTGGGGAACGAAGAGGATCGAACAATAGCAACCCTCCCTGCTGTAGAATTTGTGCAGTTACAGTCTGCACCAGAAAACAGGGAGACACTCTAAGGCCCAATTGGAGGAAGCAGAATACATGCATTTCATGGGCTGAGGCATAGGGGCTCACCTTAGGTCGTTAAGACACCGATCTCCCCTGGGCATTGCAGTGCAGATGCAATTCTCTGCACTTGATCAGTCTTTCAACTGAACACCTCCTCCACCAGGCAGCTAATGCAAAGTTATCCCTTTGTCTGTCTCTTTCTGAAGGAACAGCTCACATGCTTCTCTCTCAGTGATAAGGCAGGCTCCTAAACAAAGTCAGATCTGCAGCACTCCTAAAGAATCCTTGAACTCTCAGGTGATGTCCCCTCACCTCCCTGGGAAGCTGCAATAGGAGACACCATCTCAGGATCACAGATGTTTTTTCCACCATCCTCTTACACCATAGTCAGGGCCAACGGAAATACGCAGCAAGGAAAAGCAAGTTAAGTGGCATAATGTGGCTCATTTTATATACTATTATTTCATTGTTTTGTCCTTTTTACAGATGTTAATACTGTTTGGGCAAATAATTCACTTCAGTTTAATAACCAAATGCAGAAATAAGCAACTGAAAGATGTCCAGTTAATCTTTCTGAAGGGCTTTCCACTGCACATGAACATATGTTGCCACATTTTTGTAACTTTTGATTTGTTTGAGCTAAACACAAAAATGATCGATTATGTGGCAAATATAGCGCAAAAAAGCCACAGAAAAGCATAATTCAAGTTGTGCTTACCTTAGTTGCACTCATATTATTAAACCACTGGTTCTAGATATTTGTACCATTTTCTATGATCACTCTCTTTAGGCAAGCCATCCACAGCCTTTGTGCTCAAGTGCTAGTAGGAAGGAACACTGAGTAGTAGGAGGTGATGTCCTCTGAACAAGTCACAGGTAAAAAAGCTGGACCTCTTAAACGTTTTACTCCCACCACTATCAGGACAGTGCAGTCTGGCAAGCTGACAGTACTGACACTTTTCAAAAGTAGGGAGCACACAGTATATTCCTCGATACCACAGAGAGTGGCTCTGGGTTGAAAATTGACTCATAGGCAGCCCTCGGCCTACATGCATTATGGTTGTAAGTGCTAAGACTAGGACAAAGACAAAAAGCATCAAAGAAGAACTCTTTCCATAAGTCAAGTCAGGGTGCATACTCAAAGACCATGAAGTGGACATTTCTGTCCCAAAATCCATCCATTTTATATTAATTATGTTTTTCCCATGGTGTGCACAAAACATTTCTCTGGCTACATAGGTCCTTTACCCGTAAATGAATACCAATAACACAGCAAATGAAGCAACTCTGAATAGTGGAGTATCTTCCTTTACAGCTATACTATTCAGCTTACTTGTACTGTGCTTTATGGTGCTCATAATATTCTACGAGATTTCTAAACCATCCGTGTTAATATTACAATGTACATAGCTACATGATGTGAAGCTAATATGTAAGAATACAAAGAGAAGCAGGTGCATTTACAATGTGAAAAGAAAATAATAAGTGCATCCAATTCCAGGCTGCCGAGAAAAATAAGGGACAAACACAGTGAACCGCTCATGGGTTCACCTCTCATGAGTTATGGACCCTCTGTTCCTCAATAATGGTAATAAATAGCATAATGCACTCTGCACATCTGCAGACATACTCTACTTATATGTAGTCAGTTGCTACAATACAGCAAAAACACTTGCATAAAAATCATGATACTCTGATGCAATGATTTATTCCAAAATCATGCATACCCAATGGGTGAGAAATTGGGTTGTTGGCTGAAAGGGATGTTAGCATTTCTCAAGCAACAGCCACAGTCCTTATGATGGTGAACAACAAAAGTCACTAAATTATTCTGTATTCAACCCTCTGGAAGCTTGGCACCAAAACAGTCAAGGTTAATTTAGATACAAGGTGTAAAGTATTCATGCAGCACACACAGAGTAATAAGTTGAAACTACCACACAAAACAATCCCACACGCTTTAGAAAACAGAGTACAATGTAATAAATTAGTTGACACCAAAATGACACAAATGCAATCAATAGAACAGGAGATATGCAAATTTAACTTTTAACAGTTTCAGGTAAGTATAGCACCTTAACCCATACGGTGCCCTGGACGAGGTGATCTCGTCCAAGGCACCGGTTCCCGGGTGCCTTGGACGAGATCACCTCGTCCTGCACCCGGGAACTAGGGGGAGCGCTAGCGCTCCCCCATGTGCCAAAGGCAGGGATGGAAGGGGAAGCCCTTCCCCTTCCAGCCCGGCCCCCCCACCCGCCCCGTGACGTCAGCGCACATCGCGCGAGGGCCTCCTCCCATCGCACTGGAAGCTCAGCTTTCAGGGAGGCCCAGAGAGGCTTCAAAGGGAAGGAAAGGAATTTCCTTCCCTTTGAAGTCTCTCTGAGCGTTTCAAAAGCCGGATTGCTTGCAATCCGGCTTTTGAAACACCCACTAGACACCAGGGATTTTCTTTTTTTGTGTGAAACTAGCATGAGGGAGCGACCCCTTGGGCAGAAACCTCTAGGCACCAGGGATACATTTTTTTTTTTTTTTTTTAGTTTTTTTGGAGGCAATTCTTAGGCAAGGGTCGCTCCCCTAGGGGGCAAATTATATTTAGGCCATTTCTGCCCCCCTTGGGGGCAGAATGGCCTATTTTTATGAGGCCAATCTGCCCCCAAGGGGGACAGAAACCACTAGACACCAGGGAGCTTTTTTTTTTTTTACGTGAATTTCACGCAATGGGAGTGGCCCTTAGGCAAGGGTCGCTCCCCTGGGTGGAAAATGTATTTTAGGTCCTATTTTCATTAGGCTGATCTGCCCCGAAGGGGGGCAGAAACCAATAGGCACCGGGGATTTATTATTTTTTTTTTTTACAGATGGGGAGCGACCTCTTGGACAAGGGTTGCTCCCCTGGAGGGGAAAATTGTATTTAGGCCATTTCTGCCCCGTTTGGGGGCAGATCGGCCGATTTTTGCTAGGCCAATCTGCCCCCAAGGGGGGCAGAAACCACTAGGCACGTGGATTTTTTTTCTTGCGCCAATGTCACGCAGGGGGAGCGACCCCGTAGGCAAGGGTCGCTCCCAGAGGGACGGGGAGTTGGAGGGTGGGGGGACAAATTTATTTTAGGCCATTTCTGCTCCCCCTGGGGGCAGAAACCTCTAGGCGCCAGGGCAAATTTTTTTTGTGTGTTTTTTTTTTGTTTGTTTGTTTTTTTAGAGATGGGGAGTGACCCATTAGGCAAGGGTCACTCCCCTGGGGGGCAAATTGTATTTAGACCATTTCAGCCCCCCTTGGGGGCAAATCGGCCAATTTTAGGTCAATCTGCCCCCAAGGGGGCAGAAACCACTAGGCACCGGGGATATTTTTTTTGCGCTAATGTCACGCAAGGGGAGCGACCCCGTAGGCAAGGGTCGCTCCCGGGGAGGGGTTACGGGGGTGAGGGGCAAATTTATGTTAGGCCATTTCTGCCCCCCCTGGGGCCGGCTGAGCTAGAGGCCAAAATCTACAGGTAGGCACTTTGCAAAAAACACCTCTGTTTTCTGTGAAAAAATGTGATGTGTCCACATTGTGTTTTGGGCCATTTCCTTCATGGGCGCTAGGCCTACCCACACAAGTGAGGTCCCATTTTTATCGGGAGACTTCGGGAAACGCTGGGTGACCGAAATGAGAGGAAAAAGTGTTTTGTTGGCCAAATTTTGATGTTTGCAAAGGAGTCTGGGTAACAGAACCTGGTCAGAGCCCCACAAGTCACCCCATCTTGGATTCCCCAAGGTTTCTAGTTTTAAAAAATGCGCTGGTTTGCTAGGTTTCCCCAGGTGCCGGCTGAGATAGAGGCCAAAATCCACAGGTAGGCACTGTTTTCTATGAAAAAATGTGGTGTACACTTGAGGGAACGCTGGGTGGAAGGAAATTTGTGGCTCCTCTCAGATTCCAGAACGTTCTGTCACCGAAATGAGTGGAAAATGTGTTTTTGTAGCCAAATTTTGAGGTTTACAAAGGATTCTGGGTAACAGAACCTGGTAAGAGCTCCACAAGTCACCCCATCTTGGATTCCCCTAGGTTTCTAGTTTTCAAAACTGCACAGGTTTGGGAGGTTTCCCTAGGTGCAGGCTGAGCTAGAGGCCAAAATCTACAGGTAGGCACTTTGCAAAAAACACCTCTGTTTTCTGTCAAAAATTGTGATGTGTCCACGTTGTGTTTTGGGGCATTTCCTGTCGCGGGCGCTAGGCCTACCCACACAAGTGAAGTATCATTTTTATCGGGAGACTTGGGGGAACGCTAGGTTGAAGGAAATTTGTGGCTCCTCTCAGATTCCAGAACTTTCTGTCACCGAAATGTGAGGAAAACGTGTTTTGAGGTTTGCAAAGGATTCTGGGTAACAGAACCTGGTCAGAGCCCCACAAGTCACCCCACCTTGGATTCACCTAGGTCTCTAGTTTTAAAAAATGCACAGGTTTGGTAGGTTTCCCTAGGTGCCGGCTGAGCTAGAGGCCAAAATCTACAGGTAGGCACTTTGCAAAAAACACCTCTGTTTTCTGTCAAAAATTGTGATGTGTCCACGTTGCGTTTTGGGGCATTTCCTGTCGCGGGCGCTAGGCCTACCCACACAAGTGAGGTATCATTTTTATCAGGAGACTTGGGGGAACGCTGGGTGGAAGGAAATTTGTGGCTCCTCTCAGATTCCAAAACTTTCTGTCACCAAAATGTGAGGAAAATGTGTTTTTTTAGCCAAATTTTGAGGTTTGAAAAGGATTCTGGGTTACAGAACCTGGTCAGAGCCCCACAAGTCACCCCATCTTGAATTCCCCTAGGTCTCTAGTTTTCGAAAATGCACAGGTTTGGTAGGTTTCCCTATGTGCCGGCTGAGCTAGAGGCCAAAATCTACAGGTAGGCACTTTGCAAAAAACACCTCTGTTTTCTTTCAAAAAATGTGATGTGTCCACGTTGTGTTTTGGGGAATTTCCTGTCGCGGGCGCTAGGCCTACCCACACAAGTGAGGTATCATTTTTATCAGGAGACTTGGAGAAACATAGAATTGCAAAACAAGTGTTATTGCCCCTTGTCTTTCTCTACATTTTTTCCTTCCAAATATAAGAGAGTGTGTAAAAAAGACGTCTATTTGAGAAATGCCCTGTAATTCACATGCTAGTATGGTCACCCCGGAATACAGAGATGTGCAAATAACCACTGCTCCTCAACACCTTATCTTGTGCCCATTTTGGAAACACAAAGGTTTTCTTGATAGCTATTTTACACTCTTTATATTTCAGCAAATGAATTGCTGTATGCCCAGTATAGAATGAAAACGCACTGCAGGGTGCAGCTCATTTATTGGCTCTCGGTACCTAGGGTTCTTGATGAACCTACAAGCCCTATATATCCCTGCAACCAGAAGATTCTAGCAGACATAACCGTATATTGCTTTCAAACATTTGACATTGCAGGAAAAAGTTACAGAGTAAAACGTAGAGAAAATTTTTTGTTTTTTCCACCTCAATTTCAATATTTTTGTTTTTTAGTTGTTATTTTCTGTAGGAAACCCTTGTAGAATCTACACGAATTACCCCTTGCTGAATTCAGAATTTTGTCTACTTTTCAGAGATGTTTAGGTTTCTGGGATCCAGCATTGGTTTCATGCCCGTTTCTGTCACTGACTGGAATGAGGCTGAAAGCACAAAAAATCGTAAAAATAGGGTATGTCCCAGTAAAATGCCAAATTTGTGTTGAAAAATTGGGTTTTCCGATTAAAGTCGGCCTGTTCCTGAAAGCTGGGAAGCTGGTGATTTTAGCACCGCAAACCCTTTGTTGATGCCATTTTCAGGGGAAAAACACAAGCCTTCTTCTGCAGCCAATTTTTCCCATTGTTTTGAGAAAAAACTAAATTTTCACTGTATTTTGGCTAATTTCTTGGCCTCCCTCAGGGGAACTTACAAAGTCTGGGTACCTCTAGAATCCCTAGGATGTTGGAAAAAAAGGACGCAAATTTGCCTTGGTTAGTTTATGTGGACAAAAAGTTATGAGGGCACAGGAGGGGGAAAAGGCCTGGCAGCGAAGGGGTTAAAGCACAAATGGGTACTCACAGCTATCTAGATATGTGAAACAAGATGAAAATCACAAGTTCAGGCTCACTGCACTGGACCGTAGTCCGGATACAGGACCAGGTTAGTCCTGCTGAAAAAGTTACCATCTAAAGTACAGCACTAAGAGTTCTGCTTGTGGCAGAGGAGGCTGTTTGGATCAGGGAGAGAGCGTTGCCAATTGTAGTTGCTGTAGTGCAAAGAGCAGGCTGGGCATAGTGGATGAACATCGATACAGTGGAAAGATTCTGTTGGATTTCACATTGGTGGTCACCTCAGGCTGTCACTGCTGTAGCATGAAGTGCAAACGTTGCATTGACAGTCACCGCTGGCAGTCACTGTAGCGCAGAGTGTTGAGTTCAATCGAGCTTCGCATTGCTAGTCGGCAGAGGCAGCAAGATGTTGGTGTGAACAGGCATGTTCGCGGTAGCAAAGAGTCCCAAACTTCAAGATTTTTCCTTGCCTTCAAGAAAAAGCTCAACAGATGCCACACCAAGGGTCTAAGAAATTGGAAGCACCTCCTGGGGATCAGGAACTCACTCCAGCAGAGGTCAGCAGGGTTCAGGCAGGTACAGTTGCACGTCCAGGCTTGTCCAGGGCAGCTGGGCAGCTGGGGAGTTGTAGAGAGGCCTTTGGAGCTTGTTGCGTCCCTGTAGCTCAGAACAGGAGGCCAGTCAGCTGACTCCTGGAGTCACTTAATCCTGGAACGAAAGATGGAGGTCCATTATTAGCAAGCAGAGACAAGGGTGTCCTTTTACTGTAGTATCCACTGGTTCTGAGTGTACTGAAGAGTGAGTCTGGGGATAATATTGGCATAACCATTGCCTCCTTTGAAGTGTAAGAAGCTTCTGTAGTTTCCTCCCTAAAAGTTGTATGAAATTGCCTTTCTTCCTACCCTGGTCCAAGTCTATCTGTTTGGGGGCACAGTAGGCTACTAAAGTCCTTTGTGTGAGCTGAGTCAGTGCCTTTGGAGTGCATGTGTGGTAGATGACAGCTCTATTCCTCCCATCAAGTCAGGATGGCCCATCCTGCCAGAACCCATACCCTCTATTGTGATATTGTCTGGAAGGAATACACAAAGGCCAACTGCTAACTATTCCAAATCATGTGGGCCAGGGTACAGACTGCAGGCACCAGATGGTTAAGGCCAAAACACACCAACTTTCTAAAAGTGGCATGTTCAGACTTGTGACTTAAAATCCAACTTTTCCATTAACAAGGATTTTAAATTAGAATTCCTCACACACCATACATGCATTCCCAGTTGTTCCCAAACATTACTATTATGAACTGTACTAAGGTAACCAACTGTTATCCTGTGGTATAGGTAGGCCTCACAACAGTAAAATACAAATTTGTAAGTCTTTGTTAATGTATGGCAACTGAATTTAAAAAGAGTTGAATTCCAGTAACTGTGGCTAGTTACATACTCACTAAAGCCAAAATAACCCTATTTCTCTGGAATTCCTCTAGGAACCTATAAGTAGTCCTCATACATTTTATTTATTTGGAATGTCTGTGAGGAAAAAAAACCTTATCAAGTGTTGTAGGAATAGAAGGGTAGCATATTATATTGGCAAATGGACAAAAAGCTCTCCTCATTATTGAGCCCAAATGGTTCACAACACTCTAAATCTATAATATATTTAGGGGCATATTTAAGAAAAGTGGCTCCGCACTGTGATAAACAGACATTTGAGGTGAGCGAATCCAGAGTGTTGCTGGTGTTGTAAGTTGCTCCTTACTGGAGATGCTCTCCACCTAAACTTGGGAACTACTTAGAGTTCTTGAGTTGTTATATATATATATATATATATATATATATATATATATATATATATATATATATATATGTATATATATATATATATGTGTGTGTGTGTGTGTGTGTGTGTGTGTGTAGAGAGAGAGAGAGAGAGAACTCTAGAAGTATATAAAATAAGCTAGATGTTCTGATGACACATCAGTTGAAGCCGCAAACGCAGCTTCACTTGTAAATATGAACATATTGAGAGAGACATAATGCCCAATCCTGCCACATCTCTGAGGCGAAATGGTATGTGTGCATATTGATGTGGTACAAAGAAGGACCTGAGAGTTTATCTACAGGCGACTTAATGTATGTGTCTGTATTGTGTTTACTGGCCTAATGCATTTCCCTCATGCAAAATCAAGAGCCACAGTCTTGGTGACTACTGACATCACTGACTTGGAAAGTCATGATTTACGGTTTTGACTGCTTGGATGCTAGCTTTCTGACAGATTGCGAAATGACACCATCAGACACAAGTGTGCTGCTTTAGAATGCCTCAATTGAGTATCTTTTTCAATTTCTATTTTCCGCATGAAATGGTTACAGAAACAAACATAGGTATCAACATTAAGAGTCCTATAGCTGGTACAATTTCCTTGTGATCATCCGTTTCTCTGGAGATTCTGATAAGGACCCGCCCCGTGGCATGCTCCATTTCCAGAATAAACTGTCTAGTTATGACCTGTAATTGCGTGATTCACCGAGTACACAGCAGAGTGGTTAAAGAGCAAAATCTTGTAACTGGAAAATGCCTTGAAAATGTGCAGCAGTAGTCTAAGGGAAATTACAGAATGGAGCTGAAGTGTTTCAATTTCATCTTCACGGGCCATTTGAAACGAACAACAATTTGAAACATATCTAACTGGATTTGAGGCTTAACTGTTCATATAGTGGACATGTTTTTCCGCTTGAAGTCTGCAGTATTTCTTCAATTGATTGTATAATCAGACCTACTACATTTAACTATGACATTCCAAATGCCCATTTTCGGCTAACAATTTGAGTATTTGCAGAGAAATAAAAGATAAGACCGACATTTGTTGAATGCTTGTAGTAAACGGACATTTTATCCACCATAACCGAAGTGAGGTAATGAAATGTCCCTGTAAAGGCATATACTTTGCTTGTTATGTTAGACTTGTTCTGGTGTTAGAACATTCTTCTAATAAGACTGCTATGCACTTTCTTTTCCTGTAATAAATAATTACAAACACGTGTTGGCAACACATCACCGTCGTCTCTACACCGGCACATGCTGGTTGGGAGCTCTCCTTTCTGCTGAGAGGTAATCCACGGTTGCAAGCCACACCAGCATCTGATGTCTAGAATTATGCACTCATCATACCTCTGCTAATAAAGCAGGCTGCGAATAGTGACGTGTACTGATACATTTCATCTCCTGAAGGCTACCCACAGTGGCAGAAGATGTTCTATAGAGGCCGGCACGACCGATAATGTAAATGGCCAGGCTTCCGCCTTTGTTGTGAAGACAGTCGTGCTTCTGTCTTGCTCCATAGCCATTGCACAGCGCTGGGAGACACTAAAACGGTTGCCTTTTTTAGGGACCCAACCCCCAGACTTCCAGATCCATGCAAACCGTAGATGATGATAGGAATTAAGTTTTGAGGGATCTTGTTTCATGGGATTTTCAGAGTTCTATCACCTGGGCTAAACTAGGGTGCAAAGAAAAACAAAGGGGTCCTCACTGTGTTTCCACTCTCTGCACATCTGTGCTAATCTGGTTAGTAGACATCAATGATCATTCCAATGTTGCGTAATTGGAGTGATTACGGGAACAACATGCTACAAAGATTACACTAAATGCAAATTGTACTTTTAAATACATATGACGAATCATCTCACAACTCCATAATCTTATAATGGCTTTCAGTCTGTGTCCCTCTGAATCTATATGATTACGGAATAGGTCAGTGACTTGAAACAGCTGAAAAATGTAAATTTGAGGATATTCTACCTCACACAACCAATAGATGGTTACCTTTTATTAAATCGCAAAAACAATCTGAATTATTCTTTCAGAATCTGAATTATTCTTTCAGAATATGGGTTTTGACTTGTTGAATCTCCCCAGATGATTTAATTTTGGAACTCTAAAGCTCTGCTATGAATGAGTCTCACAAACTGTCTCACTAACAAACTTTTACTAAAATGGACTTGAATGATTAAAGGCAGTAGCCACCTTTTAAAATAAAGCTCACTGTTACACATCTGAGGTAAGGGGCTCTCAGCTGGTTACAGAGAACAATTTGTGCACACCTGTGTGGGAGAGTGAACACAATTACAGTCTGACTCAGTCTGATTCCTGGGCACAGGTAGTGTGTTGCAGATGAGGCTTTAGGTGAGTTAGTTATGTCTGATCGTATAATCCAGTTATTCTCCAAAAAGAAAGGACACCTTTCTTTTTACCTACAGTGTAAATCTTTGTTGTTTCACTGAATACAGCACAAACGTTTACGTTTGTTTCGGCACAACATAGAGAGATGTTTAGCATGGCTATCCCTGTTTTAAAATGTGCTACATACAGAGTACATATTCATTAGGCCGTATGTGTACTCCTTCTTGTACATTTGGTTTCACATTATTTCACTGAGCAAGTCCCTAAAAAGGATTCAGGTTGTGCGTTACCCTGTTGATTCAAGCTACATTACTAGCCAGATGGTGGATAAAGCCCGGCCCTGACCAATGTGGCCCATTTTTGTATTAGCCTTCTCCTGGTAGAGAGAAGACAAAGTTGTGTACATTGATCTGCTATCACTCCACATACAGGCCTGAGCAGCGCTTTTTAATGGTTCAAAAGGGGGAGGGCAAGCAGATCTCTAGCGCCAGTCACACTAGGGGTTCCTTTTAAAATCTTGAAGGGAAATAAGCTGTTTTTCACTGCCAGTTAGGGGCAGATCTAAACATTGGGAAATCTCAGAGAGACTGAAACTTGATTCTCTCATTTTGAAAGCACCACCAAAGACCTGTGCAAAGGGTTGGGGGCCTGGAGGTTGTTCTTGGAAGGATCTGTCAGGGGTGGTCAGTGTTGTGACAGTAGACACTGAGAGACTCACAATGCTCCCCCCTTTTACAGTACCAAACAGGAAGTAGCAATTCCAGGAAGTAGTTATATCCATCTTGAATTAGGAATAAAATATAGAAAAACAATCGAATAGTACCAGAAATACAATTTGTATTCCTTTTACAGAATATGCTCAAAGTTCCATTGTAATTACCTTATTGCCTTTGATATAATTTATGGCTGACTGTGACGGAGTGTGGGTTGGATATAAAAACTAGAACTAGACTGAAGGTTTACCTGCTGACTTAGGGGGTCATTCTGACCCTGACGGGCGGCGGAGGCCGCCCGCCAGAGTTCCCCCACCAAAATACCGCTCCGCGGTCGAAAGACCACTGAGGGTATTTTGGGATTTGCCCTGGGCTGGCGGGCGACCGCCAAAAGGCCGCCCGCCAGCCCAGGGCAAATCATCCTTCCCACGAGGATGCCAGCTCAGAATTGAGCCGGCGGAGTGGGAAGGTGCGACGGGTGCAGTGGCACCCGTCGCGTATTTCAGTGTCTGCATAGCAGACACTGAAATACTAAGTGGGGCCCTCTTACGGGGGCCCCTGCAGTGCCCATTGGCATGGGCACTGCAGGGGCCCCCAGGGGCCCCGCGGCACCCCCTACGCCATCCTGTTCCTGGCAGGAGACCCGCCAGGAACAGGATGGCGGTAGGGGGTGTCAGAATCCCCATGGCGGCGTAGCGCGCTCCGCCGCCATGGAGGATTCACATGGGCAGCGGAAAACCGGCGGGAGACCGCCGGTTTTCCGCATCTGACCGCGGCCGAACCGAATCACCGAATCACCCCCTTAGTCTGTAAAATGGAATTCAAAAATCCTTAGCAGGAAAGGCAGCAGCCTGTGGTGGAAAAGGGCTTCACAAGGCTGTAAAGCCAACTGATGAAATTCTGTTGAAGCCATTGACTTTTGGTGGCAAAGCTGCGAGTGCGAGAAATCAAAAATTTGTATCCAAAGAACATTCCTTACCAGCCAAATACCTATGTCGCCTTCCAGTTGTGAAGATTTCTAGGTTCAGACTTAGTCAATTTGTTGGAGTTCTGATTCCTCCAGTTGGGCAAAGCTGCAAGCTGCAGCCGAACAAGGCTCCACGAGGCTGGATACACTTTCAGAAAAGTCTCATGAAATTGATTTGCAGCTGTAGAAAATATCATAGAGGGAGTAACCTTTGTCAGATTGACATGGCAGGTTTGCCCTGGTCCTCTGGTGGTCTATGCAGCCAAAAACAAAATTTTAAGTTTCAAGTTTCTCAGGATGTTAGAAGGAGTGGACTTTGACACAGCCTACCTACCTTTACAGCACTTCCTGTGTATGCTACTGCAAACAATCCCACAGTGTCCCTCTCTTCCTAACTGTAAGATGGTGAAACCATTCTCCCCTTGTGCAGAGCCTATCTGCCCATCACTGAGGAATGTTTTCCTGTGGAAAGCTAGTGTTTCTATAGTGCAAACAGCTTTTGTGGCTTTTACTTTGTAAACACATACTTAACATTCAACTTTTGAGTGTCCTTTTTTTAAATACCATGCATCCTGCCATATGGGCAGCCAAGCAGGCCGGATAGGGAGTGGCTTATTAATGTTCAGAAATAATGTTTAGACCTGATCGAAGGGACACACAACAATTCTGGGTTCGCTTTGTATATGTGTCCCGAAAAGCACTAGAGGGCTTAGTAAAAAGAATTATGGACACTGCTTGTGATGGGCTCTATAATCTGATCATGAAGGAGTGCATTTTGTGCAATTGTCATTACAGCAGCATCTAATGGATTCCAAGTGATCTGACCACAGGTAGCTTGAAAAAGCAACTGATGTGTGTGTGCACACTATGGTGTCTAAAGAGGAGCAAGGTGGTGGTCTCAAGAAAGAGTGTATAGCCCCCTCAGGGGATAGAGAGGAGCCACAAGGATAAACAGGAATTCTCATGAGGGTCCCAAAGTCTACCCAGAAGTTCCCTGCCTTTTCCAAGCCTATATGGGGGGTGTTGAAAGGGGAATAAACCTTTTAACCCCCTGAAGGCTGATGTATGTCTGGAATGTCACAAGCTAGGACATAGGAAGGGAGACTCAGGCCCTCATTACGAGTGTGGCAGTGTTAAAACTGCCACACTCGCTGTGGTGGTCTTACCACCACGGTCCTGGCGGTAAAGACCGCCTCATTATAAGTTTGCGGTTAGGAAAAAGCCAAACTGCCACAACACCGCCAGTCCCGCTGGTGCAGTTGGACCGGTTTGGCTGTTGGTGAGCTTCTCCGGGCCGGTCGCATGCCTAAGACCGTCAGCCATATTACGAGGCAGCAAACCGCCAGGCTTTTCATGGCGGTCGCCCTCCCACGAAAACCCTGGCAGTAACGCACCTGGCAATAGAAATACCCATTCCTGTCGCCGTCACACGCACATCCACTCACTTGGAGAAAGACACCCCCACTCGCACCCACACTTCCTGACACATCTGCCCCCAACGAAACACAAACATACACGCACCCCCACCGAACCGAACATAGACATGCACCCCACTCGCTCGCACACAGAAATGCACCTTCACTCGCTCACATGCATACGCATTCCCCTCCGCATTCATAAACACCCCCAACCCCTCTGCATTCATACACACCCCCTCCCCTGCATACATTCACACACACACCCACCCTCCGCATTCATACGCCCTCTACCCTGCTCCACATTCATACACACCCTACCCTCTGCATAGTCACACACATACTCACACCCTCTACATTCATACACCACCCAACCCTCCACATACATTCACAGACACACACACCCTCTGCATTTATACACACCCCCACCCTCCACATACATTCACACACACATCCTCAGCATACATTTAGACCCCCACCACCACACAGGCATACAGTCACATAAACACATGCATGCACATCCATTCTGACACACACACAAGCTTGCACACATACATGCACACAACCCACACATGCACCTACCACACGCACACCCCATACAGTCGGTCCACCTACCTGTCGGGCCACACAGCAGCCCACGTTGAGGTGGTCGTCCGGGAGGGGTTGGATGCCAACGCTTCCACCGCCAATGCCACACTGCCAGGCAAGGACCGCCGTGCCATGTTACTCCTCGTAATATGGCAGGCAAAGTCCTCCTGGCGTGGCGGTGCTGGTGGTGGACCCGCCTCTCAACCGCTGTCTGTCAGGCTGACGGTGGCAGATTTCTGCCTGTTTATGGGGGGTAAATCGGTTGGTGCCTCGAAACACAGTGGTCTTCGGACCCCCAGCACTGGTGGTCTTTTGGTGCCCACTTCAATGGCTGTCTTGTCAAAAGACTGCTAAAGTCAAAATGAGGGCCTCAGTCTGTTCCAAGAAGTTCCCAATAGGTGGTCAGCCCCAAGGGATTGTTATTTTAGGTATTGGGGTGGAGATTTGACAGGGGTAACCTGAAAATGGACCGAAACCACCTTAGTCTCTGTGGGAGGGCCTGGCCATTGCACCTCCGACATGGTGAAGTACAGACAATAGCCAATCAACAATGGGACCAAGGTATACTCTTTAAGTGACACAGTAGCCAGCATAACCACAGTGGGAGACCAGCTGGTCTCCCAGAGCAGATTTTCACAGATATACTCCATAGGGTAGTCAACTCTGGCAATTGAGGTGAAGCTTCATCCCATAGCATAGATGGTTTACTGGCCTGAAGAAGGTGTTTGTGAGCTCCGCCATTCCAGTAGAATGTCATGGGAAAGGACCTAGAAGTGTCTCCATAGTGGAAAAGAAGACTCATTAGAAATGGTGTGTCTGCCTGAATAAGTGTGTGTGTGACCACTAGGGCCCAGATAGCCCACCAAGAAGGTCAAGGGAGCCTAGAGTCTGAGACAATGGTCTAGGTCCCCAAAATCAAGAGAAATGGCAAGAGGTGTGGGAAACCAGCCTCAAAACGTCCCTCAGCACAGAAGCAATCAGATTAACAGATTAATCTAAGTGGTGGTGAACCATGCAACTAGGTATTGTCAAGCCATACCTATGAGAACGGTGACTGCTCTTGTGACACAAGAGAGTTGCTTGGTCTCTTTACCGGAGTATGGTTTAACAAACAGCCAATCTCAGATGCGGAGACCAACTTCATTTATGGGTACTTGAAGGCTATGTGGGGTGACCTGTAAGACTACCCCCCCCCTTATCGACCCCAAGCTAATGGTCAACTGGAAAGATTCAACAAGACCTTAAAAGGTATGATTGTGGAGTTGTCTAGGAAACTTCATAAGAAGTAGTAAATCCTACTCCCATGCCTTTTATGTGGTACATATCACAAAAGGCTTGCCTCAGAACTGTTTGAAGAAACCCAAACAGGACATTGTGGACTATATGTTAGGCCGTCATTCTCTCATAGCTGAGTATATGAAAAGTGCTATCAAGAGATTGGAGGCCAGCCAGTACCTTACTAAGTGTTGGTATGAACAAAAGATCACCTTTGTTGGATACCAGTCAGGTCAGAAACTGCATGTTTTGGAGCCTGTGGCTCCTAGGGCTCCCCAGGACAAATGGACTGGGCCCTACACAGTATTGAAGGAGAAGGGTGAGGTCACCTACCTGGTGGACTTTGGTACCCCCGACGCCCCACAGGCTGATCCAAGTCAAATTTCTAAAGCCTCACTTTCACAGGGCAGAATTTGCCAATGCTATGGGTAACTGATGGAAGGGTGAAATAAGAGAATGAGCCTTTCCTATATCTCTCATCCCACAATGGTAAAGGATGGTTCTGTGCTCTCCCCTACACTAATAGAGCAGCAGAAGAGAGAATGTCACAATTTGCTGGAACAGTATGCTGGACTATTCTTCCTAACATCTGGACTTACTTAATGATGTGTTTCTGATATTGACACTGCAGCCCCTGATATTAACATATGCATCCTCTCTACTGCATAGGTGTACTTAAATCTGAAAGTCAATAAATGCTGAACTCACGCTTCAACCTCTGTAGAGATATGTAAAAACATGTGAAAGAAATTGCTAATTAATCCATGGATCAATCATAAATATCATCCATATGGTGCAGGGAAAAGCAGAAGAATATAGTACCTTTTGGTGGGCTCTCTACAAAGGCACACATGTCCAGGGTGTAAAATACACCAATGTTTACAGTGTTGCAAGAAGGAGCCCTTTGCTGAACCAATCCTGTGAATGCAGTGTAACACTAACATGATGTTATTAGCCAGCCCCTTGCACTAAAATCACAGCCCATATCTCTCCTCACTTGAGAAAAACACATACAACTTCCATGATGTTATGAGTGCAGAGAAAAATACCCAGACTGGCTGTGACTCTTTATGTATATCCTCAAACTTTTGGCAAAATCAACCTTCAACTCTGGACAACACCATGTAACCAAGCACCATCTTACATTGGCCACAACTATGTTCATCTTTAATTTCATTCTTGTGCAGTAAGAAAGTGTTGGACTTTTTAGTTTATGTAGGATCATCCCCAATCTTTTTTCCTCCAGCCTCCTATTTTTCTGACCTGTTGCTGTTGGCGTTTGAACTCTGAGCACTTTACCACTGCTAACCAGTGCTAAAGTGCATATGTTCTCTGTGTAATTGTATTGTTGATGGGTTTATCCACGATTGTCATATTTGATTTATTGGTAAGTCCCTTGTAAGGTGCACTAGAGGTGCCAGGGCCTGTAAATCAAATGCTACTAGTGGGCCTGCAGCACTGGTTGTGCCACCCACATTAGTAGCTCTGTAATCATGTCTCAGACCTGCCACTGCAGTGTCTGTGTGTGCAGTTTTAAACTGTAAATTCGACTTGGAAAGTGTACCCACTTGTCAGGTCTAAACCTTCCCTTTTCTTAAATTTAAGGCACCCCTAAAGTAGGCCCTAGGTAGCCCCAAGGGCAGGGTGCAGTGTAGAGTTAAGGTAGGACATGTAGTAATCAGTGCTTTAAATGGAAAAATATAAGTGCAGGTACTCTGTACCAGAGTACCTGCTTGTTTCTGAGAAGTTCCGGTACTCTCCAATTAAAAGTATTACGTTTTTCTTGAGATATGCCGGTACTCTCCCTCGCAAAATAAAAAAGTGCCGGTACTCAGTACCGGAGAGTACCGGCCCATTTAAAGCACTGGTAGTAATGTGTTTTATATGTCCTGACAGTGAAATAACGCTAAATTCGTTTTTCACTGTTGCAAGGCCTGACCCCTCTCATAGGTTAACATGGGGGCTACCTTTAAATATGATTAAAGTGTAGATTATGTTCGGGAGTGGATGGACATGTGGAGTTTGAGGTCTCCGAGCTCACAATTTAAAAATACATCTTTTAGTAAAGTTGATATTAAGATTGTGTGTTTCAAAATGCCACTTTTAGAAAGTGAGCATTTTCTTGCTTATACCATTTCTGTGACTCTGCTTGTTTGTGGATTCCCTGTCTGGGTCAGTTTGACAGTTGGGCTGGTTGCACCTCACACTAAACAGTGACACAAAGGGAGCTGGGGTGTAGTCTGCATTTCCTGATGAGCCCTCTGTGCTAGGAGGGCAAGGAGGAGTGGTCACTCACACCTGGAAAGGCTGTGCCTGTTCTCACACAATGCAGTCTCCGACCCCCTGGTGAGTGTGTGGGACCTGGCCTGGGCAAGTCAGGATAGGCCTACTTCAAAGGAGAAATTGGGTCTAAGAAGGGCACCCAAAACTACAGACTTTAGATCTCTTCTGGACATCAAGAGGAACCTCTGCCTGGAGAAGAGCTGAAGAGCTGAGGAGAAATGCTGCCCTGCCTGTGACTGTGCTTTGTGGAGCTATCCTGCAGTTGCTGCTCTGCCAGAGTAAGAGGGCAAAGACTGGACTTTGTGTGCCTTTCATCTTGAGAAGAAATCTCCAAGGGCTTGATTTAGAGCTTGCCTCCTGTTGTTTGAAGTCTCAGGGACAGCAAATACTTCTTTCTGCCAGCACCTGGAGTCTCTGGAGAGACTCCTGCTCTGACAAGTGGTGCCCTTTCCAGTCCCTGGCCCCTTGAAAGGAAAGCTGGTGAAAATTCAAGGAAATCAACTTCGGACGACTTCAGACCGACGCCGCTGCTAAATCCGGTGACGCCGCCTGCAACCGACCCCGTGATCTTCGCTGGAACGCGACGATCTCCGCAGGCCCGTTGCTGCTGCAGCCCTGCTGAAGTCCGCGACTCTGTGGAAGTCGCCACACCACGTCGTGACCGATACCGCTCGAAGTGCGTGGATTCAACATTTTGCACAGACGCCGCAATCCCGACTTCGCGCATCGACTTGTTTTCACTCTTCACCAAAGGTACTGTACCTGGGGGTCTGCGCGACTCCGTGTCCGGCGCCGATGGTGTCGGCTTGTTGGGAACGACTCCGTCACAACACCATGTTAACACCTCAGCAAAGCATTTTGTCTTTCTAAGCGCTATTTATGAGTTTAATATTAAAAAATTCATAACTTGACTTGTGTATGTTGGATATGTGTTGTTTCGGTCTTGTTTTGTTTAGATAAATATGTCCTCTTTTTCTAAACTGGTTTTGTGTCATTTTGTAGTGTTTCCATTAAGTTACTGTGCGTGTTGCTTCAAATACTGTACATCTAGCACTCTGAAGTTAAGCCTACTGCTCTGCCAAGCCACCAAGCCACCAAGGGGGTAAGCAGGGGTTGGCTGAGGGTGATTCTCTTTTACCCTGACTAGAGTAAGCGTCCTTGCTTGAACAGGTGGTAACCTGACTGTCAACCAAAGATCCCATTTCTATCATTAACCAAAGAAAGCTTAGGTGCCACACTCCTGATAAAAGAGAGGTTTTCTATTTGGCACTTCTCCAAATGGGCCTTGGGGTTCTGAATCAGAGTTACTCAGACTGCTACGAAAAGGTTCTTTTAATGCAGTGAAAGACAGCATTCAGTGTTCAGTTTTTCCCAACTACATGAAAATTTTAAATGATGAGATTAAACTGGAGGAAAAAAATACTGCTGAGTTAGCTAAGGGCAATTCACAAAGCAGCCAAAGTTCAGGACCTCTAAGTCAAGATCCTCTTGGGCAACCAATTATCAAAAATGAAGCTGCCATAGCCATTAATGAGGTGGAGACTGCAACGTAGCAAGCAAGACAAGAAAGGGTTGAGTTAAAGCAGTTAGTTGGACAACTGAATGACGAGCAGAAAGAAATATATATTGAGGTAAAAGAGAAAAAAGAGCACGGATTCCTCCATGAGAAGAATGTATATGAATGCACATCAGTTGAGCCCATACTATTATATGCCAGTGGTCAAGCTGGCACTGGGAAATGCTTTTTAATTGAAGTTCTCACTTATATTATACAGAAGACTACACAGTGCAGTTTGTCACATGTAGTAACAGCACCAACTGGATTAGCTGCACACAACATTAGATTAATTACTTTACATTGACTATGTATGCTCTCTGTAGAACATAACAATAAACTAGAGTACCAAAAGTCATCCAGTGAAGCTTGTCATGAAGTTCCAAGTGTACTGAAGAAAGTGAAACTTTTTATCTTCAATGAGGTGAGCATGGTCTCAAACGTAATGCTTGCCTTTGTACACTTTAGAATGCAACATATTCTAAGGACTGGTTATGATGTGCCACTTGGAGGGAAGCACTTCATTTTGTTTGGTGCTCGATTACAACTTACCCATGTGAATCACAGGCTGTGCTCAAGAGACTACTCCATGATGAAACTTGAAATTCCTTGGTAAGTATTGGAAACGTTAACCTTTATTTAGAAATTGGGGCTTTGGTTGACAGTCAGGTTACCCCCTGTTCAACCAAGGACCCTAGCTCTAGCCAGGGTAAAAGACAATCAGCCTCAGACAACCCCTGCTTACCCCCTTGGTAGCTTGGCAGAGCAGTAGGCTTAACTTCAGAGTGCTAGGTGTAAAGTATTTGTACCAACACACAGAGTAACCTAATGAAAACACTACAAAATGACACAACACCAGTTTAGAACAATAGAAAATATTTATCTAAACAAAACAAGACCAGAACGAAAAAATACCGACATACACAAGTCAAGTTATGAATTTTTAAAGATTAAACTAAAAAATAGCACCTAGAAACACAAAATGCTTCGATGAGGTGTTAACACGGCATCGTGACGGAGTCGTTCCCAACAAGCCGACACCAGTGGCACCGGACACGGAGTCGTACAGTACCTTTGGTGAAGAGTGAAAATAAGTCTATGCGCGAAGTCGGGATCGCGTCATCTGTGCGAAACGTTGAATCCGTGCACTTCGAGCAGCGTCGGTCATGACGTGGTGCGCGACTTCCACGGAGTCGCGGACTTCAGCGGGGCTGCAGCAGCGTCGGGCCTGCAGCGGCGTCGGTTGCAGGCGGCGTCACCGGATTCAGCAGCGGTGCCGGTCCAAAGTTATCCGAAGTCAATTTCCTTGGATTTCCACCAGCTTTCCATTCAAGGGCACAGGGACTGGATAGCACACCACTTGTCAGAGCAGGAGTCTCTCCAGAGACTTCAGGTGCTGGCAGAGAGAAGTCTTTGCTGTCCCTGAGACTTCAAACAACAGGAGGCAAGCTCTAAATCAAGCCCTTGGAGATTTCTTCACAAGATGGAAGGCATACAAGGTCCAGTCTTTGCCCTCTTACTCTGGCAGAAGCAGCAACTGCAGGATAGCTCCACAAAGCACAGTCACAGGCAGGCGAGCACTTCTCCTCATCTCTTCAGCTCTTCTCCAGGCAGAGGTTCCTCTTGATGACAAGAAGTGATGTAAAGTCTGTGGTTTTGGGTGCCCTTCTTATACCCATTTTCTCCTTTGAAGTAGGCCTCCTTCAAAGTAAATTCTCTTTTGAATGTGAAATCCTGCTTTGCCCAGGCCAGGCCCCAGACACTCACCAGGGGGTCGGAGACTGCATTGTGTGAGAACAGGCACAGCCCTTTCAGGTGTAAGTGACCACTCCTCCCCTCCCTCCTAGCATAGATGACTCATCAGGAAATGCAGACTACACCCCAGCTCCCTTTGTGTGACTGTCTAGTCTGAGGTGCAACCAGTCTAACTATCAAACTGATCCAGATAGGGAATCCACAGTCACAGAAATGGTATAAGCAATAAAATGCTCACTTTCTAAAAGTGGCATTTTCAAACACACATTCTCAAAATCAACTTTACTAAAAGATGTATTTTTAAATTGTGAGATCAGAGACCCCAAACTCCACATCTCCATCTGCTCCCTAAGGGAATCTACACTTTAATCAGATTTAAAGGTAGCCCCTATGGTAACCTTTGAGAGGGACAGGCCTTGCAATAGTGAAAAACGTATTAAGCAATATTTCACTGTCAGGATATATAAAACACATCACTATATGTCCTACCTTCACCATACACTGCACCCTGCCCTTGTGGCTACCTAGGGCCTACCTTAGGTGTGCCTTACATGTACGAAAAGGGAAGGTTTAGGCTGGCAAGTGGGTACACTTGTTAAGTCGAATTTACAGGTAAAACTGCACACACAGAAACTGCAGTGGCAGGTCTGAGACATGATTACAGAGCTACTTATGTGGGTGGCACAACCAGTGCTACAGGCCCACTAGTAGCATTTGATTTCAGGCCCTGGCACCTCTAGTGCACTTTACTAGGGACTTGCTGTAAATCAAACATGCCAATCATGGATAAACCAATTACATTAAATTTACACAGAGAGCATATGCACTTTAGCACTGGTAACAGTGGTAAAGTGCTCAGAGTTCAAAAGCCAACAGCAGCAGGTCAGAAAAAATAGGAGGCAGCAGGCAAGAAATTGGGGATGACCCTGCGTAAGCAAAAAAGCCCAACACCTTTGCTTAAAATTTCAAAACAAAGAACTACTTAGGAATATGCATCAAGCACCCGCCGTGGAATAAGGAAACATTCTGAAGGATATTAGAGTAGGAGTGCTCACAAAAGAAAGGCAATGTTTCTTAGAAAGCCAACTTATAGAGAAACTGTTTCCTTCAAACAAGACAGCAGTACAGCTAATGTTTGATTTCATGCTAGAAGGAAAATCCATTGTCTGCCTAATGCCTACACTTCTGGACTGTTCCTGTTTTATGGAAGAATTATTAAAACTGGAGAAAGAAAAAATGTTGAACTTACAGCAATTGACAAAATGGAACAACATGGTGTGACAGTACTCCTAAGTAAAAAACTACAAGCCAAATTGGATTCAGTGGAGAAATCTGTTTTCAGAACTGTGGGAGTAGGAAAGTTTTATTTTGCTTGTTTGTGAAAACTATAGAGTAACTTTACAGTGAAATTTAAATGTTGAGAAAGGATTAGTTAATGGTGTTATGGGTAAAGCAATTGATTTCATTTTGTTTCCTAACAGGAATGAGGTTGACTACCTAGGGATAAAATATAGTCAGGTTGATGGCATGAAACAGATTGGAAGGTCTGTTGCACGTTTCTTTCTTGTGAAAGACTTGTATGTTCAAAATAAGTAGTTCCAGGTTTCTATAGCATGTGCTGTGACTTTTTATAATTCTCATGGTTTAAGTGAAGATGCAACATTCATTAATATTGAGGCTAGTGTCTTCAAGGAAGTTATATCATGTGTAGCCTTATCATGTGTTAGAACATTGTCTGGTTTGTATCTTGTTGGCTTTGATGACAGTAACGTAAACACCGATTCAAGTTGTGTCAAAGAGTAAAACCTGTTAGAAGGTGGATTATTAGTAGAGGTAAGTACACACCTACTACTGGCAATAAAGTCACCAATCTAATGTTAGGTTCAGTCAAGGTCTCAAAATATTAGCTCAACCCATGATACCTTGGCAATGAGCAAGCAGGCTTATCTTAGGAGACAGATATCTAAAGCATTGAAATACACAACTACAGTAAATAGGTAAGACAAAACACACAATAAAAATCCCACACCAATTTATTAAAGGAGGAAATATTTTTATCTTTAAAATGACACCAAAACAACAAAAACCCAATATAGGGAACCAGAGATATGATTTTTTTTTAAAGAAAACAACATTTTTACTTTCTAGTGCTCACAAATCAATAGCACCAACCAGGGGCATCTGGTCATGCTAGACCGGGAACCAGTCACAGTTTGAGGCTGACCGCGATGGAGCCCTGCTTGGATACACTGAGAGGGGGACTTCGGTCAAAATGTTACCTTCAGACTTTGTTGATATTCTGGAGTTTTTCCTCTCATCAGCGAGTGATGCTCTTCTTCAGGCTGGGATCCTATGCGACAACTTGAGTTTCTGTGGAGCCCTGGCCAAATCCTGGAAGTCTCTTTAATGGGGAGAATCTCTGGAGCTTCAGCGGGATGAATATGAAATTCAGGCCAGCTTGCGGTTCATCGGAGGTGGCTTGACTGTCATCAATGGGCTCCAGATGTCTCCATACTTCTAAATGTCTTCCTGAAGTTCCTCTTGAGAGTTCAACGTGCCCAAAATACAAGTCCAAGGGTTGTGAAGCTCTAAGATGGTCTTTGGAAGTTTGGACTACAAATTCCCACAATGCACCTAGCCAAATCCTTAAACGTCCACTGGATGCACTCCAGGCTAAGGACCTCTTGTTGGAGATGGTGCAGGGAAGCTCTGTTAACCTGTTGCTTTCAGAACATTAACTCCTTAATCCTCTTTAAGGCAAGGCAAAGTTCTCAATGCTGTAGTTCCCAGTGCGCAGCAGGAGCAGTCCTCCAGAGAGCAGCTCTTTGGGTGCAGACAAGGGTTCTAGCAGGGTAGTAGTTCTTCTTGTAGTTTCAATCAGGAGATCGGAGTTGCAATGCAGCCCAGACATATGTATACGGTCATCTTGGGGGACAAGCAGGGGGGAACCCTATCGAATAAGTTGCAATGTGCCACACAAAAGCATGACAGCTTCCTCTCTTCTCCCACAAAGAACTGCACTTTAATATCCAAGATGGATGATTTCTGTCCAGCAGAGTAAGACCTGGCTAAAGCAACCTACTAGTGTGCCTCATTTCCTTTAACACTCCCCCGCAGATTCTCTGCAAATTCCTTTTCTGGGCCCCCCATCTCTCTGAGGGGTACAGGGAGAGTGGGTAGGCCTAGCTGGCATTCCTAGCTGTTCTGCTCTCTTTGAAACCCAGTTTGAATAAACCACCCCCCTTCCTGGCCAGAACCCTGCAGCTGCAGAGCTTCCTACCACAGATAACCTCTGTGTTACGCAGCCCACTTGTCACCTCATCAAAGCAGCCTGGCTAATCCTGTTAAGGCTGACCAATCAGAAGAGGCCACTCACAGGCTGGATTTTGGCTAATAGAACATAAAGTCCTATAAATTCTCTTCTGTGTTAGTTATGATGATTTCAACAGTGGCAAGTTGTTGGAATTATCATTACCAATCTTTAGAGTCCTTGAATGACACATTAAGCTCCTTCCTAGCAATATTTATGCTTATGAAATATTTCCATGTTAGCCTAGAAAGCTAGGTATCTACAATGGGGAACAATTAAATGAGCAGTTTTCCTTCACCAGGGAATATGAAACACCTTTTATGATGCCCCTACTTATAGTTACATAGCACCCTGCCCCTGGGGCACCTAGGGGGACCTAAGGAGTGGAGAGGCGGGACTTTAGGGGCGATAGATATATAAAATAAGGTAGATTATCACTTTGGAAGTACCTTTAATTCCAAAGTCGATTTGGAAACATTTTACTTTTTAGAGACAGGCTGCAAGGCAGAGCTGCCTTTAAAAATGACAACAGGCAACACAGCAGTGCAAACTCCAGTGCAAGAAATCTACTGGGCCTCTAAACCTACCTGCCCTATTATATATTAGGGACTCATGGTAATCTTGATTCCCCCTTGCCCTATTATTTACTAGGGACTTACAGGGCTTTGTCATTGCCAATTGTAATTGTGCTCCACACGGTTTGCTTTGTTAGAATGTCTCTGCAGTGATAGAAGCAAAACACATTGTGCATCTCACAATCGAGACCTTCTAGAAGTATGTACTGGAGCTGTACACTTTACCCAAAGCACCCAAGAGGATTCACAAGAATTTATGATGTTAATCTTTGGTATTTTAGAAGAATAGAAAGTACCTGTTGATGACTTATTTGGACATAGATACTCATGGAACTCTGAGTGTGAAAATTCCTCTTCGACATCAACTATAGGAATAGATTCTGAGCAATATTATTTGCTTAACGCTACCAGATTGCAAAAATGTCAATTTTGACAAGTTGTTTAAAGAAAGTTCACATAACAATACCTGCAGAAATTGTCAATCAGGTCTACTTTCAAGTTTGCATATACAAAGAAGTAGCAAATATCTTATTTTAATGCTACAGCGATGTACAGCAAATGGAAGTAAATTGAAAACAGAAAATACAAATTTTAAAGCAGGACAAATATCTATTTCAGAAAAAAACATACCACTACGGCTAATATTTTTCAAGAAGAAATTAGTATTACATGTGGACACCTTACTATCTATTTAAAAACTACAACTAGATGGACAGAATATAGCAACATCAATCTCACGTTCAAGCAAAGACTGCCTTTTAAGCTACCAAATTCTTATCTTCTGTTTCTTGAACCTAAGCCCTATAGAGGATTATAACTCAAAAAGTGAAATCGTATTATTACTACTTATGACATCACATGGCCTACCAATACTGATGTTTTTATAAGACTTTCAACAGGCTTGTATCCTACAACAATACATAGCAGATGGCACTAAATTGGAAGCGGACATTACAAAGTATAATTAAGGAGAAAAAATATTTTTTTTCATAAATAAATAGTACTTAGGCTGTCCTCTTTCATAAAGGAGTTAACATGATATCTGGATACTGCAACCTGTATTTAAAAAATGTAAGCTGGATGGCACAATGTAATAAGAACAATGTCACAGTCAAGCAAACATTGCATCATAAGCTACCAAGTTCCTAGGAGGATCATAGTAGAAAAACTGAAATAGTGTACTTTTAGGTCATCTATGCTCAGTTGTTATGACCTCATATAGTCTACCAAAGGTGAAGTATTTATTAGTTGCCCTATATACCTATTAGTGGTCTTAATTAAAAATCAGATGCTATAAGTGTCTATTTCTATAAAATGCGTGACTAAGTATCAGTTAAATAACTGTAGTGAGTGCAATGTATAGTGTTGCTTATTTACAGTGACACACTGTGCAATGCTGGGGTTTTTTCTGCAATCTATATGATTGTTTTTTCCCCACCATTCATTGATTATTCTTTATATAGCACATCATTTATGGTGTTAAAGTATGGACCATGAGAACAGTAAAAAATAGAAAATGAAATGCTTAAATTAAATGTATGATTGCTTTACGGCATTACAAATGTGTGTTGCATGAACTTTTGCAATGCAGAAGCAAAACTTTATTGTAAAAGTAACGTATTGTTATCTGTTCTTTCTCTTAACACAGACCAGTGGAGCCATTGATTGGAGTAATTTAGCTTACTAATTAGATATTGCACCATTTGTAATGCATCCAATACACACCCAGACAGACACTGATGTATACACTAACATACCCAAGAACACACTGACACACACGGATGCACACTGACACACCAAGGCACATACTTACACATACACTGAAACAACCAAGCAAACATTGATGCATACATTGAAACACCCAGGCACACATTGTTACATACACTGACACACCTAGAAACACACTGATGCACACACTGACACACTTACCAAACACTAAAGTAGTCACTGACACAGCCAGGCGCTTTCACTGATAATACTAACACACCCAGGCACACACTGATGCATACAATCATGCACCCACGCATACACACTGACACATACACTGAAACACCCAAGCACATACTCAATCACATACTAATACAACCTGACACACTGAAGCATAAACTGATACACCCAGACACACACTCATGCACACATTGACACACACATACACACACTCATATATACACTGAGACATAAAGGCACACACTCATTCATACACTAACACACCTAGGCACACACTATAACACCCAGGCAAGTAGTGATGCCTACACTGACAGACCTAGGCACACACTGATATATACACTGACACATCCAGACACACACTCCTTCATACACTTATACACCCAGGCACACACTGATCAATACACTGAGACACCCAGGGACACACTGAATTCATACACTAACACACCCAGCCACACACTGTGTAGTTTCCTGATGTTCTTTGTTGTGGTGCTGGCATAGAGTGCATTGCCGTAGTCGAGCTTGCTTGTGACTACACTAACACACCCAGGCACACACTCATTCATACACTAACACATCCAGGCACACACTGATGTCTACACTGTTACATCCAGGTACACATTAATTCATATACTAACACATTGATACAGACACTGAGACTCATGCACCGAGGGACACACTCATGCATAGACTAACACACCCAGGCACACACCGATATATACACTGACACATCCAGCCACACACTCATTTATACACTAACAAACACTGGCACACACTGATGAATGCACTGACACACCCAAGCACACACTGATATATACACGAACAGACCTAGGCACACACTGATGTATACACGAAACACATCCAGGTACACACTGATGCATACAATGAACATATCCAGGCACACACTCATTCATACAGTAACACACACCACCACACACTGATGCATACACTGAGATATCCAGGCATACACTCATGCAAACTCTAACACACCCAGGCAGACAGTGATGCATGCAATGACACATCCAGGCACACACTCATTCATACACTAACACAGCCAGCTCATACTGACACACACAGTGACACACCCAGGAACACACTTATGCATACACCGACATAGCCAGGCACACACTGATGTATACACACACTGATGAAACATCCAGGCACACACTGATGCATACACTGACATACCCAGACACACACTGATGTATACACTGATACATCCAGGCACATGCTCATTTATACACCAACACACCCAAGCACATACTGATGCATACACTGACACACAAAAGCACATACTGATTCATACACTGAGACACCCAGGAAATCACTGATTCATACACTAACATACCCATGCACACATTAATGAATTCACTGACACAACAAGCCACACACCGATGCATGCACTAGCACACACACATGGACACTCATGCATACGCTAACACACCAAGGCACACACTGACACATACACTAATACTCTGAGGCACAACGTCATGCATTCACTAGCATATCCAGTCACACACTCATTCATACACTAACACACCCAGGTACCCATTCATTTATAAACTAACACACCCTAGCACACACTGATGTATGCAGTGGCACATCAAGGCACAGACTCATTCATTAACTAACACACATATGCCCTCACTTATACATACACTGACATACTCAGGCACCCACTGGTGCATAAACTGAGACACCCAGGCACACACTGATGCATATACCAGCACACTCAGGCACACACTGATCCATACACTGAGACACCCAGGGGCACACTGATTCACACACTAACATACTCAGGCACACACTGATGTATACACTGACACATCCAGCCACACACTGATGAATGCACTAACACACCCAGGTATAAACTCATACATGTGCTGACACACCTAGGCACATACTGACACATGCTGATACACCGACACACACTTATGAATACACTAACACATCCATGCACACACTCATGCATACACTAACACACCCAGGCACACACTGTTGTCTACACTGACAGAGCCAGGCATACACTTATTCATGCACTGACACACCCAGGCACATACTGATGCATACGCTGACACACCCAAGGACATGCACTGATGCATCCACTGAAGCACCAACACACAGAGTCAGCTATCTGATTGACCAAAAGAGCCTTTTTGTAAGTTTTTAACAGGTTTTTTGTGTTCTTTTATTTCATAAACAGAAACGAAACAGGATAGAAAAACTGTAAGAAAAACCACTTCCAAAGAAGCAACTTGCTTCATTTTATTGAAAAGACATTTTGAACTAGCTGGATGAAGAAAAACAAATACTAATAGTGAGGCTTTTTGACTGCATCAAATAGAGGATATTTTTACTGCCACAAGCCTGAGGTGCTTTGCACAGTGAGACGCCATGCCATGGAGTTCTACACAGGTAGCATGTATGCTTCTGGAGTAGATGACAATTGCCCATAAGATGTAGCAGAGCTCGACTCACCAGATGCACCAGCTCTCTCCCCGATCATCATATTATACATTCCCGCGTGGATAGTCTTGAGGTGCTTCCACATGCTGCCCGTTCCACTGGAGTACTTTCTGGCAGTGCCTGTGGACAACTGCTTTGCACAAATACTGCATTTTACATATTTAGTACTCACTTTTTCCCCCTGAAGGGATAGTGAAGTATTTCCATACATCACTCTGCATTTTGGTTGGTGTTTATTCTTCCTCCTCCTCTCCAACAACCGGTGGATCTTCCTCCTCATGTTTCTGCCATTTTCCAAGAAAAGAGACAAGCACTCCTTCTGTATTCTCTTTGAACCGAGTTCATTAGGAAAATAACTGTTTTTGGGTGTGGTTTGCATATATATATGTGAGGAATCCAAAAGTACCCAATCAAAAGGCAAGTTTTCCCTGTATCATCAAGCAAATTTGTGAATCTAGTCCGTAGATTTGTGAATTCATGGAATTTGAAAAATGATTATATTTAAAAAAAAATCAAATAGAGGGTGCCATTTAAATACCTATATATATGTCCCCCCTGATGTCACTTATAAAAGCAGAGGCACCAATATACTTAAAATATATTTTTTGTGAAAACTTGGTTGTCAAATCGTTGATTCATTCTGACCACATGATCGGAATAAAAACCATAGAGTATAGCCCATCTATGTTTGTGGACTTGTGGAGGAACTGCAGATCTGAAAATTTTATTTTTTTAAATTAAGTACATTTATAAGAATATTATCTATTCTAAAGTAAGTGTGTAGCTTTTATGTTTTAAAAATCAAATAGATTACATTTGAAAAAAGTACAATACTTACTATTAAATATAAACTCAAATTAATGAAAACAACTAAATATTATATATACATAATACTTTAGAAATAGATTTAATACAAAAATAGAAATTCACTGAAAAACCAAAGATTATAGAGACGTTATAGTTAGGAAATAGACTTAGAAAAACCTTACAAATTCACTAAAAAAACATAGGTTACATGGACATTATACTTAGGAAATAAATAAATCAACCACAGACATTCACTGAAAAAACAAAGTTTACATGGACATTATAGTTAGGCTGACATTTGAAATGGTAGAAAACCATAGAAATTCAGCAGTTATAGTTACCTCACCTAACTATAACTTACACCCTTATGCACTGCTTATGAGCTCACATATTAAATCACTCATGACATGGTCAGAGACATCACTGTTGACATTAGTGGTTATAGGTAGTAGCTCTAAGTATAACTTGTGCCCTCACCATGCACTGCTTATGACCTCACATAAACCATTGCTCATGACATGTTCTATGACATAATTTATGACATCACTGATGCCATCTCAAATTAGATCATTGGTTACTGCTGTTGTCACATCACTGATGACATCATCCAAGCATCACTTTCAAACATATTGCTCTATCAATAAGTATGACAGTAGAGGTCTAACAGTAAGTACAACATAGCTCTGGAGAAAATCAACCATTACTTGAAAACGATTGTTGAAATCAAGCAATATATGCACCATTGAGCCTATAGCATACATTCACAGGTAGCATAGATAAAATTAACAATCAATCATAGATATAGTGGAAACACTAGTTGACTGCAGTGATGGGTGTGCACATCAGGGTGTATACATGGACTGGCCTCTCCTGTCAGACCTCTCTCTCAAATAATGTGTGTGCGTAGTAGGGTAGGTGGAGAGAGACTAGACTCTCTGCTGAGACATCTGTCTCAGATGACAGGTGTGGGTTGTAGTGCATGGAGATGGACTGTGCTCCCCACTAACACCCCCTCTTTGATAATGATTGTGAGCAGTAGTGTGTGGGAAGAGACTATGCTCTACTCTCAACTCTTACACGCCAATGGGCGTAAATAGTAAACTCTAATAAATACCATGTCCAGTAAGACTCCCTCCTATAGTAGCAAGCGTGCATACTACAGTGTATTAAAAAATCACCTACCACTTTCTACTTTTCACGTCCCCGCAAGAGTCTCACAAGATCATAACATTTTAAAAGATACGAAAACACAAAGATAAGATCTACTTGTCACAGTACTTATTTCTAATACACTTCCTCTCAAACACAATATGCATTCCAACTAATGGAGTGTATTGAGAACTCAGGTACTCTTTTTTGCTATTCGTGATCCCGCAAGAGTCACAATATTGTAAAAATTAATTGAAAACAATAGAGATATATTGTCTTCACAGTAGCTTAGACATCTTCTCTTAAACCTATGGGGACAGTGTGGCCCTCATTACAACCCTGGCGGTCGGTGATAAAGCGACTATAATACCGCCAACAGGCCGACGGTAATAAATATGAAATTCTGACCACTCAGACAGACAGCCACTTTAACACACCGACCGCCAGGATGAAACCAACGGGCACCACGCTCGTAACTGCCAACAGCCAGGCGGAAGACAATGTACCGCCCACAGTAATATGAAACACTTATCCGCCACCTTTTCCGGGGTGCTACCAACAACATCAAAAGCCTGGCAGAAACAATGCACAGAAGGGAAACGACTCACCTCTGGAGACTCAAGGAAGAACCATGCCGACATGGAGCCTGAGATGCATGTGTTCCCCATGCTCATCTACCTTCTGCTCCATTACGAACACCAATGCCGGTGAAGACGATCACGGTGAGTACAGCCGCCTAGCACACAGGGGAGGGGGGAGGAAAAAGAGAGTGACATACACACAACAGGCAACACCCCCACCCCCAACACCACACACAAAACCAGATGCAGTAACAGAACATACACACCCCGTACCCCTCAGGGATAATGAAGGACAACTACTATAGTGTAAAAAGGCTGTAATAAGATAAATATAGGTGAAATACGTGCATCCAAATAAAAAAGTATATACATATTTACAATGCAAGGGACTCTGCCCAATCCTCAATGTCCATGGGCCACAGGGCCACATACAAAGTCCAAGGCCCAACCTCACTCCTGCAACGTCATGGAGAGAACACTGCAGGGGCATCAGGTCGAAAATAGACAGGCACCTCAGGGGGATGGGGAATTGAGGGGGCATCTCAGCTGGAAGATGGTACAATGCCACTGGTCCTGGAGGGGGCAACATACCCATCACTCTCTCTGGGGAGTGCAAGGCCACAGTCTCTCAAGAGGCTGATTTGCCCACTGCTTTGTCCTGGGGAGTGCAAGGCCTTAGTCTTTCAAGTGGGTGATTTGCCATTGCTTGGTCCTGGGGAGTGCAAGGCCACAGTCTCTCAAGCTGGTGACTTCTATCACTGGTTCTGGAGGGGGCATTGTGGCCAGTGAGCTTCATCCTAGGAAGGATGGGGTGAGTGGATGACTTCTCCTCTGGTTCTGGAGGGGGCAACATGCCCTGTGATGCAGATCTTGGGGAGATCAAGGTCCCAGTCTCTCACCTGGGTGTCTGACCCACAGAATTTGCTGGGGCCAGGCCGCACTACAGCCCATGGACGCAGGACTACACACTGTCCGCCGGCGGTGATGGCTGCTCAGTGGTGGCAGTGGTGATGCCGCTGCTGCTGTTGGCAGTTGTGGGGGGAGGGCCCAGCTCTTCCCCTGCAGCCTCAGACAGCTGCCAACTGGTGATGCTGCTGCTGGCAGTCTTGCTGGTGGCAGTGCTAGCAGTGGGGGGGAGGTTCTAGCCCTTCCCCTGCAGCCTCGGATGGCTGAACCACCATGGTTGGTGGTGGGGGCTCCGACTGAGTCCCAGCACCAGGCCTCTTGTCCTTTTTGCCTGCTGGTGCAGGCCCCTTACCCTTCCTGCCAGCAGCTGGGAATGGCTCCCTGCTACTTTTGGCAGCAGCTGGGGACTGCTCCTTGCCCTTCCTTTTACCAGCTAGGGGTGCCTCCTTGCCCTTCCCTGAAGCAGCTGGAGCTGCCTCCTTGCCCTTCCTTGTAGCACTTGGTGCAGGCACCCTATCAGGGTGGCTGCCTGGTGCCCGGGATCCTCTCCCACCTGGTGTAGCTGTGGACACTACTGTGCCCCTAGACTGGGTGGCTGAGGTGCTTACCTGGGTTTTGACCACCCTGGCCTGACATGAGGGACAAGGAGGAGAGCTAGGGAAGAAGTCAATGTTGGCAAGGAAAAGCTTCTTAGGGACATTGGGGCGGGAAGAGGGAGATGGTTTGGGAGTGGAGGAAGAGGGAGTGGTTGTAGGAGGTGTCAGTCAGCTGTGTTTGGGTGCAGTTGCATGGGCTAGATGCTGTTGTGAGGTGGATGGCTTTTGGGTGTCTGAGTACTTTGGGAGGAGGGGTCACAGACACTGTGGGAGAGGACACAGGGGATGTGTGCATGGAAGTGGGGGTGGTGAACGCCAGTGAGGGGCATGTGCTGTTAGGTGTGCTGGTGATGGGGTAGTGGATGATGATGTAGTGCATGCACGTGTGAGTGGAGACGCAACTGGCAGGGAGGTAGAGGACGAGGAGGAGAAGCCACAGTTGAGGCAGTGGATGCTGGTATGTCTGCATTTGGATGGTGTTTGTGTGAGTGCCTGGGGGATGAAGTGTGGTGCTTGTGTTTGCCATGTCCACTCTTGTGTGTTGTCCTGGGTGCGTGTTCTTCTGTCTGTGTGCTTGGGATAGGTTGAGGTTGAGGGGAATGGGATTGGGTAGAGGAAGTTGGGGGAGGCTAGAAACAGGGACAATGGCTGCCATCTATGTTGGGCCGCAATGCCAGTGTGAATGCCCTCCACGAATGCATTTGTCTGTTGTATTTGGGCTGCCAGCCCCTGGATGGCATTCACAATGTTTGACTGCCCAACAGAGATGGATCGCAGGAGGTCAATAGCCTCCTCACTCAGAGCAGCATGGCTAACTGGGCAGTGCCTGAGGTACCTGGAGTGAAGGAGATGCCCACCCTCCTGAGTGAGTAGGCACGGGAAACTTGCTGAGGGGCTGCTGGGAGGGCGGTGCTGGTACGGGGTGGCGGCTGTAGCTGGGGTGGGTACAGAGGTGTCCGCCACCAGCAGGGAGCTTCCATTGTCTCTGCTGTGGTGCTCCCCTCGCCCTCTGTCCCACTGGTGCCCTCACCGTTGGTGGATTTGGCATTCTGGGGCCTGTGGGATGCAGCTCCCTCCATCACAGGTGCCTCTGCTCCTCTGCCAGATGATGCTAATGCACATAAGGACAGGGTGACAAAACAAAAAGGTGGGGGAAGAGACAAAGGTCAATGGTGTCAACAACACCACCATAGGTGTACATGACACACACACAGGGAACAGCCCTACGCACTATGCAATGCACTACTAGTCACAATGCTAGTCACCAGGCCATGGATAGGGACACCTAGATTGCAGCATACCTGAGACCCACAGAACCCTTCCCAACATGGGACCTGCTCTGCAATGTCAGGCCTGGTCTAAGGGCACCCACAGGTCCACATCCCCCACCCAGATACCACCCCACCAGGCGCAAGTTGTATATTGGGACACTGTACTCACCCCCTTGTGGCTGGCTGCTGTGATGCCCCCAAGCGCCCATTCAGCTCCAGATAGGTCACTGCCAGTATGCGGGCCATCAGGGGGGTCAGGGTTTCACGGGCAGCCCTTCCTCATTGGGAGGCCATCCCCACCTGGGCCTCCGCCGTCTTCCATGCCCAGCATCTCAGGTCCTCCCATCATTTCCGACAGTGGGTGCTCCGCCTGCCATAGACCGCCAGTGTCTGCATCTTCTTGGCGATGGCACGCCATATACCGTTTTTCTGAAGGGCGCTGACCTGCAGGGAAATGGACACAGGGAAAGGTATTAGTCCGACCGTCCTGCCTGTTACGCTCATGGCCCACCATGCCCCTTGCCATCCCCATTAGCACAGACATGGCCCACCATACATGCTGCACATTGCCCAGGGCCCATCCACCACACTCTCCTTACATGAGTCCTTCACACACAGTCACGCCCCATGTATCGTAGTCACAGTGTACTCACCTGTTGGTCTGGAAGCCCACACAGAAATCAGTACTGGGGTAGGACCCCATCCACCAGTCTCTCCAACTCCACTGAGGTGAAGGCAGAGGCCCTTTCCCCAGTGACACGAGCCATGGTCAGTTCCAGACACAGGTCACAGCAGCACATGCAGTGTAGGTCATCTGTTGAAGGACAGGTAGCAAATGAGTGAAAAGATAGAAAATGTCGGTGACGTCCATGGCGGTGCATACTGTCACCGCCGGTGTACTTCACTATTGGCCACTGTACCCCATAGGCACAAATGTTAACCAATGAGGAATTGCACAGTGGTTTTCAATCGCCTTCCGCAACGGTGCACAACGTCAGCGGAATTACCTCATTTCCACCTGTCCCTCCAAACAGGTCAGGCGAGCGCCATTTTAGGGGGGGTGCAGGCCATGGCACCTAACTGCGTCACAGTACACATGTGCACAATTTGGACCTCTCTAACAAAATACTGTCACAATCACAACATGCATTGAAGTGTAATGGTTGGAAATAAGAGATACTGACCAGCTGCCCACCATTTTGCCCCATAGATTGCAACTGCTGCAGATGAATAGGAGATGGAGACATCCCCCCGTGTACAGACCCCTGGTTGACTTGGCAACAATGGAGGACAGGCACATTATCCTCACCTATAGACTGGACAGAGCCACAATCACAGAGATGTGTGCCCAATTGGAGCCTGACCTAATCTCTGCTATCCGTCTCCCCACCGGGACCCCCCCTCTTGTGCAAGTGCTATCAGTGCTCTATTTCCTGGCAACTGGCTCCTTCCAAGTGACAGTGAGCTTGGCAGCAGGAATGTGTCAGCCAATGTTCTCAGTAGTGCTGACCACAGTGTTATCTGACATGATTAAACACATGTGCAGCTACATTGTTTTCCCCCAGGTGGAGGATTTGGCCACAGTGAAAGCTGATTTCTATGCTTTGGGACATATCCCCAACATCATTGAGGCAATTGATGGAACACATATTGCATTTGTGCCCCCCTCCCGGTGAAATGAACAGGTGTTCAGAAATCGAAAGAGCTTTCACTCCATGACTGTGCAGACGGTGTGCCTTCTGGACCAGTACATCTCCCACGTCAATGCAAAATATCCTGGGTCTGTGCATGATGCCTTTATCCTAAATAATAGATGGCTCAACTTTAGAGACACAGGGTGTGGCTAATAGGTGAGCCCTGGTTCCCACTCAGTATATGTTGGTGTACGGGTATGGTGTGGGCCCTAAGGGTTGGTGTGTGGCTAACAGTTATCCCTCGATATTTGCAGGTGACCCTGGTTACCCCAACCCCTCATGGCTACTGACCCCTGTGAGGAATTCCAGGACAAGGGCAGAGGAACATTACAATGAGGCACATGGGCGAACATGAAGAATTATAGAGAGAACCTATGGCCTCCTGAAGGCCAGGTTTTGTTGCCTCCATCTAACAAGTGGATCCCTGTACTACTGACCCAAGAAGGTCTGCCAAATCATCGTGGCATGCTGAATGTTGCACAACCTTGCCTTACATCGCCAGGTGCCTTTTCTGCAGGAGGAGGAGGCTGGAGATGGCCGTGTGGCAGCAGTGGACCCTGTGGACAGTGAAGACGAGGAGGCAGAGGATGAGGACAACAGAAGTGCAATAATTTGTCAATACTTCCAATGACACCAGGTAAGACAGTGTAACTTCACATTTAATTGACAGTTTTGTGTTTGACATTGTCACTGGCAGGCTGGTTTCCCACTTCTATTGCCACTCACTGTACCCTTTGGCACCTCTATTTGCAGATATTTGTGCCCACTATCGCTCCTGGTGTGTTGACTGCAGCCAACTACAGGTCATTCCTATGTATACATTACTGTACAGTTGATTTTCAATGTTTAAACCTTGTTAAACTAATACATACTCCATACTTGTATTTTTAAAAAGGGTGTTTATTTAAGTGCTAAATAGTACAGGGGGGTGTGCAATGGGCCGGGGTGATGGTGGAGGAAAGTCCAGGTTAGAGTCCAGTCTATTTGTATCACAGGTGCATTGTCCTAGGGGGCATAGGAAGGGGACTAATGGCAGTTCAAGGTGGACAGGGTGACAGAGTGGGACACAAGGGGGACAATCAGGAGAGTCTTATTTGCTGGCGGGTGTCTGGCAATAGTCTCTGGCTTCTGCCTGGATCGCAGGGAATGTTTGCGGGGTGGTTCTCCTTCTGCAGGGGGACTGTTGGTCCTGTGTCGGGGCCTCCTGTCAACTAGCGGCAGTGGAGGTGGAGGGCTGTTCATCGGTTTGGCTAGTGGCAGAGGCCCGGTGTTGTGCCACTGCCTCCTTCATAGTGTTGGTCATGTTTGCCAGCACCCTTGCAATGGAGACAGGGTGGTGTTGATGGCCTTCAAGTCCTCCCTGATCCCCAGGTACTGGCCCTCCTGCAGCTGTATGTTCTCCTGCAACTTGTCCAGTATCTGGCCCAGCGTATCCTGGGAATTTTGGTATGCTCCCAGGATTGCGGTGAGTGCCTCCTGGAGAGTTGTACAGCTGTCCTCCCAGCTTCCCTGTTGTCCTGTGCCCCTGTCCCCTGAACCGTGTGCCCACTGCCACTGACCCCAGGTCCCTGATCTTCCTGTGTTTGTGGGGTGGCCTGGGGTCCCTGTAGTGGTGGACACACTGCTGATTGACGTATCCTGAGGACAGAGGTATGGGCCCACTGGGTGGGTGCTGTGGTGGTGTTTCCAGATGGGAGGAGGCTCTGTGGTGGTGTGTGACTGTGCCTGGGTAACCGACTGTCCAGAGATCCCTGATGGGCCACATTGGTCATCCTGATCCAGACGAGCAGAGCTGCTGTTGTCACTGTGTGCCACTTCTGAGAGGGGGACTGGGTGTTGCTGGCACCTCTTCTCCGGTGACATTGGCTGGGAGACCTGTGGGGATGTAAATGCAGTGTTATTGTTTCTGCGTGTGACATCATGTGCGTGGGTGTGTTGCCCTCTATGGTTGTTGTTGTCCTGACAGCTTTGTCTTTGTGTGAGTTGTGTGGATGTCAGGTGGGCTAGGTGATTCTTTCTAGTGTGCATGCAGTGGTGATAGGTGTCCATGCAGGTCTGTGAGGGCTGTCCATGCATTGGTGTTACATGCAGGGCTTGGTATTGGGATGAGTGGGTTGTAATGGTGGGGTCTGTGGTAGGTGGTGAAGTGATGGGAGTGAGGGTGGGGGTTTATGATGGCATACAGGTAGGGGGGTGATAGTAATAGAGATTTGACTTACCAGAGCTCAGTCCTCTGCCAATTCCATCCAGGCCTTCAGGAGGCATGATTGCCAAGACTTGCTCCTCCCATGTTGTCAGTTGTGGGGGAGGAGGTGGGGGTCCACCTCCAGTCCTCTGTACTGCGAGCTGGTGTCTTGCTGCTTTGGAATGCACCTTCCCCCGTAGTACATTCCACCTCTTCCTGATGTCATCCCTTGTTCTGGGGTGGTGTCCCACAGTGTTGACCATGTCCACGATTCTCCGCCATAGCTTAATCTTCCTATCAATGGATGTCTTCTGCACTTGTGCTCCAAATAGCTGTGGCTCTACCTGGATGATTTCCTCCACCATGACTCTTAGCTCCTCCTCAGAGAATCTGGGGTGTCGTTGTGGTGCCATGGGTGTAATGTGAGTGGTGTGGGTGAGGGGGTGTAGGGTGATGTGTTGGGGTGTGTGCTATGAGGTGCGTGTGTGGTGTATAGGTGATGGTGGCATGTGGCTCTGGTTGTGTGAGTGGTCTTGATGTCTCTCTCTGGCAATTTTTTTTAATGGTAAAGGGTTGTGGGTAATGTGGGTGTGTGTTTTATAGTGGTGTGGGTGTGGTGTGTGTATGTGTGTCAGGTGTGTGAAGTTTAAATTGTCCAATATGGTGTCGTTTTGTTAGGTTGTGTATTTTGAGCGCGGCAGTATGTACCGCCAATGGTTTACCGCCATTGAATGTCCGTCACGGGGATTCGTGGGTCATAATGCTGTGGGCGTAGTTCTGTTGGCCTAACATTGTGGGTTTTGCTACCGCCAGTTTATCACTGACCTTTGGGCTGGTGGACTTGTGTGTGTGGCTGTATAGTGACGGATTGGTATGTGTGTGTCATAATATGCATGGTGGTTATCCACCACGGCGGTATTATGTTGTCAGCAGTCGGCATGGCGGTAAGCAGGATTTACTGCCAATGTCATATGAAGGCCTGTGTCTTTCTGCAGCCGCATTACATAGTTTTTTTTCTACAATACATCTCATTCTTCACAGTAAACCATAATGGCAGCCATTTCATATCTATCATTTCAACAACCAGCCAGTCAGAGCCTCTTGCACCTGGGAGAGTGTGAAGACTCACGGAAAAACTGGCTTCTCGATCTATCACAGGTCTCCATTTTTTTATTTACACACTTGTGTGAGGCTCAAGAGATTATCATGAGCCCCACTGGATAAATTTGAATATTTTTCAGACCAAGTGACATTTGTTATGACGTCCTCCTCCAAATTACACCCTGATTGGGCTGCCACTGGTCTCCCAGGTGCCATGTAATTAAATTGTCATTGTTTTTACCCCTCTCAACAACTGTATATATAAACATCTTACACATCCCACAGGCGTCTGTCAAATGACTACTCATCCTTCAACTGAATAATTGACAAACTTGGTCGACAGGAGCATTCTACATTCTGTGCTGGTTCAGGCAGTGTTTCAAAAACATGGCACCTTGAACTGTCGAAATCCAAGGCTGGTGCTATTAATCCATTATCGTGAGGGTGGACTCACGTGCAATTATTCCCAAAAAGAATATCCCATGCAGATATCAAAACTTCAACTAGGAAGTTTAGATAGCCATTTTGAGACTCGGACTTAGCCAACTCCCAAACAAAAAGTTTAAAAGTTAAAAAAACAGAAGGGGCAGGGTCGCTTAGGCCTGGTGGTGGTGTGCGCCTGGGAACCCACCAGGGCCAAACGCATTTTTTCCAATTTTTCCCATGAAACCACAAAGGATCCGCAGATCCCTGATTTTTTTTTTTAAAAGCAAGCACGGTCTCCCACGCTTGTTTGTACTTAAACTTCCAGGTGGACCAGGTCCTGGGGGCACATGCGAATATATAGATTATTTGGAGAGGGGCACATGCGGCCCCCCCTCCCTATGGCCGATATGAGTTCCAGGAACCACCAACACCCCCGGGCCAGGCCAACATGAAATTATGAGGAGGGAGTCCAAACGGGCCCCCTTTGTAGGCCTTTTACGGCCCCAGGGACTGCCACCTGCCCAGGAATTGGTCTTAAAATAAGAGGGGGGCTGCATGGAACCCCTCATCAGCCCTAAAGGGGCATTTAGCCAAGGACATGCTAGGGTGGGACTTCAAAGTGGTGATGAACCCAGAGGCAGACACATCCTCAAACCTGGGGGTCATTTGATCCATGCTTCTTTGGACCTGGGCTGATGTACTGGGTTTAGTAGGTGCCTGGCGGATACAGCATCGATCAGAGTGGAAATACACATAAATACACATAAATATATAAATACATAAATACACATACCACTCCACCCATGGAACCTCCTCACGACTGGACTACTTCTTGCTACCTTCCTTGAATGTAGGTCTCCTTACACAAACCTGAATCCTACCAAGAGGACTTTCAGATCATTCCCCAGTACTGTCCTCCATGGAAGGGCCTTCATATGTATCGTGTACCAAGAGTACGGGGGAGCTACTCCATGTCAAGGATGAGATTCCGTGCCTTGACTAGATGGCTCAGGTCTCCCCTTCTTGATCTGTGTAGTCTCAATTAAGCTCACCAAGACCTTAGGCAAAACTGAGCTGGCTCCACTCCCAGAGGAGGGTGCATGAGATGGAGGACAAAGCGGGCAAGCTGTTATATTGGCTGGTGACATCCAAATACCTGAGGGCATTACCCCGGGTGGGGGGAACGGACCTCCTGGTGCAGGAATTTGGTTCACATTTCCAGGCCCTGTACACCTGCTGAGAACTCCCTGCTCTGGAAGGGGACAATCCCACTATCCACAATGTGCCTTTACAAACACTCTCAGTCATGCAAAGCAGAGATCTTGATCGTCCATATGCTGCTGGGAAGATATGACAGGCAATCTCCTCAAGGTCACAGGCCCCAATGGGGTTCCTTTAGAGCTCTTAAAGAAATACTCCTCTTTAATCTGGCAGCTCCTGGTAGTGTATGAGGAAATGTTCACTCATGAGAGGATCCTTTTAGACCTCCGGGGAGGGACCATTATGGTAATTCTTAAGCCTGACATACCCTTAACAGAAAGTATGCAGATGATATGCTCCTCTTTATTCAGGGACCTCCAGGGCACCATCCAGCAGCCTATAGAGATCCTAGTGATAAATGGGGAAGCATCAGGGGTTCAAACCTAATTGGGACATGTCGACACTGGTACCATACGGGGGTGGTAAATCAGGTGGGGGGGATTCTTGGTTGCTGGTCCCAGGCAATAGTTTCTGTTATCTAAGAATGACTGTGGCCCTCACCAAACAGGGATATTGGGAACTCAACATTGCCCCACTGCTGGTCAGGACACTATGGGATATGAGGGAATGGTCCAGGTTCCCTCTTTCAATGGAGGAAAGGGCTGCGCTCTTCAAGATGGTGTCCCTTCCTCTCTTTCGGTACATATTACAGCACTACTTCTACCCGTTACTACCCACCTTCTTCACAGATGTACAGGCGCAAACAACCAGTTTTCTTTGGGTACAAAAACACCCAGGGAGTCTTTTGAGAAATGTAGGTTTTCCTCAGTTGAGGTGGGGTTAGGTTGGGCAGATATTAAATTGTCCAACTTAGTCTCAGAGCTGATCTATACATTAACAACTGGTCCCGAGTGGATGGAGGAAACCCCACTCATAGTCTGGATTTGGACCTGCTGCACCCATATGGTATACACTAACTGCTGTATAGTAACCCCCCTCCTCACTACCACCAGTCACCCAAGTCTCCATTAGGTGTTGGTATGCGTCCCTCAGCCATATGAAATAGTTTTGTATCTTTACGGAGGCACCAACCCTTTGGCATAAAATGTGACTGATAGAAATCGGATTTCATTCTTGGGACTTCATAGGTATAGCAATGCTGGGAGGTGTCTGGGGGAGGGGCACATAAGATCATTCAGGAGGTAGCATCTGAATAATATCTACACTATTAGGCCCTAGGCTACGGCCTACTTGGTGGCTAAGAGAGACCTGTCTAGGAACTGGGGCGGAGAATGAGCCCTGTCATTACAGGAATGGGTCAGGGGCATGGACACTATGCTGCAATGGAAAAACTGTTATTCATTGCACAAGACGTTCCACAGAAACATGAGTGGAAAAGGGCCACCTCAACAGGCTATGGAGGGCCCCTCCACTGACCATGACTTAGCCGCTCTATAGGGACTTACACTTTTCCACAATATTTGCACCCATATTATACTGGAGCCTGGACTGTTCCCATTAGAAACAGGGTCAGGGCTGAGTTGCATATGGCTGGGTCCAAACTGAAGTGGCATGGTGGGTGAAAAACAGTGGATTGGGATATGGACCCGTGTGATTGCCAGTGGCTGACATTAATTCATGCATTCCATCCATCACCTTGTTGTTGTTGCACTTGAACCATTAGTGTCAAATATTCTACTAAATGAAAAGTGGCTCATCCTCTACTATGTAGTTTGAACCTGGACATATACTGGAATAAGAGCTCATTTATATTCCAAGTGCCCTATTCAAATGAGGTTTTCCTAATTAGTTTCATCTCTTCAGGTTACTTAAAATTGGTTGTTGGATATTTCTTCTGCAAATAAAGTTTTGTAGGCAAATTCACTTGAGGACACTTTTGTAGAAACCGCCATCGACAGATAATAGTGTACAAAGTCCACACACTTCACAAAGCTAAAAGGTTGTTAATTTTGCCTAGTTTTGCTTGCAATAGTTTGAACTTGTGAATGGGATTCCCTTGAGTGCATCAGACTCTTCAATGATTTCATACTCTATCACCTATTGGGTAAATGAGGGATGCAGACATCACTTTATTGCATTCTCTCAACTAGTCACTTCTCCAGGGATATTTCACTGCATAATTGTGACCCATTTTATGGTAAATAAAATAATGCCGGGGAGGAGGGGTGCATTGGTGGCATTGGGACACCAAAATAAATGTTTGTAAGTGGGGGCTGCATTTACAAAATAATAATACATTTGCATACATATCAGGTCCAGGGCCAACCTCATTAAAGAAAACTGATACTAAAAAGGAAATGTGCATTATAATGGAGGGAGCCCTTGAAACCCAAGTGAAAGTTTATATTTAGAGTGCTGTCTGTATATATGCATGGCTCACAACATTATCGTTGCCACTTCCTCCGTTACATTTCTTTAAAGCAAGAGTTTATGGGGAGGAGCGACAGCAGCTGAAAAAGTCACATAGGATGGGGTACACAAACAAATGAAAGTGAATGAGTGGAACACTGATGAGTGTGTCTATAATTTAAAAGCGTTTGCATCGGTGAAGATCCTGTGGTGAAAAGGCCTAATACCTGGGTGTGCCACTGTGGAGAGGTAGGGAGAGTGAATGCAGTGATTTAGCAGTTAACAGAGATTTACCTTAATCTGTTTCAAATGTGACCTCTTTGAAAGTGCAACTAAATAATTAAGGGGAAATCCCATCTATTGAGCGATTTACCTTTTGGTTTGGAGGCCATTCTGATACATTTAGCATTTTCTGGACTGTGCTCCCAGGAGTGACTTGCATAACTTACTTCTGCTCATTTTTTTATGTGACAGGTGTTAAACCTGGACCCACATGTTATCACAGAGGGAAAACACAGATCGGAATACCCGATAGATGTGGATTTGGCGTTAAAAAGCTTGCGAAAGGCATGTGTTCATGCCTGCGTAGGTATTTTAAATTCAAACGTATCAGCTTTATCAATGCTTGCTTATCAGAAGTAAAAACAATTTTAAAAAAGTCGTCTAAGAGGCAATATACCATGCAAGGTTGATTTAAACGTATTCTGTGTGATTATTTAGTGTATTTTTAAAATGTTCCTTCAATAAAGGGACGTAGTAGATAACTCCTTCAAAACAGTCCTTCATATATTGCAATGCAAGGAATCCATGGAGGAGGAATGATGCACGAAAACGCCAATAACTTGAATTGAGGTTGAAATATTCCACTGGGCGGAGCCAAAGTCCAGTGTATACATATTTTAAAGCCTTGAAATCTATAGGTTATCACTGACTAATGCTGACCTATGAAAAAAAAGAAATGCGATGTGGGCATGTAGCATTTAATTCACCTCCCAGAAAATATATCAGCCTCTGTTCTTCTGATGTCTCTGTGTCTTTTTAAACTCCACGTTGATACCAAAAGGGGCTTTTCTGCATATTGCCCAGCAGATTCGTATTAAGTATTGCGAACGCATGATTTTAGGCAGTCATGTTAAGGAAATTATGCTTGCATATATAAAGGCGAAAAACAACACAGTACCTGCTTTTCAAGTATTCATGATGAATTCAACCATAAAATAGAAACTAAAAAAAAACACCCGTTACCACTTGTCAAAAGAAATACATGTTGGATATTAAATCTACTCCAGTCCCTGCAAAGCACTCTGCACAGTGTATACAGCTAAACCGTTTTATCCTAGATTTCTTGAAAAGAGCTGCATAAGTATTTGTTATATGACTAGGCTTGAGTCAAAGAACGTATGCTTAGGTTAGCTTTTAACAGCAACTGTAAGTGACAGTTGGAGCTTTATACAAAGTTGTGCAGCCTTTAGCAGATTTCCAGATAAATCCATATGCTTTAAAAAATAAAGCATTTTACTAAAGCTTTTCAGAGAGGATTGGGGACAGGATTACAAAACAGAATGCGTTTTTTCTTTTCACAGCTGAAAAAAAAAAAAAAATGGGTTGTTTCGATCTAATACGAGAGCTATTGATTTCACCCTCCTCCCACAGACTTCATTTTCTGTCCTCTAGGGCTGAAAAATCTTTAGTGTACGGAAGCAAACTGTGCAGTGATCTGTGTGACAGCGATGCCAAATGCAGTCAGCAAAAGAGCCCGAACTTGGCTTAAAAGACTGCTGAGTTAATTGATGATTTTGCATTTCAATTGATGAGGCCTGCGAGTTTGAAACCTGATTAAAACTGCACTGAGAGAGAAATGCAAATTGGAACACATTTGCCATTACAGCTTTGTGAAGCTGCATATGTACTCTTATCACATCATCTACATCTTCCATTACCGCGCATCTCATGCTTATTGTATGGCCTGTTTACAAGTTAACTACAGTATTGTTCTCGTTCTCATTTGGCACATTTGTGATGGTTTTAATCGAGTGCTTGTGTCTAGGGAATGAAAATGTATGCACTAAGCTACTGTGCCCTGCCATGAAGGAAGTACCCTATGACTACACCCCTTCTTTACCCTTGTTTCGTTACTCCAGGGAGAGTTTACACAAGGAGCAGCAACAGGTTGTGTGGATAATAGGAGTGGTTTGGCCCAGAGTTTGCATCCTCGTAATGGCAGAAGATACACATGGTCGAAAAAGTCGCAGAGACCATTGAAGCGAGCATCCCAATTGAGGGATAGACAACTCTGTTCAGGAGGAATCCTGAGGGCCCCTGAACAGACACTCGGAGAGAGTCAGGGATTACACAATGGTCCAATTGATGTGTGAATGTATTCAGGCTAATGTGCTCCCTGATGGCCTTATTCAAAGCAACAAGGACCATGCAGAGTAATGTGTGTGTGTAATGACTTAACTCATTGACTGCACAAGGGAAGATTACAGAACTTTTTGGCACCTTCCATTGAATGACAAAGAAAAACATAGCAGTACACCCTTTTGATCGTCTGGTAATGAGTTTGCAACACACTAACCTGTAAGCAGTTAAAGAATGTTGTTGGGGAGTGGAAAAATGGAGCTTAAATAGCATGCAAATGAGTATGTGACAGGGAATAAATAGGCCCGATCTCTAGCCTGGACACATACTCATAACTGCTCAGGTATAAACGTAAAACAGAACTCTGCCAAAGGATAAAGCCAGTTTGGTCAAAGAAGATGGTACTTGTAAGGTACACTGTGTTGATAAGATCAACAGGAAAACATGTCCATAGACAGCAAAAAAAATGAAGGAGTAGGCTACATATTGTTATTCCAGTTCGTCCAATAGAATTACCAGTCTGGAGTAAAGGCAAATCCATAATTTTGCCAGAAAGGTCTCAACGGGGATGACTTCTTGACAAAATGTAAACCACTGAGCAGCTTGAATGCAGAGTAAATTATGGCCCTCATTACAATCTCAGCGGTCTTTCAAAAAGACCGCCGAGGCTGGGGGAGACAGAATACCGCCAGTGCCAGCAGTATTTCAGGCTCCCTATTATGACTTTTCCACTGGGCCAGCAGATGGTAACAGTGTTATTGTCCGCTGGCCCAGCGGTAAAGTCACATCAACATTGCTGCCCGCTCGTAATAGAGCCCGCGGCAATGCTGATATGCAGCGGGTGCAGTAGCACCCGTCGCGCATTTCACTGCCCGAAATTCGGGCAGTGAAATGCACGACGGGGCTATGCCTGGGGGCCACTGCACTGCCCATGCCAAGTGCATGGGCAGTGCAGGGGCCCCCAGGGACACCCCAAGTCCCCCTTACCGCCAGCCTTTCCATGGCGGTGTTTACCGCCGTGGCTAGGCTGGCGGTCAGGAATCCATAATCCCCAAGGCAGCGGTGCTTGGGGATTATGATAGCCAGGCGAAAGCCTGGCAGTATAGTGGAGGGGCCGGCGGTATGGCCGTGGCTATTGCGCCATGGTCATAATAGCTGGAGTACCACCGCCAGCCTGTTGGCGGTGTTACTGCCGGCCGCCAGGGTCGTAATGAGGCCCTATATCTTGGGTAGTGTTAGATACATTAAGTCAGTAACGTAGACAATAGCCAACTGTATCTAGAGAGGATATGTATTATGACCTCCTCATCTCCTTGTACATTCCTGAGGATTTATCCTCTACTCTACAAACGGTCACTCTTTCTAAGTTGTTTCCTATTTCCGAGGATGACGATAGTCATCCCACCTATAAATTCCACAACCTCTGAAAATGTTAAAAAAAAAAAATGTGTATTTTATTGGCTACTACTTTCAGCTACGTTCGATAGTTCCAATTTAGATATTTATTTTATTTCTCTATACTGATCTGATTTTGGCAATGCAGTGGTCCACATTGTCAGAATGTTTTTTGCATGCTGGCTAATCTGGGTTTGGCATGCTGTAGTAGTTGTTTGGGGAGTGAGACAGTTTGCCCCGTGCCTTCTGTGCTTATTGTTCTCCTGTTACACTGTGAAAAATGCACTTCTTTCTACACTAGCGTGCTGCACAGGCCTATACATTGCTTATATTCTGCTCAGAGCGCCTTGGGTTTTGGCCTTTTCTTTATTTGCTTTGCATTGGCCTGTCTTTTTTTGACTCATGCTGGATTGGGGGCGCGTGTTCTGTAACATAAAGGAGAAGTTAGCAGCAGTGTAGGCCTCTGTGTACTCATTTGCTAGTGTTCTTCCGCTTTTTTTTAAAGAGCCATAAAGGAGAAGCCTTTTTCAGATCAGAGCTTTAGTGAATTTCTTTTTTTGCCCATCTATCTGAGTGTTTTTTGTGACCGATATAACACTCGTATTCTAAAGGTTTAAGGGTTCATGTCCTGATAGCCCCACGGTCATATGTATACTGAATCGTCTGTCCCATTACAAATAGTCCCAATTTCCATTGTAATATACAACAATTCATTGATCTGTTAAATTGTAAGACTGTTTAAAAAAAATACAACAAACTGGAGTCTCAGTGCGTCAATAATACCACGTCACAAACCTGTGGACAGAAAGTTTCAGGCCTTGCAGGTCCACTTGGCCTTTCACTGTTCTTACAAAGTAAGTGCCATTAAATTGGGGAACAATAAAAACCTGTTTTTCAGTATCAAAATGTCCAAACGAACACTTTACAAATACCAGTATTATGTTAAAGTATGTGGACGCTATTTCTATTTCTTCAGTGATAATGTTTCTGCTAAGGCACAACAAAATGTATAATATTGAGGCTGCCGGATTGCAAGTCAGCGTTTTTTGGTCCTCTGTATAGAGGACCAGAATGTCCTGTTTAAGAAGAACTGGTACATTGACCCCAAGTTGATGGGACTCTTGCTTGAGCTAATGTAGGCAATCATTCTCACAGGAGAAACCATGCTTCTCTTCCTTCTCTTGATTCTGATTTTCTTAATGGGTTAGGAAGGATGGTATTGGGAGATCATAGATGTTCTTCTTGGCACATCACAAGTTATAGCAGATGGCATTTTCCCGATCAGATGCCTATACCAGTCAAGGGGTTGTGCTCATCTTCTGAACAATAGTTCTCATTTTTCAAGTCAGCAATATGGGTTCTCTTTTGTCCAAGGGAATTGTTCTGATAGTTCAGTGGACTAATACTTACGTTTTAGAAATCTGTGTATGACTTCTTGTTCTCAGGTTCAAATCTCAGTAGGTGCACTTGTCCTTTCATCCTTTTGAAATTGATAGAATGATTGCCTTTGATTTGGGTAACAATACACATGGTTATATCTGACCCAGTGAAAAATACAAAATAGTGAGTTTTCGAGAGTCCTTTACCAGGTGGCGTTTCTTAATGTGATCTGAGATCTCTGAGGTCTGTGCTTCACATTCCTTAGCCAAACATGTTTCCAATCCCTGTTTTCAATTATTCAAAAGAGGGAAGAATGGTTGTGGCTGTTGCATTGCATGGAAAATGCTATCCAAGGTTCTCTCAGGTGTTATTTTAAATATTCTCAGAACTTCAGGAATTGCTGTAGGTGGAGCATTAGCTGCTATAAATCACCCTATTTTTAGAAGATGGAAGTCAAAAAAGCAGAGAAACTGGTTATTGGGAATGAACTTGGGTGGAGTTTACTGGAGATAAATTGTTAGAGAAGAGCTGGAGAAAGATCTACATGCTCAATGTTTCCGTTATCACGATAAGCATATTTTTGGGATAAAACAAAAAGTTTGAAATAAGTAGACCCTGAAAGCGTGACTTTCACTTTTTAACATATCTCACTTTCAGCTAAGAAAGCTCCATAACAACTTTTATCTCAGCAGTTTTCTAGGGGTAAATGGAACCAAAAAGGGCTCCTCTGGTTTTATCATATTGGATCTGCTTTTCCTTCTGTACTGACAGACTTTAGTATTCAGCAAGTGTTTTTGCACATTGCTTCTCATTGATACATAAATGATTTTCATTTAAGTCTACCATGATCTCCTTTACTTTGAAACTGCTGACTCGATCCAATGTAAAGAGAGATGTTGTTGCTGGAGCGCAGAAGTCTTCTTTCCACCTTGGGTTCAGAAACCGCAAGTACTTGGGTGAGACACCATGACAAATTATCACCCTCTGAGGTTGGCTGAATCTTTGGTGACAGAGGTAGTAGTCAGAATCATACTATCCCAAATCATCGACATAAAACCATAAACAATATTAAGCACCATTAACAAATTAACTCTAAATCAAACCGCATTAAATTTCAAAGCTTCATTGCAATCCCAGAATCAATGTCACATAAATGGTGGGCAAAACTAAATTATAAACATACATAAAAACCATAGGCCGAGCAAAATATCTGAAAAGATTCAACCTACTAAACATCAATTCTGTTAGACACTCCAAAATAATTATGTGAATTAACAACAGCACAATATGAACATTATTACCAAATTTCAAAGCAGATGATGGTGACATCAGTAAATAATCAAAATACAGTTTTAACAATTAATTTCAGAGCTGGGCCATTCCTAATACTAACCAGAATTGGGACATTGCATGTGTGGAAACGGGCTAACATATGCGGGCAAAAGCAAAAATAAAAGAAGACAAAAATAATTTAGAAAACATCTACCTATCACAACTAACTATAAAAATATGCTGGTGTAAGTGACTAAGCTAAAAGGAAAACAAGAAACCACATTTAGTTCTACCTCTTCTCATGGGTCAGCAGACAGCATTGATTAATCAAGACAGAGCAGTCACTGTCTTCTGGCGTCAGTTGATAGCAGCATCAAGATGGTGCAGAACATGAACTGCACATAGGACAGATCAGCAGTTCAGTGTTAGTTGGCCACGTTAGTACTGAACCACATAAGAGAATAGGGCGCTAAGACTATGGTGAGAAAACTCATCAGGTAAACTAAAAAAATAATAGAATGAGGAAGAGCAGACTAAGCAAGCATAGACCTTATTCTCAGAAGAGCTGGTGATGGACTGACTTGAATTCCAAAGTTTTTCACTAATTAAAACAACCAAAATCCAATCAATTGGTCTTTCAGGTGGGCACATTCTGGGCATCAGTTTCAGCATCCAATCATTGCAGATGGCTCCATCAAGTATGCAACTTTCAGAAATCTTTCCAGCAAAAGTGTGTTGTCATCATCCTCCGGTTACAGCACTGGTCTTCAAACTTTTTAATGCCGCGCCCCCCCAGTTGAAAAATAAAAATCATTGGGCCCCCCTCAGAATTTTTTACAATTATTTTAGAAAGATGGCAATGTTTAAATAGGTCTAAACCTATTTAAACATTGCAGTTAAGTACTGTTACCTTTTTAAAACTGCAATAACATGCTTCTGCTTAAAACAAAGGCATGTTATCTGTATAATATTTATTTTGGCCAGAGTTTGGCGCCCCCCCTGGGATCACTTGAGGCCCCCTAAGGGGGGCCCGCCCCCCAGTTTGAAGACCTCTGGGTTACAGGGTTCTGCCAAAATATTACATGTTCCTAATAATTTACAACTTACTGCTCCTTTCACATGAGCCACAATAAACTAGTTTATAATTACTTCACATTGGCTTCATGAGTTTTCCTGTGCAATTCAGTAGCTAGAACAAATATTGTTACATTAACTAAATTTGGAACATGCTCTTTTCCTGAAATACAGTAGACCATTCAACATTATATTTGCTGCCTAAGGAAAGAATTCAGGTCAGAGGCGACAGAATAAACAAACAATTTTCCCATTTCTGCTTGCAAAATGAATATTAAGGACTAGTAATATTAAGGAAGCCTAAGTACACATTAATACATTTAATACATTAACACTTATTCCGCACCTTAATGTTTAAATCAAATATGCAAAGCAAATTATTTAATTCCAAGCATTATTTATGATATGTTAGAACAATTTTTAACATGTATTTATTTTCTGAACACGCAATTCATAATAATGAAAACCATTTATTTCAATGTAAGTGTGTTTAATTCATCTTCAATTAATACTCGTAATACATTTTATTTCTACTATTTTACTTGAAAATAATACTTTCATGTTAATATTCATTAATAATTCACACATTTGTGAATGCATTTCTTCATGTTAAACGTGCTGTCAAAAATGTGACTGGTAGGCACAAATATCCACCACATTTAAACATTGTATTTACTACATTATTTTCAAAGTTAGGCCTTTAAAACTTCAGATTTATTAGCTGTCATATGCTCTTTTCTCTGCAACTAATTTATTAATAAAACTTGATCCCCCTCAATCCCTCCTCTGACTGCAATCTATGCCTATGCAATCTATGCCTACACAAGAGAATTATTCTCATTTGCAATGATACAAGTCAAAACCTTGTAATTTGATAACACATAGATCTAGGATTGTGGTAATTGTGAATTCTCTTCGTCATCTCATAATACTTATTCTCCATTTCCATTTCTTCCCTCCTCTGTTTATTCTTTACCTTTTGTCTTTTCCAGAAATTGAATGCCTTATAAAATCCAAGCGAACAAATTATGCGCACTGTCACAATCAATAAAGGTTTGTTTCCCAAAACCATTTCCAAAGTTACCAAACCAAGATCCTATCTTAGAGAATCCTTCACCTACTGTTTCCAAAACATTAGTCTCTTTTAAGTCATTTAAGCCATTTTTCAGATTTGCCAGATTAAGTTAAATATCTCCTTATCTCTTTGCTGTTATTAGGTATGTACGTGCAACAGTGTTGTGATTTCAAAACTCTGCAGACTCCAACCTATTTTTCTAAAAGAATGCCTAACGCAAGGTGATTCTGAAAAATCATAGACCTTGCAGCAACCATTTCTGTATCTATTAGGAGAATTGCACCTGAAAAATCAGTTGACATCTTATCTACAATCTTTCATAAATTCCTTATCTTTATGTAATTCAAGATCACTCCCACTGGTAGAATAATAGCTCCAAAATATATCCTGTAATTTCTGAACCACTTGCTCCTCTTTTAAATCTAATTTAGGTCTCTCAGGATTGTTGATGTCATCCACTTGGTTCATTTTCTGGAAAACCACTTCCAAATAGCATGTACCATACCACCCTTTCGGCAGTTTGTAATAAGCGTTCATACCAAATATGTAATAGACACCAGGTACAGCAGGGTCTTGTCCATCTAGCATAAAATCCCATACACTTTTGAACAGGAACACATGTCTGTATTCAATCATTCCTACAAACATATTGTCAGTTTTTTTTTGTGGTCTATATACACAAAGCTTGCCTACATGTTGCCAATATTAAAGCTAAGCGTCCTTGTGTGTCTGGTGTGTTGTGAAATGATTTCCTCTTGCTAAGTATACTTCTGTCTCTCCCTTCTTTCATTGCCTTTCTTCTGCCATCTACTTGATTGATGAACTCCTTTTCTACTTGTGTGAGAATACATGTCAGGTAATTTCCGGTGTGGATCTGCTGTGCCAAATGTCAGTGTAGGCTAAAAAAACCTCCTACTATGTCTATGTTTGCAATGCTGCTCAAATGCTGATAAAAGGGAACAGAAGAGAAAACAACATTACAATTTGAGTAAGAACATTGAATGTACTCCTGAGTGTGCAAACGTGTTAATAATAGACTGCAATTAATCCCATAAGTTAGTGGTAAGCTGTGATAAGTGACTCCTTCTTGTACTGATGAAGGAATTTGTGTACAAACATAACCATCACGCACATTCACTGTATCCACATACTCACACAGCAAACTAAAATATTGTTTGACCTGGCATCCTTGGTGTTGTCTCCCCTGTCTTTTTTTGCCTCTGCTTCCCTTTTTTTTTTACTGTGTGCTGGACTTTTTTTGCTGTTTTTGGTACCTGGGCACTTTACCACTGCTGACCAGTGCAAAAGTGCAAGTGCTCCTGTGTAGAATGTATGTGTAATTGGCTTATCGATGATTGGCTTACTTGATTTATGTAAGTCCCTAGTAGAGTGCAGCCAACCCACCAATGTCATAATATGGCGGTAAGTACTGCCAGCCTGTTGGCAGTACTTACAGCCATATTATCGCCGACCGCCGGGGTCGTAATGACCCCCTAAGTGTACACTGCTGTTTTCAGCGCAAACCATTACATGACCACAGTTCTTTCTTTTTGTTCTTTGGTGTCCTCCTGGATATATTGCTGATATTTTTGGGCTCTCGTTTTTGGTTGTGAGGCCTTTGCAGAATGGAAGTCAACTTCTGGCACCTGGAGTACTACACGTTGAGGGAGCTAAAAGTTTTCTGCAAGGAAAGGGGGCTGGCTGTGAAGAGAAGGTCCCTGAGGTGGGTCTTTGAGACAGCCCTGTTTCAGTATGAGATGAAATCCTGGGAAGCAGCCAGACCAGATCGTTCTGAGGAGGAGGAGGGCAGTGGCCCTGAGTGGAGAACAGAAAGATATGACGGGCTCCTAGCTCAAAAGTGGTGGCTGAAAGAGTTAGATGAAGAGCTTGAGAGGGCTGAGGTGGAGGGAGCCTTAGCCCTGGAAAAAGAAACGGTTGCAGCTCAAGAGCTGAGCTGTGAAGAGCTGAAGCTGGAAGCCATGAGGGCTGAGTCCAGTTCTGATGGTGGCAGCAAATATTCTATACTCATTACAGATGAAGAAGTGCACATGCCCAGAGACCTGGTGCCCGATTTCAAGGAGGGAGTTGACACACACCAGGAGGTTCAGGGGTATGAGGTAGCTCCAGTGATGTACAGGGTCCCTGAGGTGGATTGGGGAACTGGCATGGGGAGTCATATTCCTACTGGTGGGAGGGACACTCTTCTGACTCTAGGTGAGAGTGACAGGGAGAGGGGTTCCCCACAGGTAGAGGTCCTGGTTATGGAGTGTGGAGACATCCCAGAAGAGTGTGGGTTGAGTGTCATGGACAGACAGGTACTGTCTCACCAGTCTCAGGAGGGTGATGTGGGGTACTTTTTCAAGGCTGAGTCACTGAATGGTTGGGTGAAGGGTATTTTGGTAAATTCATGTGAGGGGCTGTGTGATGTAATTGCTGAAGAGCATATGTCTAGTCCTTTTTTTTCTAGAGCTACGCCAACACCAGGTGGAGTGTGAGTTCTCTGACCCCAGGGAACTTACACTGGAGGCAGACCTCTGGGTGAGTACCAGAGAGTCTGAAGAGGCCTTTGGGGGGTGCTCCTGAGAGGAGTGGTCAAGGTAGTTCCCAACCAGGTGAGGTAGGGAAGGATTGTAGTGTCCCAGGTAGGTCCCAGTGTAGTGGGATGGGTGAGGGATCCCATGTCCAGTCTCAGAGGAGAGGGAATGGGTTGGGCTGAGGCCCAGGGTGCCCGAGATCCAGTCCCAGGTCCTGGAGGGTTCCATGAGGGAACACCAGGAGGGGAGCCTGGCCTGTACCGTAGGGCCATCTGCTGAGGGAGACCCCACAGTGTCAGGAGAATTTGGGGGACGGCTGTAGCCAGCGTCCCACCAGTTCTGGTGTCTGGCAGTACCACTCCTAGTGAGGGAGTACAGAAGTGCACACACAGGGTTGAGAGGGGGTTGCTGACCCCAGTGGAGAACCTGGAGGGTCAGGGGTTAGCTCGTAGGTCAATCTTTCCCCCTCTTTCTGGAGAAATATAGCAATATCCTTGAGGATAACACACTTCGAAGTGCAACTTAATTGATAGTCAACGCCCACCTTAAAATGCTCTCTTTAAATAGGATCAATGGCCTGCCTCTGATAACTTTTCCTGAAGTATGCTGATGAAACTCAAGGCAAGGTCTCGTAACTGCATAAACTGCATCATTTAGACTCTGTTAGTTGGTCTCCCTACTCAAAAGGTTGGCAGGATAATTAGCCTCTCTCCGCATGGTGGACAACCACTGGGCATGTTATGAGATCCCTGCCTTCCAATGTGGGATTTCACTGCCTACAATTTATCCACCAGTGTGGGAGATGCATTGTATGCACAGAAGTATGCTGAGATGGGTAGCAAGGTTATGCATTTCCCATGCCATATTAAGCTTGTAGGTTTTCCATCAGATTCCCTGCTGATTCATCGCCTCTAAATGGGGGTCAATGATCACTAAATTCGGTAGACAGTGTAAATTCTATTTTTGGCAGGTGCATGGTATCCACCAGGTCCATGGTATCCACCAACACCAATAACTTTCCCCTTATACTTTATCACAGCAATGTTTACAACACTATTAATTCCCCAGTTAATCTATGAGTCCACCTGGGATGTATGTTGACATTGGCATAATATTGTTAGTTTAGAAAGGGCGCTGTCCATGTTTGTTGGCTCAAGCATTCACCCTGAAAATGGGAGTAAGATCAATTTCAATATTCCCTCATGCCGATAAATGACCATTTTATTAAAGAATGGTAAAGGTTTTACGAAATGTTGAAATGCTCTCAAGTATTTTGTTCTTTGAGGAGGTTTAAGATTAACCATAAGAATATTGCTGTAATGATAATTATTCAGTAAAGTCAACATTTCCTAGATTTCTAAGTGATGGAAAGAGTTTTCAATTCTGAGTAGAAAGTAACCCATGTCAATTAAATGTAAGTGGGCAGATCACTTTTTCAAAGGCAAACTTAAATTATTGTCCAAATGTGCTGTCTTGTTACATTTTGGTGAATGTGTTGGACGTCAGGACTGACAGAGTGTGTCGACTCTTCTTTAGGGTTTGTATGCCTTAGGGAAGATTTATTAACTGTCAGGTAGTGCAGGTCTTAGAAAACGTATTTTTAAACCAGGTATTGAATGTTCAGCAAAATACCTTATTTTTTTCAGAATCCCAGTACAAGCTACAAGTACATTTGGTAGCTATGCATATGAAAAGGAGTGCATCACGGGCCTTACAGTAAGCAGTGGCTGGCATCTTGAAGATATCAAGTACCTATTGTTCCATTTAAGCAAAAGCTAACTTGAAGGAATAGGCCAACGTTCTTTTGGGAATTGATTAATTACCAATTAGGAGCGAAAGCTGAAAGACCAACAACAGTGGGGGTTATGGAAATAAAATCCAGTATGAGGCAAGGAACCTAACTGGATTTGGTAGTGCTTTCTTATCTGAAAAGTTATGCTTTAGCACTGTACTGCTTCACAATCGAATTTATGATGATGCTTGCAGCATCAAACGTCTGAGAGTAGCTCGGAAAGTCCAAATCTAGTTTTGTGATGCCTGTGCTCTACTGCTTTATTCATTTCAATTTAAGTAATGCCTTAGTGGGAGAATAACCAAAGACCTTGAGTAAAAGAGGATTCCCCTTAATTTTATTTTTCAATTCTTGGTTTTCATTGTAAAATTATTTGAAATGACTTGTAATAACTTTTCCTGCTAGTGGAAATTTGAGGAATACATGGTCCAGAAAACCAGGACAAAGAGGCGCTGCCACAATATGCACAGTGCTTTGGTCTACTTGTGGTGCATGACTCTGCTTGTGGGTATTATAGGACTACATTGCCCAGAGCAAGGAGAGCCTGCCACAGCACGTGCCTCATCGTGCTATTGAAGCTATTTACACTTCTCGCAGCACGGTCTCTGCTAGTGGTATTTGAGGACTACATTTCCTAGAAGCCCAAGACATACAGGGGCTGCCACAACATGCGTCACATGGTGCTATTAGATTGCTTTGATCTTACCGTGGCATGGAATGCTGCTAGTGGGCATTTGAGGACTACATTGTCTAGAAGCTCAGGACAAAGAGGGGATGCTACAGCATGCACTAATTGCCATATTAAAGCAGTTTGGCCTCTGTGTGGTGCAGGACACATCCAAGTGTGTGGCCAGGGTGAAGGCTGGGCCTAGGACTGGTCTGTCTTCACCTGGAAGACGCTGGGCTTGGCCACCCCTCTTGGTCACAGCACAAAAGCCACCTCAATGGCTTGTGGATACCACTAGTATGTAGAGGACCTCAAATTAAGGTACTGTTTGCTGGCCTTGTTGTGGTCAGCCCCATTGATGTGATTGGGTGGATATTGTTTTTTAAAGGGTTAACCATTTTGTATTACTCATTCTTTTCTTATCAAAACCAATCTGTTCTGTTTTTCAGCACTATGGGGAGAAGGAAGTTTCCAGGAGATGGGGACAAAGTTAAGCCATCTACTGCATCATCAAGCTCTAAATTTGATATTTTTCTGGCCAGAACAGTTGGGTTGATAACTAAAGCAATGTAATTGGCCCAAAGGCAGTTGTCTCAGGATCATGGAGAACTGTGGGCCATCTCCCTTTCCATCCTACTCTCCCAACATCGTGCTACTAAAGATTCCAAAAATGCTCTGAGAGGATGACCTCACTAGGAGGAAACTGTCCTTGATACACAACACAATTTATCTTGCTTCTTCACATATTAGTGAGGGGGGTTCTCTGTTAAGTGAAAATGCAAAGGCACTTGCAACAACAATAGTGTGGCTTCAAGGAACCTGCTATGAAGCTAAAGCAAATCATGTGTTTAGCCACAGAAAACAAGTGTGTTACCCCATTGGTGGAGAAAATTGTTAATTTGGAAGAAGCAATCATGAAAATAAGCTACCATATTAATAATACATTCTCAAACGGTGTTGGGTAAGGGTCTTGGAAGCAAACACTGCTCCAGTGTATGACAAGTACATAAATAAACCATGCCCATGGCCATGCACCCACCACGCTAACCATTCTGTTGTTTGCTTCCATTGGTAGAATCCCATCCAATGAGGGTGAGGAACAAGAAAACAAGGAGTTTTGTTCCTATCATCAGGGCAGGTGTGCCACCCTAAATCATAGATGCCCCTAATTGTCCCCTTTTTAATCTGCCACCTAAATGTTGTCCATAAGTAGCAGTATTGACAAATGTCCCACGCTTTCCTGCTGCCAGGACATAAAGCCATAGTGACCTGAAAAACAAGGTGTGTCACTGGCTGACTAGTAATTCTGATTTCAGCCTCTTGGAAAATAAATATATTCTCTTTGTTAGGAGACTTGACTGGATTGGTCCCCTAACCAAACAATGGAGAGAAGAAATGTGTAGTGATCGGTTGCAGGAATCTGCACTTAGTTGGCCGACAAATTTTGTAAAATGCACACCATGTCCATAGGAATCTCCAGAACGAACATATTACTATTTTGCCACTGCGTATGTTTACAGACATATCTCCTGCCCTCAGCCTAATAGGCATGTACTGCTCTTTCGGCACTCTGAACAGAAAGCTCATCCTAGGGTTCACACTTCCAATAGATCACCCCTTTAATGGACACAAAGGATATAGAATGATTGACCAGTAATCGCTCCCTCCCTCGTACTAGCAGTAGGTCAAGTGAGAGTTAGTGATAACCCAGAAGGGACAGTATGTAAGGAGGCTGTTCTTGAGGCTCTGATATTTGAGGACACACAACTCCACCTAATGTGCTAGAGTGTTGCTGGTCTAATGGTGGTCAGATTTAAATTGGTGCAATATATTTATAAATTTGACACTGTGATGCTACAAGAAACCCTGCATGCAAAGCATATTGTTTGGAGTGGGTTTGAAACCTTCACCAGACCCCGCCGCCTGTTCTCCAGGGGGAAGAGCCCAGAATGGTTTGGTCACTCTGGTCCGAATTTCTAAGACGATCCAATTGTCCATAACCACCCTGGAATCCAACTGCTCTGGTTAGCTTTCAGACAGGTTCAATTTCTTCCTTATTATGATTTGTTAATTCTGTGGTGGAACTGGGATGTCAGAATCAGGCTTTATTTAATGCTGTGGGAATTCTAAAAAATAGGGCTAGTCATATATTGGAGGAGATTTTAATGCTAGGCTATTATGCAACTCAATATGATCCATTTTTGGCAGCTGATTTGCCAGTACGAGGGCATACCAGAAAGTCCAGTTTCTATTGCATAATCTGTTGTTGTTTGAACTCCACAATTTGGTTGAAATTGTCGGTGATCTATAGGAGCAGGTGTCTTAGTTTGTAGGCTGCGGGCAAGGGAGCAGTATAGTCTATATCTTTATTTCTAAAGGCATGGCTGAGGGCGTGGATGTGGGGGTGATAGTGGCAAGTTGGTTTAGTGAGAACCCCAATGAACTAGTACTGTACCTGCCTGAATTGTCCCAATTACTCAGGGAAAAAAGGGTGACAGACCTAACTCCCAAGAGCAAGGAACTTAGGTTAAGGTAACAGGTGGCAAATATCACCACCTTCATGAGGGCACTTTTATGGGATAACCTGGATTAGATTTTTGATTATTTTTTAATGATTCACCACCCTACAGCTGGTATAATTGAGGCTACTGAAAATCTGAAAGTTGAATAATAAACATTTGTTAACTACCCCAGGAAGAGTAGTCAAAACTACCAAGCAAGGTTGGTTGGAAAGTGAATGCAGGGTAGCCAATCAATGTTTGTGCTTTGCCTTAAATATAGTCCCAGGAACACAATAGTAAAAGCTAAAGCAAGATATGATTGTAAAGTACTTATTAAAAAAGAAATATGCTTTCAAAGATGAAATATGGGAAATATGATAAGAACATGTAAACAAAGAGATTCTAATGGCTTCTGAGATATTGTGAATGGGGGAAGGTCAGTAGTTATAAAAGGTAATGGCTTGTGCCCAATATAAGAGCAAATATCTGGACTACTCATTTCAAATGTGTTTACTCCTTCAAGTATGACAAGAAGGATTTGGTTGATGAACCCACTCCCCATTTTCTCTTGCCATCTCTCACATCCCATCTAGAAAGGATTCCGGCCCAGACAGGGTCCCAATGGACCTCTATAATGAAAACATTGCTTTGTGGTACCCTAATATTACCATTGCCTTTAACACTGTGGTGCTTCATAGGATTTCTGACTCTTGGCAGCTTGCTTTCATAGTGCCTATCTTTATGAAAGGCAATTGCAGGATTCCTGCTGTTACCAACCATTATCTTTGTTGGAGTCGGCGGTTAAAGTTGCTGGCAGGATTATCCTGCATAGTAGAGAGTCCTTGGACCAGCACTCAGGTGTTATTAGTAGGGTGCAATACAGTTTTGGACAGAGGTTGGGGATGCAGGAATAGTGTCTAAACCTTAGCCTTCTGATTGGAAAATATACAGTTGTTAAAAATGTCTTTCTCTCCTTTGCATTTATGGATTTAAGTACTGCATTTGACCATTTGAATCGATTCAAATTGTTGCTTATTTTAACTGCAATGGGCCTGCCTCAGCTCTTAGTCAACTTTCTACATGCACTATGTTGTGGGGTTTTGGCTATGGGTAGACATGGCACTGAGGGGGTGTGCACTGATATTTTTGGGTTGCCCGGGGCGTGAGACACGGCTGTGTCCAGGCACAAACCTTCTTTCTTTTATATATTAATGACCTAAATGAATTGCCAATAGGAAAGACTTATTTAAGGTAAATTTCGACCCCTGTTCCAGCACTGTTTTACACAGATGATGCGTCCTCCTTTTGGATTACAGGGCTAGACTGAGATCTTTGTCCTGTTCATGGACAATTTTGATCTTGAAACTAACAGAATAAAAACCCAATATATGGTGTGTGGGCATCAAAAACTTAAAATAAGACCCATTACCATCAAGGGGGAAAATATTTCTAGAGTGATTGAGATTCACCTTTGACTCATGAATCATCTTCCTGTCTTGGATTTCACCTTTGACTCTTGAATCATCTTCCTGTCTTGGATCTCCAATTGCTGTTTTCATTTTAACCCTTCTCTTTGAGCTCTGTATGATGTGTCCTTAGAGGTTGGCAGTACACTTGTCTTACCTCTTTTATAAATGTATACATTTAAATATTTACCAGGTCTTAGCTATGGGGCTGCAATATTCTGCAAATCACTAAGAAACAACACAAGGAAAATCATTTCTGGGACTAGGGCCAGGCTGTCCACACAATTTTTTACATGAGAAGCTGGGCCTGACCTATGTGGAGGACCAGGTCAGGCTCACACCATTACTTATCTGGAGCTCCTTATCGAGTAACAGGAAAGCATCCTTCAATCAAGAAATCACTGTTGACTGTCTTGCCTGCAACCCTGGGTTCATGATCCCATGGCTAAGCTATGTTAAGAAAATCACAAAAGTCCTGGGTAGACCGGATTTGTTTTTATTGCCACTATCTCTTGCACGAGGAGAGAGCTCTAAGGTGAGGGAGCTTTCAATGAGTTATGCAGCAGCCAACAGAGAGCATAGACAGCTGACCTAGACAACTTTGAGGGCTCTAATTGTAATTCATTCGGACTTGAGAACTGAATGTTACCTATCTTTCATGAACAATGTTAGGGAACTGGCACTCTTGACCGAATTCTGCCTTGGTACTACAAGAAGCTATCTTTGTGTTTTATTAGGACAGCGTGGCTCAAAGTCCTTTTTGCATTGTCCATGCAATGAAACTTCTCCCCAAAAACTGGTTCATTTTTCATCTTTTTTACATTTTATCAACTTGTTAGGCATAAATATTTGGTACCCATTCTCAAAACATGTGGTTTTCACAAATATAAGCTTACCTTTAATTGTCTTCTTATGCTGCCTGACCCATTTGTGTGCTTTGCAGTAGGAGGCTTCCTGGAAAGTGCTCTATATTGCGTAAGTCCTATGATTTGTAGCCTTAGTTTATTCACTACTACATTTCATACTTTTCTCGGATCTTCTGCAAATTAGCTACGATGTAGGCCATTGAATCAATTTTAGGAAAAAGTTTTTGAAGTCCATGATTTGTAGATTAAATTAGTATTTTATATGATTTTCAGCCAGCCTTCTGTGTATGTCTTTGTATTTTGTTATTTTTTTAGATTTGCTGCCGTACGAAGTGCTAAAAAAATTATAGCTCTCATTTAAAAAAATATATATGTATGCACAGTTGGCTTCTCCATTAGGGCGGAGGAGCGTTGCCCCCCGCCAATAGCAGGAGCTGCAAAACCTTTGAAAATAAAACAATAATAAACCACATTTATTATCATTTTATTGTTCAAGGGGACGGGCCATGGGGGTGACGAGCATGAGGCGGGTACACAGAACACTCCTCTCAGTGCGCATGTGTGTTTGGCCACTGTGTTGCCGAGTTGGAAAGAGCCAGCCCAGGCTCCCAGTCTGAGCTAGAGTGCCCAGCCAGGGTGCACCATCCAATCGTAACGCTGCTTTGAGCAGCGTTATGATTGGCTGCAGAGTAGGCCTGGAGCCTGCAGGGCAGGGGAGAGCTTTGGAGAGTGTTGGCAACATTCAGGTAAGTTTTTCTTCTTTTTAATTTATATTTTCTTTTTATTTTCTTTCACCCCAACCTCCCCCCCCCCCATCGTCCCCCGCCACCCAGCAACTTTTCATAGTCGCCAGACGCAACTGATCTTATGGCTTGTTTTTATCTGGTGGGATTCTTATGTAATTATTGAATAATGATGTACTGTGTTTTTTCTTTTTATTCATTTATGATTATATTTGTAGAATTGAATAAAGATAATCAGTCAACCAACTTTTCCTTCCATGTTTTTGTAAAAAAAAATTATAACTGAAATGATTGTTGCCTTGACATTATTTCCGAACTCTGCTTTACACAGCCTCAGATAATAATGGTAAAATATATTTTTCAAACTAGGAAACTGAAAGGCAAGTGCAGGATCCCTTTGTCATGAAGTCTAGTGGTTAGCACACTTGCTATCCTATGCAAAGCAATATTTGTTGCCCTCCCGTCTCCGAACAACAATATCACTTGCTGCCTTTGCTGATGTTTAGGACAATCAAACAGGAACCGAGGCTGCTTAATAGTATTTGCTTTGGAACCTATCGCACTAGGGTCTAACCTAATGTTATACATGTCACTGTAATGTTTTATAGCATTCGTCATCTTAACTCCTCCATCAATGCAATGCACAGTTACATTCACCGTGAGTATTCACGCAAAGGAAGAGTGTAAAGTGACGCTGTGTACTTAATTCAAGTCATAGGCTCTGGCATTACTGATATTTTAACTCTAAAAGTCATGCTGTCCATCAGTTCAGAAGCGGTCTTCACGCCCTCTTTACAATGTTATTGTGGAGGCCCAGTGTGTTATCCTGAAACTCAGTTGTATCAGAAACAACAGGTAATATATCAGCTTCAAGAAACCTTCACTAGACGTCTTCACAGAGAAAGATTACACATGAATTTGAAATAATATGCTGCAGCACCAGAAGGTATTAACAGCCTGCATATGGAATGTAGGAAACGTTCCTTTAGCTTTAGTCGTATGCTGGTGTTACTCACTGGGAGAAGGGTCTGGAAAGGAAAATATTAATTTTTCCGATTAAAGGTCCGGTTGGTCTATTCTTGATTTGAATGAGTCATAGTATATCCATCAAAAATGTAAATTCTCTCAGTTCAACTAAAAATGTAAAGATAGTTTTTAAATTTTTACATTTCTTCATGCCTGTTTATATTGTTATACTTCCTTACATTTCGGTTTGTTTTTATTTTCCCCAGCTGAGAATAAAAGTATGCCATAGTCCTTTTCAATGATTTAACAGCACCAGAAAACACATTTGTATATTCAAGTCGCATATAACTTTCATGCCCAGTGACTGGTTTTCCGTGGTAACTACATGGCCAGAAATTATAATTGAGGAAATGCTGGCCAATGCAACGGTTGTACGACGGAATGCCGACTGACAAAACAACAGGTGCCTAAACAACGAGGTCGGAACACCGACCTCGTTGTTACTACTAATGCCTTTACCACGAATGCCTTAACAACGATATTTCGTTGTAAAGGCATTCCTGGTAAAGCCATTAGTAACAGGCACCCATTGATCCTGCATGCCTCACCCCACCCCCCCAACCCCACCCCAAAACCTAAAACCCCGACCCCCCACACCCTCCCCAAAACCAAAAATGCCCCAACCCCACCCCAAAACCTAAAACCCCCGACCCCCCACCCCCTCCCCAAAACCAAAAACGCCCCACCCCCCAACCCCACCCCAAAACCTAAAACCCGACCCCCCACCCCCTCCCCAAAACCAAAAACGCCCCACCCCACCCCAAAACCTAAAACCCCGACCCCCCACCCTCTCCCCAAAATCAAAAACACCCCGCCCCCCCAACCCCCCCCAAAACCTAAAACCCCGACCCCCAACCCCCTCCCCAAAATCTAAAACACCCCACCAACCCCACCCCAAAACCTAAAACGCCCCACCCCCTCAACCCCACCCCAAAACCTAAAACCCCGACCCCCCACCCCCTCCCAAAAACGCCCCACCCCCCCAACCCCACCCCAAAATCTAAAACCCCCGACCCCCCACCCCCTCCCTAAAACCAAAAACGCCCCACCCCCAACCCCACCCCAAAACCTAAAACCCCCGACCCCCCACCCCCTCCCCAAAACCTAAAACCCCACACTTACCTGAGTCGTCGCCTCGTCATCTGCGTCGTCCTCCGCAGCCGACTCCCTTGTTTGTACCTTAACCATGCATGTTCGTTGTTCAGGACATGCGTGGTTAAGGCACAAAATAACAAAGTCGTGGTTAAAGAAAGTGTTGTTCCGCTTTCGTTAACCAGGACTTCGTTATAAAAAAGTCGGCATAAAGGATGTTTCCCTTTCGTATCCAATGGTTAACAGAACAATCTGGCCTGGAGATGAACAAAATAACGCTCTGTAGCAGTGTGCCCCTCACAGAGGCATGAGGATCAGAAGTAGGTAAGACTGTCAGAATTACTCCTTACAAGGAAGGGCACGCTGAACTGAATAGCCAAATTTTACGGTAGATTTAAGAAAATGAACGAAAAGGATGATTATTAAGCATTAAACGACAACCATACAGATCTATTGGGAGTCCCTCCAAATGTGTACAAAGTGTATTTTTCAAGGAGTGAAAAATATGTGGATGCGAATGGACACACATTATAACCGTGTTATATGGTATAACAAACAACACATCTACGCTTCATTTTTATATCAAATTAGAATAACATAAGCCTTCCTTGCGGCATGGCTGAATCTGACATACCAGATGTAATGAAAACAAATAATTGAGAAATACAGCATAAATCGCATCTCATGGCCAATTTCTCTGGATCTGTTTTTGTTTCAATATTATTTCTGTGGTTTTACACGTTTTGAACAAGCGAATCCCTAATTTTCAGCTGCCCAGCACCCTGGGACAGCTGACTATACTTTTGTGCCTTGCTCTCTCTTTTAATGTACAATGGCCACGTGACCCAAAGCAATGGATTGGTGATCGTGTCTCTCAACACAAATGGGCTTATACACCATATTAAATGGAAGAAGACTCTCTCACAGCAAATTATTTACACCCCTTTCTGCAGGAGGCACACCTAACACTCTTAGAGGCTGCCACTAACATGATAATTGTTAGAAATTGGGTTTTTGTTTGGCAGTCAGGTTCCCCTATGTCCAAGCAAGAACCCTCACTCTAGTCAGGGTAAGTCACACACAATCCAAACTATCCTGTGCCCACCCTCTGGTAGCTTGACACGAGCAGTCAGGCTTAACTTAGAAGGCAACGTGTAAAGCGTTTGTGCAATAAATCATACAATAACTCAATATAGCACCACAAAAATACACCACACAGTGTTAAGAAAAATATATAATATTTATCTGGGTATTTTCAGGTCAAAACGATCAAAGATGCAAAATGAATTGGTAGAGATATCACTGAAAAGTGATATGAAGTGTCTTAAGTCTTTAAAAAGTAAACAAAGTCTCTTTCAAGCACAAAGTACCTGGTTTGGAGTGGAAAATCTCCGCAGTGGGCCGCAGAAGAGGAGATGTGTGGAAAAATGGCCTGTGCGTCGGTTACGCCCCTTCACACACGGACTTGCGTCGTTATTTTTCACGCGGGGAGACGTGCGTCATTCTACGGGAGGAAAAATGGTGTGTGCGTCGGTTTTGCCCCTTCACACACGGACTTGCGTCGTTATTTTTCACTCGGGGAAGACGTGCGTCGTTTTCCGGCACGCGGACCGTCTCCTTCTATGGATCGCGGGATTACCAGATGTCCCAGGGTCTGTGCGTGGATTCCTGGGCTTGTTATCTGGCTGCGCGTCGTTCCAGGAGGCTGTGCGTGGAATTTTCTTTCTCACGGCAGGTGTCGCGTCAATTTCCTCTCTGGAAGTCGGGCGCCGTTGTCCATGCGAGGCCCTGCGTTGAAGTTCCAGTTGCACCGCAGGCGTCGGGTCGAGCGGCGTCTTTCCGGATCGGCGTGGGGTGAATTTTTTACCGCGGAGCAAGCTGTGCGTCGAATCTTTCGGAGCACATGGCGTCCAGTTGAAAAAGAGAAGTCTTTTTGGCCCTGAGACTTCAGGGAACAGAAGGCAAGCTCTATCCAAGCCCTTGGAGAGCACTTTTGCAGCCAGACAAGAGTTCAGCAAGGCAGCAGTCCTTTGTAGAAAGCAGACAGGTGAGTCCTTTGAGCAGCCAGGCAGTTCTTCTTGGCAGGATGCAGGTTCTGGTTCAGGTTTCTTCTCCAGCAAGTGTCTGTGGTGGTGGGGCAGAGGCCCTGTTTTATACCCAAATGTGCCTTTGAAGGGGAGAGACTTCAAAGAGTGGCTTAGAAGTGCACCAGGTCCCCTTTCAGTTCAATCCTGTCTGCCAGAGTCCCAGTAGGGGGTGTGGCAGTCCTTTGTGTCAGAGCAGGCCCTCCACCCTCCCAGCCCAGGAAGACCCATTCAAAATGCAGATGTATGCAAGTGAGGCTGAGTACCCTGTGTTTGGGGTGTGTCTGAGTGAATGCACAAGGAGCTGTCAACTAAACCTAGCCAGACGAGGATTGTAAGGCACAGAAAGATTTAAGTGCAGAGAAATGCTCACTTTCTAAAAGTGGCATTTCTAGAATAGTAATATTAAATCCAACTTCACCAGTCAGCAGGACTTTGTATTACCATTCTGGCCATACTAAATATGACCTTCCTACTCCCTTCAGATCAGCAGCTACCACTTCAACAATGTATGAGGGCAGCCCCAATGTTAGCCTATGAAGGGAGCAGGCCTCACAGTAGTGTAAAAACGAAGTTAGGAGTTTTACACTACCAGGACATGTAAACTACACAGGTACATGTCCTGCCTTTTAGCCACACAGCACCCTGCTCTAGGGGTTACCTAGGGCACACATTAGAGGTGACTTATGTGTAGAAAAAGGGGAGCTTTAGGCTTGGCAAGTACTTTTAAATGCCAAGTCTAATTGGCAGTGAAACTGCACACACAGGCCTTGTAATGGCAGGCCTGGGACAAGGTAAAGGGGCTACTTGAGTGGGTGGCACAACCAGTGCTGCAGGCCCACTAGTAGCATTTAATCTGCAGGCCCTAGGCACATACAGTGCACATTACTAGGGACTTATAAGTATATTTAATAGTCCATCATGGATAAACCAATCAACAGTACAATTTACACAGAGAGCATAAGCACTTTAGCACTGGTTAGCAGTGGTAAAGTGCCCAGAGTTCAAAAGCCAACAACAATAGGTCAGGAAAAATAGGAGGAAGGAGGCAAAAAGTTTGGGGATTGCCCTGTCAAAAAGCCAGGTCCAACAATAATCTAGACCTTGAGCCCAGAACAGCAGGAAAGAAGAAATAGCCATCGTAATTCAAAAAGACTCCTTACATATTTGTGAAATTTCACATCCATTAACAAACAATGACCGTGGGATCTATTTACTCTCCGAAAGGAGGCAAAAGTGCTTTCTTAAAAAAGATAGCCAGAGTGCTTTTTTATCGATGCCACATAGAAATACATTACTCTGTGGCAACTGAAATGTGGTACTTGACACTTATCTAGACAAACTACAACACTAAATAAAAAACTGGCACCTGCTGTTGGAGTTGATACATGATTTCTCAATGACTTTGCGCCTGCATGGATGGGATAATCCTCCACAAACGAGGGGGTTATCCTGTCCGCCATATTACAAGTTCCATTATAGCCTATGTAACTTGTAAAACGGCAGGTGGGATATCCGTCACGTTTGTGATGGAGTATCCTATCCGCCAAGGTCTTAATCAGGCCCTCCATGTTTAGTATTAAAAGAGAATATCATAGATCAATACGCAGCATTGAATCATTGCTTTCCACAATGGAAACGTTCTTGTCATAACAAAAGGAAATGGAAATGCGTAGAAAATCCTTGAAGTTATCTTTCCCCTATTGCCCTCTACCTCCTCTTCCTCGCCACAGTGCACCCACAAATTAAAGAAAATTGGACTTGGGGTGGAGGGATGGGGACTCGTGATTATACTTTGTGAAATAGTCAGTACTGAAACAAAATCTCAGGTAAAGAGATAAACATGTCACAGCAGCCGTGGTAAAGTATCCATCTAATGATTTGACATATTTTTGCAGGGCTCTCTGTAAAAGTACTATTATGAGTACAAAAGAAGCCCTTTCTTCCCTCTTCAATATAAATGCTGATGTGGTCTCTTCTTTTCACCTTACAGTACAATACATTCATAGTTATTGTCTTTCCCATGAAATTGCTTCCCCTGAATGTATGTGCAATTACAGACCACCTGCTGCAAGGAGAATCTCTGCTTGTCTGAGTTGATTTGTTTATCTGGATTTTCTGAGAGAAGTTGTATTCAGTTTTATATAACATGTTTTTCTGGAGGTCAGATAGGTTAAACCCTTAATGTCCATGAAGATTTGCAAGCAGGATAGTGTAGTCGAGTTTGCTGAGATTACAATAATATAGTTGGCAAAATCAAACTCATTTTTTGCTTATCCATTGTATGACCTCTATGTAATCAGACTGTAGGCAGGTTTGCTCTGCGGAATTACTTTACCAAGTGATTTAACCTGTGAAAGTAGATACGTATTTGTAGAAGGAATATATTTTTACTTGATAATGGATTTTTTAAACTGATGCTTCTTGTTTACTTTGTAAAAAATTTGTGTTTTTGATTCAATACATTTCTTATGACTCAAGGACTAAACTTAGAGTAAAGAGACAATGGCAGGCTTGTATAGGTTCTTCTGAAAAATTATTACATTGGTATAAAAAGTTAGCAGTGATCGCCGAGGAAATTCATATTGACAGAAATTTGCAGTCGAATTCAGATCAAGCACTAAAAGAAAACAGTTTCTGAAAATCTCTTGCTAAGGCTTAATACCTGTACAATACATTTACTTGTATATGAAACTAAAGTGTGCATAATAATCTGCAAATGAGCTTAGCACAGGAACATAAGGTACAACGCGCAGCATGACTAACCGGTCCCAGTATACGGCCTGCACTCTATCCCGGTAGGTCTGAACTTGAGACTTTGTCCCGGTCTGGCCAGATAAATACAGCTGACCTTTTGTGCTTTGGTGTTATTTTTACTAAACTCTTTAAAATTCAATATCTGCATTTTTTCCTGTTATTTTTCTGGTGGTGTGTTTTCATTGTATTACTGTCTCTGTGTTTTACACATTGTCTCCAAGTTAATCTTGATTGCTTTGTGGCAAGCTACCAGAGAGTTAAGCACAGGTTTATTTAGTGACTTTTGTGGATTGGACTGATGAGGATTGTGGTTGTTGCTTGAAAGGCTTCCACCTCCCTAAACCAATAACCCAATTTCCAATACTAGTGATCAGAGCATTGCTTGAAAAACTCAGATCCTCAAGCTTAGCCCTCAAAAAATAGTATTGGAAGATATAAACCATTAAAGCACAAGTTAGTAAGGGGAACATAGGCTGCCTGTCTTTCCATGAACAAATCAGAAGTCACCTTCTTCCCACTGCTTAGAAGGGCCCAGATGGGTGGCCAGGAGTAGCATGTCTTAGGCAGACTATTGACAGAAGATGGAGAAGAACTTCCGGGAACATTAACAGTGTGCTTCACCTGCTGTCATTGTAAGAGAGGACTTACAACAGGGGTCAATAACGGTAGATACAGTATGAGAATATTAGGGCCAGGTCATGAAATTCCTTGAAATAACCTTTCTAATATCAAATGCAGGCAGTAACAGTCTATTTTGCCAACCAAGATTGAGGATGGTAAATAAGAAGAGACCTGTGCATTTTCCCAATACAAGATAGTGAGTAACCAATGTAACACAAGATTTTTTCATCTTAAATGAGAACAAACAAGAACTGGGCAGTGATGGCTATTTTTGAAGCTGCTTACCATGATGAACATTGCTTTCCATCTGCTCTTGTCTACCTGTGTGTGAAAGCAGGTTCTTCTAAGATCGTTGTTGGATCAGTTTTTCATGTGCTCTTCACTCCAAGGCTGGGAGTATTTTTATTGATGATGGTTTTCACCCAGTATTTGAAAGGATCTGAACATGTCTACAGGAGAAGCATTGTGTATCTGAATGCTGAATAATGAACTGTTGTTGAACTCATATGCATAGAGTTGTCCATTTAATACCTTTTCCTCCTGAAAGACTCTGAACTTAGGGGCAGATTTATCAAACTTTCACACAGCTCAGCAATCCACCTTGCTGCACTGCGTGAAAGGAAACTAATGCACTGTATTTGATATATGGAGCACATTCCTACCCTTTCCTTGTGCATTAGCCCTTTTGGCTGCTCAGCGCCAATGTAGGCACCCTTGCAACAAGGTGCAAGGATGCCTGTGTTTCAAGCAGGAGTGTTTTTGTGCAGCAAGGCATACCTTTCTGCACAATGGGGTCTTTGGTTGGCAGTCAGGTTACCCACTGTCCAAGCAAGGACCCTCACTCTATTCAGGGTAAAGGAGAATCACACTCAGTTAACCCCCACTCACCCCCTTGGTAGCTAGGCACGAGCAGGCAGGCTTAACTTCAGAGACCAGGTGTGAAGTATTTGTACCAACACACACAGTAATATAGTAAAAACAACACAAAATGACTCAACACAGGTTTAGAAAAATAGCCAATACTTCTCTAAACAAAACAAGACCGAAACAACAAAACTCTGACATATACAAGTCAAGTTATGAATTTTTAAAGATTAAACTCAAAAATAGAGCCTAGAAACACAAAATGCTTAGATGAGGTGATAACTCGGGTTTGTGATGGAGTTGTTCCCAACAATCCGACGCCAATGGCAGTGGGTACGGAGTCACACAGACCCCCAGGTACAGTACCTTAGTATACTGTAAGAACAAGCTGTGTGCGAAGTCAGGGATCGTGGCGTCGCTGGATCCGAGGCAGCCTTGGTTCCGGTGCTGCAGGTCGAAGGAGCTGAGGCGTCACAAAGAGGCGTTGGGTTCTTACTGCGGTGCAGCTGAGGTGAGGCGGCCTTGGTCTGAAGCGTTGAATTCGCACACTTCAGGCATCATCGATCATGACGTGGTGCGACGAATTCCACAGAGTCGTGGACTTCGGCGGGGCTGCAGCGGTGTCGGGCCTGCGAGGGTCATCGCACTCCAATGAGGACCATGGAGTCGGTTGCAGGCGGCGTCATGAGATTCAACAGTGGCGTCAGTTCGGATTGGTCTGAGGTCAGTTTTCTTGGATTTTCACCAGCTTCTCCTTTCAAGGGCCAAGGGACTAGAGAGGGCACCACTTGTCAGGACAGGAGTCTCAGCAGAGAGTCCAGGTGTTGTTAGGGGAAGTCTTTGATGGCCCTGAGACTTCAGAACAGGGGGCAAGCTCAGTCCAAGCCCTTGGAGATTCTTCTTAAGCAGGAATATACAGCAACGTCCAGTCTTTGTTCCCTTTCACAGGCAGAAGAGGCAACTGCAGGATAGCTCCACAAAGCACAGTCACAGGCAGGGCAGCACTTATGCTCAGCTCTTCAGCTCTTCTCCTTGGCAGAGGTTCCTCTTGATTACAGAAGTGATCTAATTTTCAGAGGTTTTGGGTACTCTTCTCATACCCCTTTCTGCCTTTGAAGTAGGCCTGCTTCAATGGAAAGTCTCTCTTGTTTGTGAGATCCTGCCTTGCCCAGGCCAGGCCACAGACATACACCGGGGGGTTGGAGACTGCATTGCGTGAAGGCATGCACAGCCCTTTCAGGTGTGAGTGACTCCTCCTCCTCTCCCTCCCAGCGCAGATGCAGGCTACACCCCAGCCCCCTTTGTGTCACTGTCTAAAGAGAGGTGCAAACAGCCCTACTGTCAAACTGACCCAGACATGGAATACACAAACAGGCAGAGCCACAAAGTGGTTTAAGCAAGAAAATGCCTACTTTTTAAAAGTGGCGTTTTCAAACACATAGGGGGTTATTCTAACTTTGGAGGAGGTGTTAATCCGTCCCAAAAGTGACGGAAAAGTGACGGATTTACCACCAGCCGTATTACGAGTCCATTATATCCTATGGAACTCGTAATACGGCTGGTGGTATATCCGTCACTTTACCGTCACTTTTGGGACGGATTAACACTCCTCCAAAGTTAGAATAACCCCCATAATCTTAAAAACAACTTCACTAAAAGATGTATTATTAAATTGTGAGCTCAACAACTCTAAACTCCATATTTCTATCTGCTCTCTAATGGAATCTGCACTTTAATAATACTTAAAGGCAGTCCCCATGTTAACTTATGTGAGAGATAGGCCTTGCAACAGTGAAAACCAAATTTGACAGTATTTTATTGTTAGGGCATGTAAAAGACATAAGTACATCTTCCACCTTTAACATACACTGCACCCTGCCCATGGGGCTACATAGAGCCTACCTTGGGGGTGCCTTACATGTATAAAAAGGGAAGGTTTAGGCCTGGCAAGTGGGTACACTTGCCAAGTCGAATTGGCAGTTTAAAACTGCACAATCAGACTCTGTAGTGGCAGGTCTGAGCCATGTTTATAGGGCAACTAATGTGGGTGGCTCAACCAGTGCTGCAGGGCCACTAGTAGCATATGCCCTGGGTACTTCTAGTGCACTTTACTAGTAACTTACTAGTAAATCAAATATGCCAATCATGGAAAGACGGGTACACACATATTTTACATAGGAGCACTTGCACTTTTAGCACTGGATAGAAGTGATAAAGTGCCCAGAGTAATAAAAACTGCAAAAACAGAGCTCGGCATACATCAACAACCTGGGAAACAGAGATAAAAAGTTAGGGGAGACCATTCCAAGGATGCCAAGTCTAACACCCCCCTGACCATCATTGTTGCAATGCACAGTCTGCTTTGCAGACAGTGTGCCTTCCGAAGGTGCTGGTCGGCCCCATCTTTGCTATGAAATAGCACTCGGCTCCTTTGAAGGAGCCGAGTGCTATCTCGTAGCACTGTTCCTACCGGTCTTACTGTCAGGAGCACTCTATTACAATGTTCCAGCTGGTCAGACTGGTGGGAACATTGTAATAGGGCAGGGGGTGCCACCGTTATGGAGATGGCATCCTCCGTGCGAGTTTGGCGGTCCCACATTGTGACTGCCAAACTCGTAATGAGGCCATAAGTATGTTTGTAACTGGGCACCTGAATGTTAAAAATGGCAGCTATAATTTATTTTGTCATTCATACCCTTTGGAAATACACCATTTAGCTTTTTGATCCAAATTGTTCTCTTTCCAATGATCTCTCAGTCCTGTTGCTTCCATGTATCTTTGCTGGTATCACCTCTAGGACCTCAAATTTTATTTGGGAAACATCATATTGTTTTTCATTAAAATGAACAGATATACCTGATGTTGCATTTGTGTTCCTTATTGTACTTTTGTATTCCTTAATCCTAGTTATTATCTTCCTTTTGATTTTCCCAATGAATCCCAATCTGCATGATAATTTGATGACAAACACAGAAGTTAGTATCACATAGCAGAATGTTTCCTTTTTATGCAATTGCAACTTGTGCAATTCAGTTATACCAAAGAGTTATAGACAGTGTGCACTGGGACTATAGGTTCTTCTTCTGAATCTCCAGATGTCCTTAATATTTATTTTCCTTGTGTATGCCATCATGTGTGGGTGTTGCCTAAAAAATGCATCAAGTTTATATCTGTTTCAATATTTTCATGTCATAGCTGGTGTTCCCTTTTGCTCTTTGCATCTTTCTTTCAATCATGTTGCCCTTTGAATTTCAGCAGTTATATTGTATGCTTCATTTAACATTTGGGAGGACCATCCTCTGTGAATGAATTTGTTAGTAATGGTAACCTATCTGCACACTACTCTGGCATTGCAATAGTTTGGTTAATCCTAACCAGTTGTGAATAAAGAAGATTCTTTTTTTTGTTTCCATGGATGGAAGGACTGATAAAGGAGCATATTGTTGTTGTGAGGTGATCAGTGGGTTTAGTATATAACTGTGCATTCCAGAAATCGTCAAAGTGTATGATTGTGACATTCAAGAACTCAATGCTTTTGTGATCAATTCTATTAGAAAATATAATGTTAGCATTGTTCTTCATTAAATTCTCCATACATGACAGAACTTCTTGTTGTGTTTTAGTCATAATTAGAACAATATCATTTATATATGTTAGGTATAACTGCCTGCCACTCTTTTTGTAAGTACATGCTCTATTCCAAACTTATACAAGTAGATGTTTGCATAGTCTGGTGCAGCCCTAAAACCCATTGATATTACCATTAGCTGGGATAAATAATTCCTGTTGTCATCATGGACGAAATTGTGATACAGAGTGAAAAGGAGTAATTTCAACAAGAAGATTGGTGGCTCATCTTCTGTTGGTTGTCTTAATATGAGCCCGAGCAACAGCTTCTAAGCCTGTCATTTGACGTATGACATTAAATAATGAGCTAATATTCATATTGCATAATATATACTGGTTTCCTCTGCAAATTGTAATACATCTCATTTAACTAGTGGCTAAAGAACAAAATCAGTCTGTAAGCCTATTTGTTAGTGAATTGAGTCAACTGCTGCAATGATAGGTCTCATAGGTCTCATTGATGGAGTCTGTAGATTTTTATTCATATTAGGCAGTAGGTATACTGTATATGTGGGATCCTAAGGTGTTCTTAAGTCTCTTTTGTAATCCAATCCTGTTTTCAGGTTCTATTTAGCAGAGTGTGCACTGCTGTCTATACTGCTAAGATGAGTTTCAGATCTGCGGATGTATTACTAAACCTCTCTAGTTTAACTGCAGAGAATGTACTGTCCATAAAAAAACACTGCCCCTTCTTTATAGGTCATAATGATGGGTATATTACGATTTTAGGGTAAGGTGTGTAGAGCAGACTTTTCTTTATTAGTAAGATTGTTAGGGTTGCTCTTAGAAGTAAAATGTATAGAATTCAGATCACCTACCACTAAACCGTTGAAGGCATTCAAGTGCGTATTGCTCATCAGTGGCATGAAATTTGATTCCTTCAACAGTCATTGTGTATTGACTATATTACTTTGGCATGAATGATTATCATAATTGTGATGCATGGGGTCTCTGGGGTTTTAAAGGAACAAAGGGAGGGGGGCCCACTCACACCCCTCCCCAGGACATAGTATAATATAGTATAATATCCTTGCCCTGACCCCTGGGCCCAGGACCACCCCAGGGGTAAAGTAAAAAACCAGTCCCATCCCATTTCATTGGTAAAGGGTCACCAAATTTGAAAAGGCCATAACTCGGGCCCCATTGGGCCAATGTAGATGAGCCTAGGATTATTTTATACCAGGTGGTGAGATCTAATCAGCTGCAACAACCTTCCTCACCTCCAAAGTGGTGTAACCCTCCAAACGCTGGTCCTCCTGACTCCCTGCACCAGTTCTCTTTTGTTGCTTTGTCAGTGGGTGCAGAAAATAACAGGGCTTTCCCCAACTGGTCCTCAGAGGGATTAAGGGGGCTAGCCTCCTGGCCATTGGGAGTCCCACTGATTCTGGGGTCAACTGGACAGAGTACTTGGTCCTGAGTGAGGGTCAGGGGGTACCTAAATTCCAGTTCTTCATGGCAGTCTGAGGATCTGGCAGTGAAGTTGGTAGAAAATCCACAGGCAAGAGAGAGTCTTCCCATTGTGCAAGAGTTTATGATGCGGAGAGGAAGGTTCAGAAGGCAGGCACAGCTAATCAATCCTAGGGTGCCATATCACCTTTCCACCCCTGTCCCAAACCTGCTGCACAGCATTTTGGGGCAATCAAAAATGGCATCATCCAAGAGCCACTGGTCACATCAGCTCCTGATGTCTCAGCTCCACCCTTTGCTGACATCACTGTCAGGGACTTGCAAAGCAGAATTTTCAAATGAGGCCCCTCAGTGAGTTGGCTCCAGTTGTTTGGGCACTCTCCTTTGTTCAGTGGGCTTGGGCATGCCTGGTGCAGTGTGACAGCTACCCACCCACCCCTTTCTTCCTCAGGAGCTAGGAGAAGTAGTGCTAATTGCTCTTATTGTGTGGGGGTGTCCTTTGTTCTTGTTGCTAGAGAAACAGTAATTACTGGGCACACCAGGGTGGCAAAAAGACTGGGCTCTGACCCTGAGCTGAGCCAGGAAAAACTGGAAGCAGTGAATGACCCACATTTTCATGTACATTTATCATTTTGGAAGATACAATTTGGTCTTCCCGCAGAGGTTGCACTGTATTACAAGACATCAATTGTCTCTGCAGGCCAATGAGAAGGGACACTACACTCTAAGGCAGTTCCCTCCCTTTGTGTGTGATAGAGTGTCACTGTAGTTAAAACAGTAAAGCACCATGGCTTCTCTAATAGTGTACACTGCCCTCATGAGGCCTATCCTGGGTGAATACCTAACCCTGCAGAATCCCATTGCATGAGGATACCTGTCCGCTGTTACTGGGCTGTGCATGACAGTGGTCTCCCATGAGCAGCCCACACACATGTGCACGTGTTTGCACACGTGTTCATGTGTAACCAGCGAAGTGCCCCCTACACTTGCTGCGTCCGTAGCAGCCTTATCTTAAAATGCAGACACTGGCGGTCAACACTTGCCATCTGTTTGCCATGTGATTATCGTGGTGAGACAGCGGTAGTGAGGCTCACCCAGTGTAAAAAGTCCAAAAACCAGGTGATCAGAAAAGCAAATAATTTAGGTGCACTGCTGAGGCAGAACTTTGTGCAACAATGTGCATCTATCTGAGTGGGTGGTGGATTCTTGGTTGACCCCGTCCCAACCTTTTAGTGTTGTGATCTGTCTTTTAGTCCTAAGCCACTTTTTATTGTTTGACCATAGGTTTTACTACCTCATATGAATCTCACCAACTATAAATTCTCTTCTCTCTACTTGGTCTGCCATATTTGTTTCAAGTTGCTTCTGGGACAGTCAGTTAGTGGGCTTTCCCAAACACATTATCATTTTCCAGCACATATAATTCCACTCCTTTCTCTTGCTGAGTTTCACTGATCTTAATCTTCCTGTCAGACTCATCTTTTCATTGTGGCTCCTGGCTTACCATGATGCTTCAGGGGTGTTCTTGTGCTTTCCCCCTGTACTGTACTTTCCAGGACAGTGATTCCTTTCCTGATGCATTCTTGGTTCAATGTTTGTTAAAAGTGAAAGTTGATGTGACTGTTGACATTTTCCTTTTGTAATTTCAACTTTTAAACATCAATTTTACTCATTTGCTATGTGTAAACAACCACTTTTTCTTAGGGTCCATATTGTAATCCTATTTTTTGCATCAGGAAAATTCCCAGTTTAGCAATGGAAATTGTTGGCATGCATTGTGTTAAAAATTAATATTAACAAAAAGTCCATAGAAAAAAAATATAGGTTCATTTTTACCATTTAACTTTATCCCTTATAAAGATGATCATGCCAGTTTATCTCTAAACGAGTGTGGAAAGTGAGTCTAATGGCTGAAGATCATACGGCACAGCCCAGAGCACCTATGGTGAGTAGCATATTGAAAGCTAGATCCTCTGTTTACTTGGCATTCAACCCTTTCCCCACCACAGACGTAACGGTTACTTCCTTGGCTGCACCGATGAGGAGCCAAGGACGTAACCGTTACATCCTGGACCAGGCTCCTAGTGCTCCCCCCATGAGCCTCCGACTCCCCTCACATGGGCAGGGATGGAAGTTGAATCGCTTAACCTTCCACCCCTGCCCCCTCACCCCCCGGAGGCCACCCTCTTCCAGCGCGGTTTGGAAGAGAAATGCAAAGCATTTCTCTTCAGATCGGGGAATGTGGGCAGGCAGAGGCATGAAAGGAAAGGAAGGGCCTTTCCTTTCATATCTCTTTGAGCATTTCTGCAGCCGAATCGTGAAGCGATTGGGCTGCAGAATACCCACTAGGCACCATGGATTTGTTGTTGTTTTGTTTTTGTGTGTTTATGTATAAGGGAAGCGGTCCCTTTGGCAAGGGCCACTCCCCAGGAGAGCAATTAATTATAAGGCTCTTTCTGCTCCTCCTGGGGGCAGATCGGTCTATTTTATTTAGGCCGATCTGCCCCCGGGGGGGGGGGGGCAGAACCCACTAGACACCAGGGATAATTTGTGTTTTTTTTTTTTTTTTTACATTTGGGGAGCGACCCCTCAGGCAAGAGTCGCTCCCCTGGGTGCAAATTGTTTTTTGGCCATTCCTGCCCCCCTTGGGGGCAGATTGCCCTATTTTTTTTAGGCCAATCTGCCCCCGGGGGCAGAAACCACTAGACACCAGGATTTATTTTGGTCAATTTCAAGCAAGGGTCGTGACCCCTTAGGCAAGGGTCGCTCTACTCGGGGTAAAATTTATTTTAGGCCATTTCTGCCCCCCTTGTGGGTCGATTGGCCTATTTTAATTAGACTGATCTGCCCTCAAGGGGGGCAGAAACCACTAGGCACCAGGGATTTATTTATTTTTCTAAACATGGGGAGCAACCCGTTAGGCAGGATCACTCCCCAGGGGACAATTTTATTTTAGGCCATTTCTGTCCACCTTGGGGGCAGATTGTCCCATTTTTGTTAGGCCAATATGTCCCCAACGGGAGCAGAAACAAATAAACACCACGGATTTGTTTGCACTAATTTCACACAAGGGGAGCTATACCTTAGGCAAGTGTCGCTTCCCTGGGGGTCAAATTTATTTTAGACCATTTCTGCAACCCTTCGGGCAGATCAGCCTATTTCTATTAGGTCAATATTTTAATAAGGCTGATCTTCCCCCAAGGGGGGGCAGAAACAATCAGGCACCAGGGATTTTTTTACTTTTCTATTTTTTACAGATGGGGAGTGACCCATTAGGCAAGGGTTGCGCCCCTGGGGGCAAATGTATTTTAGGCCATTTATGCAACCCTTTGGGGCAGATCAGTCTATTTCTATTAGGTCAATCTGCCCCTGGGGGCAGAAACCACTTAAGCACCAGGGATTGGTGTGTGTGTTTTGTTTGAGGGGCGGCCCCCTGGGCAAGGATTGCTCCCCATGGGAGCACATTACTGTTGGCTATTTATGCCCCCCTTGGGGGCAGATCAGAGTATTTTTGTAAGGTCCATCTGCCCCCAGAAAGCCCACCAGGGAAGATTTTTCTTTAAAAAAAAGAGGGTGTGGTATGGCCATGCCCCTACCCCAAATAAATGGGGACAAAGCTGTCCTGCCCACTGGTGGGCAGATGGGGCAATTACCCCTGATCCAGTCTCCGGGGGGTGGGGGCAGAAAATTTACTAGATTTCAGGGATTAAAAAAGAATAAAAAATAGTGGAATGGTGGCTACCAACCAGTATGGGCATGGTTATGCTCTCACCCCATCTAAAGGGGTAACAGTCTTTCAGCTCTCCCCCTGCACACTAAAAGCACTTATCCCAATGGGAAGCAAGAGGGCATTTGATTATTTTGGGTTTTGCTTTTCCATTTGGGCCATGAGAGCTTGCTTACTCTCAAAACCGTACCAATTGGAATGGTGAGGGCTGCACTTTTTGGACTCTGGGATGCTGCCATCTAGAAAAATGTACGAGATCTAGACAAATCTGATAACTAAGCATCTGGGTGAGTCCAGGGTGGTGTGCTTCACATGCACCCCACTCCATTTTCTTAACCACAATGCCCTGTAAACCGCCAACTTTGCTTGAAATCACACATTTTTCCCACATTTTTGTTTTGGAACCTTCCAGAATCTGCAGGAATCCACAAAATTCCCACCACCCAGCATTGTCCCATCTATACCAATAAAAGTTCTGCCCCTTTTGTCAGCCTAAAAACGTTTGTTTTAAACTGTCCTTTTGCACCCGCTTTAGTTCCCCCTAATTTTCAACATGTTTTTTGGCTCTTTCCTGTCACAGGCCCACCTACACAAGTGAGGTATCATTTTTATTGAGAGACTGAGGGGAACGTTGGGTGGGTGGTAGGAAATTTGTGCTAGTGTGGTGATCCCACACAGAAATGTGGTAAAAATTTGATTTTTTAGCTACATTTTCGGTTTGCAGAGGATTCTGCATAAGAAAAAACTGGGGGATCCATGCAAGTCACACCTCCCTGAACTCCGCTGAGTGTCTAGTTTTCAGAAATGTCTGGGTTTGGTAGGTTTCCTCAGATGGCTGCTGAGCCCAGGGCCAAAAACACAGGTACCCCCGCAAAAACAGATAGTTTTGTGTTTGATAATTTTAATGTGTGCATATAGTGTTTTGGGGTATTTTCTGTGGCAGGCACTAGGCCTACCCAAACAAGTGAGGTACCATTTTTATTGGGAGACCTGTGGGAATGCTGGGTAGAAGGAATTTTGTGGCTCCCCTCTTATTCCAGAACTTGGCAGCACTGAAATATGAGGAAAAGCTTTTTTTGCCAAGTTTTAAGGTTTCCAAAGGATTTTGGGTAACAGAACCTAGTGGGAGGGTCACAAGGTACCCCATCCTGGGTTCCCCTAGGTGTCTATTTTTCAAAATGCACAGGTTTGGTAGGTTTTCCTAGGTGCTGGCTGAGCTAGAGACCAAAATCCACAGCTAGGCACTTTCCAAAAAACACGTCAGTTGTCAATGAAAAAATTTGATGTGTCCATGTTGAGTTTAGGGGCGTTTCCTGTCATGGCACTAGGCCTACCCACACAAGTGAGATACCATTTTTATCGAGAGACATTGAGGAATGCTGTGTAGAAGGAAATTTGTGGCTCCTCTCAGATTTCAGAACTTTCTATCACCGAAATGTGAGAAAAAAGTGGTTTTTTTTCCAAATATTGGGGTCTGCAAAGGATTCTGGGTAACCCCATCCTGGATTCCCCTAGGTGTCTAGTTTTGAAAAATGCACAGGTTTGGTAGGTTTCTCTAGGTGCCGGCTGAGCTAGAGGCCATCCACAGCTAGGCACTTTCCACAAAACAGGTCTCAATTTAAAAATGTGATGTGTCCCTGTTGCATTTCCTGTCGCGGGCATTAGGCCTACCTACGCAAGTGAGGTACCATTTTTATTGGGAGACTTCCAAATGTAATACATTGTGTAAAAAAGACGTCTATTTGAGAAATGCCCTGTAATTCACATGCTAGTATGGGGACCCCGGAATTCAGAAATGTGCAAATAACCACTGCTTCTCAACACCTTATCCTGTGCCCATTTTGGAAACACAAAGGTTTCCTTGATATCTATTTTTCACTCTTTATATTTGACAAAATGAATTGCTATATACCCGGTATACAATGGACACCCATTACAATGTGCAGCTCTATTATTGGCTGTGGGTACCTAGGTTTCTTGATAAACCTACACCCCTATATATCCCTGCAACCAGAAGAGTCCTGCAGATGTCATGGTAAATTGCTTTCAAAAATTTGTCATAGCTGGAAAAAGTTATAGAAGAAAACTTGGACAGAAATGGCTGTTTTTTTCACCTTAATTCCAATATTTTTTTATTTTAGCTGTTACGTTCTGTAGGAATACTTTGAATGATCTACACAAATGACCTCTTTCTGAATTCAGAATTTTGTCTACTTTTCAGAAATGTTTAGCTGTTCAGGATCCAGTATTGGTTTCATACCCATCACTAATTGGAAGGAGGCTGAAAGCACAAAAAATAGTACAAATGGGGTATGTCCCAGTAAAATGCCAAAATTGTGTTGAAAATGTGGTTTCCTTATTCAAGTCTGCCTGCTCCTGAAAGCTGGGAAGATGGTGATCTGTAGCACCGCAAACCATTTGTTGTTGCCATTTTCAGGGGGAAAAAACACAATCTTTCTTCTGCAGCCCTTTTTCCTATTTTTGTTTTAAAAAACGAAAAAAAAATTCGCTGTATTTTGGCAACTTTCTTGGTCTCCTCCAAGGGAACCCACAAACTCTGGGTATCTCTAGAATCCCTAGGATGTTGGAAACAAGGATGCAAGTTTGGCGTGGGTAGCTTATGTGGACAAAAAGTTATGAGGGCCTAATCTCAAACTTTCCCAAATAGCCAAAAAAAGGCCTGGCACCTGAGGGGGAAAAGGCCTGGCAGTGAAGGGGTTAAATGCATTGTTAGAAATGGGGTCTTTGGTTGACAGTCAGGTTACCCCCTATTCAAGCAAGGACCCTCACTCTAGTCAGGGTAAAAGAGAATCACCCTCAGCTAACCCCTGCTTACCCCCTTGATAGCTTGGCAGAGCGGTAGGCTTAACTTCAGAGCTCTAGGTGTAAAGTATTTGTACCAACACACACAGTTACTTAATGAAAACACTACAAAATGACACAACACCGGTTCAAAAAAATAGGAAATATTTATCTGAACAAAACAAGACCAAAACGACAAAAATCCGACATACACAAGTCAAGTTATGAATTTTTAGAGATTAAACTCAAAAATAGCGCTTAGAAACAAAAATGCTTCGATGAGATGTTAACACGCCTTCGTGACAAAGTCGTTCCCAACAAGCCGACACCAGCGGCGCCAGACACGGAGTCGTGTAGACCCCCAAGTACAGTACCTTTGGTGACGAGTGAAAACAAACCGATGCGCGAAGTCGGGGATCGCGGCGTCTGTGCGAAACGTTGAATCCGTGCACTTCGAGTGGCGTCGGTCACGACGTGGTGAGGCGACTTCCACGGAGTCGCGGACTTCAGCTGGGCTGCAGCGGCATCGGGCCTGCAAAGAGCGTCGCGTTCCAGCGAGGGTCACGGCGTCGGGTGCCGGTGGCGTTACCGGAGTCGGCAGCGGCGTCGGTCCAGAGTCGTCCAAAGTCGATTTCCTTGGATTTCCACCAGCTTTCCTTTCAAGGGCCCAGGAACTGGATAGGGCACCACTTGTCAGAGCAGGAGTCTCTCCAGAGACTCCAGGTGCTGGCAGAGAGAAGTCTTTGCTGTCCCTGAGACTTCAAACAACAGGATGCAAGCTCTAACTCAAGCCCTTGGAGATTTCTTCACAAGATAGAAGGCACACAAAGTCCAGTCTTTGCCCTCTTACTCTGGCAGAAGCACCACTGCAGGAAAGCTCCACAAAGCACAGTCACAGGCAGGGCAGCACTTCTTCCTCAGCTATCAGCTCTTCTCGAGGCAGAGGTTCCTCTTGGTTCCAGAAGTGTTTCTAAAGTCTGTAGATTTGGGTGCCCTTCTTATACCCATTTTAGTCTTTGAAGTCACCTTTCTTCAAAGGGGACTCACACCTACTTGTGAAATCCTGCCTTGCCCAGGCAAGGTCTCAGACACACAGCAGGGGGTTGGAGCTGGCATTTTCAGAGGCAGGCACAGTCCTTTCAGATGAGAGTGACCACTCCACCCCTCCCTCCTAGCAGAGATGGCTAATCAGGAAATGCAGGTTACACCCCAGCCCCCTTTGTGTCACTGTCTAGTGCGAGGTGAAAAACAACCCAACTGTCAAACTGACCCAGACAGGGAATCCACAAACAAGGCAGAGTCACAGAATGGTTTAAGCAAGAAAATGCTCACTTTTTAAAAGTGGCATTTTCAAACGCACAATCTAAAAATCAACTTTACTAAAAGATGTATTTTTAAATTGTGAGTTCAGGGACCCCAAACTCCACATGTCCATCTACTCTCTAGGGGAATCTACACTTTAATCATATTTAAAGGTAGCCCCCATGTTATCCTATGAGAGAGACAGGCCTTGCAACAGTGAAAAACGAAGTTGGCATTATTTCACTGTCAGGACATACAAACCACATTACTATGGCCCTCATTCTGACCTTGGCGGTCGGCGGAGAGGCGGCGGTCGGACCGCGAACAGACCGGCGGTCAGAAAAATGGCATTCTGACCGCGGCGGTCACCGCCGCGATCGACCGCCACTTCCCCACTCCGACCGCCACGGCGGCCATGACCGCCGGGCTGGAGTTTGCGCACTCCGGCCCGGCGGTCGTCCCAAGACCGCCAACGGTATCATGACCCTGCCTACCGCCGCGGTTTCTGGCGGTCGGGAACCGCCATGCGAACCATGGCGGTAAGCACTATCGGGGCCAGGGAATTCCTTCCCTGGCACTGATAGGGGTCTCCCCCACCCCCCACTACCCACCCGAGTCCTCCCCCCACACCCTCCACCCCCCTGCCACCCCCCAGAGGTGGTACGAACCCCCTCCCCACCCCCACCCCGACATGCACATACATGCACCCCGACATGCACACACCCCCAACATGCACATATACACACCCCCTACACACACATACACAACGGGGACACATACCCACACACATACATGCAGACATGCGCACCTGCCGAACAGCACACATTACCCATAGACACAGCAGCACCCCCCGCCCGCATACACGCACTCACACACCCCCTCTACACACTCACACGCACACCCCCATGCACGCCCACATCACACAACACCCCCCCTCCCCCTCCCCTCACGGACGGTCAACTTACCTTGTGCGTTGGTCCTCCGGGAGGCGACGGGAGCCATGGGGAGGTGACCGCCAACAGAACACCGCCAACAGAAGACCGCCACACAGATATGTGGGTCGTAATTCTGTGTGCGGTGTTCTGCTGGCGTGGCGGTGGAGGTTGACCAGTCTCCACTTTTCCGCCGACCGCCAGTGTGGCTGCTGGCGGTTTCCCGGCGGAACGCTCCCAGCGGTCGGAATGCGCACAGCGGCATACCGCCGCGGTCGGCGGTCTTCACCGCGGCGGTAACTCGGCAGTCTCGCGAAAAGACCGCCAAGGTCAGAATGAGGGCCAATATGTCCTACCTTATCCATACACTGCACCTTGCCCTTGGGGCTACCTAGGGCCTACCTTAGGGGTGCCTTATATGTAAGAAAAGGGAAGGTTTAGGCCTGGCAAGTGGGTACACTTGCCAAGTCGAATTTACAGTGTAAAAATACACACACAGACACTGCAGTGGCAGGTCTGAGACATGATTACAGGGTTACTTGTGTGGGTGGCACAACCAGTGCTGCAGGCCCACTAGTAACATTTGATTTACAGGCCCTGGGCACCTCTAGTGCACTTTACTAGGGACTTAACAGTAAAACAAATATGTCAATCATGGAGAACCAATTACGTACACATTTTAAACAGGAACACTTGCACTTTAGCACTGGTTAGCAGTGGTAAAGTGCCCAGAGTAATAAAAAACAGCAAAATCAGAGTCCAGCACACATCAACAACCTGGGGAATAGAGGCAAAAAGTTAAGGGAGACCACGCCAAGGATGAAAAGTCTAACATGCATCATGTGTGGATGTGGTTAAAAGAGACTTTGTTAATGTTCGAGCAAACAATTATCCATCCCTGGAGTTGCTGAACCCTGCACTCATCTAGACAACTTTTCCACAAACTTCCCAGCACTTTCTGTAGTGCTGGGGTTTCATTGTTTGTCTTCTACCATCTCCTGAAAGGTGGGCACTAATGTCTTCTTATTAAAAGGACTGCCCTTTTAAAGCCGAAACAGAGATGTACGGTTTACTTTTCCATCCTGATATGCAAACCATGCCACACATAAATTTGCCCCACCCTTTTTGGGGGCTTATCCATACGTGCTGTTTTGATGTCCCAGCATCTCCAGAGATGCAACTAACATCTCCATAGATGCAGCCACTGTGGAACAATCTCCAGTTTTAGGGGCTTTACGTGTTTACACAAAATGTTAGCTGTTCAGAAATACAATACATACCTGGATTGTACAACTCATTATTTGGAACACAAATGGAAGTGCATTTAGCAGAAACACGCCTATTTATTAGTAGTAATTACTAGGAAAGATCAAAAGGGGAACCTGCATTTGTGTTTTTTGGTTGTGTGGTGCCATATGAGGAGAAGATGGGATTTGCAGGAAGCTCCTATATGTGCTTTACCGGTGGTAAAATAAGTTACAATATTTGACATACTTTAGCATAGTCTGTATTGTGTCTTTATGAGTATTGGCTTACGTTTCCTTCAGGCCTTACAATGAGTTTGTTTAACATCAGCTGTTGTTTTTGTTCGGCATAAGCTGCAGAATAATGTTCTTTAGTTTTTGTTCAAAATTGCTACAATCCTTCTGATCCAAGATGCTCAGTTTAAATGGAATATTTCCATTTTGTACTCTATTCAAAACTGACAGCAGTTGGGAGATACGTCTTTTCCTTTAGAAATGACCTCGCTAAACTTCGGTTTCTACATTAACCGGCTTCAGAATGTAACATGCATTAATATTGTGTATGCCTCATTGAAAGCCTTGTGTTCAGCTGAAGGCTGATGTTTGCCATTCACTGGGCTGAGAGTGGGATTTTTCCTCACTAGCTCCACAGAAAAGCAATAGAAAAGAGGGTGTAAAAATAAGTAAAGAATGGGAAGAGAGAACTCAGGTACTGGGGGCACGCTGTCCTTTGAGACACCACATTGAAAAGCATCAGGTATGAGGAACAGGCGGGGATAATACGATTGGCAAGAGAACAAAAGGAGATATTTATCTTTTAGATGTGTGTTGTATTCATTCTAATATCATTAATTATCAGTGGGAGTGGTTTGTATATGATATTCCAAACACATGTACTTGATTTACTGGATAATATATCAGCACATTATAAACACTAGTTTGTATAATATGCCAAGGGTTATGTGGGCATCATTCCTCATGTATCCCCTGCAATACCTTCTCTGGCAGATGTGTAGGATTCATAACACCACCATGTTCGAAGGAGTACGGTCAAGACGGTGGAGTGGAAATTACAGGCCAATGTTCCCTTGTTCTGTATAGGCCAAAGCTTTGCACGTACTTTTGATGCTAGGGAAAGCTACCAGGTTTGACACCTAACAAAAAGGGGCTCCTGACATCTGTGCAGTGATTTGTGCACAGCATATCTGGAGTCATATTGGAACGTGATGGGTTAATGACAGAACTGCCTTTTGGACACTTATTTGTAAATCAGTCTGAGGCCTGAGTGAGTTAGTGTGGTAATTCAATGTCCTTTAAGTAGTACTGGCAAGGCAGGATCAAATGTAGAAGAATGGTCCATTGCAGAGCAGTACAATATACGTTCTGTTCTACAGAAACAACGTGATAGGACTGAACTGATATTTTAAAATTGGCACATTTTAAGTGTACAGAGGGGAGAAATATATGTATGTCTTTTTCATCACCTTTCAGCAAATCTTTCCACGAGCTTTCCCATTTCTTTTTACTCTTAATTAAGCTGAAAACGAAATTAAATTGCTACTGTTATAGTCATTAACTGGACTTAGAAAGGACGAGTGCGCTCAAGATCAAGTACACCATCATGAATAATTACAGATGCAAATAACTGAAGAGGAGTTGCCTACTAAATAATTGATGCGGGCGGCCTTGGTTGTGTCTGTCTCAAAAGAACGTTTCAACTCTAGCTAACAAAGTTTTCAGTCTATGCACTGGGAATGCTTGCTGCCTTTCTACTCTTCAAACAAAAACAAGTTTTCAACATAATACTGGGTTTAAAAATACCTCACTTGTTATTAGCAAAACTATGTTCAACCACATTGGTTGTTGCAGTTGCTGGTGCCACCCTATACATTTGAGTGGATCTTAATGTCGGTAATCCATCAGAATGGAGGTGGCGGTGGTTTGGTGGCTTTTGTTATTTTTCCATTACATTAGTGATGAAAAATGCAAAAGATGATTCATAATATACCCTACCAAGAGTTGTCATGCATAATTAATATATGATGAAAACGAGGCTGCGCACAGCATCTTCTAAGAAAAGATATGATGGGTGACATGACTGTTAAGTTTAAGTAATCTTGCAAAAGATGCTTTCTTTTGAAAATGTGGGTGGGGTGGTCATTCGGGTAGAAAGTAGCTGAGAGGTCCAGCAATACCTGGAGATAGGGGTCCTCTCCATCAGGGCTGAAGAAGACATTGGTGGTCATTCTGACCCTGGCGGTCTTTGACCGCCAGGGCGGAGGACCGCGGGAGCACCGCCGACAGGCCGGCGGTGCTCCAATGGGGATTCCGACCGCGGCGGTAAAGCCGCGGTCGGACCGGCACCACTGGCGGGGTCCCGCCAGTGTACCGCGGCCCCATTGAATCCTCCGCGGCGGCGCAGCTTGCTGCACCGCCGCGGGGATTCCGACCCCCCCTACCGCCATCCAGATCCCGGCGGTCGGACCGCCGAGATCCGGATGGCGGTAGGGGGGGTCGCGGGGCCCCCGTAAGAGGGCCCCTACATGTATTTCACTGTCTGCTGCGCAGACAGTGAAATACGCGACGGGTGCAACTGCACCCGTCGCACAGCTTCCACTCCGCCGGCTCGATTCCGAGCCGGCTTCATCGTGGAAGCCTCTTTCCCGCTGGGCTGGCTGGCGGTCTGAAGGCGACCGCCCGCCAGCCCAGCGGGAAAGTCAGAATTACCGCCGCGGTCTTTCGACCGCGGAACGGTAACCTGACGGCGGGACTTTGGCGGGCGGCCTCCGCCGCCCGCCAAGGTCAGAATGAGGGCCATTGTCTTCAATGTGTAGGGTGGTGGTATCTGTGCTGCAGCATGGTTAAAATTGAAGCCAGACAGGTAGTTATGCAGGAGATGGTTAGCAATGATGTTGTACCGGATCAGCCTTCCAGTACACCGCTTCTCTTAAAGTTATTATCACCTCTTCCTCTAGGTATCCACCCTAACGCTATGCAAGAGAAACTGAAGAGAATATTATTCACCTTGTCAGCTACATGGGCTCTCTTTCTCTACCTGATTGAAATGTTTCTGGTTCTGGGGTCGCACCCTCTGTTGACCACTCCATTGCTTCCAGATAGTCAAGATTAGACTTGTCAGCTCACTATTCTAAAGTTTTAACTCAAGTTTGGCCAAATCACTTTTTAGTAGCACATAATACACTTTTCAGTTTTTCAGAAGGTCTCTTCCTCACTTTAAGATATAAACGCTCAGATTTCTTTAACCAACAATGTTTTCACCAAATACCTTGAGGTTTCGCAGGGATGATTCAAGCTAATAATACCAAGTCAATCTGCAATAATCATCTCCACGACACAGATTTATAAATCTTGCCAAAATTCAGGATAGTGCTCCTCTTCCAGACGAGGCTTACCTCCTGGCTAATTCTCATGTAGCTATTTTTGACATTCAGAAGATATGACACCAAGAAACTTTCAAGCAGCAGGCACTCATCAATAACCACTACTCAAGAACCGCTTTGACATCAAGTGAAATGACTAGGGCATGACTCTCTTACAGAGAAGGAGAAAACAAAATGGCAGACAATATTTTTACTGGTGAGATTTTGGTTGATTTTGAAACATCACAAAATCTTGTCAGCGCTGATTCCATTGTACATTATAGGAACTGGGTCATACTGGGTCATAACCTGAAAATAAATTTAACTGTGTAAGGGTCTAAAACAATACCACAAATGCTTTTTAAGAATTCCACTAAAAGCAATGTCAATAATCCTGTTGTTGACGATAGTTCGACATACCATGTCATTGTACAATACGCTCTTAATGGCGACCTCTCTATTAAAATGTTTATTATTTAAACAATTCTGTTACTTCAAAGTGCCCTCCTTTGATAGCAATGAAACTTATAACCAGGTTTATACCAAGGTGTATGTGTAGGCTGGAACTAAGCATGATCACAGAGTCTAGCCTGTCTTGGATAGTTGCGGTCATGATGGGCTTTCACAGAGTTCCTGACACTAGTCTTTATTATATCATGCTATTTCATACTTTTCCAAATGCCATTAGCTGGTATCAAGTCACCTTCAGCATTTGTTATAGTAATAGAATAAGAAGTGTCAAATTGCCACTTTAATACACATGTGCAACTTGAAATGTATTAGAGGAGGGACAGAGGGACTAGTGGATGGTTTAATTTTAGTTGTAGGTTATTGGATATGTGGGTCTTTTTGTGTGTGAGGCAGTGAATTTTTGATCAGAGGGCAATTAGAAACAATAGAGCAACCTAGCTGTGTATTTTGTAACCCAGTGCAGCATGCTGGTTTGTATTTGCAATCTACCTTGCTTGGTAGGCAAATGTCCAACATAGGGAGAAATTGTGTAAGAAATAGGGTTTCTGGTTGAGATGGGGTGAAATTCTACTCAAGCAGCAACCACAATTAATCCTTGTCAGGGTGCAATCATAAGCAAGTTCTAAATTAATCTGTGCTCAGCCCTCTGGTATCTTAGCACAGAGCAGCCAGGCTTAATTTAGAGGTAATCTGTGAAGTATTTGTGCAGCAATTCTAACACTGTGAAAGGAAAACAGAATAAAAGAAAAAATCCACACCACTTTAGAAAGATAAAGTAAACTTTAATACATTGCTTCACACCAAAACAAGAACAATAGTTGGACTGGAGATATGCAATTTAAAGGTTTAAGTGAAAACAGTGCCAAAAAGCACACCGTGCCAACTGTGCTTATCTGGCTGCGCTGGACTGGGACAAAGTCATAATTACAGGCCAATCGCAAAGGAGCTTGGGCTGGCTACATGCATCAGGTTAGGCTCATTAAACAAGAGTACCTTAAATCCTGGTTGTGGAGCATTGCAAGATTCCACATTATGGGTGAGTCACCAAAGTGGTGCATGTCCTGGTGTGGAGATGCAACATGCAGCAATGTTTCCAGGAAAGTGCAAGTCAGTGATTCAAGGTCCTCTATCATCATCGTGGAGGCCATCGACAAGGGGCTTATGATGTGAAGTTCTGTGTCAAAGATGCATCAGGCACAGGATGGTTCCAAAGAAGTTGCAGGGATTGCAATACGTAGTCCTGCGTCATTGTTGAGAATGCCGTTGATGAGGGGCTTGAGATGCAAAGACTTGTGTAGGAAATGCATTCCACAGCTGTGGTTCTAAGGAGGTGGCACACTACAATACGAAATCCTGAATTGGGGATATTTTGCAAAGAGGTTCCAATGCAGAATTCTGTGAGGCGATGCATCAAACGTTGTTGGTTCTCCTGGGACCACAGTTAGCAGGCCGAGCACCTTCAGGCTCTCTTCCAAAGGTCCAGGAATGGAGTGGCACCACTTGAGATGGCAGGACTCACATCTGGCAGAGTTCTGTTGCTGAGTTCAAGTTTGTTGGAGCCTGTTCTGTCCCTGAGGCTCTGATCAGGAGGCCAGCCCACTAGCCTTTCGATGTAGCTCACATCCTTCTCACTTAAGCAGGAGGGCAGCATGACAGCAAAGTGTCAGTCCTTTTTGCAGCAAAGCACCACAGCAGTCCTTCTTCTGAGCCTTCTACAGGTCCAGATGTGTACTGAAGACTTGGGTCTGAGAGTAAAATACCTGGTGCCCACTTTGAAGTACGAGTAGGCTCTGGAGGTTTCCATACCCATAGGTGCTTGGAATTTCCTGCCTCCCAGCCCTGGCCCCATATTGCCTGAGGTCACAATACACTAATGTCCGACCCTTTGTGAATGTGAACAGGCGGAACCTTTGTGACATGCAAGTGTGGTAGGTGACAACTCCTTCCCCTCATCAAGTCAGAGAGGGCCTTTTAGAAATGGGGTCTTTGGTTGGCAGTCAGGTTACTCCCTGTCCAATCAAGGACCCTCACTCTAGTCAGGGTGAAAGAGAATCACCCTCAGCTAATCCCCGCTCACCCCCTTGGTAGCTTGGCACGAGCAGGAGGCTTTACTTCAGAGTGCTTGGCGTAAAGTATTTGTAACAACACACACAGTAACTTAGTGAAAACAATACAAAATGACACAACACAGGTTTAGAAAAATAGAAAATATTTATCTAAACAAAAAAAGACCAAAACGACAAAAATCCACGATACACAAGTCAAGTTATCAATTAAAAACCAAAAAGAGTCTTTCTGTAATTTTAAACACAACGCTGTTAGCGTGAAAATTTACCCTGGGTGCATCAAAAATAACCCCACATGGGCGAGTGTGTGTCAAAAAGGGCTTGCGATGCATTGATTTCACTCACAAGTAAGACCTTGCATCGTCTCTCTTTTAGTCGGGTCGGAGTGCGTTGATCCGGTCAGCACTCTCGGGTCCGGGCAGGCCTTGTGCCGTTTTTACACACCCAGTGGTGTTTGCGGCGGAAATCCAGCCTCATGATGATCTGAAAACCACGAAGCGCGGATTGCGATCTCACCAGCCTCCGTCAGTGATGCTGTGTGTTGTTTCTCCAGCCCTGGGTGTCGATCTTCGGGTCGCGTTGCAGGTGAGCGTCAATTTTCAGCCACGTAGCCAGCGGCGTGTCAATTTTTCAGCAGCAGATCAGAGTTGCATCAATCTTTTCCTTGCACGGTGTTCTGTGCATGGATTTCTCACTCTTGGGCTGCCAGCTTCTCCTTTCAGGGCCCTAGGAACTGGATAGGCACCACTTGGCAGAGTAGGAGTGTCTCCAGAGACTCCAGGTGCTGGCAGAGAGAAGTCTTTGCTGTTCCTGAGACTTCAAACAACAGGAAGCAAGCTCTAAATCAAACCCTTGGAGATCTTCACAAGAAGGAAGGCAACACAAAGTCCAGTCAGCTCTAGCACAGGCAGAAGCTGCAACTGCAGGATAGCTCCACAAAGCACAGTCACAGGCAGGGCAGCTCTTCTTCCTCAGCTCTTCAGCTCTTCCCCAGGCAGAGGTTCCTCTTGTTTTCCAGAAGTGTTCTAAAGTCTGTGGTTTTGGGTGCCCTTATTTTACCCGATTTCTCCTTTGAAGTAGTCCTAGTTCAAAGCAAAGTCTCTCTTGATTGTTGAATCCTGCCTTGCCCAGGCCAGGCCCCAGACACTCACCAGGGGGTTGGAGACTGCATTGTGTGAGGACAGGCACAGCCCTTTCAGGTGTGAGTGACCACTCCTCTCCTACCCCCTAGCACACATGGCTCATCAGGAAATCCAGACTACACCCCAGCTCCCTTTGTATCACTGTCTAGTGTGAGGTGCAACCAGCCCAACTGTCAAACTGACCCAGACAGGGAATCCACAAGCAGGCAGAGTCACAGGAATGGTTTAAGCAAGAAAATGCTCACTTTCTAAAAGTTTTCAGACACACAATCTTAAAATCAAATTTACTAAAAGATGTATTTTTAAATTGTGAGCTCAGGGACCCCAAATTCCACGTCTATCCACTCCCAAAGAGAATGTACACTTTAATCATATTTAAAGGTATCCCCCATGTCAACCTATGAGAGGGACAGGCCTTGCAACAGTGAAAAACGAATTTAGCAATATTTCACTGTCAGGACATGTAAAACACATTACTATGGGGGTGATTATGACCCCGGCAGTCCCAGACCGCACCGCCGGCTGTGGAGGTAGTACTGCCAATAGGCTGATGGTGTGAGCCGCAGTATTATGACTGTGGAGCATTCGCGACGGTCATACAGTTGGTACCGCCAGGCTACCGACAGCCGGACGCCTGCGGGTCATAATCCTCCAGCCCTGGGGGTTATGAGTCCCCATCCACCAGCCTGTTCACGGTTGTAAACACCGTCATGGAAAGGCTGGTGGTAAGGGGGACTTGGGGTGCCCCTGTGGGCCCCCACACTGCCCATGCACTGCTATTTCCATCCGCTGGCCCAGCGGAAATGTCATAATCGGTTGTCAAACATACCACCAGCACTGGCGGTATTTTGGCACCCGTGGCATCGATGGTCTTTTCCAAAGACCGCCAGTGTCATAATGAGGGCCTAGCTTAACCATACACTGCACCCTGCCCTTTGGGCTACCTAGGGCCTACCTTAGGGGTGTCTTACATGTAAGAAAAGGGAAGGTTTCGGCCTGGCAAGATGGTACACTTGCCAAGTCGATTTTACAGTATAAAAATGCAAATACAGACACTGCAGTGGCACGTCTGATACATGATTACAGAGCTACTTATGTGGTGGCAAAACCAGTGCTGCAGGCCCACTAGTAGCATTTGATTCACAGGCCCTGGGCACCTCTTGTGCACTATACTAGGGACTTAGGAGTAAAACAAATATGCCAATCATGGATAAGCCAATTCCATACACATTTTGTATAGGAGCACTTGGACTTTAGCATTGGTTAGCAGTGGTAATGTGCCCAGAGTAACAAAAACAGCAAAAACAGAGTACAGCACACATCAACAACCTGGGAAACAGAGGCAAAAAGTTAAGGGAGACCATGCCAAGGATGAAACGTCTAACAGGGCCATCCTGCCAACACCTAAGGCCCTTTGTTTCACTGTCTATGAAGAATACACAAAGTCCAATTCCCAGCTTCACCTAGTGATGTGACCCAGTAAGCAGGCTGCAAGAACCAAATGGTTATGACAAGAAAATGTCGACTTTCTAAAAGTGGCATTTTCAGAACTATGACTTGAAATCCTTTTTTGTCATTAAAGAGGGCTTTACACAATACTTTAGATACCAATCTTTGCATTCCTATATGCTCCTACTTCAAAGTGATCCCTTATTAAATGTAATAATGTAAATCCAATGTTATCCTATGGGATAGGTAGGATTTGCAATAGTGAAAAATGAACTTAAGACATGTAAATACCCTCTCTGCTGTCCAGGGCCTGCACTAGGGGCGACCTATGTATTAAAAAGAACGGTTTGGACTTGGCAAAAGCTTTGTTTTGCAAGGTTGAAATGGCAGTTTAAAAGTGCACACACACGCTGCAGACCTGAGTCATGGTTAAAGGTCTACTTAAGAGGGGGCACAACCAGTGCTGCAGGTCAACTACTAGCATTTTAGTTACAGACCCTGGGCACAGGTAGTGCCACTTTACTAGGGACCTAAATGTAAATTAAATGTGCCAGTTGAGTATAAGCAAATTCTGCCATGTTTTCAGGATAGAACACAAGCACTTAGAACTGGTTAGCAGTGGTAAAAGTGTGCAGAGTACTAAACCCAGCAAAAACGAAGTCAGCAAAACAGAAGGATGGAAGGCAAAAGGTTTGGGGAAATCACACCAAGGATGCCAGAACTAACATAAGGCATGGCTTTTTTAAGGTAAAGTTTTATTTGAAACAAAATGCATCAGTGTCAATAATTTAAAAGAAAGTTCCACATAAGACATTGATCACAGAGGCAGGTTTCAAGTTAGGTGAAAACGTGCATTACTGGCTTATTAGACACATGGCACTGTAGTTGGCAGGGAGGTATAAATACACTCAGCAACAGACTGTCCACGATTTAGCAGAGAAGATAGCAATTGAATAATGAAGAAACAAGGTATGTTATTTTCATTTCTTAAATTGAGGCCATTGGTTCAGTGGGGGCAACAAGAGTCATTTCTGGGGACTGCCATTTATTTTTCTGCAACACACATGTATCAAAAGAAAGAGATGTAAACACACACAAAGGTAAACAACAGAGGAAGAAAAAGAGGGGAAACCACCAGTAAGGAAGAAAGCAGCAACATGCAAGAGATAAAGGGGTGGGAGTGTCTGGCAGTGAGTTAAAGAGACCTGAGGTTTATTTATAGCTATGCAGCCTCGGTAGTCAGCCCTCCAGCATTTAATTGCACTGGCCGAGAGCCTCTGAGCAAAACTTTGGGTACCAGCATCCATTCTTTTGCAAAAGAAGCACTGGTTATTTTTGTTGTCAGGAAAACAGGGGATGTTCACTGAAAAACAACTACAAAATAGAAGTGTCAAAATCAGAGAGGAATGAGTTTGGGAGGCGGATATTGCAGCGTTGCCATGGTAATTACGATATTGTGCAGACCAATACTAGGAAGCAAATCTAAAAAACGTGTGAGAAACAGATTTTCAGATGAGCAAAATGGCAAAGGGATGAACTGGGGTTACATTTTCAGTCATTAAACGTTTTCTCTTGAGAAGTCCACCAGTTACAGTGAATACAGAGGGAGCAAACTATAAATACTTCAAATGAGCACTGAAACACGATTTTCAGTTTTTAATGCACTCACATACACAATGCCTGTCTCGTAGCACTGGAACAATAAACCAGCATTGCATTATAAAAAAAATATTCAATAGATAAAATCATAACCTACAACTTCCCACTGAAAATGAGCTTTAGGGGATTCTAGTATAAAGTCTGTGTTCCCGCTCCCTGTTTGCCATCTACTGGGCCTGAGAGCAGCTATTCCTTGCGCCATAATAGTAAATCTTCACTAGTATTCTTTTGGGTATTGAAGAAATCTTCATGCTCTTGGCAGACACAGAAGCACCAACTCCCAAGTTCACACTCTTGTAAGTGGAGTTAAGCATGCTTCAATCGAGTGCAAAAGTAATATCTTTGCTGGGAATTCTGGTTCTCCAAGACAATTTGTTTCATTCAGTGGTAGCAGATAGAGTTCTAATTTAAGACAAAGAATGAAGTGCTATGAAGAACATTTAACGTTTATTCCGTTTGTATCTTGGGGCAGGGTTTTGGTGCCTACTGGTTTTATTAATTCAGCCAGACAACTACCACTTTGATTCTGCAGCATGCACTAACTTAATTGTCTTAAACAATGTGGGCCCGATTTACAAAGGTAAACTTACACTTTCTGTGTAGGTTTACTCTTTTTCAGTTTTCACAAACAGATGGTTTGGGACTGCAGAGTCCCCACAGTCAGGGAGGAGAACTCCATACATAAAGAGACAGGTCTGTCTATATTTGTATGTGCGGAGTTCTCCGTCCCAATGCGGAGTCTCTGCTGTCATAAAGTTACTATTAAATCGTTTGTGAATACTGACAAAAACGTAAACCTAGACAAAAGTGTAAATTTACCTTTGTGAACCAGACCCTGTGTGTTGTGAATGAATTCAATGAAGTAGCTGAAACTGGTTACATTGATTTCTCACCACTGATAATGACCAATTACACATGTTAATTCTACCAAATCCTTTCATCTGTCCTGGTCTTCTAAACTTAAAAATACACGATCCAAATCCCCCTCTCCCTATTGGTATATTATGCTGAATCTGTTCTACCCCTTGTTGATTTCCTAATTGGCCTCTTCGGCCATGTGCTTGCTATAAACTTCACATGTAAATCAGTGGATTGAACGCTGTTTTAGAATTTAAAATGTTCTTTAATTTAGCATGAACTGTTGTGGTGCTTGCAACGTACTTGAAAGTTTCTTAGGGATATGACATTTTTCAAGTAGATTGTTTTTTTTTAATATTGATTAAAAACTTGTTTATGTTTACATATAAAATAGGGTGACATCAAATCTAAAACGGTACAAGCAAATATCATCTAATGTGGAGGAGCATTCTGTGCTTGTTTAAACTTTTTCTATCTTCTTTTGGTTCCTGCTCACAGGTTCTTCTCGGTAATCTACTGAACACACACACTCGTTTCCTAGTGTGCGTATTGTTTATAACCTTGCTGTAAACGTGTAAAGGGTGCATGCTGGAGCTTTATGTCTTTCCAAGAGCTAAACTGAATCACCGTCAAACTTTCTTTTCTATGATGCTTAGCTTTTCTGACATGTCATAAATATGTGTAGGTGAAAGGGCGTTTCATATGCACCAGTTTTATCTCAAGTGCCCTGAGCACAGTTTCAGTCAGTGCTATATCCAGGTCCCTTTGTAAACAACATTTTAGAAAGGAATGAACTACACATTGTTAGATAATTATCACACCCTCACAATTTATACCTCATGGTACACGATTTCAATTTATGAGAACTGTGGTACATTTACCACACTTAGGAAGTATAATTTACCCAAAGAGAGGATTATTTGGTATAGTAAACACTTCCTAATCTGAATTCTAAATGTTAACCTTGAAGAAGAGGCACATACCTGCTGTTAGAAATGGGGTTCTTTGGTTGGCAGTCAGGTTACCCCCTGTCCAAGCAAGGACCCTCACCTTATTCAGGGCAAGGCACACACAGTCCACATTATCCTGTGCCCACCATCTGGTAGCCTGGCACTGAGCAGTCAGGCATAACTTAGAAGGCAATGTGTAAAGTATTTGTGCAATAAATAATGCAATAACACAGTAGCACACCACAAAAATACACCAAGCAATGTTTAGAAAAATATATAATATTTATCTAGTAAGATGCAGGTCAACACGATTAAGATGCAATAAGTATATGTTGTAATATCACTGTAGAAATGATATCAAGTGTCTTTAGTCTCTTAAAAGCAAGAAATGTCTCTTGCAAGCACAAAGTACCTGGTTAGCATTCAAAATCTCCACAAGGAACCACAGAGGAGGGGGATGTGTGGGAAACAGGGAGGTGTGCGTTGATTTCTCAGGTCGCACACGACGATGTGTTGTTTATTTTCCACGCAGGGAAGGCTTTGCGTCGATTTCCGGTGCTCAGTCTTTCATCCTCTTCGGGTTGTGGGGTTTTCAGATGCCCCAGGGATGATGCGTTGAAATCCAGTGCTTGCAGGACGAAGTCACAGGGGCTGCGTCGATCCGGTGGGCGTTGCATGGAAATTTCTACCGCATGGCAGGCGCTGCATAGATTCCTCTCAGGAAGTCAGGCTGCGTCGTTCCAGCTCGGCTTTGCATCGATACAGTGGGCCGTGCATTGAGGTTCCGGCCGTTATGCTGGCACTGCGTTGATCTTCTCCTTGCAAAGTCAGGCTACGTCGTTCCAGTTCGGCGTGCAGTGAATTTTTCACCTCAATGCAGGCTGTGGGTCGTTTTCTGCCGGCTGTGCGTCAATTTCCACTGCACAGGGAGTTCTTCCTGCAGGAATTAAGTCTTTTTGGTCCTGAGACTTCAGGGAACAGGAGGCAAGCTCTATTCAAGCCCTTGGAGAGCACGTCTCAGCACAGCCAGAGAGCAGCAAGGCAGCAGGGCAAAAGCAAGGCAGCAGTCCTTCTCAGAAAGCAGTCAGGTGAGTCCTTTGGGCAGCCAGGCAGTTCTTCTTGGCAGGTTGCAGGTTCTGGTTCAGGTTCTCTTCTCAAGGAAGTGTCTGAGTTGGTAGGGGCAGAGGCCCTGTTTAAATACCCCAATGTGCCCTTGAAGTGGGGGAGACTTCAAAAAGTGACTTTGAAGTGCACAAGGTCCCCTTTTAGTTCAATCCTGTCTGCCAGGGTCCCAGTAGTGGTTGTGGCAGTCCTTTGTGTGAGGGCAGGCTACTGTCCTTTGACATGTAAGTGGCAGGCCCTCCTCCCTCCCAGCCCAGAAAGACTCATTCAATATGCAGATGTATGCAAGTGTGGCTGAGCATCCTGTGTTTGGGGTGTGTCTGAGTGAATGCACAAGGGATCTGTTAACTGAACCTAGCCAAACGTGGATTGTAAGGCACAGAAGATTTAAGTGCAGAGAAATGCTCACTTTCTGAAAGTGGAATTTCTAAAATAGTAATATTAAATCCAACTTCAACAGTCAGCAAGATTTTGCATTACCATTCTGGCCATACTAAATATGACCCTCCTACTCCTTTCAGATCAGCAGCTACCACTCAAACATTGTATGAGGGTAGCCCTAATGTTAGCCTATGAAAGGAGCAGGCCTCACAGCAGTGCAAAACGAATTTAGGAGTTTTACCCTACCAGGACATGTAAACTACACAGGTACATGTCCTGCCTTTTGTCTACACAGCACCCCGCTCTATCAATTAACTAGGGCCTACCTTAGGGGTGACTTATATGTAGAAAAAAGGGAGTTTTAGGCTTGGCAAGTACTTTTAACTGCCAGGTCGAATTGGCAGTGAAATTGCACACATAGGCCTGGCAATGGCAGGCCTGAGACATTGTTAAGGGGCTACTTAGGTAGGTGGCACAAGCAGTGCTGCAGGCCCACTAGTAGCATTTAATCTACAGGCCCTGGGCACATATAGTGCACTTTACTAGGGACATATAAGTAACTTAAATAAGCCAATTGGGTATGATCCAATGTCATCATGTTTAAGGGAGAGAGCATATGCACTTTAGCAATGGTTAGCAGTGGTAAAGTGCGCAGAGTCCTAAAACCAGCAAAAACAGTTTCCAAAAAGTGGAGGGAGGCAGGCAAAAAGTTAGGGGTGACCACCCTAAGGCTGTCAGGTCTAACACCTGCAATATCACATTTTAGCACACAGAGTTCCCCATTGTTAGAAATGGGGTTTTTGGTTGGCAGTCAGGTTACCTCCTGTCCAAGCAAAAGCCCTCACTCTAGTCAGGGTAAGTCACACACTATCCAAGATTATCCTGTGCCCACCCTCGGGTAGCTTGGCACGAGCAGTCAGGCTTAACTTAGAAGGCAATGTGTAAAGTATTTGTGCAATAAATCATACAATACCACCATATAGCACCACAAAAATACACCACACAGTGTTTAGAAAAATATATAATATTTATCAGGATAATTGTAGGTCAAAAAGAATAAAGTTGCAATGGAAAATTGTAGAAATATCACAGGGAAGTGATATAGAGTGTCTTAAGTCTTTAGAATGCAATACAGTGTCTTTCAAGCACAAAGTACCTGGTTTCTGGTGGAAAATCTCCTCAGAGGGCCACAGGAGAAGAGATGCGTGGAAAAAGGGGTGTGTGCGTCGATTTCTCCTCAGCACACACAGACTTGCGTCGGTCTTTTCCACGCGGGGAAGTCGGGCGTCGTTTTCCGGCGCGCAGACAGTCTCTTTTTGTGGATCGCGGGGATTACCAGATGTCCCGGGTCTGTGCGTGGATTCTCCTGCTTGTTTTCCGGCTGCGCGTCGTTCTGCGGGGCTGCGCGTCGAAGTTTCGATCTCACGGTAGGCGTCGCGTCGATTTCTCCTTGGAAGTCGGGCGGCGTTGTCCTTGCGAGGCCGTGCGTCGAAAGTTTGGTCTCACGGCAGGCGTCGCGTCGATTTCTCCTTGGAAGTCGGGCGGCGTTGTCCTTGCGAGGCCGTGCGTCAAAGTTTCGCACTCACGGTGGGCGTCGCGTCGATTTCTCCTGGAAAGTCGAGCGGCTTTGTCCTTGCGAGGTTGTGCGTCGAAGTCTCGATCGCCCCGAGGGCGTCGCGTCGATCAGCGTCGGTGTGCGGCGTTTTTCTCGCCGCGAAACAAGCTGTGCGTCGAAATTTTCGGCGCACGGAGCGTCCAAGTGAAAGGAAGAAGTCTTTTTGGTCCTGAGACTTCAAGGAACAGGAGGCAAGCTCTATCCAAGCCCTTGGAGAGCACTTTCACAGCCAGACAAGAGTTCAGCAAGGCAGCAGGGCAACAGCAAGACAGCAGTCCTTTGTAGAAAGCAGACAGGTGAGTCCTTTGAGCAGCCAGGCAGTTCTTCTTGGCAGGATGTAGTTTCTGGTTCCGGTTTCTTCTCCAGCAAGTGTCTGATGAGGTAGGGCAGAGGCCCTGTTTTATACCCAAATGTGCCTTTGAAGTGGGGGAGACTTCAAAGAGTGGCTAAGAAGTGCACCAGGTCCCCTTTCAGTTCAATCCTGTCTGCCAGGGTCCCAGTAGGGGGTGTGGCAGTCCTTTGTGTGGGGGCAGGCCCTCCACCCTCCCAGCCCAGGAAGACCCATTCAAAATGCAGATGTATGCAAGTGAGGCTGAGTACCCTGTGTTTGGGGTGTGTCTGAGTGAATGCACAAGGAGCTGTCAACTAAACCTAGCCAGACGTGGATTGTAAGGCACAGAAGGATTTAAGTGCAAAGAAATGCTCACTTTCTAAAAGTGGCATTTCTAGAATAGTAATATTAAATCCGACTTCACCAGTCAGTAGGATTTTGTATTACCATTCTGGCCATACTAAATATGACCTCCCTGCTCCTTTCAGATCAGCAGCTGCCACTTCAACAGTGTATGAGGGCAGCCCCAATGTTAGCCTATGAAGGGAGCAGGTCTCCCAGTAGTGCAAAAACGAATTTAGGAGTTTTACACTACCAGGACATATAACTACACAGGTACATGTCCTGTCTTTTACCTACACAGCACCCTGCTCTAGGGGATACCCAGGGCACACATTAAGGGTGACTTATATGCAGAAAAAGGGGGTTCTAGGCTTGGCAAGTACTTTTAAATGCCAAGTCGAGGTGGCAGTGACACTGCACACACAGGCCTAGCAATGGTAGGCCTGAGACAAGGAAAAGGGGCTACTTAAGTGGGTGGCACAATCCGTGCTGCAGGTCCACTAGTAGCATTTAATCTATAGGCCCTAGGCACCTGGAGTGCACATGACTGGGGACTTATAAGTAGATTAAATAGTTCAATCAGGTATGATCCAAAGTTACCATGTTTACAGAGAGAGAGCATATACACTTTATCACTGGTTAGCAGTGGTAAAGTGCGCAGAGTCTAAAAACCAGCAAGAACAGTATCCAAAACGAGGAGGGAGGCAGGCAAAAAGTTAGGGGTGACTACCCTAAGGCTGTCAGGTCTAACATGTGTCCCCCCCAGCTGAAAGTGGGGAGAGCTACCCGACCTCCTGGGAGCTCTCATCGCTAAGGCGGAAGTACCTGGAGAGACCATCAGCATTGGCGTGGTCAACCCCTGGGCGATGTTCCACCGTAAAGTCCATCCCCTGTAGGGAAATGGACCACCTCAGAAGTTTTGGATTCTCACCCCTCATCTGCATGAGCCATCTGAGGGGCCTGTGGTCTGTCTGAACTAGGAAGTGAGTCCCAAACAGGTAGGGCCTCAGCTTCTTCAGTGCCCAGACCACAGCAAAAGCTTCTCTTTCAATAGCACTCCACCTCTGTTCCCGTGGTAATAGCCTTCTGCTAATAAAGACTACCGGTTGATCTTGGCCCTCCTCATTTAGCTGTGCTAGGACTGCCCCTATGCCATGCTCTGAAGCGTCTGTCTGCACGATAAATTCCTGGGAGTAGTCAGGGGCCTTGAGCACGGGGGCCGTGCACATGGCTTCCTTTAGGGCGTCAAAGGCTTTCTGACAAGCCTCTGTCCAATTCACCAACCTAGGTTGCTTCTTGGACGTGAGTTCTGTCAAGGGGGACACAATGGTACCATAGCCCTTGACAAACCTGCGGTAGTATCCGGTGAGGCCTAAAAAGGCTCTCACCTCAGTCTGGGTTCGAGGTGGTTGCCAGGCCTTGATAGTTTCGATCTTGGCCTGGAGTGGCTGCACCTTGCCACCACCTACTAGGTGTCCCAAGTACACCACGGAACCCTGCCCAATCTGGCACTTACTAGCCTTGATGGTCAGGCCTGCCTGTTGCAGGGCCTGAAGCACCTCCTTGAGGTGGAGCAGGTGTTCCTCCCAGCTGGAACTGTAGACAGCTATGTCATCCAGGTAGGCTGCACAGAAGGCATCCTTGCCAGCCAGGACCCCGTTAACCAACCGTTGGAAGGTAGCGGGGGCATTTTTCAATCCAAACGGCATCACCCGGAACTGGTAATGGCCGTCAGGGGTGGAAAAGGCGGACCTTTCCTTAGCCCCCTCAGTCAGGGCGATCTGCCAGTACCCTGAAGTAAGATCAAACGTACTCAGGAACTTGGCAGCGCCTAGCCTGTCCACGAGCTCATCAGCTCGGGGGATGGGGTGAGCATCAGTCCGTGTGACTGAGTTGAGACCCCGGTAGTCCACGCAGAACCGGAGTTCTGGCTTCGCGCCTGGGGCAGTAGCCTTGGGGACCAACACCACTGGGCTGGCCCAGGGACTACTGGACTTCTCAATAACCCCTAGCGTCAACATCTTGGAGACCTCCTCCTTGATGCTGGCCTTCACCTTATCTGACAACCTGTAAATTTTGTTCTTCACAGGGAGACTGTCACCGGTGTCAATATCATGAACACAGAGGTGGGTCAGTCCCGGAGTAAGGGAGAAGAGGGGGGAGAACTGCTCCAACAGCTCATAGCAGTCTCCTTTCTGGTTTAGAGTCAGGGAGTCAGACAGAATGACCCCGCTTACGGACCCATCACCTTCTTGGGCAGAGAGGAGGTCCGGGAGAGGTTCACTCTCCTCTTCCATTCCTTCATCTGTGACCAGAAGCATGTTGATCTCCGACCTCTCAAAATGAGCTTTTAGTCGGTTCACGTGGAGCACCCTTAGGGGGTTCCTAGGGGTTTGGAGGTCCACTAGGTAAGTGGCCTCCCCTTTCCGCTCCTTTATTTCAAATGGGCCAGACCAGCGGTCCTGGAGAGCTCTGGGCTCTACTGGCTCCATTACCCACACTTTGTCTCCAGGTTGAAACTCTACCAGAGTGGCCTTCTGGTCATACCATTGTTTCATCACCTCTTGACTGGCCTCCAGGTTACTTTGGGCCTCTTTCCAGAAGCGGGTCATCTGATTGCGGAGGGCCAACATGTAGCTGACCACGTCCTGAGGGGGTGTCTTTGGAGCGTTCTCCAATCCCTCCTTGACAATGCTTAAGGGTCCCCTGACGGGGTACCCATAGAGAAGCTCAAAGGGACTGAACCCTACCCCCCTCTGGGGGACCTCTCTGTAAGCAAAGAGAAGGCATGGTAAGAGGACGTCCCATTTACGCCTCATGGCCTCAGGGAGGCCACCAATCATGCCTTTCAGGGTCTTGTTGAATCTCTCCACAAGCCCATTAGACTGGGGGTGATAGGGTGTGGTGAACTTGTAGGTTACACCACACGCATCCCACAGATGCTTCATGTACGCGGACATGAAGTTAGTGCCTCTGTCAGACACTATCTCCTTGGGGAATCCCACACGGGTAAATATCCCCATCAGGGTTCTGGCTACCAACGATGCAGTTACGGTCCTCAGAGGGATTGCCTCTGGGTACCGGGTGGCATGGTCCACCAAAACCAGGATAAACCTGTTGCCTAAGGCAGTTTTGGGGTCCAAGGGGCCAACAATGTCGACGCCCACCCTTTCAAAGGGGGTGCCAACGACAGGAAGTGGAATCAGGGGGGTTTTAACCCTCTTTCCTGCTTTACCACTAGCCTGGCAGGTAGGACAAGCCCTGCAGAATTTGTCTGAGTGTGTCCTCATTTTGGGCCAGTGAAAGTGGGTGACAAGCCTGTTGAAGGTCTTGTCTTGTCCCAAATGTCCTGCCAGGGGAATGTCGTGAGCCAGACCCAGTAGGAAGGCTCGGTAACATTGGGGGACCACCAGCACACGTGCTGCCCCAAAGACCGGAACCCTAAGCTCACTGTAGAGGAGATCATTCTCCCAATATAGGTGGTGATTGCCAGAGGCGTCACCTGCTGCCTGGTTTAAGGCTTGTTTCCTCAACCCTTCTAGAGTGGGACACTCTTTCTGCGCCTTGCAGAATTCCTCCCTGGTGGGTCCACCCTCAACTTGCCAGCCAGCAAGCTCCGGTAAGTCACCTAGGGTGGCAATGTCTTCCCCAGTTGGCTCGGGAGTCTCCTCCTCAGGAGCCCCGTCAGCCACTGTGGGAACTTCTGGGGCCGGTTTCCCGCGCCCCTCGTCCCTCCTCTTGGCAGCTCCCTGGGCCATCGTTCCAGGCTCCAGATGCCCTTGACTTCCCTCTCGGTCAGCCATGGACCGGGTGGTCATGCAGACCCACTCAGGTAACCCTAACATCTCCAGGTGAGATCTGAGCTCTACTTCTTTCCAAGCAGTATGCTCTAGATCATTGCCTAACAGACAATCTACAGGCATGGCAGGACTCACAGCTACTTTCAGAGTACCAGAGACCCCCCCCCACTCAAAGGGAACCCGAGCCACCGGTAGGTGACTCTCGCGATTGTCAGCGACTATGACCTGGTGGAATGTATTAGGGATTATCTGCTCTGTGGACACCAGCTGACTCTTGATAGTAGTCATACTGGCTCCTGTGTCACGCAGAGCCTCCACCTTCTGCCCATCAATGAGGACCCACTGCCGGTACTTGGAAGTATTTTTAGGCATGTGGACCTTGGACATCATTTCTCCTTCTCCCAGGGACACTAGGGAAATCTCTACCTGCTCCCCAAAGCTAGTGGGGTCCATCTCCCCCCCGAGTGCTACACTAGTCAACCCAGGTGCCTGTCCGGTAGTGGACGGTGCCCTCTTGGGGCACTGTGGATCGCCTTTGTAGTGACCATATTGGTAACACTCCATGCATTTGGGGCTAGATTTTCCTGACCTGTCAAATGTCCCTGGTTTCTTCCCAAATTTGGAAAAGGAAGGGTTGCCACCCCCTCCCTGGGAATTCTTTTGGGGGCCTTTAGAGAGTTCCTTATCTGTAAGTTTATCTCCCCCCTCTTTCTTCTGTTGGGAACCCTGACCACCTTTGTGGGAGTCCCCCCAGGTACCTTTTTGGACTCTCTGGTGCTAACCCAGAGGTCCGCCTCCTCAGCAAGCTTCCTGGGATCAGTCAGCTTACTATCCACTAGGTGCTGGCGCAAATCGGTATAAGTAACATTAAGCATATGCTCTCTCAGGATCAAGTCATATAAACCTTTATAATCTGCTACTTTGTTGCCCCGCACCCATCCATTCAGTGCCTTACTAGAGAAATCAAAGAAATCTACCCATGTTTGTGTGGTTTGTTTGGTGCTGTCCCTGAACCTCTGACGGTATCCCTCAGGGGTCAGCCCAAACTTGGCAAGTAAAGTGGCTTTCTGGAGTGGGTATGTGTTTTGATCCGGTGGATCCAATGTGAGAAGTGTGTCCCTCCCCAATGGCGGCACATAACCCCACATAGCTACCCCCCATTGCCCTTCAGGAACCTCATGAGCCCTTAGTGCAACTTCATAAGCAGCTAACCATTTATCTATGTCATCTCCCACCACAAAACTGGGCACCACATTTTTGGGTATACGAACCTTCTTTTCTCCAGCAGGTCCTGTCTGTATGCTGCCACCATTATTGCTGGATTCAGACTGTCTTGCCTTGATCTCCAGCTCCTTGAGACTCAGTTCATGAGCCAACAATAGTTTCTTTTCAGCCAACGCTCTTTCAGCTTCCACTTGTTTGGCTGCTCTTTCAGCTTCTGCTTGTTTGGCTGTTCTTTCAGCTTCAATCTGTTTGGCTGCTCTTTCAGCCTCAGCTTGTTTGGCTTCTCTTTCTGCCCTCCTCTCCTCCTGTTGTGCCTCAATTTTCAGTTTTGCCATTTGCAATTGGAACTCCCTTTCCTCTCTCCTTTCCTCTGCGGTCAGGCTTTGCATGGAGACACTGCTCCCTGGTCTGGAAGGGTGCACAATTGCAGTGGTAACACCATCCATAGATAGTGAAAATCCTTCTGAGGGGCCATTTTCTGGCTCCTCTTCCTCATCATCCTCTAAATGGGCTTCTGCCCAGGCCCTCAGCGCCACTTGAAAGTCCTCCTTTCTAGAGGCCCCTTGGGTGGGTACCCTTAATGCCCTGCAGAATCCTCTTAGTTGTTTGACCGTGTATGTATCCAACTGGACTAGGTCAAAGTCCCCTGTCTGAGACCCAGTCAGAGACATGTTGAGTGAGGATTTAGTTTTTGAAAATTGTCAGGAAAAAACGGATTTTCAAAAAGAGATAAAAACCAAGTTGACCTTCAACTGTGGGTATGTAGTGAAATACTTAGCTACTGTATGTCACTGCACAAATACAAGTCCTATCCTCACCGCTGATCACCAATGTTAGAAATGGGGTTTTTGGTTGGCAGTCAGGTTACCTCCTGTCCAAGCAAAAGCCCTCACTCTAGTCAGGGTAAGTCACACACTATCCAAGATTATCCTGTGCCCACCCTCGGGTAGCTTGGCACGAGCAGTCAGGCTTAACTTAGAAGGCAATGTGTAAAGTATTTGTGCAATAAATCATACAATACCACCATATAGCACCACAAAAATACACCACACAGTGTTTAGAAAAATATATAATATTTATCAGGATAATTGTAGGTCAAAAAGAATAAAGTTGCAATGGAAAATTGTAGAAATATCACAGGGAAGTGATATAGAGTGTCTTAAGTCTTTAGAATGCAATACAGTGTCTTTCAAGCACAAAGTACCTGGTTTCTGGTGGAAAATCTCCTCAGAGGGCCACAGGAGAAGAGATGCGTGGAAAAAGGGGTGTGTGCGTCGATTTCTCCTCAGCACACACAGACTTGCGTCGGTCTTTTCCACGCGGGGAAGTCGGGCGTCGTTTTCCGGCGCGCAGACAGTCTCTTTTTGTGGATCGCGGGGATTACCAGATGTCCCGGGTCTGTGCGTGGATTCTCCTGCTTGTTTTCCGGCTGCGCGTCGTTCTGCGGGGCTGCGCGTCGAAGTTTCGATCTCACGGTAGGCGTCGCGTCGATTTCTCCTTGGAAGTCGGGCGGCGTTGTCCTTGCGAGGCCGTGCGTCGAAAGTTTGGTCTCACGGCAGGCGTCGCGTCGATTTCTCCTTGGAAGTCGGGCGGCGTTGTCCTTGCGAGGCCGTGCGTCAAAGTTTCGCACTCACGGTGGGCGTCGCGTCGATTTCTCCTGGAAAGTCGAGCGACTTTGTCCTTGCGAGGTTGTGCGTCGAAGTCTCGATCGCCCCGAGGGCGTCGCGTCGATCAGCGTCGGTGTGCGGCGTTTTTCTCGCCGCGAAACAAGCTGTGCGTCGAAATTTTCGGCGCACGGAGCGTCCAAGTGAAAGGAAGAAGTCTTTTTGGTCCTGAGACTTCAAGGAACAGGAGGCAAGCTCTATCCAAGCCCTTGGAGAGCACTTTCACAGCCAGACAAGAGTTCAGCAAGGCAGCAGGGCAACAGCAAGACAGCAGTCCTTTGTAGAAAGCAGACAGGTGAGTCCTTTGAGCAGCCAGGCAGTTCTTCTTGGCAGGATGTAGTTTCTGGTTCCGGTTTCTTCTCCAGCAAGTGTCTGATGAGGTAGGGCAGAGGCCCTGTTTTATACCCAAATGTGCCTTTGAAGTGGGGGAGACTTCAAAGAGTGGCTAAGAAGTGCACCAGGTCCCCTTTCAGTTCAATCCTGTCTGCCAGGGTCCCAGTAGGGGGTGTGGCAGTCCTTTGTGTGGGGGCAGGCCCTCCACCCTCCCAGCCCAGGAAGACCCATTCAAAATGCAGATGTATGCAAGTGAGGCTGAGTACCCTGTGTTTGGGGTGTGTCTGAGTGAATGCACAAGGAGCTGTCAACTAAACCTAGCCAGACGTGGATTGTAAGGCACAGAAGGATTTAAGTGCAAAGAAATGCTCACTTTCTAAAAGTGGCATTTCTAGAATAGTAATATTAAATCCGACTTCACCAGTCAGTAGGATTTTGTATTACCATTCTGGCCATACTAAATATGACCTCCCTGCTCCTTTCAGATCAGCAGCTGCCACTTCAACAGTGTATGAGGGCAGCCCCAATGTTAGCCTATGAAGGGAGCAGGTCTCCCAGTAGTGCAAAAACGAATTTAGGAGTTTTACACTACCAGGACATATAACTACACAGGTACATGTCCTGTCTTTTACCTACACAGCACCCTGCTCTAGGGGATACCCAGGGCACACATTAAGGGTGACTTATATGCAGAAAAAGGGGGTTCTAGGCTTGGCAAGTACTTTTAAATGCCAAGTCGAGGTGGCAGTGACACTGCACACACAGGCCTAGCAATGGTAGGCCTGAGACAAGGAAAAGGGGCTACTTAAGTGGGTGGCACAATCCGTGCTGCAGGTCCACTAGTAGCATTTAATCTATATGCCCTAGGCACCTGGAGTGCACATGACTGGGGACTTATAAGTAGATTAAATAGTTCAATCAGGTATGATCCAAAGTTACCATGTTTACAGATAGAGAGCATATACACTTTATCACTGGTTAGCAGTGGTAAAGTGCGCAGAGTCTAAAAACCAGCAAGAACAGTATCCAAAACGAGGAGGGAGGCAGGCAAAAAGTTAGGGGTGACTACCCTAAGGCTGTCAGGTCTAACACCCATCTTATGCACTCTCTTCCATGCCTTTTCTTCTGAAATATTTGGGTAGGTTTGACCTGCGGAAATTTGTTTGGGGGAAAACATAATTAACTCACAAATCAGAATTCTGATTGACAAGGATTGAAATTTGACCTCCATTTGGTGAAGAGGGTGATAGATATCAGCCTGTCTAACCTGCAGAAAATTATCAAGGGCAAAAGGCCCTAAAAAAGGCAAAACATAAAGAATTTGGTGTGCTGAAGATGATTATGCATGTTGTGCCTCATTTTCAAGAATAACACTCAAAATAGGAAGTATTTATCACAGATAATAGAAGTGTGTGCCTATGTTTTGCACCTTCAGGGCACAATGGTATTACCTAAGGTGACACAGACTCTTGTGTAGCTCCTTCTGTAAAACTGATAGCGCTGGTACACATGCAGCACCATTTCAGTCTTCGGAGGGTGCTCCCCACCCTGCCCCAATGCAAAAGAGGGAATCACTTTCCCTCTGTGCTCACACCATATTCTAGATGCAGGCACAGAAAAAAAACTTCCTGAAGAGGTGCACTAACAGAGCCCCACCAAAAGGTGGAACATTGTCAGTGCATCCCCTGAGAGCAACCTTCTGTAAGGGGGGGATGGTTCCATGGAGCCCTCATACATTTATTCTGCAATCAAGTGTAGTCATTCACTGCACCCACCCACAGAGGTACTTCTAATCCCTTTGTAAAGTGCAGGCAGCATGCAGCCTGGACTGTGAAACTTGGAGCAGCTTGGAAACTACAGCTCTCTGTTCACTGAATGTCTTGCCCCGAGGTCAGAGTGAGTTAGGGGCTGCCCTAGAAGCAGCACATTTATTGTAATCAAGTCCTCTGTCCCTGTTTGCATCTAGTTCACCTGTTGAAGGTGTGCAGAGATGCAAACAAGGACAGTGCACCCTACCAGTAATACTGGCCCAGGCATGTACCTCACCTTACAATAATGATATTTACTGTGTGTGCTTAATATCCCACCATATACCATCCAGTTCCATTAAACCTGTAATCAGGGCCCTGGCAGGGGATTTGTTTTGTAAAATATCTACTTAGAAAAGCTGAAAATACTAAGAAGAAAGTGGTTACTAGGCAATGTGTTAAAAAAATGCAATGTTTAAGGTGACACCAGCTCACAAGCTTGAATAGATGTGGAACTGTTGGACTTGGCATCCTTGGCATTGTTGATGTGTGCTGGACTCTGTTTTTGATACTCTGGGCACTTTACTACTGCTATCCAGTGCTAAAGTGCAAATGCTTCTATGTCAAATATATGTGTAATTGCCTATCCATGAATGGCATATTTGATTTATGAATAAGTCGCTAGTACAGTGCACTAGAGGTGCCCAGGGCCTGTAAATCAAAGGCTACTAGTGGGCCTGCAGCACTGGTTGTGCCACCCACATTAGTAGCCCTGTAAACATGTCTCAGACCTGCCACTGCAGTGCCTGTGTGTGCAGTTTTAAACTGACAATTCAACTTGGCAAGTGTACCCACTTGTCAGGTCTAAACCTTCCCTTTTTATACATGTAAGGCACCCCTAAGGTAGGCCCTAGGTAGCCCCAAGGGCAGTGTATGTTAAAGATCGGACATGAAGGGACGTGTTTTTACAGGTCCTAACAGTGAAATACTGCTAAATTTGGTTTTCACTGTGAAAAGGCCTATCCCTCTCATAGGTTAACATGGTATTAAAGTGCAGATTCTCTTTGAGAGCAGATGGAAATATGGAGTTTAGGGTCTCTGAGCTCACAATGTGAAAAAAGCATATTTTAGTGAAGTTGGTTTTGAGATTATCAGTTTGAAAATGCCACTTTTAGAAAGTGGTTCTTGCATAAACCATTCTGTGACTGCCTGTTTGTGGATTGCCTGTCTAGCAGTTAGGCTGTTTGCACCTCTCTCTAGACAGTGACACAAAGGGGGCTGGGGTGTAGCCCGCATAACCTCATGAGCCATCTGTGCTGGGAGGGAGGGGAGGAGTAGTCACTCACACTTGAAAGGGCTGTGTTTGCCCTCACACAGTGCAGTCTCCAACCCCCTAGTGAGTCTCTGGGGCCTGGCCTGGGTATGGCAGGATATTACAAACAAGAGAGTCTTTCCTTTGAAGTTTGCCTACTTCAAAGGCATAAAGGGGTATAAGTAGTGGACCCAAACCCCTGAAGATTAGATCACTTCTGGATTCAAGAGGAACCTCTGCCAAGGAGAAGAGCTGAGGAGAAGTGCTGCCTGTGCCTATGACTGTGCTTTGTTGGGCTTTCCTGCAGTTGCTGCTTCTGCCTGTAAAAGGGAACAAAGACTGGGCTTTGTGGTATATTCCTCCATGCGAAGAATCTCCAAGGGCTTGAACTGAGCTTGCCCCCTGTTCTGAAGTCTCAGGGCCATCAAAGACTTCCTCTGCCAGCACCTGGACTCTCTGCTGAGACTTCTGCCCTGCCCATTGGTGCCTATCCAGTCCCTGGACCCTTAAAAGGAGAGGCTGGTGGAAAAACCAAAGAAACTGACTTCAGAGTACTCCAGACTGTCGCTGCTGCTGAATCCCCTGATACCACCTGCAACCAAATCCGTGGTCCTCGCTGGTGTGCGACGACCCCACAGGCGCGACTCTGTAGAAGTCGCTGCACCACATCGTGACTGTCAGATATCGACTCTGCCCAAAGTGCATGGATTCATTGCTTCGCACCGACACCACCTCACCTCCACCGCTCCGCAGCAAGGACCCAACACCTCTTCTTGATGCCTCCACTCCTTCACCCCGCAGCACCAGAACCGACACCGCCTTGGATCGAGCACCACCACGATCCCAGACTCCGTGCACCGGTTTGTTTTCACATTTCACTAAGGTACAGTACCTGGGGGTCTGTGTGACTCTGTGACCAGTGCCATTGGTGTCGAATTGTTGGGAACGACTCTGTCACAATGCCGTGATATCACCTCATCGAATCATTTATGTTTCTAAGCACTATTTTTTTGTTTATTCTTTAAAAATTCATAACTTGACTTGTGTATGTTGGATTTTTGTCGTTTTGGCCTTGGTTTGTTTAGATAAATATTGGCTACTTTTCTAAACCAGTGGTGAGTCATTTTGTGGTGTTTTTACTGTATTATTGTGTGTGTTGGTACAAATACTTTACACATTGTTTCTGAGTTAAGCCTACCAGCTCGTGTCAGGCTACCAAGGTGGTGGTGAGCGGGGGTTAGCTGAGTGTGATTCTCCTTTACTCTGACTAGAGTGAGGGTCCTTGATTGGACAGCAGGTAACCTGACTGCCAACCAAAGCCCCAATTTCTTAGAAGAACTAATTTGCAAACAATTTCTAGATGCTCAGACATCTATAATCATAAGCTTTCACCTACAATTTGACAGAAGTCACACAAATGTTGGAAAGTATTTATGAAAATCCACAACAGTTGTATTTTGAATGTTGAACCATTCTTTCTAGGGATTTGTTCGATTCCACGTCAATTTTGTTTCTAATTTCCCACTGTAACACTTGCACTGATCTTATACAGTAGAATACATTGTGCTTTCAGCCAGGAATATGTTATGCAAATTGTGTGTGCACTCCCACACAGTTTATAGCTTTTCCATACATTCTGTTAGGGCAACTCCCTTACGGCCTTTTTTTCCCAACCTTTAACCCTCACCTTTCCCTTGTGGAAAGTCTGCCACATGCTTGGTGTTCTTCAGTTTAAAATGTCCTCTTTGGGCATCACTTTCTGAAAATGCTGGTTCTGTAATCTAGAATTGAGAAATTACATCCACAGAAACATTTTAAGATGCATCTAACTCGAAGATAGGTACATAAAATGTTTGATACAAGGACTCCATGTTTTTTAATCTAATTTTTCTGACAAAAATGTGGTGTAATCACTTTATCTGACCTGTTCATCGACTTTAGAGCATGCCCCAGAAGGTATATGGTAGGATTATAGGACATGTTGAAATATGAGCATGCTTACCAGAAGGCTAAGATGTCTATCGTACAAGGTGTATTACTGTGTATTACTGACTAGTTTCCATAGTGTAATACTTAAATTAGTAATTCCATAATTCATGCTTTGAGAAAATCTCTATAATGAAATCTTGTACCCACCCGTATGGACTGAATCGCTTGATCTTCGAACCGTAGGAAAATGCGCGTAGTTGCATATAGAAAGGGATTAATAAAGTCCCCGAATCTGAAAAGTGGAAAAGATAAATAACAATTTAGAGCTGCAAACACAGAACACTGCATTCCAGAATGTGGAATTTATATTGTTGTTCAAAGTAAATGCCACAGTACAGTAGAGTTATCACTTCTAAGATCAAACACTTATCAGAATATTTAGAAAACATTTATAAGATCCACCACCAATCCAGATGTTTAGGTATTTTAAAGAATTGACTAGAATAACTCAGATGGTTGTATTTTGCCGAACCATGTTATTTCATTCGCATACCTGCTTTCCAGTTGCCTGAAATGAAAATAATCTTTCAGGGTTTAGATTTCTCAGTATTGAGACTGCCAATATTATTGGATGTTGAAGAGCTAAAAAACATTCATAATATTTGAAAAACGTTGATTTATCTTTTTGCAGATATGTATATAGCATACCAGAGCCATTCTGTCTCTAGCTGCACTGACATATCAGCATGTTATCAATCAGCCTTGTCTCAGTCATTATTTCCCGAAGAAAACCACTTCTAAGCCAGACGTCTTATTCAAATATGTACAGACATATCGACATAGAATCTCTTTCCTTCAAAATCAAAGCATGATTATATTTTACTGATTCAACACCCGCACGAAGGGAAAAGGAGTAGATTGGGTCTCCCACATCTGCATGTTTTCAAACTCCTAACGGAGCTTGACGCATATCCCAATTATGTCACCTTTTATGGATACTGGAAAGGTGGATCCTAGGGGTCTGCAAAATTCGAGTAATGTGCTTATAGGTACATACACAAACGTTTTCAAAATTACGCGTAATCAAGCAAAATGCATGTCATTTAGCACTATATTTCGAAAGAAATGTGTCCTCGCATCAATTTTGATGCAAAGACTGATTTCACACAAAAAAAATAGCGTGAACAGGCACAAAAGCAACATGGCCAACAACTGCGTTTGAGTATGAGTGGAGCATTTTCTGTACATTTTTACAGTGAATGGCGCATAATTATGCAGTGACGTAATGATGTAATTTCACAAATTTTTATGTGTCAAACATAATGTGTAACTTCTGAAATTGCACAAATTACGCCAGCATAATTTAAATTTCGTCCAGGTCTAGATATAATGCTGTTTCACTATTTTGAAATGATGGAGCTAGCAGTGATCTTCTTATCCTGGTTAACGTATTGGTCACGGTTTTATCTGCCTCACTGAATGGTGCCTGCTGAAGGAGGTTGCGCCATTTCTGATCAACGCCTCGGATAATATGTATTTTGGCTACTGCTTAAGTGTAACTGGAAAAAATATTTAGTGACTGCAGCATACAGGCGACAGGTTTTACTTGCAACTATTAGACTTCAGGTAGGAGGCAGGTGCCTGTGGTGGAATTCATTGCTTGGTAGACTTTATGGAATTCTGAAAGTGCATTTCTGTCTGCAAATCTACTCTTACCAGCAACACTTCCATCATGCCTCTGCCTGCTAGCAAAGGAGACGCTTGTGAAAAACTAGAACTGGGCTCTGGGGAATGCTTATGGGATAGTAAAGCAGTCAACTCTGATATTCTCTGCAAATGAGGTGAATGGCCTATGAAAGAGTGGGTCGGTGATAGAGGGTATTCCCCAGTTGTCAGATTTAACTTTCCATATAGGCAGCAGAGTGGTGAAAGGAAATACACCAATGTCAGAGAAAAATAAAGATATATGTGGACTGCAGCACCTATAAGCCATTCACTATGCTGACAAGCGAAACATTGCTTCATATCTACATGTGTAGCCTGTTTCCTGAAGCTTTTAAACCTTCAGGCGGACCAGCCAAAATACTTTTTGACAGAAGGGTAACTGTACTTTTAAATATTAACTTATTCACCTCTAATTGGGCTTTGCAACCCACAAGGTAGGGTGCCTGGTATCTAAAATGGGAGCTTGTAAGAATTTTAAGTTTGCTTGTTCCTACAGTTACTAGCCCCCCAAAGTGATATTCACGGTTAGAGTAGCAGCTGGTTCTATTAAAAAAAGGAAAGGTACCATTAATATGTTATTCCTGTATATTTGGTTTAAATTAAGCTAAAGAGCCAGTTCAACAACTATTTTTTATTAGCATTGAACTGTCTACAGCTGGTCTGAGAGTGCTGCATTGCTAAGGTGTGAAATACTGCTGTCAGAGCAGAAACAATAGCAGCTTAACTCAATCAGGGCAGTTTAGTAGCATTCAGGAACATAACTAATGAAAAGGTACTAGGGGATATCTGTGCATACAATTCTGGATAAGTGATAAGGGAAGCCTGGAGAAAAGATGTCTTTAGATCCCAAAACACACTTTAGCCTCCTGATTTTAGTTTCAGTTGGGAAGGGAGCTGGACTCAGAACCAGTTTGTAGTGTTTGAGTGGGGGGCATTGATAATTAACTTAATCATAATTCTAAGTGTGCCACAAGCTCCACCAAAGGGGAGAAAGATTTGGGTTTGATGGAAAATTATAAACTGTGGGATAGTTTGCAGTAGGGCAAACTGAATTTGCTGCAAAAGTGGGAATATTTTAATTTGGGAACTTTTTACCAAATTGTCTAGTAATGGATAGGAATCACCCTTTCCCCCACAACAAATGTAGTACCTCACTCCCATCTTCTCAGTACACTTTCTGGACCTGTGGTAGAGCAGAAGAGGACTGAACTAGCTCTGTGTAATCTGTGAAGCGATTTAAAGGGACTGGACCTGCTCCCGCTTGTACCTAGGACTAAGAAGTGAGCTCCAAAGGTCAGTAGGTTGACCAAAGGTGGCTGCATGGACATAATAGACTGCAAGAGGTGACTAGTGAACCAGTTACAACTGAAACTGGAATGGACCTTGCTAATGGCCTCTGCTAGTGTGTATCCTGTGTCCTAATGAGTGCCCCTGAGGTCATTGGAACCTTAGAAGTGGCAAAGAAGAATTACCTCAAACAGTCTGAAAACTTGAGACTTGAAAACACTTGGACACGCAAGACCTCCTGAGCTTCAGTAGGAGGTCCTGGCAGAGGTGACTGATTTCAGTGCAACCTCACTTGATACAGCATCATGGCTGCCCCACTGGAGGATTGTGAGTTTCATGAAAAAAGACTAAGGGCCTGATTTAGATGGTGGTGGATGGGTTACTTGGCGGACTGCCAAAATCTAAATCATATAGGAAATAATGGGATTTAGATTTTCGCAGGCAGGACATCTGTCACCATTGTGACGGATGATTACGGAGTAACCCGTCCGCCAATATCTAAACCGGGCCCTATGACCAAATGTAGAATCCTTGACCTGGTGTAGTCTTGAAAAGTATCTGCTCCATGTGAGGACTTCATTGGCCATGAAATTTGAATCTCATCACTCTCAGATTTTCCTCCATAACCAAGAACTTCAGTTGGACCTTATCCAGTGGCTGTCTTGCTTTGAGAGTACATCGTAAAATACCGCCTTCAACCTTGCCAGCTGAAGGATTTTGTCTTCCCTAAAAAAGTGTGAAGGTAAAAAGTTGACTGGAATGACGAGTTAGGTGTATCTGACCATGGTTGACCTGAAATTGCATCTAGGTCATGGACAATCATGTCTTGTTGATGATTTACATTTTACTGATATGCGAAGGTGTCATTTTTATTGCTTAAGATGATATTCCATCATAATTATTGGTTTTATGAAGGCTGTCAGTGTCTTATGTTTGAGTTTTCCACCTTGGCTTCAATATATTGGTGACTTCTTGGGACCTACTCCTGGCCTCACATGTCCTCACCTCTTCTGTTTTCTAGAAAGTCTTTTGGAAGATTGCTTAGTGAAAATTGGTTCATTGTTGATCATTGTGTCATCTAGGCATGAGAGTGGATCAAGCAGTGCTTGGGGTGATGATAATTTGACCCGAGGGGCTGGTACTGTATTAATCTTCCTCTTTCCAACACAAGTGCATGACTTTCATCCCTCCAAGATACTTTGGAGACACAATGGCCCCCCTCCAAGCTTGACACTCTTGATGTGGGAAGAGTGGCGAAGATCTAGCTTGCTCTCAAGGCTACTATAGAGGTTTTCCATGTAAAAACAACCTTCTACCCTCAGTAGGTGAGAATGCCTGGTTCTTTCTTTGTTACAGCCCTAGGTTTCCGCTTTTGGTATTTATTCTACACTGTCCAGAGGGTTTACTCCTATCTGAAGTCTAACAATATTTGGGACCCTCGCTGGCGTGTTTCACACTACAGGATGTAAAACTGATACATAGGCTCTGCTTTTTTGTCAGCTGTGTTGTCCTTGGCTACATTGTAATTATATTTGTTTTTGTGGGTATTGTATTAAACCCCACATGTAGCAGTAGGCTTATTTCTTTTCCTTCTCTGTTTCTAATTGTTATTTATATATTTTGAAAAAAGGCACCTGTGCCTGTACATCCCCTCCCTCAAGAAGTAAGCATTGGTATGAAAAAGAGGAAAACTCAGTGTAAGAAGGATTACCTGTCATTAATGTGCACATCTTCCTCATTTGCCTTGTGCAGAATTCTACATGCAAGAGAATGTCCAAAACTGTTTGAATTAAATGTATTTTGTGAGCAGGTTCTCATGGGTGATATGTGGTCATGCTACATACTTCTGGACAAAGATTTGCAAAACAGCCTGGTGTGTATTTACCTAATTTGTAATTTATGTTGATCATATAACTATATTGGTCACATTTGCAGTTTATAGAAACCTTTTGAGAAGTCCCAAGGCAATTATATAACTCAATTCACATATGCTCCGACTTACCCTACTGTTGGACCAAAATCTAAATACTCAGTCCGCCCTTTTAGCACTTGACTCTCAGAACAGTAAGGGGAAGCAGTCCAGGGCTTACTCAGAGATGTGGTTTGAAGTAGAGACCCAGGATTCAGGCAAGCATGTAAAAACATTAAATAAATCATGGTGCAGACAGTGCTTTTAATTAAGAAGACAAAGTCCATTAATCAAGAAACTCAGCTGCATAACACACATAGGTAGGCTAATACCAAAAGGCATACAATTATATCTGGGTATCTGTAAGGGGGGTGCCAGCCAATACGAACTTTAGGCTGTTCCCCGCTTCTTACAGGTATATTTACAAGTTCAATGTAAAAACTCGCGAATTCCCTTCAAGGTCTGAGGGATATAATCTTCATGCAACTCTTGCAAGGCTGCAGTTACAACAATAACGTTTGCAAAGTAAGGTTATCTTTATCCTAGCTTTTTTATGTGCTAAATGTATGTTACATTTACATGCCAACAATGATATGCTTAGGGCCTGATTATCAAAGGTTAACTTATGCTTTAGTGTAAGCTTATCACTTTTTTCACTTCACAAAGGAATTTTACAAGTAGTATCTTTACAACTGCATATCTTTGTATGTGCATGGGGGAGACTTCACATTTGTAAGGATCCTACTTGTAAAATTCCTTTGTGAATTGCAAAAAGTCGAAAACTTACAATAAACTGGAAGTTTACTTTGTCAATAAGACACTTAGGGCCATATTTATACTTTTTGACGCACAACTGCGCCAACGCAGTTGTGCGTCAAAAATTGTAACGCCGGCTAACGCCATTCCAAAGCGCCATGCGGGCGCCTTATTTATTGAACTATCGTTAGCCGCCGCAGCTGACTGGTGTGCGTAAAAAAAATGACTCACACCAGGCAGCGCCGGCGTAGGGGAAAATGGAGCTTGGGCGTCAAAAAATGGGGCAAGTCAGGTCTGAGGCAAAATTTTGGCCTCAACCCGATTTGCGCCATTTTTTTGGACTCCCAACCCCCATTGAAATGACTCCTGTCTAGGAGTCATGCCCCCTTGCCCAATGGCCATGCCCAGGGGACTTATGTCCCCTGGGCATGGTCATTGGGCATAGTGGCATGTAGGGGGGCACAAATCAGGCCCCCCTATGCCACAAAAAAAATAAAAAAAAATACTTACCTGAACTTACCTTAAGTTCCCTGGGATGGGTCCCTCCATCCTTGGGCGTCCTCCTGGGGTGCGCAAGGGTGGCAGGGGGTGTCCCTGGGGGCATGGGAGGGCACCACTGGGCTCCTTCCGAGCCCACAGGTCCCTTAACGCCTGCCCTGACCAGGCGTTAAAAAATGACGCAAAAGCGGCTGGACGTCATTTTTTAAGGCCGGCCCACTCCTGTGCGTCATTTTTGCACGGGAGTTTAAATAAGGCGCACATGCCTTAGAGTCATTTTTTAGAAGGGAACGCCTACCTTGCATATCATTAACGCAAGGTAGGTGTCCACGCTAAAAAATGACGCAAACTCCAAGATCTTTGGCGCTAGACGGGTCTAACGCCAAAGTATAAATATGGAGTTAGCTTTGCGTCGGATTTGCGTAAAAAAAAACCGACGCAAATCCGGCGCAAAGAGAGTATAAATATGCCCCTTAGATGCACCTGTTTTCTTGCACCAGCCACGGAGCCCTTAATGACGCTATGGTAGCACTGTCTTTAAGACACAGTGCTCCATGGCACACATTTTCACAGATGCATCAGAAATCCTGATGCATCTGTGGTGCTAAGCTGATGCTTTGCTAGACTAGCATAAAAAATGACGATATTCCAGCAATGCTTGGAATGCTCCCATGTTAAAAAGTCCTGCGTCAGTGTAATGCCTGAGAAGGTGTTACATTTTTTACGCAGTGAAGTCGCAGAACGATGCAGTGAAATGTAGTAAATTTCACTGTGCCAGTTCTGTGTGGCTTTTAACTAGGGAATGCGCACGCTGCATAGATTATACCTGGTACAGGTATAAAGTGGCACAGGGATTTGCAAACTGGTGCAGTGGTCCCATTGCATTAGTTTGTAAAATGTGGTGCAATGTAAGGGATTGCATCCATCCCTGCAACTTAAAAAAAAAAAGTGACACTACAACAGCGCAAGAGGCTTGTAAATAAGCCCCTTAGTTTTTAAACGGATGTGTTTGCTATAGAAGAAGCTACAGTTCAAAATAATTTTCATTGGAGCACACTTGAGAATTGTGGCAAAAAGTAAATGGCTTTCCCCATGAAAAGAAAAGACTGAAAGTAGATGTTGGCATTCACCTGAGGCACACTTCTCCAGCTGCACACTTCTGCTGCTTCTTACTGAAAATTAAACTAGAATTATATGCCACTTCCACTGTTATTGATTTGAAAAACAGCATTTGCTAATTGTAAAAATATGCAGGTGTTTTCAAATCTATGCTTTCATTTTACAAACCTTTTGTATTCTATGCTGAGTCTATGCTGGACTTCTACAATTTTGACAAAATGTAGGTTTTTATGCCACTATGTGAACAACTGTGCAGAACAATTTCTTTACTGTATGCCAGGGGTGGCCCCTCCATTACAGCGGAGGAGCGTTGCCCACGGGAGTGCTGAGAGAGACTGCACCCTTCAATTCTGGCACTGCTTTCATGCTGGTTACCATCATAAGAGCAACCCCAGGATTCGTTAAGGTAGTTTGATTGGGGCTGAGATGGAGGCTGGAGCGAAGAAGGAAACCGCAGCAAGGAGGACTTGTCTGTCACCAACTTCAAGCAGGGAAAGTTTTTGATTTTTTACATTTATTTTAGGACCCCCCCTCCTTTCATATAGCACACGTGTGCATGCACCCACACACCCCCACCTATTTGCGCACCCTCACCACTCTTGTTAGTTGTAAACCACCCCTGCTGTATGCTACTCTTTAGCTCATCCGTCCCTGTCTGACAGTGACTAAATTGCCAAATTACTGGATCCTAAGTTACAAATTGCATTCCTCTGCAAAGCAGAGTCAATAGCATTCCAAGGACTTCTGGTCAGGCATATTAGAATATTTTGCACTGCCAGAGTCAAATTTCATTCAGGGACGACATCACAAGGATCTGTTTGGAAAGAAAAGGGTCCTGGGGCAGTTCAAGTTCCATTTAATCGTTTTAGGAGTATTAGCTGCAATGTATAAACAAGGAAGCCTTTCCCCAAAAACTACAAGTAGTTCTTGGAACATGAATATGTGTCCTTGAAAAGCGTGACTGGGGAATATTGCCCTGGCTGACCACCCATCTAAAGTATCATCTTCAGCTCAGCCTAGACCGGAGATGAGGTATTAAGAGTGTTCTGGCTGCGGAACCTAGCTGAGTGAGGCAATTTTTTCCAGAGGATCTGTGGAGAAACTAGAACACTGTCTCATTATTCACCAAGCAGTGTTTATGTTCTTCACATCTGGCTATGCCTCATTGGAGTAAAAAAAACACGAAGAACACCAGCATGACTAATCCAAGCAGTTAAAAGTCCAGTTTGGAGAATTTTCAAAATGAAAACAACACCTTTTCATTAGATCATTGAAACAAGCTTTGACAGAGCCAGTAGGCCCTATCTAAGAGATATATTGGCTTTGACAATGTGTAGTAGCCATACTGTACAGCAGCGTGGATGCTTTAAAGTGGGCGAAAAACTAATTTAAGATTTAAGAAAGGACTATGATGCAGCCATAGTGCTGGATACATCATACTCTTTTTTATTCTTATTTTTAGCCATGCTGCACAGGCTACAAATCATGGCCAAAATCAGCAAGCCCCATGCTGTATAGTATGAACAAAACGTAATGTTAGAGTCAATAGTCTCAAAGGTGAGACGTATGATCTTTGCCAATGCTTTTTAGTTCTCGGTAAAGCCGCTCTATGATCAAACGGATCAAGCACTCCATGAGTGACAAAGAAAAAACAATATGACATTAGACAAATAAATATTACATAAAGAAATAAAATGTATCCATGTCCATGTTTTAGTGAAAACACATTTGAAACAGATAACAACTGTTGTCACAATAAATGCAGATAGCAACAGTCTTGCATAGAGCAAGAGTCCAACTACCACAATCTGTTGCCACAATAAACATTCATTTCAAAGGAGAGAATTGCTTCTTTGAAGTATGGGTGGCACAGTAAAACATAGCTACAAAGGTCAAGAGACTGAACAACTATTACAGATAAGAATAAAAGTAGTACCTAAATCACAGCTCAATCAGTGGAAGAACATAAAAAAATCAGGTAGCAATCAGTATTTGTTTCATGCTCCAGGAAAAAGAAGAGAAAGGGCTGCAAGCCCCTTGTTGTATGTGTATCCCTCACAAGCCACAGCCCAAGTCTTGCTGCAGGCGTGACCTAAAAAGGAACAAAAAACACACCATGAAACGAGGATAAATTGGATAACAAGTAGCATAAATAGGTAAGGAGAAAAAGGGTACTGGATTAATGGAAACAGTAAGATATATTTAGGCATAGCTAGGTAAAGAGTTATGGGTGTATAATGTAGATTTTCCAAGTATTTTATGATGGAAAGTCTTAATTTCATTAAAGACAAAGAGGTGAGTATTATGCTTTCTTTTCCTGCTTTATTTTAATAGCAGCCAAGAGAAAACACCAATCACAAAGGTTTGCGTAACAGGCAACCAATGGGAGATAAGAATAATAACCTTAACCAATCAGCACACTATACAACATAAGATATACCAATCCTGACTGCAGGCAGCCCTCTTTTCAGCTGCGAGACTGTCAAGAAAATGATTTGAATAAAGGTAAAATACAACAAATTAAACATATTGCCAGAACAAGTGCAAAAAAGTCTTGAATTCTGTCCAGGTTAGGCGAGTAGAAAGACTTGACAGGATGGTGAACGGAGGAATCCATCTTCAATGGTGATTGCACTGGAGGAGTACTTTGGGTAGAAACGGCATCAGATGGATTAGTTCGTAGAGGACGCTGGAGCGTTGGTAGTGACTAAAAAGGGTGGGAAAAGAACAACAGTAGTACAGAAAGTGGTGGGATAATACTCGCCTCTGTGTCTTTAATAAAATTAAGACTTTCCATCATAAAATACTTGGAAAATCTTCATTTTTTTACAAGACCGGAGGCTCCTATTATGCTTGTTTAAAGCATGTTAATTACTACAGAAGTTGCTGTATTAACAGGTTTACAATAAAATGTGCGAAAAATAAAATCATTTGACCAATTTGCCCATCTTAGAATATCTTCCAAACGTGATCCAGCCCAAAAGGCTTTTGACGCCATAGCCCCTCTAGCAGAATGGGCTCCAAACTTTGACGTATCAATGCCCGCTAATGACATTACCTATTTGACCCAACGAGCTAAGGTAGGGAAAGATGCAGGTTTATAAGGTTTCCTGAAGGAGATTAAAAGTTGGGAAGTAGAAGATGTTCTAAGATCGGCCATCTTTTGTTCATAACCCTTTAAACAGTTTCCCACACATAGTTTCGGATGATTGGGAATGAACGGATAGAAAACAGAAGTAATGTTGGTTTTAGTATGACGAGACACATTGAACAGTACACCAGTAGGGGTGAAGTGACGAGCTGAGATATCCAAGGCTTTCACATCAGACAAATGTTTGATAGATACTAGACAAAGTAACATTGTTAGTTTAGTTGAAAGCATTTTTAAAGACAATAAGTTATTATCCTGCCAGGATACGAACATTTGTAAGACAAGATTAACATCCCATAGAGCGGTATATTTGGGAATTGGAGGATTGGAGAATTTAACTCCTTTCAAAAGATGACAGATGATAGGATGTTCTCCTATGGGTTTCCCGTTTATAAAAGGATGATGCAGGGAGATAGCTGACCTATATAGATTAATGGTCATGTAGGATTTACCGGCGCTAGCCTGAGAGGCAAGAAAATTAGCTATCAGAGAGAGATCTGCTGAAAAGGGATCACATGCTTTTCCCAGACACCAGCTAGACCAGATGGACCAAGCTGATTTGTAAGCCTTGGAAGTGCCTGGAGCCCAGGAATTGTTGATGTAGGTTGAAGCCTCGAGTGAAATTCCTGGATAAGATGAGGAAGCCCTGAAACTTTCCAGGCAGATAGGAGAAGGGATTTGCTGAGAATGAGATCGTGAGGGAGACCTTGTGGATTGAGAAGGAGAGAAGGGAAGGAGGGCAGAAGTACAGGGAAGTCGATTGATAATTCGAGAAGAGGGGGATGCCACACTTGAGATTGCCACAACGGAACAACTAGAACTACTGTGGCTTTTTGACGACGAAGATGAGCGAGTACTCTGTTTATCATGATGAAAGGAGGAAAGGCGTAGTTTATTGAATGGGACCACTGTTGAAGGAATGCATCGGTCGCTAAAGCTTGAGGATCTGGCCTCCAGCTGAAGAAATGAGGGAGTTGAGTATTCAGACGGGATGCGAAGAGGTCTATATGGAAAGGACCCCTTTTGTGATGAAGAGAGTTGAAGACCGAAGAGTGAAGCTTCCAGTCGCTGGAGTCGGAAAGATGACGCAAATACCAATCTGCAACTGAGTTGAGTGAACCTGGCAAGTATTCTGCTCAAACTGAAATTTTTCGGTGGAGACAGAATTCCCAGAAATTTTGGGCTAGTTCGGCTAGAGGTTTGGATTTGGTACCGCCGAGGTGATTGATGTATTTGACTGCCGTGAGGTTGTCCATACGCAGTAGTACGGAACAACAGACTCTGTTTTTTGGTGAAGCTTCTGATTGCAAAGGAGCCTGCAAGCATCTCTAAATAGTTGATGTGCAATGAAGACTCCTGCAGAGACCATGTGCCTCCAGTCGATATTTGCCCACACCTTGCGCCCCAACCTAGACTTGCATCGGATTCTAAGACATGATCTGGGGCTGAGGCAAAGATGGTCCTGCCATTCCAAGCTTCGAGATGGTCAACCACCATTGAAGTTCTGTACGGGATTCGAGGTCGCGGGGGATGAAATCTGAATAAGCAAGACCTTTACGTAAATGACAAATTTTTAATCTCTGTAGAGCCCGATAGTGAAGGGGGCCTGGAAATATTGCCTGTATCGAGGAAGAAAGAAGACCTACAATCCTTGCAGGAGACCTTAGGGAGAGAGAAGTCTGCTGTAAAGATAGGGTTATCTCTGAATTGATACTTTTTATTTTTGTATTCAGAAGTTGTAGAAGGCCTTGAGAGGAGTTGACTAGAAAGCCTAGGAATTCCATTGTCTGTGACAGAGTAAATATTGATTTCTCGTTGTTGATTATAAAACCTAGTTCTGAAAGGAGGGATATGGTGTAGGACAGTTGAGACCGAAGGATAGAGATGTCTTGATGCATGAGAAGGATATCGTCTAGATGGATTATCATTCTGAAGCCTTGAGATTGGAGAAGAGCTTCAATAGGTTTCATTAGCTTGGTGAAACACCAAGGAGCCGAAGAAAGCCAGAAGGGCAGGCAAGTAAATTGATAGGTTTGATGGTTCCATTGCAACTGGAGGAACTTTCTGTGAGAGTAATGAATAGGAACTGATAAGTATGCGTCTTGTAGGTCCAGACGGACTATCCAGTCGATTAGAAGAAGCGAGTCTCTTAAATGAAGAATTGTTTCCATCTTGAAATGTCGATAAACAACAAATTGATTGAAATGTCTGAGGTTGATGACTGGTCTGATTTTTTTGTTTTTCCTGATTACTAAAGACAGGGGGCTTATGAAACTGGATGGAAGAGGACGAGCTGTTTGGATAGCTCGTTTTAGGAGGAGATCTTGAATTTTGGTAGAAATGAGATTTGACATCTCTTCTGCAAAGATGAGGGGAAGAAGGAGAGCAGGTTGGAAGGGAGTCTCGTAAAATTCTATTAAATAGCCTTTGACTGTGTTGAGATCCCAAGGATCTGAGGTAATCTCTTTCCATTTGTGAAGAATTTTTTTTAGATGACCCCCTACAGAAAGATGTCCAGAAGATTGGCTTACCTGAATTGTTATAGGACCTGCGTTGGTTCCTGCCTCTGAACCCTCTGGAACGCTGGGGGTAGAATTGCGGCCGAAAGTATTGTTGTTGTTGATAGTTGTAAGACCCTCTGAAGCCTTGATTCTTGAAGGACTGGCCAGTGGAGCGGCCTCTTCCTCTCCCGGCCCTGGCAAAAACCTGTGTGTTAAACACCTTTTTAAGCGACTGCTGTGCCTTGTCCAGTGAGGCAAAGGTGGTAACATATTTGCTTAACTCTTTGATAAAAGAATCTCCAAAGAGCAAGCCGTCAGCCTTAGCTCCTGGATCCATAGTTGCCAGGTTCTCTAGCTTAGGATCTAGCTTGAGTAAAAGTCCTTTTCGACGCTCAAGGTGTCATAGCCGAGTTAGCGTTACCAAGCAAACAGAAGGCTCTCTGAATCCAGAGGGACAGTTCTTCAGGATCAATAGACTCTTCATTGATTCTTGCGGATTCTGCCAGGTCAAAAATGTGGGATAAGGGACCGACCAAATCAAGAACTTTATCCTGGCAGAGGGCCCAGGCTCTGTCTACCCCTTTGCGGGGATTTTTCCTGAATTTAGAGAAAAATGTTAGGAGGGACGGATCTATAGAAGGAGTTGCAGTAATGTGTAGGGGAAGAGAGGGCCTGGGACACTCAGAACGTAGTTTGGCTCGTACTTGTTTATCTAGGGGAAGATGCAGTTTTGCTGTAATATAACTAGCAACATGTTCTGAAGGTAGCCATTCAGTAGAATTGGGGTGGTGAATTAAGCCAGGATCAAACATGGGATTGCCGTCGGAATCCAGCAGTGGGGCGTGTGCTTGGTCAGCTGATGCTGATTTAGACTTTTTAGGAGGAGGCCCAATCCAAAAGTCAGAGGTGTTAGCATCCTCATTGTCTGAGGTAGAATCAATGTCATCCCCATCATCATCAGTGTCTCTAATGTCCTCAATCACAATCTTACGGGTCTTAGACACGTTTTTTGTTTTGTTTTTACTTTTGGTACCCATACATTTATTCCCCTCCATACTAGGAGGCCTGTGAGGAGCTTCGCCCTCTATCCTGAGTGAGTTTGACTCACCATCCATTAGCGCAGATGAGGCATTTGCCTAATTAGAAGAAGCCTCCGAGGCTTTGCGCTTTCTGCTTTCCCCTGCAGAATGAGCAAAATGTGATTGGGAGAGACAGGAAGACACAGTATTTTGAAGTTGTTTGGAAATTGTTCCCATAAAAGCAGAAACTGCTTTTTTGACTGAAGATTGTATAAAATTATTTAAGTTGGAAGAAAAATTCTCTTCAGAATCTTCATTTGCTGAGAAGAAATCTGAAATATCCATTTTACTGTGGGAAGAAGATAAACTGGTAAATAAGGGGTTAAAATTTGAAGGGCAGGGCTTTTGTACAACAAAGTGTGACTCACCAGGAAACTATCGAGTGAGAGGCCGGAATAGGAGAGCCACGCCTCACCAGAAAGTGGCAGAGTCAGCAGAAGAAACGAGCCGAAATTGGGAGCGAAGGTGAGAGCTGCTGAAATGTTTATAGAAGCAAAAGGGCTAAAACTGAACGAGCACTTCAAAACAGCTACTCTCGGAACGGGGATAATGGAAATGAAGTGCTCGGGTCAGCCGGCGTTCAGAATAGAACGCTCACACGGCTACGCGAGCGAAGGCGCCCTGGAATAATACTTGGCGCTGTGCGCGTGATGTGATTTAAAGAAACATAAGGTTGAAAGAGGCAGCTGAAACGCGCAGTTAACATTAACACATTAGGAATAATTAGATATTAAGAATAAAACAGCAAATACCAAACTAATATCTAAAATTGTATGGAGCACCAAAAGATATACTTATCTTGACTGCGAGCAGCAAGAAAAGAGGGATGCCTGCAGTCAGGATTTGTATATCTTATGTTGTATAGTGTGCTGATTGGTTAAGGTTATTATTCTTATCTCCCATTGGTTGCCTGTTACGTAAACCTTTGGGATTGGTGTTTTCTCTTGGCTGCTATTGAAATAAAGCAGGAAAAGAAAGCATAATAGGACCCTCCGGTCCTGTCATAAAATTAGAGTAGAGGTATTAGATGAATGGTGTGAAAGTTATAAAATGTTTCAAGTAGGTCTCATGGTACTAGGCAATAACTAGTGGTTGCAGTGGTATGGCATAGTTAGAGGTATTAACTTATAGGATGAGTAAAGATATAACTGCACATGTAAGAAAAGACATGCTAGGATACAGATAGGTGTAAAATAAGTTATATCAAGTGGTAAAGATACTAGTGGATTGTTTGAAGTAGAGACCACAATCCTACTCAGGGTAAGGCAGATACATACTCTAAATTAACCTGTGCTCACCCTCTGGTTTGCTTTGCAGACAGCAGTCAGGCTTGACTTAGGAGGAAATATGTAAATTATGTGTGCAACACTTAATTACAGTAACACAGTGAAAAATTTCACAAAACACTCCATAACAGTTCAGGAAAATAGAGAATGTTTATTTGAGTATAACAAGACCAAAATGACAAATATCCAATCAGTAGAAGTTTAAATCCAAAAACAATGCTTGTAAGTCAATAGCGGCCAAAAGGTTCCTTGAGATCCTGAGGGACTGTTGCAAATCCAAAATCCAGGCCAACCGCAATGGAGGGGAGGCCAACAACAGATCCCATGCAGGGTCTGATGAAACAGTACCTTTGATGGAGCAAAGTGTTGATGTTGAGGTCTCGATAAATTAGTCTTTTTCATGCAGCCAGCTCACTACGTCATCATCGAGCTGCACTGAAGTGAATGTGATGCTTTATTGTCGAGCTGTGCAGAGCGTTGTCATCAGGCAGCAGCTGTGTTGACGTTGAAGAGTAATGTGGCAAAGTTTCTCACACACTCGAGGTGTTGTGTCAATTTTTAAAGAAATCAGCTGCAGAACCCACTTCTTAGGGCCAGGGCTACATGGGGAACCTCAGACAAGGGTAGGGCTCACAGATGGCAGAGTCCAGCAACACTTGAGAGTTACGGACAGCCTTTGATGTCCCTGAGACCACAAAATCAGGGGGAAAGCTAACAAGTCTTTGGAGAATCTTGTGTTCAAGGATGTAGAGAGCAGGTCCATTCACTCTCACTCAGGCCATAAGCAGCAGGCCAACACAGCAAAGCAAGTAGCAAAGTGGCAGTCCGTCCTACCACACAGCACACAGCAAACAGTAGACAAAGACAGTAATGCAGTTACAGAATGTCAGTCCCTCCTGTCAGCACAGCAGTGTTCTTTCTTGGCAGAATGTCCTTGGTTCTAGTAGAGTTCTGATTTGGTGGGGTCTGGGGTCCAGTATTTATACTTTGGTTCTCTGGTCCTGGAAGGTGAGAGAAGCTTCTAGAGGCATGCCTTTGAATTGCACAGATGCCCTGCCTCCAAGTCCTGGCTCCAAGCTGGCTGGAGTGACAATGCAGGGTCATTAAGCACTATCGTGTGTGGTCAGGACAAGCCTATTCAGGTGCAAGCGAGGCAGTGCTAAATTCCGCTCCCCATCAAGCCAGGTAATGTCCCATTAAGGCCAATCAAGCAACACCTAATCTCCCATTGTGTGTGAATGTCTAGAGGGAATGCACAGAGCCCCGCTGTCACCCAACTCAGATGTATATTCAGAGACAGGCAGAGGCACAGAATGGTTAACCCCTTCGCTGCCAGGCCTTTACCCCCTCCTGTGCCGAGCCTTTTTTTGGCTATTTGGGGCAGTTCGCACTTAGGCCCTCATAACGTTTTGTTCACATAAGCTACCCACACCAAATTTGCGTCCTTTTTTTCCAACATCCTAGGGATTCTAGAGGTACCCAGACTTTGTGGGTTCTCCCGAAGGAGGCCAAGACATTAGCCAAAATACAGTGAAAAGTTTTTTGGTTTTTTTTAAATGGGAAAAAGGGGCTGCAGAAGAAGGCTTGTGGTTTTTTCTCTGAAAAGGCCATCAACAAAGGGTTTGCGGTGCTAAAATCACCAGCTTCCCAGCTTTCAGGAACAGGCAGACTTGAATCAGAAAACCCAATTTTTCAACAAAATTTTGGCATTTTACTGGGACATACCCCATTTTTACGATTTTTTTTTACTTTCAGCCTCCTTCCAGTCAGTGACAGAAATGGGCATGAAACCAATGCTAGATCCCAGAACCGCACAATTTCTGAAAAGTAGACAAAATTCTGAATTCAGCAAGGGGTAATTTGTGTAGATCCTACAAGGGTTTCCTACAGAAAACAACAACTGAAAAAGAAAAACATTGAAATTGAGGTGAAAAAAACATCAATTTTCTCTACGTTTTACTATGTAACTTTTTCCTGCGATGTCTGATTTTCGAAAGCAATATAACGTTACGTCTGCTGGACTCCTCTGGTTGCGGGGATATATAGGGCTTGTAGGTTCATCGAGAACCCTAGGTACCCAGAGCCAATAAATGAGCTGCACCCTGAAGTGCGTTTTCATTCTATACAGGGTATAAAGCAATTCATTTGCTGAAATATAAAGAGTGAAAAATAGCTATCAAGAAAACCTTTGTATTTACAAAAAGGGCACAAGATAAGGTGTTGAGGAGCAGTGGCTATTTGACATCTCTGAAATCCGGGGTGACCATACTAGCATGTGAATTACAGGGCATTTCTCAAATAGATGTCTTTTTTACACACTCTCGTATATTTGGAAGGAAAAAATGTAGAGAAAGACAAGGGGCAATAACACATGTTTTGCTAATCTATGTTTCCCCAAGTCTCCCGATAAAAATGATACCTCACTTGTGTGGGTAGGCCTAGCGCCCGCGACAGGAAACGCCCCAAAACGCAACGTGGACACATAATTTCTTTTTAAAGAAAACAGAGGTGTTTTTTTGTAAAGTGCCTACCTGTAGATTTTGGCCTCTAGCTCAGCCGGCACCTAGGGAAACCTACCAAACCTGTGCATTTTTTTAAACTAAAGACCTAGGGGAATCCAAGATGGGGTGACTTGTGGGGCTCTGACCAGGTTCTGTTACCCAGAATCCTTTGCAAACCTCAAACTTTGGCTAAAAAAACACATTTTCCTCAACTTTTGGTGACAGAAACTCCTGGAATCAGAGAGGAGCCACAAATTTCCTTCCACCCAGCGTTCCCCCAAGTCTGCCGATAAAAATGATACCTCACTTGTGTGGGTAGGCCTAGCGCCCGCGACAGGAAATGTCCCAAAACACAGCGTGGACACATCCCATTTTTTGACAGAAAACAGAGCTGTTTTTTGCAAAGTGCCTACCTGTAGATTTTGGCCTCTAGCTCAGCCGGCACCTAGGGAAACCTACCAAACCTGTACATTTTTTTAAACTAGAGACCGAGGGGAATCCAAGATGGGGTGACTTGTGGGGCTCTGACCAGGTTCTGTTACCCAGAATCCTTTGCAAACCTCACAATTTGGCTAAAAAAACACATTTACCTCACATTTCGGTCACAGAAAGTTCTGGAATCTGAGAGGAGCCACAAATTTCCTTTCACCCAGCGTTCCCCCAAGTCTCCCGATAAAAATGATACCTCACTTGTGTGGGTAGGCCTAGCGCCTGTGACAGGAAACGCCCCAAAACACAACGTGGACACATCACATTTTTTCATAGAAAACAGTGCCTACCTGTGAATTTTGGCCTCTAGCTCAGCCGGCAACTAGGGAAACCTACCAAACCTGTGCATTTTTGAAAACTAGAGACCTAGGGGAATCCAAGATGGGGTGACTTGTGGGGCTCTGACCAGGTTCTGTTACCCAGAATCCTTTGCAAACCTCAAAATTTGGCTAAAGAAACACATTTTCCTCACATTATGGTGACATAAAGTTCTGGAATCTGAGAGGAGCCACAAATTTCCTTCCACCCAGCGTTCCCCCAAGTCTCCCGATAAAAATGATACCTCACTTGTGTGGGTAGGCCTAGTGCCCATGACAGGAAACCCCCCAAAACACAACGTGGACACATCACATTTTTTGAAAGAAAAAAGAGGTGTTTTTTGCAAAGTGCCTACCTGTAGATTTTGGCCTCTAGCTCAGCCGGCACCTAGGGAAACCTACCAATCCTGTGCATTTTTGAAAACCAGAGACCTAGGGGAATCCAAGATAGGGGGACTTGTGGGGCTCTGACCAGGTTCTGTTACCCAGAATCCTTTGCAAACCTCAAAATTTGGCCAAAAAAACACATTTTCCTCACATTTCGCTGACAGAAAGTTCTGTAATCTGAGAGGAGCCACAAATTTCCTTCCACCCAGCGTTCCCCCAAGTCTCCCGATAAAAATGATACATCACTTGTGTGGGTAGGCCTAGCGCCCGTGACAGGAAACGCCCCAAAATACAACGTGGACACATCCAATTTTTCACAGAAAACAGAGCTGTTTTTTGCAAAGTGCCTACCTGTAGATTTTGGCCTCTAACTCAGCCGGCACCTAGGGAAACCTACCAAACCTGTGCATTTATGAAAACTAGAGACCTGGGGGAATCCAAGATGGGGTGACTTGTGGGGCTCTGACCAGGTTCTGTTACCCAGAATCCTTTGCAAACCTCAAAATTTGGCTAAAGAAACACATTTTCCTCACATTATGGTGACATAAAGTTCTGGAATCTGAGAGGAGCCACAAATTTCCTTCCACCCAGCCTTCCCCCAAGTCTCCCGATAAAAATGATACCTCACTTGTGTGGGTAGGCCTAGTGCCCGTGACAGGAAACGCCCCAAAACACAACGTGGACACATCACATTTTTTGAAAGAAAAAAGAGGTGTTTTTTGCAAAGTGCCTACCTGTAGATTTTGGCCTCTAGCTCAGCCGGCACCTAGGGAAACCTACCAAACCTGTGCATTTTTGAAAACTAGAGACCTAGGGGAATCCAAGATAGGGTGACTTGTGGGGCTCTGACCAGGTTCTGTTACCCAGAATCCTTTGCAAACCTCAAAATTTGGCTAAAAAAACACATTTTCCTCACATTTCGGTCACAGAAAGTTCTGGAATCTGAGAGGAGCCACAGATTTCCTTCCACCCAGCGTTCCCCCAAGTCTCCTGATAAAAATGATACCTCATTTGTGTGGGTAGGCCTAGCGCCCGTGACAGGAAATGCCCCAAAACACAACATGGACACATCAAATTTTTTGAAAGAAAACAGAGGTGTTTTTTGCAAAGTGCCTACCTGTAGATTTTGGCCTCTAGCTAAGCCGGCACCTAGGCAAACCTACCAAACCTGTGCATTTTTGAAAACTAGAGACATAGGGGAATCTAAGAAGGGGTGACTTGTGGGGCTCTGACCAGGTTCTGTTACCTAAAATCCTTTGCAAACCTCAAAATTTGGCCAAAAAAACACATTTTCCTCACATTTCGCTGACAGAGAGTTCTGTAATCTGAGAGGAGCCACAAATTTCCTTCCACCCAGCGTTCCCCCAAGTCTCCCGATAAAAATGATACCTCACTTCTGTGGGTAGGCCTAGCGCCCGTGACAGGAAACGCCCCAAAACACAACGTGGACACATCCAATTTTTCACAGAAAACAGAGCTGTTTTTTGCAAAGTGCCTACCTATAGATTTTGGCCTCTAACTCAGCCGGCACCTAGGGAAACCTACCATACCTGTGCATTTATGAAAACTAGAGACCTGGGGGAATCCAAGATGGGGTGACTTGTGGGGCTCTGACCAGGATCTGTTACCCAGAATCCTTTGCAAACCTCAACATTTGGCTAAAAAAACATATTTTCCTCAAATTATGGTGACAGAAAGTTCTGGAATCTGAGAGGAGCCACAAATTTCCTTCCAACCAGCGTTCCCCCAAGTCTGCCGATAAAAATGATACCTCACTTGTGTGGGTAGGCCTAGCGCCCGTGACAGGAAATGTCCAAAAACACATGGTGGACGTATCCCATTTTTTGACAGAAAACAGAGCTGTTTTTTGCAAAGTGCCTACCTGTAGATTTTGGCGTCTAGCTCAGCCGGCACCTAGGAAAAACCTACCAAACCTGTGCATTTTTTAAAACTAGAGACTTGGGGGAATCCAAGATGGGGCGACTTGTGGGGCTCTGACCAGGTTCTGTTACCCAGAATCCTTTGCAAACCTCAAAATTTGGCTAAAAAAAACACATTTTCCTCACATTATGGTGACAGAAAGTTCTGGAATCCGAGAGGAGCAACAAATTTCTTTCCACCCAGCGTTCCCCCAAGTCTGCCGATAAAAATGATACCTCACTTGTGTGGGTAGGCCTAGCGCCCACGGCACGAAATGTCCCAAAACACAACATGGACACATCCCATTTTTTGACAGAAAACAGAGCTGTTTTTTGCAAAGTGCCTACCTGTAGATTTTGGCCTCTAGCTCAGCCGGCACCTAGGGAAACCTACCAAATCTGTGCATTTTTTAAAACTAGAGACCTAGGGGAATCCAAGATGGGGTGACTTGTGGGGCTCTGACCAGGTTCTGTTACCCAGAATCGTTTGCAAACCTCAAAATTTGGATAAAAAAACACATTTTCCTCACATTATGGTGACAGAAAGTTCTGGAATCTGAGAGGAGCCACAAATTATCTTCCACCCAGCGTTCCCCCAAGTCTGCTGATAAAAATGATACGTCACTTGTGTGGGTAGGCCTATCGCCAGTGACAGAAAATGGCCCAAAACACAACGTAGACACATCACATTTTTTCATAGAAAACAGTGCCTACCTGTGGTTTTTGGCCTCTAGCTCAGCCGGCACCTAGGGAAACCTAACAAACCTGTGCATATTTGAAAACTAGAGACCTAGAGGAATCCATCCAAGATGGGGTGACCTGTGGGGCTCTGACCAGGTTCTGTTACCCAGAATCCTTTGCAAACCTCAAAATTTGGCTAAAAAAACACATTTTCCTCACATTATGGTGACATAAAGTTCTGGAATCTGAGAGCAGCCACAAATTTCCTTCCACCCAGCGTTCCCCCAAGTCTCCCGGTAAAAATGAAACCTCACTTGTGTGGGTGGGCCAGTTGTCTGCAACAGAATAAGGCCCAAAACTTGTAGAGATAGAGGGGATAGCACAGCGAGTTTATAAGGACATATTCTTTTATACATCTTTAGACTGACTCTGCTTTGGGGAATTTTGTGCTGGAGCGGTGATCCTACTAAGAAATGTCAGGAAAATATGCTTTTTTAAGCAAATTTTGAGGTTTACAGAGGAGTCTGGGTAAGAAAATTTTGGGGGATCCACGCAAGCCACACCTCCCTGGACTCCTTTTGGTGTCTAGTTTTAAAAAATGCCTGGGTTTGGTAGGTTTCCCTAGATGAAGGCCGCTCCCAGGACCAAAAACATAGGTGCCCCCTCCCCCCCAAACACAGGTAGTTTTGTAATATATCATTTTGATGTGTCCACATACGTCTGTGATGTGCCAAACACTAAAATTGTGAAAAGAAACGCACTTAGGTTATGTGAAAAAGACCCCTCAGCCACCAACCAAGTTGGTGGCATGCCTCATCTTCGGGGTTCCACCCGAGGCACCTAGCGTGTCACAAGTGTGCTGCGATGCCTGATTACAGCGGAGCAGGTTTTGTCATTTTTACCACACATACTGGTTGGATTTGGCACGAGGGTGAGTGATGGTTCAGTGGATCAAATTTTATTAACAAGAGATTTCACAAAAATGAAATGCACTGTTAATAACTGAAAGGCAAAAAACTGAACCAATGACTCACAGCTCGTGAGCTGTAAAGCCGTGACAAGGCACCAACCGCTTTACAGTCCATTCACACACCTTTCATACATGACACGCAAAAGACCATTCACACCGCCAGCCACGGGCCCAGCACATTACAACACTCACATCGACAGACAGCGCCACTCAAGGGCCCGTCACTTACATACGCCCACATGCCTGATACAACAATCACACCAGCTGATGGGAGTGTGTGGACTGGTGTTTGGCTGGCAGTGTGTTGCAGTAGCCAACAGCAAGTCAATATGTACACTCTCAGCCAAGCCCCACTCCACACACAATGGCATCATTTTTTTTTTTTAAACAGAGGAACCCCTAACTAAGTAGAAAGTATTACAAAACTACAAACACAAAAGCTCTAACTAAGTACATGACAGAAATGCTAACCATGAAACTGAGCGCATGAAAATACAAAACAGACATGAGTTTACACTCATGGTTGTTCCCAGAAATTCTTCTGGGTGTGGTAATTCTTAAAACAACCACCCACACACAGCCCAGGCTTTGAAGGACAATCTGGGCAGTACATTCGAGTCTCCCTCCAGATACCTCTTCGAAAACACACACTACATTTCTCAGCTGGAAAGTCTTTTTTGGGTGTGGGAGGAATGTGCTCAGCAAAGTGGCGATCTTTCAATCTAGCCACATCCTCCACCACTGCTTCTCTAGGAACTCTGGCCTGTTCCACCACAATAAGGCTCCTTATCACTGACTCCTGAAATTTCACAAATGTCATCTTTGACTCTGGAGACCTATCCCTAAACACAATAAAAGCATTAAAGGTTGCTAAGTGGAAGAGGTGAATTGCTAACTTCTTATACCAAACGTAAGACTTACGAATAGCAGTATAAGGTTCCAACCTCTGATCAACTCTATCTACACCTCCCATGTGCTTATTATAATCTAAAATGCACACAGGTTTGCGCACTTCAGCAACCTGGCCCCAAACAGTCACGGGGGAAGTACTCTCATCATGGATGGTACTTAGCATGTAGACATCCCTCTTGTCTGTAAATTTCAAAGCTAGCAGCTCATCATTCTGCAAGGCACAGCACTGTCCCCTCTCAAGTTTTTTACAAACAAGCTCCCTTGGATAGCCTTTCCGGTTACAACGAATTGTGCCACAAGCAACAGTGTCTACTTTAAACAATTCCTTGAACAACTGCACTCCAGTGTAGACGTTATCTACATACAAATGGTGACCTTTGTTGAACAGTCATCTACCAAGATCCCACACAATTTTCTCAGTAACTCCAAAAGTGGGAGGACAACCAGGGGGGTCAATATTGGAATCCCTACCAGTGTAGACACGGAAACTATACACATATCCTGTACTACTTTCAGACAGCATATACAATTTAATTCCATATCGTGCCCTTTTGCTAGGAATGTACTGCCTAAAAACCAAACGACCCTTGAAGAGGACCAAAGACTCGTCCATACTTATCTCTTTGCCTGGAACATAGACCTCCGAAAACCGATCTACAAAATGATCAAGGACAGACCTAACCTTAAAAAGACGGTCAGAATCTGGGCGATCTCGTGGCAAGGCTAATGCATTGTCAATAAAATGCAGCATCCTAAGAAGAAGCAAATACCGATTACGACTCATGGTCTCAGGAAATATAGCTGTTGCCATCAAGGGACTAGTAGACCAATAAGAAGCCAGTGACGGCTTATCAAAAAAGTCAAACCCCAAAACTTTTTTATCTCCTCCAAATTTGTGGGAATCCACTGGGCAGCTCTAGAGTGTGGCCTAAGTCTAGCAGCGTTGTCCCTCAAATGCTGCTCTGCATACAAATTAGTCTGCTTAACAATCTCTTCCAAAACACATCATCCATGAGTAACTCAAAGAAATTCATAGGCAAAAAGTTCTCTGTATTGGCGCTACACCCCAGGAGACCAGTAAAGGCAGGCAACTCTGGCTGCTCCATGTTTGGGGCAACCCTGAGATCAGGTCTTATAACGGGAAACCTTTCAGCCCCAGGTTGCTGCACTAATGGCACATCAGTGTCCTCCTCTAAAACAGGCCCTTCATCTGCACTGAGTGTGGCTTCATCATCAGCAGATTCCCCTCCAACAGAAACATCACTGCCAGAATCTCTCACTTCCTCCTCTGCCTCAGATGCAGAGTCCGTCTCATAATCATGATCAGACAATGACTCAAAAAGCATACCAACCACCTGCTGCGCGGTCATCCTGCGGCTAGCCATGATCTTTCCTACTAAAATTAACTGGACAAATTCACCACTAACAACCAGCACTGTGAAAGACAAGTAACAAGGTGTAGCTTTGTTAGTAAGAGTTATAAACTCAAAAACTATACCGCTCACTTGCCTGAAAAAGCTTGATTCACCAGCAACTACTCTGCACAGACACAGCAATCACCAATGATATCCCACTAAAAAGAAAGAAAGAAAGGCAAATTAGAAATAAGACAAAACAAATATCATTGTGCACAAATCTAAGGACAATTTCACACACAATCCTGCATTTAGTACACCCCCTACAAACATGTCATTCATGCATGGCAACAATACTCCTTTGGAGTAAATTGTTTTTACTTACCTAAAACATGCAACTGTGCAAACTGCAGGTCAACCACCGTCAAAACCGCAAGGAGCCACAGCAAATAAAGCAAAAGCTTTGAACTAGAACAAAAAGGAGGAAAACATTTTTTATCACAAATGCAAATAACCCCACCATCAAACATTTAGAAATTGGTGCCTAAGTGGATTCTGCCATAGGGGCAGATGGACCTACTAAACAAATAGGCCTATCTGCACCAAAGAGGGCAGAAAATACCTTTAGTAGTGTGTTCCCATGGGGAGCGACCCTTTCCCAAGGGGACAGCCCCCAAACAAAAAAAACAAAAAAACACTATCCCTGGTGCCTAAGTGGTTTCTGCCCCCCTTGGGGCAGATGGGCCTAACAATAATAGGCCGATCTGTCCCCAAGGGGTGCAGAAATGGCTTTGGTACATGTGCCCCCAAAGGGGGGGTGACCCTTGCCCAAGGGACCCCCCCATCCACTAACACACACACACACTATCCCTGGTGTCTAAGTGGCTTCTGCCCGCCTTCGGGGCAGATGGGCCTAAAAAAATAGGCCCATCTGCCCCCCAGAAATGGCCAACAGGTCAATGCCCCCTTTGTGGGGGCGCACCGTGCCCCCACAAAAATAAAAAAAAATCCCTCGCGTTCTAGTGGTTTCTGCCCCCCTTGGGGCAGATCAGCCTAAACATAATAGGCTGATCTGCCCCCAAGGGGGGCAGAAATGGCCCTAAAAGACATGCCCCCCCAAAGGGCAGCGACCCTTGCCCAAGGGGCCGCCCCCCCATCCATTACACACACAATCCCTGGTGCCTAAGAGGCTTCTGCCCCCCTTGGGGGCAGATGGACCTAAAACAAATAGGCCGATCTGCCCCCAAGAAGGGCAGAAAAGGCCAACAGTTCTATGCGCCCATGGGAGGGCGCCCCTTGCCCAAGGAAGCACCCCCCACATAAATACACACAAAAAACAACATCCCTGGCGTTCCAGTGGAGATCAGCCTAATATAGTAGGCCAATCTGCCCCCAAGGGGGGCAGAAATGGCCGTAATTAGTTGCCCCAAAAAGGGGAGCGGTCCTTGCCCAAGGGGCCGCTCCCCGACAGTAAAATCACATTTATAACCAAAAAAAAAAAATCCCTGGCGTCTAGTGGGCATTCCTGCTGCCCGATCGCAATGCGATCGGGCAGAAGAAATGCTCAAAGAGACACTGGGGGAAAGGAAAACCCTTTCCTTTCCCCCGGTGCCTCTTTCTGCAAACCCCCTCACCCACTGGGAAGAGAAACTTACCTCTTCCACCCTCGCCGCACAGGAAGAAAATGGCTTCCTGTGCGACGGGCACCCGATAATGACAGCGCGCGATTGTGCGCTGACGTCATTATTGGAGGGATGGGGGGGAGGGGGGCAGTGGTAGAAGGGGAAGGGCTTCCCCTTCCATCCCTGTCTTTGGGGGGTTGGGGGGAAGCACATAGAGGGAGCGAGAGCGCTCCCTCTGGGCTGTGTGCCGAGGACGAAGTGGTTACGTCCTAGGCACAGCAGCACTGTGCCGAAGGACGTAACCACTACGTCCTCGGCACAGAACCGGTTAAAATAAGATAAGTGGCATTTTCAGTTGTACAGTGTAAAATCCGACTTCAGCATAATTTGTGATTTAAAATTGTGAGTGCAGGGATACCAAACTCCATATCTCCATCTTTTGCCAATTGGAAGTTACACTTAGAGAATGCTTCAGGGTAACTCCAATGTTAGCCTATGGGAAAGACAGGCATTGCAGTGGTGAAAAACACATTTTTATTTGTTTTTCACCACCTGGACATGTTAAACTTAGATGTACATGTCCACCTTGTAAGTAGACTGCACCCTGCCCTTGGGGCTAACCAGGGCCTAACTTAGGGGTGACATATAAAATAAAAAGGAAGGATTAAGCTTGGCAAATGTGTGCACTTGCCAGGTAGAAATGGCAGTTTAAAACTGCACACACAAGCTCTGCAGTGTCAAGCATGAGGCATGTTTTAAGGGCTAATGTATTGGGTGGCACAATCAGTGCTAGAGGCCCAATAGTAGCAGTTAATTACAGGCCCCAGGCACATATAGTGCACTTTACTAGGGCCTTACAAGTAAATTAAATGTTCCAATTGTGGATAAACCAATATTGCCATGTTTTAGAGAACAGAGCACTTGCACTTTAGTACTAGTTAGCAGAGATAAGGTACACAGAATCCTAAAGCCAACAAAAACAAAGTCAGAAAACGAGAAGGAGGAAGTCAAACAAGTCTGGGGATGACCCTGCAGAAAAGGCCAGGTCCATCATGAATAAATAGAGGTAGTGGTAGATGGGTATAATTAGACGTAGTGGTAATTGGTGATAGGCAGTTTCTGAGGTACAATGATCGGGGGAAAAGTACTCAATATGCATAGGACTAGAGATGCTAAGGTGAAAGTAGGGTTAGATAAGTGAGGATGGACTTGGAGGTACAAAGGTAAGGGGTATAGGTGGTCTAGAAATATAAGAGTATAGGCAGAAAGATGTAGATAGGTGTAAAAGTATAGGAGTAAGGCAAGAGGATAGATAAACTAGGGTAGGATGAAGAGATATAGGCAGGGATAGGGGTGATATGGCATAGGTATGGTTTGAGATACAATGGTGTAGACACTGGGATTGGGTAAAGAAATTATGGTTTAGGAAGGAGTAGAAAAGCTAGGAAATAGTTAGGGGTATAGGTACTAAGATCTAGGTGTGGGTACAGGTGCTACGTTATAGGTAGTTACAGCACTGTAGGTGAAGTAAAAGTTGATTCTGATAGCTGGAATGTTGTACATAATCGTTTTGGAACAAGGGTATAGACAAGGAGTTGATTTCCTAAATGCTACTGTCTCCCTGAGAGAGGGGGTGTTTTGCTTACCAGAAACCATTTCTCCCCGGTGAAATTGGGCAGAGTGCAAGTTTGCAGTAAACCAGTCCCATCTTCCTCATATATTGGACTTTGAACTTAGTCCTTGCGTTCTAGAGTTAGTAGGTTTAAATGTGTAGACTTAGAGCATACCCCTAGGGTATAAATTGTGATGTGGGTGTAGGCAGAAGTAGAGGAGGAGGTAAAGAAAATACACATATTTGGGGAAGATGGGGGACAAACTTGCTGTGGTATGAGAAGAGTCAAGAAGAGAGGAAAGAGAGGGTGGAAGGGAGAAGGAGGGTAGACAAAGAAGTAAAACTATTGTAAGGGATCTATGAGATCCTGGAAAGAAACAGAAGGCAGAGCATTTGTTTTGGTATGAATGTTATGCACCATGATGGATTCAACCTTTTGAGAATGTCATTCAGTCGAAAAAAATTCAACTTGATGAAAGTTTCTCTGAAATAGCTTTTCTCAAATGTGTTTTTCTCCAAAATCGCATACCACCAGCCTTTCTGCAGCAAATACGATGCTGCTAATTAGAGATGGAAGGGAGGTAAGGTGGGAGGTGGAAGTTCATTAACTTTCAGTCAAAGGAAGGAGATGCACCTCTTCACCAGTCTTTGCCTAGGATTCTCACCATGATTTGGGCAGCAGGTTTGGTAGACAAATAATGAGTTGCTCCTGAGGTTCTATGTGCACTACAAAAGCATGGCTTTCAGAGATTTGTGAGCCAAGGGACACAAAGGAATCCCAACTGCATCAAGAGGCAAGCTGGGGGTAGATTTTGCTGCATCCAGAGACCCTTAAATAATGATCTTTTTTAAATGATCTGAATATAATTAATATTTTGGTTAGTGCCTTGATGTGAGATTTTCTTCAATGCAGTATGGTAGAAATGGGTCTCTGGTAGGCATTCAGTTTGCACTCTGTCCAAGGAGGGGCCCTCACTCTAGTCAGGGTAAGGGAGTTACACTCCTCAGACAACCCCTACTCACCCCCTTGGTAGCTTGGCACAAGCCGTCAGGCTTATCTCAGAGACAATGGGTAAAGTATTTATACCAACATACACAGTAAGCAATACAGTGAAAACACTACAAAAGGGACACAACACAACTTTAGAAAAATAGCCAATATTTACCTAAATCAAACAAGACCAAAATGATAAAAATCTAACATACACCAGCAAAGATATTAATTTTTTAAGTAAAAAGAGTCTTAATCCATAGGAATCAATGGAAGTGTTGTTTTTACACAAAGTGCCTGGTAAGCATAAAAAATAAAGCTGCACGGGCGAACGTGCATCGGAAAAGTAAGCGATGCGTTGATTCCTGACTCGCAAGTGAGGCTGTGTGTCATTTCTTCTCTGGTCAGGTAGGTGACAAATAGTTTCTCTCTCCCGCAGAAGAGCCATGCATCGATTTCTGGATGGGCAGCCTCTAACCCATGCAGGTTCACTGTGGTTTTGATGCCCAGCGATGAAGCGTGTGAAATCCTAGAGCACTGTGGTGAAGAGCCACACTGCGTGGGTGATGCATTGCTTTTGGCAGCCTCCAGTGGGTGTTGCATCAATTTTCCAGCTGCCATGCAGGCAGTGCATTGATTTTTCAGCCCCAAGGCAGGTGCTGCAGCGTTTTTTCTCCTGCTTGGCTCTGGTACATGGATTTCAGCCTTGGTTCCAAAAGCTTCTCCTTTCAAGGGCCCAGGGACTGGATAGGTCCAGGTGCTGGCAGAGGAGGTCTTTGATGGTCCTGAGATTTCAGAAGAGGGGGCAAGCTCAGTCCAAGCCCTTGGAAACAAATCACAAGCAGGAAAACACCACAAAGTCCTGTCTTTGTCCTCTCTCAGGTAAAAGCACCACCTGCAGGCCAACCCGGCAAAGCACACTCACAGGCAAAGGGTCAGTACTCCTCCTCCAGCTCTTCAGCTCTTCTCCTTGGCAGAGGTTTCTCTTGATCCAGAAGTAAACCAAAAGTCTGGGGTTTTGGGTCCACTACATATACCCATTTCTGCCTTTGAAGTAGGCAAACATCAAAGGTAAGCAGGGAAAGATCCTGCTTTGCACAGGCCTTGCCCCAGACACACACCAGGGGGTCATAGACTGCATTGTGTTAGGACAGGCGCAACCCTTTCAGGGGCTGGTGTCAGCTCCTCCCTCACCACTCTAGCCCAGGAGACTCATCAGGATGTGCAGGACACTCTCCAGCTCCCTTTGTGTCACTGTCTAGAGGGAATTCACAAACAGCTCTACTGTCAGTCTGACCCAGACATGGATTCCACAAGCAGGCAGAGTCACAGAATGGATAAGCAAGAAAATGCCCACTTTCTAAAAGTGGCATCTTCAAACTGACAATCTCAAAACTAGCTTTACCAAAAGATTTATTTTTAAATTGTGAGTTCAGAGACCCCAAACGTCAGAACTCTATCTGCTCCCAATTGGAAACTGCACTTAAAATATATTTAAAGGCAGTCCCCATGTTAACCTATGGAAGAGATAGGCCTTGCAATAGAGAAAAACTAATTTGGCAGTATTTCACTATCAGGACATGTAAAACACATCAGTACATTACCTACCTTTTAAATACGCTGCACCATGCCCATGGGGATACCTCGGGCCTACCTTAGGGGTACCTTACATGTACTAAAAGGGAAAGGTTTGGGCCTGGCAAGTGGGAACACTTGCCAGGACGATTTGGCAGTTTAAAACTGCACACACAGACACTTCAGTGGCAGGTCGAAGCCATGTTTACAGGGCTCCTCATGTGGGTGGCACACTCAGTGCTGCAGGCCCACTAGTACTATTTGATTTACAGGCCCTGGGCTCCTCTACTGCATTTTACTAGAGACTTGCTAGTAAACCAAAAATGCCAATCATGGAAAAGCCAATCACCAATTCAATTTACATAGAGAGCACTTGCACCTTAGCACTAGTCAGCAGTGGTAAAGTGCCCAGGGTACCAAAACCATCAAAAACTGTCCAGAAAGAAAATTAGGAGGAAAGAGGCAAAACGTTTGGGGATGACCCTGCAAAGAGGGCCAGGTCCAACACAGTCCTATTTCAAATATGATACTGTGACAGACATTGCATTGTGTCCCAGCATTTCTTTGAGGAAAGTAGCCTAAATGTATTCATAAGTGCAAGACGTGAGTGCATATACTATGGCAGTGACATTACTTCAGTGAACGACACCTATTGGAAATCCAATAAGCACTTAAGTAATTGTTGACATAAGTAATGGGTGTGTTGGCACCATGACCAGAGGAACCATTTTATACAATTTCTAAATTAATTAAAAATCCAATAATTACTTTAATGATAGATGGCAGAGATCATATAGGTCATGTTATCTGGACATGTAACGATAGTAAACAGAAGGAGGTTGTAAACAGTGACATTACCTCGTGGACCTTTTATAAATGAACAAATCTTAATGAAAAAACAATAGGCACTTCAATGACCAAGAGAATAGCTCTTTGAAACATTATAGATAGCAAATAGAGCCATGCTATACACCAGACAAACCGATGCATCTGCATTTACATTTTGAATCTTCTGCCAAGAGAAACATTCATCATTTTTTGAAGAATAATTATGAGAGGAAGAACTTAGACTTTCTTTTGCCACACAAAACATTCGAATGCTGGTAACATGCATGTTCAATATGTGCATTTTACGACTGTGCAATTTAAATGGAAAATTCCTTGTATACTCGATCTTTAACTTAATTTTCAGCTGGAAGCCTAAATTACTCCAAGCAATATATATGACGGCTCGTACATTCATAAATGTTGGACAAAAAATGCATTTGGTAAGTCTCTGAGTCCTTCTTTAGCCACTTAGATGGATTAAGTATAGTACGTATCCACTTAAGTATTTCCAGTACCGTGTGTTGTGGACTATGCTCGCAGCATCATGAAGCTAGTATGTCTTTAGAAATATGCTGATTTATTTAGGAACGATAGGAAGAGTAATTCCTGACAGATGAAAAGGGGTCACTTTTTTAGGTCATATACATTTTTTGTCTCATTTGTTAAGCACACAGTGCAACTTATGGTATATCATAAAAGGAGCCGTGCCAGTGAATTAAGTAAGTGGTGTGCAAGTCGGAGTAATATTTTCCTGCAAAACTTAACAAAAATCCATGAAAGTTAACAAAATTACATTTTACAAGTAAAATGTGTTTTGCTAGTGTCTTGTTGAAAGATACCGAAAGGAGAAGTCTCAAGGAGAAAATGTTTCCAGATCATATATTTTATATGCGAACCAGTCTCCTGCTCGTATATTGCATGACTTTTTATGCAAGATGCACGCTCGGGGAAAAAAGTTACATGAAATTATATATTGCAAAATGTAAAGCTATTAGGGGAATTTCATATTTCTAGAATTTTGTGAATTTGAAAACTTTCGCCAATGTCATTAACATTATACTCAGGCCTAGGTCTGATAATATGCAAATAAAGCACGATAATGTCTGGGCTTAACCTAAGTAGTTTAATAAAAGCTTGTACCAATACCAATGCTCACTCTCGATGTTGTCTGAGACAGACAAATGGGAACATTTGCTTTGGACATCTTTCTTTGAAATGTGGCCAAATAAAAACAGACGAACTTTAAGTGAGTAACGTAATAATAGTTGGAACACTCCTTTATCATTTACAGAGTGTCTTCCTGCCTTTCTTGAAATTATTTCTGCGATAGAAAGAAGGATGAATTTTGAGAGAAAACGCATATTAAAAGTCATACAATTGATGGATTCACTTGTATGTGTTTGTTGGTGATGACACAAGGTTTCAAATCGTACATTAATGGTAGTAAAAGCTGTACTACAATACAAAAGTGTTACCTGAGGACTGCCTAAGAACTACAGGAGCAGGAATTGTTACATGAAATTTTGCAATCTTAACAAAGGACATAGAACTGTAGTAGGCCAAAATGCAATTTAAAGTCATACCTTCAATAAGCAACCGCAAAACGTAGGAGACAAGAGGAGGGATTTTACTGTTTTTGAGGATTTCAATCATTCTGTTGTCACAGACGATAAGGGAGTGAAACTTGAGCTATCATCACACTTGCATTACTGGAATAATACCTACGTAATGCATAGAGGCTCAATAGTTTCCTATCAACTGGACATAAAACATTTTCTTTTTAAATGATGGGAGATCCAGTTTATATGCAAGTTACAAAATCCAAACAGTTTAAAAATAAAATTATGACAGCAGTATACATTGCAATGGACAACTCATACTGGGACACATGATATTGAAAACACCCAGGTAACAAACAAAGCATGAGAAATGACTAGAAATTAAAAAATGAAAAGCTGTTGAGATTGAAAAGTCTGAAAAATAAAATTTTACAAAAACGGAAACATTAAGTGGCATCCACACTTAAGAGTGTCCGCCCCAAAAAGTCGGACAATATGGCATCACCCCCAGGGGTCGATTGCGAAGTTTGAAAGTGGTGGGGCAGGAAGTAAAACTACTCATTTTCCATTAATGAGTGAGCATGTGCTGTTTTTTTCAGAGAGAGCAAAAGATGTATGTGCAGACTGCAGACCTTGAGAACAGACATACTAAGCCTTGCTGTGAGACATGCTGTTTCTGAGTGGCCAGATCTGGTCTGACAATAATGGATACAATTAAAATCATTCTTTTTAATAAACAGAAGAGAAGAAGCCTAGGGGCTAATTGCATTTTTCAGTATGCATTTTATGGGTCTATCAGGACCATCTTCTTTGTAAAAGAAGAGGATAAGAAACGTACTATAATAAGCACCGATTTTAAAATCATGCTAAAAGGCACATACTTTTCCACTGTGTGATGCACCTTATCTTGTTGCCTCTGCAAAGGATGTAGCAAAAGACTGACAAAACACATACAAAAGAAACACACACACATGCCCAGGTAGCCGAGAATCTACCAAACACTTGGGACTTATTTTTACCTGACTGATAGTTGTGTAATTGACACACCTGGACCGTGTCAATTATATCATATTGAAACGGGGAGAACAGGTACTTTAACCCTGGTTAGCAGAGGTAAAGTGCACATAGGGTTACAACTGGAAAAAAGACACAGTCGTGGTAAACATCTGAGGGTACACCACACAAAAGATGGTAATTTTCAACAAGAGGCCACTTGTAATAAGTCAAGAATCAGACAAGGTGTTGCACGCATACGGGTATACAACTCAAATTGCAACACAATACCTTCAAAAAGACCTGGCATTTGAGTAAATAGGAAGCTGCATTCTGGTATGTTGGCTACTACCATTTGAAGTGTAGGCCTAAAAAATCCTAACATGTTAACTAAAAAGCCAAGGCCACACCTAAGCATTTCACATTGGGAGGCTTTTCAGCTATATATGCGATTTTATAAACGTTAATCTCGAAGTTACACTTGCATGTTAAAACCTCAGAAATGAGAACATAGTTGTTTGTCACAAAAGTAGAACAAAGCCTAAAGGCTGTGAAGAGAAGGAAAGACCGGGAACAGGTTGACATAATGTAATCAAATTTAGCGCAGTGTTAAATTTAACAAATATATGTTTCAATTGACAAGCTGAAAAATTGTTCCCAAGAAATCCGTGGTTTTGCAACAGTTATCTTTTTCAAAGTTGGTTTGTTGCTTGCAGCAGTAGAACTGTAATGTGGCCAGCACAACGAGGAGTCCAGTCATGGATTACTCTCACTCTGTTAGGAATTTTTACCTCTAGCATGTCTGTACAAAACGACATTCTGTTTCTGGTGAGATTATATCACTGATTTGTCTTGTGCACCACATACACAGGAGAGGATCGTGCTGGAAACGGGTGTTTTTTTTTCATTATGAGAGCTTTTGAAAGTACACTCTTTTTACCGCTCCGAGTTCTGTAGATATGGGTTCTGCAGCAGTCTCAACACCTTTTCACTTTAGATTTCTCCTGCTCCGGGTCCCTGCTCTTGCTGGACTCCCACTGTAGGAAGGACACTCCTTCTTAGCAGAGTCCCTCCAACAGACTGACACACACTAAAGATGGCGGGGGAAGCTGAACACTGGAACCTGCACAGTGTCCAACTTTATGATGAATAAACTGTGCAGACTCCAATGCTCATCTTACTGTACGCTGCCTTAAACTCTACCCTTCCACTAATCCTCACAGGGAAAGGTGGTGCCAGATTAACTTTCTGGCCCCATCCCACCCTGTGAGGAGTTGTGAAAGGGTGGGTTCCAGTCCCTGTCTGATGTGAAGCACTGGAGCTGCAGGGCTTCAGCCTGAAGCGCCCAAGAGCAAAATTTGCTCCCATGTTGTCTGGGAGTTGGAGTTTAGCCTGGGGCAGTTCCTTTGCTGAGCTAATGACCTCACATGCCTCAGATTGATAGAACCTGCCAGCTGATCGCTGTGCATGTGAAGCATCATAGGTCCACCTGAGAGCAATTGTGGGTGCGTGCTTTAAGCACAATCCTCTTAACTTTATTATTAACACTTTTTTTAATAACATGTAAAATTAAAAACAACGCCAAAGCTAAAAAAAAAGGGGCGGGCCCCCAGTGTCTCTCATATACAAACTGCCCCTGATCATCCCACTGGTTGGCATTATGTGCACTGATTGGTACAAAGGAAGATGAAAAACAGATGAATACCCAATTGAGCTTTTTCTCAGAATACTGAAATATGTAGTCTTTGGTAATTTTTGGAAGTTTGACACAAAGCTTACTGATTAGAGGATCAATGTAAAGCAATCTTTCTTGTCAATAAGTTTAAACCATACAATGACTTCAATGGTTGGGTATTCTGTACGCTAGTTATCCATGCTGAGAACTGAGTTGGGTATGCTCCAGGTAAAGACTGGTTTAGGTGTGCCTTTACTGGATGATAGCTGTCTCTCCAGTTGAGGTGCGGTCCCTGGCCATGATGGTAATTCTGCCGCTCTAACATTTCACTGATGAAGTCAGGGACATTTTAAAGTGAGCAATTGCCCACGGCCCTCACCTTTTAAGGGGCCTGTTAGAAATGGGGTCTTTGGTTGACAGTCAGGTTACCCCCTGTTCACGCAAGGACCCTCACTCTAGTCAGGGTAAAAGAGAACCACCCTCAGCTAACCCCTGCTTACCCCCTTGGTAGCTTGGCAGAGCAGTAGGCTTAACTTCAGAGTGATAGGTGTAAGGTATTTGTACCAACACACACAGTAACTTAAGGAAAACACTACACAATGACACAACACCAGTTTAGTAACATAGGAAATATTTATCTAAATAAAACAAGACCAAAACGACACAAATCCGACCTACACAAGTCAAGTTATGAATTTTTAAAGATTAAACAAAAAAATAGCGCTTAAAAACACAAAATGCTTCAATGAGGTGTTAACACAGCGTCGTGACGGAGTCGTTCTCAACAATCTGACACAGCGGCACCAGACACGGAGTTGAGTAGACCCCCAAGTACAGTACCTTTGGTGAAGAGTGAAAATAAGTTGATGCGCGAAGTCGGGGATCGCGGCGTCTGCGTGAAATGTTGAATCTGCGCACTTCGAGCGGCGTCGGTCACGACGTGGTGCAGCGACCTCCACAGAGTTGCAGACTTCAGCGGGGCTGCAGAGGTGTCGGGCCTGCGAAGAACATCGTGTTCCAGTGAAGGTCACAGCGTCGGGTGCAGGCGTCGTCACCGGATTCAGCAGCGGCGGCGGTCCGAAGTCGATTTCCTTGGAGTTCCACCAGCTTTCCTTTCAAGGGCCCAAGGACTGGATAGGGCACCACTTGTCAGAGCAGGAGTCTCTCCAGAGACTCCAGGTGCTGGCAGAGGGAAGTCTTTGCTGTCCCTCAGACTTCAAACAACAGGAGGCAAGCTCTAAATTAAGCCCTTGGAGATTTCTTCACAAGATGAAAGGCACACAAAGTCCAGTCTTTGCCCTCTTACTCTGGCAGAAGCAGCAACTTCAGGATAGCTCCACAAAGCACAGTCAGAGGCAGGGCAGCTCTTCTTCCTCAGCTCTTCAGCTCTTCTCCAGGCAGAGGTTCCTCTTGTTTCCAGAAGTGTTCTAAAGTCAGTGGTTTTGGGTGCCCTTCTTATTCCCAATTTCTTCTTTGAAGTAGGCCTACTTCAAAGTAAAGTCTCTTTTGAATGGCAAATCCTGCCTTTCCCAGGCCAGGCCTCAGACATTCACCAGAAGGTCACAGACGGCATTGTGTGAGGACAGGCAGAGCCCTTTCAGGTGACCACTCCTCCCCTCCCTCCTAGCACAAATGGCTCATCAGGAAATGCAGACTACAACCCAGCACCCTTTGTCTCACTGTCTAGTGTGAGGTGCAACCAGCACAACTGTCAAACTGACCCAGACAGGGAATCCACAAACAGGTAGAGTCACAGAAATGGTATAAGCAAGATGTTGGACCAGGCTTTTTGACAGGGTCATCCCCAAACTTTTTGCCTCCTTCCTCCTATTTTTTCTGACCTGTTGTTGTTGGCTTTTGAACTCTGGGCACTTTACCACTGCCAACCAGTGTTAAAGCGCATATGCTCTCTATGTAAATTGTACTATTGATTGGTTTATCTATGATTGGCTATTTGATTTACTTGTAAGACCCTAGTAGAGTGCACTATATGTGCCTAGGGCCTGTAGATTAAATGCTACTATTGGGCCTGCAGCACTGATTGTGCCACCCACTTCAGTAGCCCTTAAACTTGTCTCAGGCCTGCCATTGCAAGGCCTGTGTGTGCAGTTTCACTGCCAAATCGACTTGGCATTTAAAAGTACTTGCCAATCCTAAAACTCCCCTTTTTCTACATATAAGTCACCCTGTTAGAAATGGGGTTTCTGGTTGGCTAGGGTATGCACCTCAGCCAGGCAGAACTTACCCACTCTAGTCAGGGCAAGGGAGTTACACGTCCAAGATAACCCCTGCTCACCCCCTTGGTAGCTTGGTACGAGCAGTCAGGCTTAACCCGGAGGCAATGTGTAAAGCGTTTGCACAGCACACACACACATGTGACGCAATATCCCCACCACAAAGGAAACACAACACCAGATTATATGAAAATATACTGTATTGTACACAACGTAATTACTAGACCAACATCACATAACAGTACTATCCTGCTACCTTAGCAGTTGTCAGAACGTTACACATTAGTTACTCTGCAGACTAGCAGTAGTCACACATAACACACAGGTTACTCAGTATTCTGCAACATAAGCAGTAGTCAGGAAACACGTTATCACATTAGGACACTTGTCATAAGAATATCATAAAAGGCCCATAGTAGGAACATTAGAAAACCTATGGCAAGTTAGGGAAACATATTAGCAAGTCATGCCCATAAAAGGAACATGTGCACACATATGTAAAAGCATCATAGAACAGGTAGGTAATATCACACAATTAATAAAGTCTGTAGAAAGAACTTTAGATTATCGGTATATTGGTCCCTTTAGAAAGTACCTGTTTTGATGAAGAGGCACTTCCAGTGCCTAAAACGAATAATGGGGCCCCCGGCGCTCCTCTGCGCAAAACGGGGGCCTCCTGACAATTCTGGGAGCGAAGAGGGTAGCACACACCCCCTCAGTACTCCTAACGGGCCCCTCCAGGGGCCCGTGATCACTGGGGGGCCCCCCCGGGCCTCCACCAGCCCTCTCCAGGGGGGCCAAGGTTACCCAATACTTCAAAGGGGGAGGGGGGCGCCTCGCACCCCCTCCTTGTTGCCACACGGGCCCCTCTGGGGGACCCGCTAACCTCTGGGGTCTCCCTGGGCCTCCGTGGCCCTTCCTCGAAGGGAGACCCCTAACTGAAATACTCCTGGCCCGCGAGGGGGCCAACAAGGGAGCCGGGGGCCAGGGCGAGCCTCCGGCGAGGCTGCCGCCCGGCCCGTTTCAACAGGGGAGTCCTCCGGGACTCCTCCACGCGAGGGAGAGGCGTCCTCCTCTCCCTCGCCGTCCCGATGACGTCGTGGCCCAAGGTGGGGCCTGCTGGTGCCCCGGGGGCGCTTTGAAAAGCGTGCGTCCCCCGGGAGCACGCTAGGAGCGTGCTAGCTCCTTCCTTGGCTTTTGGACGTGCCCCGGGGGCACTAGAGACAGCGCGAACCTCGCGCTTGAAGGCAAATGCTCTGCCCGGGCTGCGGCGGTGATTCCAGCACACAAAAAGCGCCGTAGAGAGGGCGCAGACACATTGAGGCTCCCGGGCTGCGGCGGTGATTTCCCTGGGCACAAGAAAGGCGCTTTCAAAACGCTAAGACACCTCAACAGCCCCGGTTGCGGCGGTGATCCTTTTCAAGCGCTTTTCACAGCGCTAGGACAATTATGCAGCCTGGGCTGCGGCGGTGATTTCAGGGCTCAAAATAAAGCGCTCTGCACAGCGCTAAGGCCAAATCTGAGGCCCGGGCTGCGGCGGTGATCCTCTGCAGCAGCTATAAGGAAGAGCGCTTTTCCTAAGCGCTAAGGCAATGTTGTAGGAGATCGGTGCAGGGGTCGGGGGCCACAGCACCCTGCCCCTGGGAACAATAATCAAGGAAAAGGTACAGGGCTGGTGGGCCCAGCTACAGGCCAGCACAAGGGGTGCAGATGGTGGCAGTTCCTCCTAGTGACCAGGCAGGTCATAGGTCAGCACAGCAACAGCAGTCCATGGCGGTTTCCTGGTGAGTCCATTCATCAGCGTTCTGTGTCCAGTTTCAAGTTCCAAGAATGTTCAAATTGTGGGGAAAATTCCCCTGTACTTATAGTCCTGTTTTTACAGTGTTTTACAGTGATAGGGAGAGGAGGCTCCAGCCAGTTACAACTGGTTCTGGGAGTGACCCCTCTCTTCTTTCAGCACAGGCTCCAAACATCAGTGGGGGGTTAACAACCCTATTGTGTGAGGCCAGGGCACAGCCTTTACAAATGCAGGTGTGCCCCGCCTCTCCCTTCTCTCAGCCCAGGAAGACTATTCAGTATGTAGATGCACCTCAGTGACACCTCCACCCTCCCTGTGTACAGGCTGTCTGAAAAGTATGCACAAAGCCCCAACTGTCACTCTGCCCAGACGTGGATTGGAGTCAAGCTGCAAAACACCAGAATCATAAGCACAGATAAATGCGCACTTTCTAGAAGTGGCATTTCTGTGATAGTAATAAAAAATACACCCACACCAGTAAGCAGTATTTATTATCCCCATCACAACCATGCCAAACACGCCTACGCTACTCCTCATAAATCAGACAATACCCCTTACACATAAGGCAGGGCATTTCTAATGCAATCCTATGAGAAGGCAGCACTCACAGCAGTGAGACACCAAGTTAGGCTGTTTGTCACTACCAGGACAGGCCATGCAATATGGCACATGTCCTGCCTTTCTACATACATGGCACCCTGCCCATAGGGCTAGCTAGGGCGTACTTTAGGGGTGACTTACATGTAGTAAAAGGGGAGTTCTGGGCCTGGCAAGTAAATTTAGATGCCAGGTCCCTGTGGAAGAAAACTGCGCACACAGGCCCTGCGCTAGCAGGCCTGAGACAGGTTTGAAAGTCTACTTCAGTGGGTGGCGCAAGCAGCGCTGCAGGCCCACTAGTAGTATTTAATTTACAGGCCCTTGGTATAGAGATACCACTGTACAAGGGACTTATAGGTAAATTAAATATGCCGATTAGGTATAAGCCAATCATACCAACTTTAGATGGGAGAGCACCTGCACTTTAGCACTGGTCAGCAGTGATAAAGTGCTCAGAGTCCTAGAGCCAACAGCGAGAGGTCAGAAAAACCAGGAGGAAGGAGGCAAAAAGACTAGGGATGACCCTGCGTATGGCCAAAAGTCCAACACAACCCCCTACCAGCCAAAAGCCAGGGGAGAACAATTAATACCTTGATGTACTTCCCTGATTGGGGCGATAGAACAAGGACCCAGGCCCACAACAGCAGGGGCATGTTCCAGTTCTACGCCTTCCTGACTCCACTGGGATCCATCTGTCAATGCGTCCCAGGCAGCCTAGACCAACCCACGGGGATTCTCTAGCTGCCAATGGCCAGAACCAGGCCCCAGGCCATCTAGGAGCCTCTGGTCTCTGAAACCATAATGAGTGGGGGGCGGTAGCCCCAGGTGCAAAGCAACCTGTCTCCACTCCATTTCCGATCAGTTCAGGGGCTCTACCCTGCCACTGATCCACCAACCTAGGGTCCGCACCCATAGGTTCTACAGGGGCTAGAGGCGAGGCTGTCCTCCCTCTACCCCTCCTTCTAGGATCCCGCCCTCCTCTCCTAGGAGGGGTATCACCAGAATCCACACTTGCCAGGGTGCTGGGTACAGCAGCCCTGCACAACTTTCTCGCCAGCCCAGGATCACTACCTGGCGACTGACCACCCAACCTAGGGACGACACCCTTGGGTTGCACCGGGGTCCGGGGCGGGCTTCCCCCTCCCTGAACCCCACTTCCAGAGTCCTGCGTCTCCCCACCTCGGGAGAAGCCACCAGAAGTTTCACACGGGGGGGGGTGAGCACACTAACTGCCCCCCCAACCAGATCAGAGTTTACCCCCTGAACCTGTCTATCTAGTCCAGGGACGACACCCTTAGACTGGACCATTGCCCAGCGAACCAGGACTTCCTTGGGAGCACACCTACCCCCTACCAGATCAGAGCTTACCCCCTGAATCTGGCAATCCAACCCAGAGTTACTACCCTGCAGTTGAACCACTGCCTGGCGCACCAGGACTTCCTTGGGAGCACACGTACTCCCCATCATGTCAGAGTTTACCCCCTGAACCTGATCATCCAACCCAGAGTCACCACCCTGCGGTTGAATCATTGCCTGGCGCACCAGGACTTCCTGGGGGGCACACCTACCCCCCACCAGGGAAACACTTTCCCCAAGGGCAACACAAGAGTCTGGCTGGCGCAGGTCTCCTGACTTCTGCCCATCTGACAGAGTCTGGATTCCCCCCAGCCCAGAAATGGTCTCACCAAGGTCATTTCTGGGGGGCTCTGCTCTCAGAGCTGACCCCTGACCCTCCAGGCTCTCCACTGGGGCCCACCGCCCCCTCTCAACCCTATGCCTGGATTTCCGCCTCCTCCGCTGTAGAGCGAGACTACCAGACACCAGGACCGGCGGAACGCTATCACCAGCCACCCGCCTAAGTCCTAATGACAAAATGGGATCCTTCTGAACAGCTGGCCCTACGGCACAGGTTAGTCTCACCTCCTGGCGTTCACTCATGGAACCTTCCAGGACCTGGGACCTACCTGGGACACTCCATTCCTTTCCCACCACACCTTGTTGGGAAACACCTAGACCACTCTCATTAGGAACATCCCCTAATGCCACACCAGACCCTCTGGTACGCAACCAGAAGTCTGCCTCCTTGGCGAGCTCCCTGGGGTCAGAAAGCTCACGCACTGACAAGTGTTGGCGTAACTCTGAAAAACAACAACGAAACAGGTGCTCTCTGAGAATCAGATTAAACAGCCCTTCAAAATTGTTTACTGTGCTACCCTTCACCCATCCATCTAGTTCAATGCAGCAATCCTCCACAAACTCCTCCCAAGACTGGTGGGACAGTTTCTTACCACCCCTAAACCTTTTTCTGTATTCCTCAGGGGAAAAACCATACTTCACAATCAGTGCGTTCTTCACAGCGGAGTACCCCTCCCTGTCACTCTCTTCTCGAGTCAGTAGGGCATCCCTTCCCTCCTCAGGAATAAAACTCCCTAGGCCAGTTCCCCAATCCTTCTCAGGGATCCTGCGCTCTACCAGAGCCTTCTCATATTCCTTTAACCACTGACGTATGTCACCCCCCTCTTGGAACCTAGGTACCAGATCTATGGGTATGTGAGGAACATCTTTGCTACAGCACTGTACATTGCTGCCACCACTGGACTCCACCTGCAGCGCTGGTGAGTCCAGAACCTTCAGACTGCGCTCTAGAGCGAGTCTTTCTCTGGCAAAGGCCCTCTCTGCCTCTGCCATTCTCTCCTGTACTAAGGCCTTCTCTACCTCAGCCCTTCTCTCCTCAACAGCTAGGCGCGCTAACTGCAACTTCAGGTCCCTCTCTTCCCGCCTATCTCTTAGCTCATCAGGCGTCAAGGAATGAGAGGTAGCCCTGCTTCTTACACTGGACCCAGCAAGGGACTCCCTATCACTGGGGCCTTCCCTGTCAACTGGCATCCCCAAACGGTCATTCTCACCCTCCTGATCAGTCTCTCTACCACTCTCTAGGGATGAGGTCTGGGAGCCCTCCCATTGGGAACCCTCGCTACACTCAGTATCCTCTGGGTACCCCCTAAGCACACTCCCTCCCTGGGTAAATGTCACAAACCTTTCAAAGAAATTCAGAGATCTCCTGAGGTCCCCTTCTACAGGCAGCCCTCTCTCTCTACAGAACCCCTCTAATTCCCCCTGCGTGTAAAACGACAGGTCCTCTAAATCAAAGGTAAGCCCCATCTTGAAAAGGTACAAATAAATCAACTGTGACAACCACAATACCCAAGCGTGAGAACTGAAAACAGGAAAAATGACCAAAGAGAGAAAGTTAAGAGAAGCCAAACATGTGATGGTCTAAACGCAATCCTTGTAGTGAAATAATAAGTCACAATGGTATTGTGCAAACGCAAGTCCTATCCTCACCGCTGACAACCAATGTTAGAAATGGGGTTTCTGGTTGGCTAGGGTATGCACCTCAGCCAGGCAGAACTTACCCACTCTAGTCAGGGCAAGGGTGTTACACGTCCAAGATAACCCCTGCTCACTCCCTTGGTAGCTTGGCACGAGCAGTCAGGCTTAACCCGGAGGCAATGTGTAAAGCATTTGCACAGCACACACACACATGTGACGCAATATCCCCACCACAAAGGAAACACAACACCAGATTATATGAAAATATACTGTATTGTACACAACGTAATTACTAGACCAACATCACATAACAGTACTATCCTGCTACCTTAGCAGTTGTCAGAACGTTACACATTAGTTACTCTGCAGACTAGCAGTAGTCACACATAACACACAGGTTACTCAGTATTCTGCAACATAAGCAGTAGTCAGGAAACACGTTATCACATTAGGACACTTGTCATAAGAATATCATAAAAGGCCCATAGTAGGAACATTAGAAAACCTATGGCAAGTTAGGGAAACATATTAGCAAGTCATGCCCATAAAAGGAACATGTGCACACATATGTAAAAGCATCATAGAACAGGTAGGTAATATCACACAATTAATAAAGTCTGTAGAAAGAACTTTAGATTATCGGTATATTGGTCCCTTTAGAAAGTACCTGTTTTGATGAAGAGGCACTTCCAGTGCCTAAAACGAATAATGGGGCCCCCGGCGCTCCTCTGCGCAAAACGGGGGCCTCCTGACAATTCTGGGAGCGAAGAGGGTAGCACACACCCCCTCAGTACTCCTAACGGGCCCCTCCAGGGGCCCGTGATCACTGGGGGGCCCCCGGGCCTCCACCAGCCCTCTCCAGGGGGGCCAATGTTACCCAATACTTCAAAGGGGGAGGGGGGCGCCTCGCACCCCCTCCTTGTTGCCACACGGGCCCCTCTGGGGGACCCGCTAACCTCTGGGGTCTCCCTGGGCCTCCGTGGCCCTTCCTCAAAAGGAGACCCCTAACTGAAATACTCCTGGCCCGCGAGGGGGCCAACAAGGGAGCTGGGGGCCAGGGCGAGCCTCCGGCGAGGCTGCCGCCCGGCCCGAGTCAACAGGGGAGTCCTCCGGGACTCCTCCACGCGAGGGAGAGGCGTCCTCCTCTCCCTCGCCGTCCCGATGACGTCGTGGCCCAAGGTGGGGCCTGCTGGTGCCCCGGGGGCGCTTTGAAAAGCGTGCGTCCCCCGGGAGCATGCTAGGAGAGTGCTAGCTCCTTCCTTGGCTTTTGGACGTGCCCCGGGGGCACTAGAGACAGCGCGAACCTCACGCTTGAAGGCAAATGCTCTAACCGGGCTGCGGCGGTGATTCCAGCACACAAAAGGCGCTGTAGAGAGCGCGCAGACACATTGAGGCTCCCGGGCTGCGGCAGTGATTTCCCTGGGCACAAGAAAGGCGCTTTCAAAGCGCTAAGACACCTCAACAGCCCCGGTTGCGGCGGTGATCCTTTTCAAGCGCTTTTCACAGCGCTAGGACAATTATGCAGCCTGGGCTGCGGCGGTGATTTCAGGGCTCAAAATAAAGCGCTCTGCACAGCGCTAAGGCCAAATCTGAGGCCCGGGCTGCGGCGGTGATCCTCTGCAGCAGCTATAAGGAAGAACGCTTTTCCTAAGCGCTAAGGCAATGCTGTAGGAGATCGGTGCAGGGGTCAGCGGCCACAGCACCCTGCCCCTGGGAACAATAATCAAGGAAAAGGTACAGGGCTGGTGGGCCCAGCTACAGGCCAGCACAAGGGGTGCAGATGGTGGCAGTTCCTCCTAGTGACCAGGCAGGTCATAGGTCAGCACAGCAACAGCAGTCCATGGCGGTTTCCTGGTGAGTCCATTCATCAGCGTTCTGTGTCCAGTTTCAAGTTCCAAGAATGTTCAAATTGTGGGGAAAATTCCCCTGTACTTATAGTCCTGTTTTTACAGTGTTTTACAGTGATAGGGAGAGGAGGTTCCAGCCAGTTACAACTGGTTCTGGGAGTGCCCCCTCTCTTCTTTCAGCACAGGCTCCAAACATCAGTGGGGGGTTAACAACCCTATTGTGTGAGGCCAGGGCACAGCCTTTACAAATGTAGGTGTGCCCCGCCTCTCCCTTCTCTCAGCCCAGGAAGACTATTCAGTATGTAGATGCACCTCAGTGACACCTCCACCCTCCCTGTGTACAGGCTGTCTGAAAAGTATGCACAAAGCCCCAACTGTCACTCTGCCCAGACGTGGATTGGAGTCAAGCTGCAAAACACCAGAATCATAAGCACAGATAAATGCGCACTTTCTAGAAGTGGCATTTCTGTGATAGTAATAAAAAATACACCCACACCAGTAAGCAGTATTTATTATCCCCATCACAACCATGCCAAACACGCCTACGCTACCCCTCATAAATCAGACAATACCCTTTACACATAAGGCAGGGCATTTGTAATGCAATCCTATGAGAAGGCAGCACTCACAGCAGTGAGACACAAAGTTAGGCTGTTTGTCACTACCAGGACAGGCCATGCAATATGGCACATGTCCTGCCTTTCTACATACATGGCACCCTGCCCATAGGGCTAGCTAGGGCGTACTTTAGGGGTGACTTACATGTAGTAAAAGGGGAGTTCTGGGCCTGGCAAGTAAATTTAGATGCCAGGTCCCTGTGGCAGAAAACTGCGCACACAGGCCCTGCGCTAGCAGGCCTGAGACAGGTTTGAAAGTCTACTTCAGTGGGTGGCGCAAGCAGCGCTCCAGGCCCACTAGTAGTATTTAATTTACAAGCCCTGGGTATAGAGATACCACTGTACAAGGGACTTATAGGTAAATTAAATATGCCGATTAGGTATAAGCCAATCATACCAACTTTAGATGGGAGAGCACCTGCACTTTAGCACTGGTCAGCAGTGATAAAGTGCTCAGAGTCCTAGAGCCAACAGCGAGAGGTCAGAAAAACCAGGAGGAAGGAGGCAAAAAGACTAGGGATGACCATGCGTATGGCCAAAAGTCCAACACACCCCTAATGTGTGCCCTATGTAACCCCTAGAGCAGGGTGCTGTGTGGGTAAAAGGCAGGACATGTACCAGTGTAGTTTATATGTCCTGGTAGTGTAAAACTCCTAAATTCGTTTTTACACTACTGTGAGGCCTGCTCCCTTCATAGGCTAACATTGGGGCTGCCCTCATACATTGTTGAAGTGGCAGCTGCTGATCTGAAAGGAGCAGGAAGGTCATATTTAGTATGGCCAGAACGGTAATACAAAAACCTGCAGACTGGTAAAGTCGGATTTAATATTACTATTTTAGAAATGCCACTTTTAGAAAGTGAGCATTTCTCTGCATTTAAATCTTTCTGTGCCTTTCAGTCCATGTCTGGCTAGGTTTATTTGACAGCTCCTTGTGCATTACCTCAGATACACCCCAAACACAGGGTACTCAGCCTCACTTGCATACATCTGCATTTTGAATGGGTCTTCCTGGGCTGGGAGGGTGGAGGGCCTGCCTTCACACAAAGGACTGCCACACCCCCTACTGGGACCCTGGCAGACAGGATTGAACTGAAAGGGGACCTGGAGCATTTCTTAACCACTCTTTGAGGTCACCCCCACTTCAAAGGCACAATTTAGTATACAAAACAGGGCCTCTGCCCTACCACCTCAGACACTTGCTGGAGAAGAAACCTGAACCAGAACCTGCATCCTGCCAAGAAGAACTGCCTGGCTGCCTAAAGGACTCACTTGATTGCTTTCTACAAAGTACTGCTGCCTTGCTGTTGCCTTGCTGCCTTGCTGAACTCTTACCTTGCTGCTGAAGTGCTCTCCAAGGGCTTGGATAGAGCTTGCCTCCTGTTCCCTGAAGTCTCAGAACCAAAAAGACTTCTCTCTTTCAATTGTACGCCTTGTGCGCCAAAGAATTTGACGCACAGCTTGCTCCGCGGTGAAAAATTCACCAGCCGCCGATCCGGAAAGACGCAGTTCGACGCGACGCTTGCGGTGCGACCGGAACTTCGACGCACAGCCTTGCCTGGACAACACCGCCCGACTTCAGAGAAGAAATCGATGCGACGCCTGCCGTGAGGCAGAAGATTCCACACAAGCCCACTGGAACGTCTCGCAGCCGGAAAACAAGCCTAGGATTCCACGCACAGACCCCGAGACATCTGGTAATCCCGTGAACCACAGAAGGAGACTGTCCATGCGCCGGAAAACGACGCACGACTTCCCCGCGTGAAAAATAATGACGCAAGTCCGTGTGTGAAGGGGTGAAACCGACGCAGCCCTTTGCGGAGATTTTCCACTTTAAACCAGGTACTTTGTCCTTGAAAGAGGCTTTGTTTGCTTTTTAAAGACTTAAGACACTTAGGGCCTGATTACAACTTTGGAGGAGGTGTTAATCCGTCCCAAATGTGACGGATATACCACCAGCCGTATTACTAGTTACACAGGATATAATGGACTCGTAATATGGCTGGTGGTATATCCGTCACATTTGGAACGGATTAACACCTTCCTCCAAAGTTGTAATCAGGCCCTTTATATCACTTTTCAGTGATATCTCTACTATTTCATATTGCATCTGTATTTGTTTTGACCTGCAAATATCCAGATAAATATTATATATTTTTCTACACACTGTGTGGTGTATTTTTGTGGTGCTATATTGTGTTATTGTATGATTTATTGCACAAATAATTTACACATTGCCTTCTAAGTTAAGCCTGACTGCTCGTGCCAAGCTACCAGAGGGTGGGCACAGGATAATTTGGATTGTGTGTGACTTACCCTGACTAGAGTGAGGGTTCTTGCTTGGACAGAGGGTAACCTGACTGCCAACCAAAAACCACATTTCTAACACACGAAAATGCTCACTTTCTAAAAGTGGCATTTTCAAACACACAATCTTAAAATCAACTTTACTAAAGTATGTATTTTTAAATTGTGAGCTCAGAGACCCCAAACTCCACATGTCCATCCGCTCCCAAAGGGAATCTACACTTTAATCAGATTTAAAGGTAGCCCCCATGTTAACCTATGAGAGGGACAGGCCTTGCAACAGTGAAAAACGAATTTAGCAATATTTCCCTGTCAGGACATATAAAACACATTACTATATGTCCTACCTTAACCATGCACTGCACCTTGCCCTTGGGGCTACCTAGGACCTACATTAGGGGTGCCTTACATGTAAGAAAATGGAAGGTTTAGGCCTGGCAAGTGGGTACACTTGACAAGTCGAATTTACAGTTAAAAGTGCAGACACACACACACTCTGCAATGGCAGGTTTGAGACATGATTACAGAGCTACTTATATGGGTGGCACAACCAGTGCTGCAGGCCCACTAGCATTTGCATTATAGGCCCTGGCACCTCTAGTGCGCTTTACTAGGGGCTTACTAGTAAATCAAATATGGCAATCATGGCTACACCAATTACATACAATTTACACAGAAAGCATATGCACTTTAGCAGTGGCCAGCAGTGGTAAAGTGCTCAGAGTTCAAAAGCCAACAGCAACAGGTCAGAAAAAATAGGAGGCAGGAGGCAAAAAGACTGGGAATGACCCTGCAGAAAGGGCCATTTCCAACAGGGTCCAACTTTCTCTCTAACAACTCTCTCTTTCTCCACCTCAACCGTTAGTGTATTATTCAATACTGTTTGGCATTGTGGGCCAGAATTAACAGAAAATGGAAAATACAATGCAAAGCTGTTCCAGACAGTGGCCCCTAGAATTTGTCTTGCCTGGGGCCCACAAATTCCTTAAGTTGACATTAGATCAACTGCAGGCTATGGTATTGTCTTGATCGACTGCTGTGGCCCAACCATGGCCCTCTGGCTTCATTCTTGCCATGGCCTTCTGCACTGTTATGCTGGTTAGAACATTGGTTTGAACTGGGACTGGTTCTCCTGCAGCTTTTCATCCGAATTTTCTACATGCCTAACCTCATTCATTTTTAAAACCTGTTGTGTCTCTTTATTTCTGGAACCCATTGATAACTAGGGCAATGTAATAACTCCAGTTTGTTTATATTAGCTTGCAATGCAGTTTTAGGTGCAGGGACTTCCTGTCCTTTTAATGCCACATCTGAATCCTTCAGGTGGATATTTTAATGGGGGGGGGGACTTGGCTGTGACCACAAAGGTGCTAGAGAACTTAATTCTCAGAAAGATAACCTATGTACAGGAAATAACCCATTTACAAAGTTGAGGAAAACTTATGATTGAAGTGGCATACCTACATGACCAAACTAAAATGGTCTGTGAATCCTGAGATATACCTGGACGTATGGTCAAGAAAGAGGCTGCTGAGACTCTTGCTATAGTTCTCAAAAACAAGGCTGCTCAGCTGATTTTTCGTAAGTATTTCCATTGATATTATGTAAGATATATTGTCAGCAACATCGGGTAGTTGTCATCAAACGAGCATATTCGGTGAATGATGACCTACCATTTTTGTCTGAAGAGGCTTCGGATTTGATTGAAGGGTAAATTACAGAGCTAGGACCATAGCATTGTATTAAAGAGCTGAAAACAGCAATAGTGTATATGTACCTGACTTTATAGACTATGTGCCAATTTATTAAGTCTTAACCGTAAGACATTCAGCGACGCTACCAGTGAATGCAAAGCCTTCAACCCTGAATTCTTGTCAAAGTAGAAATAATATTGAAACATTGCATTTCATATTGCATCCTCTAGTTACTTAACATCGAGCAATAATTTTTATAGTCATTGCTGCAGTCAAATGGCACATATATGCTGAGTTGGTAATAAGCTGGGTGTTTTAAGGTAGCTCGGTATGTCAAAGCGAGGGCTAGATGCTGTGAAGATTTGGCATTTAAATCTTGCTGCTTCAGTTTTGTTTGACTCCCACCTCACAATGGTCTTTGCATTTTCAGAAAGGGACTCGCCTCTGGTTTCTTCTTTCTCCAGATTAAAAGAACATCTGTTCAGTCTTACCCACGTGTAATTTTAGTTTATTTACACATAGCTTTTAAAATTGAAGGTAGTACTCATTATGCAGATGATCAAGGTTATCCTCTTTTTGCAGCTAATGGGATATTTTTACAGCTAATTTGTGTCTGTCTGTACTTTGCAATGTTAACTGAAACAAATAGAAACATTCCTGAAAAAAACGCCAATCACAGAAAACAAAGGAAGGACATGTAGACAGGGGGGCAGTATAGGGTCTTTATCCACCATGCACCGCGCTTCCCAGGGCCCCTCTCTCCTTCAGCAATATCTTGATGGATTTTTAAATGGAAGCAATAATCTTCAATAATAATGAGGCATCTTATAGGGCCATACAACTACATGGTGCCTGACGCAATGTTTTCTCTTCCCTAAAGTATATAATATTTTATACATAGAAGACGTGTTAGTGGCGCCTGAGAAAAATGGAAGAACCATCCAAAGGGCTTTCATGTGGTTTAGGCCCTACAGATCGTAAAACTGTCTGCTAAATCTGGCTTCATGCATTGCCTCTTTTATATATTTGGACCTTATAGTGAGTAACCAAGTAAATGGAACATAGAGCTGTGTAATCAGAGATGACCTATACAAACAGTAATAGTTATGGTATGGAAAGATTGAAGTCGCAATGCAGAATTGTATTTTCAGTGCCATGTTCGGAAGTTTGAACAAGCCATGTAACAAATGGTCTGTGTGAAAAGATGTTAGCCCTCAATATGACATTTGCGGTAAATGCTGCCTGCTGTCGCGGTGACGGCCGCCAATATACCTCCACGGTGGTGAATAGCCATTTGGCATATTATGACACACACACAGAAAACTGACAGAATACTGCCACATACACAAATCCACCAGCCCAAAGGTCAGTGGTAAAGTGTTGGTACGAACACCCATACAGTTACGCCAACAAAACAACGCCCATCACATTATGACCCACAAATCACCACAGTGGACATTCAATGGCGGTAAACCATTGGCGATACACACTGGCCCACTCAGAATGGGCACCCCAATACAAAACAACACAACACTGGCCTAAACAAAAATCACACACCTGACACTGATACACACACCACACCCACAACACTATAAAACACACTCCCACATTACACAGTACCCTTTACGAATACCAATAATCGCCACAAGACTAACACGAAGACCACTGAAGCAACTACACACACACCACAAACACCCATCCATCCATCACACACCCCACATCCCACATCCCACACCCCACCACATCACTTAACACCCTGTGTACAACACACACCACACAACATCCATGTCCCCACTAAGGCACCCCCGTTTCTCTGATGAGGAGTTGCGGGTCATGGTGGGGGAAATAGTGAGTGTAGAGCCACAGCTGTTTGGATCACAGGTACAGCAGATATCCATTGCCAGGAAGATGGAGCTATGGCAGAGAATCTTGGACAGGGTGAACGCCGTGGGAAAGCATCCAAGAATATGGGACGACATCAGGAAGAGGTGGAATGACCTACAGGGGAAGGTACGTTCCATGGCAGCAAGGCACCAACTCCTCCCCCACAGCTCACAGCATGGGAGGATCAAGTCTTGGCAATCCTGCATCCTGAGGGACTCATTGGAGTTGCCGGAGGACTGGACACTGGTCAGTCAATATTTACTACTCATCACCCCCATACCTGCATGCCATCACACCCCTTCGTCCTCACTCCCATCACTCCACTCCATCCCACACACTGGGGCCTACACATCTGACTAACCCCAATTCCAAGCCCTGCATGGACAGCCCTCCCAATCCGTACACCATCGCCAAAGCATGCACAGCATGGAGAACTAACAATCCCACAATACATCACCATAGACAAACAAAGGTGGCAGGGCAACAGCAACGATAGAGGGGAAACTAGGGATGTACAATATGTCACAGACAAGAAGCATAATACATCACTTTCATCCCCACAGGTGCTTCAGCCAATCTCAGCAGCAAGGAGGTGTTACGACTTTCCAGTCCCCCAACAGAAGATGTCCCCAGTGATGACATTAACTCTGGACTTCAGGATCTGGATGAACTACCTGGCCTATCAGGGACCACTGGTCAGTCAGCCACCCGAGCCCACTCACATTCCACCACAGAGCCTCCCCATCAGTATCCAACACTACAGCACCTACCCAATGTCCCCACACCTCTGTCCCCAGGACACGTCAATCAGCAGTGTGCCCACCTGTACAGGGACCCTAGTCCACACCTTACCCCCTAGACAATCAGGGACCTGGGGTCAGTGGGCACACTGTTCAGAGGACAAAGGCACAAGGGAGCAGGGACACTAGGAAGACTGCTGTGCACCAGGGGGAGGACAAGCCCAGGGAACCAACTCTCCAGGAGGCACTCGCTAATGTCCTGGGGGCTTACCAACAATCCCAGGACAAGATGGGCCAGATCCTTACCAACAGGCAGGAGACCAAGCGGCTGCTGGAGGAACACCATCAGGAAATCATGGGGGATTTGCAGGCCCTCAACACCACATGGTCTCCATAGCAAGGGTGCTGGCAAACATGGAAAACATCATGAGTGAATGGACAGTACACCAGCGGGCCCCTACCACTAGCCAGTCTACTGACCAGAACACCACTTCCGCTGCAGCTAGTGGGCAGGAGCCCCCATGCCAAAGAACCCAGAGGCCATCAGCACCCCTCAACATGCAGAAGGTGAACCACCCCGAAACCGTTCCCTGTGACTCAAACAGAAGCCAGAGACACTTACCAAGACCACGTCAGGAAATGAGACCCTCCTGAATGTCCCCCTTGTGTCCCACCCTGTCACCTTGTCCACTTTGAACTGCCTGTGCTCTCCTTCCTATGGCCCCTTGGACACTGGACCTGTGCTACAAATAGACTGGAACAATACCCTGGACTTTCCTCAACCATCACCCCATCCCATTGCACTTTTCCATCAATTATTGCACTAAAATAAACAATCTTGAACACAACTTGAGTGAAAGTGTTTTATGTGCTGACAATGTGGATTTAAAAAACAGTCACATCATGCGCAAATGATCTGAACACTGTGATAGCATACAAGTAATGACCTGTAGCTGTCTGTAGCCATCACATCTGTACACAGTTGTTATATCACCAGCATCTGCAAAATGAGAAGCCATAGGTGACAGTAAGTAGAGATGCACAGGAAGTGAATGCCATCATGCTACAGCCACACAGAAGACATCAATAATCAGAGGAATGGTCAGTTCCACTGTCTCACCTGTGTGTCATTGGAAGTATTGACGTATAACTGATGATCTGTGGTCCACATCCTCATCCTCTGCCTCCTCATCCTCATTGTCCTCGGGGTCCACTGCTGCCACAGGGACATTTCCAGGCTCCTGCTGCTGCCTATTAGGGACATGTCGTCTGAGGGCTAGGTTGTTCAACATGCAGCGTGCCACTACTATCTGGTAGACCTTCTCGGGTGAGTAGCACAGGGATCCACCTGTTAGATGGAGACATCTTAACCTGCCCTTCAGGAGGCCAAAGGTCATTTCAATAATTCTACTGGTTCGCCCATGTGCATCATTATAATGGTTCTCAGCCCCTGTCCTTGCATTCCTCACAGAGGTCAGAAGCCACAATAGGTTTTGGGTAATCTGAACATATTGAGGGTCAAACATGAAACTTATACAACGGTATGGAGCTTACACCAGAAGGCAAACATTGACATCCATAGGGTGGGGAGTCAGGCTCACCTGTTAGCCACACCCTGTGCCTCTGTAGTTGTGCCATAATATTTGGGATGCTGCTATTCCTCAGGACGAAGACGTCATGCACCAACCCAGGAGACTTGGCAGTGACATGGGAGATGTACTGGTCCGCCAGGCACACCATTTGCACATTGAGTGAGTGGAAACTCTCTTGATTCATGAACACCTGTTCATTCTGGCAGGGGGGACAAATGCAACATGTGTACTGTCAATCGCCCCAATAATATTGTGAATATGTCCCATTGCATAGAATCCTGCCTTCACAGTGGCCAAAGCAATGCAGCTGCACATGTGTTTCACCAAGGCAGACAAAGCCCTTGCTAGCACAATTGAGAACATTGGCTGTGACATTCCTGCTGCCAAGCACACTGTCACTTGGAAAGAGCCAGTTGCCAGGAAATGGAGCACTGATAGAACCTGCACAAGAGGGGGGATCCCAGTGGGATGACGGATAGCTGATATCAGATCAGGCTCCAGTTGAGCACAAAGCTCTGGGATTGTGTACCTCTCCAGTCTATAGGTCAGTATTATGTGCCTGTCCTCCAGTGTAACCAAGTCCACAAGGGGGCTGTACACAGGGTCTTGTCTCCTCCTCCTATACATCCACAGTGGTAGGCATCTAAGGGACACAAGAGTGAGTAGGGTGTCACAATTTGAACAATGGAACCACCTCCTCAGTACACATTGGGCATTGATGTAATGGGACAATGGGAATGTCAATGTATGTGCAAATTGTAGCAATGACGCAGTTATGGATTATCTGAATGTAATCCACCACCATGAAATGGCGAGTGTCTGTCCTGTATCTAGGGACAGGTGGAAGTGAGGTAACGCCACCAACACTGAGCGTCATGGCGGAAGGCAGTCCTGCACCGCTATTGGAATCCTCGTTGGCTAATATGGGGCTCTATGGGTATAGTGGCCAATGGGGATCAGCGGCAGTGGTAACGGCGTACACCGCCATGGCCGTGACTGCCATTTTCTATGTTAATCCTCACTTAATTCCTGACTTTCCACAGGACAACACCTACACTGCGTGTGCTGCTGTGACCTGCGTCTGGATCCTGCCATGGCCCGTGTGACCGGGGAAAAGGCCCCTGTCTTCACTTCAGAGGAGTTGGAGCGCTTGGTAGATGGGGTCCTACTGCAGTGTAGACAGCTGTATGGGCCTCCAGACCAACAGGTGAGTACACCTTGGGCATGATGCACGTGACAAGGTTGCATGGAGATGTGTGAGCAAGCATCATGTCTTTTGGGGAGGTGGTACGTCTGGTGGTAGTGTACATGATAGGCGCTGGGTGATGTATGTGTCAATGGAGCTAGAAATGAGATTTGTGGGCCATATGTATGACAGGCTGGATTGTATGTGTAATGGTGTCCTCCTGTCTGTGTTTCCTTTGCAGGTCAGCCCCCATCAGAAGAACGGATTGTGGCATGCCATCACCAAGGATGTGGGGACCCTGGGGGTCTACAGCAGGCAGAGCACCCACTGTAGGAAAAGGTGGGAGGACCTGAGATGCTGGACCCGGAAGACCACGGAGGCTCATCTGGGGATGGCCTCCCAACGAGGGTGGGATGCCTGTTGGGACCTCACCCACCTGATGGCCTGCATACTGGCGGTCTTGAGGGCTTCACAGCAGCCACAAGGGGGTGAGTAGAGTGGGCGTTACAACTATAATTGGTAGGTGGCATGGGATCCTGGTGGTGGGTGTCAGTTAGTGGGTGCCCCTTAATGCCAGGTCAGACATTGCAGTGTGATCCAGCTCAAGGGTAATGGTTGCATTGCAAAATTTGATAAACTAGCAAGGTTGCATTCCATGTCAGACAGGGCTTAGTGACTCCCAGGAGGGGTGCCATTGGTGGGGGTTGGCTCATATCTTGCTTTGGTACCTAGCCAATGTAATGCCTGTGCGATTCATGGTGCTCAATCCTTATCCCTGTGTGTGATGGTAATGTGTATGCCATCTGTGGATTTGGTGCTGTAATTGACCCAGTGCTCCCTTTCTCACTCATCCTCTTTCTTATTCTGTCATCCTGTCCATGTGTGCATTAGCATCATCTGGCGGAGGAGCAGGGGCACCAGCGACAGAGGGAGCTGCATCCCACAGGACCCAGGAGGCAGAGTCCACCAACGCCGAGGGGATCAGTAGGACGGAGGGCGAGGGGAGCACTAGGGTGGAGACAGGAAGTGACAACACTCACCCAGATACCTCCTCTGATGGAAGCTCCCTGGTGGCGGCAGACACCTCTACGACCACCCCAGCTACAGGTACAGCTGCCACCCCCGTACCAGCACCGCCCTCCCAATAGCCCCTCATCGAGTTGCCATAGCCTGCCCACACAGGAGGGTGGACATCTCCTTCGCCCCAGGCACCTCAGGCCCTGCCCTAGGCAGCCCTGCTGCCCGCAGTGAGGAGGCTATTGACCTCCTGAGATCCATCTATGTAGGGCAGTCAACCATTGTGAATGCCATCTGGGGACTGGTATCTCCGATGCAACATTACAATGCGTTGCTGGAGGGCATTCACTGTGGATTGACGGCCCAAAAGAGATCATTCCAGGATTTGGCCTCCTCTCTGATGGCAGCCATTGTCCCTGTTCCTTCCATCTCCCCTCCCCAATCTCCTCCACCCCATCCCATGCACACATACAGACAAGCATGCACAAAAACATCACTCAAGAGTGGCACAGGCAGCATACTTCAGGCCAGAAGCACTCACACAAACAACAGACAGTTGCACACACAACAACATCTATCACCTCCACTTTCTCCCCCTCCTCCTCCACCTCCCTCCCAGTCATGTCCACACTCACACCTGCATGCACTACATCTACATCCACTAACAGCATCATCACACCAAGCAGAACACACACCTCACTGGCAGACACTTCCACAACATCCATCCACGCATCCCCTGTGTCCTCTCCCACCCTGTCTCCACCCTCCTAAGAGACACAAACGCATGCACTCAGACACCCAACAGCCATCCACCTCACATCATGCACCCAAGACCAGCAGACATACACCTCCAACAACCACTCCCTCAACCTCCACTCCCATCCCTCCTCCCTCATCCCACCCCACCGTCCCTAAGAAGCTTTTCCTTGCCCAACTTGACCTCTTCCCTCCCCCGCACCCCCTGGTCCTACCCGTAAGAGCAGGGTCACAATGACCTAGCCCAGACCTCAGTCAAACAGTCCATGGGGACAGTGGAGGCACCTCTTCTTCGTGGTGGCAAGAAAGGGAAGGATCCGACTCCACCACCCAAGAGAGGGAAGGATCCCACTTCACCACTCAAGAGAGGGAAGGATCCCACTCCATCACCCAAGAGAGGGAAGGATCCTACTCCACCACCCAAGAGAGGGAAGGATCTCACTCTACCACCCAAGAAAGGGAAGGTTCCCACTCCACTAACTAAGAGAGGCAAGAGGCCCCCTCCAACAGCAGTGGGCAAGGAGCCCTCACATCCAGCAGAGGCTGTCAGGGTTTCCCCTCCATCAGCAGTGGGTAAGGTTCCCTCACCTCCAGCAGAGGCTTGCAGGGTTCCCCCTCCATCAGCAGTGGGCAAGAAGCAGCCCTCAACTCCAGCTGGGACATAGCAGCCCTCACCTCCAGCTGGGACACAGCAGACCTCACCTCCAGCAGAAGGCATGTAGGCCACCCTCCAGGGACTGTTGGACAATGATCCTCCTCCAGAACCAGTGAGCAAGTTCCCCACCTCAGCGACTGTAACCTCACACTACCCAGCAAAGAGAAATGGTCATGAAGCCCCTTCCAGAACTAGTGGGCAAGTTTCTCACCTCAGAGACTGTGACCTTGCACTCCCCAGCAAAGAGAAATGGGCATGGAGCCCCCTCCAGAACCAGTGGGCAAGTTCCCCACTTCAGCTGAGGTGCCCCCATCCCCTCTTCCCCATGAGGTGCCTGGCCATTCCCAACATGATGCTTAGTGCGGATTTCATCAGGGAACAAGTTAGGCCTTGGACTTTGCCCTGTGGCCATGTGGGCTTTTTGTACTTTGGACTGGCCATTGGCCCTTTCTGAACAGTGACTCAAATATCTCTTGTCACAGGGACAGTATGGTGGCTGTTGGCATCAAATTAGACTAACAGTTCTGGCTAAATGTTGTCCGTGCATTATTATGACATGTGTCCTGTGTGACTGATTTTCTTCTGCAGCTGGTTGTGTGTATGGTGTGTGTTGCACGTGTGTGTGTCACTCTCCTTTTCCTCCCTCCCTCCCTTGTGTGCTAGGTGGCTGTACTCACCATCTTCATCGGCGCTGGTGTTCTAGGTGGAGCATGGCGTAGATGAGCATCGGGAAGACTTGAAGTTCCGGTTCCATGGCGGCGTTGATCTTCTCTGTGTCTCTGATGGTGAGTCTTTTGTCTTCTGTGAAGTGTTTCCACCAGGCTTTTGATGGAGTTGGTACTGCCCTGGAAATCGTGGCGGTTGGTATGTCATAACATGGTGGGCGCTACCTTGTCTTCCACCTGGCTGTTGATGGCTACCGCCATGGTCAGTGATGTTTACACCCTGGTGGTTGGTGTGGTACATTTGGCTGTCAATGGAGGTTATCATAGTCATGATTTGGTGATAATTACTGCCAGCCTGTTGGCAATGTTGCTGCCACTTTAACAGTCACTTCCATTGTCATAATGACTACCTTTACCTTTGAGCAAAGCAGAAGAGAAAAGATCAAACCTGGCATGAATGTCACTATGTAGTTTTTGAGTAATTTGCTCATTTTCTGTTGACGAAACGGTTATGTAAGCAACGGATCCAAATGTGGAAATAGGTTATAAAAATGAACAGCTTTGAGTCTTCTCAAAGCATGCACACTGCTCACAGAACAGTATGTTGACTGAACCATCCCTATGCCAACACAACTTCTTTACCAGCATTGATAACTTCTCATATACACATGAAAAAGCGGCTTTGTAAAAACGCAATCAGATTTTTTCTCCCGGTTTCCTCTCACATTTGGAATGCATTTCTGATTGCTTTGGAATTTAAAAAAGTTTTACCAGGACACCTAAAGCGGTGACTGGCACTTTTCTCTGGATTTCTCCTGGAGTGTTTTGAGGATTTACATTTTCGTACAAGCAAATATAAACTGTAAAACTGTAAACTTCGCACTTGTATAGCCCACTACTCACCCGATAGGGTCTCAAGGTGCTGTACACATGCTGCTGTGGAACCCCTCTTGGCTTTTCCCTGTGAGGCACCCACTCCTGGGCACCCCCAGGGTGAAGCAAGGCATCCAAGTGTTGTCAGGGACATTGTGGAGATTAAGCAAGCTATTGCCCAGAGTGGGACCCATTAATTAGATTAGGCACTGAGGTGAGAATTATCTGGTCCAAGGGAATTGAGCCCAAGACCCGCCGAGGCTGGAATTGAACCCTGGTCGCGGGCCAGATCTCTGCATCAGGGTCTGCCGCTCGAACCATATACTGACATTTTTTCCCTGGGAACATTTACAAGCGCAAACGACTTTGTGAATATGGCCTCATATATTTAGCTGGAAGAAAGAGCACACACAGCCATAGGAACGAAGCGAACAATAAGAAAGTTTGAAGGGTTCTCAATTGAGTTAACTCCTTTTCTGTACCTTTCAGAACATAAGCGTGGCCTTTCATGCCAGCATTAGCTTTGACTGTTATTGTGCTGTGCTCTGAGTACATGCGATTGTTAAATGTGTTTGAAGCGTTTTCTCTTACTGCAGATGGTAGCACCATTATTAACAAAAGCGATACCAACATATTTTTGCATGGTGCGTGCGTGACCCTAAAATCCACCATACTAGCACACGGTGAGCAGTCCCCGACAAAGCCAATCTCATCTCAGTGTGTTCCTTGTGGCCTGAATAGAAGTGTAACACCATCTACTTCTCCAGAGGCTCTGCGTGTCACCTCTGTAATGCACGCCGCCTCCAACAGCCTCAGGCTCAGTAATAATGCTGCCTTTCCAAATTGTTGAAGGTTGCTCATTTTATGCCTGAAAGTACAGTTCTTAACAAAGAACAAAGGTGCCCATATTTCTCTATGAATATAGATTGCCTTTTTTTGCAGCTTTGCGCGAAGAAAAGGCACTGTAGATGTAAGAAAATGGCATAATGGATGTATTCACATTTTAGTTATTTCAAAAAGAATGATTCCCGTCGAGATTTCTCTAGAGCTGTAGATGTTTCTCTGGATGTCTGAGAATTCCTATTCACCTTGGCCATGAGCATCCACTTAGGCCTGGGCAAAATATAAATTAAGCTTCATTATGTTTGCTTTGCGAAATTCCTGAAATTACACCATGTCACATAATTATGCCACAATTCGTGACATTTTAGCGCAAAAGAGCGGGAACAACAGAAGCAACCAGAACATATCAGTTTATTGTTGGCAGCAATTGTGTTTTTGCACTATTTGTGAGCTGCACACTAAATTGACTCTAGGATGTATTTCACACTGAAATATAGTGCTAATGATGGATCGTCAAATTAACTATAACTTGCACACCTCCATACACAGTGCTGTGAACTTGCTAGCCACAATAACTGAACCTTAATTCACACCTTCCCCATGCACTGCTTATACCCTTTCATATTCCATGACCTGTTAAATCATAGCATTCATAATAACACTCATGACATCTCCAGTGACATCATTTATGAGAACACCATGCATGTTAGCAGGCTGTATTATATTTCAAAATGATATGCAAACTGATTATACGTGTAGAAATATATATCTATATATATATTTTTTTTCACTAAAAAAACAAAGGTTACAGAGATGTTACAGATTTACATTTAAACACACAAAATCATAGAAATTCAGCAGTTATAGTTACAGTTATCTCAAGTCATTTTAATGTTAATCCATCCACCACCACGCACTGCCAAAGAGCCGGCCCTGTAGCCAGGCCATGCAGTCTACCCCATATAAGCACCCAACCCAGCCCCAGGCATGGCTTCCGGTCATGCATGGCAAGGATTGGCCACAGGCCCTGTGACCAAACTCCTAAAGGCACCGAACCCTATGCCACGCATATCATTTGGCCATGCACAGCAGGGGCTGGCCACAGGGCATGCTCTGTGGCCAGGCCCTGTGGCCTACATCTCTAAGCACCCATCCCTGCAGTAGGGTTTGGCTGCTTCCAGCAAGCAGAAGCACTTTGACAGCTTCAGCTTGCTGTTGCTGGGAGAGAGCTGTAACATCTTCCTCCAAGCAAAAGCTAACAGCTATCTTCTGAGGCTGGGCATCTTGGGAGATAGCAGTAGCCAGCCCTGAGGGGATGGTCCCTAAGGCCAATAATGGCTCTTGGAGGGGGGCACATAGCCCCCCTGCTTTAATTGTTATGGGCCAGCATCTGAAAGGTGGTGGTCCTTGGGCCCATAGATATCTGGGGGGCCGTCCAGCCCCTCTTCTACTCTAAATTATGTTTTTTGTTCCAGGGTATCCCACATTATGCGGCACCCCACATCATTCTTGTAGCCCTGGAGAGTTGATGATCCCTGGGGCATATTTAAATCCTGGGTGGGGGGGTTTGTGTGCCCCCCTCCTTTATTTAAAACAGCCCTGGGGAGGTGGTGGTCCCCTGGGCTTAATGAGCCCATTCCATTTTTTAATAAAGCCCTAGGGAGGTGGTGGTCCCTGGGGCTAAAAGGAGCCCTAAGATGGGGGCCCTATGTGCCTCCCTCTTAAATGTTTGCAAAGATCTTTATGCCCCCCAGACCTGGCACACCCAGGGGCTTTTCTGAGAACAAGCATGGGAGACCATGCTTGTTTTAAAAAAAAAAATATTTATCACAAATTTGCGAGTCCGCAGTGAATCTGCTGCAAAACATTTTTAAAAATGCTTGTTTGCCTTGGCAGGATTCTAGATTCTAGAGGGTCTCCAGCACCAAGGCTAGGGGGTGAGGGTATTCCTACCCTGCCCCTTTTTCTTTTTTCGTGTGGGACTCAGGTGAGTCTGAGTACCAAAACGACTGCCTGGTTAAAATGTTAGCAGCCAATCAGATCTCTGCACCTGATTGGGAGGATTTGCGAAGTGTTTACATCTCTAGATATATAAATGTGATGTTTTTAAAATATCTCAAAAACTACTGAACAGATTTACACCAAATGACACAAAAGGGCACTTTCTGGCGAAAAGCTACCTTTCTGCCAAAGTTGGTGTAATTCCATTCAGCAGTATGGGCTGTAGTCATGTCTAAAATTACATGGGGAAAAAGCATTTCGGGACCCCCTTCCTTTTTCTCAGCTCGTGCTTGACAAATCAACCCTAAACTTTCAAGAAAGCAGCTAAAGTGAATGTCTGCGTCAAAGTTATTGGCAGAGCAGTAAAAACTTTTCCTATGGAAACTGGGTCTTAGGTATAACTATCTAAAAAGGTTAAAGTAACATTATAGCTAGGCGACTATTCTAGTGACAAAATGAACATTTTGCTTTCTTCCTCCTATGTGTTCTGACCAGTTTTTGTTGGCTTTAGGACTCTGTGCACTTTACCACTGCTAATCAGTGCAAATGTGCATATGCTGTCTGTGTGAATTGTATTGTTGATTGATTTATCCATGATTGGCATATTTTATTTACCAGTAAGACCCTAGTAAAGTGCACTAGAGGTTCCCTGGGCCTCTAAATAAAATGCTACTATTGGGCCTGCAGCACTGGTTGTGCAATCCACATTAGTAGCCCAGTAAACATGGCTCAGACCAGCCACTGAGGAGTTTGTGTGTGTAGTCTTGCACTGCTAATTCGATCTGGCAAGTGTACCCACTTGGCAGTCCTAAACGTTCTTTTTTTTAATATATGTAAGGCACCCCTAATGTAGGGCCTATGTAGCCCCATGGCCAGGGTGCAGTTTATATTAAAGGTGGGACATGTACTGATGTGTGCTACATATCCTAACAGTGAAATACTGCTTGTTAGACCTGACAGCCTTAGGGTGGTCACTTCTAACTTTTTGCCTGCCTCCCTCCACTTTTTAGAAACTGTTTTTGCTGGTTTTAAGACTCTGCACACTTTACCACTGCTAACCAGTACTAACGTGTATATGCTCTCTCCCTTTAAACATAGTAACATTGGATCATACCCAATTGGATCATTTAATTTACTTATAAGTCCCTGGTAAAGTGCACTATATGTGCCCAGGGCCTGTAGATTAACTGGTACTAGTGGGCCTGCAGCACTGATTGTGCCACCCACTTAAGTAGCTCCTTACCTTTGACTCAGGCCTGCCATTGCAAGGTCTGTGTGTGCAGTTTCACTGACAATTCGACTTGGCATTTAAAAGTACTTGCCAAGCCTAAAACCCCCCTTTTTCTACATATAAGTCACCCCTAAGGTATGCCATAAGTGCCCCATAGAGCAGGGTGCTGTGTAGGCAAAAGGCAGGACATGTACCTGTGTATTTTACATGGTAATGTAAAACCCCTAAATTTGTTTTTTACACTGCTGTGAAGCTTGCTCTCTTCATAGGCTAACATTGGGGCTGCTGTCATATATTGTTTGAGTCGTAGCTGCTGATCTGAAAGGAGTAGGAAGGTCATATTTAGTATGGCTAGAATGGTAATACAAACTACTGCTGACTGATGAAATTGGATTTAATATCACTATTTTAGAAATGCCACTTTTAGAAAGTTGGCCATGTTAGTACTGAACCACATAAGAGAATAGGGCAGTTGAGACTATGGTGAGAAAACTCATTAGGTAAGTTAAGAAAATAATAGAATGAGCAAGAGCAGACTAAGCAAGCATAGACCTTATTCTCAGAAGAGCTGGTGATGGACTGACTTGAATTCCAAAGTTCTTCACTAATTAAAATAACCAAAATCCAATCAATTGGTCTTTCAGGTGGGCACATTCTGGGAGTCAGTTTCAGCAACCAATCATTGCAGATGGCACCATCAAGTATGCAACTTTCAGAAATTTTTCCAGAAAAAGTGTGTTGTCATCTTCCTCCGGTTACAGGGTTCTGCCAAAATATTGCATTTTCCTAATCATTTACATCTTACTGTTCCTTTCACATGAGCCACAGTAAACTAGGTTATAATTACTTCACATTGGCTTCATGAGTTTTCCTGTGCGATTCAGTAGCTAGAACAAATATTGTTACATTAACTAAATTTGGAACATGCTCCTTTCCTGAAATACAGTAGAACATTCAACATTATGGGCCTGATTCTAACTTTGGAGGACGGTGTTAAACCGTCCCAAAAGTGGCGGATATACCACCTACCGTATTACGAGTCCATTATATCCTATGGAACTCGTAATACGGTAGGTGGTATATCCGCCACTTTTGGGACGGTTTAACACCGTCCTCCAAAGTTAGAATCAGGCCCTATATTTGCTGCCTAAGGAAAGAATTCAGATCAGAGGGTACAGAATAAACAAACAATTTTTTCATTGCTGCTTGCAAAATGAATCTTAAGGAATCCTAAATACACAATAATACATTTAATACATTAACACTTATTCCGCACCTTAAAGTTTAAATCAAATAAGCAAAGCAAATTATTTAATTTCAAGCATTATTTATGACATGTTAGAACAATTTTGAACATATTTTATTTTTCTGAACACGTAATTCATAATAATGAAAAACATTTATTTCAATGTAAGTGTGTTTAATTCATATTCAATTAATACTCATCATACATTTTATTTCTACTATTTTACTTGGAATTAATACTTTCATATTAATATTCATTATTAATTCACACATTTGTGAATGCAGTTCTTCATGTTAAACTTGATGTAAAAAATGTGATGGTAGGCACACATATCCACCACATTTAAACATTATATTTACTACATTATTTTCAAAGTTAGGCCTTTAAAACTTCAGATTTATTAGCTGCCATATGCTGTTTCTATTCAACTAATTTATTAATAAAACTTGATCCCCCTCAATCCCTCCTCTGACTGCAATCTATGCCTATGCAATGTATGCCTTTACAAGAGAATTATTCGCATTTACAATTAAACAAGTCAAAGCCTTGTAGTTTGATAACACATAGATCTAGGATTGTGGTAATTGTCAATTCTCTTCATCGTCTCATAAAACCTATTCTCCACTTCCATTTCTTCCCTCCTCTGTTTATTCTTTCCCTTTTGTCTTTTCCAGAAATTGTATGCCTTGTAAAATCCAAGTGAACAAATTATGCTCACTATCACAATCAATAAAGTTGTGTTTCTCAAAACCATTTCCAAAGTTAATAAACCAAGATCCTATCTTAGGGAATACTTCACCTACTGTTTCCAAAACATTAGTCTCTTTTAAGTCATTTTAGTCATTTTTCAGATTTGTCAGATTAGTTAAATATCTCCCTTTCTCTCTGCTGTTATTAGGTATGTATGTGCAACAGTGTTGTGATTTCAAAACTCTGCAGACTCCAACCTATTTTTCTAAAATAATGTCTAACAGAAGGTGATTCTGAAAAATCATAGACCTTGCAGCAACCATATCTGTGTCTATTAGGAGAACTGCACTTAAAAAATCAGTTGACATCTTATCTACAATCTTTTATAAATTCCTTATCTTTATGTCATTCAAGACCACTCCCACTGATAGAATAATAGCTCCAAAAATATTTCCTGTAATTTCTGAACCACTTGCTCCTCTTTTAAATCTAATTTAGGTCTCTCAGTCTCAGGATTGTTGATGTCATCCACTTGGTTCATTTTCTGGAAAACCACTTCCAAATAGCATGTACCATACCAGCCTTTCGGCAGTTTGTAATAAGCGTTCATACCAAATATGTAATGGACACAAGGTACAGCAGGGTCTTGTCCATCTAGCATAAAATCCCATACACTCTTGAAGAGGAACACATGGCTGCATTCACTCATTCCTACAAACGTATTGTCAGTTTTTGTTTGCGGTCTAAATACACAAAGTTTGCCTACATGTTGCCAATCTAAAGCTAAGTGTCCTTGTGTATCTGGTGTGGTGTGAAATGATTTCCTCTTTGTTAGAAATTGGGTATTTGGTTGACAGTCAGGTTGCACCCTGTTCAAGCAAGGACTCTCACTCTAGTCAGGGTAAAAGAGAATCACCCCCAGCTAACCCCTGCTTACCCCTTTGGTAGCTTGGCTGAGCAGTAGGCTTAACTTCAGAGTGCTAGGTGTAAAGTATTTGTACCAATACACACAGGCCCTCATTCTGACCCTGGCGGTCGGCGGAGAGACGGCGGTCGGACCGCGAACAGACCGGCGGTATTAAAAATGGCATTCTGACCGCGGCGGTCCCCGCTGCGACCGACCGCTACTTCTCCACTCCGACCGCCGCGGCGGTCATGACCGCGGGGCTGGAGTTTGCGCACTCCGTCCCGGCGGTCGTCCCAAGACCGCCAAGGGTATTATGACCCTGCCTACCGCCGCGGTTTCTTGCGGGCGGGAACCGCCGTGCGAACCATGGCGGTAAGCACTATCGGGGCCAGGGAATTCCTTCCCTGGCACTGATAGGGGTCTCCCCCACCCCCCACTACCCACCCGAGTCCTCCCCCCACACCCTCCACCCCCCTGCCACCCCCCAGAGGTGGTACGAACCCCCTCCCCACCCCCACCCCGACATGCACATACATGTACCGCGACATGCACACACCCCCAACATGCACATATACACACCCCCTACACACACATACACAACGGGGACACATACCCGCACACATACATGCCGACATGCGCACCTGCCGAACAGCACACATTACCCATAGACACAGCAGCACCCCCCGCCCGCATACACGCACTCACACACCCCCTCTACACACTCACACGCACACCCCCATGCACGCCCACATCACACAACACCCCCCCACCCCCTCCCCTCACGGACGATCAACTTACCTTGTGCGTTGGTCCTCCGGGAGGCGACGGGAGCCATAGGGACGTGACCGCCAACAGAAGACCGCCAACAGAAGACCGCCACACAGAAATGTGGGTCGTAATTCTGTGGGCGGTGTTCTGCTGGCGTGGCGGTGGAGGTTGACCAGTCTCCACTTTCCCGCCGACCGCCAGTGTGGCTGCTGGCGGTTTTCCAGCGGAACGCTCCCAGCGGTCAGAATGCGCACAGCGGCACACCGCCGCGGTCGGCGGTCTTCACCGCGGCGGTAACTCAGCGGTCTTGCGAAAAGACCGCCAAGGTCAGAATGAGGGCCACAGTAACTTAATGAAAATACTACAAAATGACACAACACAGGTTTAGAAAAATAGGAAATATTTATTGAAACAAAACAAGACCAAAATGACAAAATTCCACAATACAGAAGTCCAGTTATCAATTAAAAATCAAAAAGAGTCTTTAAGTAGTTTCAAACACACACTAACACTGTTAGCATGAAAATGTGCCTTGGGTGTGTCAAAAATAACCCTGCATGGACGAATGCGTGTCAAAAAGGGCTTGCGATGCGTTGATTTCACTCCCGAGCAGGACCTTGTGTCGTTTCTCCTTTTGCCAGGTTGGGCGCGTCGTTTGTTCTCTCCACAGGAGAGCGATGCATCGATCCGGTCAGCACTCTCCGGTCTGGGCAGGCCTTGTGTTGTTTTTACACACCCATTGGTACTTGAGTCGGAAATCCAGCTGCACGAGGATTCGAAAACCACGCAGCGCGGGTTGCGATCTCCCAGCCTCCGTCAGCGATGCTGTGTGTTATTTCTACTGGTCCATGCATCGATTCTTCGGTCGCATTTCCAGCGAGCGTCGATTTTCAGCTGCGGAGCCGGTGGCGCGACGTTTCTTGAGCTGCAGATCGGTGTTGCGTCGATCTTTTCCCTGCACTGCACTCTGTGTGTGGATTTCCTTTTCTTTAGGCTGCCAGCTTCTCGTTTCTGGGTCCCAGCAACTGGATGGGCACCACAGGGCAGAGTAGGAGTCTCTCCAGAAACTCCAGGTGCTGGCAGAGAGAAGTCTTTGCTGTCCCTGAGACTTCAAACAACAGGAGGCAAGCTCTAAACCAAGCCCTTGGAAATTTCTTCTCAGGATGGAAGGCACACAAAGTCCAATCTTTGCCCTCTTACTCTGGCAGAAGCAGCAACTGCAGGATTGCTCCACAAAGCACAGTCACAGGCAGGGCAGCTCTTCTTCCTCAGCTCTTCTCCAGGTAGAAGTTCCTCTTGTTTCTAGAAGGGTTTCTAAAGTCTGTGGTTTTGGGTGCCCTTCTTATACCCAATTTCTCCTTTGAAGTAGGCCTACTTCAAAGTAAAGTCTCTTTTGAATGTGAAATCCTGCCTTGCCCAGGCCAGGCCCCAGACATTCACCAGGGGGTTGGAGACGGCATTGTGTGAGGGCAGGCACAGCCCTTTCAGGTGTGAGTGACCACTCCTCCCCTCCCTCTTAGCACAGATAGCTCATCAGGATATGCAGGCTACACCCCAGCTCCCTTTGTGTCACTGTCTAGAGTGAGGTGCAACCAGCCCAACTGTCAAACCGACCCAGACAGGGAATCCACAAACAGGCAGAGTCACAGTAAAGGTATAAGCAAGAAAATGCTCACTTTCTAAAAGTGGCATTTTCAAACACACAATCTTAAAATCAACTTTACTAAAAGATGGATTTTTAAATTGTGAGCTCAGAGACACCCAAACTCCACATGTCCATCCGCTCCCAAAGGGAATCTACACTTTAATCAGATTTAAAGGTAGCCCCCATGTTAACCTATGAGAGGGACAGGCCTTGCAACAGTGAAAAACAATTTTAGCAATATTTCACTGTTAGGACATATAAAACACATTACTATATGTTCTACCTTAACCATACGATTCACCCTGCCCTTGGGGCTACCTAGGGCCTATCTTAGGGGTGTCTGACATCTAAGAAAAGGGAAGGTTTAGGCCTGACAAGTGGGTATAATTGCCAAGTCGAATTTACAGTTAAAACTGCACACACAGACACAGCAGTGGCAGGTCTGAGACATGATTACAGAGCTACTTATGTGGGTGGCACAACCAGTGCTGCAGTCCCACTAGTAGCATTTGATTTACAGGCCCTGGCACCTAGAGTGCACTTTACTAGGGACTTACTAGTAAATCAAATATGCCAATCATTGATAAGCCAATTGCATACACATTTTCTAAAGGAGCACTTGCACTTTAGCACTGGTTAGCAGTGGTAAAGTGCCCAAAGTAACAAAAACAGCCCAATCAGAGTCCAGCACATATCAACAACCTGGGGAACAGAGGCAAAAAGTTAAGGGAGACCACGTCAAGGATAAAAAGTCTGACAAAAAGACAGTAGCCTGCCCTCCCACAAAGGATTGCCACACCCCCTACTGCGACCCTGGCAGACTGGGTTGAACGGAAAGGGGACCTGGTGCACTTCTAAGCCACTTTTTGAAGTCTCCCCCACTTCAAAGACACATTTGAGTATTTGACAGGGCCTCTGCCCTACCTCATCAGACACTTGCTGGAGAAGAAACCTGAACCAGAACCTGCATCCTGCCAACAAGAACTGCTTGGCTGCCTAAAGAACTCACCTGACTGCTTTCTACAAAGGACTGCTGCCTTGCTGTTGCCCTGCTGCCTTGCTGAACTCTTCTCTGACTGTAAAAGTGCTCTCCAAGGGCTTGGATAGAGCTTGCCTCCTGTTCCCTGAAGTCTCAGGACCAAAAAGACTTCTCTTTTTCATTTGGACTCTTTGTGCGCCGAAAATTTTGACGCACAGCTTGTTCCGCGGCGAGAAAAACGCCGCACACCGACACTGATCGACCCGATGCCTTCGGGGCGACCGGAACTTCGATGCACAGCCTCGCAAGGTCAACGCCGCCCGATTTCCAGAGGGGAAATCGACGCAACGCCTGCCGTGAGAGCGAAACTTCAACGCACAGCCCCGCAGAACGACGCGCAGCCGGAAAACCAGCAGGAGAATCCACGCACAGACCCGAGACATCTGGTAATTCACGCGATCCACAGAAAGAGACTGTCCGCACGCCGGAAAACGATGCACGACTTCCCCGCGTTAAAAATAACGACGCAAGTCTGTGTGTGCTGGGGAGAAATCGACGCACACACCATTTTTCCACGTATCTTTTCTTCTGCGGCCCTTTGCAGAGATTTTCCACTCCAAACCAGGTACTTTGTGCTTGAAAGAGACTTTGTTTGCTTTTTAAAGACTTAAGACACTTTATATCACTTTCCAGTGATATCTCTACAATTTCACATTGCATCTTTGTTCGTTTTTGACCTACAATTATCCTGATAAATATTATATATTTTTCTAAACACTGTGTGGTGTATTTTTGTGGTGCTATATGGTGTTATTGTATGATTTATTGCACAAATACTTTACACATTGCCTTCTAAGTTAAGCCTGACTGCTCGTGCCAAGCTACCAGAGGGTGGGAACAGGATAATCTTGGATTGTGTGTGACTTACCCTGACTAGAGTGAGGGTTCTTGCTGCGACAGAGGGTAACCTGACTGCCAACCAAGAACCCCATTTCTAACATTGGTGATCAGCGGTGAGGATAGGACTTGTATTTGTGCAGTGACATACAGTAGCTAAGTATTTCACTACCTACCCACAGTTGAAGGTCAACTTGATTTTTATTTCTTTTTTGCAAATTTGTTTTTCCTGAAAATTTTCAAAAACTAAATCCTCACTCAACATGTCTCTGACTGGGTCTCAAATAGGAAACTTTGACCTAGTCCTGTTGGATATGTATACGGTCAGACAGCTAAGAGGGTTCTGAAGGGCAATGAGGGTACCCACCCAAGGGGCCTCCAAAAAGGAGGACTTTCAAGTGGCGCTGAGGGCCTGGGCAGAAGCCCATTTAGAAGAGGATGATGAGGAAGAGGAGCCAGAAAATGGCCCCTCAGAGGATTTGTTGCTATCTGTGGATGATGTTACCACTGCAATTGTGCCCCCTTCCAGACCAGGGAGCAGTGTCTCTTTGCAAAGCCTGACCGCAGAGGAAAGGAGAGAGGAAAGGGAGTTCCAATTGCAAATGGCAAAACTGAAAAATGAGGCTCAACAGGAGGAAAGATGGGCAGAGAGAGAAGCCAAGCAAGCTGAGGCTGAAAGAGCAGCCAAACAGATTGAAGCTGAAAGAGCTGAAGCTGCATCTGAGAGAGCCTTGGCTGAAAATAAACTGTTATTGGCTCATGAACTGAGTCTCAAGGAGCTGGATCTCAAGGCAAAGCAGTCTGAATCCAGCAATAATGGTGGCAGCATACTGACAGGACCTGCTGGAGAAAAAAAAGGTTTGTACACCCAAAAATGTGGTGCCCAGTTTTGTGGTGGGAGATGACACAGATAAATGGTTAGCTGCTTGTTAAGTTGCACTAATGGCACATGAGGTTCCTGAAGGGCAATGGGGGGTAGCTATGTGGGGTTATGTGCCGCCATTGGGGAGGGACACACTTCTCACATTGGATCAACCTGATCAAAACACATACCCACTTCAGAAAGCCACTTTACTTGCCAAGTTTGGGCTGACCCCTGAGGGATACCGTCAGAGGTTCAGGGACAGCACCAAACAAACCAAACAAACATGGGTAGATTTCTTTGACTTTTCCAGTAAGGCACTGAATGGATGGGTGCGGGGCAACGAAGTAGATAATTACAAAGGGTTATATGACTTGATTCTGAGAGAACATATGCTCAATAGTACTTTTACAGAGTTGCGCCAGCACTTAGTGGATAGTAAGCTGACTGATCCCAGGAAGCTTGCTGAGGAGGCGGACTTCTGGGTTAGCACCAGAGTGTCCAAGAAGGTACCTGGGGGGGACACCCACAAAGGTGGTCAGGGTTCCCACCAGAAGAAAGAGGGGGGAGATAAACTTACAGATAAGGAACTCTCCAAAGGCCCCCAAAAGAATTCCCAGGGAGGGGGTGGCAACCATTCCTTTTCCAGATTTGGGAAAAAGCCAGGGACTTATGACAAATCAGGGAGATCAAACCCCATATGTTTAGAGTGCTACCAATATGGTCACTATAAAGGCGACCCCTAGTGCTCCAAGAGGGCACCGTCCACTACTGGACAGACACCTGGGTTGACTAGTGTAGCGCTTGGGGAGATGGACCCAGATAGCTTTGGGGAACAGGTAGAGATTTCCCTAGTGTCCCTGGGAGAAGGAGAAATGGTGCCCAAAGCCCACATGCCCCAAAATATTTCCAAGTACAGGCAGTGGGTCACCATTGATGAGCAAAAGGTGGAGGCTCTGCGTGACACAGGAGCCAGTATGACTACTATCAAGAGTCAGCTGGTGTCAACAGAGCAGATAGTCCCTAATACATTCCACCAGGTCATAGTTGCTGACAATCGTGAGAGTCACCTACCGGTGGCTCTGGTTCCCTTTGAGTGGCGGGGTGTCTCTGGTACTCTGAAAGTAGCTGTGAGCCCTGCCATGCCAGTAGATTGTCTGTTAGGCAATGATCTTGAGCATACTGCTTGGAAAGAAGTAGAGCTCAGATCTCACCTGGAGATGTTAGGGTTACCTGAGTGGGTCTGCCTGACCACACGGTCCATGGCTGACCGAGAGGGAAGTCAAGGATGTCTGGAGCCTGGAACAATGGCCCAGAGAACTGCCAAGAGGAGGGACAAGGGGCGTGGGAAACCGGTCCCAGAAGTTCCCGCAGTGGTTGACGGGGCCCCTGAAGAGGAGGCTCCCAAGCCAACTGGGGAAGACATTGCCACCCTAGGGTGACCTACCTGAGCTTGCTGGCTGGCAAGTTCAGGGTGGACCCAACAGGGAGGAATTCTGCAAGGCGCAGAAAGAATGTCCCACTCTAGAGGGTCTGAGGAAGCAAGCCTCAGACCAGGCGGCAGGTGAAGCCTCTGGCGATCACCACATATATTGGGAGAATGATCTCCTCTACAGTGAGCCTAAGGTTCTGGCCTTTGGGGCACCGCGTGCGCTGGTGGTCCCCCACTGTTACCGAACCTTCCTACTGGGTCTGGCTCACGACATTCCCCTGGCAGGACATTTGGGGCAAGGCAAGACCTTTGACAGGCTTGTCACCCACTTTTATTGGCCCAGAATGATAAGTTCTGTAGATCTTGTCTTACCTGCCAGGCCAGTGGTAAAGCAGGAAAAAGGGTTAACACACCCCTGATCGCACTTCCTGTTGTTGGCACCCCCTTTGAAAGGGTGGGCATCGACATTGTTGGTCCATTGCACCCCAAAACTGCCCTAGGCAACAGGTTCATCCTGGTTTTGGTGGATCATGCCACCCGTTACCCCGAGGCAATCCCTCTGAGGACCGTAACTACACCGGTGGTGACCAGAACTCTGATGGGGATATTTACCCGTGTGGGATTCCCAAAGGAGATAGTGTCTGACAGAAGCACTAACTTCATGTCTGCATACATGAAGTCTCTGTGGGATGCGTGTGGTGTAACCTACAAGTTCACCACACCCTATCACCCCCAATCTAATGGTCTTGTGGAGAGATTCAACAAGACCTTGAAAGGCATGATTGGTGGCCTCCCTGAGGCCATGAGGCGTAAGTGGGACGTCCTCTTACCATGCCTTCTCTTTGCTTACAGAGAGGTCCCCCAGAGAGGGGTGGGGTTCAGTCCCTTTGAGCTTCTCTATGGGTACCCTGTCAGGGGACACTTAAGCATTGTCAAGGAGGGGTTGGAGAAAGCTCCAAAGGCGCCCCCTCAGGATGTGGTCAGCTACATGTTGGCCCTCCGCAACCAGATGACCCGCTTCTGGAATGAGGCCCAAAGTAACCTTGAGGCCAGTCAAGAGGTAATGAAACGCTGGTATGACCAGAAGGCCACCCTGGTACAGTTTCAACCTGGAGACAAAGTGTGGGTAATGGAGCCAGTAGAGCCTAGAGCTCTCCAGGACTGCTGGTCTGGCCCATTTGAAGTAAAGGAGCAGAAAGGGGAGGCCACTTACCTAGTGGACCTCCAAACCCTTAGGAACCCCCTAAGGGTGCTCCATGTCAACCGACTAAAGGCTCATTTTGAGAGGTCTGAGGTCAACATGGTTCTGTTCACAGATGAAGGAATAGAAGAGGAGAGTGAACCTCTACCCGAACTCCTATCTGCCCAAGAAGGTGATGGGTCAGTGAAAGGGGTCATTCTCTCTGACTCCCTGACTCTAAACCAGAAAGGAGACTGCTATGAGCTGTTGGAGCAGTTCTCCCCCCTGTTCTCCCTTACTCCTGGACTGACCCACCTCTGTGTTCATGAAATTGACACAGGTGACAGTCTTCCTGTGAAGAACAAAATTTGCAGGTTATCTGATAAGGTGAAGGCCAGCATCAAGGAGGAGGTCTCCAAGATATTAGCTTTAAGGGTTATCGAGAAATCCAGTAGTCCCTGGGCCAGCCCGGTGGTGTTGGTCCCTAAGGCTACTTCCCCAGGTGCGAAGCCAGAACTCCGGTTCTGTGTGGACTACCGGGGTCTCAACTCAGTCACACGGACTGATGCTCACCCCATCCCCCGAGCTGATGAGCTCGTTGACAGACTGGGCGCTACCAAGTTCCTGAGTACATTTGATCTTACTTCAGGGTACTGGCAGATCGCCCTGACTGAGGGGGCTAAAGAGAGATCCTCATTTTCAACCCCTGATGGCCATTACCAGTTCCGGGTGGTGCCATTTGGGTTGAAAAATGCCCTGCTACCTTCCAACGGTTGGTTAACGGGGTCCTAGCTGGCAAGGATGCCTTCTGTGCAGCCTACCTGGATGACATAGCTGTCTACAGTTCCAGCTGGGAGGAACACCTGCTCCACCTCAAGGAGGTGCTTCAGGCCCTGCAACAGGCAGGCCTGACTATCAAGGCTAGTAAGTGCCAGATTGGGCAGGGTTCCGTGGTGTACTTGGGACACCTAGTGCGTGGTGGCAAGGTGCAGCCACTCCAGGCCAAGATTGAAACTATCAAGGCCTGGCAACCACCTAGAACACAGACTGAGGTGAGAGCCTTTTTAGGCCTCACAGTATACTACTGCAGATTTGTCAAGGGCTATGGTACCATTGTGTCACCCTTGACAGAACTCACTTCCAAGAAACAACCTAGGTTGGTGAATTGGACAGAGGCTTGTTAGAAAGCCTTTGACTCTCTGAAGGAAGCCATGTGCACGGCCCCCCTGCTCAAGGCCCCTGACAACTCCCAGGAATTTATCGTGCAGACAGACGCTTCAGAGCATGGCATAGGGGCGGTCCTAGCACAGCTAAATGAGGAGGGCCTAGCCCAACCAGTAGTCTTTATTAGCAGAAGGCTATTACCACGGGAACAGAGGTGGAGTGCTATTGAGAGAGAAGCTTTTGCTGTGGTCTGGGCACTGAAGAAGCTAAGACCAACCTGTTTGGGACTCACTTCCAGGTTCAGACAGACCACAGGCCCCTCAGATGGCTCATGCAGATGAGGGGTGAGAATCCAAAACTCTTGAGGTGGTCCATTTCTCTACAGGGGATGGAATTTACGGTGGAGCATCGCCCAGGGGTTGACCACGCCACTGCTGATGGTCTCTCCAGATACTTCCACCTTAGCGATGAGAGCTCCCAGGAGGTCGGGTAGCTCTCCCCACTTTCAGCTGGGGGGGACACATGTTAGACCTGACAGCCTTAGGGTGGTCACCCCTAACTTTTTGCCTGCCTGCCTCCCTCCACTTTTTGGACACTGTTTTTGCTGGCTTTTAGACTCTGCGCACTTTACCACTGCTAACCAGTGCTAAAGTGCATAAGCTCTCTCCCTTTAAACACTGTAATCTTGGATCATACCTGATTGGACTATTTAATTTACTTATAAGTCCCTAGTAATGTGCACTATATGTGCCTAGGGCCGGTAGATTAAATACTACTAGCGGGCCTGCAGCACTGGTTGTGCCACCCACTTAAGTAAGCCCTTTTCCTTGTCTCAGGCCTGCCATTGCATGGCCTGTGTGTGCAGTTTCACTGACACCTCGACTTGCCATTTAAAAGTACTTGCCAAGCCTAAACCTCCCCTTTCTCCACATATAAGTCACCTCTAATGTGAGCCCTAGGTAACCTCTAGAGCAGGGTGCTGTGTGGGGGAAAGGCAGGACATGTACCTGTGTAGTTTACATGTCCTGGTAGTGTAAAACTCCTAAATTCATTTTGCACTACTGTGAGGCCTGCTCCCTTCATAGGCTAACATTGGGGCTGCCCTTATACAGTATTGAAGTGGTAGCTGCTGATCTGAAAGGAGTAGGTAGGTCATATTTAGTATGGCCAGAATGGTAATACCAAATCCTGCTGACTGGTGAAGTTGGATTTAATATTACTATTCTAGAAATGCCACTTTTAGAAAGTGAGCATTTCTTTGCACTTAAATCTTTCTGTGCTCCACATCTGGCTGGGCTTGGTTGACAGCTCCTTGTGCATTCACTCAGACACACCCCAAACACAGGGTACTCAGCTTCACTTGCATACATCTGCATTTTGAATGGGTCTTCCTGGGCTGGGAGGGTGGAGGGCCTGCTCTCACACAAAGGACTGCCACACCCCGTACTGGGACCCTGGCAGACAGGATTGGACTGAAAGGGGACCTGGTGCACTTCTTAGCCACTCTTTGAAGTCTCCCCCACTTCAAAGGCACATTTGGGTATAAAAAAGGGCCACTGCCCTACCTCATCAGACCCTTGCTGGAGAAGAAACCTGAACCAGAACCTGCATCCTGCCAAGAAGAACTGCCTGGCTGCCTAAAGGACTCACCTGACTGCTTTCTACAAAGGACTGCTGCCTTGCTGTTGCCCTGCTGCCTTGCTGAACTCTTGTCTGGCTGTAAAAGTGCTCTGCAAGGGCTTGGATAGAGCTTGCCTCCTGTTCCCTGAAGTCTCAGGACCAAAAAGACTTCTCTTTTTCATTTGGACTCTTTGTGCGCCGAAACTTTTGACGCACAGCTTGTTCCGCGGCGAGAAAAACGCCGCACACCGACGCTGATCGACGTGACGCCTTCGGGGTGACCGGAACTTCGATGCCCGGCCTCGCAAGGACAACGCTACCCGACCTCCAGAGGGGAAATCGACGCGACGCCTGCCGTGAGAGTGAAACTTCGACGCACAGCCCCGCGGAACGACACGCAGCCGGAAAACCAGCGCACAGACCTGAGACATCTGGTAATCCCCACGATCCACAGAAAGAGACTGTCCGTGCGCCGGAAAACAACACACGACTTCCCTGCGTGAAAAATAACGACGTAAGTCCGTGTGTGCTGGGGAGAAATCGACGCACACACCATTTTTCCACGTATCTTTTCTTCTGCTGCCCTTTGCTGAGATTTTCCACTCCAAACCAGGTGCTTTGTGCTTGAAAGAGACTTTGTTTGCTTTTTAAAGACTTAAGACACTTTATATCACTTTCCAGTGATATCTCTGCAATTTCACATTGCATCTTTATTCGTTTTTGACCTACAATTATCCTGATAAATATTATATATTTTTCTAAACACTGTGTGGTGTCTTTTTTTGTGGTGCTGTTTGGTGGTGCTGTTTGGTGTTATTGTATGATTTATTGCACAAATACTTTACAAATTGCCTTCTAAGTTAAGCCTGACTGCTCGTGCCAAGCTACCACAGGGTGGGCACAGGATAATCTTGGAATGTGTGTGACTTACCCTGACTAGAGTGAGGGTTCTTGCTTGAACAGAGGGTAACCTGACTGCCAACCAAGAACCCCATTTCTAACATTATGTAATTGGGCAATTTTCCATGTAACTGCCAAAGAGAGGCAAGAGACATTTTGGATACTGCAACCGCAACTTAGAAATGGGCTTCCTCATAAATGTTTGCACTAAACAGTTTAATCATGCTTGATTGGAGACAGGCAATTTCTTCAAAATCACATTTTGTTTCTTTGGAATATGTGTTTATATAATTGCATTAACAATCTTCCACCTCACGTATGGTGGAAAGAAAATCACATTGTCAGGCTTTACCTCTGGATCAAGATTAATTCTTAATGAAAAATGTTTAAATAACTGACAGTATATGACAGTAAATCTCCAGATAGAATTTGTAGCAGAAGGATTTATCATGGCTGATTTTCTTCCAGATGACACGAGAACAGTACATATTGGCAACACAACAGAACAACCATCCAAGGACTGAAACCCCACAGTTTTATCCAGTAGGAATTTATGGATGGCGGAAGAGGTGTTTGTACTTCTTTGTCCTCTTGCTGCTGGTGACCATGATTGTTAACTTAGCAATGACAATATGGATTTTGAAGGTGATGAATTTCACAGTGGTAAGTACTACCATCTATTTACTTTTGCTGTAGCAAAAATGTAATGATACACATTCATGCCTACTATATAAATCTTGACACTCATGTATGCTGATTTAACACTAGGAACATTGCTTGCTTTCACCTCCCTTTCTTGTCTTTCAGTTGCAAATATATTTGTTTTATGTAAACCTGTTTTACATATGTCAATATATATTGACACCGATTTTAAATTATCGAATTTCTGTTCCTGTATTGATGATGTCACTTTGGATATGGTTATGAAGCACAGCTAATCTCTTATAATAGAAAAACAAAAGCATGACACACAGAATAGATGCAGTCATGTTGATTTGCAGACTTTAGGTTTTGTAAATATTGTGACATTGTAACAACTATGCACTTTTCCGAGCTTTGATGTTACTTTCTCCCCTGATGAATGAATATTAGTGATTGATTTTGTGTCTCCACAAAACTAGCTTGAACTAAAACGAGGTTCTTTTGCTTGGGATAAGCTATCATTTACAATAATGGATGCAAGATGACTCATCCAAACATAAGAATGAGTCCCGGCTGAAGCACATTCTTCAAATGGGACTTATTATAGTTATTAGGACATCCTCCTGCAAAGGCGGGTGATCATATTTGTAGGTGACTTTCCAGGCAGTGCAGTTGTGCAATTTGTCCCATATTTGCTAAGTTTAATTAGGTGCGAACCATTCTGTGGTGGAGATTAATCACTTTGCTCACTCCCTCGGTTAAATTCAGGCCAACTACTTTCCTTCCACTTCTTTCAGAGTTCACCAACATCTCACTGAAGCTTTCTTGTGGGTTGAATCGTCCAAAAGGCTTGGGGAGGGTCAGATTTGTTCAGCACACTATTAACAGGCATGTTCACAGGCTTCTGTGAAAGCTAGACTATATTTGGCAAAGTACTTGAAATTGAATCCTACAGGGCATTTTATTGCCATTAATTCAAAGGCCTTTAGGAGGGGTGGAAGAACACCACATAACTCGTGGGGGAGGTTGCGTTTCTTCACTTTGCTCACTGCTATATCAAATTTGGGTGGACTATTTATATCCTACTATTTTAAAAGGTCACCAGCTGTCACTTAGGTTTCTTGTGGGGCGAATCTCCCAAAGCACCTGGGTAGAATTAGCATTGTTTTGCATATCTAGACATATATCAAATAATGACATAAGCACCGCTTCAGAAATTCCTGTGAAAGCTACTGTCCACTTGTCAGTATATTTGTTAAATTGTAGTAAATACCTTAGTTTGGTATTATTTTTTCCCAAATTTTCTTTCCGAGAGAACATCTTTAAGTTGCATTAGAGAAGATAGAACAACAGCTTTTTGCTAACTCTATCTCAGTTTGTGCAATATATGTTGGATATTAAAAAGCCCTGTAGTTGCTTTGGGTTCTGAACCCAACTCTTTACAAACTGGGAATGGCATGAAATCGGATCCAGCATTATGGGGGTTTTGCCAGGTGAAGAGGAAACCTGGTGAGCTTAGTAGCATCTGTTTTCTGGTAATTTAAAAAGGTTTGGTGATATTCACTGCCAATTCTGATCTTGGTTCAAATCATAATTGGCCTGAAATGTTAGTCAAGTAGTGCATAGTAAGACACCTTCGCAAGATGTTGTTGCACTGGACCACAAAGTTTAGATTAACATTCGGCAAATTATACTACGAGAGGCAACAGGAATTCACCTTAGGTGAGACATAATTTGCTACAGTGCAGCTTTGCCGTGAATTACACCAGTTGCATAAGATATCATTGACCCTTATGTGTTGGCAAGATTTTGCTGTGCTCAAAATGTTAGTTGAAGTCATAGAATTTCTCTGGGAAGAACACATGCTGTGCTAAAGTAGCTTGAAGCTATTGTGACAGACTCATTGAACCAGGCCCTGAAGGCAATCCTCATAATACATGGTTGACAAAGTAGCCTGAAGTTGTGGCTATTGTCAAAGAGGATGAACTGAGGACTGGCATACAACTTTTGGTGGCTCGGAGATGGCTAGGCTTTAGGCAGTAGTCGTTAGTGGCTCCTGATTTTCATTGAGCAGTGAAGTGCCAGTTTTGGACTGACCTCATCTGCTTGACTATCTTTACAGGTGTGATACTTTTTTTGCACAAAGTGGGTCTTTATGTTTAAAGCAGGCAAACAGTCAGTAGAAACCTGGTCATCTTTATGCAATGTTTGTTAGACTAATATGCAGTAGACATGAAGCAAGAAAATGGTGAAAATTGCGCTGTTCAAGTTATTGGTGTAACAGAACCGCTGAGCTGCTAGAGGTCATGATCGCAGATCATTAGCTATGTGGACCGATGATGCCTAATTTAATTTTGTTACATTTTAGTTTGTATCTCTGAAGGATACAAAACATTACACACAGTGCTCTATAAAATTTCTAAAAAATAAATAAAAATAAACACTATTTATAGGAAGTTATCATTCTAGGGGAAGGCTATGCTCTATTTCAATGACATGGAAAGGTATGGCGTCCTATGCTTTAGAGTAAATTACCATTCAGGGGTAACAGCACGTGGATAGTGAGGCTGTGGGTAGCTCATATTCGAATGCAGATCCTCATTTTCAGATCAGTTGAAATAATCAGAGCTATTGTCAAATCACTGAAAACAACAGAGTGTTAATTTAGGAACATGTAATTTGGCATGTCAAACGTAAGAGCAGTCTCTGAGTAACAGAGTGTTCAATTTTTGATATGCGTTGAAAGGAACCCGACAACGACAGTGCGGAGCTTCAAAACACTTGAGCAAGCAAGAGTTGTTCAGCTTTATGTTGCAGCATTTATAAAAAACACTTCATGTCAGGCAATTTGGTGGTGAAGTAGAATTATATTGTGATTTCTAATATAGGCAGTTTCACTGCACAGCTGGAGAAATATCTGTAGAAGGCGAAAAGCGAGGTCCACATATGTTAGTATCATCTAACTCTCTCTGATCATTGTTCAAGTTCAGGGTATTTGCTGATGAAGAATTACTACGCACTTCCAAGGATTTATAGCTCAAAGGCATGTTGTATCATGATGTACAAGAAGTTTGGAAAATGGAGGACAGTCACTGCCTTTCAGCACGAGGTCTAGAAGAGTGGTAAACTGGCCACCCATTTTATTGTTTGGGTCTAACTTCGGGATTACTTTGCTACTCAGAATTGACAGTGATTAAAGGTTGCACCTCAAGCACATATCCTCTACTGTGAAACTCATGTTGCATGACTTTGCTTTGCCACATCTAAGTGCTGTATTCCTACTATCACACATTTCTCTACTTCAGATAAAGCCCAAAGACAATACTGCAGAAAGGATTGTGCACTGAGGTTTATCTGAGGTTGAAAAATTCACATCAGGGCTAATTGGGCACGTCCTTAGCTGACCACAAGAGGGTCTGGACTGTATTGTGAATGTAGTGCACATAGGAGGAAGAGTGCCCACAGAGATATCTAGACTGGGAATTCTGATGAGGTTGCTACGAGTTCATCTCTCGTGCAGACAGGTGAGCCCGTTGAGAAATCTAAAAAGAAGCTTAGCTCACTTCAGCTTGTGTGCAGCTGTTTACAATGAACATTTTCATAACCTAAGATTGTGCATCTTTCTTTACTCTGGGGTATAGTTATTTTGTCAAGTAATTATCTGCAATTGCTGGACTTCAAAAATAAAGTATGTTGGAAAGCCGAGATTTTTTTTAGAGTAACAATTAGCTCAAGGTTACCTTCTGGTCAGTGAGCGCTGTTCCAAAGATGCCTAACATAATAATGCTCACTATGAATTTTGTCCTGCTTTATGGCCGCTTAATATTGGTCTTCTACCAGTGTGTCGTATGCTTCGACGCAAGTGCAGCGTTGGTTGTTTCCAGGCCTTAGACCAACTTGGACTGTTGCGCACTTTCTCTGTCTGTACTCTCTAAATCTATGCCTGTACTGGGTCTCTCTGCCAAGAGCCGTTCCAGACCACGTTAATTCTAGAGCCAAGGCATATTTATATCAATACTGAGGCATTTTAAAATACACGCGACTTCTTTGGCACTCACGCGCTGATGCTCCATCACCTCCTACTAAGAGCAAGGCCAAAGGAGCGATCCAAATGAAGTAATTGAAACGACAACCTTTGTACCTACGCCACATGGCTCGACGGAAATGCGGCCTACCGCGTGTAGCTACCACATGGCGCGCGTCTTGAAATACACGGGTCAGCGTAAAGCGGCAAGAGCTCATTTTAGCAACAGAAAATGACTCCTTTAATTTGATTCACTTGCTGGGCTTCAAGAATGCTCTTTAGACACTCAGTCATTATGAAATGTAAAGTGCAATCACAATTTAGCGACCGAGGCAGACCTGTCTCGCTGGCTCTGTTTACCTTTCAGTCACGGCAAGGCCTCGGTTCACCGGGCCCAGGAGTTCGTCTCTTGCTCAAGTGATTATAGAATTTCAAGCTTAATGACTTTGCAAGGATAACATTGTAAGATTGAGGCAGCTTCATGCTAAAATCCACTATTTCACGATAAGAGAAACTAAGTAAGACTGGTTCTTTTCTTCTTTATTGAAGTATATCTTAGGAAAAAGTATTTGGAGAGCGTCTTCGATGTATGTGTGAGTAGACTGCCTTTTGATTATATTAATTTTGTTACGTTAAGTTCATGCACTAAAATGCAATGGGACATGCACACCAGGGGCCGAATTATGAAAATTGCCTCTGGAGCGGTATGGGCATGTGTGTCTGCTTCGTGCGCCTGAGGACACTTTGGTTTTACAGAAAGGGACGCAGACACTTGTGCAGCCCTTTCTGTAATACGGATAGCTCTGGGGCACATATAGCGCCAGTGCTACCACCAAAGGGTGTTCCCTCATGCATGGGGATGAGGTTCCATGCAAATGAGGCAATCACTTTACCTCTGCGCCCGCGCTGAATTTTTTACGCAGGTGCAAAGGCAAAAAAGCTGTCGAGAGGCTCACTGACTGTGCGCCACTTAATGGCAGCCCTTTGGAGGGGGTAAATGTGTCCTATGAACTCCTCAGACATCCCCTTGCAGGTGGGTGGAGTCACTCATTGCACCCACCTGAATGGAGATCTCTAATCCACCTTAGAAGTGCAGGCGGGCTGCCACTTGAATAGTTAAACACAGAGGCCCTCATTACAACCTTGGCGGTAAAAGCCGCATACCGTCATGCAGAAGACCACCAACACACCGCCGCGTGACAGTGATGACAGCACCTCTGTCAGGGACAGTGATGACAGCACCTCTGTCCAACTGGATCTAGATGACCAGCCCGCCCCATCGGGGACCTCGGGACAGTCGGTTCTCCACACCCAGTCACAGGCCACCACAGAGCTTCCCCCCTCTGGAAACACCAGCACAGCACCCACCCAGCGGGCCCATACATCCGTCCCCAGGACACGTCAATCAGCAGTGTGTCCACCACTACAGGGAACCCAGGCTAACCCACCACCCCAACAACAACAGGGGCCTGGGGGCAGTGGTAGTGGGCACACGGTCCAGGGGACGGAGGCCCAGGAACACAGGGAAACTGGGAGGGCTGCTGTGCGACAGGGGGCGGACAGGCCCAGGGAACCCACTCTCCACAAGGCCCTTTCCTCCATCATCGGAGCCTACCACCACTCCCAGGAGACGATGGCAACGGTACTGGCCAAGTTCCAGGAGACCCAGCGCCTGCAGGAGGAACAGTATATGGGCTTCAGGGAGGAACTCAGAACCATCAATTCCACCCTGGGCACCATCGTAGGGGTGCTAAAGGAAGAACTCAACACCAGGAGGGACACTGTGGCACTACAAGGGGCCCCTGACACTAGCCTGGACGATGAACTGCCCACCACCTCCTCCAGCGCTAGTGGACAGAAGGCACCGCCACAGGACCACCACACCAGCACCCCACCCCCTGCAGAGGGAGAACCACCTCGCAAAAGGTCCCTGAGATCCAGGAACAAGACAGAGAACAATGCCAAGACCCCCACCAAGAAATAAGACCACCCTGATTGTCATCCTACTGTCCCACTTTGTCACCCTGTCCATCCTTAAACTGCCCCAGCTCCACTTCCTATGCCCATTTGGGCAATGTACCTGTGAGACTAATAGACTGGACTCTGGCATGGACATTCCTCGGCCATCACCCCTCACCATTTTACAACCCCCTCCAATATTGAGCTCTTAAATAAACACCCTTAAAGCACAAAACAATCTGGTGTCAGTCTGTGATTTCGGAATACTGTATTAGCAATAACTGTGGCAAAAATCTCTTTCATTCGTAATGTCAACATACCTATGTCACACAGCTCTAGTCCATGAGGAATCATGTTCGCCCATGGGCCTCATTGTAGCGTTCCTCTGCCTTTGTCCTGGGATTCCTCACTGGGGTCAGTAGCCATGACAGGTTGGGGTAACCAGAGTCACCTGCAAATGGCCAGGGACAACTGTTAGACACACACTAACCTGGAGGGATATCCCCAGACCCAGACAACCATTGCCATTGACTTGCTTCCCGGTGCTCACCTAATAGCCACACACGGTGACTCTGGAGGTGCCCCATCACATAAGGGATGCTGCTATTCCACAGGATGAAGGAGTCATGCCCTGAGCCAGGGAACATGGCATTCACATGGGAAATGTACTGGTCCGCCAAACATACCATCTGTACATTCATGGAATGATAACTCTTCCGGTTTCTGTACATCTGTTCACTCCTGTGGGGGGGTACCAAAGCCACATGTGTCCCATCAATGGCACCTATGATGTTGGGGATATGTCCCAGGGCATAGAAATCACCTTTCACTGTAGGCAAATCCTCCACCTGAGGGAAAACGATATAGCTCCGCATGTGTTTCAGCAGGGCAGACAACACTCTGAACAACACGTTGGGAAACATAGGCTGGGACATCCCTGATGCTATGGCCACTGTTGTTTGAAATGGCCCACTTGCAAGGAAATGGAGCACCAACAGCACTTGCACTTGAGGGGGGATTCCTGTGGGATGGCGGATAGCTGATATCAGGTCTGGCTTCAACTGGGAACACAGTTCCAGGATTATGGCACGGTCAAGCCTGTATGTGATGATCACATGTCTTTCCTCCATTGTCGACAGGTCCACCAACGTCCGGTATACCGGAGGATGCTACCATCTCCTCACATGTCCCAGCAGACGGTGCCTATGAAGGACAACAGCGAGCACTGAGTCAAACAACTGAGAGGTACGTACACACAGCTTACACAGAACACCATTCATAATCTAAAAAGTGGCCTGTATGTGTGTTGAGTCTAGGCCTAGGCATGTGTGACGCAGTTGAAAATGAAGCCATGTGGGCCCCTGAAATGGCGGCTGACTGACCTGTAAAGTGGGACAATGGGATGTGAGGTAACTGCACTGGCGTTGTACACCGTTGCGGTAGGCGGTTGAAGACCGCAGCGCAATGCTGCATTGGTTAACATTGGACCCTATGGGTCCCAGGAGCCAATGACGATGTACGCCAGCGGTGACGGTATGCACCGCCGTGGACGTGACCCCCATTTTCTATCTGTTCAATCACTCGATACCTGATCTTCGACAGGAGAGGACCTACACTGCAAGTGCTGCTGTGACCTCGGTCTGGAAGAGACAATGGCTCGAGTGTCTGGGGAAAGGGCCCCTGCCTTCACATCGGAGGAGTTGGAGAAACTCGTGGATGGGGTCCTCCCCCAGTACACGCTACTCTCCGGTCCTCCAGACAAACAGGTAAGTACACTGGGAGCATGCTGTATGAGCTATGGCTGTGTGGAGAGGGGTGGATGTAAGAAGGAATGGGGGAGAGTGCGGCGTGCATGAAACAACGGTGAGTGCATGTGCCATACGGCAAGGGTGGGGATGGGGGCCAATCACTTTGACGGTGCTGTTTGTAAGAACTTTCTCTTCCCCCTGTACAACTCATGTAGGTCAGCGCCCACCAGAAAAAATATATTTGGCGTGCCACCGCCAAGGACGTCCGGACCCTGGGGGTCTACCACAGACGGAGCATCCACTGCCGGAAAAGATGGGAGGACATTCGCCACTGGAGCAAGAAGACGGCGGAGGCTCAGCTGGGGATGGCCTCCCAACGTGGGAGGGGTGCCCATCGCACCATGACCCCCCTGATGTTCAGGATCCTGGTGGTGGCATACCAGAGATGGATGGGCGCTTGAGGGCATCACAGCAGACACAAGGGGGTGAGTACACTCGCATTCTGCTGATTTTGCGTGCAGTGGAGGTGTCTGGGTGGGGGAGGTGGGCTGTGGGTTTCCCTAGGCCAGGGCGAGTTCCATAGGCAAGGTCCCTCCGTAAGGCAGGCCATGTGGCACCCCACTGCACCTCTGTAGAGTGCCAAGTACACCTAGTCATGCCCATGTCATCCATGTGTGCAGATGTCGTCCATAGCCTAGTAGGCCATTTCCTAGGAATTGAACAGTGGAGCACAACAGCGCGGAGTAGTGCAGGGGGCTTCTGTGTCTGTTGTGTCCGCCAACGGTAGCGGTAATGCATACACTCAACATGTCTTTCTTCCGTCGTTCCCCCCCCTTTTTGTGGTCTCCCTGTTCTTGTGTGCATTAGCATCATCAGGCGGAGGAGCAGTGGCACTGGAGCACGAGGGGGCTGCATCCCACATGGCCATGGAGGGCCACACTACGGAATCAGACTTCACCAGTGGGACAGAGGGTAAGGGGAGCTCCACGGCGGGGACAGGAGCTGAGACCAGTGACACGGACTCGTCCTCTGATGGGAAGTTCCTTGTGGTGGCGGCAACATCTGTGCCCCCCCATCTACAGGTACAGCCACCACCCCCCCTTCCAGCACCGCCCTCCCAGCAGCCCCTCAGCCTTCGCCCCGTGCCCGCTCACCCGGGAGGGTGGGCCTCACCTTCGCCCCAGGCACCTCAGGCCCTGCCCCAGTCACCCCTGCTGCCCTCATAGAGGAGGCCATTGACCTCCTCAGGTCCCTCACTGTTGGGCAGTCCACCATTTTGAATGCCATCCAGGGTGTAGAAAGGCAGTTGCAACAAACGAATGCATTCCTGGAGGGCATTCATTCTGGTTAGGCGGCCTTTCAGCGAGCTTTTCAGACTCTGGCCTCAGCACTGATGGCAGCCATTGTCCCTGTGTCTAGCCTCCCCCCTCCACCTTCTTCCACCCAGACCCAATCCCCTATACCCCAGCCTATCACAAGCACACCTACAGACCAGCATGCACACATGTCAACACACAAGGGAAGCTCAGTCAAACATAAGCACCACACATCCCACAGGCACTGACGCAAGCATCACACACATGCAGACACACCAACATCCACTGCCTCTACTGTGTCCCCCTCCTCCTCGTCTCCCTCCTCCCTCCCAGTCTCGTCTACACTCACACCTGCATGCACTACCTCTACAGCCACTACTACCATCACCAGCACACCCACCAGCACATCCCGCTCACGTGCAGTCACCACCCCCACTACCATTCACAGGTCCCCTGTGTCCTCTCCTAGTGTGTCTGTAAAGCCCCCTCCCAAGATACACAAACGCAGGCACACACCCACCCAACAGCCATCCACCTCACGACAGCCTCCAGCGCATGCACCTTCACCCAAAGTCAGCAAACGAACACCTCCTACAACCACAGTGTCTTCCTCCACTCCCAAACCCCCTCCAGCTAACCGTCCCAGTGTTCCCCAAAAATGTTTCCTGTCCAACCTTGACCTCTTTCCCACACCTCCCTCACCCTGTCCGTCTTCTAGGGCCCGTACTAGCACCTCAGCCACAACATCTCCGGGACCAGTGGTGCCTGTAGTCACCGGACTCTGGAGTGCACCGGCCACCAGGGCAGCCAGGGTGACACAGAGCCACAGCACAGACAGTCCCCCACCTGTGAAGCATCAGAAGTTGGCCAGTGCCCGGCGGGAGAGGGGGAAGACTCCAGCCACCAAAGCCGCTCCCAGGGGTACAGGTGGGAGTGTGGAGTCAGCTGCGACACCTTCCAAGGTGGGGAAGGGGCACAAGAAAGTCAGCAAGTCTGGAAAGAGCAGCACGGTGGAGAAGACCGCCATCATTCCCGCTGCCCAGGAGGCCACCGCAAGCACCAGCCCAGCTGCCCAGGAGGCCACCGCCAGCACCAGCCCAGCTGCCCATGAGGCCACCGCCAGCACCAGCCCAGCTGCCCAGGAGGCCACCGCCAGCACCAGCCCAGCTGCCCAGAAGGCCAACGCCAGCACAAGCCCCGCTGGGACAGAGAGGACCGCCAGCAAAAGCCCCGCTGGGCCATGAAGAACCGCTAGCACAAGCCCTGCTGGGACAGAGAGGACCGCCAGCAAAAGCCCTGGTGGGCCATGAAGGACTGCCAGCACAAGCCCCGCTGGGACAGAGAGGACCGCCAACACTAGCCCCACTGGGCCATGATGGACCACCAGCACAAGCCCCGCTGGAACAGAGAGGACCGCCAGCACAAGCCCCACTGGGCCATGAAGGACCGCCAGCACAAGCCCTGCTGGGACAGAGAGGACCGCCAGCAAAAGCCCTGATGGGCCATGAAGGACCGCCAGCATAAGCCCCGCTGGGACAGAGAGGACCGCCACCACAAGCCCCACTGGGCCATGAACGACCGCCAGCACAAGCCCCGCTGAGACAGAGAGGACTGCCAGCAAAAGCCCCGCTGGGCCATGAAGGACCGCCAGCACAAGCCCCGCTGGGACAGAGAGGACCACCAGCACAAGCCCCGCTGGGCCATGAAGGACCGCCAGCACAAGCCCCTCTGGGACAGAGAGGACCACCAGCACAAGCCCCGCTGGGCCATGAAGGACCGCCAGCACAAGCCCCGCTGGGCCATGAAGGACCGCCAGCACAAGCCCCGCTGGGACAGAGAGGACCACCAGCACAAGCCCCGCTGGGACAGAGAGCACCGCCAGCACAAGCCCCGCTGGGTCATGAAGGACCGTCAGCAGCTGAGTCACTGCAAAGGAGACCGCTGCTCCAAGCACCGCTGAACAGGGCACCGCCGCCTCAAGCACCGCTGAACAGGGCACCGCCGTCTCAAGCACTGCTGAACAGGGCACCGCCGTCTCAAGCACCGCTGAACAGGGCACCGCCGTCTCAAGCACCGCTGAACAGGGCACCGCCGTCTCAAGCACCGCTGGTCCATGAGCGCCAAGGGCACTGATGCTACTGAGCCCGTCACGGGCAGAATGAAGCTCTCCGGGCACCATGCCCCCTCCAGAACCAGTGGAGAGATCCATCCACTACTTCTGTCCCTAGCAGGATGAAGCACTCTGGGCACCAAGCTCCCTCCAGAACCAGTGGAGAGATCCATCCACTACCTCTGTCCCTAGCAGGATGAAGCACTCTGGGCACCAAGCCCCCTCCAGAACCAGTGGAGAGATCCATCCACTACCTCTGTCCTTAGCAGGATGAAGCACTCTGGGCACCAAGCCCCCTCCAGAACCAGTGGAGAGATCCATCCACTACCTCTGTCCTTAGCAGGATGAAGCACTCTGGGCACCATGCCCCCTCCAGAATCAGTGGAGACTGTTATCCACTTGAGAGACTGTGGCTTTGCACTCCCCAGGATTGCACAGTGGTCAACCCACCCGCTGTAGAGACTTGAGAGACTGTGGCTTTGCACTCCCCAGGATTGCACAGTGGCCAAGCCACCCACTGTAGAGACTTGAGAGACTGTGGCTTTGCACTCCCGAGGATTGAACAGTGGGCATGTGGCCCTCTCGTGGATTTGGCATTGTGCACTCAACCGGCTGAGGTGCCCCCCCTTTCCCTTCCCCTGAGGTGCCTGTTTTGATGCTCTCTGATGCCCCTGCAGTGTTCTCTCCGTCATGGTCGGGGATCTTGTGTGGGGCTCGCCCATACCGTGTGGGCCCAGTGTTCCACGGACTTAATTGGAGCACTACCTGGACTACTATGCTTGGTATATATTTTGTACTTGGTGTATATATATATTTTTGCCTACTTAATTTTAAGATATTACAATGTTTACACTCATTTTCTATTGTCTTTGCATTCTTCCGAGGGGTTGGGGGGTTTAACTGTGATGTATCATGCTGTATTAGTGTGTGTGTTGTAGTGGGTGAGGGTGGGGGTGGGGGTGTTGCGTGTGTGTGTCCCTGTTTTTCCCTCCCCCTCCCCTGTGTCGTAGGTGCAGTACTCACTGTGGTCTTCGCCACCGGTGTTCGTGCTCCTGGTAGAGGAGCAGGAAGACAATCGCAGGGAGAATTTGGAGTTCTGGGTCCATGGTGTCCTCCTTCCTCGTGGGATGTGTAGAGGTGATCGTTTTCCCTACGAAAACTTGTTTCCGCCGTGTTCTTATCCGCAGTGAATCTGCCCCGGAAAAGGTGGCGGATTGGCCTGTTGTGATACTGTGGGCAGTACTTTTTCCTCCGCCTGTCTGTTGGCGGTGACTTCTGCGCTGTTTGTTTGTACCGCCATGGCAGTCGGAGTGTTAAAGTGGCTGTCTTTGTTGACGGTTTCCGCCACGGTCGTAATTGCAAAATTTTTACCGTCGCCCTGTTGGTGGTCTTACCGCCACTTTAACACCGACCGCCAGGGTTGTAATGACCACCAGAGTGGCTTTAAAGCAGCTGCTCCATTTGTCACTTGAATGTGCTGCAGTGCGAGTGTGTGGCTGTCCTGGGGGATGCGCATTCAACAAAATACGGTGCACTCTCCTTGTTTGTGCTGAGCGTACTTTTTGAAAGGTGCAACTGGTGGAAACATGGAAAATGCACTGCATTCTGTAATACAGCCCCTGGGGACACAATACCTAAATGGCCTGGGGCAGAACTGGTGTTTGCACTCTCTTTGCGCTCCCCGGGGCACTTTGACAAACAGAACGGGCCGCAGACACTTGTGCAACCCCTTTTGTATTACAGATAGCGCTGGCGCACATATAGCAGCAGTGCTATCATTAGAGGGCATTCCCTCATTTGAGCGGGTGTGGGGCCCCATGCAAATGAGGGAATCTCTTTGCCTCTGCCCTCACCCTGTATTACCAATGTGGGCACAGAGGCAAACATAACTTTAGAAGGCATACTGAAAAAGTGCCACAAGAAGGTGTTGCACTTTTAGTGCACCTTCTTGAAGCAGCCCTCTGGCAGGAGGAAGAGGGGTCCCTGTGACCTGCCAGACATCCCCTTGCAGGCAGGCGCAGTGACTCACTGCACCCGCCTGTAAGGGGATCTCTAATCCTTCTGAAAAGTGCAGACAGGGTGCCATCTGCACAGAGAAACACGGAGCAGCTTTTAAAAACCTGCGCCAAATTTCACTTGAACGTGCGACGCTGGGGGAAGCACGAGTTCACAGCTGCCCTGAGGACAGCGCATCCTGGTTAATAGGGTGCACTTTCCCTGTTTGTACCCGGTGCACCTGCTTTAAGGTGTGGTGTGGCACAAACAGGGGAAGTGCACCAGACAGGTAATACTGGCTCAAGAATCGAAAATGAAAGCCACAGACGGCTAACTTTAAAAAAAATGGATATAGTAGGACTGGAAATATATAAACAATGTTAAGATGGTTCAAGGAGCATCAGTGACCCGTAGTCATTATACTTAAACTCCCTAATGCTTTGTTTCTCATCTCTTTAGGGTCTTGCATATAATTGGTAAAATGTATATTTCAAAGAGAAAATATATGTTTTAGTATCAAATGGGCTCTGTCCAAGGATTGATCAGAGGGCTGGGGCACTAAGGACTAATGTCTTGGGACATTATAGTCCATCCTTTATTGATTGTTTACATTCAATCTAGGGCCAAATGTTGCACAAAGAATTAGCAATTTCCAATTGCCAAATGTGGTAGTCGGTGATAATATGGCATGCATGTTTGCTAGGAAATATGGCATTTGTCTTCAATTTTGCAAACCAGCCATTAAAGAATTTGAATTTTTGTAAAATTAGACTTTCACAACTTGCCAGCACATGCAAGACTGGATTTCATTGCTGACACGCTATTGAATACAGTATACTGTGAATATAGCAACAGAGTTTGAGCCCTAATTTAAGGGATGCCAGTGTATTTTTCCATCTCCAGCACTGTATTGATGAGTTCACCTCAACTTAAGGGCAAAGATCCTTATCATTTATCATATGCCTGATGATGTAAAATGGAGACAACGTTACCCCCTGCAGGAAATTGTAATGTCTTTTTTTCCCACAGTGCAATGGAAGACTGCAATAGAAAGCTACTTTTGTCTCCTACCCACCTGAACTATACCGTGTTTTTAATTGTAACCTTCAATGACCTCGGAATGTTTATTTAATTCTGCCGGGGCCTTCCTGACTGTTTATGATAATATGATGGCACATATTGTTCCAATAGGTTGAACTACGTTTTAAGCTGAAACATGAAATATTATCATTATCCTTGTGTGGGCTAAGAAATGTGCTCTGTAGCAGTGCTAAAAATACAAAGGCTGGGGAACTCGTCATATCCTGGAAATCAATACAGGCTCTGTACACCTCCAAGAAGATATAGTTAGCTGATGCCACACATAATGAGCAATCCGCCAGCTTCAAAACTCCAGCCTTAAAAATCCATGCGAGGGACAGCAATACTTGCTTTCGCACACTACGAATCACACGAAACATGTGCCTTCATATGCTTTACTGAAACGCATGCGAGCCTGTTGTTGAAATGCATGCTTCAATTGTGCTTATTCATAGAGATACATTACATTGTTCATACCCTAAGTCGAATTTGCCATTATGTTTACCACATGTATCAGCCATTGGATTGAGCGTAGTCATCTGAATTTGTATTTACAACCCGAGACTGGAGTTGGTCTACTAAAGGCCTCATTAGTGAGGCATAGGTTCCACCCTGCCTCGTCTGTACGCTGTTTTTTCAATGTTACAATGTAGAGATGCCCCGGAAGCATAGGGACATTTATTTAAAGATTTACACAGTTCAACATATTGGCATTTTAAAAAGAGATTCTTAAGAATATGGTTACATTTTGAAAAGAAGGCTACAGAGTCTGGTATTACAGCAGTAAAATCTCACAAGTAAAAAAGATTGTTAAATAAATGGTAGAGCATGAATTTATTGCACTGTGCCTTCTGATGTCCTTGTTCTTATGATTATTATACAATTATATACTTTGAAATTATACTTTATCAAATACATTTGGATGAGAGGGTGACAAAGAAAGAGAAAATCAGGTTTAGAGAGGCAGAAATAACGTAAAGCAGAGATAAACAGAAATAGAATAGTATGGAAAGAAAGTTAGAGAAGAGTGTTGGGTTGTGAGAAAGGAAGAAAAATGGGAAAGCAGTGAGATGCAGCACACACGAACAGAAGAAGGGAGAGGAAGTAGAGGAAGAAAGAAGATAGGAGAGAGAGAAAGAAGTGAGAAAGAGGAAGCAAGACATGGTGATAGAATTAGAGAGAGAGCGATGCAGTCTCAACATGGGTGTGCTATTTTTGGGAATTAACTGTATGAAAAAAAATTGATTATTAGTTGCGGTATATGGTTGTCTGTCACAAGTAATACTGATACTATTCTTGTTAGGTCCAGTAAAGGTTTCAGTAATTTAAATCTGACCTCAATGCTTGGTAGCTATGGCATGGAGCAGATAAGCTTAAGAAATTGTGTAAAGTATTTAGAAGTCATGAAACAATTAAAAAGTTGACAACACAATAAAAATCCCACTTCAATTTACAATAACAGTAAATAAATTAATTAACAAAATGACATAAAAACGAGAACAATCCATGACAGGGAACAGAAGATATTTATTTGTAACTAAAATTAGTGCCAAAAAGCATTAAGTGCCAGCCACAGTCGCCTGGCTGCACTTAATCGGTACCTAGGTGCAGTATACAGAAAGGATGTATTTTAAACATTGGCAGACGTTCAGCTATCCTTTCAAGCTGTTTGGTTTTCAAAGTCTCTCCATCCAGCTCAGGCTTGCAAGCTTCCGTGCACTGCTGACAACCAGCTGCTGGTGACACAATATCAGAGGTAAAGCAATATCAATCACATCTTTCATGACATGCTAAACCTTCAAAGTTCAAAAAAGTAAAGGATCAGTCACATTCATAGTAACTCATTACGTTCGCTCATATCTTTTCTAGCAGATGTAGTTAGATTTCCTTTTGACATGAGCTACATAGTTTTCTTTCAGGCTTGCAGCTTATTGCTGACCTCACAGTTCCTAATTACCTCTAGAACCAACACAATTCCCCATTCTCTGAAATTTCTCAGTCAACTCATTTATTACGTTTTTTAAAACCTGAAATGTGTCAATTTATAAATTTTTCATGCTCCGAAAGGATTCCCATCAGAATTAATTAGTGTTGCTGAGTTGCAAATGGCTCTACTTAGTCAATACTATATATTAGCAGATCTGTTAAAACAATTCTAACTCCTTGCGGGCAAGCGGAGATTTATCATTTTGCTGAGCCAAAAAAACATGGATTTTGCATGCGGAATAAATATAGAAGTGGAATGAAGAAAATCATACGAGATTGTGCTCCTTGGCTTTCCACAAACACAATAAACAAGGTGAAACCACTAAGACTTTGCTTCAGTATAAGTGCATTTCGATCGGTTAGTTTGACAACAATGATTTAATATTGCCACACACATTTGAGTAATCCTCAAAACATATTTATTGGTCATGTGTGACTTTCTATGCAATTCACTTCTATCATAGGATGTTTTTAAACTGATAAACAATAATACTTGAAGGGTATTGTGGCTTACGTTTCAGGAGAAATTTACATATTTGAGTTGCATGAGTGTAGACATAATGAAAACAATAAAAAAAGATTGCCTTAAATAAAAGAGCTGCAAGATGGCCTACAGTACTCTTTTCCACTTATGTGCCATTATGTGTTTTTTGTTGTATTTTTTTAAAGTGCCTTTTTAAACAGTGATATTTTACATTATACATTTCTTGCCAACAACAGTACATAATTTAAAATACTTGAGCATGAGTATAAACATATAACACATACAGGGAAAACATAATATATATTAAAGAAAGAGCAACAAAAGTGCAGAAAAAGACGGTGCTGGGAAAAAAAACAACTCTTCTTGTGGTGTAAGTCAATGTTGTATGGCCAAGGGTGTGGATTAAACAGTAATCTTATGGGGTTTCGAGTCTGACATGTCCAGCAAGCAATTAGGTGTACTCAGCTAAAAACAAAATAGGGTTGGATGTTGCCCTTGCACGGTGGTAATGGATAGGGTTAGTGGTGTTAGCTTTCAGTTATTTGTAAAAAGTAAAACCAAGTAGTATAGGGCAGCTGTAGGAAATTCTGGACTGTGATGTCAGCTACAGTGCAATTCCTTCTCAGAGCAATGTGGGCAGAGAGGCCAAGAAGGGCATAAGTCAATACTTAACATTGGTAGACCAGGCTTCGAAAGGGCAGCAAGAACTGGCCTTTTGGTAACCTTGGCCCAGCAGCAGACCACGCTTTGAAGAAGAGAGACATCGGGGAAGGAAGCTATGTGAAAGCTGAAAATAGTAGAAAATACTAATACTAATCTAGCTGTGTGTATTGATATACAGTTCGAGAAAAGGAGAAGTTGAAGCTACCTGGAGCAAAAAAGCCCGTGGTTAGCTGCACAGAAATGAACCTGCAAGCCTTCATTGTTTCTCCATTTCAGTAGGAAATAAAAAAATGCAATCACCATTTTAAAGAGATGAATATTGTGTGCATGGATTTTTGTGCTGAAAGACATTGAAATTTGTTTTATTTTACTGAGGTGTACCCTTGTTCTATTCTCAGGTTGAAATGGTGAACTTAGGCATCTTTCATAGTTATGTGGCTTTGAAGACATTCTAAGTATTTGTGAGGAAGGTCAATATCTTGACTGCTGAATACTTCCTTCACACACTTTACCATATAGTAAGTGTGCCCTGCAGAGAAGCCAAGATTTCACAGGCGTGAAGTCTGAAAATCTTTATGACATATTGACAGGTACTGTGAGAAATTCACACTATCTTCAAAATGATCTCCAAAAATGTCACTTGTGTCTCATAAAGAAAACGAATCGACATACATACCTGATCCACACTCCTAGAACTAACTAGGTTCATGCAACAGTCATTTGTTGGATGAAAAATCTACAAAAACAGCACATACAGTTAGGGAAGGCAAGATGAAGTTAAAATATAATGTAAGCAGCAACTGTATCACTGTTATGAATTACCACAAGGCTTTCTACAGTTGATATTGCGAATTAAAGCTTTTTTTGCCTGCAAATAACATGAATCTAGCACCTGATTTTGAATGTTTTAATTGTTGTCATATCTGAGACCAGACAAAATCCGATCCACTTAAAGCCCTGCAGGAGACAAACTGATGTAAAATTAATGGCAGGCTGGGGCCCAATTGAATTCATGCCCTCGACACTGCCTGTGCCCCACACACAAATGTGTAAGTCACTGTACAATCCCAGACCCGGTCTTAGAGGGAGTTGAAGTACTGAAATTCCAAGCCAGATGTCTGGTTCTGGTTCCGCCCTAATCTTGAGTTTCTCGTGGACCCTGCAGCTCAAACCAAGCTGAGCTTTTATGTGGCCTCTGACTGCCCCCACATTGTATCCTCATGCTCCAAGAATTATTAAAAAAAGAAGTGACCTTTGTTGTAAATTTGAACATTGGAATGTTGGGGGCTCCATTGGAGACAATGGAGTGCTCTGGGCTTTCAGTAGCTGATAAAATCACGGAACATCAACATTCCAAAGTTCTCTGTTCACAGCAGCAGCTGTTAACTAAGGCCTCACTGAGCCTGAGGGGATTTGAATCTCCTCGGGCTCCGTGAGGACTTCCTTTATTTATTAGAACATTCTGGCCTCTAGTGGCAAAATGTTCTAATAGCCTTATTGCCCTTCATATCTGGGCTATACCAGCAATTAAAGTCCTGCTCCCTTGTTAACCTCTTCGGTGCCAAGCCTTTTTCCCCTCAGGTGCAAGGCCTTTTTTTGGTTATTTGGGAAGTTTGCGCTTAGGCCCTTGTGACTTTTTGTCCACATAAGCTACCTATGCCAAATTTGTGTCCTTTTTTTCCAACATCCAAGGGATTCTGAAGGTACTCATGACTTTGTGGGTTCCACTGAGGGAGATGAAGAAATTAGCCAAAATACAGTTAAAATTTTGTTTTTCAAAAAAATGGGAATTAAGGGCTGCAGAAGAAGGCTTGTGTTTTTTTCTCTGAAAAGGTCACTAACAGAGAGTTTACAGTGCTAAAATCACCATCCTCCCAGCTTTCAGGAGCAGGCAGAATTGAATCAGAAAACCCAATTTTTCAACACAATTGTGGCATTTTACTGGGACATACCCCATTTTAACTTTTTTTTGTGCTGTCAGCCTCCTTCCAGTTAGTGACAGAAATGGGTGTGAAACTGATGCTGGATCCCAGAAACCTAAACATTTCTGAAAGGTAGACAAAATTGTGAATTCGGCAAGGGGTAATTTGTGTTGATCCTACCAGGTTTTCCTACAGATAATAACAGCTGAAATAAAAGAAATATTGAAATTGAGGTGAAAAAACTGCAATTTTTCTCCACGTTTTACTCTACAACTTTTTTCCTGCCATGTCAGATTTTTAAAAGCAATATATTGTTATGTCTGCTGCACTCTTTTGGTTGTGAGGATACATACGGCTTCTAGGTTTTTCAAGAACCCTAGGTACCCAGAGCCATTAAATGAGCTGAATCTTGCAATGGGTTTTCATTCTATTCCAGGTACACAGCAATACATTTGCTGAAACATGAAGAGTAAAAAATAGGTATCAAGAAAAACTTGGTATTTCCAAAAATGGGCAAAAGATAAGGTGTTGAGTAGCAGTGGTTATTTGCACATCTCTGAATTCCGGGGTGTCCATACTAGCAGGTGAATTACAGGGCATTTTCAAATAGACGTTTACACACTGTCTTACATCTGGTGGGCAAAACAACTTTGGCTCCATTTAACCCCACCCTCTGATTTTGAAAAAAAATCTATCCTGGTCTCTGGTGGGCTTTCTGGGTCTTCCAAAAATAGGCCAATCTGCCCCCAAGGGGAGTGACAACAGTAATGTGCCCACATAGGGAGCGACCCTTGACCAATGGCCTGCCCCCCCCAAACAAAACATACACATATACACACACACCAGTCTCTGGTGCCTAAGTGGATTCTGCCCCCGGTGGCAGATTGGCCTAATAAAACTAAGCTGATCTGACCCTAAGGGGGGCAGAAATGGCCTAAATATAAGATGCCCCCAAGGGGAGCTACCCTTGCCCAAGGGGTCGCTCCCCATACATAAAAAATAAAGTAAACAAAAAAATATATATCCCTGGTGTCTAGGTGTTTCTGCCCCCCCCCGGGGGAAGATCGGCCTAATTGTAATAGGCCTAAAAATATTTCCCCCCCTGAAGAGCGGCGCTTGCCCAAGAGCCCGCTCCCCTCATTCAGTAATAAAAAAAAGAATCCCTGGTGTCTAGTCATTTCTGTCCCCCTTGGGGGCAGATTGGCGTAATAGAAATAGGCTGATCTGCCCCCAAGCGGGGCAGAAATGGCATAAAATTAATTTTGCCCCCCGGGGAACGACCCTTGCCTAAGTGGTCGCTCCCCACATATAAAAAAAAAATAAACACATTTTTTAATCCCTGGTGTCTAGCGGGTTCTGCAGTGGAAGCAGATCGGCCTAACTATAATAGGCCGATCTGCCCTCACAGGGGGGAGAAAAGGCCTAAAAATATTTTGCTCCCCTGGGGAGCGGCCCTTGCCCAAGAGTTCCGCTCCCCTTATTGAGAAATAGGGCAGCAGAAAGGTTGAGAAAAACATCAAAGGAAAGGAAAGGCCTTTCCTATCCTTTGATGCCTCTCCAGCGTGGAGGGGCTTTTGAGCTTCCAGGGTGGAGGGGCAAGCTTCTGATGAGGTCAACACCTGATCGCGCGCTGACTTAATCAGACGCCATGGGAGGGATAGAGGGGGTGGAACGGGAAGCGATTCCTCTTCTATCCCTGCCCAGGGGAGGGGGGTGCGAGGCCCCCGAGGGGAGCACTGGCTCTTCCCCCGAGGACCCCTATCTGGACGTAACCGTTACATCCAGGGCGCCCGATGGGCTAAAGGCCTTCAGCTCGGGCCTTTAACCCTGGAGCGGGCCTTTAATGGCTGGTATAGCCCACTACGGCAAGCTCTAAGGCTATAATGGCAAGAGAAAGGCGTACCCATCTACAGGCTGATCTGCTCAATGTGAAACCAAAAAATCTAGGACCTGCCCCAGCTTTCTTGCTTGAATAAACTGGCAAATATTTTATTTCACCAAGCCTCCTTTTTCCTTATTATCACAAATGAAAGTGCCTTCAAGTACCTGAGTTCAGGAATTGCACTGGTCAAAAAAAACGCTTGTGCTTGATTTAACAGACTATAATGTTGCTCCACCTATTATAACATTATAGAACACAGATGCTGTACAGTTGAATTGCCTCTGATTTCACTGGTGGCATTATGGTCAGGGCAAAGGGAGGCATGACAATTTCTAAGTTCATGTTTAAAGCTAACATTTTTAATAATAAAAACTTGGGATGGATGAGTTTGAGTTCGGTATCATTCTTTGAAAGCATGTAGGTACACCTGCATGGGCTTTTAATATACTCTAATAGTTTATGGTAGTCACAAGGCGTAGAATTTTATGAGCATGTATATGTGAAATATTAATGTGATAGCTCGCAAAATTAAAAATGATACAAAACGAAAGAGGTTATAACACTACACAAGGCAAAGAATACAAATTCGGAAATTAGATCGCCCAATTATTTTTCATTTTCCGTTTTAACAACATGCTCAACTGTACAAAGTATTATGGTGTCACCATTTACGTGTATCAAATTACAAAAAGAGAAATGGTAAAACAGTATTTAAAATGCTAAATTTTTCAAAAATAAAATCGGCAGTCATCAGCCAGTTCGAATGGAGCATGGTCATACTAGTGTAAGTAGGTTTTAATTTTTGTTTCAAATTACGGGTCTGTAACATAAAACTGGCACTACTTCTCAATTTTATTGAAGTGAGTAACTGGTAGCCTAAAGGTGTCTGTTTTAATTTAATCTTTAGCCTTCAGCATCTTTCTTCCTGCCCTGATTCACAATAACATAGAAACTTCCTCCTTAAGGGCTGCGGACCATAGTATTTTCTTTCTTTCCATTTGTTTCTATTTCCTTTTTCTCCAGACAGAACTTGTTTCAGTATCCCTGACATTATGATGATATCAGCTGTGATGAACGGGGTTCTGACCCGATTTGGCCCTTTAGATATTTTGTTTTTGAACCACCCAGTTTTTGAATTCCTTTTGTGAGCAGATTTCACTAGCTCAGTCACACTTACGGTGTTCCCTGGTAAAATGGATTTGAGGCCTGCCAGGCCCTATCTTTTAAAATAGGACCCTCAACAGCACGGCAGAGGGAAACGGGTCTGGGAAGAGTATAGTCATGTACCCATATCTGCACGCAACAATGGTTAGCGTTAGTGAGTAGGATTATTGTCAAACTAAGCCTGGTTTCTGCACAAAGGAAACCTGCTGCAGATGGGCTTTTAGTAACTTGATTATTTTCTGCGCAAGCCTTCTAATTATGTTAGGCAGTAAAAAGAAATATCCTCTATTTCTTTAGTTTGAATTTATCATGCCTCATTGAGTTGTTAGTGCTTCATTGCCAGTCTGTAGTGCTGCACGAAAATAACATTTTCACTTTGGCTGAACCTAGAGAGAAATATGTGTGCCTCCTTTGGTTCACAAATATAAAGAGTGCAAATATAATCTGGCCATATTTGCACTCCTTCCCATCCTTCGAATTCTGATTTCTTAACCCTTGATTGGATCCAGGCTTTGAAATACCTTTCTGAGCCAAGTTAATTACTCTGCTTGTCAGCATGTAGATTAAACCTCCCCCACTCAGTAAACACATTTTGGTGCCATTAAGCCTGCTCCTGGGTGAGGAAGAGGATGGGAGCAGCATCTACAGAGGTAAATTAACCCCACTAACTAGCATGAACAGTATTAGGGGCGCATCGAGGCGTCTGCCTCCTGACTCTCCAGTAGTCCTGATTAAAGTTGGTTGGGAAGGTCCCAGCTGGGCAGCGGCAGTTAGGACCGGGCTTTAAGTCTAATTATGCTGTTCAGGAGGCATGGAACAGGAGTGCAGAGATGATGCATCCGCTTTGGGTTGGGCAGAGGCAGAGGTGTCCACTTTCTAGAAACTCTCACACCCACCTAAAAATCTCTGCTCAAGGGGAAGACTTTAAGAGGCGTTGGAATCTACAGGCGCAAAAGACAAATGGACCCCCTTGTTGATGAGCCCCTGTCCAGAGTGGGACTGACTTGGACTTCTGAACCTGGGACACTAGGGCCAGTGTCATTGACTTCCCACTCCCTCTGAGGACTAGAGGTTTTTAGACTTGCTTGGGACCTTGGAGGAGAGGGTTTCCCCTGTATATTCTATGGCGCGGCCCTGTGTGTGTGGAGGAGGGTTACAAAAAGGGAGCACCCATTAGCTAGAAGGCTTTGAGACCTGAGGTGTACAGGCAAATGGGCAACCTGCTTTGAGGACCACAACTTACTAGTGAGGAAAACTCAAGGCAAAGTAGATTACCATGAACCCAAACATAGGAGCAGTTCCTGGATGCTTCGTTGCTTTAAGCTCAGACTATGAAGAGCTAAGGGGGCAGGAAGACAGTCCCTGAGCTATCCCTCTTCCAAGGGAGAACAGTTAAAAATCTGCTCCTAAAGCAACGTCAAAAATTTAGTTGCCAGGAAGCCTGCAATGAGCATTTCCGGTGTCTGGGGCATGCCACCAGGACTCAGTTAAAACACAATCTAAGGTGGGGTGTGGTCTTGCCACAATCAGAGTTGGCCACCTGAGAAAGCAGGTCTGTGCACTGGATGGCAAAGAGGGGTGACGATGGAGTTTCGAGTGCTGTGGAGGCACCCTAATCTTCCCCTCTGCACCCCATGTCAGAAACTGTGCCCCAACCACACAATTAGGACTGCTGCAATCTCCCAGCCCCCGCCGTGAGCTTGCTGGATGCCATCAGAACCCAGGCCCTCAGCAGCGAGAAAGACCCAAGCTCAATTACCTTTGGCATCAGGGTGGCCCTCATCCAGTGCCTGCAAAGCATGACCAGTGCTAGCGCGCCTGGTCCTTAGTAAGTAAACTTACAAGGGGATGCGTATAGGCCGATTAACCTTTTGGATCGCATGGAGTATGCTAGCCATGTAGTGACCAATGTTATCAATATTCAGTATAACCAATTAATAACCACTAAGAGAATCATTACTCATTAGCAACATTTCATGAATAACCACAACTCAATATACATTTTAACAGTTTTTATTTCCCTATTAGTTACAATTCTATTGCATAAGGTTAACTCAAACTTTATTCAATCAGCTCAGTTTTTTAGCAACCACCAAGAACACAATCTAATCAAAACTTGAGAAGACGTGGTCCAATGCTTCTGCATACGCCAACAAAGATGAATATGACAACATCAATAGCAAAGTTCATCAATCAGTTCATCAATCATTTGTCACTGACAACGTCACCCAAGAATCCTACCTATCCCAGATTAGCATCAGCATGTGGGACTTCATGCAAAAACAATTTAGGAAAGTGAATTTGGAAAACATCCAGGTAAGGAAAAAACTATAAAACAGAGCAGTTGGTACCTAGAAGAAAAGGCACAAAGTTGTTCTGTCACATTGTCATAGCTACCTATCTACGAAATGGATCAGCAACAAAGTCAGTCTTCATCTTCAGGTCATCAATTGATCAGCAATGTATTAGGCTTTCAAGCGCATAAGCCCAATAACAGAATCTCGAGCCGCGCCTCTCGACGTCATCAATTCTCCCTTCACATCTGCAGTTTTAGCCCCTTGTCATGACTTTTTATTAGAGTTTTCCAGTCCATCCTCCTAGTTCCTAATTGGTCAATTAATCACAAGTTATTACCTTAACCAATAATGTCTATTTTACAAACCTATAAGTTCTAAGATTATGCCATTCTCAATTCACTGATTGGTTCACTGTACAATGTTATCATCATCGTCCTCATCAGGTATCAAAAATGTTGCACCTTCCTCTTCCGTCAGAGTCTCTATTGTTTGAGTGCTGGGAAAGTACATCTCGTCTGCTCTACACATAATTGTATCAATTTGATTCCATCAGATCCTGTCCATCGGTACATTGCAGAAAATTCTAGCTAAGCAGACTTTAACATCGGGTGGGTCAAGGTTAGTTCAACATCTCAGTTCTCAGTTTCTCTCCAGCATGCTCTAATAATTAAGCTTCTGCATGAGGCCTGGCAAAAACTAGGCCACAACTTCAGCTAAGTTAACTCTGCAAAACATAGGTTATACATCTCAATATGGCACATTACTACATTATTATTAAATTTTTTCATTATTTCACACATTTTTAATCATTTTAGTACGAATTCGTATGAGTGGCTGCCATTCTCCGTGGGCAAATTTTCAAACCTGCACATTATTTCCTCTACAATTCATTTCTCTATGAACTTTTTGTTAATCTAAACACATAAACATTAATTAATAATTTCTAATTAGCATATCTGCTTCAACACCAGCTACAACGGCCCACCCCAGGAGGAGGTGGAAAGACGAGTGTCTGCCACCAACAACTCACTGGTGGCATCCAACCTGACTCCCTGAACATCTTTGAAGTGCGGAGAGGCCCTGTTCATCAAGCCTGGGCCACCTGCCTGATACCTAAGACCACCATATGGTGCCAAGGCCTACAGCAGCCCCTGGCTGGGATTTGCCCCAGGCTGGGACTATAAGGCTTATGCTCAGCATCTTGGGGCTGAACACTCTCCTCCCCACAAGTACCCACTACACAATCCATTGTTGCAAGTCACCCCTAAAGGACGGTAGGTGTCTCACGACAATCAAGACACCTATCTAGGGACCAGGAACCAAGTGCGATGGGACCCTACCCAGCTACTCCATCTCTTCACCACTTGCAGGCATCTCCTCTTGGAGTGCCTGCTCCTCTACAAGCCACTCACCGGAACCCCAGGTGGGCTGAGGAGACAGCTCTGAGTGCTGCAACTCACTCCTAACACCCAAACTCTTAGATCTCAACCCTGCCCTGACTGCACTGAACCTTTCACTGTCCATTGGTAGGCAGTGTTTGACCCGATCTGCTGCCCACGACTACTCCATAATGGGGGAGGTTCCACCATCACTGGTGTCAGGGATCCGGCCCGATGATGCCAGCTAACAAACCGGATAGCAAACATGCCCGCCAACTACTTTTCTCAGAGGCCCTGTCCCAGCAACGACCTTGGTCCTGCCAAAAGTCTTTGCCTACTTCAGGGTCTTCTGACACCCCTACCACCCAAATACTGGCCATAATGATGGAATGCATCCTGCAGGAAATCACAGCAGTCAGCAAATTACTAAAGGGCATGGACACCAAGATCTCAGACCTCACTACAGAATCCTGCTCCATTCACTACGATATTGCAGGCTTCCATGATAGGGTGTCAGGAGTAGAACAGCGCCTCACGACTATGGAGGATAGGCTCAAAAACATGGCACACTGAGATGATAAACTCCTATACCTCTAGAGTAAATTGACAGAAGTCGAAGACAGGAGTCGCAGGACCAATGTCCGCTTTTTTGGGTTCCCGGAGCAAGCAGAAAGCACAGACACCAAAGCCTTCCTCAAAAATCCCCTTCCTACCCTAACTGGTCTCCCCTTCTCTCCTCCTCTGGAGATCTAGCAGGCACACTGGATGTGCCCCACATGGCAGTCTCAATCCAGGATAGTATGTACAGTCATATCCTGCTTCCTGCTCCACAAACAAGGGCAGCTGCCCCTACCCATTTAAAGTATAACTATGAGGGCCATGAAATTCGCATTGCCCCTGACTTTTCCTGTGACACTAACGACAAAAGGAGAGTGTACCTGGCCATCCATCAACAATTGCAGCAACTGGACATTACATTCATCTCATTTAAGCCTGCCCGAATATGGATAACAAAAGACGGCAAATCCAGAGACCCAATGGACCTACTCCGATTCTTCTATGGCCTCCTCTTCCTCCCAATGGAACTCGCACCAGTGGACACCTTTCTACCTCTCCCTAGCTGGGCCCATCCTCCCTGTCCCCCACCCGCAGCGGCCATGGGGGAATGGGGCAAACCTTAAAGCAAGGTAGATTCACAAAAAATTCCCGACGGACACAGGACGACAGGGACATGGCTCTACAAGTGATAGCAGCTCTCACCCAGGACCAGAACAGTGACAAATCCAGATCCCTGCTGAAGTCTGATGGTTAGAAATGGGGTCTCTGGTTGGCAGTCAGATTTCACTCTGTCCAAGCAGGGACCCTCACTCTAGTCAGTGTAAGGGAGATACACACCTGGAATAGCCCCTTTTCAGTCCCCTTGGTAGCTTGGCACAAGCAGTCAGATGGCAATGTATAAAGTACTTGTACCCACAAACACACTAACACAGTGAAAAACCACAAAAGGGCTCCACACCAGTTTAGAAAAAATAGCCAATATTTATCTAGATCGAACAAGACCAAAATGACAAAAATCCAACCTACACAAGCAAAGATAACAAATTTCAAATATTAAACTTCAATGTAGCTCTTAGAAACACAATAGCTGCAACATGTGTTATCGCGATGTCATTGATGGAGTCATTCCCAACAATCCGACACCACTCAAGAAGGGTGTGGCTTCAGTCACGGAGTCACACAGACCCCCAGGTGCAGTACCTTTGGTAAACGAGAAAACAAGCTGGTGCACGGAGTCAGTGAGGTGATGCGTCGCTGGATCCGGGGCCTTGTCGATTCCTTACTGCAAAGCAGGGGAGGTGATGCGGGGTCAGTGTGAGGAGTCGATTCCTGACAATCGAGTGTGGTTGGTGAATCCAGCAGGTCAAGACGAGTTGGGCAACCTCATGGGGCTAAAGGCTCTGCAACGGAGTTGGGTGTTATGGATGTCGGTGACACAGCACTTGGACTCACTGACTTGTGGGGTGTCAGCCGGGCTGCTGCAGCATCAGGCCTGTGGTGTCAGTCTCTAAGGTCACACTCCAGTGGGGACTATGGCTTCCATTGCAGGTGGCGTTGCGGAGTCAGGCAGCAGCATCGGTCCTGGAGTTGTCTGGAGACAGTTTTAGGCCAGCTTTCACTCCCAAGGGCCTAATACCTGGAATAGACACCACCTGGCGCGGTAAGGTCCACAGCAAGCAAACCCAGAGGCTGGTAGGTGAGGTCTTTGATTTTCCTGACACTTCTTATGAGGAGATAAGGTCAGTCCAAGCCCTTGGAGAAACTTCACAAGCAGGATACACAGCAAAGTACAGTCTCTGTCCTCTTTAAGGCAGAAACAGCAACTGCAGGCCAACTCAGCAAAGCACACTCAGTACTTCTCCTCCAGCTCTTCAGCTCTTCTCCTAGGCAGAGGTTCCTATTGATCCAGAAGTATTCTTAAAGTATGGTGTTTTGGTCCACTATTTATACTCATTTCTGCCTTTGAAATAGGCAAGCTTCAAAGGAAAGACTCTGTTGTTCAAAAGATCTTGCCTTGCCCAGGCCTGGCTCCTGGCACACACCAGGGGGTTGGAGACTGTATTGTGTGAGGACAGGCACAGCCCTTTTAGGTGTAAGTGTCAGTTCCTTCTTCCCCACTCTAGCCCAGGAGACTCATCAGGATATGCAGCACATATCTCAGCTCCATTTGTGTCACTGTCTAGAGTAAATTCACAAACAGCCAGGCATGCAGAGGCACAGAATGGTTAAACAAGAAAATGCACACTTTCCAAAAGTGGCATTTTCAAACTGACGATCTGAAAACCAATTCTACTGAAAGATGTATTTTTAAATTGTGAGTTCAGAGACCCCAAACTCAACATCTCTGCTCTCAATTAGAAACTGCACTTAAAAGATATTTGAAGGTGGCCCTATGTTAACCTATAGGAGAGCTATGTGTTGCAGTAGTGAAAAATGAATTTGACAGGCTTTCACTATCACGACATGTACAACACACCAGTACATGTCCTACCTTTTAAATACACTGCCCCCTGCCCATGGGGCTTCATAGAGCCTACCATGTGGGTGAGTTACATGTAATAAAAGGGAAAGTTTGGACCTGGTAAGTGAGTACACTGCCAGATTTGCAGTGCAAGACTGCACACACAGAGACTGCAGTGGCAGGTCTGAGACGTTTACAGGGCTACTCATGTGGTTGGCACAATCAGTGATGCAGGCCCACTAGAAGAAGTTGATTTACAGGCCCAAGGCACCGTTAGTGCATTTTACTAGGGACTTACTGCCAAATCAAATATGCCAATCAAGGATAACCAATCATCATCAGAATTTATACACAGTGCACTTGCACTTTAGTACTAGTCAGCAATGACCCTCACTCTAGTCAGGGTAAATCACATACAATACAATTTATCCTGTGCCCACTCTCTGGTAGCTTGGCACTAAGCAGTCAGGCTTAACTTAGAAGGCAATGTGTAAAGTGTTGTGCAATAAGTCATACAGTAGCACAGTGAAAACAAAACAAAAGCACACCACACAGGTTTAGAAAAATAAATAATATTTATCTGAATAAAATAAGGTCAAAACAACAAAGAATCAATAATTGAAAGTTGAAATAATGCTTCTAAAACGGTTAAATGAGTCTTAATCCTAATAAATCAATAGTTGTCTCTTTGTTACACACAGAACCTGGTATGTGTAAAAAATATCGCGCACGGAGAGCGCAGAGGAGCAGATGCGTGGAAAAATAGGGTGTTGCGACAGATTTTCCGTTGCGGCACAGATAATGCGTCGTTTCTTTCCACGATGCAAGGGGTTTGCGTTATTTTTCGGCGTGCAGTCTTTGTTCCTCACTGTGATGCAGGGATCTTATGTCACCCAGGGATGATGCAGGGGAAATCCTTAATGCACTGGAAGTAGACAGAGGTGCTGCGTCAATCCGGTAGACAATGCATTGAATTTTCCATCAAAAGGCAGGTGCAGTGTTGAATTTCCAGTTGGGAAGTCAGTGCAGGTTTTGCATCGATTCTGGCAGACGGGGCGTCAATTTTCAACACACAAGGAGTTTCCTGAAGAGATTACTTTCTTTGGCCCTGAAACTTCAAAAAACAGGAGGAAAATGAAAATCAAGCCCTTGGAGAGCACTTCTGGGGAAGGCAGAGTCCTCAGCACAGTCAGAGGGCAGCAGGGCAACAGCAGGGCAGCAGTCCTTCTCACCAAAGCAATCCAGATGAGTCCTTTAGGCAGCCAGACTTTTCCTCTTGACAGGGTGGCGGTCCAGAAGTGTCTGTGTTGGTAGGGTCAGAGACCCAGTTTATATACCCAAAAATGCCTTTGGAGTGGGGGAGACTTCAAAGAGTGGTTTTGAAGTGCACAAGTTCCCTTTTCAGTGCAGTCCTGTCTGCCAGGGTCCCAGTAGGGGGTTTGGCAGTCCATTGTGTGAGTGCAGGCCACTAGCCTTTGAAATGTAAGCGTCAGGCCCTCCACCTTTCCAGCTCAGGACCCCATTCAATATGCAGATGAGTGCATGTGTGACTGAGTGTCCTATACTTGTGGTTGTCTGGGTGGAACGGACAAGGGAGCTGTCAACCAGCCTAGCCCAGACATTGATTGGAGACAGGCTGTAAGGCACAGATGTTTATAAAGTCCAGAGAAATGCTCACTTTCTAAAAGTGGCATATCGAAAATAGTAATATAAAATCCAACCTCACCAATAAGCATGATTTTCTATTACCTGGTGACCCCATTCTGATCAGAATCAACCACTCAAAAAGTATATGAGGGCAGTCCTAATGCTACTCTATGAAAGACCTTACAGTAGTGGAAAACAAATTTAAGAGTTTTACACTACCAGGACATATAAAGCACATATATACATGTCCTGCCTTTTGTCTACATAGCACCCTGCTATATGGGTTACCTAGGGCCTTAGGGGTGACATAAGTAGGTAAAGGGGAGTTTAAGGTTTGGCAAGTACTTTTAAATACCAAGTCGAAGTGGCAGTGAAACTGCACACACAGGTCTTGCAATGGCAGGCAGGCCTGGGACATGGTTAAGGGGCTACTTAGGTGGGTGGCACAATCAGTGCTGTAGGCCCACTAGTAGCATTTCATTTACAGGCCCTGGGCACATGTAGTACATTTTACTAGGAACTTCTAAGTAAATTAAATATGCTACTTGGGTATGAACCAATGTTACCATGTTTGAGGGAGAGGGCATATGCAATTTAGCACTGGTTAGCAGTGGTAAAGTGTGCAGAGCCCTAAAACTAGCACAAACGGTGTGAGAAAAGTGGAGGGAGGCAGGCAAAAAGTTGGTGGATGACCATTCTAAGGCTCTCAGGTGTAACACTAATGTTCCAGACTACATCCACTCTACCTCCCCAGACACTTATTGGCCTACTGTGCCCCCTCCACCCTTCCCTTCCCATGCCCTCCAGCCCCATCACTGGTCTGGTTGCATATTGTCATCTTCCCCTCTGCTTGTCTCCCCTCCACCCCCCTTATCCTGGAGGCATGCGGGCCCTACAGGCTTAGTCCCACAGTTTACACTTTTTGACCCCTACCAAGGCTCCTCTCTTCTTTGAGGCCAACCTGCTATCCCTTTTTTCTACCCTTTCTTTTTCCCCTGCATCGTCTATCTTCCCTCTTACCCCATTCATTCACTATCCCCCCTACTGACAGCCAAGGTAGCAGACCCCACCACTCCCCTAGTGAACAAGGGATACTCCCCTACATCGCCCTTCCTTTCTAAACTCCCACCTCCTCAGTCCCACACTAGCCGCCCACTCTATATCACATCATCCCCTGAGACCGGCCCTGTCCACAATTCAGATGTCTCCCACAGGACCTAAAGTGATATCTGCCCTGACTGCCATTTCCTGGAATGCTAACGGGCTCACACAATACATCAAATGGAAAAAAGTACTGGCTTACCCACATTCTCACCATGCAAATGTTGCCCTCTTACAGGAAACTCACTTCTTCCATCTCGAATCCCAAAAACGGTGTAGCGACTGGGTGGGGTGGGTGATATACAGTAGCTGCCTGACATCCTCGACCTCGGACAGTGCCCTCTCCAGAAAATGTGGGGTTTTGGTCCTCCTGTGACTGTCGTTACCCTTTACCCTCCTTAAATCTTGGATGGACCTGAAAGGATGCTATGTCCTTGTCAAAGTCAAACTTGGTGACCATGTTTTGTTCATTGGCTCCGTGTACTCCCCTACGGGCACTAAGCATACTTTCTTCCACCAACTAAACTGTCTCCTGACCGAGAATGGAGCATTGCATTTCCTCTTGGGAGGTGATGGGAACCTAGACCATGATTCCATGCTTAACCTCACAGCAACACTGCTGACACGGCGCTCCTGGCTGATATTCTGTCGGACCACAGGCTAATGGACCACTGGCACTTATCCCACCCCACAAACAGAGACTACACATTTATCTCGCAGGTCCATGGCACTCAATCTTGGTTAGATTACTCACTGATCTCCCAGAGAATGGTAGTCCTGGCCAAAGAATCTTGCATTCTGGAGGCAGCACTCTCAAACCATTTGCCTGTCCTCTTAGCTTTAGACCATAGCTTCCCCACCTTGGGACGCAAACCTTGGTGACTGAACATTTCACAATATTGCACCTCCCCATGGCAAAATCTAATTATGCTCCCACAGCTGTTGTGAGGGCGTCAATTCGTGGCCAGCTCATGAGAGTTGCTGTCATCATCAATACCCAGCAGTCTTCCCAACAGGGGGACTTAGAGACTCAATCATGTCTCTTACTCGCCAGTACACTGCAGCTCCCTCAACAGTCACACGGTGTAGACTCGAGTGGACAAAAATGGACTTCAATACCCTCTACACATCCAAAGCAGGGTACGCCCTCCAAAGACTAAAAGGCCGGCACTATGAGCATGGGGAGAAAGTGGGTCACCTTCTAGCTGCACACCTGCGGCTACTGGAGGCAGCACTAACTATATCGGCCATCCAGTCCTCAACCGGCATCAGTCTCACTCACCCCCAGGATATAGTTGGGGAATTTGCAGAGTTTTATTGGACCCTCTACACCCCCGAGACAGCGGAGGGTGCTGATCAACTCTCTACATTCCTAGTGGGCATATCCCACCCCAGACTCAATGCTGACGGTAGGAGCCTCATAGAGGGCAAAATCAGCAAAGAGAAGATCGCCCAGGCCATCCATATATTCCCCTATCATAAAGCCCCAGGGGAACATGGATTCCCCGTGGGATTCTACAAGTGGACGGGTGAGGATGTGGTTGACTCTCTTTATGAAGCCTTTTGGGAAATGGCAAGTGATGGCTCTTTAGGCTTCATGTCCAACAAGGGGACCATAGCAGTTCTCCCTAAACAGGGCAATGACCCATTGTCTGTGAAAGCTAAAGGCCCATCTCCCTCCTGGACAGAGACATCAAAATTCTAGCGGGGATACTGCGTGAATGTATCCCAAACCTCATATACCACACGCAAGTGGGCTTTGTACCCAGACGAACATCCAGGAACCATCTTTGTGCCCTGACGCATACCCTGTGGTCCATCAGGTGTCTGCAAGATGAAGCCCTCACCCTGTCCCTGGATGCTGAAAAAGTGTTTGACAGGGCTGGCCTTGGAGAAAACTTTATGGTGAATATCCGCTGGTTATATGGCTCCCTTTCAGCACAGGTGAACTGCAGAGGTTTTCTGCCAGACACATTTCCCATCAAGTGTGGGACCGGCCAAGGCTACCCGCTATCCCCACAGCTGTTCCTCCTGGCCATGGAATTACTGATGGCCACCATCAGGCATACTCCAATTGTCTTGGGAATCCCCATACAAGGGGGAAATCCGCAATCTATCTTTTTGTAGATGACATTTTGCCCACTTTCACGGACCTTCCGTGCTTGCTCCCACCTCTCTGGGCAATTGCTACTGAGTTTGCAGTACTGCCGGGGCACATAGTGAACTGAGATAAGAGTGAGTCATTGCCCATCTCACACATGACCACCAGAGCAGCTGTGGCGGACCTTCCCATCTGATGGACATGGTCCCGCCTCAAATACTGAGGGATTTACATCAACAGGAGCCTGGACTGTTTCATCACAGACTACCTTGACCGCCCTCCTCACTCGTATGAAACAAGACTGGAAAATGTTCACAGTTGGGCCTCTCCCTCTGGGAAGAGTACATGCAGTATGTATGGTGACTTTACTATGATTCACATACATCCTAGGCATGCTGCCAATATTGGTGCTTCTATCCATATTGCGTTCTGACAAGAGCATCCGTGCTTTCATCTGGGGAACCATGCGCCTCTGCATGACTAGTGTCAAAGTGATTGCCCTATGCTCCTGTGGTGGCCTCGGACCACCCTCTGTAGAGACATATGTGTTATCCTTACACCGCTCCCAAACTGCCTACATGCTCCCTGGGTTACAGGACACTCCACAGTGGGTTCAGACACAACGTACGATATTACATTGCACTCAGGGAATAAACCCTCTTTATGGAGACGAAGACTCTTCGATACACCCAGTCAACCTGATGGTGCAAGCCATGGTGAAATCCTGGTGGTGAGTACACCACCTCTTGGGAGTGGACGCTCACTTCCATGAGCATGCGCCACTATGGGGCAATACCAAACTAATGATCAGATGAAGAATGCTAGATTGGAGAGAGTGGCGCGCACCTGACGTTCACCCACCTGGCATAGGTCCTTGCAGACGGAGCCCTCAAATACTTAGCTACACTCTGTGAAGAGTTCAGCCTTCCCCCACAGTAGACTTCGGAGATACCTACAGCTTCAATACTGTCTCACCCACAGCATGGGACAATGACAGTGATCCCTATCAACCTCCAAGGCAGTCTCCTACCTTAGAGTCTGGGGACACTCTTGTGGCATGATGTATGGCCTCAACACCCTCCTGGTCCTAAACCTCTTCTCCCTGCCACTTCTGAGTAACCTACTTACCGCCTGACAAGTGAGAATACATGTTGAATATGAAATGGAATACTGGGCAGATCTCTGGTAGGCCTGTGATCGAGGAGCACAAGGAGCTCGGATGAAATTCTGCCTTTTCAAAATACTCCTTTACTGGTACTGGACACCCCTAAAACTGAAAGCAGCAGGCCTACTACCCCATGCAAACTGCTGGTGCTCACATGACCACTGCAACCTTTTGCGCATTATATGTGATTGCCCTTCTATCACACCCTACTGGGATGCATTGGGGAGGACGCTGTGTGAGACTCTGCCTTTCCAAACCCCATTAACATGTCCTCTGATTTTTTTATATGATACTTTAGGGTCTTCAGAACTAGTGGACCCACAGATCCGTCTCCTCCACACAGCACACACCATGGCCAAACTCTGCAATCTTCAACACTGGCGCTCCCAGGCACCCCCTTCACACGATGAATGGCTCACAGCTATGTACCAGACAGCCTCATATGAACGTGTCATTTACAGCCTGCACAACAAGTCTGAAATCTTTCTCTATATCTGTGCACCCTTCCGTCAGGTAGAAGGAAAAGGACACTGAACCCATCCGATTCCCAAACCCCTCCCTCCTTCCCCACCCACTGTCTAGTTCTCCCCAGCATCCCTTGGTCGCCTTCTTACGACTCCCCCACCTCTCTGCACTTCACCCCACCTCAATCTCTCCAGTCCTCGCCTACACCTCCATCCTACTCTTCTCATCGCACACCATACAACCTGGACTCCAAGCCCTCTATCTTGGATACCACTTCCCGCTACTTCCATCTCCTGTCCCCTATTTCAACTCTCCACCCCTTCACCTTACCATGCTTGCCCATTGCCCTGCTGAAAGGGCTCATTGATAAACTCAACCTGTCACTGCTCTTCAGTCTTCATCCACCATTGTGTCCTATTACCATTACAGAGCTCACTCAGGACCCCCCCATCTCATCTTACTGTCCCACACAAACTATCCTTCTCTTAAACACACCACAATCAATACACCTGTCAGGACACCGAAACTCCCATCCCTCCCAAGGTTCCGTGACTATTACACCCCTGACAACAAATACATGCCTGGGCTGATCAATGTTGAGTTTTCACCATGTACCCTTAATCGTTATTTCCCACCTTGCTGTTTCCTGTGTTTTATTGCTATGCCTAGTAAAGAATTGCAAAATGAAGCCACAATCTAAAAAGGTGTAATGTGACCAGAGAAATATGTATTTGTGCCTCTCATTGGGGCTGACAAGAGGGTCCCCAGTGCTATAAGTTGAATAAAACACTACTGTGGTGATATATTAATCATTCCTCTGGTCTGCGCCAGAGCCCCAGAACAAGCCATCTTAGGAATGTTGTGCTTCATTAAAAACAAGGGTCAGTGCCACAAAAGTGACACAAGAGGGTGTGAGTGTATTGTACTTTTTTCATTTTTCCATGAGGAGGTGTCAGCATTCCAGGGGAGCTTTGTGGAGCAATATCACACTCCTTTTCTAGCACTTCTGGGAAATGCAGAGCTCTGGTAGCATTGCTGGGTGCCTTTACAGCTGCCTGTTCTTTTGTCCGAGGGACATGAACTCACCCAAGGCACAGTTTTCCTGCCAACGCTGATGAATGGCAGAGGAAGAGAGAGGGAAGGCCAGCTCCAAGGCTGGCCTCCCAGTTCTGTCCCAGGTGGAAGAAGTTTCTAGTACTGTAAGAATGGTAGGTCATGCTTATCTCTTTTGGTTGTCCCACAGGGGAAACAAGTGCTCCAAGGAAGCTTCGCAGAGAGGCACTATGCTCCTTTTTATTTCGCTCATGGGAAATACTCATCTCCATGAGAACTGCAGGGTGCCTTTACTACTACTTATGCCTGTGTCTGGGGAAAATGGAAGCACCCAGCTCAAAGATCCCTGTCCACACTGATAAAAGGTGGAAGGAGTTAGGGAAGAGGCCGGCTTCCAGACTGAATTCCAAGTGCTGTCCTAGGTGCAGGGGTTTGGATGGTGGGATTCCCTCACAGCCTTCGACTGGAGTGTTGTGGGTAGCTTCCTGAGGTTGGGCACCCTTCACAACATACAAATGTTTGAAACTGAAAAGAAATTAAAAGAAACTGAAAGAAAGTAACAAAACCAGCCTCAGCCACATCAAAGGCTGCGCCACAGGTGGGAATCAGCTGTAATGCCTATCATACTTTGGAAAAGTTGTGACTCATAAGGAACAGGATTGTCACCACAGAAGCCTTACTTTTAATTTTACAGTCAGTCACCCTCAGTCTCCTGGGTCCCGAAGGACATGACTCCCTGTAGAGTTTTGCTACAATCTGTCACCCTCAGTCTCCTGGGTCCCAAAGGACATGACTCCCTGTAGAGTTTTGCTTAATTCTCAAGCATTTCTGTGCAGGGACACTGGTTTCTATGTTCTCTGGATGATTTGTAACACATATAAAGGTAAAAGAAAGACCCAGTATTCATTATTGAAATATACATTGGCAATATCACTTTTACCAGTGAATCACTGCACATATTGTTAAATGATAATTAAATGGTGGTAACATCATGCAGGGTTTTGACTTTAGGTAAATGCACTGCTCCAGATGTATTGGGTTAATAAGAGTGTTGTGCTTTCTGGTGACTAGAACTCTCAAAGGTCATGTCACCAGCAAGGCAAGGGATACAAGGTACATTAAGGGGCTAACTTGATCAGTGGGACAATTTTTTTAGTGTGCATCCCCTGTTATGAGTCCCTTCATAGCATTTCACCACAATGATTTCCACCTGCCATTCTGTATATATTTGTAAATGTGTATGTAGTATGTATTGCTAAATATGTGGTTCTCTGCAGTCGTGATGCCCCAGGACACTAGTAGTGAAAGACCGCAGTTGGTATAACTGATGCCCAGTGCCCTTGTCTACCCTGGAACCCTCAGACATGGGTTTTTGGCTTTTGGCCATTTCATGGAACTTCCCATGAGTGTTTTGAATCTGAAGGTGTGACTGAGGCTTTTTGACCCCATATTGATGATACTGTTACGAAACCCTATATAGATACTGTACCTCACTCTAAATTAGGAAGACTACCTATTTAGTTTAGGAATTACATCTGATACTGTAGAGCACTAAGGGTGACCAGATGTAGATCATCACAAATATTATTTGGCTTTGTTGTGGTCTGGATAATCTTAGTAAAATCTATCTTGTGTCTATTGTAAGCCAGGGTGAAGTCAAATGTGCTGACAGTCTCGGTTAGGGATCTCCAAACTTTTCTGTAGTGAAAGATACATCTGCTCGAGGAAAGTCCAGCCAAGCTACTAGCATATTTTATCACTATAAAATAGTGATGACGTGCATTAACATTATACTATGACCACCCTAAGCAAGATTTTCAGTAGTGACCACCCAAGCATTCCAGATGAGGTTACTGGCAGAAAGGCTAGAAAACGTTTTTCCAAAAGAAATTCCTCTGAGTATTGAAGTAACCTTCAAATCGTAACATGCTGTGTGGCACTAAGGACATAACCCCAACAGTAAGTCTCCCAACTCAAGTTAAGTTATCATTCAGCTATCACCTTTGATTGTGTTTTAAAATAGCAAGACTTTGGCCCTCATTACGACCCTGGCGGTGTAACACCGCCAGGGCCGCTGTAGGCGGGAGCACCGCCGACAGCCTGGCGGTGCCCCGCGGGGCATTCTGACCGCGGCGCTTTGGCCGCGGTCAGAAAGGGAAAACCGGCGGTCTCCCGACGGTTTTCCACTGCCCCTTAGAATCCTCCAAGGCGGCGCAGCTCGCTGCGCCGCCGAGGGGATTCTGACAATCCCTACCGCCATCCTGTTCCTGGCGGCTCGCCCGCCAGGAACAGGATGGCGGTAGGGATTGTCGTGGGGCCCCTGGGGGCCCCTGCAGTGCCCATGCCAATGGCATGGGCACTGCAGGGGCCCCCGTAAGAGGGCCCCTAAAAGTATTTCACTGTCTGCTTGGCAGACAGTGAAATACGCGACGGGTGCAACTGCACCCGTCGCACCTTCCCACTCCGCCGGCTCGATTACGAGCCGGCATCCTCGTGGGAAGGTCGTTTTCCCCTGGGCTGGCGGGTGGCCTTTTGGCGGGGGGAATTCTGGCGGGCGGCCTCCGCCGCCCGCCAGAATTGGAATGAGGGTCTTTGTCTTCATGAGCATATTAGTCTTTGAAAAGGAACATACTTTTCTATCAAATACTGCTTTCAGGTTGGGGCAGACAAACTCAATCTTCCAGATGAAAAAAACTTTCTGAAGAACATAACTTCTGCCTTTAAAAACTGTTTTCATTTTTAGAAAAAAACACTGTCGTTAAACATCAGCTTGTCATTTCATCAACTACAACCATCTTCTAAAAATGCTGCACATTAATTCATTCTGCTTGGAATTCGCAGGTATTACAATCATAAGCTATGGATGCTCACCACAATACTAAGGATGCCTGTGTTATGCTAATACTGCCCACCATTATACCAAGGCCACCCCTGCACCAAGACTGGATGCCATTGCATTCACGATGCTAACCGTATATCAGTTATGGTAATTAGCATGCAAGATGCACTCACCATTTTGTTAGGGATGGCTAAATGTAGGCCAGTAATGCTCTTAATATTTCTCTGATGGAAACCTGAATGACACTACAAAAAAATGCCCAAAATAGCCAAGAATGACCATTATTATGCCATTGGCGCTATTATGCTATGAACGGGCATAATTGTGCCTGAGATAAAGCAAATATGATGGTGACCGCACACCTGGTAGTCCTTGAGACTAGGCGTAGCTTCCAGGAAACAACACTGTTTATTAGGGAGGGATACCATGTCAGGTAGACACACACATAAATGCATTCGAGTCAGGGTCCTAATTTTCCCTGCTCTGGATCAATTCGCTGCTATCCTCAAGTCTTGGGCTGATAATACCCCCAACAAAATTATTTTACTCTAGTTCCTGCAGTCACATACTTTGTTGGTTTAGCACTGGTTACTCCTGCCACTCTTCTTTGATAGTGCATTGTTGTCATATGTGATACAATTGATAGTGCAGGTTGTTGGAATTAAAATGTATATAGACTGGGATGCATTTAGGACAGAGTGACTGGTGCAGCTGCACCTGGTGCTGACTTTGGTGAAGGGTGTGGTGTTGAAAATAACGTGTGGGTTTAAAAGCACATAACTTAAGGATATAAAAGCGTGTGAATGTGTTTGTGCATCCAGCAGTTTTCAGGCAACCATAGCAATGTTGCTGCTAGTGAGAGATCAAAATTTTGCCTAGCAGCAGACTTTTACTCATCATAAAGTAACAGAGAGAGATAATGTGCCTGCTGCAAAGAATGTGCCGCATGTGAATCACAAAACTAAGTGTGAATGAACTATGAGTAGTGCTTTAAAAAAAGAAATGTATATCAGAGAAAGGCTAAGGAGAGGTGATGGGCATTGTTGGAGGGTGGTAGTGACGGAATTCATGGAGAAGGAGGTAATGGGCAAGCCAAAAATGACTGTTGCACCAGGCACCACCTCCGCTAAAGCCGGCCCTGGATACAGATGGTCATGTGGCAGACTGTAATGAGGAACATTATCATAGAAAACAGGATGCCGAAGAGAAGTCCAAAAGAAGTATTTATTCCTGTTTCAGAGGTCCCATCCACACCACATCCAACTGCCAGCTGAGTCCTCTCTTCCCTCCACATTCCATAGTAACATAATTCTGTTCTGTTTATCATCAAGGTTGCCCACTAAACAGTGTCATCATACCTTGATAAATACTACACACCTCCCTCCTTTATTAACAAACAAAAAAAAAATACAAAACAATAAAATATACAACTAGAAATAAATAAATACTAGTAAAACATACAACCCTACATCAATATACTACTTCAAAAATTACTAATATTATTATTATTTTTTAAGTTACAATCACTCCAGAAGACTTCCTGACACTTGTTGATAAATCAGAATTAACCAGAACAACATCAAGTTTCCTCCCAAACATCTTCCATTTGAGTACCACCACCCGATTGAGATTTCACATTTTAGAATCTTCCGGCCTGGCTGCATTGTTGAACAGTTTCATCACCCTTATAGGTTTTGACCTAGCTATGCCTCTCCTTTTGTTCACAGGCCTACGAATGAGTACCCAATCTCCTACCTCAACCTTTGTTTCCTGTACATACTTCCTTGAATCAAAATCTCTCTTACGAGCTTCTATTTTCTTTTGTTCCCTCCTTCTCCAACAATCATCAGACACTAACACACCTGTCCTCAACTTCATATCATTCACCCAAGTGGGCGCTAAAAATGTATTAGAGTGTCTGGCTCTAAGTAATTCAAAGTGTGTTTTCCCAGTAATAGAATGAGGTGAGACTCTATATGCTTCAATCCTTTTTATCACCTCTTTCTTCCAATTAAGTCCATTGTCCTTGGCCATAGTTTCCTTCAGCACCCTATTGAAACACTCTACCATACCATTGGTTTCAGTATGGTAAATGGCACATTTCTTGTGTCGTATAGAACAGTCTGCTAAAAATCGTTCCATTTCTTTAGAAACCAATTGTACCCCATTGTCAGTGGGGATAACCTTGGGAATACCCTCTCTCCCAAAAACCTCTTTCAGAAAACCAATTACATGTTTTGTCTCAAAGCTTCTAGTAAACCTGACCTCTGTCCACCTTGAAAAAACATCCATCAGTAGTAAGAGATGAACATCACAACCCTCTCCCCAGACAAGCCCCAGAATGTCGAGGGCAACTTCCTCCCAAGGCTGGGTGGGAAGATATCTAATCTTCATTGGTTGAACCCAGGGTTTAACCGTTTTCTCACTCATCACACATTGCATGCACTCCCTTACTGTCCTTTCTACTTGACAGTCCATACCTGGCCAACAGTAAGTCAAACGCAATCTTTCTTTGGTCTTGGACATCCGTTGATGACCAGAATGCGCAAGGGAGATAAGTTCCTGTCTTAATGTGGTAGGGGGAACTCATACCCCTGAATAGCAAACCACACCTACCTGACAATTCCTCTCTCACCTGCCAGAACTTTCGAGTTTCCAAACTCCCTTCATTTCTACTCTTCCAACCACCATTTATTAGCGACAGCACCTCAACCATCGTACTATCCAACTCACATTCTTTCCTCTGTCACAACACTGTCATCAAATCGACTTCCTGTAGTTTCACACACCATTTCTTCATCCTGACTCACAACGTTTCCTTCTTCTACCTGGTCTCCCCCTCCTACCTGTACCAACCTTGACAAGGTGTCAGCTACCCTGTTTTGTGCACCTGGAATGTATTTGACTTCAAAATCAAAATCTTGCAATGATACCACCCATTTTGTGATCCTACTCGATATCGCATCTACACCTTTCTTTTTATAAATCTCACAAAGTGGCTTCTGGTCCGTCCTCACTTCAAATTTGCTTCCCCACAACAAAATTTTAAGTTTCTTGACAGCCCAATATAGTGCAAGAGCTTCCTTCTTAATAACCGAGTAATTCAACTCGGTGTCTCTCAGGGCTCGCAACAAAAACAAAACAACCTGCTTACACCTTCAAGACCCTTCAACAACTTTTCCAATGTCCTCTGAAACACTGAGGCTGCAGATATTAATCCAAATGGTAGTCTGGTGTACCTAAATGTCCCAAATGGAGTGACAAATGCAGTAAGGTCTTTAGACTTCTCAATCAGTCTTATTTGGTGATAATCTGATGCTACATCAATAGTAGAAAACACTTTTGCTCCTTCAAGCAACATCAACATATCCAAAATGTTTGGTAAAGGGTACGTATCTACAATTACATTTTTGTTTAGTTCTCTTAAGTCCACACATAAATGGAGACTCCCATTAGCCTTTCTGGCTGCAACAACTGGTGCCAACCACTCGGTTCCTTCCACTTCCTCAATTACCCCTTCTTTCTGAAGTCTTTCCAATTCCAACCTCATTTCTCCACGTAGTGCTACGGGTACACCACAAACTTTACTGCATACAGGCTTCGCTCCCTCCTTCAACCGAATATGATGTATGTAATGTTGAAGACACCCCAATTTACTCTGAAAGACCATGGGATCCTTCAATTTTAGTTTCCCCACAAAATCATCATTGGTCACAGCTTGTTGTTCGACAGTTGCATCTTGTTCCATGACTGCATTCACAACCACTTGATCCATTGTCTTTACAGGAGGGTCACTATTTGGATCCAATATCACATCTAATTATTTCTGATGAAACCAACTCAGAACACTGTCACCCTTCCTAGACACATAAATCTTTGCATTAGTATATTTATGTTTAAATTCAAGCAAAACCCAAAAGTACCCATGCAGCTTAATAGGTTCTCCGCCATGGGCGTATGGCGTGATATCCGGTTTAAACAATTTGACTTTGCCTTTGAGTTTCTCCCGATGAAATTTCTTCGATACAATGATAATCTTTGCTCCAGAGTCAAATAGAAGTTTTGTACTTTCACCATCTATCATAACTTCTTCGATAGGGCCTTTCCTTCTCTCACCTCCAACTTGAAGAACGATTTGTCCACATTCAAAATCATCACTGTACCACTGGATTCAAGCTAACCTGGCTGATGAAGGGTGATACCCTAAAACCGGTCCCAGGATGTTTGTTTCCGGTCCAGGGAGGACCTGGCCTGGCAGTTCGGACTGAACTGTTCCTATGAGGAACAGGGTCAAGACTGATTTGCATGTGGCTTGGTCCGATCTGGGGTAGCATGGTGAGCAAAAGAACAATGGATTAAACCCAGACCTGTGACTGGGGGTGAGTGTTTGCATTGTTCAGCACTCTGCCAATCATCCTTTTGTATTGCTAAATTTGCCCTAAGTGGGTAGGCTATGCCCAGACATGGGTCCTGTGCTCACTGTGCCACTGGATTCAAGCTAGCCTGGCTGATGAAGGGTGATACTCTGAAACTGGTCCCAGGATGCTTGTTTCCGGTCCCGGGAGGACCTAACCTGGCATTCCGGGCAGGACTGTTCCCATGGGAGGAATATCTTTTTTCAAAATGTGATCATCCAAAAATCCTGGTATTGTACCTTTTGCCTAAACTGCATAAAGATAAACTAAATCCTCCTGGTAGACCAATTGTGTCAGCAATGGACTCACTACTGGAGAATACCTAGAGATATATAGATTTTTTCCTCAGGCCGTTTGTGGAATGTTTACCTTCCTATGTGAATGATACTACACAATTTGTAAGGATGATGCACGGCCTGGGTTGGGAGGAAGATTTTCTATTTCTGACATTGGATGTCACCAGTCTGTATACCTGCATCTAACATGAATTGGGCCTTAAAGCAGTCAGACATTATTTAAGAGCTAGATCCTTATCGTATCTTATGCATACCAAAACGATTTGCGACATGATTTGGTACTGTCTTACAAATAACTTTTTTCTATTTGATGACCAAATATACAAGCAGGTCCAGGGGACTGTGATGGGTACATGCTTTGCCCCTAGATATGGGAACCTATTTATGGGTTGGTGGGAGGAACAAGTGTCCTCTAATATAGCCAACTATGAGGACAATGTGGTGCTATGGTGCCGGTATATAGACAATATTTTCATCATCTGGAAAGGGGATGTGGATTCGGCACCTTGCATGACAATCAATATAATCTTAAACTGAGTAAGCAGCAGAGTAATACATCCATTCAGTTCTTAGATGTTGAAGTGAATATTGAAAATAACTTGGTACATACCAGGCTGTACAGGAAAATAACAGCAGGCAACAGCTTGTTAAATGCCAAGAGTGCTCATCCTCCCAATCTGATCAGAAGCATACCGTATGGTGAGCTATTAAGAGCAAGACGAATATTGCTTTATTCATTATTGTGCAGTGTATAATCAACATGTTTTTGCCCCATGTTGGCACAGACACCTAGAGATTGTTCAAGGTGTCGGTTGGAGTGCTTCATTGGTCAAAGTTATTCTATACAAATCTGATGTAAGTACAGAGGTCTGGTAAGGTATTTTAAAAAAATAATCCTATTTGTGTTCAGTTAGTGGAGGAACCTGGTTGTCCTGGTGAAAGTCCTTATTCATTATCCGTGGTCTGAGAATAGTAGCTGTGGTCTGTGTGAAATGGAATGTTGCACGGTGGACTCAGTGTATAAAAAAGGCTGGAACCTGCCTTATCCGCAGCATGGAAATGCATGATCACATTAAAATACACATGTGTTTGCAGTAATTAGGCCAATTAGGAAAACCAGAGGGGCCAGGTAACCATATTTGACATTTTATTCACTGCTGTCTCTCTCTTTTGGTTACTTTGGAGTATAGAAAGAAAATGTCCAGTTTGCTTGTTTGCAGAGATTGATGGCATCCAGTGGGGTAATTTGGGTAACACATGATGATATTCGCCATATAGCACTCTTGTGCTGTCTTGAGTTTGTTTGAAGCCAAATGAGAAGAGTGCAGTTTTTAGGAATTTCCTGAGCATAATGTAGATGAGTTCAGTTCTCAGGCTTGTGTTAACAGTGCTCTAGACTATCAGCCCTTTAACTCAAGGAGATCTGCCTCAGTGTTTCATCTTCTTGAGGGATAGTTGGTTGATGCAGTAGATAGACAAAGACCAAAGATATTTGGATGGGGCATAGGGATTTGTTCAGGACATTTACCCAAATGGACTTTGTGGACCATGTGAAGCTATACAATTTGATCTTAGAATCCTCTGGTAGCGAGTGGAGTGCTTGAAGGGCGGATGACCTTGAGCCTTCATGTATAGGTTAATACATATTTTGATACTAGATTTTATTTGTATTGTAGTTTTTCTTAAAGATGTTTTATAATCTAAATTACTGGCTTTCTGATTCTAAAGTGTATGGAACAGCTAGTGATTATGGGAGACTAGATGGTGATACAGCTGTCAATGCATGCCAGGATGAGGGCTGTTGTCAACCTGGTTCTGTAGTTAGTGTGAAGCAAAGTCAGGATTTTCTAGAGTAGGAAGAAATATATGTTTTCACTCTTGACTACTGTGTTGCTTTGGGGAGTGAAGATATTATCAGTGGTTAACAGGGGTCTCAGTAGATAGGGGTGTTCCCAGGCATGCTGGACAGTCTAAAAGCCTAGATTCAGGCAAACACCAGATTTTCAGTCTTCACACTTGTCATCCTTAGGAATCACTCCATCTGGTTTAATACTGAATCTAAACCCAAGGTAATACTGCTTGGGTCTCTGGACCTCTGTTGAGGCAGATGTGGATTTGTGCATTTTCAATATACATTTGGAAGATCACTTTGTGGTGATGTTACAGGGCAAGGTAGATATTGAAAAGAAGCCACAAAAGGGATGATCCTCGATAAATGCCACAAAGTAATGGACTTGTTGACAATACAATACAAAAACAGAGAAATTCAATAGTTAAAGATAGATTTATTTCAAGTAACTTTAACTTGTAACTAGTAACTAGTACTCGCACCCTCGACAAGCACTGCTAAATAACCCAGATATTACAGCACTCATGATAACTTTTATAACACCCATAAAAACATCAATGAAACATTAGAAGTGAAATTATTGAAGAACAAACTGTGCATGGTGGGGTCACGAGTTATAGTTATTTGAAATGCCTCTAATTATAACTGCTGCATTTCTCTGGTTTGGTGCGATTAAATTCAGAACCTAACCTTAACGTCCTTGTAACCTTTGATTTTCTAAGTGAATATATATATTTATTTTTCACTATTTATTACTATTATTGAATCGTTATTATTGAAACATAGCCACCTTTCCATAACAACAATGCATATTAATACCATATTTCATGATGCACTTTTACTTACATGCCACAAACAGGACTAACCTCTACTTCACAATTGCATAATTATCCCTTATTTGTTTGACCTCTGCCTTCCCATTGTTATTGCCACACATTCCATACATGAAACTAGGGTAATCTTCACCACTGCTGGTGTGCACAATACTTACTACATGTTTCTTCCCATTCTTCCAATGAGTGAAAATGCATGTCTGTCACTACACCTAAACAGATGAAACACTGGTGTTTTTAAGCATTGTGTCAGTTGTATTTATAAATACAAATATAATGTGAAATAACTATCATGGTCTACACATCTTTTATAAAAATATTGTTCCATTGGGTGTAGATTTTCTCTTATTAACTCCAGTTAGGTGATATTTATGTGAATGATATTTGGGAAACAATGTTTATTAGATGATATTTCTTCAATGGTGTTCTGGAACCAAACATTTGCATTTTGCGTACCTTTTGTTATATGGTTATTATATTATTTCTAGCTTCAGCATTATATTTAATTAGTACAAAGGGGTTACAGAGTCAGTAATTGCTATTTTAAATACTATGGAGGTACATAATTCCACCCCAGAGAGCACAGAACAACAACACAATTAAATAGAGATATTTGCCTTACATTGTCCAGTACAGGGGAGATATATGGTTATCATTACACTTCCAATTAATATTTAGACTAATTGTGTTGTCGTTTACAGTTGTGAACATGAAGGTTAATGGATATAGAAGTCAATCATGCATGGTTATGTATCACCTTCTAAATGACTAGCACCCTGTAATTAATTAACTATTACAGGGAAATGGAGCCATTTAGACATAAGCCTTTGATCTGGCAATGAAAATAATGTAATATGGCAGATTATCACCTTGACTAGCTTGCAGCAAGAGACATTATGATCTGTAGTGCACATATAGAATTATTAAGAAAACACAGATACAATGACATACCGAAATGATACAATTTAGTTTCCTTGTTACTAGAAAGCACCTATCATTTTACAAAACACAGTGTCTTTTCTAGAATCCATGTGTAAAGTACTCCTTATTAGGATCTGTTTACAAACTGTTCAGATGCACAAAGGAGTGACTTTTATCTTTCTGCCGTCAATAAATACAATCAAATCTGCTTATCAATTTGTATTCAGATGAAGTTCATTTATATAATATCAGCATTATTACAAAACGAGCAAGTAAAATTCTGTAATGGCATGATAGAGAGATAGACAGACAGATGGATAGATGAATGGATAGATATATCATAGTGTAGAAAAGCTGCCAAAGTTATGAGAAGTTAAAGTCTGTCTGTTGCAATTGGGTGCCAAACATTCAGTACACCCAGAATTGTTTGCTTTTTTAATCACCTGGTTTTGGGCTTTTCACTGTGGGTGAGTCTCACTACCGGTATCTCACCCAGGTAATCCAATGGCGAACAGACTGCGAGTTTTTACCACTAGTGTCCACCTTTTAATTCAAGACCACTGAGATGGAGCAATGGTAATGCGCACTGGGCTGGTTATACGTGAACACATGTGCACACATATGAGGGCTGTACATGGGGGACTACTGTCGTGCATAGCCCCATAACTGTACACAAGTAGCCTGGCGCAATGGGGACTCTGCAGCTGTCACTCACCCCAGACATGTTTTGGAGATAGTTTGCAGGCAAACAGAGCTGTGAAAGAAGAGAAATACCTACTTTCAAAAGTGGCATTTCAAAAATAGTGATGTTAAACCCATATTTACCATTAAAAAGGATTTATCATTCCCATTCCAAAGCTATGAGACATGATTCAGATACTCTTTTCTGATCAGGAATTAAAGCTTAAAAGTGTATTAAGGAAATCTTAATGCTAGCCTTTGAGATGAGTAGGCCACACAGTACTGAAAAATGACTTTGGGAGTTTTTCACTACCAGGACATGTAAATCTCAAAAGTACAGGTCCTTTTAGTTACATAGCACCCTGCCCTTACAACTACTTAGGGTCTATCTTAGGGTGACTTATAAGTAATAAAAGGAGGGTTTAGGGCTTGTTAAGGGGTTTTAAATGCCAAGTCGAAGTAGCAGACAACTGCACTGCACACCCATATATGAAATTGTATAATACCCTTAAAGGGGTCACAGAAACATATCAAGTGAGTCTTGGTTTTATCAAGGTTCAAGAGCAACAAACATACATATCTCGACCTTTGTATGAAGGTTTGCCTAGATGCTCATGTTAATTTTCGAAGATTCACAAGATTGTTTCAACTCTTCTGAATTAATCTGTTTGGAAAGAGACCCGGAACCATTTTAAAGCATTTTAAGGGATTAATCGACTAAAATCTCGTACATTAGGTTTTTATTAAACAACATCACAAATGGAGTATGTTAAACACAAAGGGGGTCATTCTGACCCTGGCGGTCGGCTGTGAAGCGGCGGTAAGACCGCCAACAGGCTGGCGGTCTTTTTTCATGTATTCCGACCATGGTGGTTACCGCCATGGTCAGCCGCCGCTTCACCGTTCCGACCGCCACGGCGGTAACGACCGCCGGGCTGGAGACCTGGGTCTCCAGCCCGGCGGACGTCACATACCGCCGGCGGTATTCCAACCCGCCTGACCCCGGCTTACCGCCATGGATTTCATGCGGTTGGGGACCGCCATGCAATCCATGGCGGTAACTACTATCAGTGCCAGGGAATCCCTTCCCTGGCACTGATAGGGGTCTCCCCAACCCCCACCCCGACTCCCTCCCCTAAACCCCCGCCCTGCCACCCCCAAAAGGTTGCAGGACCCCCGTCCCCCACCCCGATCCCCAACATATACACACACATACACACATACAGGCACGCATTCATGCACATACACACACACCCCCGCATTCATGCACGCATTCATGCACATACACACACCCCCCCGCATTCATGCACGCATTCATGCACATACACACAACCTCTCGCATTCATGCACGCATTCATGCACATACACACACACCCCCGCATTCATGCACGCATTCATGCACATACACACACACCCCGCATTCATGCACATACACACACCCCCCCGCATTCATGCACGCATTCACACGCCCCCTCAATATACACACACGCACACCCCCATGCACGCACACAACTCACAACACCCCCCCCCGCCCCCCTTCCCTAGCGGACGATCACCTTACCTGTTCCTGGTGATCCTCCGGGAGGGAACGGGCAGCTTTGCCGACACCGACACGCCAACAGAACACCGCCACAGCGAATCACAGGTCGTGATTCGCTGGGCGGTGTTCTGTTGGCGTGGCGGTGGAGGTGGAGCTACCTCCACTTCCCCGCCTGCCGCCAGTATGGCTGTTGGCGGCTCTTCGTCTGGAAACGGGCGGAGCGCTGCCAACAGTCAGAATGGCCCATGCGGAAGACCGCCAGCACTGGCGGTCTTCCGTACGGCGGTCCCTCGGAGGTCTATTGAAAAGACCGCCGTGGTCGTAATGACCCCCAAAATGTGCTGTGCACAATCATCACTTTCCCCAGTTTAGGCAAACAGGATTTTGTAGAAATTAGAGGAAAACTAATCACTTTATGCAAATGTAGAAATATTTTGAAAATATAGGCCCAATGTCCCATCAATGAAACTGCCAAATCCGAGATCTGAAAAACACAATTCTGTGACAAGAACGTCCTAATTTGCAAATAAGCAATTGCTTAGTTTTCAGTAAATTAGCTGGGGCTCCTTAGTCAAAAATGGATGCCAAGTAACATTGCAACTCTGCTGAAGTGTACCAAAAACAAACTAGTTAGCGGAGACTTAGAGATGTGTTCACAAAAAAAAAATGTTGCAGTGGCTATTTCGGGTATTTTGAGAAAAATAGCAGATCCTCATCATATTCCTACTCGTCAGAAATTGTTGCCAATATTGATGCTTCTGTTCGGTGCATAGCTAGATCCAAGTCAGACGCACTGTACTATGTATCAGATGAACTGCTCATGTTGGCACTATGGCATACTTCTAAACAGGTGCACCAGGCGCAAACATGAACAGTGTGCCTTATTACAATGAATGATCTGCCTTCAGAGCCTCTGCAAACTTGAGGCTGCACTGGGAATAGCACATTCAATGAAACATGTCAGGCTGCTTTAATCAACAGTTCAATGTGTCACTGTGCAACCTGTACTTTGGAGTGAGGAAAGAGATCAGCCTGCCAGGAGATATCTAGAGTTGTTCCATGGGATCCACTTTCTCTCATCCAGGGGGCTGCATTTTGTGGCACACTGTCAGTGTGACTTTAAGGGCCAATTTGCTTTAGATCCTGCAGCTTAAAAAAGCTTTGCTAATTGTGGAGCCGACATGCAAACCTTCTATTTTCAGGTAAAAGGGGTAAAAATGTGAACCTGGCTGCTGGTTTCCGATTCTGCATATGCCACATTCATCTATGTAGTGCTGGTAGGGCAGTCATTACAGTCATCAGTATGAGTATCCCGTTGTCATTACAGTCTCACCCTAAAGTGCACCACAACTGACCCCAAAGTCAAGATTTAATCCACTCAAGGTACAGCGCAACTACAAAACGTAGAGTCACATCCCCCGATCTGAGCCTAAGCAAATATGTATATTCGGAGACACAAGTATTTTAAGAATGAAGAGCAAGAAAAGACTAAACAAAAAAAAGAAACACGCTATTTCTGCCTATTGCTATGGGGTATTAAAATCTTGATGCGCTGAAATATTACCTATTTTCAACACATGAGAAATGTTCAACTATGTAAAACGTGTTCCGTAGGGTCCTGTAGTGCATCATAAAAATAGAATGCGGTATTACAAAAGGAACTACACATTATTAGATTATAATTTCCTGTTCATAAATAACTGCATACGCAGTACACTACCTGACAAGAACCAAGTTATAAATTGTCAGCTGGATCTGCATTTTACCCTACTGAAAAGCTCACAGTCAAATCTATTGATCCCAACAAACAATAGACGTATGCAGTCCTCCAACCTAACAAAGAAAAAATGGTAGAAGAAGTTAAAAATAACTAACAACGCAGAACATTTCAAAACTAAAAAAACAAAACTATCGAAACATGAAGTGTTATAATCCTTTCTGTCTATTGTTTTAATTTTATCAGTAAGGTCATAGCTTCAGTCACACATTGGTAAACTATTAAAAATTCGAATTTAAGGTATTCAGAATCCATAATAACCTTCTTTTGGCACCTAACGAAACCTCTAATATGAATGAAGACGAGCATCTTTCCATAATTCTGTACAATACAGGCAATTATACATTTAAGACACATGCAAGCATTTTCAAATTCATATGGAGGATAAGTGCTCCAACTAAAGCCGCTAATTCAGCCATCTCGCATTCAAATGCTATTTGGAAAGAATTCTGGCATTATTTCTTCTAGTTACTTTTGGTTGACATAATCTTTGCACCGGTTTTTGGCTGATTGTGGTAAATCGTGGATTTCAGCTGGAATTTAATGAAAATGTGTGCTTTCGTTGACGTCTGTAAAGCAACTCAATAATAACATAGCAGAACACAGTGATAGCACAATTACATGATAGGGTAACATCACAAGCCAGCAACTCAACAGAACAGGCCACAACAGAAACCAGAAAATAACAACACAAAGAGAGTTTACCCACACAGTAACAACCACACAATACAGCAATACAAATGCTACACACCACACAACATATTAAATAACAATTTTACAACACAATGCACCATAGCATACATTTTACAACACAACGAAACACTGTATAACAATACAACAGAACAAACATCACAACATATAAACATTATCAAACCAAACATACCATGTTACAACAGACCATAAAGAAATGCAATAATTCTGAAAACAACACACCACACAAAATACAGTGACATTGGGTTATGTTGTATTGTTATGTGCTAGTCTTTTAGGTGTTTTGTCATTGTAGTGTACTGTGTGCTGTCATTTTCATTTTGTGCTGTATGCTGTCCTGAAGTTGTGTTGTGCTGCTATGTGCTGTGCATAGGTGTAAATATAACGGTCGGTGTTAGTTGTACTATTATTGTGATGTATTGGTGTTGTGTTATTGTGTTGCAGTGTAGTGTGCTTTGATGGTGGTGTATCTCATCTGCAGTCCAGCTGCTTAAAACGTATAACTATTCCTGTCAAATGTGCTGTAAGAAAATGCCCCTTTTTACCTGGTATCCCCCATTTTTTGCTCAATTGTATTTCTGTTTTTTAGATTCTGCCCGCTGAGGCACTGCTGTCCAGTGCCCAGTGTACGCGCTCTGACCCATACAGCATGATGAAATTGACTAATCCCTACTGGTATATCAAACCACTAGTGTGACAAATGAAAACATAGCCCCAGGTCTATCATTGTAGCTTGACTGCTTCAATGTAAAACCTGTTAAAATAACCCTTGTTTGACAGGCAGCAACCGCCCTTTCAAATGTTAGTAAGAAATCCCTTTGTAAGCCTTGCATTTCACAAAGTAGACCGCATGGCATTTAAAAGAGGGACATGGAGATAATAAATCTTAGCATGTCCCTACAGCGATAAGACCCTAGAAGCTGTTTTCACTGTGGCAAGTCTATCTGTTTTAAAGAAATCGGATTATTGGTTGAAGAAGAGAGACCCACTTCAATTAATTTCAGTTAATAATTACATTTCTCATCAGGGTGAAACACAAAAATCACTAAATAAATTCATGTTTTTAACCTCTTTGTAGCTTCACACAAAATCAGTCATGCTTAAATTTAAGGCAAGGTGAAAAGTATTTATGCAGCATTCAAACAATAATAAAGTGAAAACACAATGCAAGAAAAATCCCAATCCTACTAAAAATAATATAGAGTACATTTGAATGGATTAAATGGCACCAAAAGAATAAAAAAAGAAAAAAATCCACCAGCATCAACTGAAGGTATCTGGTTGTGCTGACCGTGAGGAAGCATGACCCGGGCAAAAGACCAGATCCATTCCTCCGGATGTTTTATCTTCCGACTTCCGTGAGAGGCCTGTGCAATGTGGCTATGCAGGACTCTTTATCGATTCACGTTAGATCTGGTGGGGTTGCCAGTTTGGAGCTGCGCAGCACTGCATAGCTTGGTGATATATCAGGTGAATCCTGCATCATGCTGCTCTGCGGGGTTCTGCATCCCCTTGGGTATGTTTCTAGTTAGGAGCTGTGTTGAGCGGCTTTGTGATGCTCTGCCACACTTAGCATTGGATCTGGTGACATCTTTGGTGAAGAGCTGCGTGCGTCTGTGTTAGGTCATGTGAAACCTTCAATTAAGCAGGGAGAAGTGCACTCTGAGTCCAGCCAACTGTCAAGGACCTCAAGAACTAGATTTGAGGGCTGGACTTGCTTCCACAGATTCCAGCATAGAGTACCAGGTGAGGTTCAATTGGGTCTGGTAAACAGGAAAGGCCTTTGGAACTTGTATTTCTGTAGGTCACACAGGAGGTCAGCCAACTGACCCTTGGAGTCACTTCTGGGGTCCTGTGTTCAAGGCAAGCCAGTCCAGTGTTCCTTCAGGTTTGACACAGCAGAGCAGATCTTTACAGGTCCAATAATGTTCTGATTTCAGGTTCCAGGGATGAAACAGCCTGTGGGTAGGCACATCTCTTTGTCTGCCACAGAGACTGGGCTCTGATCAATTCTTCACTTTACTCATGGTTTTGCTCCAGCCTGGCTACTGAAACATAGGGCAGGCAGACACAGCTATGAGCTGCATCCGTAGTCAAAGGTTCAGCTTCTTCTGAAATCAGGAAGGGCTAGGGACAGCCCACAGGCTACCCGTTAAAGTGCATTCAAGGCAGGGGCACATCTCTTCAGCCATCCTGTCAGAATGAGTCTCATCCCTCCACACATAGAGCCTTTGTCCAGTGTCTGGGAGGAGTATACCTCACACTACAGGAGAGTCATTAACTTTTAGGTGACCGAGGCCACTGACAGAAAGGCATATTTGGCTTAAAAGTGATGCAACAGAAAAAGGTTCCAATATTGACCAGACTTTTACAGTAATATCACTTTATATTCAAGACCACATGACTCAATTAGGGTGATCTTAATGAACCTTACAACAAACTTCATACTGTATTTCTGTATTAAATTATTATAAACAGAAATAATCACAATCAACAACATATTGACAAACATAAATATTGTTAGCCCACAAAACTTAAAAACAAATATAAATGACATCGCAAACATTGCAAAATTTGTGGTCATTGGACAGATGTGTCTCAATTCAGAAATTCAATTCCCATTAGAGGCGTTCATCTGATTTATTTCACTGCCCCTGACAAATGGGTGAGCACTAGAGGGAGCAACATAAAACAAAGTTCAAAAATGAACAATCATTAGTGATAATGTCTGTATTAGATTTAAGTCCAATATTCCCAGTGTGCCCATCCAGTCTTGAAATAGTGCTCTCAGGTGTGAAAAGTCAAAGCATTTCAAACCCTACAACAGTTCAATGGTTCTCATCAGGACACAGAACTAATAGACACTGTGAAAAAGAGAATAAAAAAATCCAAAATGACACATTAACAATAGTGAGTCACTTGGTGACTTACAGATCTTTTGCTTAAGGAGTCAATTTTTACATCTGTGCTTGTAATCCATACAAAAACACAGTGGCAGCAGAACTAATTGTTTTCCTAATCCACTATGAACAGCTTGAGAGAGACAAATGGAAGAATGAGTAGGAACTCACGTGAATGAAGGCCACTCAGCGGACTCTTCAAATCATAAGCAGATTGGCTTGTTATTTCACTGGACCATTGCAGAAGTATGGTCTAAAGAAAAAGTGACAAAATGAATCGTATGCTAAAAAGAGGAGTAGGGTGTTGTATGGTAAACCTTGACTTGGAAGATGCGTGTCAAACATCCAGGAGCCAGTGTCTGTTTAAACATTGCGATTTGCTATCATCTTGTGTCACATAATCGGGGCAAAAGATGTGTGAAACAGATGCAGATGAATAGGGCAAGTGCTGAGGGAGAGGCAAAATCTAAATGAACCTTGTAGGTTACAGCGGCCACTGCTGATGGGAAGTAAGGAAATAAACCTTGCCAGGAATGCTAAGGAACTCTCTAAAAGTGGCATTTTCACAACATTTATTTAAAATCTAACCTGACAATTAGTTTGTATTTTAAATTCCTATTCTAATGAGTCCTTGATTCATTTTTGTAGCTGTCCAAAACTGAAATTATGCATTATCATGAGTTATAATGCAACCCACTGCTTTGCTATGGAAGATCCAGTCTTGCCATAGTTAAATACAACTTTGGAGGTTTCTTACTGCCACGACATGTAAAAAGTAAGTACCCATGTTCTTTTTTTTTTAACACCATGCACCTGGCGTTTGGGCTTTCGGGATCTACTTTAAGTTTAGGAAGGTTTACACCTGGCAAAAGGTTTACTGCCAGGTCAAACAGGCAGTTTAAAACTGCACTACAAGCTGCAATGGCTGGCGTGAGACATGTCTTTCAGTGCTACTTTAGTGGGCGGCACAATAAGTACTGGAGTCTACCTGTAGCTTTTAGAATACAAGCTCTAAGTATATATAATACCACATACCAGAAACCTATCAGTAAATTAAATGTGCCTATTAGGCAATGTAAGTTTTACCATGTTTGGATGGGAGAGCACAAGCAGTATATCGCATGTTAGATGCTGTAAATGCACAGAGTCCTAATGCCAACAAAAATGAGTTCAGTTACAGAAGACAAACATTTGGAGGAATACCAATCAAAAGATGGTCATTTTCAACACTGTTCTATATAGAAAATCAGAGCACAGATTGGAATACTTATACTGTACTTCGGGAATTAGATTTACAAGAAAAATAATTAAACCATTGTTTTAATAGTTTTTAACATCCAATTTAATGTTGAAATTATATTGTTAATAAGCATTAGGAAAATGTATCTTATGGAAAGTTACCTTTTCCCTGTCTAAAGATCCTGAAAGCTAACTTTCATTAACTCTCCAGCTTTTCCCAGCAATAACTCAACCTTTGATTATGTGTGAGAGAGATGTAAAATGACTACCAGGAGCGAACAATAGGCTGACCCAAATGGGCAAAATGATTTCATTGAGCTCAGTAGAGTAGGCAGGGTGAAGGGTTGTGGGCATTTATTGAGAATACAGCATCAAATCCTACTGGATAAGACTGCTGAGTGGTGCAATACTCACTTGAAAGAGAAAGCACAGGATCCCAAGGCAATTTTGTGTATTCCATGTCTGGTTGGTGAAAGGATCCTGCTTTTGTTCTAGCAGACTCATTGGCTCTAGGTTTGTTGAGGCTACAGTGTCTGCTTCAAAATGGGTTTTATTGGTAGATGTGGGAGGAAACTAGTGATTACCATAGTGAACTCCCCTAAACACGCACCACACTCAGAGTCCACTTCTGCATGTGTGCCATCTCTGCACAGCATTATCTGAAAAGAACACTGGGAATTGGTGGGAGATGGGTATCTTAGTTGTTCCCCGTTTTTTTTTCACTCACATATACTCTTTACAACCTTTTTGATTTCATTAGTTTACGGCTTGCTTTGAATTACGGTCCATTTTCCTGGACATATGCCTCTAACAGAGGACTTATTTGTGACTGAACAATGTGAGCATCCAACATATAGGGATGGGTTTGCATAGAATCCCCTTTAAAATATACACCAATGCACAGAAAGCTAAATGTAACCTTTGGACTGTAGCAAATGTTGTGCTGTCCACTTGACTGATAAAGAACATATGGCTTTAGACCTCTCTGTACAGCTTGACCACAGAAGCATTGAAACCTGCATGCAAACCTATGAAAATAACCCTCTTTCATTAGAAAAGAACCATACTTAAATATTAAATAAGTCACACCAGAAAGACTTTGTAGCCCAAAAGGTAGGATGCCTAATATTTAAAAGTGGCACATTTAAGATCTTAGCGTTGTGCTTCCTACAATGACAAGCCCCGAAAAGCTCTGTATGATGTAATTGAACGTATGACAAAATTGCAGTGCAATTAGGTTACTGTTTTGTTATATCTGGTTTGGGATAAACTTCTAAAACATGTTTTATTGGTTGTTAAAATTCTAAATAAAAGGTAAGGTTGGATTTTTGATTAATATTTAATTAAGAAAATAAACTTTAATAAATGCTAAACTTTGTCTTTCTGAAACTCCAGAAGGCTAATTAGCTTTACTCTGACAGCAGCTGTCCCCTGCCAATGCTTCCCCCTTAGGCAAGGGCAGCTCAGGAGGGTTCAGAAACTTAATTGACATGAAAGTGAGAAGAGCTAGGCCTGACAATTCATAGTTAAGTATGAATGGAGACTGTGGCCAGTAGGGGTCCAACCCAGCGAGAGCAGGACCTGCTCCCTGGAAAAGCTTGGTGTGATTGAGAAGGGAATTTCTCCTTTCCCACAACACATTCCTGACTAGGACACCAGCCACCGCCAATGGCAGAGGCATACCACTAAGATGTATTTTGCCCAGGATGGTGCACCATGACATAGGGGGTCATTACAACCCTGGCGGACGGTGTTAAAGCGGCGGTAAGACCGCCAACAGGCCGGCGGTAAAAAAATGGGAATTAAAACCGTGGCGGAAATGGCCAACAAAGACAGCCACTTTAACACTCCGACCGCCACAGCGGTACAGACAAACAGCTTGGCGGTCACCACCAGCAGACAGGCGGGAGACAATGTACCGCCCACAGTATCACAACCTATCAATCCGCCACCTTTTCCGGGGCGGATTCACCGCGGATAAAAACACGGCGGAAACAGCCATTTCAAAGGGAAAACACTCACCTCTACTGACCCCACGAGGAAAGACGACACCATGGAACCGGAACTCCAAATTCTTCCTGCAATAGTCTTCCTGCTCCTATACGACCATCATCAACGCCGGCGGCGAAGACAACGGTGAGTACTGCACTTGCGACATAGGGGAGGGGGAGGCAAAAGTCAGGGACACACACACGCAACACCCCCACCCCGACCCTCACCCACTACAACACACACACCAATGCATATCCAAACATTACAGTAACAACCCCCAACCCCCCCGAAAGAATGCAAAGACAAAAGGAAATTAGTTCAAACATTGTAATATATCAAAATACAGGAAGCAAATATATACAGATATATTTACACATTCAACAAAATATACATCATGATTAGTAGTGCAGGTAATGCACCATTCATTGTCCGTGGACCACTGGGCCCAAAATGCTGAGTGCTTCATCCTGTTAAGGACAGACGGAGTGGATGCATGTCTCCACTGGTTCTGGAGGGGGACTGGTGCCCAGAGTACTTCATCCTGTTAAGGACAGATGGAGTGGATGCATGTCTCCACTGGTTCTGGAGGGGGACTGGTGCCCAGAGTGCTTCATCCTGTTAAGGACAGACGGAGTGGATGCATGTCTTCACTGGTTCTGGAGGGGGACTGGTGCCCAGAGTACTTCATCCTGTTAAGGACAGACGGAGTGGATGCATGTCTCCACTGGTTCTGGAGGGGGACTGGTGCCCAGAGTGCATCACTCTCCCCGTGACGGTCCCAGTTGCGTCACTGCCCCTGCCGCTCATGGGCTAGCAGTGCTTGAGTTGGCGGTCCTTGCCATGTTCAGCGGTGCTTGCCCTGTTCAGCGGTGCTTGCCATGGCGGTCTTTGCCCTGTTCAGCGGTGCTTGAGTTTGCAGTTTCTGACCTGTTCAGCGGTCTTTTCCCTGTTCAGCAGTGCTTGCCCTGTTCAGCGGTGCTTGCCATGGCGGTCTTTGCCCTGTTCAGTGGTTCTTGAGTTTGCAGTTTCTGACCTGTTCAGCGGTGCTTGCCCTGTTCAGCGGTGCTTGCCATGGCGGTCTTTGCCCTGTTCAGCGGTGCTTCAGTTTGCAGTTTCTGACCTGTTCAGCGGTCTTTGCCCTGTTCAGCGGTGCTTGCCCTGTACAGCGGTGCTTGCCATGGCGGTCTTTGCCCTGTTCAGCGGTGCTTGAGTTTGCAGTTTCTGACCTGTTCAGCTGTCTTTGCCCTGTTCAGCGGTGCTTGCCCTGTTCAGCGGTGCTTGCCATGGCGGTCCTTCATTGCCCAGCTGAGCTGGGGCTTGCGGTCCTTCATTGTGCAGCTGGGCTGTGGCTGCCGGGGGCCCTCCTGGGCAGCTGGGCTGTGGCTGGTGGTGGCCTCCTGGCCACTGATGATCGTGCTGCCCTCCTGGGCCCTGACTCTGGCGGTGGCCTCCTGGCCACTGACGATCGTGCTGCCCTCCTGGGCACTGACTCTGGCGGTGGCCTCCTGGCCAGTGACGAGCGTGCTGCCCTCCTAGGCACTGACTCTAGCGGTGGCCTGCTGGCCAGTGACGATCGTGCTGCCCTCCTGGGCACGGACTCTGGCGGTGGCCTCCTGGCCAGTGACGATGGGGCTGCCCTCCTGGGCACTGACTCTGGCGGTGGCCTCCTGGCCAGTGACGATGGGGCTGGCGGTGGCCTCCTGGGCAGCGGGGATGATGGCGGTCTTCTCCACCGTGCTGCTCCTCCCAGACTTTGGCAATTTCTTCTGCCCCTTCCCCACCTTGGGAGGAGTCACAGCTGAGTGGACACTCCCCCGGGACCCTTGTGAGCGGCTTTGCTGGCTGGAGTCTTCCCTCACTCCTGCCGGGCAATGTCCAACTTCTGGTGCTTCACAGGGGGGGACCGGCTGTGCTGTGGCTCCGTGTCACACTGGCTGCCCTGGTGCCCGGTGCACTCCACATACCTCTAACAACAGGCACCACTGGTCCCGGAGATGTTTTGGCTGAGGTGCTAGTACGGGACCTATGAATTGGAGGGGGGGGTGGGAAAGAGGTCAAGCTTGGTCAGGAAAAGTTTCTTAGGAACACTGGAATGGATAGGTGTGAGGGGGTCTGGGAGTGGAGGAAGAGGAGGTGGTTGTAGGAGGTGTAACTTTTGTGGCTTTGGGGGCAGGTGCATGTGCTGGAGGAAGTCGTGAGGTGGATGTATGTTGGGTGGGTGTGTGCCTGCGTTTGTGTACTTTGGGAGGGGGTGTCACAGACACACTGGGAGAGGACACAGGGGACGTGTAAATGGTAGTGGGGGTGGTGAGTGCAGGTGAGCGGGTGTGGTGGTGGGTGTGCTGGTGCGGGTCCTAGTGGCTGTAGTGGTAGTGCATGCAGGTGAGAGTGTAGACGAGACTGGGAGGGAGGAGGGAGACGACGAGGAGGGGGACACAGTGGAGGCAGTGGATGTTGCTGTGTCTGTATGTGTGTGATGCTTGCTTGAGTGCCTGTGGGTTGTGTGGTGCTTATGTTTGCCTGAGCTTCCCTTGTGTATTGACGTATGTGCATGCTGGTCTGATGGTGTGCTTGGGATAGGCTGGGGTACAGGGGATTTGGTCTGGGTGGAGGAAGTTGGAGGGGGGAGGCTAGACACAGGGACAATGGCTGCCATCAGTGCTGAGGCCAGAGTTTGCAGGGTTCGATGAAGGGAAGCCTGACCAGAATGAATGCCCTCCAGGAATGCATTTGTGTGTTGCAACTTCCTTTCTACACCCTGGATGGCATTCAAAATGGTAGACTGCCCAACAGTGAGGGACCTGAGGAGGTCAATGGCCTCCTCACTGAGGGCAGAAGAGGTGACAGGGGCAGGGGCTGAGGTGCCTGAGGCGAAGGTGATGCCCACCCTCCTGGGTGAGCGGGCACGGGACGAAGGCTGAGGGGCTGCTGGGAGGGCGGTGCTGGTAGGGGGGGTGGCGGCTGTACCTGTAGAAGTGAGGGACACAGATTTTGCCGCCACCACAAGGGAGCTTCCATCAGAGGACGAGTCCGTGTCGCTGGTTGCAGATCCTGTGACCGCCATGAAGCTCCCCTCCGTCCCACTGGTGTATTCCGAGTCCGTGGTGTGGCCCTCCATGGCCATGTGGGATGCAGCTCCCTCGTGCTCAGGTGCCACTGTACCTCCGCCTGATGATGCTGATGTACACAAGAACAGGGAGACCACAAAAAGGGGGGGGACGACAGAAGAAAGACAGGTTGAGTGCATGGCTTACCGCTACCGTTGGCGGACAATAAAGACACAGCAGCCCCCTGCACTACGCCGCGCTGTTGGGCTCTACAGATGCAGTACCTGGGATATGGCCTACATGGCTATGGTGGACATCTGCACGCATAGATGACACTGGGGCATGTATACCTGTCCTTGGCACTCTACAGAGGTGGGCTGGAGTGCCACATGGCCTGCATTACGGAGGGGCCTAGCCTACGGAACTCGCCCTGGCCTAGGGGAACCCACAGCCCTCCTCCCCCACCCAGACACACTCACTGCACGCAAAGCCCACAGAATGATGTTGTACTCACCCCCTTGTGTCTGCTGTGATGCCCTCAAGCGCCCATCCAACTCAGGGTAGGCCACCGCCAGGATCCGGAGCATCAGGGGGGTCATGGTGTGACTGGCACCCCTCCCACGTTAGGAGGCCATCCACAGCTGAGCCTCCGCCGTCTTCTTGCTCCAGCGGCGAATGTCCTCCCATCTTTCACGGCAGTGGGTGCACTGTCTGTGGTGGACCCCCAGGGTCCGGACGTCCTTGGAGATGGCACGCCAAATATCCTTCTTCTGGTGGGCGCTGACCTTCATGAAATGTACAGGGGAACTAGAGAAGTCATTAGCAACTGCACCGTCGAAGTGAGTGGCCCACATCCCTAGCCTTGCCATGTGGCACATGCATTCACAGTCCTTCATGCACGCAGAACTGTGGGCCCTTTCTTCTTACAACCAGCCCTCTACACTCAGGCATAGCCCATACAACGTGCTCCCTGTGTATACTTACCTGTTGGTCTGGAGGACCGTAGAATAGCGTGTACTGGGGGAGGACCCCATCCACGAGCTTCTCCAACTCCTGTGCAGTGAAGGCAGGGCCCTTTCCCCAGACGCACGAGCCATTGTCTCTTCCAGACCGAGGTCACAGCAGCACTTGCAGTGTAGGTCCTCTCCTGTCGAAGATCAGGTATCGAGTGATTGAACAGATAGAAAATGGCGGTGACGTCCGTGGCGGTGACGTCCGCGGCGGTGCGTATCATCACCGCCGGCGCACTTCGTCATTGGCTCCTGGGACACAATTGGTCCAATGTTAACCAATGCAGCATTGCGCCGAGGTCTTCGTCCGCCTACCTCGACGGTGTACAACGCCAGCGCAGTTACCTCACATCCCATTGTCCCAGTTTAGAGGTCAGGCAGCCGCCATTTCAGGGGCCCACATGGCTTCATTTTCAACTGTGTCACACATACCTAGGCCTAGACTCAACACACATACAGGCAACGTTTTGGATTATGTTTCATGTTCTGTGTAGACTGTGGGTACATACCTCTGAGTTGTTTGACTCTGTGGTCGCTGTTGTCCTTCCTAGGCACCGTCCGCTGGGACATGTGAGGAGATGGCGGAATCCTCCTGTGTACTGACCGCTAGTGGACCTGTTGACAATGGAGGAGCGACATTTAATCATCACCTACAGGTTTGACGTGCCACAATCCAGGAACTGTGTACCCAGTTGGAGCCTGACCTGATGTCAGCAATCCGCCATCCCACAGGGATCCCCCCTCAAGTGCAGGTGCTATCAGTGCTCCATTTCCTTGCAAGTGGGTAATTTCAAACAACAGTGGCCATGGCATCAGGGATGTCCCAGCCTATGTTTTCCAGCGTGTTTTCCAGAGTGTTGTCTGCCCTGCTGAAACACATGCGGAGCTACATCGTTTTCCCTCAGGTGGAGGATTTGGCTACAGTTAAAGGTGAATTCTATGCCCTTGGACAAATCCCTAACATCATAGGTGCCATTGATGGGACCCATGTAGCTCTGGTCCCCCCCCACAGGAGTGAACAGGTGTAGAGGAACCGGAAGAGTTATCATTCGATGAATGTACAGATGGTATGTTTGGCAGACCAGTACATCCCCCAGATAAATGCTATGTTCCCTGGCTCAGTGCATGACGCCTACATCCTGCGGAATAGCAGCATCCCTTATGTGATGGGTCAACTCCAGAGGCACCGGGTGTGGGTATTAGGGGACTCTGGTTACCCCAACCTGTCATGGCTACTGACCCCTGTGAGGAATCCCAGGACCAGGGCAGAGGAACGCTACAATGAGGCCCATGGGTGGACCAGGAGGGTGATCGAATGCACCTTCGGCCTCCTGAAGGCCATGATCAGGTGCCTCCATATGACACGTGGTTCCCTATTCTACTCACCAAGCAAGGTGTGCCAGATCATCGTGACCTGCTGTATGCTTCACAATCTGGCTTTGCGACGACAGGTGCCTTTTCTGCAGGAGGATGGTCCAGATGACGGTGCTGTGGCAGCTGTGCAGCCTGTGGACAGTGATGAGGAGGAAGCAGAGGAAGAAGACATTGACAACAGGGACTCAGTTATCCAGCAATATTTCCAGTGACACACAGGTGAGAACACATTCCTGCCTACTACAAGTACTTTCACACTTCTACCTCTATCCTGTCTGTCGATTTCAACCAGTATATGGTAACTGAGTTGTACATTTCCATTACGGTTTCACAGGTGTGGTTACCAACATGTGTCATCTGCTTAGATTCCTCATGGACTTGAGATGTGTGACATAGGTATGTTGACATTACATTTGAGAACAGATTTTTTCACTGTCATTGCTAATACACATTTTCATAATCACAGACTGACTCTAGATTGTTTTGTGCTTCAAGGGTGTTTATTGAAGTGCTAAATATTGGAGGGGGGTGGTAAAATGGTGATGGGTGATGGTGGAGGAATGTCCATGGCAGAGTCCAGTCTATTAGTCTGACAGGTGCACTGCCCATATGGGCATAGGAAGTGGAGCTGGGGCAGTTCTAATATGGACAGGGTTACAAAGTGGGACAGTGGGATGACAATCAGGATGGTCTCATTTCTTCGCGGGGATCTTGGCATCGTGCTATGTCCTGTTCCTGGATCTCAGGGGCCACTTGCAGGGGTTCTCTGTCTGCAGGGGGTGGGGTGCTGGTGTGGTGGTCCTATGGCGGTGCCTCCTGTGTCCACTAGCGCCGGCGGAGGTGGTGGGCAGTTCTTCGTCCATGCTAGTGTCAGGGGCCCCTAGGAGTGCCACGGTGTCCCTCCTGGTGTTAAGTATCTCCTTCAGCACCCCTACGAAGGTGCCCAGGGCAGTGCTGATGGTTCTGAGTTCCTCCCTGAAGCCCATATACTGTTCCTCCTGCATGCGCTGGGTCTCCTGAAACTTGGCCATGACCGTTGCCATCGTCTCCAGGGAGTGATGGTAGGCTCCCATGATGGAGGAGAGGGCCTCATGGAGAGTGGGTTCCCTAGGCCTGTCCGCCCCCTGTCACACAGCAGCCCTCCCAGTTCCCCTGTGTTCCTGGGCCTCCGTCCCCTGGACCGTGTGCCCACTGCCACTGCCCCCAGGTCCCTGTTGTTGTTGGGGTGGTGGGTTATCCTGGGTTCCCTGTTGTGGTGGACACACAGCTGATTGACGTGTCCTGGGGACGGAGGTATGGGCCAGCTGGGTGGGTGCTGTGCTGGTGTTACCAGAGGGTGGAAGGTCTGTGGTGGCCTGTGACTGGGTGTGGGGAACCGACTGTCCCGAGGCCCACGATGGTCCGGGCTGGTCATCTGGATCCAGTTGGACAGAGCTGCTGTCATCATTGTGGGCCTCTTCTGTGGGTGGGGTATAGATGTCTGGACCCTCCTGTCTGGTGTCATTGGGTAGTGGTCCTACAGGGGTATAAAAGCATGATTATTGCATCTGTGTGTGTCATGGTGTGCAATGGGTGGGTGAGCGTGTACCCCAGTGCTAGCATTCCTGTGTGGGGGCTTGTGTGATGATGGTTGAGGGGGGTGTTATGGGTATGTGCAGTGGGCATGCTTTAGTGATGGGTGTCCATGCTTTGTTGTGTCATGCAGGGCTTGGTGTTGGGATGGGTGGTTTATGTTATTAGTACATTAGTGAGGAGTTGGAGTGATAGGGGAGGGGGTGAGGGTGGGGGTCTGTGATAGCATGGAGGTAGGGTGGGGGATATGATAGTTAAGATTTGACTTACCAGAGTCCATTCCTCCACCGACTCCTCCGAGGCCCTCAGGATGCATAATAGTCAAGACCTGCTCCTCCCATGTTGTTAGTTGTGGGGAGGAGGTGGGGGTCCGCTGCCAGTCTGCTGTACCGCGATGTTGTGCCTGGAGACCACGGAACGCACCTTCGACCGTAGGTCGTTCCACCTCTTCCTGATGTTGTCCCGATTTCTTGGGTGCTGTCCCACTGCGTTGACCCTGTCGACTATTCTTCGCCATAGCTCCATCTTCCTAGCTATGGAGGTGTGCTGTGCCTGTGATCCAAATAGCTGTGGCTCTACCCGTACGATTTCCTCCACCATGACCCTGAGCTCCTCCTCCAAGAACCTGGGGTGTCTTTGCTGTGCCATGGGGTGGTGTAGGTGATGTGTGGGGTGGTGTATGTGGTGATGAGTGTGGTGATATGTAGTGGTGTGTGGTGTTTTGTGCGTGGAAGTAGTGTGGGTGATGGTGTTGTGTGCCTCTGTATGGTGGCGCTGTGCTGTCTCTCTGGCCTTCGTCGAAATATTTGGTCGTAGGGGTTTGTGGGTGATGTGGGTGTGTGTTTTATATAGTATTGATTGTGTGGGAGTGGTGTGTGTATGTGTATCAGGTGTGTGTATTTCAAATTGTCCAATGTGGCAGTGTTTTGGAGATGTGTGTGTACTTTGAGAGCGGCGGTATGTACCGCCAATGGAATACCGCGTTTGAAAGACCGCCATGTGGATTCGTGGGTCGTGATAGCATGGGCGTGTTTCTGTTGGCGTGACAGTGGAGGTTTTGTTTTCGCCAGTTTATCACTGACCTTTGGTGTGGCGGACTTGTGTGGCTGTCTGAATTTTGTCGGATTCCGAGATGTGGGTCACAATAGCTGTGGCGGAATTCCGTGGCGGTGTGTTGGTGGTCTTCTGCACGGCGGTCAGCGGCTTTTACCGTCAATGTTGTAATGACCCCCATAGTCTGTGGTAAAGTAAACATGATGTTCTGAAACAAGACAATTTGTCTTTGATATCTTTTTTCTCATCATTTAAGGAGTGTACAGGATTTTCTCTATCCACCGGCTGACCTGTGTGGCTATAACAACACAATTATCTTCACAAGGCCTGTTTCCCGAAGCAACCCGTTGACCAGTTACAACTAAACCTGGACTGGACCCTGCTAATGTTTTCTGCTGGAGTGAGTCATGGCGCCTAAACACTCTCCCTAAGGTCCTGGGAGTTTTAAAAGAGATCAATACGAGCTTCTGTGGAAAACGTTAGGACTTAGAACATTATTCAATTTACAATAACTTCAGAGCCTCAGCAGTATCTTGCACAAAGGAGTCCAACTTCGAGAGGACTTCAATGAATACAGCTTCTGGGCTTGACCTGCAGCTCCAAAAAAGAGACTAAGGGCCCGATAAGGATCTTGGCAGGTGGGGTTACTCCGTCACAAATGTGTTGGATATCTCTTCCGCCATATTTCAATTTCATTATATCCAATGGAGGTCATAATATGGCGGACAAATATTTGTCACAATTGTGATGGGAGTAGTCCATCCTCCAAGATCGTAATCAGGCTGTAGATCCAAAGGTAGAAATGTTGACTGGGACATGGTGCGAAAAGTGTCTGAAAGACAAAAAGTAGGCAGAAGTTTTGAATTTTCCTTCTCAGAACTTTTCTCGGTAAAGCCAACAGATTCCATGGAGCCTTGTCCAACAACTATCCAACTTTGAGAGGACTTTGCTAGATACGCCGATAACCATGTCCATCTCGGAGATTTGAACTTTAATTTCAGAGACTCAGAAGGTAAATTTTCTGACTAAGATGGCCCACTTGGTGTATCTGACTTCTGCTCCTTTGTGGTCATCCGGAAATAATACTCAAGTCCTGGTCAATCACGAACATTAACTTCTCATCGGTGCTTTACGTTTTCTGGGCACATTCTGTCTTCAAATGTTAATAATTCATATTTCTGGTGTTGTGTTTTGACATTTTACTATTTTTTTGTACTGCTAAATACTTTAAACACTTTTCTTTAAGTTTCGCTTGTCCCAGCTACCAGAGTTAGAGCCCATGTCTAAAAGGTTTACAAATGTAAAAGCACTGCAGTGAAACGTGGCAAGTAAAAGTGTCCTTGCCATGTAGAAAGAAACAAGTTTTACTTACTAAGTCACCCCTAAACTATACCTTGTGTGCCAACAGAGCTATGTATTTAATATCTAAACGTGGTAAATGGAACAGTGTACAATTAGAGAAAGGTGCTTTCACGTAAGCATGTAGGTAAGCATCATTTTCCATAAACCAGGCTAACTATAAAAGTTGCAATATCCTATCTAAGCATGGGAAAATGAAATAGCTGGCAATTTTCACTTAGTTTTAAAAATATATTTCATTAGTAAAGGCAAACATTTGATAACAAATGAAATATATATTTTAGGAAACTATTTAGAGCTGTTTGAAAGTAAACTGGTTTAGAACTGGGATATCACTCACCTGTGCTCCAGAGACAGAACGCATATCCTTGGCTAAATTGCTAATGAGGGTACTCTTGGCTCCTGGCAGAAGGGTAATGTTAACAAGTGGTCACTTATCTAGCATTAGCCAATTTGAAGCACAATACTACCAGCTTACAGAACAGAGAGCAGCTTTAACAGCTCTTCATTTGATTAAGAATTAAAACCATTGATTCCCAGAGAAACCCTAGACTTGTTTCTCCAAACCCAGCTGTAGGGAAAACCAGCTTAAATACTGAAAGCGGGCAAAAGCACATTGACAATACCAAGCCTACTTCATCTCTCCCGCACACCTTTCTGATAGAAATCTGCAATGGTTAGCCTTCACAGCCCCATCTCTTTCTAGATCAGAATGGCATAATAAACTCCCCCAAAGCCACTTCTTATGAAGATTATGTCTTATCACGGTCCTTCATCAAAGCTCTATCTAAGGATGCTCTCCGAAAAATACTTATCTTTATACATGTCTCCCTCTATCAAGGCATCTTCTCAGAAGCTCACAAGACTAGCCAGATCCACCCACTCCTAAAGAAATCCACATTAGACCCTGATGACCTCTCCAACTACAGGATTATTACTCACTATTCATTGGCGACACCATTGAAAAAGCAGTCTAGGTTCAACTCCAAAATCGCATCAATACTATTTATCTCCTGCATGACTGCCAGTCTGACTTCACATCACTCTGCAGCACTGAGATTGCCACCTTACACATCATAGGTGATGCACCACAACCACCGATGAAGATGCCCCCTGCCTCCTGATATTTCTCTCAGCTAACTTCCACACAGTCAACCCACACACCTTCATACACAACCTTAAGTTACAAATGGGATTTAACGGCAATGTCCCACACCAGTTCTCCTCCTACCTTACTTTTAGCAATAGGGTATGTAGTTGGCAAAAGTATGCACCCTGTTCAAGTAAGGATTACAATCTGAGTTGGGGTAAGTCAGGTACACAACCTAAATTAACCTGTGCTCAGCCTCTAGTAGTTTGGCACAGAGCAGTCAGGCTTAACTTAAGAGGCAATGTGCAACATTTCAATTTCAGTAACACAGTGATAACGCCACAAAAAGATTCCACAACAGTTTAGAAAACTAGAGACTATTTATCTAAATAAAGCAAGACCAAAGGGGCAAAGGTCTAGTAAGTAAAACCCAAGATATGATTTTTTTAAGAATCAGTGCTTAGAAATCAATAGTGCTAAAAGGTTACTTGAGGTCATGCTCGACCGTGATACATCCAAAGTACTAACAGCAATGGAGAGCAGGCTAGCTACAGGACTTATGCAGGTCCCACTGAAAAGTACCTTGGATAAAGGGCTGCGTCGGCATTGAGGAGGTTATGCGAAGGCAATTCATCAGTTCTGATCAACGTAGTCCGGAGGTTGCGTCATCATTGATCTATGCAGTCATTAAAGCTGTGTCCTTGAAGTGCAAGTTCGAACCCTCTGCAATGGAGTCGATGCATTGTTGCTGAGCAGTGCACTGAAGGTAATGTGCCAGATCTGGTGGAGATGTGTTTATCCTGATCTGCGTAATTGGCATTGAAGAGTCCTCAACTTCAGCAATAGCAGTGATGCGTCGCCATTGAAGGAGGATGCAGCAGTTCCAATCAGTGCAACAGCATAAATGCCTCAGTTATTCCAGGAAAACAGCGGCCCAATGCTGGATTGGCATCTCTTGGCAGGGCAGGATTCACAGTTGGCAGAATCCCAGCAGCTACAGCAGAGTTGGGATAAGTCTTTGAGAGAGTATTAAGCAATGTAAAATAGAATAGCAAAAGGAACAGTGTCTAAGAGTCAGTCTAGCCAGTAAAGCTACACGCACTCATAAAGAGTACAGTAAAAGGCTCTTTAGCAAGCGATAAAGCAAGTCTGAAAAGTCTGTAAACAAGATTCTCCTCTGAGTGAGTGCTCTCCATTCTTTCCCTGAGACACTTTTATTTAGAATAAAAAGATGGGTAACATTTTCTTAAGATAAGTATTAGATCAGCCAATCTCAACATAAGAACTTTGTGAAAGAGGACCAGTTTCCATCTAGATTGAAAGTTTAAACAAAGAAAGTTCTAAAAATAAAGGCCCATGTTTATTCTTTTTTAGCGCCGCATTTGCGTCATTTTTTTAACGCAAAAACAGCCCAAACTTGCAAAATACAATTGTATTTTGTAAGTTTGCAATGTTTTTTCCGTCAAAAAGCGGCGCAAATGCGACGCTAAAAAAGTATAAATATTGGCCAAAATATATTTTTTTGAAACGTTAAACAGTTTGATACAACATGAAATTTTCTAAAACGCCTTGGTCTCGGAAAGAAAGAACACTCAAGTAAGTTTTAAGAATAGTCACACTAAAATCAACTCCACACATCTTCAGACTAGAAGCCTATTCATAAAGAAGCAGGTTTAAGATTAGTCTATCAAGTTTTGAGATTTTGTTGCAGGTCAAGGGGTTAATATCAAATAGAGGTTATAACGTTCTTTGTTAGCATAGGAGGTTAGTGTCATGAAAAAGGCCATGCAAAAGTCAGAATAGAACCATTTCTGCTGAGCTTAAGCAGTTTGGAATTTGGTAATGTTAGCAAATCGAGCAAGTCAAGCAAATGAGGGCCATGCAAAGTTTAGAAAGGAAATCGCATGTTAAAAATGCAGCATTTAGTTAGGCCTGTATTTCATTCACACCGGTTATTGATTAAATGGACTTTATTTTTATTGAAATCTCTAGCAATTTCCCCCTTCTCATGATTTGGAACAATCACAAAATTGCATTTACTAATGTGTGGTCAGAGTTCACTTTCATCTTCTTCTTCAGTATTTTGTCTTTTCCATTTTAGATGTTCTCTTCCTTTCAATCTCGTATATATTCTTCATCAGCTATATCACTCAATTCAAAATCTTTCTTTATTCTCATATTCATATACCTTGCTCTTTTCTTTAGAAGTATCATTGTTTTATCTTAAATATTGCTAATGTAGAAAGGAAACGTGCTATTACAACTAACACAGAAACTGATATATTTTTTTAAATTCCTCCTCCTATTGACGTACACCGACTAGCTACTGATGAAAACCCTTTTACAAAGCTTTGAACTATACTTTTTCTAAAGGTTCAAGATCAAGCTTTTGATCAGAATTATTTTCAGCATAATCTACTATCTTTCTACTCTCGTCAGGTATGTGCGTACAACAATTTATGATTTTTCAGCGTCTTGCAAACTCCACCTTTCTCTGAAAGTAGGATGTCTAAGGTGTAGCGATTCTGCTACAATAGATCTAACTGCTACCAGCTCAGTGTTTTCTGCTAATAATGCTCAAAAGGTAATGGTTGACAATATATCAACTACTGTTGAACGCTTTCAGATTTTCTCATTATTCAACACCACTCCTACAGCAGGGTATAATTGTTCCCAAATATGTCTCCCACTAATTGTGTTCCCTCATTCACACTGCATGTGTATCTTTTGTGTGCAGGAGTAAGTGTTACTGCATCTAAGCCTCTATGTAAAAAGCAAACCTAAATAGCAGATACATTCCCAGTAAGCAGGGAATCTAAAATACTCATTCTCTCCACATATAAAATACATTCCAGGTATTGGAGGATAATCCTCTTGCAACAATTGCCATGATCCTCCAGACAATTCAAACACATGATCACAATTATTATTTCTCACTGGCATGTTTCTTCCACTGATTCTCTTCTCAGAGAGCATCCCTCCCTCTCACTGCAAAGGAGTATGAACTATTTTGAATAATCTGTAATTTCCAGTGCTAGGCCTTGACACAGACTTCCTCTCAGCTGTGGGAACACTTTCATGCATTTGTTGTCCCATGGGATCAGGTCTGGCACATCTTTGTGTGTTAACCTCAGTAAAGGTTTTAGAAAGTGAGCATTTTCTTGCTTATACCATTTCTGTGTTTCTGCCTGTTTGTGGATTCCCTGTCTGGGTCAGTTAGACAGGTGGGCTGGTTTCACCTCACACTAGAGAGTGACACAAAGGGAGCTGGGCTGTAGTCTGCATTTCCTGATGAGCCATCTGTGCTAGGAGGGAGTGGAGGAGTGGTCACTCACACCTGAAAGGGCTGTGCCTGCCCTCACACAGTGCAGTCTCCAACCCCCTGGTGAGTGTCTGGGGCCTGGCCTGGCAAGGCAGGATTTCACATTGAGTAGAGACTTTGCTTTGAAGTAGGCCTACTTCAAAGGAGAAATTGGGTATAAGAAGGGCACCCATAACCACAGACTTTAGAACACTTCTGGAAACCAAAGGGAACCTCTGTCTGTGGAAGGGCTGAAGAGCTGAGGAAGAAGAGCTGCCCTGCCTGTGACTGTGCTTTGTGGAGCTATCCTGAAGTTGCTGCTTCTGCCAGGGTAAGAGGTCAAAGACTGGACTTTGTGTGCCTTCCAGCTTGAGAAGAACTCTCCAAGGGCTTGATTTAGAGCTTGCCTCCCGTTGTTTGAAGTCTCAGGGAGAGCAAAGACTTCTCTCTGCCATCACCCGGTGTCTCTGGAGAGACTCCTACTCTGCCCTGTGGTGCCCATCCAGTTCCTGGGACCCTAAAAGGACAAGCTGGTAGCCCAAGAGTGAGAACTCCACGCACAGAACTCCGTGCGGGGACAAGATCAACACAACTCCGATATGCGGCTGAAGAAACGACGCGCAGAGCTGGGGAAATGACGCGCTACATTGCTGACGCAGGCTGGGAGATCGCAACCCATGCTGCATGGTTTTTTTCTTATCATCGTGCGTCTGGATTTCTGACGCAAGTACCGCTGGGCATTTAAAAACAACGCAAGGCCTGCCCGGACCCGAGAGTGCTGACCGGATCGACGCATCGCTCTCCTGCGGAGACAAGAAACGGCACACCCGACCCGATGAAAGAAGAAACAACACAAGGTCTCGCTTGTGAGCGAAATCGACACATCACAAGCCCTTTTTGACGCACAATCGCCCGTGCAGGGTTATTTTTGATGCACCCAAGGTACATTTACACGCGAACAGTGTTAGTGTGTGTTTAAAACTACATGAAGACTCTTTTTGCTTTTAATTGATAAGTTGACTTGTGTGTTGTGGATTGTTGTCGCTTTGGTCTTGTTTAGATAAATATCCTCTATTTTTCTAAACCTGTGTTTTGTCATTTTGTAGTGTTTTTATTAAGTTACTGTGTGTGTTGGTACAAATACTTTACACCTAGCACTCTGAAGTTAAGTCTACTGCTTGTGCCAAGCTACCAAGGGGGCAATCAGGGGGTTAGCTGAGGGTGATTCTCTTTTACCCTGACTAGAGTGAGGGTCCTTGCTTGGACAGGGGGTAACCTGACTGCCAACCAAAGACCTCATTTCATTCCAAGTATCAGCAGCTCTCATCATCATGGAAAAGCCATTTTATTCTTAATTTTCATTATTGAATGATCCATTAAATAAAAAGACTACAATTGCACAATAGTGCACCACTTTATCAGCATACCTGTTGCCAACTGTGATGTAACAACGGTCTCTCCTGTCTGCTTCAAGTTTTGCAACAGCAATTTCAGTGGGGATATGTAAAGCTTCCAATATTGTTTTGACTCACAATTATCTCTTTCAAGATGACCTTCTCCAAACAAATCATTGATAATTGGAGGTATTCCTTGTATTCCTTCTTTCACTTCAGGTGTCAAGTGATAAGGTGGTGTATTTGGAAAAATTGCATTTGGTTTTACATTTATTCTGACTGGTTCTGCTACTTTGTTTAATCAGATATACTTTCCTGTAAAATCTCACACTTCTGGATTCACTTTCCATTTTAAATCTGAAGGTAAGTTTTTACTGTCAGCACTGGATAGATCCCTATTGTTTCTTATTGAGTAATTTTAAAATCTACATCCTTATCATGTGTTTGGAATTCAACTCCCTGCAGCATGCAATAGATGGTGCAATTTAACTTGCACAATAAATATCCTTCTAAACGGTTAACAGGACTTGAATTGCACACCACAAACTGATGATTTTCTTCAAACAATTCTGTTTTCACAAGAACCTCTTTTGCAATCTGGTTTGTAATTTGTCTATTTGCAATTCCTACAACTTGGATCTCTTTTCCCAAGAGGGGTAGGTCTGGCACAGGTAGCTCTGGTGTCAATAAGAAATGACACTTGGTGGCTGTTCACCTGACCTTATGCAAATAGTCTGCTCTTGTCTACCTCAAATACTTAGCCAAGCACACAATCTACCTCCCCTCTCAAGCACCGTCATTGTGACATACCTGAGTTTAAGACTCTAGAGTTATCAAACATGGGAAACTTCTGAAATGCATTCTGATTTCGCATCTGCAACACATTTCCATTCAATTTGGGTAACTGATATTAATTTAATCTTGCATTATTTACATTTGATTAAACCACAGTTGCTTGTGGCACAGGTACCATTTGAGTTGGATTTTGCCTCAGTACTTGTACCTTTTGAACATTCTGCATCAACATTTGATTTCCTCTTCTTCATCAGATATTCTTTTCTAGATTGAGCCTACACTTCTACTTCTAATTCCTCACCCTGTTACAAAGATGACAAGGAGTAATTTTCTTCAGCGTCGCAACATCAACACCTGTACTTGAATAAACCTGAGCACCTTTTTCTCTACCTTGACACAACATCATCCCTCCTTGAACACCTTGCATTCCTGCTTGAAATCCTCATGTTTGTATTACACTTGCATTTTAAACTACACCATCTTTTCCAACAAACAACTGATTTTGACATCCTCCTTGGGCAAACATAGGCCCTCATTATGAACTTGGTGGTAATCACCGCCGACCACTGTGCACACAGTGAACAGAAGAGTGGCGGTGGAATGCACACCGTCGAATAATGATGCCAAAAAGACAAATCTCCAAAAATCCTGCAACCTCCACCCACCGCCAGGGCCAACGATGTCAGAAAGGCAGTGCACTCCACCCTGCCACCTCCATGCAGACAAATACTCTGCCCACCAAATAATGATGGAAAAATCAGTTTGGCGGACAGTGAATGCTGAATGACCATTGGCGGTTCGGACCGCCACGGCCAGTAATGGGACCCAACAACAAAAAAAGCACACATTGGCTAGTTTGAAACCATACACCTGACACACATACACAACCTGGAGTTGAGCTCTTCCCCCCTCTTCTTCCTCACCCTCACTCTCATCCCCTCTCTGAGGTTGCAGGGCTGGTTGAACAGCACCCTTCTCTTCCAGAAGTGGGATAGCTTTCTTTGCAGCCAAGTTGCACAGCATGCAGCATGCCACCACTATCTTACACACCTTGTCAGGGACATAGCACAGGGATCTCCCAGAGCGATGGAGACAACAAAATCTTGCCTTTAGGAGTCCTATCATGTGGTCTATCACCCTCCTAGTATGTCCATGGGCCTCATTATAATTCCTCTCTGCATCCGTCCTGAGATTCCTCACAGGTGTCCGGAGTCATTGCAATTTGGGGTAGCCAGAATCACCTGCAAAAGTGGGCGAAAGGAGACTTTAACAAACTCCCTTTGCTTGCATACAGCCTGGCTGTCAGTTATGTACTGGTCCAGTGTCATACACACTCACCTATGAGCCAACCTCTGTCCCCTTGTAGTTGTTCCATCATGTGTGGCACACTGCTGTTCCTCAGGACAAATGAATCATGGACTGATCCAGGGAGCCTGGCGTTGACATGTGATGTGTACTGATCAGCAGTACACACCAATTGTACATTCATGGAGTGATAATTCTTACGATTCCTATACACCTGTTCATTCACCCTTGGGGGTATGAGAGCTATGTGGGTTCCATCAATGGCACCTATCACATGGGGGATATTAGCGAAGGCACAGAATCTAGATTTGATGGTGGGGAGTTCAGCCCTTTGGGGAAACTGGACATAAGCTTGCAAGTGTTGAACGTAGGCATCCAGGAATTTGGACAAGATGTGGCTGACCATTGGTTGTGAGACCCCTGCACCCATGCCCACTGTCACCTGAAATGAAACCGTAGCCAAGAAATGGAGCACAGATAGCACTTGCACAGTTGTAGGGATGGCATGCTGATTCCAATTTGCCAGTTTCAGAATATCATCCGTTAATGCACAGAGGTCATGGATTGTAGCTCTATTAAGTCTGTAGGTGATAATGATGTGATGTTCCTCTATAGTGTCCAGATCTACCAGGGGGTCTGTATACAGATTGGGCCCTCCCTCTCCACATGGGTCTGTACCTATGGTGGAGGAAAGAACACATTCTGAGCGTCAACATACATTTGCATCCCATGATGTCACTGTACTTTTCAAAATGCATCACATATGTAACGCACACAAATGGAAAGAATGAGTTACACCGTCAGGCAAATGTGTGCTGAGGTTACTCTGTGATAATGGCATCACAGCACGGACACACTTCCAAAGATGGGTACATGTGAGGATTATAGAATCATGTCAGCAAGCAACAAAGGGGAGAGAGATTGGGGCCCTGGATGAGGCCCCTGGCCAGGCTATGGAGATGTGGTGGTAGCAAAATGGCAAACATGATAGAGTAGAAGTGACTTCATTACGCTGACGTTAATCGTCATTGCGGAAGGCGGTGCTCACCGCTGTGTGCCTGATCATTGGAATACATAGTTTTCAATAGGGGACCTTGGCCAATCATGATTGTCACCTGCGTTGACGGAGCACACCGCCACGGTACCTATGCCATTTTAACAAACCCTTGACACTTGACTCCTGATGGGTAGTACTCCACTGCATGTGCTGCTGTGTCCTGACTCTGGTCCCTGAGATGGCAGGTGTTACGTGCCCCGGCCTTCACCGCGGAGGAGATGGAGAAGCGGGTGGACGGGGTCCTACCCCTGAATGCAAAGTTGTATGGGCAACCAGAGGAGCACGTGAGTTGCCATCTGTAGATGTGTGTGATTGTGGTGATGCCTGTATGTATGTGTGCTCAATGTGTGCAACCTGGGCCTCAGTCCATCCCCATTCCCGCTCCTCTCAGACTGGACATGGGATCCCTCACCCATCCCACTGCACTGGGACCTACCTGGGACACTGCAATCCTTCCCTACCTCACCTGGTTGGGAAATACCTAGACCACTCCCCTCAGGAGCACGCCCAAATGCCTCTTCAGACTCTCTGGTACTCACCCAGAAGTCTGCCTCCAGTGTAAGTTCACTGGGGTTAGGGAACTCACACTCTACCTGGTGTTGGCATAGCTCTTGAAAATAAGGACTGGACATATGCTCTCCAGCAATTACATCACTCAGCCCCTCCCATGAATTAACCAAACTACCCTTTACCCAACCATTCAGTGACTCAGCCTTGAAAAAGTACCTCACATCACCCTCCTGAGCCTGGTGAGACTGCACCTGACTGTCCCTGACACTCAACCCACACTCTTCTGGGATGTTTCCACACTCCATATCCAGGACCTCTACTTGGGGAGAAACCCACTCCCTGTCAATCTCATCTAGAGCCAGTAGAGTGTCCCTCACACTACAAGGAATATGACTCCTCATGCAAGTTCCCCAATCCACCTCACGGACCCTGTGCATCAATGGAGCTATCTCATACCCCTGAACCTCTTGGTGTATGTTAAACCCCTTCTTCAAGTAGCGCACCAAGCCTCTGGGCATGTGCACATTTTCATCAGTACTGAACATACAATTGTTGCTGCCACCATCTAAGCTTGGTTCAGCCGTCATGACTTCCAGCTTCCTCAATCTTAGCTCATAAGCCAAGATTATCCTGTACTCTTCTAAGGTCATCCTCATCTTCTCTAAGTCCAACTGGTGAGCCCTCTCCTCCTGTCTGTCCTGCAACTCTTCATGAGTCAGACCTCTGGATGACACACTGCTACCTATCCTGGGGACCCTCCCGCCAGGCGTAACAGGTACATCCACTACACCCTTATGAACCTTCTGCACCTCCTCCCCGTCAACCTCCTCCTCTGTGTGACCTACAGCCTCCTTGGCTGCCCCCCAGGCCCACAAAGCCTTTTGCAGCTCCTCTTTCCCGGTGGAGCTCCTGATGGGGCATGCAAGATCCTAATAAAACTGTTTCAGTTGAGCAACTTTGTAACTCTCCAGCTTCTCCAACTCAAAAACAGCCTTTGCAGACACAGCTGGTGAATCACCAGATTGAGGAATGTTGGTAAGGTTTCACTTCAAATGCAAAGTTCCAAAATCAACAAAGAGGTCACCAAAAATATGGAAGCAGGAAAAAGTCCCAAAAAAGAGAAAAAGCAAAATCACAAAGACAAGTAGTATGTGGTCACTTAATGGTCTGCACTGTAAATAGTAGTGTACGCTTAATCACTGTATGTCAAGTACAAATACAAGTCAAATCCCAACCACTGATCACCAATGTTAGAAATGGGGTCTTTGGTTGGCAGTCAGGTTTCCCCCTGTCCAAGCAACGACCCTCATTCTAGTCAGGGTAAAGGAGAATCACCCTCAGTTAACTCGCGCTCACCCCCTTGGTAGCTTGGCACAAGCAGGCAGGCTCAACTTCAGAATCTAGATGTGAAGTATGTGTTCCAACACACACAGTAACTCAGTGCAAACACTACAAAATGACACAGCAAAGGTTTAGAAAAATAGGAAATATTTATCTAAACAAAACAAGACCAAAATGACAAAAATCCAACATACACAAGTCAAGTTATTAATTTTAAAAGCAAAAGAGTCTTAAATCCTTTAGTAAACAGTAAAAACATTGTTAGCATTGAAAAGTACCTGGGTAGCGTCAAAGTAACACGCACGGGTGAGTCTGCATCGAAAAAGGTTAGCGATGCGTCGATTATTTAGCCGCAAGCGAGACGTGAGCTGTTTCTCCTCTTGGAGTTGGGTCGGGGTGCGTCGTTTTCCCTCTCCGCAGGAGAGCAATGCGTAGATCCTGGGCAAGCACTCGAGTTCGGGCAGACTATGCACCGTTTTTCCAAACCAAGCAAGGTTTGAGTCGAAAATCCTGCTGCACGGTATCAGCAAAACCACGATTTGTGAGTTGCGACGTTATCAGTCTCTGTCAGCCTGTGTTGCGGGTCGTTTCTCCAGCTGCGTGCGTCGATCTTCCAGCCGCGGTGCTGGTGTTGCATCGATTTCTGCTGCGAAGCCGGCGGCACGTCATTTTTCAGCCACGTCTCGGAAGGTGCATCGATATTTTACCTGCATGGTGGTCTGTGAGTGAATTTTTAATCTTGGTCTGCCAGCTTCACTGTCAATGCCCCAGGAACTGGATAGGGCACCACTTGGCAGGGCAGGAGTCTCAGCAGAGAGTCCAGGTGCTGGCAGGAGAAGTCTTTGATGTCCTGGAGACTTCAACAACAGGAGGCAAGCTCAGGACAAGCCCTTGGAGATTTCTTCACAAGCAGGAATGCACAACAAATTCTAGTATGTGTCCCCTTGCACAGGCAGAAGCAGCAATTGCAGGATAGCTCCATAAAGCACAGTCACAGGCAGGGCTGCACTTCTCCTCAGCTCTTCTCCAGGCAGAGTTTCCTCTTGATATCCAGAAGTGATCTAAAGTCTGTGGTTTTTGGTGCTCTTCTTATGCCCAGCTCTGCCTTTGAATTATACCTACTTCAAAGCAAAGTCTCTCTTGTTTGTGAAATCCTGCATTTCCCCGGCCAGGCCCCAAGACACACACCAGGGGGTTGAAGACTACATTGTGTGAGGGCAGGCACAGCCCTTTCAGGTGTAAGTGATAACTCCTCCCCTCCCTCCTAGCACAGATGGCTCATCAGGATATGCAGGCTAAACCCCAACTCCCTTTGTGTCACTGTCTAGAGAGAGGTGCAAACAGCCCAACTGTCAAACTAACCCAGACAGAAAATCCACAAACAGGCAGAGTCACAGAATGGTTTAAGCAACAAAATGCCCACAATCTCAAAACCAACTTTACTAGAAGATGTATTTTTAAACTGTGAGATCAGGGACCCCAAACTCCATATGTCTATCTGCTACCAAAGGGAATCTACACTTTAATCATATTTAAAGGCAGCCGCCATGTTAACCTTTGAGCAAGATAAGCCTTCCAACAGTGAAAACTGAATTTGGCAGTATTTCATTGTCAGGACATATAAAACACATTAGTATATGTCATACCTTAAACATACACTGCACTTTGCCCATGGGGCTACCTAGGGACTACCTTAGGGGTGTCTGACATGTAAGAAAAGGGAAGGGTTAGGCCTCGCAAGTGGGTACACTTGCCAAGTCGAATTTGCAGTTTAAAACTGCACACACAGACATTGCAGTGGCAGGTCTGAGCCATGTTTACAGAGCTACTTATGTGGGTGGCACAACCAGTGCTGCAGGCCCACTAGTAGCATTTGATTTACAGGCCCTGGGCACCTCTAGTGCACTGTACTAGGGGTTACTAGTAAATCAAATATGCCAATCATGGATAAACCAATCAACAATACAATTTACACAGGGCACTTTTGCGCTGGTTAGCAGTGGTAAAGTGCTCAGAGTCCAAAAGTCAACAACAACATGTCAGACGAAATTGGATGCAGGAGGCAAAAAGGTTGGGGGTGACCCTGTATAAGGAAAAAAATCCAACAGTGCTAAATGCCATAAAGGTGTTTTTTGTGCCCCAAACTGTGCAGATTGACTTTCTTTATAATTGCAGTAGTGCACCCCGTTTGGCAAAGACAGTTGGTTTGCATTCACTGTTCTCTCTGATCGTAGGTTATCACCCTTCGTGTTCTAGAGGACCGTGACAGATTTTCCATATTTCTTTGATTTGGATTAGTGCGCCCACCTTTAAAACCAGGGAAAGCCTATTCTCAACTCTTTAACTCCGGATCAGTTGGGACACAGGCGATATCACAATCGGTGTACAGAAGGCTTCTGTAACAACAGACTGGTTTGTGCAGTGTAATAGCCTACTGGAAGAAGAACCTTATGTAACACAACTGCATATAAAGCAATGAACTGTTCTTTCGATGCAAATGCGCTTTGCAGTATTTGCAATCACATGCTTAAATGTGTACTGCAAGTATCAAGAGTAGCAACAACACTAAAGGCTACTATGATCTGATTAACTGTCTCTGCAACGTGCCACGCTGTACCAGGATTTGTAATCTAAAATCGTTTAATGCCAATAACAGACATGCATGAAAAGGAATTAGGCACAAACACAGCTGCTTGTAATGAATAGCTATCACTAGCAGGAACAAATATCGCACAGTTTGGGTACTGATGGTCGGTATAACCAGGAGTAGACAGCTGATGTCAACAAAACGTTCGTATATGTGCCTCTTTGAGAAAATAACCGGCTCGATAGGCCCGTAGGGAAAGCATTCTCCAAACATTGTGTGGTCATATTAACAAACATTAGCAAACAATATCCAAATGAATCATTTTTCAGCAGCCATGTCATGTTTGTAAACCATTCTAAAACAGCAACCGCTAATTTGAGCTCTCTAGGTATCAACCGCGTTTTCTCACTCCAAAGGGACATGTTCCATGAAGTAACAAGACACGGATTCAATACAAATCCAATAAATTACAACAATAAGGTAAACGTCCGACGAGAGCAAAAAACTAAATATATGGCAACCTACACAGTTTAACGCATTTATTAAAACTGCCCACACCCACTCATTTCGGGCCAAAGACAATTATGAGTACTGCTTCATGTCCCCAAGTGAAGGTGAAAGAGATAATTACGGCTCTGTGGCATACACGTGGATTACAATTTAATATTTGACTACCCAGGAGTAACATTTTTTCGCATATCATAGTATACCAGGGTAGAGCTTTTTTTTTTAGCATTCATATTTGCCACAAGCCATTCTGCTACCTGCATAAGTATTTGTCACCATACGCTCCTTTCACTTCCATGTTCCTCAACTAATCTTTTAAAGTTTATGCAACATTTGCATCACGTCACTATGTAGCATAACTTTGGCTTCACAGGTTCTTCCCTTGTGATGGACAATCATCTGTTCTGTGAGGCCCGCAAGCTTTCTTCTGCCCATCTAACACAGGGTGAAATCCCTCTTTAGTGTAGCACTAGACCAATCAATCAGAGTTTGTAAAACGTGTACCGGTGGTGGATTCAAAAAGCCATCTCTTCAGTTTCTTCATGGAATTGGGGAGGGAGGTGGTTTGTCTGATGTGGATGGGTAGGGTGTTCCAGGCTGTGAGGTAGGAGAAGGAGTGTCCTCCTGTTCTAGTTTTCTTGATGCGGGGTGCTCCTGCGAGAGAGAGCTGAGCTGAGCGTAGGGTCCTGTGGGGTACCTTGTAGTTGAGTCACTGGTTAAGGTAGGCAGGTCTCGTGTTTTGGAGGGCTTTGTGTGGGTAGGTGAGGATTTTTAAAGTGATTCTATTCTCTATGGAGAGCCAGTGCAGTGTGTATAGGTGTTGTGAGATGTGGCAGTGTCGAGGTAGGTCGAGGATCAATCTGGTGGTGGCGTTCTGGATGTTTTGCAATTTGTGGTGAGGTTTTTGTTTATTCCGAAGTAGAGTGCGTTGCCATAGTCCAGTCTGCTGGTGATAAGGGCGTGTGTGACGATCTTTTTATGCCCGAGGGGGATCCATTTGAAGGTCTTGCGTAGGAGGCGGATGGTGCGGAAGCCACCAGGAGTCGCTCCATGCATTGAGTTGAGGGCCCAAGATGAGTACTTCAGTCTTGTTTATGTTGAGTTGAAGGCACCTATCTCTCATCCAGTTGGAGACTACTTTCATGCCCTCGTGGAAGTTGTGTCTGGCCTTCTCTGGTTCGTTGGAGAGGGAGAGGATGAGTTGGGTGTCGGTGTAAGAGATGATGTTTATTCCGTAGCTTCTGACGATGGTGGCTAGCGGGGCAATGTAGATGTTGAACAGAGTGGGGCTGAGGAAGATCCTTGGGGAACTCCACAGGTGGTGGGTGTGGGTTCTGCGAGAAAGGGGGCGAGTCTCACTGTTTGCGCTCTGCCGGGGAGGAAGGATTGGATCCAGTCGAGGGCCTTGTCTCTCATGACGGCTTTGTGGAGTCTTCTTATCAGGGTGTGATGGGAGACTGTGTCAAACGCTGCCTAGAGGTCAAGTAGGATGAGTGCCGCTATCTCTCCTTTGTCCAGTAGGGAGCGGATGTCATCTGTTGCAGACAGGAAGGCCGTGTCTGTGCTGTTGCTTGACCTGAATCCAGATTGGGAGATGTTGAGGATGTTGTGGCTTTCTAAAAATGTTGTGAGCTGGCTGTTGACTGCTTTTTCTATGACTTTTGCAGGAAATGGAAGTAGGGAGATGGGCCTGAAGTTTTTGAGGTTGGTGGGGTCAGCCAAGGGTTTCTTGAGGAGGGGGTTGATCTCTGTGTGTTTCCAGTCATCGGGTAAGGTGGTGGAAGCTAGTGAGCAGTTGATGGTGAGGCGGAGCTTGGGGGCGATGGTATCTGCAGCTCTGTTGAAGACATGATGGGGGCATGGGTCCGTGGGGGCCCTGGAGTGAATGGACTTCATGGTTTTCAAAGTCTCTTCGGTTGAGAGAGGTGTCCAGCTGGAGATTGTGGGTTTGTTGGTGTCGGTGGTTGGGGGGGGCTGCGCGTGAGTTGTCCTTGTTGAATCTGTCATAGATGGTCTTGATTTTGTGGTGGAATTAGGTGCTGAGTCTGTCGCATAGGTCCTGTGAGGATGGCATGTCCGTTGTTTTGATGTTGGGTTGGGCGAACTCCTTGATGATGCTGAAGAGTTCCTTGCTGTTGTGTGCTTGTGAGGAGATCCTGTCTTGGATAGTCTTCTTAATGGTGTTTCTGATGAGTTGGTGGCTTGTGGTGGTGGCGGCTTTGAAGTTGCTGTGGGCTTCTGGGGATTTGGTGTTTCTCCAGATTTTCTCAAGGAGGCGACAGGTGCGTCTGGTTCCCAGAGTTCAGGGGCGAACCAGCTGGCTCTCTTTGCGTGGGCGGTGTTGTTCTTTTTGAGGGGGGCTATAGTGTTGGCTCAGTCGGCGATCCAGTTGTAGAAGGTTCGTGCTGTGGTGTTTGGGTCATCATTGTGTGCAATGGTGGGTGATGCGATGGTGAGGGCAGCGGTGAGCTGATCGTCGGTTATTCTTGTCCAGTTTCTATGCGATGGCCAGAGTTGGGGTCTGTTGATGGTGGGTGTGTTGAAGGTGAAGTGGATGCATTGGTGATCTGTCCATGGGAGTTCCGTGGTATGGCTGAAGGTAGTGGAGGTTCCTGTAGAGTGTGTTGGTTCTGTCATGATCTGTCGAAGTCCTATATTGTGGAGGTTGTCTAGAAGGGATGCCGTGTTGGGGTCTTGTGGTTTCTCGAGGTGAAATTTGAGGTCTCTCAGCAGGGTGTAGTTGGTGGCTGCGATGGTTTGTGCAGAGATGAAGTCCGTGATGGAGTCAGTGAAAGGTGTGTGAGGTCTGGGAGGGTGGTAGATGATGGTTGCCCTGATGGTGGATGTCGAGCTGGTGTGTAGCTTGAAGTGGAGGTATTCCATCAGGTTAGTGGCTTCTTTGGAGTCTTCGGAGTGTGTATTCAGGTGGAGGTTGAACCTGTGGACGATGGCGATTCCCGCTCCAAGACGGCTGGGGTGTTCTTTATATGCGATCTTTTATCCCTGGGGGATGGTGATGGTGATGTCTGGGCCTGAGGTATTGTTGGTCCAGGTCTCCATGAGGAATGCGACATCCGAGGTGGTGCTGTCGAGGAGGTCCCAGATTTCGGTGGCATGTTTATGGAGGGACGGGACTTTGAGGAGGATGCACTTCAGGGGTTTCGGGTTTGGTGAGTTGTGCTGGGTCCCGGTTCTTGGTGGTGGTGCAGGTTTGACAGCAGCGGAATTGTATTGCCTGGAGCTGCTTGCTTGCAGTTGTTGTTGCATCCTGGGTTGAGTGCGATGAGCTCCTCTGCTGTGTAGAGACGGGGGTGGCAGGACCAGGCGTTGTGGAGCTGGTCGCTTTCGGGTCGCAGACGGGCACAGCCCTTAGGCGCACCCGTTGTGCGCAGTCACCATTAAGTAGGGAGGGGGGAGGAGAGGACAGCTGGGAAGCGGGCACGAAAAATGGCACAAAAAAAAGAGCATGGTAGCGGCGGGGATAGAGCACGAGAGAGAGGAGAGGGCGGGGCTGCAGCAGTGAAGGAGTGAGAGAGGGGGGAGAGCGAGAGTAAGAGAGAGAGCAGAGTGAGGAGAAAAAAACGAAAAGGCAAGAATGAAAACGCAGAAAGCAAAAGACACAAAAGGAACACAAGAGGAACAGAACACAGAAGGAAATGTACACAGAGAGTGAACATAGGTGAACAAGGAAAAAAGAGAAAAGAGGTAGAGGGCAGCCCAATAGAAGAGCAGAGCTCTCCCACTAGGCACCAGGGATGAGGCGCAGGCAGAAGCCTGCGGGTGGAGGAGGGCCTCGAACTCTTGACAGAGGTCGGAGTTCAGAGGAACAGAAGGGCTTCACTTGCTGGTGGAGCTACAATATGGCAGAGCAGTTCACTGACTAGGTCATTGGGGTTGCTCATCTTACTGCGCAGCGGCTGCCATTAAGTAGGGAGAGGGGGAGGAGAGGACAGCTGGAAGGCAGAGCGGAAAACAGCATGAAAAAAGGGGCCGGCCGTGGGGGCAGCAGCAGTGGGGATAGAGCGCGAAAGAGAGGAGGGGGTGGGGCTGCAGGGGCAGCAGCAGCAAGGGAGTAAGGGAGGGGGGAGAGCGAGAGTGAGAGAGACAGAGCGGAGTGAGGGGAGAAAAATGAGGAGGAGAGAGTGAAACGCAGAAAGCGAAAGACACAAAAGGAACAGAACACAGAAGGATAAGCACACAGAGACTAAACAGAGGCAAAAGAGGCAGAGGGCAGCCCAGTAGAAGAGCAGAGCTCTCCCACTAAACACCAGGGATGAGGTGCAGGCAGAAGCCTGTGGGTGGAGGAGGGCTTTGAACTCTTGACAGAGGTCAGAGTTCAGAGGAACAGGAGGGCTTCACTTGCTGATGGTGGCACAGCAGTTGACTGACTAGGTCAGTGTGGTTGCTAGACCTTCCCTGCTTCTTTATTTCTTTCTTGCAGGTTTGTTTTCATCCCTGCTTTCTCCCTTTGTAAACGTTTTCCTTCTTCCTCTTTCTCCTTCTTTCCCCATTTTGTGTATTCTCTGTCTTACTCTGGGTCAAAGTCTGATTAAGAAAAATGAATGTTGGTCCCCCAAAATGAGTGTCAGTGGGCCTCACTTGCAAACAGAGGCTCAAAATGCTGCACTCTTCCAATTTCAAAATAGTTGTTAAGTACCAATCAGCAGTAACTACGCAGCTAATATATCTGACACAATATTGCATCTTATAATGCCTAACACCGCTTAAATAAATATGGCTGCTTCACCTGTACCCCAGTTTACTCAGTGGATGAGCACCACAACATTCAAAGCTGCATTCAGTGTAAATGCTCTGTCAGTTTGTAGTAATGCACTCATCAGTCACACAGTCAACAGTATGCTGTTAAAGGTTCACCAATTCCTATTTTCATGTTTTTTCATCTGCCAATTATACAATAATGTCCTACAATTCTTGTAAAACTCCTCTGTTAGTCATAGCAAAACACATGAAGCCATGGAGGATTGTATTTTTGCTATGTCAAATTTGGATCACTGACCATGCCTTTGCTAATTTAGCCTGAACTCTAACAGAGGTGGGTGGCTGGCAATTCATTTGAGATGTTTGGCCAGTAGATGCCTCATTGCCATGGACCTGAATGCCGCTGAATTTCTTACTGGCAGTCAGCAACCCACTGGTGGGCATCATGGTGGACTATTGCTCTTTGTAGTTCTCCATTTTTGTACTTTCTCCACATCTTCATTACAAGATGTGCAGTTGCTGGTGTACATTCAAGTTTGCTTCCCAGTTTTTCTTGGCTGTCGAACTCTGTGCTTTTCACCAATTCATGTGCTCCTCATTTGAGCATGATGAAATTGGCATACCCCTAACCCTAGTAAATGGTGCCCAAAGTGCCCCAAGGGTACATAAGTTAAATGTCACCAATAGGCTGCAACATGCATTGTACCACCCATTGCAGTGTCTAAATAAAACTGACTGGAGGCCTGCCATCAGTAGCTTGGCTGTGCATACTGTAACTGCAAATTTGACCTGTCAACATAACTCCTTTTGACAAGCCTATACCCTCCTAGTATGTTATTATTTTATTAGGTCACCTCTGAGTAGCTTCTATTACACATTAAGGCAAGATGCATAGTATTTAAGAGTAGGACATGTAAACATTTAATGCTAAAACCTGTCATTACAACTGAAAATTCCCAAAAGGTTATTTTCACTGTTAGCAAGGTTAGCTGTTCCCTGAAACGTTTACCCCATTGGTTAGGACATGGCTCTGATTAATCCCCCCACCCATAGTCTGGCACTGATCATAAATGGCACATAGCCAGTACCCTCTTGTTATGTCTTATGTATTTGTATAGAGCACAACTCACCCATGAGGGTATTTTTCCAATGAAGCAGAAGCTGTATGGGTTAAGCCAGGGTCGGGGCTAGGTAAAAAGCCAGATCTCTAATTTCCTGAGGGATTCAAGAATGGAGGACAAGGCTCTGGTTGCAAGGACCTTTTTTCTGGCTTTAGGAGCAAGGTAGGAGAAGGCACAGCATTCACATTCTGTGTATGTGGATTGTGTGTGTGAATAGGAGTCTTTCTAAGAGTAGAATTCTTGTAGGTTTGTGAGAGTTTATGCAGTTGTTGAGGTATGTAGGGTCAATGTTGTGTAAGGCTTTGTATGTGTGCATGAGGGGTTTGAAGGGTGCTTTATTTGTGTAGAGTGAGCTAGTGATGCTCTTTGAGGTTCAGGATAATGTGAGTGCAAGGAGGGAGGTTGAGGTTAAGATCGACCATAGAGTTTTGTATGGTCTGGAGTGATCTGGTAAGTTGAGCATTGATTACAGCACAGGTTGCATTGCCTAGTCCCGCTTGCCGTTGATGAGGGCTTGCATGAAAGTTCTGCAAGTGTTAGTGGGGAGCCATTTGAAGATCTTATTGAGCATCTTGGGTGTGTTGAATCAGGAGACAGAGGCTGCATTCACTTGGCTGTTCACCATGAGTTGGTGCGTTGGTTGTCAATTACTATTCTGAGGTTCTGAGCTTGGGTTGCTGAAGGTGTGTGGGTCTGACTTCAGCAGGCAACCAGGTGAAGTCCCAGAGCAAGGTGCCTTTGTCAAAGATTAATACTTTGGTGTTGACTATATGGAGCTTGGACAGTTGTTTTTCATCCATCTGGCAAGTTTGGTCATGTGGAGAAATTGGTCAGAGTGTTCTACTGAAAGAGGGAGAGTGTGAGCTAGGTGTGATTAGCTTAGAGTATGGTGTTGATTCCTTGGGCATGGATGATGCTGGTGAGTGAAATCAGGTAGGTGTTGAACAGAGTTGGGCTGAGTAAGGATCGTTGTGGAACTCAACAGAGGAAGTTGATGGCATCCAAAGTGAAGGGGGCCACACTGACTGACTGGGTGAAGCCTGCTAAAACAGAGCAAATCCAGCATAGTGTGGGACCTTGAATGTTGGCTTCATGTGATAAGTATGGGGTAGGAGATAGAGTCAAAAGCTGTGGAAAGATCCAGTAGGATGAGAACCTTGGTGCCCTCCTCTGTCCATAATTAACCGTATGTCGTCCATGGCAACAATGAGGGTGGTTTCTCTACTGTGATTGAGCCCGTATACGCATTGGTTAGTGTCATGGAAGTGGTTATCAGTGAGGTGGGTGTCTAAATGCTTGTTTATCATCTTTTAGATTAATTTTTGCTGTGGAAAGTAGCAAGGAGGTACGCCGGTAGGTGGCTAATACCTTTCAGGACTGCTGAGAGTTTGTGGATGAAGTAGAGTACTTTTTCCTCTTTGTCAGGCTATGATAATTGAGTCATTTAGGATAGAGGAGAAGGCTGTGCTGATGGGGGTACAGTACTTTGATAAATACGTGATGGAGGCATAGGTCAGAGGGTGCTCCATAGTCTATGGCCTGCATGTCCATTGTAGTTTCTTGAGTGATGATGGTGGTCGAGGTCATCAGAGTGGTCCTTTAGGTGTTGATTGAGATGGGTAGTTTTCTTGTTGCTGAACCATAGGGACAGGTTGGTGCAGACGTCATGAGAATAGGTTACTCTAGTGGAGTTTGCTGCCAAAGGCAGAACTAAGGCAAATATTTCCTTGGCACTGTTGATACTGCTCTCAAAACATTCAATGATACTGCTTTCAAAGCAATCAGTGAGTGGGGAGCATTGGTTGGCTCTGATTTGTTGATGGTAGTGTCAGAGGCTGGATTTGTAGGTGCTCTTGTCAGTGTTATTCTGATTTTGTCTCCATCTGCATTCAAGTTGGTTGCAGTGGCATTTGGGTAGCCTGAGCTGTTCCATGTACCAGAATGTTTGTGGTGTGGCTCTCAGAGCTTTGTTGGCTATGAGATGAGCCAATATATCTGCACATGTGATGATCCAAGCATTGAAGTTGTAGATGGATTTGAAAAAGGTTTTTTGTTGTGCCGAGGCTTGGGTGTAGACGTTTGGAAGACCAGGAAGCTTCTGAGGTCTTGGTTGGTCATTTTGGGATCGCAGGTGATAACTGAGGTCACAGAGGAGGATGAAGACACTGGAGTTGAAGATCAGCGGGGTGACAAATTTCGCAATGGTGCTATCAATGTTGGCAATGTGGTCCAAGCAGATGGTAGATGATGGTACTGTGTAGGGTGTAGTTTACAGTGATGAAGGAGTTTAAAGGTCAGGTTTCCAATTATGCTTGTGGTGCTTTGCAAGGTGGTGGAGGATTGAATGGGTTGTTGAATATGATAGAATGTTTCCTCCTGTTCCGTTTGTGCTGTCTCGCATTGTGATCCTGTATTTAGGGGGGATTGCAGTGCTGATAAGAGGGGCAGCTGAGGGAATCAGCAAGCTTTATGTGATGAAGAGCAGGTCCGGTGAGCTATCAATATAACAGATCCCAAATCTTGGTGGAATGTTTAGTGAGGGAGCGAATGTTGAGTGTGCATGACATGGAGGAGTGTGTTTAGTGGAGGTCAGATTTCTGTGGACATGTGTGTTGAGTGTGTTGGGCTTTTTAGGTGCATAGGGGGCTGAAGTGGGCATGGGAGGGAACATGTGAAATGGCAATGGCAAGTGGTGCAGGAGAATGTACCCTCAGTGTTGGGTGGCGAGGTATGGCAGCAACACTGGGGCGTAGGACCGGTGTTCAGGGCTCCTAGGAAGACTCCTAGACCTATAGAAGAACAGAAGAAGACTGGATCTGCAGTCAGTGGTGTGCCAAGAGCCCTAAACACTGCATCTGCTCTCCTTCTAGTTCCTAGGACAAAGAAGTGGACTCTAAGGGTCATAAGGGTGGCCTTCTGATTATGCTACAGGGATACAACAAGCTTGAAGAGGTCTTTTCTGAATATCAAGCTGACCAGTTCCAACTGGACCTGACCAGAAGCCTGCTGCTGGATTCTGCTTCTGTGAGTTTTGACTCCCACCAGTGCTATCCTCAAGGTCCTGGACCTTTGGCTTGTGTCAAAGTGTACTCCTCCTGACATCGAGGACTTAGAAACTCTTTTAAAACTTTTTGCTCTGAGAACGGGGGGGGGGGGTGAGCCCTAGTCAAACAGATACCACAATCGGTGTAAAGTTGAGGCACAAGCTAACCCTAAATTAACCTGTGCTCAACCCTCTTGACGCATGGCACACTGGATAGTCAGGCTTATCTTAGCAGCAATCTTTTAGGAAAATAGCACCAAAAAGCAGAAAGGACAAACTGAGGATAGCTGGTCAAGCTGTACCAGGACAAAGTCACAAGTTGCAGCCAACCGTGATGGCGTGCATGAAGGCTACAGGGATCCAGTTAGGTCTTAAATTGTGGTTTGCAGAGGATTGCAAAGTTCTGTGTCACACCTTAGCTGATACAACTGTACTGAGGTGGGAGGTCCTGTGTCATCGTCAAGCCTGGCATTGATGAGGCATGCGAGGACCTGCCTCAAGTGAGCAGCAGCAATTCCAAAGATGCTTCATAGGAGATGCAGGTCTTTGCAACAGTTCTGATCCATGCTGCAGTGGTGATGCATTGGTTCTCCTCAAGGTTGTGCTCTGAAGCAGAGGAGATGCATCAGTTCCACTGGATCTTCAGAGGCAAGCAGAGCACCTTAAGCCCACTTCCAAAGTTCCAGGACTGGGTGGCACCACTTGCCAGGGTAGACTCACAGATGATAGAGTCCAGATGCACGTCCAAGATTGTGGGAAGCCGTAGTATCCATGGGCTGCAGAACTGGAAGCCAGTCCAGCTAGCTGCTGGAGTCACTCTGGGGTTCTGGTTTCAAGAGATACAGGTCCAGCCCTTCTCATCCAAGCAAGAGGACAGCAGACAGTAGGTCAGCACAGCAAGGCATTAGTTCTTCTTTCAGGTCAGCATTTCAGCAGAGGCATATCCCATTTGTCAGCCCATCAATCCTTCTTCCTGGCAAAGTATCCACAGGTCCAGAAGTGTACTGAAGATTTGGAGACTGAGATCAAGTATTTATATCCTGTAGTGCCTTTGAAATGGGAGAAGCTTCTAGAGGTGGACTTTTGAAGTGCATAGAAGCCATGTGTTAGAAATTGGGTCCTTAGTTGGCATAGGTATACTCCCATGTCCAAGTAGGGACCACAATCCTAGTCAGGGTAAGTAACAACACAATCCAACTTATGCTGTGCCCACCCTCTTGTAGCTTGGCACAGAGCAGTCAGACTTATCTTGGAAGGCAATGTGTAAAGTATTTGTGCAATAACTCACACAGTAACACAGTGAAAATACCACAACAATACACCACACAGGTTTAGAAAAATGGCTAATATTTTTCTGAAAAAAATAATTAAAAAATGACAAAAATCCAATATGCACAATGTGAGATTTCACTTTTTAAATGTTCCAATCGTTAAGAATCAGTGGTTGTATCTTTGTAACACACAGTATCTGGGATGCATCAAAAATAATGTCTCACGTGGGGCTGCAGAGGAGGAGATGCGTCAAAGAATAAGGTGCTACCTCTGATTTTCGGGTGCGGCACAGACGATGTGTCATTTCTTTCCACACTGAAAGGTGATGCGTCATTTTCCTGAACTGTAGCCTTGGTTTCTCACTGCGATGCAGGGATATTATCATGCCAAGGGACGATGTGTTGAAAATCCTGGATGAGCAGTTAGAAAAGAACAGGTGCTGTGTTGATCTGGTAATTGCTGCAGTGATTTTTCAGCCGCAAGGCAAGCGCTGCATCAGATTTCCATTTGGGTGTCTGGCACTGTGTTGTACCGGTAGGCTGTGCAGCAAATTTTCCACACCCAATGCAGGTGCTGTGTCGATTTCAGCAGGTGATGCATCAATTTTCCGATGCACAAGGATTTCCTGAAGGGGTGAAGTCTCTGTCGGCCCTGAGACTTCAGAAACAAGAGGAAGCTCAATCCAAGCCCTTGGAGAGCACTTTAGGAGAAAGGAAGAGTCCTTGCCCCAGAGTCAGGCGCACCAGGCAGCAGGGCACAAAGCAGGAAAGCAGTCCTTCAGCAAAGCAGTCTAGATGAGTCCTTTGGGGAGCCAGGCAGTCTCTCTGACAGGGTCCAGGTGTAGGTCCAGAAGAGTCTGATATGGTGGGATCAGAGACCTAGTTTATATACCCAAAATTTGCTTTGAATTGGGAGAGAATTCAAAGAGTGGGTTTGAAGTGCACAAGTTCTCCTTTCAGCCCAGTCCTGTCTGCCAGGATCCCTATTGAGGGTTATCAGGCATTTTTGTGAGAGCAGACCACTTGCCTTTGGAATCTAAGAGGCAGACCCTCCACCCTTCCTGCCCGGGGAGACCCATTCAGTATGCGTATGAATGCAGATGTGATTGAGTGCCCAGTGTTTATGGCTGTCTGGGTGGAATGCACAAGGGGAGCTGTCAACCAGCACAGACCAGAAGTAGATTGGAGGCAGGCTGTAAGGCACAGATGGCAGTAAGTGCAGACAAATGCCCACGTTCTAAAAGTGTCATTTCTAAAATAGTAATAATGATTCCAACTGCACAAATAAGCAGAATTTTCTATTACCATTCTGGCTATACTAAACAAGACAGGGCTACTCCTTCCAGATCTGAAACTACTGCTTAAAATTATATGAGGGCAGTTCTAATGCTAGTCTATGAGAGGAGTAGGCCTAAGAGTAGTGGAAAACACATTTGTGAGTTTTACACCAACAAGACATATAAAACTCAGAAGTACATGTCCTACCTTTTACTTACATAGCACCCTGCCCTATGGGTTACCTTGGGCCTACCTTAGTGGTGACTTATATGAAGAAAAAGGGGGGTTTAAGGCTTGGCAAGCAGTTTTCATTGGCAAGTCGAAGTGGCAGTGAAACTGCACACAGAGGCCTTGCAGTGGCAGGCATGAGACATGGTTAAGGGGCTACTTATGGGGTAGCACAGTCAGTGCTGGAGGCCCACTAGTAGTATTTAATTTACAGGCCCTGCGGACATGTAGTCCACTTTACTAGGGACTTACAGGTAAATTAAATATGCCAATTGTGTAGGAACCAATGTAACCATGTTTATGGGACAGAAAACATGCACTTTAGCACTGGTCAGCTGTGGTAAAGTATGCAGAGTCCTAAAACCAGCAAAAACAGTGTCAGAAACATGAAGGGAGGCAGGCACAAATAGGGTGGTTAACCAAAGCATATGGTCATGCCCCCACATCAAAAGGGGGCATTACTTTTTGTCTGACCTGTGAGACAGATTGGAGGTATCCCTCCAATCTGGGTTTGGTAGGTTTCTCTGGGTCAGGGTTGAGATAGGGCCGCAATGTTTAAAAAAAAGTGTTGATTTTATTTGGTGAAATGATTTGTCTCTAAGGCGGTTGTGGAGCATTTTGTTTCACAGACGCTAGAGCAGCCACACAAATGGTGTGCTGTTTTTAATCGAGAGGCATGTGGGAACAAAGAATAAAAAAACTTGCTTTTTCTGCCCATTACTTTATGCCCATCTTTTTGACAAAAAATAAAATGTATCTATATATTTGATGATTTTCTTGGTTCCCTCCAGGGAAGCGTACAAACCCTAGGTATCTTGTGAATTTTGGAAATAAGGACGCAAATTTGATATGGATACTTTTTGCGAAATTAAGTTATGACATTGGTGTGGGGCGTTCCTGAGAATCTGCTTCAGAATGAATTACTCTAAGTTTCTTGAACGGTTTTCTTTGCGCATGCATGTTGTATGAGACAGACTCCCTGAAGATAGAGAGCTGTCCAGCACAACTACCAATGATTGTATGAAAAAAAACAGCAATGTAGACACTAGCTTGACATTTTCATCCATAGTTAGTGGCCATTATTTTCTAAACTAATAGATACGCAAATGACACATTTGTGCACCTGTTCTGGCAACGGATATGCACATGCTTATTTGACACCAGTTGGCAAGGCATTACAGAAACAGTGCCAAGAAAACTAGCATTCCAGAGTGGAATACAAACAGGCAATTCATTGGTTATATTTAGCCTTTTAAGTAATGACAAGTGACTAGGACTACAGTAAAGTGTTCACCTGAAAGGGACAATCATTTCGCTTCATTGGATTATTTTGTATTTTACAAGCAGAGCCAGCTAAGCCTTTTATTCCACCAAGCATTTGCCAAATGGGCTGAAGCCCTTGGAAGCCGGATTTGAAAGCCCAGAGCCCCTCCTGGTGCCTCTTTCACCATCTCCCCACGGGTCACACAAGTGGACGCTGCAGGAGAGACAGAAGAGTGGCAGAGAGAGGGCAAAGTAGGAGAAAAAAGCAACCAAAGAGGAAGAATAAAAAGAGAGACAGAATGGACAGAGTGAAAGTTAGCGTGAGGAGATGAATGAAGGGTGCTAGGCTGGTTTGAGCATTTTTGCAAGGGCTGGTTTTGCCTGTCCAGTCCGACCTTAAATAACTGAACATACTTAGAACTGATTTCCCTGAGAAGATTCTTGTTTAGTTATGTTTGTATAAGAATATTATTTTTGTCTTTGTGCCTCACTTTTACAGCATTGCAGGTTTTAGCTGAAAACAACTGAAGTAGTCGTCACTTCTTCAACAATTGCACCCAATATTATAGATTTTTCCAATTTCAGAATAAGAGGCTAATTCAGACAACCACTAATTGAGCATTACATGCAGATTGTGCAGGTTCTTTTTTTTATTTAGGAGTTTGTCTCACCACTTTCCTTTGATTATTTCCGAGTGCTGGAGGAACACATATGTGTAGCTTAAAAAAGAGAAAAGAGAAGTTAGAGTCTAATTCCATGGGCTATTACCCTTTCCGTTGTTACTTGATTATAACCCCAAATATATGCTGTCAGGTAAAAATCAAACCTGAACTGTTCAGGTGTTAAGAATTTCCTCAAACATTAATGATTAGTTTCGAATTTTATAGAGGGACTGGGGGCGTTTCCCTTCGGCTGCTGTATGTCATTATCTTGTAATATTATTGATTGATTAATTGGGCAGACATCCATGGAGCATTATGCTATAGGCTTTCTGGGTATTTTGCTAGCAAATCCCGAAAATCACAGAAACATGTTAATTGGATTCTAGCTTCTACTACAAGCCACTGGAAATCTTCTAGTGTGGGCTTGATGTGGTCATGATTACAGAGGTCCTGCAATCCGACTGCCTGCTTTAGTAATACATTTGTGACAGTGCACTTTGAAATGCACCCCTGACTACATACCCCGCCCATACGTTCTCCTGCTAAATGGGGTTGACTCATTTGCTATACTTGTTCTTTGTGTGACACTTGGATTTTCACATTCTTTATGTCGTAGTGTGGTAACATTGATGGCAGCACTCCCACTCTGAAACTGTTCCATCACCAATGTAGTCATAACCAAATTTTGATCGCAGATTTGTCAGCTTTTTCACGTCTAGAATGTACTCTTAATCATTTACAAAAATCGATAAAAAATAATTTAATGACGCTTACTTTAGGAAAAGGTGTTTACATGGATTTTAAAGTCCTGCAGTTATCAAGGTGAAACAAAAACCCATGTGAAACAGTACGGGCGATGTTAAGAAAGATCTAAAATACGTAGGCCCATTTTTATACATTTTTAGCGCTGCTTTTGTATCATTTTTGACGCAAAAGCAGCACCTACTTACAAAATATAATTGTATTTTGTAAGTTTGCGCCACTTTTGCGTCAAAACATTACGCAAATGCAGAGCTAAAAAAGTATAAAGATGGGCCTTAATCGTAGAGCCCAGAGCACACGTATTACCAGACATGGATAACCTTGAACTTTTTTAGCTGGCCTATAATTAATAGGTATTAACATTTACATCCTCAACATATTTCCCATATCACCAGAAGCAACTTAAACTACACATAAAATAGACTTTATTGAAAAAGTGGCCTACGTTCTAGTGCATCTCCATAAATGGTAGAATTTCTCCACCCCCCCCATCAGACATTATAGCATAATTTGCAAAGTTAATAGATTCACACAAATTAGTGACTCCACTAGAGAACTTAAAATACTAATTGAAATCCAAAATCATTTCCAATACTTTAAATTATAGCTGATGCATTTATATTGTTTTAAAGGTATGATTTTCAACACATTTCACAAGTGTTTCTCATCACCTTCATCAAAGACATGTGCAAGCATTTGAAAATATACGCAGTTCATTTGCATTTTCAAATTAGCACGGCAATAACATTTAATTCTAAATACTGAATCACTGCCTGTAACACTGTCTGTTTAGCAGCTATTGTGCTTATATATTGATTTTGACTAATCCTAGTTAGTTATTCTGATGCAGAGACTGATGTGGACTCCTTAATATCAAAATTCAAAAGGATAGTATATACTTCAGTTTGTATTTATTCTGAGGAAGTGATAGGAATAGTCACAAAATATGTGTAGGTAGTAGTTTATAGAAAGGCAACCCTCACTGCAGGTGACCATCTCCCTCTGTGCTCAGCTTTCTGCCTTTGACCAAGTCATGTGTGCTAGCCACCTCGGTGGCCAACCTCACCTTGCCAGGGCCTTGGCCATGAACAGCAGGGTTTGGCTCCGGATCTTAACAATTAGCCAGGCAAGCTCAGAGCCCACCATGGGTGTTATAACTGGCATCCTTGGCATGGTTCCCGTTATCTTTTTGCCTTAAACCCTCATGTTTTGCTGACTTCGTTTTTGGTGGCCTTAGGACTCTGCACACTTTACCACTGCTAACCAATTCTAACACGTTTGTGCTATCTCCTTCAAACATGGTAGAATTGGCATATATACACAATTGGCAAATTTAATTTACTTGCAAGTCCCTAGTAAAGTGGCAATACCTGTGCCCAGGGCCTGTAAATTAATTTCTACTAGTGGGCCCGCAGAACAGATTGCACCATCCTCTTAAGTAGCCCTCTAAACAAGTCTAAGGTCTGCATTACAGCCTGTTTGTGCAGTGTTAAACTGTAATTTTCAACCTGGAAAAATACATCATTTATGAGGCCCAAACCTTCCTTTTTAATAAATATAAGTCACCCCAAGGGTAGGTCCTGGACAGCTCAGAAGGGCAGGGTGGAGTGAATTTGAAAAGTTGGACATACATGTTTAAGTTTTACATGCTCTGGTAGTAAAAGCCCTTACATTTATTTTTCACCACTGCAAGGCCCACCTCTCCCATAGGATAACAGTGGAGATACATTATTACATCTAATAAGCTGTAACATTAGAGGGGAAGAGGTAACCAGTCCATGTTTGGTGTTTTTGGGATTGTAATGAAAAGATCTCTCATTGTAAAGTCAGATTTTAAATTACAATTTTGAAAATGCAATTTTTAGAAAGTTTTTTACAACACAAATGGGGGAGGGGGGACAACACAGCAAGGCTGGACCAATAGTTATAAACAAAAAATATGAAAACCAACACTGTGAATTACTTGTACTAACTATTTAAAGTGAGGAAGCCCACCTATTTGCTTTTCTCATAAAACATTACTACACAATGTTCAAAACAATCATTTAATTGCTTTTTCTTTGTTTGTCACAAACTCAAAAGAAATCAGTAACTTAATATATCAGAAACATTGGGCACTGCATAGACATTACAAAAAACAATAATAAAAAATACACAGAACATTCAATAACACAAACACTTATGACATACATACACATTCTGTAACACTATATAGACATTAAGAACCAAAGAATTGACAACATTTTTAGGTTCATGCCTTTAGAGAGCAAGTATGTAGAGGGACTATTCTCTAACTCTTCAAATAGTTCTGAGAAGGATAATATGCTTTAAAAGACAGTACTTGAAATTCTCCCTGAGAACCTGCTTTTTCTTTTAATAGCAACCACCACTTTCTCTCAAATGTCTACGCATTTCGAACCCACTTTAATCAAGGGTTCTCTTCAGAACATGGCAGAACTGTCAATATATATGTATGTACATATATATATATATATATATAAATATATATATATGCACACACACAACTATGCCACAAATGAAAAGAGTACCACCAATGCAACCCCATAAGTCCATCCACAAATGATTGAATACCTGATCAGTGGGACCTGCCAACCTCATAGACACAGATAAATCGGAACCAAGGTTACAAAGTTCTGAAAAGAAAAAATCAATAAGAAAAATAAACCCACAATTACAAACAAACTCTAACTCGAAATGTTACATAAATTGCTAGAAGAAATTCAAGCATATTTAATTAAGCCATCAGCCATAAGTTGCATATAAACAAGAATACCAAAGTTACTATCAAACTCCTTAAATGACTAAAGGAAAACCGTTTGAAACGCTCTTGATGAGACATTCAATAGCGTAGTTACAACATACCACAAAATCAATCATTAACACACGATCGAAAAGCACTACTGAACACTAGTATCTAATAAAGAAACTGTGCATGAATTTCCAAAGAATGATGGAACGCTTATTAAAAACTGAACCCAACCTTATTCTCTAAAATTCACACTGCCTGAAACACAATGTTAACAGCTTCCTTTAAACCCCTAAATTACAATGTAACAGAAATCTTACTCCGTAAATTACAGGACTGAAATTCTTCAACCGCAGCGCCAAAAGTGAAACTGCTTTCATTAAGTTAACCTGGAATAAACAGTTACAAGGAACCACTTGTGAAATACACTTGAGCGCCAAGGGCTACGAGATACTCAGTCAACATTGTTTGACAACAAACAACAGTGCCGCATCGAAAGCGATGACATTCAAACCAATGGTGATGCAAAGGAAGCCACCGGAATGAACAGGAGAATTAAACATTTCTGCCCGAGCCTGTTACTTATAGCAGCTGCGCCTGGCTGAAACATCTGTAAAGAGAAAGAAAATAATACTTTGCGTACAGTGTGAATAAATTTGATTGAATTAATTATCTGCCATGAAGATTTAATAGAAAATATATAAAAACAAAAATCAAAATCCAAGAAGAGGGGCTATGGGAACTGAAGTGCATTGAATGAACGTGCATCGTACATGCTACCAACGGCTCAATGAAACTACCAACGTCTCTTCATACTAAATGATAACTCAGCCAAGACGGGGAATCATATGTTGATAATGCAAATGCGTTCCTTAAAGACTCGAATAAAAAATGTGTGTTATGAATAATGGAAATAAAAATCCAAGACAGGGGATTGTGGGAACTGTAGTGCATTTCCTGAACATGTGTTGTGGATACTAACTGCTCAATAAAACTACATACACGTCCTCATGCTGAATTTTAATACAGCACAAGGTGGACAATCACATATTCAATAAATTAAATGCTTCCCTTGAAAACTTGAGTGACATTTTTTTATTCAAAGCAATGTCAATATAATTGAAAAACAGAGGTTTTGCAAACTGGAGCCAAATTCCTCCACAGTGTTATGAATAATCAAAAGCGGACACTGAATGTGAAGAGACATATTAAAAAAACATGCCCACCAGCCCAATCACAGTATAAATAAATGTGCAAAATCTACCTCATTATGCTGTCTTGTGCCTAAAACATTACGACACACCAAGAACTAAAGTGAGTCAGAACTCCTCTTGTAATAACACAATCTCTATATTTCACCCAAAAGCATTCTCTGAGTGATGATTATCAGGAAAGTGATTCCCAATGGGTGCTGTGGTCACCTTGCACCTGATCCTGTATTTGTGCTAAATAATTTGATGCACACTTCTTGATTGGTCTTGCCACTATATAATTTGTTACAAGTCCACACAATACCATAAATTACATTTTTGGTTTTGTATTAGAAAATTCAAAATGGCTGCATTTGATTTGTTTATGCACACACTCTCTCCCTTCTAAGGTGGAATACATCATTCACAGGACCCATATTTATGATGTTCCTGTATGGGGGGCAAACTCCATGCTTGACGCAAATCTTTTCTCACAGACACTGGTGACGTGCAAGCTTGTATCAACTGACTTCCTATAATTTGATCTTTCCTTAAATCAAACAGCGGTCTAAAAAATGATTTAACCATTTTTTTCAATGTAATGCCAACTCTGCGAAATTATTTTTTTAATTGATTGGTCTGTGGGCAAAACATTGACACACAGACCAATCTATCGGACATGGCCTTCTCTTGTTTATCCAAAACGGATTCTCTAGGTGTCCACCTCACACGTTTCAAAGAATGTGCTACCAATTTTTTGGGTATCCTCATTCTCTTAATGTCTCACTCAATTTATTAGCACAGTACTCATACGCAGACTTTTCAGAACAATTGCAACAAATCTGTAAAAAGTGCCCATAGGGCAGGTTATCAGGGAGTCTGCAGGGATGATAACTAGAGTAAAGCAATGCCTTGTTGCGAACAGTTGACTTACTGTAGAGAGTAGTTGCTAATTTACCATTTCAAGGAAAAGCTTTTACATCTAGAAACCAAATAGACTAATAGTAGCACTAAATTGAATACAATTAGTTCTCTGATTTAACCACTCCACGAAATGGCTCAATGACTCCAAAGAGCTTCTCCAAATGCAAAAAATGTCATCGATGAATTGAACCATTTTATCATGTTAGTCACAAACGGATTGTTGTTATTCACAAACCTCTCCTCAAACATTACCATAAACAAAACTCCTATCTCTGGAGCGAAGGGATAACCCATTGCTCTCCCCTTCACTTGATTGAAAAACTCATTGTCATATTTGAAATAGTTACTTCTCAATACAAACCATGCTAATTTCAATATAATCCCAGTGGGAACCTAATGGGGTTCAGGCCTGGTCTCAAGGAAAAGTTCAAGGGCCTTTAACCCTTCCTCTTGGGAAATCTGTGTAAATAATGAAACCACATCCAAAATAATTAAGATCTGTAAATTAGGATCATACTCTAATTCACTAATTTTGTTAAGAAAATCAGTAGTGTTTCTCAAATAGGAAGGAACAAGGAGAACCAATGGTTTAAAAAAAATTCCACATACTTGGTAATAGGCTCTAACAAAGAATCACACGAAGATAATATAGGGTGACCAGGCGGTGTCTTGTTATTGTTGTGAACTTTTGGTAATAATTACAAGACCGTGACCCATGGATTCTTATTCACAAGAATCACATTCCTTTGCTCCAGTTAAACCATCAACAAAAACTTATTTTATCATGGCTTGCACCTCAACTAGCAAATCTTTGGTTGGATCTTTCAAAAGTTTTGTATAAAATTCTACACCATCCAATTGTCTTTTGCCTTCACTTTTGTACTCATCTATGGGCCTATTGACAATTGCCCTCCTTTATCCGCTTGTTTTATCACAATTGAGTCATCATTTTTCAGATCCTGCAAACCTTTCTTTTTATCTTTCAAGATATTGCAGTGGATGTACTCTTTTTTGTTGTCTAACTAGGATATAGCAGAAAAGACTACCTGCTCAAACATTAATACCTCTTTAGTGTTGAGACGGGCCACTCACCTGAAAAGCAGGATGTCTGCAGGGGCGATGGTATGCCCCGACCTCCTGGAACTTCTCTCGGCACTTCCTAGTGGACACAGAAACCCCGGCAGGTGTCCCAAAAGGAAAGGGGGAGTGGAAGAGAAAGAGACAAAACACTGCCACGTCTTGCTGGTCCAGCCAAGCACCCAGTATCTTCGGGGGAGCAGGTCATTGTTGACAGAGTGATAGTAGAGTTAGTGCACTCAACTTCCTTGAAACTGAATCCCTCTTTCTGATATGGACACGGGAGCGGTAGAAGAACACCAGGATATTCCAGCATTTTTCTTGGATAATAATAACTGTTGGCACAATTAATAACAATGCATACCAAAAACCCAAACTGTTTACCATAACAATAAGTACTGCAACACTAGGGCTGGCTTCAGAGATTCACTGTTGCACACTACAATTAGAACTGTGGTTGCACTTATCATGCACAAGAAAGACAAACAAGGGCATTAATTATATCACGTATAACTTTCCTGCATGCATAGGGTTGAACTAAAAGGAAAAAAAACAATCTAACAAATACAAATGTCCACTCTGGATTTAAACAGTTAGGGTGGCACAGTTTGGTTTGGTTTCACTGTGTGTGTGAAAAACCCTTCAAAAGCAAATTCCTCAAACCTGAAACACAGGCATGAATGACACACTATAAATCCATGAGTTATGCTATTAGAGAAAGGAAAGTCATGTAAATGTTCTTTTTAAATTGCACTGTCACTTTTTGTAGTAATTAAGCTTAAGCAGATTTTCTGAAGCACATTTAGGCAAGTAACTACAATAATAATGTAGAATGTTCAGAAATGCATTTGTCTCTTCAATATAAGCACTCTGCCAAAATATGAGGTCTGAAATACATCAGCTGTTCTAGGAAAGTGCGGCGGTCAAAGAACAAACTCCCTGGAGAATACAAGTCACTTAGCTGCAGTCTTTTCCGGAGTGCTGGAGGAATGACTGGTGTCAGCTGGTACAGGAACGAAGAAAAGAATTGCCTCAAAAGTCCTGAATACGAGGATGACAGCAGGGGCTGGACTGCCAAATCAGATGCTGAGATCAGGAAGCAAAACAAAGCCAAGCAGGGAGGCATGCTTCACTCTGCTATTTATAGCCAATCAGGAAAGTAGTTGAGTTTCCACATGTGAATGAGTCACCACACCCAATTAGAAGCACATGTCTACACCACACCCAATTAGAAGCACATGTCTACACCTGCTCACATTTTCAAACATTGGTAAAACAAGCATTGATAAAACTAATTGTGTAACACAGCACATTATGTTTACTTAGAAACATGAAGGTTTAACCAAGAACAGAGATATGATTTAACCCTAATGCCTGGGGATGCTGACAGATAACGCAGGAGGCACCTCGGGGGTTCCTGACATTTAGGAATCATATTGGAAGCTGGACAGAAAGATGATTTATTTTCAAGCCCAGAGGCCTCTGTATTTGGAGAAGTGTATGATGATGAAGGATGATGTGCTGCAAAAGACAGTACTTGAAATTCTCCCTGAGAGCTTGCATTTCTTTCTATTGTGACCACCACTTTCTCCCAAATGTTAACGCCTTTCAAACGAGCATCATCCTTGTCAGCACTATTTGAAGAGTGAAAGAATAGTGCCTCCACATATTTGCTCTCTAAAGGTGTGAACCTAAAAATGTTGTCAATTATTTGGTTCTTATTGTTTATCTATTGTTGCAGAACATGAATTTATGTTATAAGTATTTGTGTTATTGAATACTTTGTGTATTTTGTATTATTGTTTTTTTGTAATGCCTATGTAGTGCCCTCTCTCTCTAATATATGAAGATAAGTTATTGATTTGTTTGTATTTCTGTGAAAAATAAAATAATTAAATTATTGTTTTGAACATTGTGAAGTAATGTTTTATGAGAGAGTCAACTGGGTGGGTTTTCTCACTTTAAATAGTTAGTAGAAGTAATTCACAGTTTCGTCTTTCATATATTTTGTTTATAGCTATTGGCCCAACCTTGCTCAGTTGCGGGCCACCCCCTATTTGTGTTGTAAAAGATTGTGAGCAAGAGCATTCTTGTGAGGGTCATTGAACTAGAGGTCAGCTTTGATTAAAATCAAAAACACATAGGAAGTAAAAAATGTAATGTCAGGTCTCATGTTCAGATTATGTCTGAACAAGACACTTTAGACCTCATTACAATCCCTTTTGACTGCCAGGGTCATGGTGGCGGTCTGACCACCGCCAGAGCGGTGGTCCGACTGCTTTGGCGGCAGTCTGCATCACAGTCGGACTGCCAGCACCACCAGTTTACCTCCACAGGATAGACTGGTGGTGCTGGTTGTCCTAATCCTCCAGAGCAGCGCTGCAAGCAGCGCTGTGCTGGTGATTACGACCCCCCTCTCTGCCAGCTTTTACATCGGGGTAGCACCGCCATGTAAAGGCTGGTGGAGAAAGGGTGCAGCCCCTAGGTGGGGCCCTGCACTGGGTATGGGCATTGCAGGGGCTTCCTGTGGCCAGCCCCATCACGCTATTCATTGCAGACAGTGAACAGCGCAACGGGTGCTGATGCACTGCAACATTGCCACTGGGTCAATTGTGAGCTGGCGTCAATTTTGTAGGCTGTTCCCTGTGGGACCAGAGGGTGGAAACAGTGTTTCCGCCTGCTGACCAAGCACGGAATTTGTAATGCGACCCACAGCAAGGCAGCCTCACTGGCCGCAACCTGACCGCTGGAGTTTGGTGGATGGCCTTTTATGTCCGTCAAACTCATAATTACCTCCTTTGTCCTACCCAGATGATCATATTAAGAAGTTACTTAATGCCCCTTCTCCATTTACTGCAGTTTCATTGAGTTCTGTAGCTAAACGTTTGAAAGAATCTGACAAACTAATAGGACTGAAGATAAAACAGATTTGTACAGAATTACGTGATTATTTTCTGCTGGAACATTTAAGAGCTGACACTCTCCCCATGTTTATGAATTAAAAACATCCCGGTCATCTTCATAGGAGATCCTGAGTATCGGAAAGGGTATAATTGTATTGACACGAAATGTAGCCATGATCTCATGCTAATCACTATTGAGACTGCGCAATGACTTGCAAAGGAACAGCTGGATGAGATTTAGGTGTTAGAACAAGAGCTCAGAGATGGCCATTCTATGTCAGATGCCAAAGTATTAATTGAAAAAATAGAGCGAGAGAGTGGTGAATTCAAAGATTCCACATTGAATCAAAAAACCCACTAAATGTGTGAAGGACAAGAAATATGTTATTCTTGAAACAGTATACCCTTATCTAAAAAGTGACTTTTATTAAAAATAATTAAATGACTTGTTTGAACATTGCAAAATAATGTTTTATGAGGGAAGCAACTAGGTCGGCTTCCTCAGTTTAAATAGTTACTACAAGTAATTCACAGTGCTGGGTTTCATATTTTTTGTTTGTAACATTTAGAAAGTTGGCACTTTCTTTCTAAACCATTAAGTGGCTGTAGCCAGTCTCTGGTTCATATGACTGTGTTCAGTTGACAGTTGTGCTATGTGTATTCCTCCTGGACAGAGAATTTAGTTGTGCCTGGATGAAAAGGTGGAGCTGGACACAGCCCTACTTTCACTTGATTGAGCTGTGTCCTGCCTCCCATAGAGGGCTTCATACCTCTTGCAGTTAGTCTGTACCTAGAGCAAGGGAGGCAGGAAACCTGTTCTCTTCAATGGGAAACCTCTAGAAGCTTCCCCCACTTCGAAGGAGGCACCAGGTACAAATATTGGAGCTCAGACACCAACTCTTCAGTACACTTCTAAACCTGTGGAGACTCTGGGGGTCATTCTGACCCCCCCGGGCGGCAGAAGCCGCCCGCCTGGCGGGAACCGCCAGAAGACCGTACCGCGGTCAAAAGACTGCGGCGGTCATTCTGACTTTCCCGCTGGGCTGGCGGGCGACCGCCAAAAGGCCGCCCGCCCGCCCAGCGGGAAAGACCCAGCAACGAGGATGCTGGCTCCGAATGGAGCCGGCGGAGTTGCTGGTGTGCGACGGGTGCAGTTGCACACGTCGCGATTTTCAGTGTCTGCCAAGCAGACACTGAAAATCTCAATGGGGCCCTGTTAGGGGGCCCCTGCAGTGCCCATGCCAGTGGCATGGACACTGCAGGGGCCCCCAGGGGCCCCACAACACCCGTTCCCGCCATCCTGTTTCTGGCGGTGAAAACCGCCAGAAACAGGATGGCGGGAAGGGGGTCGGAATCCCCATGGCGGTGCTGCTTGCAGCGCCGCCGTGGAGGATTCCCTGGGGCCGCGGGAAACCGGCAGGAAACCACCGGTTTCCCTTTTCTGACCGTGGCTGTACCGCCGCGGTCAGAATGGCCCCAGAAGCACCGCCAGCCTGTTGGCGGTGCTTCCGCGGTCGTTGGCCCTGGCGGTCCATGACCGCCAGGGTCAGAATGACCCCCTCTGTCTGGAAGAAGGGCTGCTGTGCTGCTGAAAGAACCGCCACTCTGCTGGAGTCCTGCCCTGCTAGACTACTTCCTCACTGCACCGCTACCTTGTTTGATTGTTGTCCTGTTGCCCTCAGGCCTGGGATTGGACCTGCACCTGAACCCAGGACTCCCAGAGTGACACCAAGAGTTAGTCTGCTGGCCACAGGGCCCTAACAGGGTACCCACCACCTGAACCAGCACCCAGAACCAACTGGAGTTAATCTCCTGACTGCCAATGGATATCCCTTAGGTCCTGGGCACTTGTCATGGCCTTAGTGAAGCTGGACCACAGACAGGTCCATTGGCACCAAAACCTTGTTGCTCTTGTTGCTCACACTACCCAGCAATGCAAAGGTCTGTCAACCAAAGCCTTTGCAATACTGCATCAATCACTCGCAGGGAGCTCCACCACAAAGATCCAGTCCAAGCATTGAAGAGCACAACAGGATCTTTGCACTGCAGAGACAACCATTGCAACACCAGGCCTGCTCTTTGTGCTATATTGACGACTGTCTGTGATGCTCCCCTGCTCCTTGTGGCACCCTCACAAGAATGGGACTCTTTGTGCTGGACTGAGAAGGTAACTTTTCAGCTGGGCTTACCTGGTCCCTGTATGTGACCTGTTTTACATAATGGCCAGTCTGAACTTGAGACTTTCTCCCAGTCTCACACAACCAGATCACCGTGAGTGTCACATTGGGCTTTTGTGAATAATTCTCTTGTACAGTTCCCTAACACCAACAAACTACAACATCTAATTCCAGTTCCTCTTCTTTCCCCTATGGTTAGTCAAAGTCAAAGCTTTACAGATTCCTACTCCATACTACCTACAGGAAAAGTCACACCTCTAGCTAAAAGACAGACCAATTGATATGGAGGGAATGGTAAAAATATACACATACTTAAGTAACTTAATATTGGAGATCACAAGGGCCGAATGAAACATCACTCAATAGCAATAAAGGAAAATTGGCCTCCAGGAAAATATCCTCTTCAGTAATCTTTTCAGCCAATAAGACGTCGCTTGGACTCACCCTGGACACAAACCAAAAATCAAAGATGGTATGGCACTATCTATCTTAACTAAACAAAATGAAACCGTTCCTTCCAGGAAGCAACATCAGAACTGATGATCAAGCCCTCATGCTTTCGCATATGAATATTATCAGTGCCCTGCTCTATGGTCATCCAGACACAGTGACCTCCTCTTCTGGCATACTACATACCACAGCATGTGTCACACATCTTATCCATGGCCTGAAGAAATAGGCCGCATCACCCCCATCCTAGTGGAACCTTCCTGGTTTCTCTTACTGACCTGCACTATCTGCAAAACCAGCTGCATAATTTACAAAACATTCGCAACCAGCACCCCCCATGTCTGACTCAGAAGCATACCATCTCCCACCCACTCAGCCACCCATAGCAGGACATCATCCAAATGGAGGCAAAGAAGTGTAAAAAAAAAAAAGTAAAAAGGATTTCTCCATCTATGCCTCCAGGATCCAGAATAACATTCATGTAGCCATCAGGACTGCTCCAGCGCTGCTCCAATTCAGGATATAGCTTAACATACATCTTTAAAAAAGACTACAGGCTTGATTCATGAAGGTAAGCTTAGACTTTTTGTCTAAGTTTGGACCAAAATTCTAAGTTTACGACTTTTTGGTATTCACAAAGGTAAGTTACGAGTAGTACCTTTCCCACCGCACTCTGGATGGAATCTCTGAACTCGGGGCAGAGATCTGCCCCAAGTGCAGAGACTCCTCTCCAGGTGCAGAGAGTATACTCCAGGTGCGGAGATTATGCGCTGGGTGTTTTGCATTAGTGGTCACCACAGGCTGTCTTTGCTGTAGCACGAAGTGCAGATCTTGCTTTGCCAGTCACAGTACCATGAAGAGTCTGAGATTCATGTAGTTGTAGAGGACTGCACTCTGATGCCATGTGTAGATATTTCTAGAAATACATGTTACACTTCAGAATACTCCCCAACCCTTACACGGGCTTGGCAATCAGGACTTTCTTTACTCCTCCAAATCTGTCTTTCACAATCTGGTCTTTCCAAATGAGTAAAAGATCCCTGTAGGGTGTTAAGGAAGTTCTACTTTCAAAACATTAGTCCAGTCATTTAGCAGACATGGAGATCATACACATATCATGTCACTTGATACCATCAATAAGAGGAAGTCCTACATACTCTCATACTAGGATATACTAGGATATATGATGCCCCTTTTTCCCCAAATGAAGTGAAAAAAGTTATGAGGAGAACGATTAGTGGGTATCTTTGCAAAGTCAGACACAGTTCTTCCATAGTCTCTCTCTTTTCACCAGATACTTATTCCTCGGATGAAGAATGCTCGTTTAGAGCATCTACTCCATGCCATCCCCAAAACCACACCAATCCTAGTATCTAGGCTCCCAGATGTGTCCACAACGTTTTCCCATTTGGATAGGCCATGGGTGGACGTGGTTTGTCTCATCTGGAAAGTGTTTGTTGAGGTATGATATTTTCAGTGAATTAGAATGATTGTTTTGGAGAGTGTGAGAAATAGATGCAGCCATAAAAATATTCATGTGGCTTTAGAAGGAGATGTTGAGGGGTTAGAGGCTGCCTGACTTCATATGTATTTTTGGGCAGTGTGCAGGATGTTCACTCTTTACTAAGTGGATAAGGTGATGAGATCAGTGAAATGGCAATTTAGAAGTCTTAAGTGAGCTAATGAGTTACTGTGGACTCAAGATGCCAGACGATTTATCAGTGCTAGAGAGCTGTGCTAACTCTACTTCCCTGCTGCAGTCTTCCTTCATGCAACATCCACCCTGGTTTTCAGTTGACTTGCCTTGGGAAATCCACACTGCATGCTGGCTGAACACAGGGTAGTCCACTACCCCATAACTCAACAAGTAAGGTGCTAATGCCAGTGATAGAAAATTATTAATGCCAATTCAAGCAGCTGCGTTACAGTGTTGTCACAAGTGGCCACAATGTGTCAACCTGGAACAAATTACCACCAAAATGATTCTGGTGCTAGTGGAAAGGGAGCACTCATTCCAGAAATCATTGCTACGGATCTGGACAGATCTGCCTGATGCTGTGTGCATCACTGCTCCTGGCTTCTAACCGCAGGCCACATTTTCCCTATCATTTCTGGCCCTTACTCCACTGTAACCAACCACCACAGTGTGTAGTTAGGACCAGAAGATTGTGAACTAGTGCATGCTAACACTCCACCAGTGTTGCCTATATGAACCTCTCTATTAAGAATGCAGCAGCCTCACAATCAGCATATATAACATGGTCCAAGGAAGAAAAACATTTTTGTGGCACTTGGCTCAATCTTTCACCACCTTAAACATTCTAATACAAAGTTTGCCTTAGCTGTATCTCAGTTCAACCCAGCCCAGAAGTATGTGAAAACTTCAGACAGGGAATTAAATCAAAAGCCAGGTAAACATATTTGGGTCATCTCTCAGAAGAGTAGTAGAACACATAGGGGGTCATTCTGACCCCCGCCGGCGGCGGAAGCCGCCCGCCTGGCGGGAACCGCCAGAAGACCGTACCGCGGTCAAAAGACCGCGGCGGTCATTCTGACTTTCCCGCTGGGCTGGCGGGCGACCGCCAAAAGGCCGCCCGCCCGCCCAGCGGGAAAGCAACGAGGAAGCTGGCTCCGAATGGAGCCGGCGGAGTTGCTGGTGTGCGACGGGTGCAGTTGCACCCGTCGCGTTTTTCAGTGTCTGCTAGGCAGACACTGAAAATCAATGTGGGGCCCTCTTAGGGGGCTCCTGCAGTGCCCATGCCATAGGCATGGGCACTGCAGGGGCCCCCAGGGGCCCCACGACACCCGTTCCCGCCAGCCTGGTTCTGGCGGTGAAAACCGCCAGAACTAGGCTGGCGGGAAGGGGGTCGGAATCCCCATGGCGGCGCTGCTTGCAGCGCCGCCGTGGAGGATTCACAGGGGCAGGGGAAAACTGGCAGGAAATCGGCGGTTTCCCTTTTCTGACCGCGGCTTTACCGCCGCGGTCAGAATTGCCCTTGATGCACCACCAGCCTGTTGGCGGTGCATCCTCCAACCCCCGCCAGGGTCGGAATGACCCCCATAGTATCAAAAACAAACCTCGGCTTTTAAATCATTTCTCTTTCAAGGTGATAAGAGTTCTTCAGTCTTAAAGCATGCAAACCACATTTCAGCTGTGACATTCTTTTGCCATTAGTTAATAAAAGGGTACCGTAAATTATCAGAAGAGTCCCTTCACTCCTAGAATTGGCCAGAGGTTGAAACAATTCAATATACACTATCACCAGAATAGAGATCAACCACCCCTTTATATGATAATGTTAGAATGTCAGACCTTATTAGGTAAACTTACAAGAGAGACGTATATAGGCCGATGGACCTTTTGACTGCGCTTCGAGTTGTTCCCACCATATAACCCCGAACCAATACAGAACAATAGCAACTAACAATCAATGTCATCAATAATCAATATGAGTCAGTAATTTCCACACACCATGACCTCTTGGCTATGAATAACCACACCTTTTGAGAAAAAGTTAGAATATTTATTTCCCTATATTAACAATACTAATGTCACGTAACTTAAACTCAAAATCAACTGATAAACATAAAGAAACAACACTGGCTGACCAAAGTGGCAAAAGAATCACAATCTACTCAAAGCTTGAACTACCACACATTCTTACGGTTACAGTACAAAATAATAACAAGAATAACTGCGTGAACGAAATAGCGTACATTTAGATTCAGAAAAGAAAAGACATCAACTGTTATTACATGTAGCGAACCTCATCCATGAGAACCCTAACTAACAGCAGATTAGAATAGCATGTTTGAGATTCATGCAAAACAATTTAGGCCTCATTACAACCCTGGTGGTCAGTGGTAAAGCGGCAGTAACACCGCCAACAGGCTGGCAGTAAAAAAAATTGAATCATGACCACGGCGGAAAACGCCAACACGTACAGCCACTTTAACACTCTGATCGCCACGGCGGTTGCAACAAACACCACGGCAATAACCGCCAACAGTCAGGCGGAAGACAAGAGGCCTATCCGCCACCTTTTCCATGGCGGTACTAACGCCATCAAAGCACAGCGGAAACAGTGTTCTGAAGGAAAACGACTCACCTGTCGACACTTAAGGAAGAAACAGGACGCCATGGAGCCCGAGCTGCAGGTCTTTCCCATGCAGGTGTATATGCTCATATACCAGGAGTACCAATGCCGGCGACGATGACCACAGTGAGTACTGCACCTAGCACACAGGGGAGGGGGAGGAAAAAGAGAGTGACACACACACACGCAACCCGCAACACCCCCATCCCCAACACCATACACACAAACACATGCAACAACATTACATATACACCCTGTAACCCCTCAGGAATAACGCAAGGACAAAAGGAATGGAGTCAAATGAGTGTTATATTAGAAATAGTTAGAAATATGTTTAGAATTCAAAAACAGTATTTACAAAATATACAATATTTACAAAAGGTGGTACAATGCCCACTGGGCCAAAATACATAGGCCAAGCACACACTTGCCTCAATACGGAGAGAACACTGCAGGGGCATCAGGTCGAAAACACACAGGCACCTCAGGGGGATGGGGAAAGGGGTGCACCTCAGCCGGAAGATGGTACAACGCCACTGCTCCTGGAGGGGGCTCCATGCCCACTGCTTGGTCCTGGGGAGTGCAAAGCCACAGTCTCTCAAGTGGGTGGTTTGCCCACTGCTTGGTCCTGAAGAGTGCAAAGCCACAGTCTCTCAAGTGGGTGGTTTGCCCACTGCTTGCTCTTGGGAAGTGCAAAGCCACAGTCTCTCAAGTGTGTGGTTTGCCCACTGCTTGCTCCTGGGGAGAACAAAGCCACAGTCTCTCAAGTAGGTAGTTTGCCCACTGCTTGGTCCTGGGGAGTGCAAGGTCACAGTCTCTCAAGTGGGTGGTTTGCCCACTGCTTGGTACTTGGGAGTGCAAAGCCACAGTCTCTCAAGTGGATGGCTTTTCCACTGGTTCTGGAGGGGGCTTTGTGCCCAGTGTGCTTCATCCTGCCAAGGATAGGGTGAGTGGATGCCTTCTTCCACTGGTTCTGGAGGGGGCTTTGTGCCCAGTGTGCTTCATCCTGCCAAGGATAGGATGAGTGGATGCCTTCTTCCACTGGTTCTGGAGGGGGCATTGTGCCCAGTGATGCAGCACATGGGGTGTGCAAGGTCACAGTCACTCACCTGGGTGTCAGATCCACACGATTTTCTATGGGCAGGATGCATGACACACCATGGATGAAGGACTACAGTCCACCTGCTGGGGGGGACGGCTGTACAGTGGTTACAGTGTAAGTGTTGGTGTCGGTGCAGGTGTCGGTGCTGCCAGTGGAGGGGGGTAGGCTTCATCCCTTCCCCTGCAGCCTCGAATGGGTGCCCACTGGGGTTGCTGCTGCTGGTGGCAGTGCTGCTTGCGGTGGTGCTGGCCACTGTGCAGGTGGGGGTGCTGGCTGCGGTGCAGGTGGTGGGGCTGGCAGTGGAGCCTTGGATGGCTGAAGTGCCCTGGATGGTATTCTGTGACCCTTTCTGCCCTTGGCAGATGGTGGTGCCTCCTTGCTTCTGCCAGCTGGAGTCTTTGCCTTGGCCTTTCTGGCTGGTTGTGCCTCCTTGTCCTTGCGGGATGCTCTCCCCTTTTTGCCCTTTCCTGGTGGCAGAACCTTTTTGGCCTTGGCAGGTGTTGGTGGCACACTGGCTGGGCCTGATGGGTGCCTACTTAGAGCCTCTCAGAGCTGTAGAAATCACAGTGGACGTGGACTTGGTGGCTGAGGTGCAGGACTGGGTTCTGGCCACCCTAACCCGAGGTGAAGGACAGGGGGAGGGGTAGGGAAGAGGTCATGGGCGGCGAGGAAAAGCTTCCTAGGGACACTGGGGCGGGAAGAGGGTGAAGGTTTGAGAGTGGAGGAGGAGGAAGTGGTTGTAGGAAGGGTCAGTCTGATGCGTTTGGGGGCAGGTGCATGAGCTGGATGCTGTTGTGAGGTGGATGGCTGTTGGGTGACATTGTGCTTGCGTTTGTGTACTATGGGTGGAAGGGTCACAGACACAGTGGGAGAGGACACAGGGGACATGTGCGTGGGGTGGTGACTGCAAGTGAGGGGCGTGTAGTGATAGGCGTGCTGGTGATGGAGGTAGTGGATGAGAATGTAGTGCATGCAGGTGCCAGTGGAGACGCTACTGGGAGGGAGGTGGATGAGGAGGAAGGGGACACAGTGGAGGCAGTGGATGTTGGTGTGTCTGCTTCTGGATGGTGTTTGTGTGAGTGCCTGTGGGATGATGTGTGGTGCTTGTGTTTGCCTGAGCCACTTCAGTGTGTTGATTTGGGTGAATGCTGGTCTGAAGGTGTGCTTGGGATAGGTTGGGGTTGAGGGATTGGGACTGGGTAGAGGAAGTCGGAGGGGGGAGGCTGGAGACAGGGACAGTGGCTGCCATCAGTGCAGAGGCCAGAGCCTGAAATGCTCTCTGTTGGGCCGCCACACCAGAGTGAATGCCCACCAGATATGCATTTGTTTGTTGCAAATGCCTCTTGACACCCTGGATGGCATTCAGTATGGTTGACTGCCCAACAGTGAGGGATCTCAGGAGGTCAATAGCCTCCTCACTGAGGGCAGCAGGGCTGACTGGTGCAGGGCCTGAGGTGCCTGTGGTGAAGGAGATGGCCACCCTCCTGGGTGAGCGGGCACGGGAAACACACTGAGGGTCTGCTGGGAGGGCAGTGCTGGTACGGAGGTGGCGGCTGTACCTGTTGTTGGGGTGGGCACAGAGGTGTTCGCCACTGCCAGGGAGCTTCCATCGGAGGAAGAGTCGCTGTCTGTAGTGTCCCCTCCTGTCTCCATCGTGGTGCTCCCCTCGCCCTCTGTCCCACTGGTGCCCTCACCATCGGTGGATTCAGCCTCCAGGCCCATGTGGGATGCAGCTCCGTCGCCAGTGCCTATGCTCCTCCACCAGATGATTCTAATGCACACAAGGACAGGGTGACAAAACAAAAATGGGGGAAAGACAGAGGATACACTTGGTCAATGCCAGCAACAACACTACTGTTGGTGTACACAACACACAGGTCTTCTGCCTGGATCGCAGGGACCATTTGTGGGGTGGTTCTCCTTCTGCAGGGGGTGGGGTGCTGGTGGCCTGTTGGTCCTGTGGCCTCCTGTCCACTATCGCCAGCGGAGGTGGAGGGCTGATCTTCAGTGTGGCTAGCGTCAGGGGCCCATTGGTGTGCCACTGCCTCCCTCATGGTGTTGGCCATGTCTGCCAGCACCCCTGCAATGGTGACCAGGATGGTGTGGATGTGTTTGAGGTCCTCCCTGATCCCCAGGTACTGCCCCTCCTGCAGCCGCTGGGTCTCCTAGCCGAAAGTCTCCTGGGAATGGTGGTATGCTCCCAGGATCCCTGCAAGTGCCTTGTGGAGAGTTAGTTCCCTGGGCCTGTCCTTCCCCTGTCACACAGCAGGCCTCCCAGCTTCCCTGTTGTCCTGTGCCTCTGTCCCATGAACCTTGTGCTCACTGCCACTGACCCCAGGTCCCTGATCGTCCTGTGTTTGTGGGGTTGTCTGGGGTCCCTCTGGTGGTGGACACACTGCTGATTGACATGTCCTTGGGACAGTGGTATTGGCCCGCTGGTTGGGTGCTGTGCTGGTGTTTCCTGAGGGAGGAGGCTCTGTGGTGGTATGGGACTGTGGCAGGGTAACCGACTGTCCAGAGGTCCCTGATGGGCCAGTTTGGTCATCGTGATCCAGGCATGCAGAGCTGCTGTCATCACTGTGGGCCTCTTCTGGGGGGGGACTTGAATGTTGGTGGCACCTCCTCTCCGGTGACATTGAGTGGGGGTCCTGTGGGGATGTAAATGCAATGTTATTGTATCTGTGTGTGCCATCTTGTGTATGGGTGTGTTTCCCTGTATGGTTGTTATTGCCCTGTCAGCTTTGCCGTGTGTGAGTGGTGATTTTGTGGGCTAGGTGATTCTCTCTAATGTGCATGCTTTAGTGATGGGTGTCCATGCAGGTCTGTGTTGGGTGTCCATGCATTGGTGTTGCATGCAGGGCTTGGTATTGCGATGGGTGGGTTGCAATAGCGGGGTATATGTGAGGAGGTGGAGTGATGGGGGTGAGGGTAGGGGTAGGAGTTTGTGATGGTATGCAGGTAGGGTGGGGGATATAATAGCAAAGATTTGACTTACCAGAGTCCAGTTCTCCTGCTACCCCTGCGAGGCACTCAGGATGCGTTATTGCCAAGACTTGTTCCTCCGATGTTTTTAGTTGTGGGGGAGGAGGTGGGGGTCCACCGCCAGTCCTCTGTACGGCTACCTGGTGTCTTGCAACCACGGAACGCACCTTCCCCCGTAGGTGGTTCCACCTCTGCCTGATGTCATCCCTTGTTATGAGGTGCTGTCCAACGACATTGACCCTGTCCACGACTCCCCATAGCTCCATCTTCCTAGCAATGGACGTCTGCTGCAACTGTGATCCGAATAGCTGTGGCTCTACCTGGATGATTTCCTCCACCATGACCCTTAGCTCCTCCTCTGAAAACCTGGGGTGTCTTTGGGGTGCCATAAATGTGGTGTGCATGGTATGTGTGAGGGTGTGTGGGGTGATGTGTTGTGGTGTGTGCTGTGAGGTGCGTGGATGGTGTATGGGTGATGGTGTTCTGTGGCTCAGATTGAGTGGGTGCTCCTGGCTTGTCTCTCTCTCAGTTAGCAATCTTCTTTTTCATTGAAAGGGTTGTGGGTAATGTGCGTGTGTGTTTTGTATTGGATTGGGTGTGTGGTGTGTTTGTGTGTCAGGTATGTGTAGTTTGAATTGTCCAATGTGGTGTAGTTTTGTTAGTGTGTGTGTGTATTTTGAGGGTGGGGGTGTGTACCGCCAATGGTTTACCGCGGTTGAAAGACCGCTGCAGTGATTCGTGGGTCCTGATACTGTGGGTGTATTTCTGTTGGCGTAACGGTGTGGGTTTTGATACCGCCAGTTTATCACTGACCTTTGGTCTGGCGGGCTTGTGTGGGTGTCTGTTTAGTGGCGGATTTCTCTGTGTAGGTCATAATACCGATAGCAGTATACCGCCGCAGTCACAGTATGTTGGCGGCCGTCAGCACGGCGGTAAGCCCCATTTGCCGCCAATGTTGTAATGAGGGCCTTAGTCAGCACAAATTTTGAAAAACATCTAACTATGGCTCTATCAGAATAGCGGTTGTGACCTTGAAACAAAAGCAAATAGTCATAACAATCAGTAATGTAATTTTATACCTGTCCTCAATATGGTTCAGCAAGCTGTGACAGTCTTCGTTAACAGGACATCTATTCGGTCATCAAGACATCAGGATTCAGCATAGTAGTTCAGAAAAGCAAAGTCTTTTTAAGCAATAAAGTTAAATATGCCTCTTCTCTGGACAGTCAAGAAAATAATAGCCTGGTGGCAAAAACAAAAAATGGGGTTCTCCTCTCTGTGTAGTCTGGCTAAGTTAGATTTCCTAAAACTACTTCCCATGTCCTCACTGGTCAAAGAATCGTATTTGTACATTTAGTCCAATGAAACTAAAACCCTTAATCTAAAGTTTTACTACTACATGGTTCACATGTCGGTGATTGGCTCCTCTTCTCCTGTTTACATCGTTCGACTTGTCAGGTATCAATATTGTTGCAATTTATACTACATTGTCTTCTCCTGGGAAGGTCAGTTTTACACAGACACTGCTATATATATTGTTTCAACAGGAAGGACAGCATCTTCTAGCAAGCAGTTCCTCATGAGAACGAACTTCAGCTACGAGCACATGGTCAGTACAGTTGAAAATCACAATTTAATTCTCTTGGAGGTCATTTTGTATAACTTCTAAGAAACGTTGCTTGACATGAGGCCATGCAACTAGGCCAAGCCCTCGCTAAGTTAAGGCCTATGATTAATAAAGCTAATATATATAATGAATTACCCTTAATATGACATATGACTACATTAATAAAACAGAAGCTCAATATTTCATATTAATAAGTACACGTTGTGAACCTTGGCGCCCACTCTGGTGGGCGCTCCTTCAAATGCTTGCATTATTATTCTCTAAGTTAAGACATTTTCTATGCAAATTCAACACTCATAAATATGAATATTAATCAATATTATCTCCCTCCGCATTTTTGGGGTCTCCTGATCCCTCTTACCTGTTCTTGCTCCTTCTTTTTCTTTTCTTCTTTCTTGGGTCTTTTTGTTGCACCTTCCTTTATGTCTTTTCCCCCTTCCCAGGTTACCTTTTTCTTCCCAGCATTCCTTATTCCCTATTCTCTATGGTTCCTACTCTATTCTGTTCTATGTACTTTTCCCTATCTAAGATGGTGTCCTTTTTCTTCCTGTGGGTCACTTCCTGTTTTTTGGTATATAAAGGATGTGTTTTCTTCTTTTCTTTGCGCTGCAACACTTTCTGTTCGGATGGTGTCCTCGCTCCTGATTTCCTTGCCTTTTGGTTCTGGATTTCGCCAATTCTGTGTTATTTGAATTTAGTTCTTTTGATTCCTGTATTTTTGTTCTTATTTTCAGGAATCATTATGTTTGGAGGTTTTTTCTCCTTTTTGTAAGGGTTTTTTTCCCTCTGGCGCTATTTTCTGAAGGTCACGGTCTGTTCTTGGCGTTTCCATTGCCTACAGCACCGTGGCTACCAGAAAGAGTCGCCCCTTTTTAGGCCAAAGCCGAACACTCAAGATCCACGCCAGCAGATCTGCAGATTCCAGGCGCAAGCAGCACGTGCGTCGTGACAATAAGTCCCTAGTAAAGTGCACTGTATGTGCCTAGGGCCTGTAGATTAAATGCTACTAGTGGGCCTGCAGCACTGGTTGTGCCACCCACTCAAGTAGCTCCTTTACCAGGTCTCAGGCCTGCCATTGCAAGGCCTGTGTGTGCAGTTTCACTGCCACTTCGACTTGGCATTTAAAAGTACTTGCCCAGCCTAAACCTCCCCTTTCTCTACATATAAGTCACCTCTAATGTGTGCCCTAGGTAACCCCTAGAGCAGGGTGCTGTGTGGGTAAAAGGAAGGGCATGTACCTGTGTAGTTTACATGTCCTGGTAGTGTAAAACTCCTACATTTGTTTTTCCACTGCTGTGAGCCTTGCTCCCTTCATAGGCTAACATTGGGGCTGCCCTCATACATTATTGAAGTGGTAGCTGCTGATCTGAAAGGAGTAGGAAGGTCATATTTAGTATGGCCAGAATGGTAATACAAAATCCTGCTGACTGGTGAAGTTGAATTTAATATTTCTATTCTAGAAATGCCACTTTTAGAAAATGAGCATTTCGTTGCCCTTAAATCTTTCTGTGCCTTACAATCCACGTCTGGCTGGGTTTAGTTGACAGCTCCTTGTGCATTCACTCAGACACACCCCAAACACAGGGTACTCAGCCTCCCTTGCATACATCTGCATTTTGAATGGGTCTTCCTGGGCTGGGAGGGTGGAGGGCCTGCCCTCAAACAAAGGACTGCCACAACCCCTACTGGGACCCTTGCAGACAGGATTGAACTGAAAGGGGACGGGTGCACTTCTAAGCCACTCTTTGAAGTCTCCCCCACTTCAAAGGCATATTTGGGTATAAAACAGGGCCTCTGCCCTACCACCTCAGACACTTGCTGGAGAAGAGGCCTGAACCAGAACCTGCATCCTGCCAAGAAGAACTGCCTGGCTGCCCAAAGGAGTCACCTGACTGCTTTCTACAAAGGACTGCTGCCTTGCTGTTGGCCTGCTGCCTTGCTGAACTCTTGCCTTGTGCTCTCCAAGGGCTTGGATAGAGCTTGCCTCCTGTTTCCTGAAGTCTCAGTACCAAAAAGACTTTTTTCTTTCAACTGGACTCCGTGTGCGGCAAAAGATTAAACGCACAGCTTGCTCCGCAGTGAAATATTCACCGCACGCCGACCCGGGATGCAGCTGCTCGACATCGATGCAGCGCCTGCGGTGCGACCGGAACTTCGACACACGTCCCGCCTGGACAACGCCGTCCGACTTCCAGAGAGGAAATCGACGCAGCGCCTGCCGTGAGGGAGAAAATTCCACTCACAGCCCACTGGAACGACGCACAGCCGGACAACAAGCCCAGGATTACACGCACAGACCCCGGGGTGTCTGAAAACCCCGCGACCCACAGAGGAAACTGTCCGCACACCAGAAATCGATGCAACGTCTTCCCCGCGTGAAAAATAACAACGCAAGTCCGTGTGTGAAGGGGCAAAACTGACTCACACACCATTTTCCGCGCATCTCCTCCTCTGCGGCCCTCTGCGGAGATTTTTCACTCCAAACCAGGTACTTTGTGCTTGAAAGAGACTTTGTTTGCTTTTTAAAGACTTAAGACACTTCATATAACTTTTCAGTGATATCTCTACAATTTCTTATTGCACCTTTTATCATTTTGACCTGCAAATATCTAGATAAATATTATATATTTTTCCAAATACTCTGTGGCGTGTTTTTGTGGTGATATATTGTGTTATTGTATTATTTATTGCACAAATACTTTACATATTGCCTTCTAAGTTAAGCCTGACTGCTCAGTGCCAAGCTACCAGAGGGTGGGCACAGGATAATTTGGATTGTGTGTGACTTACCCTGACTAGAGTGAGGGTCCTTGCTTGGACAGGGGGTAACCTGACTGCCAACCAAAGACCCCATTTCTAACAGAACTGTTAAAAGTAAGTAGCAAGGGTACAGATATGTATTTGCGTGGAAGCAAAGAACTGTAAAATAGTATTGGTGAAGGTTAAAAGGTCCGATGAAAGTTGCATTGTCATTCCAGATCTAAAAATCCATGTGGGTTAATTACTGCCCTCCTACCATCTGAGCTACTGTCAGATAAAAACAACATAAATTATCTAGCTATCTAAGACAATTTAAATGCATTCCAATGTCATATGTGTGCCTCTGAAAGGTCAACCTTAGGCAGCTAGGTAAATAAACAGTCATAGCTGAATGCAGAACAAGCACTCTTTTTTGAGAAGCACAATTTCTGCTGAATCAAAACTTGTACTCCTGGTTCCCAACATGGGGGTGGGGCCAAAGACCCTCTCTACTGTTGTTCACATAATTTTGGGCCGACAACTGCACTGTCAAGCACAACCAAAAAGAAATGCCTTCAAAAATAGAACGCTCAAGAGAGAGCTGTGGCAGGAGATCTAAATATTGCAGTCAACAATCAGACATTTCAGGAGCCTGGCAATAAGCAAGGTATTTTAATCAAATTTAGACACACTCAATGGGCACTAGAATTATGCACTTAGAACAGTGAAAGGTCACAAGCCATTCAATCTCCGTTTTACCTAGTACTCTGTAATACATGGTTTAACTCTGAAGTATAAAAATACAGGTAGTTTGCATTTTAGGCTGAATGCCAGAAGACCACTAGACTTTCAAGAGGCAACATAACCTGTATTATTCGGATCACTTCAGTTTCACAAACCATTTTTTGTTAAAGGAATAAAAATTGCTGCATTAGCTGGGGTATGAGTTTCTGCTGTTTAAAATTGAGGCTCTGTAACCTGCTTTGGAAGGAAAATATTTATGGATTTGTGATTCATGGAGTATGTGAGTAAGAATGATTTCAAATGCCCTAAGGTTTTAAGTAGGTAATTCAATCGTGAATTGAGACAAAGAGAGATATGTATATTAAAAAGGGTAGTGAATAAAGCTCTTACAGTTCCTGACACACTGCATGGTGAGCCAAAACTCAAAGAGAGCGTACTATTGCATCTTTATCACATCCCCAAACCCATTTGATCCTCTAGACGTTATTCTTGGTTGACTGGTGTATGAAGCATCAATTAGAGCAAGTCTCAATTTTCCAGAAAATATTTGGGTTAAAATAGACAGATTTAGAACCAGGTCATTACTGCCAGGAACGACAACATATGTAGAGAAAGTAATTGCTTAACTATGCAGTGCATTGAAGTGGGACTTTACAGAGAGTCATCTGTGAAATTGTTTATTGATGGACTCGCTGAAGGCAGTATTTGAAAAAAAAACAAGTTTAACAAAATAACTGAATAGCCATCAACAATTTAAAATTTGAAATACCTTCTGTCGGTGATGTGTGGCACTAAGGACCCTGCTGAGTATGAAAAGTTTGTGACTGTGAGTAAGCATTTTCGTATTGGAATTTACGGGATGACAACGTAACACACAGAAGAAGATTATGGTAACCCTGCCTACAAGTTTATGTGGTTAAGAATTAGAGGTAAGCACACACCACATTTCGCTTACTCCTTTTTAAAGCATAAATAAGTATTCCTAACTTCTTACATTTCAGGAAGTTGCAAAATCGTATTTATAAAGTGGATGACACTCCTGCTAAAAGTATCTGGATTTTCAGCAGAACCCTTCCACAAAACTTACATGTGGTAGAAACATACTCTCCAAAACATGAAACCCTCTTATGTGATATATATACACTGTAGAAATAAGCCCAAGTTCAGTGAAAAGAAAGCAACACACGCTGTTAGTTTTGCACAAAACGCAAGATAGCACAACACCAACACCAACAAAAAAGATAAATTCAAGACGTTCAGGCAGCAAACCAACATATCTGAGACAGAAGTAGCAGACAACACACAACGTGGATATGCTAAATTGATGCACGTGTCTCTTGCATTGATTTCGTACATTGCTTGAGATGGCTTTGCCATGTCTGTAGTGTATTATTACATACTATGTGCTCTTCTCTACGTAGCTGCACGTTTGTGTGTCTTCCCGAATGCGTCTATATTCTTTCAGTTATGTTTGAGCTATTCTGTGTACGAGATTTACAAAATGCACGTCATTCCTTCATGGGGTGTGAGTTTGGAATTCGTTCATTGGTCTTTTCATGTTAAACCAGGCTTGGTAATGTGCTGCATATTCATTGCTCAGGGTAAATTTTGTATTGCAGGTATTTGATGTGCGCCATGTGCCCATCCTCTATTTAACTGCACACGCACGGACGTCAGCAGGTCAACTTTTTCTTGCAAACGAATATTAACAGAAGTCATGAGAAAGCTGACCTGTGACACTGCAGCTTTTTACTGTTGCTGCTAAAATAGCCAGTGATAATTTAGCACAGACTCTATCAACGCCTCCATGGAGAGCACAAACACATTTAATTAGACTACCTCCCTAAACTGCGTGCATTTTCTTGGGTACCCACATCTGACACCTGAACATTTGCCTAGCCAGAGGGGGCTGCTTCCAAGGTAAGTGACTTTTGAAGCCTGCTCCGTACCATGGGGCTCATTGACTAGGAAATGGTGCAGAATGGTGACGCAAGAAATTTTCCTGGTCCAAGCTGCATCATTTTCAACACGCAGGGATGCGCCGTATTTACCAGAATACGGCACTTCCCAGTTTTTTCCCCTGCGGCAGCACTAAATCAGCTGCGTAGCACCAACGCAGTCATCCTTGCACCAGGGTGCAAGGATGCTTGCTTTGTGGGGGTGATTGTTTTGTTCAGGAAGAGACACCTTCCTGCACAAAACAATCATTAATGGTGTTTTGCTCTTTCTATATGTGCTGCAGTATGCAGCACATATAGAAAAAGCAAAAAACAAGGAGAAATTAAGTATTTCTCCTCGTTACGCTTATTTAACGTGTTAGTGTTTGTCGCTACCTCAGTCTTACATTACCTTGTAAATCTGGAGCAGTGTCAACAAGCAAAGGATGTTGCATGGGCACACCCACAGCAACACCCATTACATGTCACTTTGCCACAAAAAACTTCATCAAGGCGGCCCATATTTACAAGGCCGCATTAAGCTACGAAAGGTGGCTTAACACTGTCTTGTAAATATGGAGCAGGGCACAGCTCCACCAGAGTGTCCCAAAAACTCAAGCTCTGGTGGCCCAAGAGGCTTGTGAATGAGCCCCTATAAGTTTGACCACCACCTCTGATAGGAGTAATGTGAAAACTGTCTTAAGATGTGAAAAGATTGTCTCTTGTTCTCTTGCTACTGTAGGTGCCTGGAAGAGAAACCACAGTAGAGTCCAAAGGGACTGATGCAGAAAACACAAGGTAATTTCACAGGACTAATGTCCCCACATTACACTGAACTCTCTAGAGCAGTTACCACCAGGCACACACAGATGTCTGCATAGCCTATTGGGTTGAGTGTTTACAAGAAAGAAGCCTATTAAAACATTACCTTTTAAAGGCACTTTTATAAGGTGCTCTTAGCAATGACCAGAAACAAAGAATTCCAATTTAACTTTTCTGAACAGTTTTGCTTGCAAAAATGACCATACTACCAGTCCTGTGTTGGTTTCTGTCCTTTTGGTTTGGTCTTAAATTTCTGTACCAGCATATGTACATCAGATCACTTTACCTATAGTAGATATGAGATGAATGATGCACAAATGCAGGTGTTCAAAATACACCACCCTCCATTACAAATCCAGCATCTATGACCCACAAGGTTTCATGAAGGAAAGACCATGGCATTAGAATTTGATCAAATGAGTTGTAGGTACACGACAAACAAGTTTCTACATTTGTAAATTATATTTTAATAATAGCATTGGCTTAATCATGGCTCTGCTCAGAGGCTGTATTCTCCCAGCGCCTGCTGTTTCCATTTTATGGCTTGTAGATCTATTTGAAGAGGGGAGGTGAGCTGCACAAATGTTTAAATAAGATCACAATTCCTCCATGAGAAGGTCCTTCCACACCAAATCTGATAAATTTTCCTACCATTAATTAAATTACTCTAGTGAATTTTCTTCCAATTACCACCCTAGAACATTGCATGGTTTCTGTTGTCAGTAACTTTTACTGGTGACAAATCTTAGTAAATATCATAAGGCCACAAACCTCAAATAACTCCTCATCTTGGGAAGTCAGCACCTGTCCCATGGCATGATATTGCATGTTCGTCCATATAACCCTTCTCCCATATCATAAGCATCTCTCTTCCTATTCTACACAGCTCAGACAGCCCTTAGTAACTTCATTACATATAGAGTATGATGGACTTAGCCCTTTCTACAGACGTTTTTCCTTCACCCCTCCTGAATTAGTTTATGTTGGCATTAGGGCTCTGTGCACTTTACCACTGCTAACCAGTACTAAAAGGCTTCTGCTCTCTCCCTAAAATATGGTACATTGGCTTACACCTAATTAGCACCTTTAATTAACTTAGAGGTCTCTGGTATGTGGTACATGCACCCAGGACCAGTAAATTAAAAGCTTCTAGTGGGCCTGAGGCACTCATTGTGACACCAACTAAATTAGAGCTTTAAAACATGAAACATGTTTAGGCCTGCCTTTGCAGCCTGTGGGTAGTATCACACTGCCAATTCCACCCGGCAAAATAAACCTTTTGCCACACCTAAACTGTCCTTTTTACTACACATATGTCACCTCTCAGACAGGCCCTAATGGCCTATAGGGAAGAGTGCAATATATTTTAAATAAGCCATGTGGATTTAAGTTTTACACTACTCACTACCTTAGGATTTACATTGGGTTCCTTTATAACATTTATTAAGTGGTGAGCTTTGAGTGGAAGCAGGCAGAAATGCCATGTTTAGACTCAAATGAATTGTAATGTAAATTCCTCTTCAATGGTAAATTCAGATTTTAGTTCAGAGTTCTGACAATGGCACTTTTTGAATGTTGGAATTTTCTTGTCCAACCATTTGTGCCTTCTGCCAGTGTCCTAGCATCACATGACTGTGAATGTTTCTGCTGTTGGGCTTTGTGTATTCCCCCCAGACTGAGACACAAATGGAGCTTAGCTGTGGGCAGGGTCAGCCCCCCCCCCCAACCTGGTGGAGCTTTACCCAGTCCAACATATATTTCGAATAACTTGCCTTCCATAAGCACAAAAGAACCTGACACTAGTCTTTTCTCAGACCAAATGTAATGGAGCCTTGCCAGGTGAAAGGAACAACTTCAGGAACAATATTTGAATGTAATGTAGCGATTCCCCCACTTCAAGGCCAGTGCCACTCTTCGGTACTCTCATGTACTTTAGGACACTGCAGAATAAGGACTAACTTCTTCCCCAATTACTGCTCTGCTGTTTGAGGCCTGCCTTGCTCACTGAAGAAGAAAGACTGGACCTGCTCCCTTTATCCCAGGATAACCTGATTTAGGCTGACCTCCAGCTGTAAGCAACACACAAGCTCCAGAGGCCTCATTACAACTGCCTAGCTGGCCTGCTGTACTGAACTTGCCTGGACCTGCAACTGGAGTTGACTGCGCCCTACTGGCCTCTCCTATAGTAAGCCCCGGATCCCCAAGAGGTGCCTCCCAACATCTTGGATCCTTGGCTCACATCAAAGGGCACTCCTCTTTAAAAATAAATGTGAAACCCTCAAGTTTTGCATTCTTCTCAACCACAAATGGTCCAGTTTATGACAAGACTCTGGCACCTGTGATGCCCACCAATGTGAAGCTCCAGTGAACCCCCTTTTTCGTGCTACAGCGAACCCCAACGATGACCTGAACCACGATATCTGCAGTTTTTGCTACTACAACATGAAGATCCAGCAACAACCGTCTGCGAAGCCCATCTGGATCTTCACACTACAATGACGACAGTCTGTGATGCCAGGCCTGCTACTTGTGCTATGGAGACAATCATCAATGACTCTCACCCTTCTCCTCACTGCCCCTTTCAGAGCAATGGAACTTTTCATGCTGGACTTTGAGAAGATAACATTTCGAACAGTACTAACCTAGTTCCTGTATCTAACCTGTGATTTATCAGGGTCAACCTGAACTTTTCCCTGGCCTAGCACCACTAGATGACCACGAGTTGTGCTTTATGGTTTTAGGCACAATATCGACATAAAACTTAAAAATTACATATCTCCAGTTCTACTGATTGGGTTTTGTTGTTCTTTTACCATTCTATTTATTAAAATGTTATATATTTTTTTTAATTATTTCGTGATTTTTTTTTGTGTGGTGTTTCCACTTCATTAGTTTTTGTGTGCTGCATAAATAAAGTTAAACCTGACCGCTTTGTGCAAATCTACCAAAGGGTTAAACATAGGTTAATTTTGTGACTTTTATTGTTCACCCTGAGAAGGATTGTGGTTGTTGCTGAGCAAAGATTCCATCATCCTCAACCAATACACCAATTTCTTCCAGAGGAAGTCACCCCTCTAACAAAACTTTACATTTAAATTAGGTTTATATCACTCTTAGGTATGAGCACCATATTGCCTTCTATTGTCAAACCCATCTACTGGAAGCAAAGAGCCCCTGGGCCTTGACAATATACTGCCTGCACTTCTCTATTGCTTGCACCTTCTGATGTGCTCGCACAAGTAAGGTGTGGGAAAAAAAAGCCTGATCCTAGTTCATTTAATAAGGATCTGTGGGTTTTTAGATTAGAATTTAGAAATTTCTACTGTTTCAAATTTTGTTGTATGCTACATTGTCAGCAGTCGAAACTTTAGGATTAGACATGTGAAATGGGAAGCATCATAATGAGAGGCATGCAAGATACGTGAAATCCCCAAATTGAGAAAGTTGTGTTCTTTTACAAACAATTTACAATGTCATATTTAAAGTGATATTTCTTGGAAATCTACTCCAGAACAATGATGGAAGAAGTATGTATCTAGGGTCAAATCGCCAATGAAAAACCTTAAGCATAAAGGGGAACTGGAGTGTCCTTCAAGGGAATCACTTTCCATTGGAGAGAACCTTAAAACAATCCCTTAAACTAGACCCTGCATACTGTCTACCCAGAAGTATGTTTCGTGACATATAAATACAAGGTTTGTAATTATGAATGACTAATCCGGATGTTTTTTTATAGAAACTACTAATAGTAAGAAATAAATGTTAATCCTAGGCATATGATTATGATTTGTTGATAACAATATTTTACAATTACTTTTATGAAGAGGATTTGCCATGTGAAGTGTTGATTAATTATTGAAAGTGTATATTTTTATTAGTGGGTTCAACATGCTAAAATGGCATCCTCATGGAGCACCATGATATAGGGGTAGAAAACCATGAGTAGGAAAGATACAAAGATTAATGTGGAGAGAAGGTGAGAGGCTTATAGATAGAAGGAGGTTACATAAGGAATACATTAAATTTAGCTTTAGAATATGATTAATAAAGCCCACTTGAAAATAATGACTATAAAGTTCTAATGTATGTTCTGATAACCAGAGCTATTGTAATGACATAGGGCGTGATTTGCAACTTGGCGGAGGGAGTTACTCCATCACAAACATGACGGAGATCCCGCCTGCGGTAATATGATCTCATTATGGTCTACTGGGATTGCAGTACAATGGATGGGATATCTGTCATGTTTGTGACGGAGTAACCAGTCGCCAAGCTCTAAATCAGGCCCATAGATCTGTAACAATTATTCTTTGGAAGTCAGAAGTTTATATTGCATTGTTTATGCATAGCACTAAAATTCATTTTGCCATTTAAATCCTTCTTGGCATAGTCACAATAAACGTTATTTTAAGTTTGATTTAAACATAACTAAAACAATATTAAAGTAAATAAAAAATATTTTGGAATTGCTAGTCTATATTGGTTTTGCCTTAATGTCATCCAATTTCCAAAAACTATATGACTATTGTGTCCAGTAGAATTTACTTATAAAATGTGGTGACTTGAAATGTCACCACAATTCCCAGATTTAATGTTTTCCACTGAGGGAAGCACAAATAGAGAATAATGCATACAAATGTAAATCACAGTTTTCATTTGTTTTAAACAGTGGATTATAGAACAGCCTTTTATTGGAATTTGCAACTGAAATGCAGATTTCGTGCCTTAGAAAATCACCTTAATCATCTTCGATAATATGATTAATACTTTGATGGAACCAAACCAAAGATTTCTGTTCAAATATTTTAACAATAGATAGGATGTCATCTTGCTCAAAAAGACATAGGCGGTTGAATGACTCAGAGCAGGGAATAAGTGAGGATGTACTGCATTAGAAGATTATTTTTAAAGAGATAGATACCTTGGGCATAACAAAAATTTAACTCTAAGGGTAGTTTTCCAAAGATGACGGTGAAGCAAATAAAAAATGTTTGAGAAGTTATGAAGGACAATTCAAAGACATCTATAGAGCTTTCAATATTCTGAATAAGAAAGTTTACAGTCTATTTGTACACTAGGTCAGGAATGAATTCAGAATGATTGATGGGATTACCAGAGGGAAATGAAAGAACTGGAACATCAAACACAGCAATGCACCTTTTAAAAAAAAAATCTTATGTCAGACGCATTGCGGGGTCTCTTGACAAGAAGCCAGATATAGAGAGAGGATCCAGAATCAGGCAAAGTAACAGCAAAGGCAAAACGTAATAAAATGTTTTTATTTTTCAAGAAAAGGAACCCGGCCAGCTAGCCATAAAACTTAGACCTTTAACATTGAAGAGCAATAACACACCCGGTATTCAACATTTTCCTTGAGAAGAGGTCGGGTACTCAATATCAGGAGACTTGCAAGGAATAGATAACGAATCTTGCATGGAAACTAAACATGAAGACCTCCTAATGTGCACTAATAATCTGCACTTGTTCGTAGTAAAATAGATTGTTGTGGGTGAAAAAAGTAAAGAGGTATAGCAAAGATGGTTATGCCAGTGGAAAACCCAATTTTTTTCCATTTTTGAGCTCTGATTTTTAACTGTACTGTGGTGCCCAGCTTCCAAATGAAGTCTAATTTGCTGTAATTTTCCTTGAAAGCTGTTTTTGATCTGAAACCTCTAATGCCAACTGCGAGAAATCTGGGTCAGAGGTCAGAAGACAATCAATATTTACTGGGCCCCAACAGTAACAACTTGGGGCTTCTGGTGTACTGGGCCTTACTAATGGAAACTTCCAAACTAAGAATCAAGTATACACTTTAGCACTTGACTGTCAAGGTAGAGAGGCTGAGCATTCCAAAGCTTACTGATGGAGGGGCAGTGGGCTAGAGGCTCAGAACTGAGAAACACAACAAACACGACTCTGTAAATCTATGTACAGTCTGTGTTTTCCTATGAAAAGAAACCATATGTATTGCTTGCAAGAATAAATAATGCACACAAACTCACAAATACATGTAGGATTGCAAGTGGAAAACATACAGAGATACTTTGCAGGCGGCTTTGAAAAGTATAGGGAGTGCACAGCATGGAAAGGTCTTAAAGGTCAAATAACCCCCCTGAGTGTCATTTAGGCCTCCTATGTCGGTGGCACCTTTAATAGTTTGCTTTCCAGCAGAACTTAACCCTTAAAACCACAATACCCCTATATATGCCTAAATCAATCAAGTGATATGTAAGTTTTTTTTTAAAAACTAGTCTACTGGCCTTTTCATACAGTGCCACTTAATAATCAAGTCACGCATTAAAACATACAATAACAAGCTTTTCACTTCTATGAAACATTTTAGAACATTATCACAAATATGAACTGATTTGGCTGTTATAAAATAAATAAAGTCACCCGTAGTCTGTGACATACAATCCACCATGACCAGTATGTAAGAGTGAACATACCTATGAAATTCTAACCACTGAAGACCCAAAAAAGTAATCGGTCCATGCAATCCCAAAGTAAGCCCTAGAAGTGCTTGAAAAATTGCAAAACATTGCCTGTAATAAATGATTACATTATACAGGAATCTTGCCATCACCATTTTCTAAAAGTATAGGATGCTCTTCTAGCGATGCAACATTCTTCCTGGTACCTTCCATAAAAAACTGTAACACATTATGGTGCACTGTTTTTACCCCTCCTTTGCTTCTTTTTGCTGAAGCTGCGCTTGGGTATGTAAAACTTTATTTTTTAGTTTTCTTTTTTAAAGCACCTCACTATGTTGATTTCCACTGTAGATGCCTCTGCCACCGATATCTGTGCAAACACACAGACTGCTTTGAGCGCTCAAAAGCCCTGAATTCCCTTTAAGTGACCCAACCAACTGCATCATTTCCTGTGCTGGAATCAGCTGTGTTTCTCCACTCTTGCATTCAATAATAATCCTTACAATCCTGGGGTAGTCCCTCTTGCTTAGGACCATGAAGATGAGGACCGGCCCCTCCTGGCAGTTTAAACATGTGCTGCTTGTAGCCCTTGCAGGTGCACGTTTCTGACTCAGGTCCCCCCATCTAAAGGACATGTTTAAAGCACTTGTGCTATGAAGCCAAACATCATGCTTGTTCCAATAGCCACAGGCTTCTGAGGGAAGAGATCCGACTTAAGATCTCCTTAAACCTAGTTGTGCCCTTCTCACCCAGAGCAATGTTGCAGGCCCATACCATACCTCACATGAGCAGCTTTATAAAATCAGAATATCTTTGTGCTTGAAATGTAACATACGTTTTCATGGAGTAACTGATTCAATGACCCTGGAGATTATCATGATTATTTTTATTAAATGTAAAGGGCTCTTCTGGGGTGCACCCACGACTGGCCAGATCCCACCCCCATATAATGTACTGATAATTTTCAAGATGGGCTTTGAAGCTAACTTGAGAAACACCTTGCCTCTTAGTGTGACTTCTCACAATCCAGTTAGGTTTGTTTCCTCCATGACTTCAAAGGAAACCCCTCTGGTGACTAGAGGCAAATTAATGTCTGTTTTTTTAGGTCTCTAAGAGAATATCCTGACCAAGATTGCAAGAGAAAGCCAGCAAATTATCTCATGCAGATTTATCTAACTACCCTTTTTCTCCCAAGAGCAGACTAATCTTTCAGGAACAATGTATTTTTCTGGGGGAGGCTTTGAACTGTTATATGGCCAGTAGAGTAATCAATGTTGCCCAACTGGGTAGCTCAAAGCATGAATTCCATCAAACATAGCTCAGGGGAAATTTTTTCTTTCATCCCTAATTGCACGTCTATATGTATGTTTGTATATTTCATTTATATTGAACTACAAGGCCTCAGCAGCCTATAGCCACTTTAATCAGGGTCCCATATGTGACAGTGCTACATGTGCTTATATACCAAACAGATTTAGACAAGTAGCCCCTCTCAACTTCTACAAGTGTACCCTTGCTTGTGAACCAGTCTCACACACAGCCTACTCGGAGGCCTGAAGCCCACCTGTAAAAAATAGCTTAATAGATTATAAAAGGTGTGCAATGACAGTTGTTGCACTGGGTTCTGCCCCGCAGTACAACCAGATTGTGGGTGAGTCTCACTACCGTAGTCTAACCCACAGTAATCACATGGAAAACAGACTGCGAATGTTTACAACCAGTGTCCGCCTCTTAAGAAAAGGCCACTGCGATGCAGCAAGGGTAAGGGGCACTTGACTGATTAGACGTGCACAGGTGTGGGCTGTGCATGAGATACTACTGTTGTTCACAGCCCAGTACCAGCACACAGGTAGCCTGGCACAATGGGGACTCTATAGGTCTAAGTACTCACCTGGGATAGGCCTCATCAGGGTAATGTACACTATTAGGGAAGTAAGTGTGCTTTACCGTTTTAACTATGGCGGAACCCCTTTATACACACAGGAAGGGAACTGCCTTAGAATTTAGTTTCACTTCTCCTTGGCCAACAGAGACCATTGATGTGTTGAATTAGAGAGTAACCTGTGAGAGAAAGCCACATTTGTAAACTCTCAAAAGATAACTGTACATCTTATGGGGCATTCAGAGTTTCCATATTTTCCTGGCTCAACTCAGGATCAGAGCCAAAGCCTTGTGTCACCCCGCTGTGCCAAGTAATTACAGGAACAGAGGCTGTCACCATGCAAAATGAGCAATTATCAGTACTTTTCCCTGCCCCCTGCTGAGGAGGCAAGCGGTGTGGTGGATTGGTCTGTGTTAATCACCCAGCTGTCACACAATGCTCCAGGGATGGGCCTTCCCAAGCCCACAGAAAAAAGGACGGTGCCCTGACAACTGCAGCCAACCATTGGGGTGTACCCTTTGAAATTCTAGTGTCCATGTCCCTAGCAGTGATGTCAGTTAGGGGTGGAGCTGAGACCCCAGGAGCCGATGTAACCATTGGCTCCTGGATGATGCCATTTTCGATTGTCCCAACATGCTGTGCAATCAGGTTTTAACAGGGGTGGAGAGGTGATGTGGTATCCCAGGATTGGCCAGGGGTGCCTGTCTTCTGGAACCTTCCTTAGCCCTCTATACATTCTTTCACAAGGGGAAGACTCTCTTGCCTGCGGATATTCTTCCCATTTCTCTGCTGGATTCTGGATCTTCCATGGAGAACTAGAAGGAGGAACCCCCTGCCCCTCATTGAGGGCTCAGGACTCTGCCCAGCTGACCGGAGGACCAGTAGGTTTCCCCCAGGGCCAGTGAGGGTGGCCCCTTACGCCCACTGAGGACCAGTTTAGGGAAAGTCCTTGACTTTTCTGTGCACACCAACAAATGACCAAAAGTGAATTGGTGCAAGAAGCCAGGAGGACCAGCTTTATGAGGACTGCACTACTTTGGTGGTGAGAAGGGTTATTGCAGCTGTTCCTGGAGCACGTGGCGCTCCGCTGCCATTTTAATAATTTCCCTCTGGGTAGACCAGGGCCCAGGAGATGGCACAACAAAACTGTTGTTCATCAGGTTGGGGAGAGGGCATGTGTGTGGCCTCCACACTGCTCTTCTACCTCACCCAGGGAACCCAACCCCGGAGTGAAATACACTGTGGGGATTCGGGAAGGGATCCCATCCCTAGTACCCCAAAGGGTGCAGTGATACAGGGAAGCGCTGATGCACTTCCTCGAAATTCTAAAGATGGGGGAGCACCATTGTGCTCCCCTGCAGAAGGTGGAAGGAGCCCAGAACACCATCCCTCAGTCCTGTTAGTGACTAGGAGGAAGGGGGGGAGTATCCCCCCATGTGGCCGCTTTCACCGCTTTCCTTGTCTGGGGGGGCAGGAGGCTGCCACACATGATGCATGCGAGCCCACTGTAGCTGCAGGCACAAATTACGGCTGCCAGCTCCTACAGCAGCATGCAATCATGTTGTTGGCCAGGGGAGCCGACAAGGGCAGCTGGGTAGCAGGCTGCCCAAGCCTCCCCTCAATAAAGGAAATCCCTGCATTGCCCGAGTGGGACCGGGCACCCCAATATAAAAAATAGGAAAAATCAAACATGACACCACTTGTCCATCAAAACTAAACGGAAAATACCAAGTGGCTCTCCCTGGCAGAGCGGAAAGGATACTCTTCAAATATGCACTGCATCTCAGAGAATCGCTCTGTACTGCCTTGCAGGATCTCTTATGTGAAATGAATTGTTGCCCCTATCGCTGCCTGTGGTGGTCCCAGGAGGATGGGGCTGTCACCAAATTATTCAGCACAACACAGCTTCTCTTCCCAGGATACTTTCTGAGTCCTCACCCTGGATTTCAATGCCTTTTCAAGCTCTGCCATGGCTAGAGCTTTTGCTCCACAGCCGGGTGTGCTTTGCCTGCTCAGGGCCTTGTGCTTGTTAAAATCCCAGAAGACATTGAAGGCCTGAACATGTATAATTGCAATGTTTATGTAGTTTCGCCTTCTAGGGGTTGCCTGTGTGCTTCCATTGCAATGCTTTTTCACTGTGATGCCCTGCAGTGGCTGTTTCTACCATTACAGTTGGATGCCATTGCAGTTTGATGCCTAATATATGAAACAAATACACAAACACAAGGGTCATTTCAGATAAATGTTTCATTAGGTTATCATAATGATTGCACATGGTTTACTGGTTCAGCATTATCACAATAGTGAAAAGAACACATGCAAAAGTAATGTGTTTATTCCAAATCAACTGGGGAAACTCACTTGATATTTGTGGGTGACCCCTCGTGGGAGTCACCAGGGCTTAAACAAAGGTATCTATGATGTGTTCCATCTGTATATATTTTCAAATTATTGCATAGTATTTAGTAGTGTGTGTGCAATAAATGTACTTCTCCTTTTTCTAAAGAACAATTACTGACTGGACAATCATTTATTGAGTGCTAATATTGTGTGTCAGTGATTGATGACTACTAGCCCACACCACCTCCCTTTTAGTAGGCCTTGGACTGCTCCGCTTCGCTACCCTGTGAGAGTCAGGCACTATAAAGTGATGTTCCATTTCCAGTGAGGACAATTGTGGATCTATTACTTGTGATGGCCACATATCTAATAGCCCAATTTCCAATGCAGTTGCACCTCAAGTCCATTTAAAACAGAAACGTATGGTGCATAAGCTTCAATAAGGAAGTCTTAACCACAATAAAGTTACAAAAAACAAGGAGGTCCCAAAGCAAAGGAAGTGTTTCTTTTCAGTCAGAAGGCATTTTGTCACACTGATATTTGTACAGCAAGTTGGGAATAGAGACTACAAACAGGTTGTCCATATGCAAATACAGTATGTACACAAGTAGGCTGAATAAGGAAGAATGTTGACTGGTTCATTCTGTCATCTGTACACAAGGGCATTATGCTATTGTTCTAATTTCTGTTTTGTTTACATTATATGCACCTACTACTAATGTTGCTTTGTCTTTCTCATGTATTGCCCAGTTGCAGAATAGAAGTGTGGATGGAAAGTACATTGGTAGTAAGAGTAAGATGGTGCAGTTTTACATTCACTCATAAATGTATCACATATTTCATGCCCAACAAATGTGTTCCGCCCATTTAATCGCTGTGATTCTTTCACTTTAAGACTACACATTTTTGTACCTTTACTCTGAGTGAGTTTCATTAGCTGAGTCTCACTCATAGTAAATTCTGTGGAACTGGGTTGAGACTGCCAAATATCAGTGTCTGCCTTTTATAATAAGGTCAGTGCTGCATTGCTGGGCTATGAGGCTTCAGGCTGAATTCACTTGAAGATGTGCAAACACACATGTGCGTATGTGTGTGGGCTGCACATGTGAGACTACACTCTTGCGCAGCTCATATCTGCACAAAGGTAGCCTGTCGCAAAAAGGTGACCTATCAAGGATTAGTGCTGACCTCGGCTAGACCTTATAAGTGAGTAGGCATACATAGTGTAGGTCTGCAGTGCATACTGAAAGTTTGTGGTGTAGTTGATTTCTGCATCAATGTTCAGTTTTGCTCCACTTAGGCATACAGGATCCAGCAAGGTTTCAATCATAGGGTCCTCATGGATTCCAAGTGTAGATCACCAGTCAAGTCCATCATATCTACATTCCTCATGGCATTTTAAGAATAGTCATACATTTTCATGATTCAGCCATTATCAGATTCCGGGCCTTTGTCCACCTACATTGCTAAGTCAAGGATCAAAAGCCTCCCCACACAATATAGTCATTAACAGTGTTTGACCCTGTTTCTGGGAAAGCAAGAGGTTGGGAGAAAATCTGTCTTTTCATTAATTACTCACACTGCATCTGGTGTGGGCAAGCCCAAGTCCATGGAAACAGAGTAGGAAGGCATGCATCGGAGCCAATCACATGAAGGGCTCCCCTTTAATGTTTTAATGGGAATGGATCAGACAGCGGTGCCCAATGGGGTGGAGCTGAGGCTCCAAGGAAAGGTATTTTCATAGATCCCTTGAAGTCCCCATCTTAAAATGTCAGGGAATGCTGTGCAGGGACAGGGGTGAAATGGCACCCTAGGATTGTCCAAGGGTACCTGGCTTCAAGAGCTTTCCACACCCACCTAAAAATTCTGCATAAGTGATAGACTATTGAGATGACACTGGACCTGGGAGAGCCAATGTCGAAAGAAAGGCCAGCTGGTTAGAGAAACCACCTGATGCCACAGCAAGGATGGACTTATGGACTAAAACTCTAGCTGCGCCCCAGATCTAGAATGGGTCTCTCTACGGCCAGTGGTGTTGGCCCCATTATGCCCACTGTGGAACAATTGGGGTAAGGACCTGCTGGGGGACCCTGGATGGTTCCTCTGGGATTTCTTTGGACTGACCCTTGCAAGATGGTTGAAGTCATAAGCCTGGCAAATGCATCAAAGAAGGCAATCTGGTGCTGGCTTTGGAAGGGCTGTGGAAGATGTCCTATGTTGGAAATGGCCCTTTTTGCAGGGCCATCCCTAAATGTTTTGCCTCCTTTCTCCTAGTTTTTCTAACCTGTTTTTGTTGGCCTTAGGACTCTGGCCACTTTACCACTGCTAACCAATTCTAAAGTGCTTATGCTCTCCATGCAAATTGTATTTGTGATTGGTTTATCCATGATTGGCCTATTTGATTTATTTGTAAGTCCCTAGTAGACTAAACTGGAGGCACCCAGGACCTGTATATCAGATGCTACTAGTGGATCTGCAGCACTGGTTGTGCCACCCATATTAGTAGCCCTGTAAACAAGTCTCAGACCTGCCACTGCAGTGTCTGTCTTCAGTTTTAAAATGCTACTTCGACTTGGCAAGTGTCCCACTTGCCAGGCCCAACCCTTCCCTTTTCATACATGTAAGGCACCTCTAAGGTAGGCCTTAGGCAGCCCCAAGGGCAGGGTGCAGTGTATGTTAAAGGTGGGACATGTACTGAGGTGTGTTGCATGTCCTAACAGTGAAAAACTGCTAATTTAAGTCTTCACTGTTGCAAGGCCTATCTCCCTCATAGGATAACCTGGGGCCGCCCTTTAAATATTATTCAAGTTCAGATTCCCTTTGAGAGCGGATAGAAATGTGGAGTTTGGGGTCTCTGAACTCACAATTTAAACTACATCCTTTAGTAAGTTTGTTTTTAGATTGTTAGTTTGAAAATGCCACTTTTAGAAAGGAGGCATTTTCTTGCTTAAACCATTCTGTGAATATCTACCTGTTTGTGGATTGCCGGTCTAGGTCAGTTTGACAGTTGGGATGTTTGTGAATCCCCTCTAGATAGTGTGACAAAGGGAGCTGAGGTGTAGTCTGTATTTCCTGATGAGCCATCTGTGCAAGAGTGGAGGGAGGAGTGGTCACTTACACCTGAATGGGCTATGCCTGCCCTGTCACAATGCAGTCTCCAACTCCCTGGTGTGTGTATGGGGCCAGGCCTGGGCAAGGCAGGATCCTATAAACAACAGAGACTTTCCTTTGAAGTTTGCCTACTTCAAAGTAAAAAAGGGGTATAAGTAGTGGACCCAAAACCCCAGACTTACCTGGGGGCTCCCTTTAAATATTATTAAAGTTCAAATTCCCTTTGAGAGCGGATAGAAATGTGGAGTTTGGGGTCTCTGAACTCCCAATTCAAAATACATCTTTTAGTAAGTTTGTTTTTAGATTGTTAGTTTGAAAATGCCACTTTTAGAAAGGAGGAATTTTCTTGCTTAAACCATTCTGTGAATCTCTGCCTGTTTGTGGATTGCCTGTCTAGGTCAGTTTGACAGTTGGGATGTTTGTGAATCCCCTCTAGATAGTGTGACAAAGGGAGCTGAGGTGTAGTCTGTATTTCCTGATGAGCCATCTGTGCTAGAGTGGAAGGAGGAGTGGTCACTTACACCTGAATTGGCTGTGCCTGCCCTCTCACAATGCAGTCTCCAACTCCCTGGTGTGTGCCTGTGCCAGGCCTGGGCAAAGCAGGATCCTGTAAACAACAGAGACTTTCCTTTGAAGTTTGCCTACTTCAAAGTAAAAAAGGGGTATAAGTAGTGGACCCAAAACCCCAGACTTTAGATTTCTCCAAGATCACTTCTGGAATCAAGAGGAACCTCTGCCAAGGAGAAGAGCTGCCCCTGTCTGTGACTGTGCTTTGTTGGGCTATCCTGCATTTGCTGCTTCTGCTTGTGAAAGTGGTCAAAGACTGGACTTTGTGGTATATTCCTGCTTGTGAAGGCTCTCCAAGAGCTTGAGTTCACCTTGCCTCCTGTTTTGAAGTCTCAGGGCCATCAAAGACTTCCTTTACTAACATCTGGACTCTCTGCTGAGACTCCTGCCCTACCAAGTTGTGTTCTATCCAGTCTCTGGGCACTTGAAAGGTGAAGTTGGCAGAACAAGAGGTGAAAATCCACTCACAGAACGCCGTGCGGGGAAATGTTCGACGCGCCATCTGCAACACGGCTGATAAATGACGCACTGCCGGCTTTGCAGCTAAAATCAATGCTCCACACATATTATGGCTGGAAGATCAATGCATTGTGGCTGGAGAAACGAAGCACAACACCTGCTTGTGGCTGCTGATAACGCCGCAAATCCCACTCAGCAGGATTTTCTAACACCATGCAACAGGATTTTCCACTCATCATCTCTGGGTGTCAAAGTCAACCCGACTCTGCATGAATCTGAGGTGCCCGTCTGCAAATTGACGCATCACTCTCTTGTGAGGAGAAAAATTATGCATCACTGACCTGACCGGAGAAGAAACGATGCACGGCCTCCCTTGCGAGGAAGGAATCAACGCATCACTGCCTTTTCTGATGTATGCTCGCCTGTGCAGCTTTATTCATATTTTAACTTGTGTAGGTTAGATTTTTGATGTTTTGGTCTTGATTGAATTAGATAAATATTGCCTAATGTTTTAGAATGGTGTGCAATTTGTAGTGTTTTCACTGTATTACTGTGTGTGTTGGTACAAGTCCTTCACACATTGCTTCTGAGTTAAGCCTGCCTACTCGTGCCAAGCTACAACGGGGTTGAGTGGGGGTTAACCACATGTGTTTCTCCTTTGCCCTGACTAGAACGAGGGTCCTTGCTTGGACCGGGGGTATCCTGATTGCCAACCAAATTCTCCATTTCTAACTTCCTCCAAGCAGGAAAGAGCACCAGCATCCCAGGCAGAAGACCTGTCTTGCACAATGAGCCAGGAAATCAAGCTTCCAGCAGAAAGTTCCCAGTGGCTAGGGTTAGCTAGAAAAAGCAAAATTACCCCACAATCAGAAAATTGACCCTCTGGAGCTGGCTATATCATCACTTAAAGTTTTGTTCCCTTGAGGATGAAATGGAGCAAATAGCATTTTGCCACAGAAAGGGAGAATTCCACCGAGGAGGGTCAAGCTTCCAGGGCTTGGGGCATTCTTGTTTACTTTACTTTTATGGGACAGGTTTGCATGGGCATCCTACCTGAGATCTTCTATGGCCCTGGGGACCCAATCCCCAGTGTCTGACTCAGTCAGGATGCCCCCTCACATTTTATCCTGGTCCTTGGGGTACCAGTTTCCAGGTACCGAAGAAGAGACTGCACTGGCTCACTTCTCCCCCTCAGCCTGTGTCTGGGGTGGTGGTGCATACCAGGCCACAGCTTCTTCCCACCCACATGGTCCATGGGCAGGTTAGAGAAAGAATATTGGCTGGGTAGGGAAGCATGGGATTGGGCTCGCCAAGCTGCCCCAACTGGAAGGCAGCACCTGGCTGCACAGTGGGCACAAGAACCCAGTATTTGAAAAAAAGGATCCTGCAACACAAGGCTGCATTATATCCTGCCAAGAATTTTTGGAAAGCTGTATAGCCCCTAATACAATATTCATGCCCAGGACGAATGGAGCAGCTCTGAAGCCATTTTAAGGGATCAAAATGTGCATATCATGCTTCATGGTGCCCCAAGAAGGGGCACCACAATTAACCATGGAGAATGTTGCAGGGACATTCCAGCAGGACCACAGCCTCCTTCAATTTCCCTTAAGTATTCCAGGGGATTTAATCCCTGAGAGAGATGCCCATGTTACCATGCAATCCTGGATCAGAAACATTTGTTCATATGTTTTGGAGTGTGGGGAGTCCTGTTTATTGGTTCTAAAGCTTCAGTAACTGCATAGTAAAAGTAGAAATAAGACCCAGAGACATTTTATTTAACACAATTCTTTATTGATAATGTTGAAGGTGGACAATGCAAGGTTTGACATGTTAATGAAGATTGTTGTATGCTGGACTTCAATAGTGTTGCAATGTTGGACTGTAAGATGTTTACTTCGTTACTGATGTGTTCACAGCATGATAAAGCCAGTAGGCCTGCCTTATGGTAATATCACCCTCTTATACTGTGATATTGCATCTAGCATAGGTGGAGGTATTGTGGTTATAGGGTTCATGACCCACTAATGATGTAACATTATCTGAAGGTGTCACCGAATGTATTTGCATCTACTTGATTGTACATATTTGCAGTTAATGCATAGTATTTAGAATGGTATGTGTAATAAAAGTACTTTTCCCACTGACATTAATTTAATAAGTGTTGCTGTTGTGTATCAGCAAGCTGGCGTTATTAGCCCTCACCACCACCCCTGTGTAGGCCTTGTACTGCTCTACTTAACTAACCTGAGAGTGTCAAGTGCTACAATGGGGTACTTTGGTCCCAGTAGAAAGAATGTTGCAGACTTATTACTTGTGAAGGACTTACATCCTTCACAACCAATAGCCACAATTTCTTGCATTATGCATGTCTTGATGCTGCCTTTCCTTTGGTAAGTCTGTTTTGAGGATGGTGGCTCATTTATGAACTCTAGAAGAATAGTCAAGTTTAGGAGTAACTTATGGTCACTAAGCTATGAAGGTAGAAAAGCACAGGGAGTTCACTGAAATAATGGAGAAAAACTATCACATTTGATAGTATAGTTCTCTGGATTTAGAGGTTGCATTTCATTTTCAATATGTGTACTAAAACATTACTGTTTTTTTTCTTTTGGACAGAGAACAAGGTATCTCCCAAAGTAATTGTCTTGAACAGAGATTTCAGATCAGATCTGCTGTTAGATGCAGGGGGCATGTTTACCGATAGCTAGTTTTTCCTGGACGTAGTGAGAGCTTGGCCAAATCTTCTATAATAACCTGGAGCTAGTCCTTAACACCCTCCCTTTTAAATGGTATAAATTGAAACTTCAGACAGTCATGATATAAGCATATGTGGTTAACATCTTCGGAAGGTTTGAAAAGATAAGTGTAAGTAAAAAATGATAGTAGATTATGGCGGTCATGGACCGCCAGGGCCGGAGACCGCGGGAGCACCGCCAACAGGCTGGCGGTGCTCCCAAGGACATTCTGACCGCAGCGGTACAGCCGCGGTCAGAAACAGAAAACCGGCGGTGTACCGCCGGTTTTCCGCTGCCCTGGGCAATCCTCCATGGCGGCGCAGCTTTCTGCGCCGCCATGGGGATTCCGACCCCCATACCGCCATCCTGCTCCTGGCGGTTTTGGCCGCCAGGAACAGGATGGCGGTATGGGGTGTCGTGGGGCCCCTGGGGGCCCCTGCAGTGCGAATGCCAATGGCAGGGGCCCCCGTAACAGGGCCCCACCATGATTTTCAGTGTCTGCCATGCAGACACTGAAAATAGCGAGGGGTGCAACTGCACCCCTCGCACCACTTCCACTCCGCCGGCTCCATTCGGAGCCGGCATCCTTGTGGAAGGGTGTTTCCCGCTGGGCTGGGCAGATACCGCGGCCAGCGGGAGTCAGAATGACCCCCTATGTGTTTTCCGCACCCCACAAACCTTCATCATGTATTACTCCCACCATTGGTTAGTACTACTGGCAAAATTTTACATATTTTTCTGAAATTAAATTGAACATGTGTTTAGTGCTCATGTGGTATACGCTTTCTGATAACAAGCATTTCATTGTGAGGTTCTACATCCTGTTAATGACTATTGAGGTTATATAATGTAGAGCATACGTGCACACTAAATTATATTACAGGAATAAATATGCAGGATGACTGTGGCTGATCCACATGGACAGAATATAGGGGGAGACTATTTTAGAGCATTTATATAAAGTCTAGACACCTTTCATGAAACAAATTCCTGAATTGCGCTTTAAAAAAAATTATAATTTCGAAGGATGGAGAATTAAACAATTAAATATTTCCTGATGCAGAACGTGCATGGCAATAATGCATCAACAGTGAGCTAACGATCTATAGGACAGAAACAAATTATTTCTAAAAGTTGTTGTTTTAGGATTTGCTTTATTCAGGTACAGCTCTTTAATAAAATATATGACTGGCATACAGGCACATTAGATGCATTCAGCTCAGTGATCGTGATTTCTATAGTTTATGCTCTTTATTTCGAAAATACGATTTGGTTGATGAGTAATAATGGATTTGTCAACAGGAAAAATGTGGTTTTAACTAGAGTTTGAAGGAAAGCATATGAAGGTAAATGTGTCTCTGTCAACCCAAATGTGCATTGCAATAATTAAAAAAAAAACTACATCATCATGTATTAAACAGATTTTTTTTATTTCCTAGAATGTTCTTACAGTGCATATCTCAAATGAAAATGCAATCAATTATTGTACCGTTGATTTTATTCTTAAGACTAGTATAGGAATGGCAAACCAACAACATATATATAAACATTTAAATTGATATTCTAAGCCCGTCAGTCAGTCAATACTCCTTATTTTGGCAAATTGCCATAAAAGAACATGTACAGCAATAAAATCACACTTGGATAAAACATACCTAATAGAAATATATACATATTATGAAACAATTAGTATTGATAAAAAAATATATATATATATTCAAATAAAAAGTACTGATCGCACACTCAGGATTCAAGGAAAAGCACAACTCATTTTAATCACAAACACAACGCGTTTTGACTGACACAGCAGCCTTGGTCACGTGATAAGTACCACCAGTAGACATTCACTAAATACTATTATTACAATAGATATAGAAATAAGACGTATATATATCCTCAAACCACATAAAAAAACACATAAAAACCCATAAAACAGACAATCCCATGCCACAGTGCAGATTCACAATTAATAACATATCTGACCCATACTATTATAGTACCTCCACTGATTAATATATCCTGGCATATTATATATCAATATTAAATAGTAAAATATACATTTTGTAAAGAGCAGAAGAAAACATTGTAAAATATATATATTCCATTGGGCCATAATAAATAATTAATAAAATATCATCATTTTTAAGCCCAAAGGGAATAATAACAAACAGTGAAAAACACTTCCACATTGCCAGAGATTTCATCTGTAAACTGGTACTCATAATCCTAACATATGTCAATAATAATAAATTCATATTAAGGGTCATCAATAAATGATCATATGAACTGCAGATTGAGAATAACAAGGATTATTTTATCTGTGGATCTAACGGCAGGAAAAGTCTTCACCCACTAATAATGTGCACAATAGAGAGACTGATGGTCAGCAGGGCTCAATAGTTCTTTATTCAGCCCACACTATTTGAAAAATAATATACAAATAAATAAATAACCACTTAATATATATGAGTTAACGCAACTTCTAAATTGATTCACCATCTTGATTAAATACACTAAAATCCACTATTTATATATTCAATAATTTATAACGTCCAGAATACATCTATAAGCAGATCATAGATCTACGTAAACTGCATGTTTCAACTAAATCCCATTAACTCATTAGTCATCATATAAATGGGTGTTCAATTCTTCACCCGTATTTAATCCTTTTGGTATCTTGGTCTCCAAGTCAAAGATATATTTGGACTCTTTTTTCCTCAATGTCAATTCTCTATTACCTCATCTATGGTATGAAGGCACCTATTCAATCCCAAAAAAGGATAATAAAGTACAATCAGAATTATGTTGATCTTTAAAATGTCTTGCTACCGGATAGTGTTCATCTTTAGATGTAACAGCTCGCATATGTTCGAGCACCCTGTTTTTAACACTATGTTTTGTACTGCCCACATACCATCTTAGACATGGGCATTCAAGTATATAGATCACAAATGGAAAATTGATTGATTTGCCTTACTTTCCCCGGTTTGCATAAAGTATATTGCTTCCTCAGGCCACTATTATGGCATGCCTTGCAATGTCGACAAGGAAAAAAACCTTGTGGATTATGTTGTTTCAATTGAGGGATAGTAGTAATATCATTAGTTCTTAAAATATCATGTAAACTCCGTCCTCTTCTATAAGTGATGTGTGGTCTTTTCTATGATGAGCTGCCAATGATGGGATTGCTCTTCAAAATCTTCCAATTCTTGGAGATAATATTATTGATCTGTTTAGTATCCTCATTGTATGTCATAATGAGTCTAGTTCACTTATTGTCATCTGCCTCCTGTTTAATAGTATTGTCAAACAAGGTATCAGTTCTTTTTTTCCCTTTAATTCTTTCAGTTGCCTTTTTGATCACCCACTCAGGATAACCACGTTGTTTGAATCTATTAATCATCTCAATTTGTTCAATTTCAAAGGCTGCATCAGTACTACTTATTCTTTTAGCTCTTAATAACTCCCTGTAAGGAATACTCAATTTCAATCTCTCTGGATGTCCCTTAGAAGCATGCAATAAACTATTGCCTGCTGTGATCTTACGAAAAAGTTTGGTGTTGATCTTATGGTCACTGATCTTAATCACAGTATCCAAAAACTCTATTGAAGACCTGCTCATATTATAAGTCAAAACTATATTCAAATCATTGGTATTAAGTTTACCAATACATTTTATAGCCTCTTCCTCAGTATCTTTCCAAATAATAAACAGGTCGTCAATGTACCTTAACCACAAAATTGCTTGGTTAGTTTCTGGATACTGTTCCTCATCTTTAAAGAAGGCCTCTTCCCACCAACATAAAAAAAAGCAGGCGAAACTAGGGGCAAAACAAGTACCCATCACAGTCCCAAGAATCTGTTGATATAAGACCCCATTGAACAAAAAAATATTATTTTTTAAACAGAATCTTATCATATCCATAATCATGTCATTGTGTGCCAAATATTTTAAGGATCTAGTTCGTAAAAAATATCTACATGCTTCAATACCCTTATTATGATCAATGATGGTATACAGGGAATTCACATCTAGAGTCAATAGTAAAAAATCATCTTCCCATACCATACCTTCTAGTTTGCCCAGGAAGTCTTTGGTGTCATGAACATATGAGGGTAAATTAATTACCGACTCTCTCAAGAAAAAATCAACATATTTGGAAACATTCTCCAAAGAACTGTCACAGGATGATACTATAGGTCTACCTGGGGGATTGGTACTGTTTTTATGGATCTTGGGAAGAATATATAAAACCGGTAGTTTTGGAAAATCTTTTTTAAGAAAGCAATATTCTTCCCATATTAATAAACCTTTATCTCTCCATTCCATAAGAAGTTGCCAAATCCCCATAATACTATTAGTGTAGACCTCATTAGTAATGATCCTATAAAATTTTACATTATTAAGTTGACGCATGACTTCCTCAATATATTTTTGTTTATCCATAAGTACTATATTCCCACCATTGTCAGCGGAACATATGATTGTTTCATGATCATAGTTCTCTGAGTCCGAGTCAAATTTTGATTATGTCTCGGTTTAAACCATGTTTTATGTCTAAATTGAACCAAGTCTTTTACCACCATGTCATAGAATTTATAGATATTATCATAGTTCATAACAGGAAAAAAGGTTAACTTTGGTTTAAAACCAGTTGGAACAGACAAATCATAGGTAATATTCAACTCATCAAGAATTTGATAAACATTGTTGGTTACATTAGGATCTAACTCATTTTTTTCCAATCCATACAATGCTATCAACGAATCAACATCACTGATACTAAGCACATCATGATTTCCATCATCTTTAGGAGAACCTCCATCATCAATATCAGGGGAATTTTTCAGTTTAAACCATTTCTTCAACTTCAATTTCCTAATAAACTTAAAGAAATCAATCCGTGTCTCAGCATATTTAAAACGTTCAGTAGGACAAAATGAAAGACCTAAACATAATGTCAATTTGTCACTCTCTGATAATGTAAAGTTAGATACATTAACAATTGTTCTGTTGACCATATCTGTGTCCATCATGTCTGCAAGTTGGAACTTCTTGTTACTTTTTTTCCTATTTGCTCCATGTTGAAATCTGTTCTTATTGCGATTCCTAAGTCTTTCTCGCCTCTTCTTACTCCGCCCCGTCTTCCTCTTCGACCCGATGTTCTGCCTTTGTAATTTGGGTTTTGTCCTTGCTGTTTTTTTATCTGGTTTGAGGATATATATACATCTTATTTCTATATCTATGATAATTATAATATTTAGTGAATGTCTATTGGTGGTACTTATCACATGACCAAGGCTGCTGTGTCAGTCGAAACGCGTTGTGTTTGTGATTAAAACGAGTTGTGCTTTTCCTTGAATCCTGAGTGTGCCATCAGTACTTTTTATTTGAATTATTTATATCCGGTCTGCTCGTGCCTGTTTCTCTCTCCACCCCTCACGGGCCATTGCTCGGAATTGAGCATTTTGGAGGTGAATATATATATTGGCCCACCAGTTGTGGATTATTATTTACGTGGATCTTCGGTACACGATACGGCTAGCACGCCGGTTTTGGAGTGCTCGTGGGACAATTACACTGGAGAAATTGAAAGATCGTTTGACACGCAGGACCGTGCCCAGCGTATTTGGATGTTTATATAGTCAATGAAGCACGGTAGGATTGTTTCTTTCTCTCTGGGGTGGTCGGAGGACGCCTACAGTCTGGGGGTCTCCTGCTGGCTCTGCTTCAGTTATAGACCATTCTACAATATCCTATTTTGAACTGGCACACAACCCGAAAATGATTAGATGATTAAACTTTGATGTTTGGAATCCGACTTTCCTTATTGTACCGCTAAGAACCCTGCACTAACTCATAAGCACATAAAAGTGCTGAGGACGATTAACTCAATGTCGCTTTAGTCAGAATTGACATTACAATCTTTTTGAGATATAGGCGGTCATTCCGACCCTGGCGGTCATTGACCGCCAGGGCCGGGACCGCGGGAGCACCGCCAACAGGCTGGCGGTGCTCCCAAGGGCATTCTGACCGCAGCGGTACAGCCGCGGTCAGAAATGGAAAACCGGCGGTCTCCCGCCGGTTTTCCGCTGCCCTGAGGAATCCTCCATGGCGGCGCAGCTTGCTGCGCCGCCATGGGGATTCCGACCCCCTCACCGCCATTCTGTTCCTGGCGGGTGTGACCGCCAGGAACAGGATGGCGGTGAGGGGTGTTGTGGGGCCCCTGGGGGCCCCTGCAGTGCCCATGCCAATGGCATGGGCACTGCAGGGGCCCCCGTAAGAGGGCCCCTAAAAGATTTTCAGTGTCTGCCATGCAGACACTGAAAATCGCGACGGGTGCCACTGCACCCGTCGCACCCTTCCCACTCCGCCGGCTCCATTCGGAGCCGGCTTCCTCGTGGGAAGGGGTTTCCCGCTGGGCTGGCGGGCGGCCTTCTGGCGGTCGCTCGCCAGCCCAGCGGGAAACACAGAATAACTGCGGCGGTCTTCTGACCGCGCAGCGGTATTCTGGCGGCTCCCGCGGCCGGCGGGAGTCAGAATGACCCCCATAGTCTCCTGCATAGCAGTTTTGTACTTGAGTCTTCCCTTTTTTTCCATTATTCTTATCTGCATCTATAACACTACACGGCATTGATGTTTGAACAATTGCTGCTTTCTTACTAATTTAAATCATGGCTGAACGTAGAATGCTGTGGGAACAAGCTGCAGCTTAACTATTTAACGACACGAGGGACAGTAATGCATCTCCTGGCGCTCATATTCGCACCACTTCTAACATTATTAACCAACTGGAAAAAGCACGTATTTTGGAACTTAAAAAGTTGTGGGAAATGACATAGTTGACTAAATATATTGAAAACAGCAGGGTGCCACGGGGTCTTTGCATTTTAAAACTGCCTACCCTAGGTGACATGGATACGGATTTGCTGGAAGAATGGAGAACGTAAACAGCTAATTGTTCATTCAAACTTATGGGAACTTTGATTGTTCAAGCTAAAAGATGAATGGATGAACAGATTGATAAGATTGAACAATTGACCAAGGAATTGGAGAAAATAGTTAATCAACAAGATGTTTCTAATCAGTTAACTAAAATGGAAGAACAAATCAAAAATAAGGAAGAGGAATTCAAATTACGCAAGGCACACAAATTCAATAGAGACAAATTAGACTATGAACATGGAAGAGTTTATATGTTCGCATGCAAGTACGACATTTTAAGAACAAAAGATGTGCCAAAAATTAGAATAGAGGCGGTTAGACATCAGGCCTCTACAAATGACAGCTCGGAGGTAGGCTCCTCTGCAGATGAGGCACCACACAACAAATTGAATTTTCAGGAGGAAATGCGACTTATGCAGATGGCTACGCCACCCTCAGGCCTAAATCGAAGACGTGGCCAAGGAGGCGGAAGACGAGGCGGGGGAAGAGGAAGAGGCAACAAACACAAGGAATAAAATTCAGGACTCAACCTCTGACCAGTCTAAACTACCCCAGTACAGTTGTCAATATCTCCAAAACTACTCTAACGGATAATCAATCACGTATTCTTGATCTGGGACTCACTTTCTGTCCTCATGTTCAATGGGACTATGTTAGTACACGCATTGAACTATATAAATTTGTTTTTAAACTATGACTGATCAAACATTTTTCTAATAAGGATAAAACCTCTAGTTCACAAAGCGGAAACAGCATGGGTCCCATATCAGGATTCAACATTGAGGACAGTACTGAATTGATTGCCATCAATGACTTAGCGAAAGGGGGCAATATGCATGGACATTCGACTAATGAGGATACTGACACGAATATTATGATGCTGAATGAGATGGGTTTTGTCACTGATCAACATAGTACTAGTCGATTGAAACTGCCGAGCAAATTTAACCCTCAATTACCCAGTGGAAATTTAATTGATACTTTTCATGAGTTGGTGGTTGGGTATATTGATAAATTTCATCTGAAATCACCATCTAAAAATATGGGTAGATCAAATTTTACCCCACAAGATTGGAAAGATCTAAATACATTGAGATCCAATACGTCCATCATTATTAAGCCCTCTGACAAAGGCGGAAACATTGTTATTATGGATACACAAGAATATATCAAAGAAGCCTATCGACAATTGACCAACACTGATCATTATGATAAGTTACAGATTAATCCCATGGGTCAATATCAACAAACCTATCAAATATCAACAAACCTATCATGAGATGCTTACAGAATGGCACAACAAACATCTTATTGATCATGATGAATATCTATATCTTAAAATTGAACATCCAAAAATTCCATGTATCTACTTTTTGCCAAAAATTCATAAGAATAAACTTCATCCCCTGGGTAGACCTATTGTCAGTATGAACCAGCCTCTGTTGGAAAATACCTCAAGATATTTAGATCTGTTTGTGTGCACCTTTGTCACTGAGTTACCCTCATACCTATGTGATACTAATGATTTCCTGGCCAAAATACATAATATTCCTTGGAATAGAGAGTATTTAATGGTCACTATGGATGTGGCCTCTTTGTATACTTCCATTAAGCATCAATATGGGATACAAGCATGCAGATATGTTTTTAAGAATAGGACCCATTGAGTTTTTTGAACATACAGAAATGCTTTTGTCCATGTTACAATTTTGTTTGACCCATAACCTTTTCATGTTTGACAATGAATGTTTTTTTGCAAAAACAGAGGACGGCCATGGGAGCTTCCTTTGCACCCACGTAGGCTAATCTATGCATGGGTTGGTGGGAGAAGGAGGTGGCTTGGTCTGAGGTCAATAATATGTACATGGACAAAATAGTATCGTGGGTGCGATACATTGATGATCTTTTTATCATTTGGGATGGCTCTGATCAATCATTATTGGACTATATTAATGTCCTCAATAAAAATGAGTTTAACATTCACTTAGAAACTACATTCAGTAGAGATACTATTGAATTTTTAGATGTCTTAGTGGAAGTGAAAAATGACTGACTAGAGACCACCATTTATCGCAATCCCACGGCGTGTAATTCTATTCTGCATGCCAATAGTGGACATCCCACGACACTAAAATGGAGTATACCCTATAGTCCATATCTGCGGGCTCGCAGAATATGCTCTGATGACAGTAGGTATGATATGGAAATTCTTACAATGACAGAAAGATTTTTAAGTAGAGGATATCCTCTTAAAATCTTGGTAGATGCACAGAACAGAGTTAAAGGGAAAAGCAGGGACGAGTTACTTTTTAAGAATGTATCCATATATAACGAGACCAAACAATCACCTCCTAGAATATTTTTTGAATTTAATCGACAACATGGTTCACTGAAAAATATTTTACAAAATAATTGGCATATTCTACAGAATGATCAAAACATCAGGGACATTATTGGTCAACATCCTTCCATAACCTATCGTAAGGCTCGCTCATTAGGAGATCATTTGACTCAGAGTTTCTTTTTTATGAAAGAAAATACATCATGGTTGAGCAAAAAAAGTTTGGGGTTCTGGAAATGCGGCCATTGTAAGGCATGTAAATATGCTCAGAACATGCAAATTTATCAAACATTTGATGGACGCCACTGTGAGATCCAGGATTGGATCACGTGTGAAACTGAATATGTGGTCTATGTTGTTGAATGTGGATGTCAAAAAAAGTATGTAGGCAATACCATCCACAAATTGAAGATCAGGTTTTTACAACATTTTAGAGCCATCAAAAATCACGATAGAACATATCCTTATGCTAAACACTTTTGGGATACGCATAATGGTGACTGTAACACTTTAATATTCTTTGGAATCAAATTCATCAAAAATAATCCTAGGTTAGGTGATAGAACATTAGAACTTCGACAAATGGAATCCAAGGCGGACGCGCTTGACAAACGGCAGCTCTTCTAGTTTTTCTGGTAATTGACAAGTGCTGGGCAAAGGGCTTTGTCTTTCGCTGTTTTTAACTCTGACTCCGTGAATTGAATGTTATGTTATTCTCTTTTAAAAAAACGCACCGTACTTGCTGATAAGGAGCGCCTGGTAAAGGGCTCCGGTTTCCTTTTAATTACGCACTTCTCGCGCTGTGCTTTCTTAAAGAAAATTTAAGTTTTACTTTAATCTGCTTTTTTTTTTTTTAACGAGCTATTGGTGAGCATATTAATAGTTTTTTAATCATCGTCCTACCTGCACTGTGTCCCCGTTCCACCGCCAATTATTTGGATTGTGTGGAGGGACGATTAGTGCAATAGGAAGTGATTTATCACTTCCGGGTCGCCCACTAATCAGTAGCTTCACAGCTGAAGATTTTGCTTAAATTTAGATGCCTCTCGCGACGCGCAGCGGACGCGCTTGACAAACGGCAGCTCTTCTAGTTTTTCTGGTAATTGACAAGTGCTGGGCAAAGGGCTTTGTCTTTCGCTGTTTTTAACTCTGACTCCGTGAATTCAATGTTATGTTATTCTCTTTTAAAAAACCGCACCGTACTTGCTGATAAGGAGCGCCTGGTAAAGGGCTCCGGTTTCCTTTTAATTACGCACTTCTCGCGCTGTGCTTTCTTAAAGAAAATTTAAGTTTAACTTTAATCTGCTTTTTTTTTTAACGAGCTATTGGTGAGCATATTAATAGTTTCTTAATCATTGTCCTACCTGCACTGTGTCCCCGTTCCACCGCCAATTATTTGGATTGTGTGGAGGGACGATTAGTGCAATAGGAAGTGATTTATCACTTCCGGGTCGCCCACTAATCAGTAGCTTCACAGCTGAAGATTTTGCTTAAATTTAGATGCCTCTCGCGACGCGCAGCGGACGCGTGCAGCGGGCGCGCCGTCGGCGCGCCAAAGGCGCGCCTAGGGCAAGCCCGTCTGCGCCCGTCCGCGGCCATCCGGGGCCAGGGGCCAAAACCCCAGCCCAAAAATTTGTTGCATACACTCGTAATAATCTTCTGACCCTACGACCTGCCCCTAACCCTTTTTGCTCACTCCTTATTCCTGATACAGCCTTACACAGCTGTTTGTGTTGTAGCTTTACCCTCCCTCCCCCCCTTCACTGGGGCTCCATTCGCCATGAGTCTAGTCGAACTCCTCCTTTGATCATCAAGACTAACCCTTCCCTTACTCCTTTTACCTTTTTCAGTCTTAATTGCCGCTCACTACCTAAACATAAGGGCGACATTCTGAATATTCTTATGGAGCTACAACCTGATGCCCTCTTTCTAACTGAAACGTGGCTTAATGAGAGTTCCGGACCCGATATGGCGTATGCGCTTCCTCCCAACTATACCTATCATGGAAGAAATCGTACTGACCATACTGGTGGGGGTATAGCTTTAATCTTCAAAACTGACTATGTATGTAAATGGGTAGACCTGGATTTTATAAATTGTGAAGCCCGGTTTTTTAAACTTCACTTATCACCTAATTTTACTCTTTCTGGGGCCCTTATGTACCGTCCTCCTGGCCCTGCGGGTCTTTGGGCATCGACCCTTCCTGACCTGATTGCTCCTCTTCTATTAGAAACCACTAATTTTTTGTTTTTAGGTGACCTGAACTTACATCTCAATGACACATTTTGCACTACGAGCTCTACTCTTATAGCTAACTTAGCGGCATTAAATGTTCTCTTACATAACTCAGGCCCCACGCATAAGGCAGGACACTTATTAGACCCCATTTTTTCCAATCTTGATACCATTTCATGTAAACAAGCCACTCCTATTCCATGGTCGGATCATTTTTTGGTGGAATTTACGATTGCACAATCACGGGGTCCTACTCCCTCCGTATCCCTTGCCAAATCCAGTACCTATAGAAACTGGAAAAATGTAGATATTAAGACCCTGAATTTAATGTTGGAAAAAACCCTACCATAGATTACGAGTATAAGAGATGACGGGGTTATCCGTGATTGGCTAACCTCTGCAATTGATGAATGTCTTCCTCTATCTAATAAAAAGAATAAACAGGGCTACCAGCATCCCCCCGCCCCCTGGTTCTCAGAAATACTCAAAACAGAAAAAACTAAGTGCAAGAACTTGGAAAGGAAATGGCGTAAAAACTATGATCCTGACCGGAAATCCACTTACAAACTAGCCCTTCTTAACTATCACCGACTATGTAACATTGCGCGTGCCGAACATGCCACCGAGATTATTTTACAATCTCAGAATTGCCCCAAAGTGCTGTTTGAAGTAGTTAAGGAACTTTCTGGTGACTCCCGTTTATCTAAGCCCCCTGATCTTGACCCTAAAAAATGCAACGATCTGGCAAATTTCTTTGCGGATAAAATTGACAAAATTTATTCTGAATTCCACAACGACTCTAACAATCCCAGCACTAGCACTAAACCTCAATCCAACCACCTTTTTCTTTCTTCTATCACTCAAGAAATGACTCAAGTTAATAATATTAATTTACTTAATGATTGGCTCCCCATGGATACTGCCTCCTTTTCTAAGTTTCTTACAAGCATCAAGTCTGTTTCCCCGCATGATCCTATCCCCATTACGGTTCTTCAAAAGCTAGACCCTTCCATACTTACTTCCATTATGCAGTTTCTTAACATGTCACTTATGGAAACTTATGTTCCTGCTTTGTGGAAGCACGCAATGGTCCTTCCTTTCTTAAAGAAAAATAACTCTGATCCGGAAATTTTCTCCAATTTTCGCCCAATTTCTCTCCTTCCTCTTTTTTCCAAAATTCTGGAAAAACATGTTAATTTTCAATTGACCCAGTTTGTAGAAACCAGTAATATCCTCCATCCTTCTCAATCTGGTTTTCGTGCCGGCTATTCAACGGAGGCAACTTTACTGGGTGTGACTGAAAATATCCGTCAACAAATTGATAAAGGTGAAACAGTAGCTCTCATCCTATTGGATTTAAGCGCAGCTTTTGATACTGTATCTCACTCTTCTCTTTTAAAAACTCTTAATATCAAGGGTATTGGCGGCAAAGCCCTCTTGTGGCTGTCCAGCTTTTTATCCAATAGGACTTTTCAGGTTTTTTCTCACACAGCTTCCTCTCTGATTCATGCATCTCCTTACGGAGTCCCTCAGGGCTCCATTCTTAGTCCACTACTTTTTAATATATATGTCAGTCCTTTGGCAAGCATAGCAGAACAAGCTGGTCTAACTATCTATTCTTATGCTGATGATACTCAACTTATTTTTTCACTTTCTCCCAAAGAAACCTCTAACTCTTCCTCTTTGCAAATAGGACTATCTAAGATAGCCAATTGGATGCATTTTAATAAACTCAAACTTAATGGAGGAAAGACAGAACTCCTCATTTTTGGAAACAAAAAATCACTCTGGGGCCCCCAACATTGGCCCTCTGAGATGGGTGCCCCCCCAATCCCTTCTCTTTCTGCATGTAACCTGGGCATCATTATTGATGACCAGTTGACTATGAAACAGCAGGTGACCAAAGTAGCTTCTACCTGCTTTGCTATCCTGAAGTGGCTTCGTAAAATTCTCTGGATGCTTCCTGTGGCTGCTCAAAGAACCGTGGTCCAAGCGCTGGTTATTTCTAGACTGGACTACGGTAACGTGCTCTATTTGGGTGCAAATAAAGAAGTATTACACACACTTCAAGTTGTTCAGAATTCTGCGGCCAGGCTTCTTTGTCAACTTCCCAGAATTGCTCCCACTTCTGGTGCACTTCGTGAACTACATTGGCTGAAAATTGAGAATCGCATCAAATTCAAAGCTCTATGCTATTTGCATAGAATTACTATGGGCCTAGCTCCCAACTATCTTAAAACTTTGGTCCAACTCTATCGGCCCTCTCGTTCTCTTCGATCCTCTAATCAACATAAATTCCAGGTGCCCAGATTCAGACGTACCAAAATGGGGGGACGTTCTTTTGCCTTCTTAGCTCCCTCTCTTTGGAACTCTCTTCCTCTTCATTTGCGGCATGAAAGGGTGTTCATTAGATTCCGTAAGGAGCTTAAGACATGGCTTTTTAACCAGTAATCGCCCAAGTTGATCTCCTGACTCTGCCTTTTGTCTTGCATTGTCTTGGCGCCGGGAAACCTCCGGGTAGCTGTGCGCTATACAAATCCAATAAATAAATAAATAAATAAATAAGATGATTTTATTACTTGGATCTGAATCTCCTTGGGGTCATAATCTTGATGCTGAGTTATATGTTCATTTATGAAACACTAGAGGAAATGTTTTTTAATTAGAATTTGTTTACAGTGGGAAATGATATTAATTGTTGAAACAATCAGCATCAAGTGGATTAGGTGAACAGTATAATGTCAGCATCTGTTATGAATGAATAAGGCTTTGAATTTTTCTCCAGGTTGCCTTGAAAAGTACAGAAAAGTATGTTCTGACTTTTGATTTTGACACTTGTATGATATTAATTGAAGCAATTCGTCCATCATTGTTTTTAACATGTGATGTTTACATTATTTATATAGATGTGTTTTTGATAGAATTTTTGCACTTTGCACTTTATTTAGCGGCCTCCCCTCTTTTTGTACATGCATTTATTAGGCAATTGAACAATGGATAAGGAATCATTATATTGCGTCTTCAATTTCATGATATACTCAGGACATTAGGCACTTTGAATGGAAATTGTCAATTATAATACTTGAAGACTTGAAAGTTCAAAAGCTCTTTGACATGAGCCATAGTGTAAGATGCTATCTGTGCAATATAGTTTTAGATTAAAAACCCTTTGCTTAGCTTAGCAGTATATTTAGACAATGTATAAATATTTATAGCATGTGACACTTTATTTGTAATTTCAATTTTAAAACATACTAGTGATTTTATTTATTCTCTAAATTGATTGAAAATGAGTCACTTGAAGTGTTTAATTACAGGCTTTATGATCTTATTTTAAATAGTCGATTAAAAACATTTTATAAAAATAATTTGATAAAATATTTGCTGATAATGTTGAATAATACTCTGTACTTGAATTTATTATGATATGGTATTTGAATTAATCATGTTACACTGCTTGGGTTTCTATATAATGCAGTCGAGCCATCTTGATTGGTAAATAACAGCTTTCACTTTCAATTCATTTTTTGGAAATTATAATGATGATTGATGGGTGCCTTTAATTGTCATAATCTTCTCCATTGTCCACATTAATATGTAATAATACATGCGAATCACTGTGAAGAAGCATTATGCTAACAATATGAATGTATATGGGAGCTAATTGCATGTTGAAAGATGGCCGCACTATTAGTTTGCACTAGCATGGTATGGAAACAAATGATGGCTTTTAGACTATGTATATAGCATGCCGTTTTATCGGCCGAGTTTGTCCAGTAGAAAGCGTTTACCGAAACGCGTTGACATTCCTTGTAGGAGAAATTACAACATAAAGCTGATGAAATTCATCTTTGAATATTGATTCGTCCTTGTCCTCTTGAGTCAGTGAAGGAATTGGTGCAGCCGTTTGGTGGGTATTGGCCCAGTTGTGGATTAATATATATATATATATATTTGTCACTTGCCTCCAAGTACCTCAAAAAGGAAACGGCACTCCAAGAATACTGTGATGCAGTTTATTGACTCGCAATGGAACGCGTTTTGGTGTTTTCTGCCTTTGTCAACCATGCGGTCGCCATTTCGACACGTTTATTTATACCTCGTACTCATACACGTAATATTGATCTCTTGCCAAATAGAAATGTTATTTAGCAACATAATTATATTAATTAATTATTCAATGTATATCAAATGTTTAACAGTCTTTTATCCATTTATATTCATTCACACAAATATATTTAACAATTCAAACAAAACCACCCTAACAATATCAATAGGTTAAACAATAAAATTGTACGATCGCCATATTTGCACTTTCGATTTCTACAATGAATAAGTTCCAAACATGATTTCTACTGTTTGTGCTTGTGCCAATTCCTGTTTGACATTTCAAACTATGTTGACCAAAACATTATAGCCATTTAATTCAATGCAGATAAACCAATTTTATACTGTTATTACTGTACCAAAACATTATGCAAAAATGTCCCTTATACTTGGACAAAATGTGTATGCAAATACAATTAAGTGAAATAAAATAAAAGAAAATTAAAATTAAGCTGTGACAAACCAAAGCAAAAACTTCCAAATTAAATTACGAATGAATGTAATCATCTGAACACCTGGGCGACTAGATTAATTGTTCGATGAATTGACATTTTAAATGTGATAAATCAATCATACCTTACACATAGTCAAGAATATAATATTCAATATGAATTGGCCAACATGACAATTCTCTTTCATTGTCCAAATGCTCCATCACTTATATACAAATACCTACATAAGTCTATTCAAACAGTATATTCCTTAAACCCCAATTAAAACTAACTGCCAATACTGCTAATGTAAATGTATTGATAATTCTTCATTCACATTCAATCCACTTGGTTCTATAGTATCCAACTTAATTATATATCTTGACTCTAAAATTCTTAATTTCAATTCTCTGTGGCCACCTCTAGTGTCTTTCGAAATACCATCTATAATACTGTATTTAATTTCTTCAATATTTCCTTTGCGTTTCTGCTGTATGTGGCGTGCAATGGAGTACATATCATCTTTGTTCTGTATAGCTCTTAAATGTTGCAAAATACGTTTGTACGCTTGCAAAGTCGTACTTCCAACATAAATCTTAGGACAACTGCATCTTAAAACTTATACAACATAATCGCATTTACAAGTGTAATGACCTTTAACTCTATGTAAAACCTTTTGTCCTGCCATTGGGGATTTGATGTTTTCACCATTTTTACATGCTTTGCATTTAGAACATTTGAAAACAACATCTTCTTGTGTCAATCATCCCTCTTTCGTATCACCAATTCTTATATCACTCTTAACCAATGTATCTTGCATGGATTTGCTTCTCTTATATGTTATTAGGGGTTTATTAGGTATTACCCTTCCTATGACCGGATCACTCTTTAATACATGCCAGTGTCTACGTAGTTTATTCCTAATTTACGTGTGCGCAGTATTATATGTCGTAATTGTAGGAAGGTAGCCTGTTTCTAGCCTTGTTACCCCCACTTTTGGCCTGTTTGTGAGTATATGTCAGGGTGTTTTCACTGTCTCACTGGGATCCTGCTAGCCGGGGCCCAGTGGTCATAGTGAAAACCCTATGTTGTCAGTGTGTTTGTTATGTGTCAGTGGGATCCTGCTAGCCAGGACCCCAGTGCTCATAAGTTTGTGGCCTATATGTGTTCCCTGTGTGGTGCCTAACTGTATCACTGAGGCTCTGCTAACCAGAACCTCAATGTTTATGCTCTCTCTGCATTCTAAATTTGTCACTGCAGGCTAGTGACTACATTGACCAATTCTCATTGGCACACTGGTACACCCATATAATTCCCTTGTATATGGTATCTAGGTACCCAGGGTATTGGGGTTCCAGGAGATCCCTATGGGCTGTAGCATTTCTTTTGCCACCCATAGGGAGCTCAGACAATTCTTACACAGGCCTGCCACTGTAGCCTGAATGAAATAACGTCCACGTTATTTCACAGCCATTTTTCACTGCACATAAGTAACTTATAAGTCACCTATATGTCTAACTCTCACTTGGTGAAGGTTGGGTGCCAAGTTACTTAGTGTGTGGGCACCCTGGCACTGGCCAAGGAGCCCCCTCATTGTTCAGGGCAATTTCCCCGGACTTTGTGAGTGCGGGGACACCATTACACGCGTTCACTATACATAGGTCACTACCTATGTACAGCGTCACAATGGTAACTCCAAACATGGCCATGTAACATGTCTAAGTTCATGGAATTGTGGTATTGGGGGGACAATTATATGATCCCCCGGGTCTCTAGCACAGAACCCGGGTACTGCCAAACTGCCTTTCCGGGGTTTCCACTGCAACTGCTGCCAACCCCTCAGACAGGATTCTGCCCTCCTGGGGTCTGGGCAGTCCCAGCCCAGGAAGGCAGAACAAAGGATGTCCTCTAAGAGAGGGTGTTACACCCTCTCCCTTTGGAATTAGGTGTGAAGGGCTGGGGAGGAGTAGCCTCCCCCAGCCTCTGGAAATGCTTTGATGGGCACAGATGGTGCCCATCTCTGCATAAGCCAGTCTACACCGGTTCAAGGATCCCCCAGCCCTGCTCTGGCACGAAACTGGACAAAGGAAAGGAGAGTGACATCTCTCCTGACCAGTACCTCCCAGGGGAGGTGCCCAGAGCTCCTCCAGTGTGTCCCAGACCTCTGCCATCTTGGATTCAGAGGTGTTGGGGGCACACTGGACTGCTCTGAGTGGCCAGTGCCAGCAGGTGACGTCAGAGACCCCCTCTGATATGCTCTTACCTCTCTTGGTAGCCAATCCTCCTTTCCTGGTAGCCAAACCTCCTTTTCTGGCTATTTAGGGTCTCTCCTCTGGGGTATTCTTCAGATAACGAATGCAAGAGCTCACCAGAGTTCCTCTGCACTTACCTCTTCGACTTCTGCCAAGGATCGACCGCTGACTGCTCCAGGACGCTTGCAAAATGGCAACAAAGTATCAAGACGACTACCAGCAACATTGTAACGCCTCATCCTGCCGGCTTTCTCGACTGTTTCCTGGTGGTGCATGCTCTGGGGGCTGTCTGCCTTCACCCTGCACTGGAAGCCAAGAAGAAATCTCCTGTGGGTCGACGGAATCCTCCCCCTGCTAACGCAGGCACCAAAAGACTGCATCACCAGTCCTCTGGGTCCCCTCTCATCCTGACGAGCGTGGTCCTGGAACACAGGAACTCTATCCAAGTGACTCCCACAGTCCAGTGATCCTTCAGTCCAAGTTTGGTGGAGGTAAGTCCTTGCCTCCCCACGCTAGACTGCAAACCTGTGTACTGTGTGATTTGCAGCTGCTCCGGCTTCTGTGCACTTCTCCAAGGATTCCTTTGTGCTGAGCCTAGCCTGGGTCCCCAGCACTCCATCCTAAAGTGCTCAACCCTCTGAGTTGGACTCTGACGTCGTGGGACCCTCCTTTGTGACTCTGAGCCAGCTCCGGTTCACAAATCTTGTCAGTGCCTGCTCCGGTACTTCTGTGGGTGCTGCCTGCTTCTGTGAGGGCTCTTTGAGTTGCTGAGCGCCCCCTCTGTCTCCTCCTCCAAGGGGCGACATCCTGGTCCTTCCTGGTCCCCAGCAGCACCCAAAAACCTCTACTGTGATCCTTGCAGCTAGCAAGGCTTGTTTGCAGTACTTCTGCGTGGAGACACTTCTTCAACCTTCAACATGCGGTGGGACATCTTCCGTCCAAAGGAAATGTTCCTAGCTCTCTTTGTTGTTGCAGAATCCTAGGTTTCTTCCATCCAGAGGCAACCTTCTTGCACCTTCAGCCGGGGTTTCCTGGGCTCCTGCCCCCCCTCCGGACACTATCACGACTCTTTGACTTGGTCCCCTTGTCTTGCAGGTCCTCAGGCCCAGGAATCCTTCTTCTTCAGTGCTTTGCTGGTGTTTGTGGTTCTTGCAGAATCCCCCTATCACGACTATTGTGTTCTGTTGGGGTAGTGGGTGTACTTTACTCCTACTTTTCAGGGTCTTGGGGTGGGGTATCTTGGACACCCTGACTGTTTTCTTAAAGTCCCAGTGACCCTCTACAAGCTCCCATAGGTCTGGGGTCCATTCGTGATTCGCATTCCACTTTTGGAGTATATGGTTTGTGTTGTCCCCAGACCTATGTTCACCTATTGCATCCTATTGTAATCATACACTGTTTGCATTACTTTTCTTACTATTACTTACCTGTTTTGGGTTTGTGTACATATAAGTTGTGTATATTACTTACCTTCTTACTGAGGGTTCTCACTGAGATACTTGTGGCATATTGTCATAAAAATAAAGTACCTTTATTTTTAGTAACTCTGAGTTTTGTGTTTTCTTATGATATTGTGCTATATGATATAAGTGGTATAGTAGGAGCTTTGCATGTCTCCTAGTTAAGCATAAGCTTTGCCATAGCTACCTTCTGTCAGGCTAAGCTGCTAGAAACACCTCTAAGGGATAACTGGACCTGGCACAGGGTGTAAGTACCACAAGGTACCCACCCACTGTAAGCCAGGCCAGCCTCCTACAGTAATGAATCTGATAATACCTGATTCTGTACCATTATTTTTATTCATGTTATCTTTCGAATTAAAGAGAAGTGAATCTCTAGTGTACAAATTAAGTTTCCTTTTTGCCCCCTGAAGGGTTGTATCTGTGTATCCTCTCATTTTTAATCTTAGACTTATTTCACTTTGTCCTTTTTCAACATTTTCTTGGGTACTACAAATTGTTTTGGCTCTCAGGAGTTCTCCAAAAGGGATACTTTCTTTTAATGGAAGAGTGTGTGAGCTCGATGCATGTAATATACTGTTGCCTGCAGTTGGTTTCCTATAAACTGAGGTTTTTAATTTGTCTTCTTTAATAATGATCTTAACATCCACAAATTAAATTTCTTGTGTATGTACATTTCCAACAAATTTTAAATTCAAGTCATTCAAATTAATCTGTTGAATGAAAGATCTTGCACTTTCCTCATTACCTTTCCACATCACAAAACCATCATCTATGTATCTTAATCACACGACAATATGTTCACTCCATATAACTCTGGGAGGAAACTCAATACCTGTTCCTCCCACCATCCCATATAGAGATGTGCGTAACTTGGGGCAAAGCAACTTCCCATCGCTGTCCTGCATCTTTGTTCAAAGATCTAATTATTGAAGAAAAAGATATTGGGGGGTCATTCTAACTCTGACGGGTGGCGGAGGCCGCCCGCCAGAGTTCCCCCCTCCAGAACACCGCTCCGCGGTCATTAGACCGCTGCGGTGATTCTGGGTTTCCCACTGGGCTGGCGGGCGACCGCCAAAAGGCCGCCAGCCAGCCCAGTGGGAAACTCCCTTCCCACGAGGACGCCGGCTCAGAATTGAGCCGGCGGAGTGGGAAGGTGCGACGGGTGCAGTTGCACCCGTCGCAAATTTCACTGTCTGCAATGCAGACAGTGAAATTCAAAGTGGGGCCCCCAGGGGCCCCACGACACCCCATACCGCCATCCTGTTCCCGGCGGGCGAACCGCCAGGAACAGGATGGCGGTATGGGGTGTCTGAATCCCCATGGCGGCGCAGAGGATTCAGAAGGGCAGCGGAAAACCGGCGGGAGACCGCCGGTTTTCCTCTTCTGACCGCGGCTGAACCGCCGCGGTCAGAATGCCCTGCGGGGCACCGCCAGCCTGTTGGCGGTGCTCCCGCCGACCCTGGCCCCGGCGGTCTAGTACCGCCGGGGTCAGAATCACCCGCATTATGTCTTAGACACCAATCAATCATTTTGATCAGCATTTTACTGTGGTTGTAAAACTTAACCGGTCTTGCTCTTAAAAAATGTTGCACTGCTCTGACTTCCTCACAATGTGGAATACTGGTGTAGAGGGCTGTAACATCTAGTGACATGAGAAGCATATTAGGTCACATCAAACACCCTTTGTAGAAATTCTGTAGTATCTTTTAAATATGAAGGTATGCTTACCACTAATGGCCGCAGAAACACTTCAATGTATTGGGATACAAACCCAAAATAGGCTCCCTTGTATAGCTACAGTAGGTCTACCTGGTGGCCTTTGATCATTCTTATGAATTTTAGGAATTAAATTTCATGACAACGTTCGGATGAAATATATTGAACTTACAAAAAATAATATGAGGAAAAATGCAATAATATATACCATGGTTAGAAAGGAATATTACTGCACTGGCATTAAATTATCCCTAAACCTGCAAAGTAAAGATTTCAAAACACAGGTTTGGAATGCCGCTTCAAATCTGGTACCATTTCTCCACCATCATCATAACTCACAATTAAGATATTGCGCACATAATCAGTAATGGCATCTGGAACTATGGCAATCATGCTTTAGTTCCAAATATTGCCATTCTCTAACACCCCAACGTGGTATTTGACATCCTTGGCTATGAGAAGTGCAGAGAACCTTGGATAACTTATATCTGCAATCTGTTCTTTTTTAGTCCTTACAAAGTCCCCCACTTTAACTAGGGGTTGTTCTACAGAAACCTTCAACTGTACTGTACTTCCTTTGCACCACACTTCTTACATCCACCGCCTGTTCAACTTTACCCAAATCGATGATTCTCCTATTCATCCATTCTTTATTCAACCTAGAACCTGCTATCCTACTTCTTAGCAATGAAAAAGTGACATTCCAGCACTCACATGAAGTGTTGTTCTGATTGGCCAGAGCATATCCTAGATTTCTTTCCTCCAATCCAACCCATTCACCATTGTGAACTGTAACTGGTCCTCAATGGTGTGATTAAATCATTCCACTAAACCATCACTGCAGGAGTGGTATAAGGAAGATCTGATATGTTTGATTTCTACTGATTCCAAAAATTCACAAATTTCTCTAGGCAACAATTGAGTCCCACTGTCAGTTACTAATTTTTCTGGATAACCCTCCACGAAAAACACTTCTTGCAAAAATTCATAAACTGTTGTGGTGTTCATAGATTCCACCAATTTCACCTCGGGTCGTTGTAACATGTAATCTATCACATTTAAAACATGTATTTGGAGCTCCACCACAAATGGCTAATGGCACAGTAATGTCCAACACTAGCTTTCACCATGGCATGTTATCGCACTCCACTGGCATACCAGGAGGACTAGGCACTGTTGCATGAGTTTTGTCACTCAAAACATATGTATAGCACTCTCTGACATGATGTTCAATGTCCTTATCTACTCTGGGCAACCAAAAATCCTCCCTCACTCTCCGTTTCATAGCACATATACCCATATGACCTTCATGGGCTAGATTTAATATTTTACTGCGAAGGCCTCAAGGCAGTACTAGAGGTTCACACCTGCGCACCACTGCATTCATTATGGACAATTCTTCAGCAATTCACCAAAAGGAAACTAGATTTTTTTGCATTTCATTAGCAGAGGCCTTGCATCTGAGTAGTACTTCATAACTTCTTGAATTACTTCATCGTCCAGGCATCCACTCTTCCATTCATCCTCTCAACGTGCACTTCTCAATATGACATCCATCGCACATACAAACTCCACATCCTCAAAATCCAGATCAACCTTATGAAGCTGGTCTTTTAAGGGCAATCTAGACAAGCAGTCAGCAGCAAAGTTACGCACCACAGGAACATACTTTAGTTTATAATGGAGCTCCTGCAACCGGTATTGCCATTTGGCACTATAAGGAGTTGCTTTGCCACCACACTTGAGGGCCTCATTGCAACCCTGGCAGTCTTTAGACCACCAGGGTCTAAAACCCATTACACCCCAAGGAAGAACTTAAAAGCCCATAAAGCTGGGTGCAAGTTATTTAAAAAGTGAGACATGTATATTTAATGTTTACGTTTTTTGTCAGTGATAAAATTCCAACATCTTTTTCACTGTTGCACTGCTGACTCTCCCATAGGTTAACACTGGTTTACACAATTACTTTTACATTTAAGAAGAGCTAGATTCATTGTGGATGTAGCAAGAAAAAATGGTTCAAAGGCTCATTCTAATAGTAATTTAAAATCTAACTTAACTGTCAAGTCAGATTTTACATTACTACTTTGGAAGTTACATTTTTAGAAATTTGTCAATTTCCTGACTAAATCAGAAAGCTTTCCTGCCAGTGTCAAGCTGTCACCTGACCCCTGATGGCTCCCCTTTGGTGAGATGTGTATTGCTCCCAGACAGAGGATAAAGGTCTATGGGTGTAGTGAGGTAGACTCAACCCATGAAAGGATGACCTGGGTGCTGTGCCTGAGCATCAAAGGGTGACTTCCTTGTTACTGGCAGATGAAGCTTAGGCCTGCCTTCCTTTTGTCTCTAGTCAGGCTGGGTCCAACTGCAGTGTGAGGGGAGGAACTGACCAGAAATGATTTAGGACCTGGACAAAGGGTTGCTCATCACCCAGAGGCTGGCACTGGGCATGTGGAGAAGCAGAAAGAGCACCCTGCTGACTGAAGGAATACAGGACCTGTCTGCCCTGAACCCAAGACCCCAGAAGTGACACCAAGGGTTGGTTTCCATATTTCCTGTTTGAGCAACAGCACACAACAAGCTTCCAGAAGCCTCTCTTCCTGCAACAGGCCCAGATAATCAGTGTTAGAAATGGGGTCTTTGGTTGACAGTCGGGTTACCCCCTGTCCAAGCAAGGACCCTCACTCTACTCAGGGAAAGTCACACACAATCCAAATTATCCTGTGCCCACCCTCTGGTAGCTTGGCACTGAGCAGTCACGCTTAACTTAGAAGATGTGTAAAGTATGTGTGCAACAAATCATACAGTACCACAATATAACACCACAAAAATACACCACACAGTGTTTAGAAAAATATATAATATTTATCTGGATAAATGCAGGTCAAAAACGATTAAAGATGAAATAAGCAAATGTAGGGATATCACTGAAAGTGATATCAAGTGTCTTTAAAGTTAAAAGATTACTGTAAAAGCAATAAAAAGTGTCTTAAGTTCTCCTAGAAACAACAAGGGTCTCTTGAAAGGCAAAGTATCTAGTTTGCGTTGAAAAATCCTTGCAAAGGACCACAGAGGAGGAGATGCATGGAAAATGGTGAGTGTGCATCGGTTTCCCCCTTCACACACGGACTTGCGTCGTTATTTTCCACACAGGAAAGACGTTGCATCAATTTCTGGTGAGCAGACTTGGATCCTCTACGGGTTGCGGGATTTTCAGACACCCCAGGGATGATGCGTCGAATCCTGGGCTTGTGAAGCGAAGTCACAGTGGCTGCGTCGATTCCGGTAGGAGATGCGTGAAATTTTCTCCTGCACTGCAGGCACTGCATTGATTCCTCTCAGGAAGTCGGGTATCGTCGTTCTGAGTCCGCTTGCATCGATCCAATATGGCTGTGCGTTGAAGTTCTGGTCTCGTTGCTGGCACTGCGTCGATCTTCTGTCGTGAAGTCGGGCTGCGTTGTTCTGGACTCAGCGTGCAGTGAAATTTTCCCCGCAAGCAGGCTGTGCATCGTTCTTGGCAGGTGGTGCGTCAAATTTTCACCGCGCGGGGATTTCAGCTGCAGGAGAGAAGTCTTTTTGGTCCGGACTTCAGGGAACAGGAGGCAAGCTCTATCCAAGCCCTTGGAGAGCACTTCTGCAGCAAGGCAAGAGAGGAGCAAGACAGCAGGGCAACAACAAGGCAGCAGTCCTCTTCAGAAAGCAGTCAGGTGAGTCCTTAAGGCAGCCAGGCAGTTCTTCTTGTCAGGGTGCAGGTTCTGGTTCAGGTTTCTTCTCCAGGAAGTGTCTGAGGTGGTAGGGCCTCGGCCCTGTTTTTATACTCAAATGTGTCTTTAAAGTGGGGGAGACTTCAAAGAGTGGCTTAGAAGTGCACCAGGTCCCCTTTCAGTTCAATCCTGCATGCCAGAGTCCCAGTAGGGTGTGTGGCAGTCCTTTGTTTGAGAGCAGGCCCTCCACCCTCTCAGCCTAGGAAGACCCATTCAAAATGCAGATGTATGCAAGTGAGGCTGGGTATCCTGTGTTTGGGGTGTGTCTGAGTGGATGCGGAAGGAGCTGTCAACTAAACCCAGCCAGACGTGACTTGTAAGGCACAGAAAGATTTAAGTGCAGAGAAATGCTCACTTTTTAAAAGTGGCATTTCTAGAATAGTAATATTAAATCCAACTTCACCAGTCAGTAGGATTTAATGTCACCATTCTGACCATACTAAATATGATCTTCCTACCCCTTTCAAATTAGCAGCTACCACTCAAGCAATGTATGAGGGCAGCCCCAATGTTAGCCAATGAAGGGAGCAGGCCTCACAGTAGTGTAAAAACGAATTTAGGAGTTTTACACTACCAGGACATGTAAACTACACAGGTACGTGTCCTGCCTTTTACCTACACAGCACATTGTCCTAGGGGTCACCTAGGGCACACCTTAGGGGTGACATATGCAGAGAAAGGGGAATTGTAGGCTTGGCAAGTACTTTTAAATGTCAAGTCGAATTGGCAGTGAAACTGCACATACAGGCCTTGCAAAGGCAGGTCTGAAACAAGGTTAAAGAGTTATTTAAGTGGGTGTCACAATCAGTGCTGCATGCCCACTAGTAGCTGTTAATCTACAGGCCCTGGGCACATATAGTGCACCCTACTAGGGACTTATAAGTAAATTAAATAGCCCAATTGGGCATGATCCAATGTCACCATGTTTTAAGGATAGAGCATATGCACTTTAGCACTGGTTAGCAGTGGTAAAGTGTGCAGAGTCCTAAAGCCAGCAAAAATGAGGTCAGAAAAAGAGGAAGAGGAAAGCAAAAATTCTGGGGATGACCCTGCAGAAATACCATTTCCAACAATCAGTTTCTACTAGACCTGCCCTGAGACCTTGCTGCTGGCCTTTGCTAGAGTAGCTCCTCATGCCCAAGTGGTGCTCTCCAGGTCCTGGACCCTTGGGTGGTGTTAAAGGTTGCTTGTCCATCCCCATAACTGCAAGAATTAGGAATTAGAAACATTTTGGCAACTTTCTGTATGGTGAGCTGACACAGGCTAGGACCGCCATTGAAGCAGCAGCCATAGACGTTGAATCACCAGTCAGTCTGAGGTTTCTGGTTTGCCCCAATGAAGGAGATCTGACTTTCAGAAAAGTTTCTAGAGGTTTCTGGTTTGTTCCATTGAAGGGGATCTGACTTCCAGAAAAGTTTCTAAGTCCAACCACAGTGGGTCCCCACTCTTCAGCAACCTTCTGTCGTGGAGCCCTGACTCAGGGTCAGCTTGCAGCATTCCCTGCCTATGTCTTGTCGACAACCTTTTTTTTTCCAATAACATTTTTAAGTCAGGAGGTAAGCTTTGCACCAGGACAACTCTAGTCCCTATATCTGACTTGTGCTCCAAGGCAGTTGGCTTTACCTTCTGATTTTGATACAGTCTCCTGTGACTTTATGCGTTTTGGTGCTATTTTTAATTCAAATTTTGAAAATTCATATCTCTTGTTCTACTTATTGATTTTTTGCCGTTTTAGTTATTAAAATGTGTTTTGTTTCTCTAAATTTGACTTTTCTTGTGGTGTGTTTTCATTTTATTAATGTTTGAGTGCTCCATAAATACTTTACTTGTTGCCTCAAAGTTAAGACTCTGCTTTGTGCTAAGCTACCCGAAGCTTAAGGAAAGATTTACTTAGTGACTTTAGTGGTTCACCCTGGCAGTAATGCACTTGCATCTACTACATCACAAACGTAGGGTTAAGCTGTACATCAGTTATCCCCCTGGCTCGAAGCATAAGTTGGGGAGTTCTCTGGTCCATTTTAGGTTTCCAGTTTTGGTCCAGCAGGAACTTTGGCACAAAAAAAGCATGCTTCTTCTCATATTAGAAATCAAGGCTCATCTTAGGATTCAGAACTACTGTATTAGGAGGGCCGCAGCAAATACAAATTTTGAATGGCTGAGCTCATAGTGGTTCACATTTGTAAACCCAAACACTTAAAACAATAATCTGTCCCTGAAATAACGTACATAACCTCAGCAAATTCCCATGGTAGTTTCGTTTAATGCACTAAAATGTCATGTTTCAGTCCTATATGTACAAATGGCAGGGTCAAGCTTGCTTCTGACTCTTTGGGCTTTTATTCTTTAATTTCAAAGATATCCCATGCAGTGAGGCAGAGGCTAGGTAAGAGTTCCCCTGCTGGACTTGAACTGCGCAGTGCTGGAATGCTTTCAGTGATGATCATGAATTATAAATCTGCCAAAATGTGTGAAGGGTCTCAAAAGTAGACTCTATAGCATACGATCACTCCTATTGATTCCTTTCAAGAAACTCAAGGCAGCCAAGTGGTGTGCAGGGTCGTGTGACTCGAAACTTTCTGTACTTAAAAGAAAAAAAATGATAGGCCGTGCACAGTTTGAAAATACGTTTTATAAATAGGTGCAGCTTTTTTTGCAATGTGGAACTGTTCCATCTTCTGCAAAAGGCAGACTGGCACCGTTTGATAGGTGTCGCCCATCAGATCAAGCCTTGCATTTCACCTATTGGATATCATAGCTTACATACCACATTCTGCTTTATAAGCCAAATTTCCTCCCTGGCAAAGTTCCTTTTTATGTCCCCAGAGCTCTAACTGCCTGCACGCTCTAGCATCATGCTCTGCACATTCCCGTCCCCCTGCTATAGCATGTGGACTTTTGTCAGGCGACGGATGACCCACCCTATTGGCCCATCCTATCTCTCTAAAACAGATCAGTTCTGCAGGACGTGGACATGATTAATATTGTCTCTGCAAAGTACAGAAAATTCACCCATCTTCATTAAGACATAAGTAATTAACTCGTAAGCGAAGGTTTTCCTCCCCCATGACTGTCCTTTTGTAGGTACAATTATCAGCCTCTTGCTAAATAAAGGTATATTAACAGCAGCGCCGGCTTAAAGGCGGTGCGTCCAGTGCAGCTGCACCTGGCGCTGACTTTGGTAGGGGCGCCAGATTTAAAAATAACTAATGGTTATTCTTGTACAAAGCATTGATGTTCTTAAAAATAGTTTTTTTTTAATCGTATATTGAATTTCACTCTTGTGGCTACATTTTCTTGTACTTCTTTCCTTTTTATCCACGTTTTGATTAGAAAACAGTTCATCCAAAATAATCGTATTTTTACCGGAATATAATCAAACATCGAAAATAAAATGTGTTCACTGTGTGCTTTTTTGCGTGACTCGACTGTCCTTCTAAAGTCTGACACACTAAAAGATGACGTGGCAGCATAAAATAATGGCTATAGCAGAACAGAGCATACATCATTTGCATTTTTAAACTGGCTGCAGACCGACAGATGGAAGGGTCTGTCTCCACCTGCTGCAGCTGTGTTCGACACAAAAAAAATCTACATTGTATCCAAAACACAGAAATTATGAACAGCACGTTGCACTCACGCGGTAGTCATATGTTGTTGAACCACGTGGTATTGAATTGCATATGCATCTGGAAATTAATATGCAATAAATGTCCCTTTGAGGGGGACTCTCATGCTCATGTATACACATTTCAGAGCGAACACCGATAATGGAAATGTTCATCGGACATGACAAAAACTGCTCTTTATTTAGAAAGAAACCTTTACAAATTATATCTCACTAATATTTTTAGGATTGCAGGTTATGAGGAGGATTATATTTTTTTATGATAATGCGTTTTAGCATTTAATGCATTTTTATAAGATGTAGCAAAGTAATAGTTCTCGGCATTCAAAGCTAGACAGAGCATCACACAAATGGATGTTGCTTAGTCAGGTGTATGTGTTCGTCCTGGTAGGTACCATGAATGTGTGTATGGTTTTCAATCACACTACACTGCTCGAAACGCAAAGTTGTGTGGAGGCAGACAGGCCTCCCTTGCTCAGTCCATTAGCTTTGGCTAAATGAGAGCTATTAATTTAAATACAGTCGTTTTTCTGAATTCAGTGAATATAAAGTTTAATTGACCAATTAAATCAATTGGCAAGCGTGCTGCCTTTCCTTGCATGCTTGTTCACTTTTACTTTTATAAACCAGCGACGAATTAGTAGCCCATTAAATAATTTTGTAACACTCGATAGGGTATTTATTACAGCAGCACTATTTCTATACATTTCCAGGCCAGATCTGGCAGTTTTCCTAATGAATACTGAGAAGACGCATTCTTGCGAGTGTAGATTCAATCTGATGTGGGCTACATGACTGCAATTGTTTCTCGCGTTTTATACCTATCTTATTCCTTTGTAAAAAAAATGTGATTACAAAAGCCATAACATATTGCTGAATGTCTTCTAAAAATGCAAAGAATGATGCAACTCAGTCTTTGAATGAAGTGAGAACTGAGGAGTTTCCCGTTTAGCATGAAACTCCAACCAATCTACTGCTTTAATGCCCAGAGTCTATGGGTGATGCTTAATCCCTAGTCTTTGATGCAAAAAATAATCTAGATAAAAGGCTAGACAAAGAATTGCCATCTATGCATAAACAAAACCTGAAGGTAGCAACGACATATACTTTTTGCAGCTGGCAAAGAGCATCTTGCCTTTCCTGACAAGTTATTCTAGATCTGGTGTGATTAGGTGCCCAGCCACAGGTAAGATGCGACCCTGATTCAGCAGGCACAAATGTTTGTTGGATGACTGTACCCCTTGGATTGCCCCCACCTTGTGGCCATGGCACACCTGTGCTGGTTGTTCACTTGTGAGAATCTTGAAGTGAAGGTTGGTAGGCCAACCTGCATTCTGAGATGAGATGAATCTCCAACCATGGAGCAGGTCAAATGGAGGAAATATAAGGAAGGCTGATGATCTGTAAGTTTGAAAGGGACATATTCCTTATATTTACTGCCTGACATTTGCTCTTTCCCTTCTGCCAGCCAGTAATTAGCATTTCAATTGGTGTGAATGAGGTATAAACGTGTTCTCAGAGCACACATTGATGTGAGGAGGAGTGCCCATAACAGGACGGCTTGTGACTGGGCCCACGGATTTGATTAACTTCAAAGATACCTACCCTGTCACAAGCAGATGTAGCAAACACCAGGAACTGAATAGTTCTTTTATCCTTCCATCCAGACTGATCTCCATCACAGTGCGTTCATGTTGATATCACAGTGTCAGGTTCTGCTGGAGTGTCAAGACTTGCTTGACGGGTCTGCTGCTGTTTTTCAAATGATCTTTGGGGTACACTCCAAAGGAGGGAAACAAAATGCCCAAAGATTATGGGGGTCATTATGACCCCAGCGGTAGGTGTTAAGATGGAGGTAGTACCGCCAACATGCTGGCAGTATATACCGCCACATTATGAAATTGGCGGGTTGGCTGTAACCAACCCGCCAATTTGCCATTCATACCACCATGGCGATAGCAGCCGCAAGGCCAGAGCTATCAATCTCCAGCCAGGCGTCTGCTATAGTACCGGCGGCGGCATTTTGAGCCAGCCTACCACCATGGTTTTCGTGGCATTACTAACACCATGAAAACCATGGTGGTAGGCCCTACCAGTAACAGGGAATTCCTTCCCTGTCACTGGTAGGAGGCTCACCGACCCCCAAACACTCCCCAGACGCACCCCATCCTCCCCTCCATCCATGCTCCCCCCTTCAAACCCTCCCACCCCCATACACCCACACATCCGCAGACACGTACCTCACATACACCCACTCACTCACACTAGCATACACGCATTCATACACGCATACATCCAGTCATGCTCGCAGACATTCGTACACACATTCATACTGACATGCAGACATGCATTCACATTTGCATTCTTACATGCACTCACACACATGCATACACCCAGGCAAACAACACTACACACAGAGATGCATGCATTCACACACGCACTCACACATTCATGCACACAATGCCCTGTACCCCTCTCCCCTGTCGGAAGCCCAATTTACCTTCATCCAGCTGGTCTTCCATCAGGTAACAGGATGGGTCACTGCTACCACCAGCAGCGCCCGCCACCAGAACACCGCCAGGCCATATCATATGTCATGATACGGTTGGCGGTGGTCTACTGGCGTGGCGGTGCTCGTGGTAGCAGCGCCACCTTACCACCATCCACCAGTATGGCCACAGCCGGATTTCCTCCCTTCTTGTGGCGGAAGTCTGGCAGTGGTCATAATCTGCCAGATGGATGGTAGCTGCAGTGATGGACTTCTGGCGGCTGGCACCGTGGCGGTAGGCAGTTTATACCGCCAATGTCATAATGTACACCTATGTGTATATTCACTATCTCGTTGCTGAAAGCTCAGCTTTGTTGTTTCATACGTCTGTCCCTGAGGTTGCTAAGGCCACAGGGACTTCCTAAAACTGGATTTTAGTGTTAGATCTGGGAGTACACTACGATTACAACAATACAGTCCCCACATGCACACCCAGCCCTCATAGTCCAAGTTTAGTGTGGCTAAAGACTTCAGTCATCTCGAAAATGGCCAAAGTGGATAGGGTTAGCCCCAGGAAAATTTAACCCATTGGTTATGGCATCCCCAAGAGGTCATTCCCACCCACTGGCTCTTGCCAAGGATGAATGTGACATCTCCATGTGGCCAGTTCATACCACTCCTTGACTTGTGGAAGATCAGAAGGGGACTGACCCTGCTCTCTGGGATCTGAGAAGAACCCTAAATGACTGTACCTTCTCTCACTCTTGTAGCCAGGAAAACGATGTAGACTCCAAGAGTCATAAGGCTGCCTCATGTTCTAGCTGCAGGGATACAACAAGCTACATGAGGTATTTCTTGAAACTGCCCAGCTGATCAGTGGCAACAAGACCTGGCCTGGACTCTGCCTGACATCATGTGAGTCTATAAGTCTCCCCTGATGTCCTGGTGGGTTTTAGAAGTGTACTCCTGTGGTGGATTGGAACTCAGATGGTAAAGTGTTGACCAGGACAAACATGGTTGGTGCATCTGACCTATGCTCCATCACAGTCAGCATCAAATTGTGCTGAGGTACCAAGCTAACACGGCCATTGACCATCATTACTTTGTGCTTGTTGGCGCTAGCGCTACTTAAAACTTCATATAATTGGTTCCCCTTATTGGATTTTTGTTATTTTAGTATCATTTGTTGAATACATTTTACTCTATTGTTTCATTGTGTTTTGGGATTGTCATTGTTTTGCATTTTGAGTTTATTATTACTTGAGTATTGGATTGTCTCTAAGATAAGCCTGTCTGCTTGTGCCATAGGTACCAGAGGGCTGACCTCAAGTTTGTTGTTTGTTTAGTGACTGGACTTTAGTGGTTCACCCTAGCAAAGAATGTGACTGCACACCTCAGGTGGGTACTTAACTCCCACAACTAATAACCCAGTTCTTGCAACTTCTTATTTTGAAATCTGAAGGTGTCTTGGTTGCAGGTGCACAAAGAACCATCAGAGACAGTGAGATTGTGAGCAAGCTGGTGTTGGTTGTGATCGCTTTGTAATGATGCAGCTTGTTTTTAAGATGGTGCAGACTGGCAAAAGGAGCCAACTGGGTTTCACCAGGATGTTGTGATCCAATATTTTCAGGTTTTGAATGAGAAGTAGTATGGCCTTAACAGATGCCATTGTAGAGTCTTAAAGGCCATTGAGTAGGGCGTTACATCCATCCCGATGTAAGAGTATGAAACTTAAATAGCTGTTCCGAAATCACTTTCTAGAAGGAACAGTTTCAATTTCTTCATACAATAGAGCTGGGACTAGGCAGTGTTTTTTTTCTTTTTTTTTTAGCAATGTTAACCTTGAAGGTGAGGTTGGTGCCCAGGGTCAATCCAAATGATTTGACATTCAGTAAAAGTTAGGGTTCAAACCTGTCAAGGCTCACTGCATTGAGCCAGGTTTGGTTTGTGTTAGAAATGGGGTCTTTGGTTGACAGTCAGGTTACCCCCTGTTCAAGCAAGGACCCTCACTCTAGTCAGTGTAAAAGAGAATCACCCTCAGCTAATGCCTGCCTTGGTAGCTTGGCAGAGCAGTAGGCTTAACTTCAGAGTGCTAGGTGTAAAGCATTTGTACCAACACACACAGTAACTTAATGAAAAGACTACAAAATGACACACCATCAATGGGAATTATTTATCTAAACTTAACAAGACCAAAATGACAAAGATCCGACATACACAAGTCAAGGTATGAATTTTTAAAAATTAAACTAAAAAATAGCGCTTAGAAACACAAAATGCTTCGATGAGGTGTTAACACGGCGTCATGACGGAGTCATTCCCAACAAGCCAACACCAGTGGTGCCAGACACGGAGTCGTGTAGACCCCCAAGTACAGTACCTTTGGTGAAGAGTGGAAACAAGTTGATGCGCAAAGTCGGGGATGGCGGCTTCTGTGCAAAACATTGAATCGTCGCACTTCGAGCAGCGCCGGTAACGACGTGGTGCGGCGACTTCCACAGAGTCGCAGACTTCAGCGGGGCTGCAGGGGCGTCGAGTCTGCGAAGGTCATCGCGTTCCTGCGAACATCACGGAGTCGGTTGCAGGCGGCGTCACTGAATTCAGCAGCGGCGTCGGTCCAAAGTCATCCGAAGTCGATTTCCTTGGATTTCCACCAGCTTTCCTTTCAAGGGCCCAGGGACTGGATAGGGCACCACTTGTCAGAGCAGGAGTCTCTCCAGAGATTCCAAGTGCTGGCAGAAAGAAGTCTTTGCTGTCCCTGAGACTTCAAACAACAAGAGGCAAGATCTAAATCAAGCCCTTGGAGATTTCTTCACAAGATGGAAGGCACACAAAGTCTAGTCTTTGTCCTCTTACTCTGGCAGAAGCAGCAACTGCAGGATAGCTCCACAAAGCACAGTCACAGGCAGGGCAGCACTTCTCAGCTCTTCAGCTCTTCTCCAGGCAGAGGTTCCTCTTGTTTCCAGAAGTGTTCTAAAGTCTGTGGTTTTGGGTGGCCTTCTTATACCCAATTTCTCCTTTGAAGTAGGCCTACTTCAAGGTAAAGTCTCTTTTGGGCGGAAAGATATTTTACTTTTAAATTTTTATGATACTATTCCGAGTATCGCCCTGTCAGGAAGCCTCGAAGAGCTTATAGACTTTTTAGACTCTGCTGGAAAACTCCAGGACAGGGAATTTGACATGATTTGGGTCAGAGATTTTAATGTTCAATTGTGTAATCATGAATTACCTTATATATGTGGTGCCTCCACAGAAGGTAGAGAGTCACTTACTCACTTTATCCACTCTAATTTAGGTAACGCTCTGAATACCCTTATCTATAAATTTGATCTTGTTTTTGCAAGGGATATGACAAATAGTCAGATAAGGGAAATACCCACCTATACAGGGAGCATGAATGGTAGCATTATTGATTTCATCCTTATTTGCTCTTCACTTTCTCGTTCAATTGTGGATTTTAAAATTAAATCCCATTGTGCTAGTGACCACAATCCCTTGAGCATAAAATTAGCTTTTAAAACTAGGGTAATTTCACCTAGGATAGTATGCAAGGGGAAAGTGGTTTTTAAAAGAAATGTTGGCCCCCGTATGAGATGGGAGAGAGTAAACCCTAATACCTTTCTTGAGGACCTTATAACACAAAATAAGGTCCACATTAATACCTGTTTGTCTCTGCAATCCACTTGCGCCCATCTTATAACTGCTTTTGAGTATTTAAGCTGTGCTATTTCTGAGACACTGACGTGTGCCGAACATCCCAAAGGCGTAAAACCTCAACGTTGGTTTAATTCGGCCTGTACGGCCGCCCATAGAGACTTAAAAACAGCTATTAAAACTACTCCATTTAGTCGTGATTTAGTTAAACAGGCTAGGGGCCGATATAAGTCAGTCCTTGAGGAGAGGAAGAATGAAATACGTACTAACGCATGGGAAGATCTCATGGCAGCCACGGAATTGAGGGATCCCTCTCAATTTTGGAAGGGGGTTAATCATCCATATTTTTCAGGACAGGCAAATAGGGAGGATGACTGTCTGATACCAGAGGGGGTCTGGGCAGAACACTTTTCATCTGTATTTCAGTCCGCAAATAACCCTAATTATGGTGCAGAGGTATGTGGCCTCTCATGTCTGGCTACTTCCATTCCAATTAAGAGTGGAATTTTACTTGAGACACATGAGATCACCACAGCAATAAATAAAATGAAACTAAGGAAAGCCCCTGGCCCCGACGGGGTTCCAGTGGACTTATTCAAATCTTTACCTGACTTGTGGGTTCCGCTAATCACAAACGTTCTGAATAGTGCTATTCAAAGTTCTATCCCTTCCTCATGGATAACTGCAATAATTGTCTCGATATTCAAAAAGGGTAATAGGCTTGACCCCTTTTGCTATAGACCCATTTCTCTCATTAACTCCACGGCAAAGATTCTGGGGAGTGTCATTTTGAATCGGCTTGAGGAGTGGGTGGCAAGGACAAACATTCTATCGCCAATTCAATATGGGTTTAGGCCTGGATTAGGCACAGTGGATCAGGCCCTAAACTTACACCTTATTCTTAGCAAATATGCTATTGCTAAAAGGCAATCTATCCACTTAGCCTTTATAGACCTGTCCAGTGCATTTGATATGGTGAACAGAGTAAAATTGTGGAAAATAATGGACACAATGGGGGTTGAGCAAGATTTGTTGGATCTGATCAAACGTTTATATTCTGACCTTACTATCACAAATCAGTTTGGACAACATGGCGAAAGATCCCATCCCCTTGCATCCAATCGGGTTGTTAGACAGGGCTGCAATTTGGCACCTTTTTTTATTTCTGTTGTACATAAATGGCTTGTATAGCTACTTAGCTCAAAATGGTAAGGATTTTCCAAGGATGAGCTTTAGACAATTGCCGATTTTATTGTATACTGACGACGATGTTTTAATTGCCCGCATGGCCAATGGCCTACAGACCCTCTTGGACCTGTTTTTAACACACACACAAGAGCTTGATTTGAAAGTTAATTAAAAAAAGTCACATGTTATGATTTGCGGTCCTAAAAACACACGCACTAAATGTTTTACAATGGGGGGGGACACCTTAATAAAGGTAAAATACTTTTGCTATTTAGGTTTGCACCTAAGTTCCTCTCTGTCATGGAAATTCCATTTGAATTTTAAGCTCCAACAATTGGAAAGAAATGTTGAAGCAATCTTTCGCTTTGCCCGTAGATTGGGGCATAGACCGGTTCATCAGATCATCACGCTTTATAAATCCAAATGTGTCTCTGCGGAGATTTATGGGGGTGGCCTCTGGGGATGTACCAGTTCAAGTATATTACAATGGGCAGAGAATACATTTCTCCACCGGCTACTTATGGTACCCAAGAATGTAGCAAATATTATATGCCATGAGGAGTTGGGAATTCGCTACATTACAGATTTGATAGATATTGCCCCCCTTCTGTTATGGATAAAAGTATGGTCAAATCCGGCGGCTACTTTAACACATGATTGTGTAAAAGACTGTATTTCGTTAGCAAACCATAACAAAATTTCATGGTTAAATTTTGTTCATAACTGTTTTCGAAACTTGGACTTGGAGTTTATGTATTCTAAACCAGAGCTCTTGCCCGCCAATGCGAAGGAAATTGTTAAATTTCGATATAAAGAGTATGCTACGAATCTTAGATACCAAGTGGCAGAGAAATTGAGTTCTTTTAATTCATATGTACAAAATTAATCATCAAATTCGATAGAACCTTATTTTGTTTGGTTTCCGATCCCCTCCCTATACTCTTTACTTGTACTTTTTAGACTCAATATGACTCATTTTAGAGTGGCGTTTCCAACAAAGTGCGTGTGGGAAAAAACATTACCGCCATGCCCTTGTTACAATTTTTCGAAACAAAGTACTTGTCACTTTATTTTATTTTGCACACTCTATTCAGCTCCTAGGGAAACCTTTTTATTACCTACTTTGCGTAATTTGCACACTCTTTGTTATAAAGAAGGAATGATTGGCATTCAAAGCCTTTCGTCCAAACAAATATGCAGCTCTATTTTAAGTTTTATCAAATCTGCTATCACCATTAGGAATCGATATGAATTAGCAATGTGATTATTTATTAATGGAATCCAAATACTGTTTTATTGTTGTATACGATTTTATAAGTATTTATAATTTTGTATATTGATTTAGTAGGCTTAAGTGGTACGCTTAGATTTTATAGACTTGCAGATCGAAGAGTCTTAGTTTTTGAATTATGCAATAAGTACTGTATTTTATGATGATTCATATGTATGCATGTGTACTTTTATGGCAACACGCCGAATAAAGTTATTTTGAATGACTGAATATGAAATCCTGCTTTGCCCAGGCCAGGCCCCAGACACTCACCAGGGGGTCGGAGACTGCATTGTGTGAGGGCAGGGACAGCCCTTTCAGTTGTAAGTGACCACTCTTCCCCTCCCTCCTAGCACAGATGGCTCATCGGAAATGCAGATTACACCCCAGCTCCCTTGGTGTCACTGTCTAGTGTGAGGTGCAACCAGTCCAACTGTCAACCTGACCCAGACAGGGAATCCACACACAGGCATAGTCACAGAAATGGTATAAGCAAGAAAATGCTCATTTTCTAAAAGTGGCATTTTCAAACACACAATCTTAAAATCAACTTTACTGAAAGATGTATTTTTAAATTGTGAGCTCAGAGACCCCAAACTCCACATTTCCATCCTCTCCCAAAGGGAATCTACACTTTAATCAGATTTAAAGGTAGCCCCTATGTTGACCTATGGGAGGGACAGGCCTTGCAACAGTGAAAAACGAATTTAGCAATATTTCACTGTCAGGACATATAAAACACATTACTATATGTCCCACCTTAACCATACACTGCACCATGCACTTGGGGCTACATAGGGCCTACCTTAGGGGTGCTTACATGTAAGAAAAGGGAAGGTTTAGGCCTGGCAAGTGGGTACACTTGCCAAGTCGAATTTTCAGTTAAAACTGCACACACAGACACTGCAGTGGCAGATCTGAGACACGATTACAGAGCTACTTATGTGGGAGGCACAATCAGTGCTGCAGGACCACTAGCAGCATTTGATTTACAGGCCCTGGGCAACTCTAGTACACTGTACTAGGGACTTACTAATAAATCAAATATGCCAATCATGGATAAGCCAATTACATAAACATTTTGTAAAGGAGCACTTGCACTTTAGCACTGGTTAGCAGTGGTAAAGTGCCCAGAGTAACAAAAACAGTAAAAGCAGAGTCCAGCACACATAAACAACTTCGGGAACAGAGGCAACAAGTTAAGGGAGACCACACCAAGGATGAAAAGTATAACATATTGCATCTTGTTTGTTGTTCATGGTAGCTGTTAGAAATGGGGTCTTTGGAGTGACAGTCAGGTTACCCCTTGTTCAAGCAAGGACCCTCACTCTAGTAAGGGTAAAAGAGAATCACCCTCAGCTAACCCCTGCTTACCCCCTTGGTAGCTTGGCAGAGCAGTAGGCTTAACTTCAGAGTGCTAGGTGTAAAGTATTTGTACCAGCACACACAGTAACTTAATGAAAACACTACAAAATGACACAACACCAGTTTAGAAAAATATTAAATATTTATCTAAACAGAACAAGACCAAAACGACAAAAATCCGACATACACAAGTCAAGTTATGAATTTTTAATGATTAAACTCAAAAACAGCGCTTAGAAACTCAAAATGCTTGGATGAGGTGCTAACACAGTGTCGTGACGGAGTCGTTCCCAACAAGCCGGCACCAGCGGCTCCGGACACGGAGTCGCGTAGACCCCCAAGTACAGTACCTTTGGTGAAGAGTGAAAACAAGTCGATGCACGAAGTCGGGGATCACGGCGTCGGTGCGAATCGTTGAATCTGCGCACTTCGAGCGGTGTCAGTCATGACGTGGTGCGGCGAGTGCCACGGAGTCGTGGGCTTCAGCGGGGCTGCAGTGGCGTCGGGCCTGCGAAGATCGTCGCGTTCCAGCGAAGGTCACGGTGTCGGGTGCAGGCGGCGTCACCGGATTCAGCAGCGGCGTCGGTCCGATGTCATCCAAAGTCAATTTCCTTGGATTTCCCACCAGCTTTCCTTTCAAGGGCCCAGGGACTGGATAGGGCACCACTTGTCAGAGCAGGAGTCTCTCAAGAGACTCCAGGTGCTGGCAGAGAGAAGTCTTTGCTGTCCCTGAGACTTCAAACAACAGGAGGCAAGCTCTAAATCAAGCACTTGGAGATTTCTTCACAAGATAGAAGGCACACAAAGTCCAGTCTTTGCCCTCTTACTCTGGCAGAAGCAGCAACTGCAGGATAGCTCCACAAAGCACAGTCACAGGCAGGGCAGCACTTCTCCTCAGCTCTTCAGCTCTTCTCCAGGCAGAGGTTCCTATTGTTTCCCCAGAAGTGTTCTAAAGTCTGTGGTTTTCGGGTGCCCTTCTTATACCCAATTTCTCCTTTGAAGTAGGCCTACTTCAAAGCAAAGTCTCTAGTGAATGTGAAATCCTGCCTTGCCCAGGCCAGGCCCCAGTCACTCACCAGGGGGTCAGAGACTGCAATGTGTGAGGACAGGCACAACCCTTTCAGGTGTAAGTGACCACTCCTCCCCTCCCTCCTAGCACAGATGGCTCATCAGGAAACGCAGACTACACCTCAGCTCCTTTTGTGTCACTGCCTCGTGTGAGGTGCAACCAGCCCAACTGTCAAACTGACCCAGACAGGGAATCCACAAACAGGCAGAGTCACAGAAATGGCATAACCAAGAAAATGCTCACTTTCTAAAAGTGGCATTTTGAAACACACAATCTTAAAATCAACTTTACTAAAAGATGTATTTTTAAATTGTGAGCCCAGAGACCCCAAACTCCACATGTCCATCCGCTCCCAAAGGGAATCTACACTTTAATCATATTTAAAGGTAGCCCCCATGTTAACCTATGAGAGGGACAGGCCTTGCAACAATGAAAAATGAATTTAGCAATATTTCACTGTCAGGACATATAAAACACATTACTTTATGTCCTACCTTAACCATACACTGCACCCTGCCCTTGGGGCTACCTAGGGCCTACCTTAGGGGTGCCTTACATGTAAGAAAAGGGTAGGTTTAGGCCTGGCACTTTACTAGGGACTTACTTGTAAATAAAATATGCCAATCATGGATAAACCAATTACATACAATTTACACAGAGAGCATATCCACTTTAGCACTGGTTAGCAGTGATAAAGTGCTCAGAGTCCAAAAGCCAACAGCAACAGGTCAGAAAAAATAGGAGGCAGGAGGCAAAAAGATTGGGGATTACCCTGCATAAGCAAAAAAGTCCAACAGTAGCTAACAAGAATTCTGTCTTGGTAGGGTTCAACTTCAGATAGGCGCTGGACTTCTAAGTTTGGATTATGTGCAGAAAGTATTTGAAGCTTTAGATGTCTAAAGCGGGGGAGACTTTCAAGTAGAGCTGTGTGTCATCTGCATATTGGTTAATGTTTATTCTATTATCGGTGAGAAGAGCACCAAGTGGCTCCAAGTGGAAGCTGAACATGACAGGAGACAATATGGGACCTTGAGAGATTCCTCTGGGAATAGAGCTTTTTTATGACCAAGAGGTGCCTATGTGAATAGATTATTGTTAGTTGGAAAGGTAGGAGGAGATCCAGTGAAAGACATTCCTTGTAATGCATATGATGAGTTGATGACTGTTAGAAATGGGGTCTTTGGTTGGCAGTCAGGTTACCCCCTGTCCAAGCAAGGACCCTCACTCTAATCAGGGTAAGTCACACACAATCCAAATTATCCTGTGCCCACCCTCTGGTAGCTTGGCACTGAGCAGTCAGGCTTAACTTAGAAGGCAATGTGTAAAGTATTTGTGCAATAAATCATACAATAACACAATATAGCACCACAAAAATACACCACACAGTGTTTACAAAAATATATAATATTTATCTGGATATTTGCAGGTCAAAACGATAAAAGATGCAATAAGAAATTGTAGAGATATCACTGAAAAGTGATATGAAGTGTTTTAAGTCTTTAAAAAGCAAACAAAGTCTCTTTCAAGCCCTTGGAGAGAACTTCTGCAGCAGGGCAAGAGTTCAGCAAGGCAGCAGGGCAACAGCAAGGCAGCAGTCCTCTGTAGAAAGCGGTCAGGTGAGTCCTTTAGGCAGCCAGGCAGTTCTTCTTGGCAGGATGCAGGTTCTGGTTCAGGTTTCTTCTCCAGCAAGTGTCTGAGGTGGTAGGGCAGAGGCCCTGTTTTATACCCAAATGTGCCTTTGAAGTGGGGGAGACTTCAAAGAGTGGCTTGGAAGTGCACCAGGTCCCCTTTCAGTTCAATCCTGTCTGCCAGGGTCTGAGTAGGGGGTGTGGCAGTCCTTTGTGTGAGAGCAAGCCCTCCACCCTCCCAACCCAGGAAGACCCATTCAAAATGCAGATGTATGCAAGTGAGGCTGAGTACCCTGTGTTTGGGGTGTGTCTGAGTGAATGCACAAGGAGCTGTCAACTAAACCCAGCCAGACATGGATTGTAAGGCACAGAAAGATTTAAGTTCAAAGAAATGCTCACTTTCTAAAAGTGGCATTTCTAGAATAGCAATATTAAATCCAACTTCAGCAGTCAGCAGGATTTTGTATTACCATTCTGGCCATACTAAATATGACCTTCCTACTCCTTTCAGATCAGCAGCTACCACTTCAATAATGTATGAGGGCAGCCCCATTGTTAGCCTATGAAGGGAGCAGGCCTCACAGCAGTGTAAAATCGAATTTAGGAGTTTTACACTACCAGGACATGTAAACTACACAGGTACATGTCCTGCCTTTTACCCACACAGCACCCTGCTCTAGGGGTTATCTGGGGCACACGTTAGAGGTGACTTATATGTAGAGAAAGGGGAGGTTTAGGCTTGGCAAGTACTTTTAAATGCCAAGTCGAAGTGGCAGTGAAACTGCACACACAGGCCTTGCAATGGCAGGCCTGAGACAAGGTAAAGGGGCTACTTAAGTACGTGGCACAACCAGTGCTGCAGGCCCACCAGTAGCATTTAATCTACAGGCCCTAGGCACATACAGTGCACTTTACTAGGGACTTATAAGTAAATTAAATAGTCCAATTGGGTGTGATCCAAGGTTACCATGTTTAAAGGGAGAGAGCATATGCACTTTAGCACTGGTTAGCAGTGGGAAAGTGCGCAGAGTCTAAAAGCCAGAAAAAACAGTGTCTAAAAAGTAGAGGGAGGCAGGCAAAAAGTTAGGGGTGACCACCCTAAGGCTGCCAGGTCTAACAATGACCAACTGCTTAGATGCATAAAGACTACTCCTTTGATGCTGCTGGGTAGACTCCTCACAGGAATGCTATTGCCGGATTGCGTGATGCCCATTCCTATGGCCTGCTCTCTGACACTGGTAAACAGACTCCGTAGAGCAAGTGCCATGACTATTTGTACAAGATTGCATCTCTGAGGGAAGCACTGATCCGTTCTATGCATTTGCTACGCCCACTTTCAATAGCCTTTAATCTGTATGATGCATATTAATTGAAAACATGTAGGTATTTGCATGTGTGCACACCTACACAACTGAATCGATTATCACCCTTTTCTCTTCCACTCACACTTGCTGCAGAATGGTTTGAGCGGGCTCCCTCTGACTAAGACATTACAAACCAAAATACTGCCACATAGATGACACTGCTTTCACACCTTCTCTAGCCATCTATAGATTCACATGTAATGCTTAAGAAACTTCAATCTTTCACTTTAAAGTTATGAATAGTGTGCAGTGACTAAATGCAATAGGAGCACCTTCCCACCCAAAGCACTCTGGCAGTGTAACATGTTTCCCATCTGCATATGCTCTTCGGCTACAACATATCCACTACAATACTATGATATATAATATATATAGGACCAACGTCTAAAGAATTACATAAAAGGTTCTAAATCCACATAATCAATGTATTGAAGAATTTAAAGCATGGCAACTATAAATTCTGTCGGGTACACACTGCCTAAATGAAATTTAGAGAATGCAGTCTTCTGGCAAGCGCCAAAAAAAAGCATGCAGTGACTGGTCAACACTGCAACTTAAATTTTCCAAAGTTTCATCTCCCAGCGAAAACAGCGGCATCGGTGGGCTGGTGCGCTCCAGTTATATCCTAGAAAGAGGGGTTATTTCCCAGTGGAGAGAAGCAGCTTCTTCAGTCCCATGGGAAGATGTTTGTGTCGTTCAAGCCAGGGCCAGCAACCTTTACCTTTCAAAAGAGATAAGACCACAGCATGAATTTCTCAAGCAATGGCTGAGCTCCCTGTCCTTTTACATGCGGGTGAGGTTGGTGTTCAGAACTATTTGATGTTGCACAGCCTGACATCTACTGCAACTAAGAACTTAACAATTATATTTTTTTCAAAATTCTCAGGGCCTTTCGTCTTCACAGCCTGGAGAAATGAAAAAACTGCCAATGACAGGCTATGCTTGCGTGAGGTTGTTTCATATTATACCTTATTCGTTTCTTTTATCATGCCTGCTGGTGCCCTGGCGCTTTGTACAGTATTCGAGCGTATACGTTCTGCCCAAGTTGTACTGTCTTCGACTAGAATCTCTAACAGAAAGCCAGTGGAAAAAGGTGTTTGTCTTGCATTTTCAAACCAAGCGACATCCCCGGGTTGTGTAATTAACTTTTTCTTCAAATACTGTTATGCTTCCTTCTTTGTCTCAGATTGGTAGATTCCCATTAAAACATGTTAAATTCCGGTTACAATGTTCCAGTTTCAAAGGAAACAAAATGAATTTTCTGCTCTTATTAAATATAAACCTCCAAGAACAGTGACAGTATCAGACCTGTCATGTCCCTTTTTCGTGGCATTTTCTTAAATGCAAACATTTCTACTTCACCGCTCTTAACAGACTCCAAATATATTTGCCAAAAGTGTAGCCCAAGTTCAGCAGGGGGGAACTTGTAGAATTTGATTCTATAACAGGGCCGGAGACGAGGATTATGCAGTTCTTTCTTCACTTTTTATTAATAGCAGTTTTAAAGTTCAACACGAAAAAACATAGAACCACAACTCCCATGAGACCATCGTCATGGCAACCACAGTCCAATGAACATCATTAACACCGACTGTATAAATGCCTAACAAAACGTCATCCGTCCTCTTTCTTCACTGCTCGACGGTGCAGATAAGTGCCTTTCCTGCCTTTGTGCTATTTTTTGAAACCGAGGTGTGTGTATTTGAGATTTTGACCGCGCGCGTCATTGATATTGACTCTTTCAGTTTCAGGTCTTCTACCTGTAGCAACGCTGTTGCTACGCGCGGTAGGCTTTGTTCAGGCCGAGCGCTTTCAGCGGCGGTGACGTTTCGGGCCCTCTAGAGGGCACACGTCCTGATTTCTATTTTGCGTTCAGCGCGCGAGCCGTTTTCACGCTCGGCGCTGTATTTTTTTCAACGCGTGGGGCATCTTAGTAGTTTGTTATCCTGCTCTAACATCCTTTTTCCCCCTTCATGCGACACCTTCGGGTTGTTGAGACCCAGAGCAGGAGGGACGCTCTCGCTCCACAGACATACGGAGATTTTGTTCCCTGCTTGTTCTGTGGGCTAAACTCTTTTCTCATTTGCGACAGGAGTGTGAGGGGGCTTCCCCTGTAGGTTGGGGCGCATATTTACTTTCTCCTGTCTCTGCCAATCTCATTATGCAACCTGCCCAAGATTCAGACTCATTTCCCCTCATGTCTTCGGAGACCCCTTCGCTATGCATCCTTCCCCCTGGGGTGGATGTTGTAATATCTCAGGCCACTGCGCAGGCTCTCGCTCCTTTCAAGGAGAGCATGGCACAACTGGCCGAAAAAGTCTCAAAGGGGCCAGGCATGACAGGGATGACGGGGGTCGCCCATGGGGCTTCCCCCATGAAATCACGCATGCGAGCAGCAGATCCCCTTGGGGAATCAGATGTTTTTCCAGTGCTGCACGGTAAGAGTGCTCGCACTCACTTGCGTTTACCCTCCCGGGAGGGCTCTTTGCCCAGGGTTACTGGTGACCAATGGCACTCCAAATCAGACCTCCTGGTGGGGTCTTCAGCGGGTATGGTGGAGGACTCTGACAGGGACTCCTCCTCGGTGGAGGAGGTGGAATCCGGTCATCCTTGGCACCCCGGGGCCTCTATCCCAGATTCTCGGGATCCGGGGGATCTACCACCCCGCTTGTCTGAGTGGCATCCAGACCCGAAAGTGGCAGACTATGTGGCAAGTAAACTTCGCCAACCTTTGGATAAGGAGATTCGGGCGCGGCTCAGGGCAGAGTGCCCCCGCCCTACTCTCCCTGACAGAGTGGCCTCTACTCCTGACATAGACCCTAAAATGTGTATCTTCTTCGGAAAGTACGTGAAAGACCCTAAGAAAGGGATCAATAGGTCTTGGTGGGCGTGCCAGGATAAGCTCTTGGACGTCGTGGGGCCTCTGACCCAAATCATTCAATTGGCCGAGCGGGCCAAAATGTCAAATACACACCTCCAGACGGATGTGGTGGCAGGTTGGACTCAGGGCTTTATGCCTTCTCGGCAATGCCATCTGCGCTATTTCAGCAGAGAGGCGCCGCTCCCTGCTTATCAAGATTGATCCCAAGTTGGGGGAACTGTCCACTTTGGAGGCAGGGGCGGTGGCGCAGGGTAATCTTTTTGGAGACCCTTTTGTCAAGGAGCTCGGGAAGTTTGTGGCCACTTTTTCGGCCCTTGATAAGGCTCAATCTTCAATAAAGAAGATCTTCCCGGGGAAGGTTTTTGGAGGGGCCGGAAGAGGAAGGGGTCGCTCTTCCGGCCGCCAATTCCACCCAGGCCCTGGAACCAATGTCCGACAGTTCGGTTGTCGAGACGGGCGCCAAGGGACATTCTTCCCTAACAGGGGTAAAGGACGAAGCAAAGCCAGCAGAGGAGCCCGCGCAGCAGCTAACGCCCCAGGAGGAACCTTGGGTAAGGATTACCCCTTTTTTCCCTCGCGATCTGGGGGGCGACTTCGTTTGTTCAAACGCAACTGGGAGCGCCTTACCTCAGACGCATGGGTCTTACAAACAGTCTCAGGCTTCCACATAGAGTTCTGGGGGACTCCGGTGCAGGAAGTGATCCCCAGGCCTATGATGTTTTCAGAGTCAGACTCCAACCTCGTAGACGCAGAGGTTCAAGAGTTGTTACTCAAAGGAGCCATTTGCCCTGCGTTACTCCATCCTCGGGGCTTCGTCAGCAATCTTTTCCTTGTCGAAAAGAAAGACAAAGGTTTCCGACCCGTGATCAATCTTCGTTCTTTCAACGAGTGGGTGGTCTACCGCCACTTCAAGATGGAGGGTATTCACCTCCTGCGGGACATCTTACTCCAGGGAGACTGGATGGTTTGTCTAGATCTCAAGGACGCGTACCTCACGGTCCCCATTTTCCCTCCTCATCACAGGTTCCTGCAATTTCAATGGCGGCAACAGATTTTCGAGTTCACTTCTCTCCCTTTCGGACTCTCTTCGGCCCCTTGGTGCTTTACCAAGCTACTCAAGCCGGTGGTGGAATTCAGTCGCGGGGTCTCCGCCTCATTATTTATCTGGACGATATCCTTTTGATGGATCAGTCCAGGGCTCATCTCATATCCAATGCGAACATGACTATTGCCTTGTTGCAGGATCTGGGGTTCGTGATCAATTTCCAGAAGTCCGATCTGATGCCATCCCAGTCAATTACATTTGTGGGTTTCCTAACAGATTCCCTGGCTGCCACTCTGAGCCTTCCGTTCCAGAAGATTACAAAAATCAAGAAGGAACTGAGGATTGTATTGAGGAGGGACAAAATCTCACTCCGCCAACTTGCCAGAGTAGTGGGTTTACTGTCCTCATCGATTCAGGCCATTTTTCCAGGCCCACTTCACTACAGGGCTCTCCAACGCCTCAAATCGCATCATCTTCGTCGGGGATTGACTTACTCCGAAAGAGTCGCTCTCAACTCGGAGGCCAGGACGGAGATACCATGGTGGCTAGACCACATGGAGTCTTGGAACGGCAGGGCCATCTTCGGTTCTTCTCCCGATCTGGTCATCGAGTCGGATGCCAGTTTGCAAGGCTGGGGAGCCCGATGCGGGGATCTTTCATTCGGCGGTCGTTGGACTCCCCAGGAACTCAACCTGCATATCAATTGCTTGGAACTCCTAGCGGGTTCATTCGCGATCAAGTCCCTGACTCGGGACAGGGTTTCTTGTGTTGTTCTCCTACGGATGGACAATGTATTGGCGGTTCAATACATCAACCGCCTGGGGGGCACCCGGTCTCGGGCTCTGGCGGAACTAGCAAAAGATTTCTGGCATTTTTGTCTGGATCACAAAATATCGGTCTCGGCGGAGTATCTCACAGGCATCCAGAATGCCACGGCGGACTGGAACTCCAGGTATCTGTCGGATTCCAGCGACTGGCAGCTGGATCCAACGGTTTTTCAGGCTCTCATGTCGTATTGGGGCCCTTGCGCAGTGGACATCTTTGCATCCCGGTGGAATGCGCAGCTTCCGTGCTATTTCAGTTGGCGCCCCGACCTGGGGGCGGAGGCCGTGGATGCTTTTCAGCAGACCTGGAGTCAGTTCCTGGGGTATGCTTTTCCCCCGTTTTAGTTGATTCCAAGAGTTCTGTCTCAAGTACGTCGTCAGCAAGCCACGATCATTCTGGTAACTCCCCTTTGGCGCTCTCAGGCGTGGTTCCCGACCCTTCTGGAACTGTAGTGCGATCTTCCTATTCGCCTTCCTTCTTATCCAGCAATCCTTCGAGATTCCATGGGTCAGCACCACCCGATGGTGTTGCAGGGTCATCTGCAGCTGGCAGCCTGGAGGATTTCAGGGATCGCTGGCTCGATTGCCGACTTTCACAAGAGGCTCAAACCTTCATCTCTCAAGCCTGGGCGCCAGGGACGGGTAAGCGATACAAATCTGCCTGGTCTCGCTGGTCTCGTTGGTGCTTGAACAGGCATACCAATCCCATGGGGGCCCACATTACAGATGTGCAAAATTTTCTGCCCGAAATGGCCGCCTCTGGTCTGTCGTACTGCACAGTGAATTCTTTTAGGTCAGCGATTTCGGCGGGTCATCCTCCCATAGAGGGCTACCCAGTGGGAGCTCACCCGTGGGTGTGCAAACTGCTCAAGGGCATTCGTCTTGCCCATCCACCTCAACCCAGATATTCAGAACTTTGGGATGTCAACCTCATTTTGCGGTTGTTATCCTCTTGGCAGGACAATTCTTTTCTATCTCGTAAACCGTTATCAGCTAAATTAGCCATGCTGTTATGCCTCATTTCCTGTAAGAGGGTGTTGGATGTTCGAGCTCTGGACGTCTCGGCCAGAGTGTTTTCTCCTGAGGGAGTAACCTTTACGATTTCCCGTAGGATTAAATGTAATACCAGATCAGTGTCATATCCGGCTTTCCCGTTCGCCCCTAAGTTGTGCGTGGTTCGGTGCCTAAAGGCGTACGAGGAGATGTCTGCTCCCCTCCGTCCTCCGGGGGAATGCCAGCTACTCATTTCCCAGAAGAAACCGTTTAGAGCGATTTCCTCGCCCACCATCGCTAGATGGATCAGATGGATCCTAGCGGAGGCTGGCGTGGACATTCAGGTTTTTGGTGCGCACTCGACTAGGGGTGCTATGGCTTCTAAGGCCGTACAGGTAGGTGGTAGGCTGGAGGACATCATGAACGCTGCGGATTGGTCCTCGGAGTCAGTTTTCAAAAGATTCTATTTTAAACCGATACATGAGGCGACCTCATTGGTGGTAAGTAAGCTTTGAACTTGCATAATCCTCGCCTCCGGTCCTGTTATAGAATGAGAAATTTCCTAACTATCGTGAAGGAAGGTTTCAATTCTATTAAGGACACGGAGGCGAGGATTATCCCACCCGACACTTGATATGTTCCTCCCCACCCGAAGAGGACTGGTTGGATCTCGTTTCCAAGGTGGTATATTTTACTATGTTCTCGGCATGTGCCGCTATGGGCTTTGCTGGGTTTTTTGTCCCGGTTGGAAAGCAAACTATTCATGTTCTAATCTAAATATGTGAATCCTATTTGGTATGGCTTATATTCTTGATTGCTTCATGTTTTGACTTTGGCTGTAATGCTCACGTTTATTTTACATGATCTGATATTGTGTACGACTTCTCTTAGGTCCGGAGGCATCGGCCACGTGAAACTTGGACGTCTCTTCGCAGTGAAGTCGAGGACGGATGACGTTTTGTTCATTGGACTGTGGTTGCCATGACGATGGTCTCATGGGAGTTGTGGTTCTATGTTTTTTCGTGTTGAACTTTGAACCTGCTATTAATAAAAAGTGAAGAAAGAACTGCATAATCCTCGCCTCCGTGTCCTTAATAGAATTGAAACTTTCCTTCACGATAGCTAGGAAATTTCTCATTCTGCAGAATTCCGCAGTTACATAAAAAACTCTGTGAGAGTCTGAAGAGTTCTGCTCAAGGGCGGAAATGGGTATTTAATGCTGCTCATGGTATGATTTAGCACCAGGAGTTTATTCCATGCTTAAAAATCAGCTCGCAAGGTACCACACGACATGCCAATGAGTGCAGCTACTTGAGTTGATTTTGCTGCCACTTGAGTAGATTTTCTACTCGAATGGCAGCCTTCTGACCATGAAAGGCAACAGTATCAAGGGTGACAACCGCCCCTGTTAGAAAAAATCTTTCCGAATGTCTCCCTAGGAACTTCAAATCATGTTAGGGGATGTCAAATCTCGCTTACCAACTTACTGTTTTGAAGCCACACAAAATTAAAAATCCAGCCACGCAGAGATTGGCAGGTTTAGGCCAGAGCCCCACGTGAAAAGAGTAATGTGAGTCGCAAAATTCTGCCAATGCTGTCGGCAAAACAAAATATTTTACCCACCTCTACAATTCATCCTCAGAACTTGGGAGGGTGGAAAGCTTCTTTCTCCAACAGGCATATGCATATACTGGAGTACTAAAGTGATTGTGTGCGGCTCGATCACATAGAGAGTGTTTGGCACTTGTTGGACTTTGCCCTTTCTGCAGGGTCATCCCCAGACTTTTTTACTTCAATTCGCGTTGATCCATGCAACCCTCTGCAACTCAGGATTTCAAATACTTTCTTCAGTGGGACTAACTAGGTCCCTGTAGCTGGCCCATGCTCCATCGCAGTTGGCATGGACGTGTGACTCTGTCACTGTCTGGCACAACCAGGTGTCCACAGTTGGTGCCTTTTGGCACTATTTTCCTAAACACTTTAAAATGTAATATCTCCGGGTCTACTAACTGGAACTTTGTTATTTTGGTCTTGTTTTATTCATAAATTTAAGATCTATTGTTCTAAACTGGTTTGGGATCCGTTTTATGTCGCAGCAAGCTGAATGACCCCAAGAAGCTTGCTGAGGAGGTGAACACTCTTCTGTGTCCCTACCCTAAATTGGGGGCAAAATCATCACCTTTCCCACTTTTCAAGGCATTTCAAAGCTCTCCCATGGCTGAAGCATTTACTCTGCATCCCCGAGTAGTTCATCTTCTAGGGTCCGTGTTTGAGTTAGCATTTTGGAAGGCCTAAAAGGCCTAAATATGTGTAATGTATTGTTCATATGGTTGCATCTTCTAGGGGCTGAACATAAGATTATACAGCCATGTTTTTCATCATGCTGTTTTCACATGGTTATGCCCCATAGGGGCTGATTATATGGTTGCACTATAATGCTTTTTCATCATGCCATTTTTACTGTGATGCCCTCTGTGGGCTTCTATGACCATTACAGTCTAATGCCAACTAGGTGAAAGAATGCACAAATACAAAGTTTATTTTCTGAAGAGGGTTTTTACTAGGTTTATGTGATGATTGCCTATGGTTTACTGATCCATGCAATTATGAAAATAATTCATGCCAAAGTAAAGTCATGAATACATAATATCATCTATGGTATGTTCCATCTGCCAATGTATATTTTTAAATTACTGTGTAGTTTTTAGTAGTGTGTGCACAATAAATGTACTTCGTTTTCTAAAGAAAAAGTGCTGACTGGTCAATTATTTATTGAGTGTTATTATTGCGTGCCAGTGATTGGTGATTACTAGCCCACACTCCCTCCCTTGAGTAGGCCTTACGTGCTCCACCTCACTACCCTGTGAGAGTCAAGCACTACAACAGGGTGTTTGTTTCCCACTGAGGACAATTGAGGAACTATTAGTTGTGCTAGCCACACAACTAATAACCCAATTTCCAACAGTCCACATTACTTTGTTGTCCATGGTGGTAGTCTACCTACTGGGATGTATCTGTGAGAAAGTTAAGTTAAGGTGCTGCAGATGGGGATGAGGCAGAAGGGTTTGCCATGGGTCAGTTCAGTGGCTCAGGGGAGTTTAGACAGAGGGATCCAACTGAGTTCAGCAAGACATAGAACTGACAAGTGCTCCTGCATAACAGGGCATTCATCCATGTTCTACTGCCTAAGAAGGGAAACTGGACAAGGAATTGATTAGTCTGCCCTGGGTTATGGCTGGCAGGGGGGCATGTTAGACTTGGCTCTTTCTGCAGTGTCATCCCCAGACATTTTGCCTTCACTTCTTCATTTTTGCTGAATTAATGTTTGTTTGCCTTAGGACTCTGTGCACTTTACCACTGCTAACTGGTGCTAAAGTGGTGTGCTCTCTCTTCTAAACATGGTACCATTGGCTCATACCCAATTGCCATATTTAATTTACTTATACATCCCTAGTAAGGTGGCACTATGTGTGTCCAGGGCCTGTAAATTAAATACTACTAGTGGGTATGCAGCACTGATTGCACCACCCACTTAAGTAGCCATTTAACCACATCCAAGGCCTTCCATTGCAAAGCCTGTTTGTGCAGTTTTACTCTGACATGTCGACTTGGCATTAAAACCCCCTTCCAAACCATTAAACCCACCTTTTATAACATACAAATCACCCCTATGGTGGGCCCTAGGTAGCCCATAGGGCAGGGTGCTGTGTAATTAAAAGGCTGGGCGTGTACTTTAATATTTTACTTGTCCTGGCGGTTAAAATCTCCCAAATTCGTTCTTCACTACTGTGAGGTCTATCTCTCCCTTATTTAAGTTAGACTTTGTAAATTACTCCTAGAAAGTCACACAGTAGAGGGATTAGGTGTGCCTGGATGGGTCACCTGCTGGCAGGATGCGGGAGGGGCGGAGCTAAGCCCAGTCCCACACACAACTGAATAGCCTGTGCTTTGCTTCACACAAAGGGCCTAACCACCCTGCATTTTCACTTAAGCCGGCTTGTAACAAGGGCAGGGGGGGCCGGGAACTCCATGCACTTCAAAGCCAGTGTATGTAACAGTGATTTCTACCCTGTGGTCCGAGGACACCTGGGGGTGCATGAGGGCTACTCAGGGGGCCCTCAATTGTTTTACAAAATGAAATAAAATTAAAATGAATCTATTAAAAGAATAAAGTATATACAAGTAAGGCAGGAACATAGTTAAAATAGTTCAATATCTGAACACTTATTTGGTGCATACTTGCTTTTTGTTATTTATGTGTATTGTTTTGAGGTGCAAAACAGAGAAATTGCTTAGGCGTCTCAAACTTCCAATACTTACTGAGTGGGGGTCCCTCAATTCCAGTATTGATTCAGTGGGGATCCACAGAAGTCAAAAGGTTAAGACCACTCGTCTAGAAGCTTCTCCAGCATTCCAGAACCAGGGCACCAGGGTATAAAAGAAAGACCTCAGACAACTTTTCAGTACAGACCTGTGGATACGTAGTCAGGAAGAAGGACTGTTGTGCTGCTGAAGGACTGCCACTCTGCTGGACTCTTGCTTTGCTCTGCTGACCTGGTACTCACTGCTGTGTTGCCTGGGTGAGAAGGACTGGATCTGCATCTTTTTAACTGAGAATCCAGAGTGACTCCAAGGGCTAGTTGTCTGGCTGCCTGATCAGAAACGTAAGGTGCATAACAGGCTTTCAACAACCTTGCACCTGGACTTTGCCATCTGTGAGTCTAACCTGCCAAGTGGTGCCACCCCAGCCCTGGAGCCTTGTAAGAGGGCTTAAGCTGTTTTTCCAGCCTGTGTGACCCCAGTGGAATTGACACACCTCCACTGCTGCAGGGCGCAACCCCGATCATAAGCGATGCGTCTCTGCTACTGCGTGGATATGACCCATCGCAAAGATTTGCATCTCTGCCCCAGCACACATCATCTTTGGAACTGCCACTGTGTGATGCATCCTCAGCACAGGCCCTCACATCCTTTGTCAATGGCAGTCTCAACGCTGGGCTACACTTTGCAGTATTGCAGCTATTTGAAACGGATGCATCACCCAACTGCGTTCCACATCCTTGATGCCAGACTTTGCGTCTCAAGCCGCATCAACAAGATCTTCGATGGCGATTCAGGCCCTCACAGCACAGCCTCGCTGAATCTCAGAATGAACACATTGCTTTGGCAGCACGAGGCATAATCATAAATCCATGCAATGCTCCTCAACCCAGAATTTAAGGTACCCAATTCAGTGAGCCTAACTGGGTCCCTTTAGTTGGCACATGCACCATTGTGACTTTGTCCTGGTCCGGTGCAACTAAATATTCACAGTTGTCGCTTTACATCTTTTGGCACTATTTTCTCTAAAAACTTTAATATTCAGGTCTTAGTTTCGACTAATTATGTTTTTGTCACCTTGTTCTTGTTTTATTTATTAAATTAAGCTTTTTTCCTAACCTGCTTTGGGATCCATATATATATATATATATATAAATAAACAACAGATGCTCGAAATGAGCTCATGTGGCCCGAGACGGGTGGTGCAAAAAACCGGCACAAGCAAGCCGGTAATAAAATCACCAAAACAAAAGGAAAAAAGTATAATTTGCACACTCAGGATTCAAGGCAAGTGCAAGCCAAGTTTAATCAAAGCACAACGCGTTTCTGCTGACACAGCAGCCTTGGTCACGTGGTATTCACCACCAATCAAACATTACTAAATACTTTTCACCCATAGACATAGAGATGAGACAAACAACAAATGCAAGGTATGAGATAAGAACCCACAAGTACAATCTTGTATATTCATACATAACATCTGGAGTATAGTAACTGATGACATCTATATCAATACACACAATTGGTCAAATATATAAATAAATAAATAAATACATATAAATATATAAATATGTAGATAGATAACTATATAACCTTGTGATCATATAAAATAGATATGTAGACAGTATCATGTAGCGGTGGAAGGAAAAGTAATAATTTGAAATTTAATGTCAGAAAATAGAACACCCGGCTAATATATTATCATAAAATATTGTAAACTATTATCATTTATAAGCCCGACGGAGAACTATATTTCACACAGTGCGAAGGATAATTAGAATAATTATTTCTGAATCACAATGACTACAGTACTAGTACCCTTGTACCACTTCTTACATGATTAATACTAATACACCAGACCAATAGTATAATAAAAATCTTATCATATTTTCTTATCTCATAACCTGCACTGTCAACACCCAATAACGTGCAATACGAAGAGAGCGGTGGCAAGCAGACATCAGTATTAATTTCAGCCGACCCATTAAATCTGAAAGAAACATATACATATATTAAATAGGTGATCATAACTATCCCAATCTAATCAACTCCTACAACACTACTAAAAACATATCACAAACACTAAAAAAGAGAAACAAGTAAAACTTGACATATTTGATATTTAAAAAAGTTGATATATTCATTTAAATACTTGCATCTTTTAATAAATACACTAATAGTCACGATTACCCAAATTATACCCTATTATAGTTGTATTTCAATCATCATATAAATGGGTATTCAGTTCTTCCCCAGTATTCAATCCTTTAGGTGTCTTAGTCTCTAAATCTAAAATGTATTTAGACTCTTTCTTCCTCAATGTTAGTTCTCTATTACCCCCTCTATGGGATGAGGGGACATGTTCGATACCAAAATAGGATAACTGGGTCCAATCAGAGCTATGTTTCTCTCTAAAATGCCTTGCTACAGGGTAGTGATCGTCTACTGAAGTTATAGCACGCATGTGTTCCAGAATCCGTTTTTTAACACTATGTTTGGTACTTCCAACGTACCATCTTTTACAAGGACATTCCAATATATAGATCACAAAAGGAGTACTGCATGTTATAAACTGACTGATTAACCTGTTTTTGCCAGGTTTACATAGTGCATATTGTTTACGCATAATACTATTGCGGCATGCTTTACAATGCCCGCAGGGAAAAAAACCTTGTAGGCCATGTTCTCTAAGTTGAGATATAGTAGTGATATCATTAGATCTTAACATATCCTGTAAGCTTCGTCCTTTTCTATACGTAATCTGAGGTCTATTTGATATCGAATCCCCAATAACGGGGTCACTTTTCAGTATCTTCCAATTTTTAGTAATGATGTTACTAATTTGTTTTGTATCATCACTAAAAGTCATAATCAGTCTGGTGTCGTCATTATCATCCAACTTCTGTTTGGGGATATTGTCAAATAAAATATCAGTTATTTTTGTTGCCTTGATTTTATCGATAGCTTTTTTAATAACCCAATCAGGGTATCCCCGCTGTTTAAATCTCATTGTCATTTCTTTTTGCTCAATTGCAAAAGCTTCATCTGTGCTGCTAACTCTTTTAGCTCTTAGCAGCTCTCCATAAGGGATACTCCATTTAAGGTTATCTGGGTGTCCACTTGAGGGATGTAATAAACTATTCCCTGCTGTGCATTTACGAAAGAGTTCAGTATTAATCTTGTTTCCATCAATCTTTATCATTGTATCCAAAAACTCAATAGATAGACTACTTATTTTGTGCGTCAGTCTTATATTTAAATCATTGTTGTTTAGTTTACACACAAAATGAGAAGCTTCTTCCTCTGAACCTTTCCAAATGATGAAAAGATCATCAATATATCTTAGCCATAAAATAGCCTGACTGGTTTCTGGATATTTTTCTTCATCTTTGAAAATATTCTCTTCCCACCAGCCTAAAAACAGGCAGGCAAAACTTGGAGCAAAGCAAGTGCCCATAGCAGTTCCGAGGATCTGCTGATAAAGGACCCCATTGAACAAAAAGAAATTGTTAGTCAGACAATATCTAATCATATCTATTAACATGTCAGTATGTGCCAAGTATTTCAGTGATCTAGCATCTAGAAAATGTCTGCAAGCTACAATACCCATATCATGGTCGATAATAATATACAGGGAATTAACATCTAAAGTTAGTAACAGGAAATCATCTTCCCAAACAATTCCTTCAAGTTTACCCAAGAAATCCTTGGTATCACGGACATAAGATGGAAGATTGACAACAAATTCCCTCAAAAAGTAATCAACGTATTTGGAGACATTTTTTAATACACTACCACATGAGGATACTATAGGTCTTCCTGGTGGATTAGTTCTATTTTTATGAATCTTGGGAAGAATGTACAACACTGGTAATTTGGGAAAATCTCTCTTGAGAAAACAATACTCTTCCCACAGTAATAAGCCTTTGTCTTTCCATTCCATAAGTAACTGCCAGATCCCCACAATACTGTCTGAATAACTTTCTTTGGTGGAGACCTTATAAAAATGTACATTGTTGAGTTGACACATAACTTCCTTAATGTATTTTTGTTTATCCATAAGTACTATATTGCCGCCCTTATCTGCAGGGCAGACAATAGTTTCTGTATCATTTGCCAAAGTTATAATGAAATCTTTTTGAGATTGAGTTAAGTTGTAATTACATTTGGATTTGAACCATGTTCTATGTCGGAATTGGATCAAATCTTTAACCACCAAATCATAAAATGTATCAATATTGTCATGGTTCATGATGGGAAAGAATGTGGATCTAGGTTTAAAGCCAGTGGGAACAGCCACATCATATGTGATATTTGAATCATCAAGAATTTGATAGATATTCCTGGTTGTAATAGACTCTGCAACATTATTCTCCAGTTCGTACAGTGCAATCAGAGAGTCCACATCACTAATATTAAGAGCATCATGGGAAACATCCCTCTGGGGACCTTCAACCCTCACATCGGGTGAGTTCTTTTGTTTAAACCATTTTCTCAATTTCAGTTTTCTAATAAATTTGAAAAAGTCAGTCCTGGTTTCAGCATAGTTAAATCGTTCTGTAGGACAGAAAGAGAGGCCTAAACATAGTGTAAATTTGTCACTGTCAGATAACACAAAGTTGGACAGATTTACAATAGTTTTATTCACCATATTGGCATCAATTATGTTAGATTGTTGGAGCTTCTTGTTATTCTTCCCACTTGCCCCATATCGAAATTTGTTCTTACTGCGGTTTCTGACTCTCTCTCGCCTCTTCTGATTCCGCCTCGTCTTCCTCTTCGGCCTGATGTCCTGCCTTTGTAATCGGAGCTCTGTCCATGCTGGTTCTTGGAAACTTGCCTGCCGCGTCGCAGCAGGCGATACTCGTCTAAAAAAGTTGCTGGTTTGCTGGTGACTCCTTCCATAGATTTCTCACTCTCAGTGGAGCTAGGGGTATCAGAATCTCTTGCACTTTCCACATCAGTTTCCAAAGAGGATTGTTTATCGTCCATAGAGAGACAAACAGGGGATGATTTAGATAAATGATCATATTTCCTATTAAAAGTCAGAATTCTTCCGCTTTCATAGTCCCCTATGTCTCTATGTAGTTTTGGTTGTTTCTTAATTTTGATTTCCTCCTCATATTTCTTTAATCTGATAGTCATGGTCTCCATGAATTTCAATATCAATATCATTTCCTTCTCAGGACGTAAGTCCAAATCATCTTTTAGTGTCTTAATATCCCCTAATAGGGTTTTCCGGTCCTGCCATGCGTATTTTATAAGTATCTGAAGCATGTGTCTGGAGCTCAAAGCTGAGTTTTCTGCCCATTCCTTTAACATCTCTGGATATATATATATATTAGGTATATGTGTATGTATATGTGTATATATCATTCTATGCTTAACATGTTCATAGATCATTGCATAGTTTCTATATAAGTTATTTGATTAGCTGCTTAAACTTTTTGGGCCTCATTTACAATATTTTGACGCAGGAAAGCACAGCAAGCCATCTTGCACTGCCCTGTATCAAACCAAAATGGCAGGAATGCACTGTATCTACATGATGTGGCACATTCTTGTTCTTTCACCCTGCGCTGGCGCACAAATTGCTGCCATGCGCCAATGCAGGCACCCTTATACCATGGTGCAAGGAAGCCAGCATTGCTGGTATGATTGTTTTTTGTGCAGGAATGGACACCTTCCAGCACTAAAACAATGACGAGAGGTGTTTTCCTCCTTCTATGTGTGCTGAAAAATGAGGCATATACACAAAGAGGAAAAAACAGGGAGAAACAAAGATATTTCTTCATGTTGCATCACCCTTTTGTCACCCCTGGGGTGGAATAGGCTTTTGGCGCATTTCCAGGTTTACAAAACATTTTGGATCTGGGTATGTGTCAAACAATGCAACTCCTAAAAGTCTGTGCTTATACGAAACAGCTTAAATCTGTGTGTGGCGTAATGCCCTGACCTACCGACTTCGGAGCTGGGGATAACCAGGTTTGCTTCTCAGCGTTGGCTCAACATCCTGTGAATCTGGGCAAATCACTTACTTTCCCTGTACTCACAATTCAGCACCTTGAGACTCTCACAGGTGATATGCCATGCTTTACAAATCCTGGATTTATTTATATTTTCCCAAACTATGTAATCATGCATTTATATATTAATTACTTTATTCCTACTGTACAAGAGGAAAAAAATACTCTCTTGAAAGCCTTACTCTGTCTCACTATCATTCTATACCTCTTTCAATCTATCCTCTATCTCCACTCACTGACTCGTTCCAAACCCATTCTATTATTATGATCTCAAAAATAACCTTTCTTAGACCTTTCCCTCCTCTCTACCTCCTGGCTCACCCCAAACCCCGGTTTACTACTATGATCTCCCAAACAACCCTACTAAATTCTCCCTCATTTATCTCTCCTCTAACTCATCCCAACCCCCCATTTTACTACTATGATCTCCCCAATCCCTTTCTACAGACTCTTCCTCCTCCATATCTCCTTTACTTACCCAAAACCTCATTTTACTATGATCTCCCAATTAACATTTCTGTAGTCTTCCCTCTATTATTCTATTCAGTACAACTAAGAGAATCACATATCCACCGTGCAAATTAATCTCATACCTCCCTATACTAAAACTAGTACTGTACTCCCATTCCCCTACACCTCGTCAGGGGTAGGAAGCGCTATAGAAATACAATTACAATTACAACTATCTTACACATTGCCTCTAAGTTAAGCCTGACTGTTCTGTGCTAAGCTACCAGTGCGTTGAGCACGGGTTAATTTGGTGTTTGCTTGTGCCTTACCCTGACGAGGACTGTCGTTGCTGCTTGTCCAGGGCTCACACACCAGTCAACTAGTAACCCAATTTCTAATAACACATAAAGGGAGTATATTGCTTTTAAAGGTGCATGCTTTTTTATTACTTATATAGTGCATTATTAGCTGCACATCCCTGGGAGGGTTTACAATGAAGGGTGCAGAGGAAGAGGAAGCAGGAAAGTGTGGCTACTGTTTCATGGGCAGTAGTTTACCTATCAGTGCAGAAGAGCTTTGGGTGATGCTTGTAGGGATGGTTGGAACAGCGAGACCTCCCTTATAGGTAGGAACAGTCATGCCACCCTGGTTTCTGATGAGGTCACTGGTATCTTAGTGCTAGATAAAAGCAGGTACATTCTTAGTTCATCATACTCCCTATCTATTCAGAAATCTCTTTCTTGTTTAAAAAAATGATGAGCTTGTGGTAGCCAGTTCCTTTTAGTTTTTGTATCTGTTTCTCATAAATTATGATATCATAAATGATGATGTTATAAATTAAAATGTGGCAGAAAGTAGGAAGGGTGTTGTGCAACCTTAAGTGCTGTCCCCACTACTATAACATTTGCTCTGTGAACTGTCGCAAGCTTCCTGTTAAATTCTGTCATATATTCTGTGTAGATGTTCCTCTAATTCCCCCAAAAAGTATGAGTTTGATGTTATTTTTGCCTCTCTGCCACAGCATGTGCCATTTTATTCCACTCCTTTAAATTATGCTCTAAGGGCCAGATGTATCAAACATTCACGTGATCACAAACGGCCCAATGGTATGTAACAAGTCCAGTTTGCAATTCGGTAACGTGTTACCGAATCGCTAATTGGATTTGCGACTACATACCAATTCGGTATTAGGAAGGGGCGTTTCAAGGGCGACCCTTCCTAATACCGAATCGCAGAGGTATGCATGATTGTTCTGTGACCGTGAATGCGGTCGCAGAACAATCACAGTTACCACCTACTTCAAGTAGGTGGTAACCCATTCACAAAGGGGAAAGTGTCCCCAAGGGACCCCTTCCCCTTTGTGATTGCATGCGAAAACGTTTTTTAAGAGCAGGCATTGGTCACACTTTTAATTTTTCATTTTTAAACGCATACCGTTTTCTTTTAAGGAAAACGGGTTTCATAAAAATTAAAAAAAAGATTGCTTTATTGAAAAGCAATCACAGACACAGTGGTCTGCTGAGCCCAGCAGGCCACCATCCCTGTGATTGAAGCCATTCGCAATGGCTCGCAAATTGCGACCTACCTCATGACCTATTGAGGTAGGTCCATTTGCGAGCCCTTGCAAATTGCAGTATGAAACTCCTGGAGTTTCATACATTCCAATAGCGATTACTCGCAAAAAATCGCAATTAGGTAATCGCTATTGGATAAAATGATACATCTGGCCCTTTCTGTGGGAAGAGAACACTGCTAGCAATCCACTTTGAAACAATTAGAGCCTCAGTTGAAACAATTCTACTTTCCATTGTGAAATTGTGTTTCTATTAGTGCATTGGGACTGATAGTAGAACAGCAATATTCAGGTAACTGCAAGTAAAGGATTGAATTTTAGTTTGAAGGTCTTCATAGACTTTTGGAAAGGTCTTCAGCAGTACTCTGGGTTTCAAAATTTACATTCGCTAGGGGTAAATATGCTTTTTTATAAGAAGCAGCAGTTATTAACTTCATAGAGGTTCAAAAAACCTCCATGTGTTTTAACTATGCTCTCCTGATCATTGTGCTTTGCATATTTCACATATTGTTTTGTCCCTCATGGCAGATTTACTTAGTTCCTGTAGAAAACAGCTCCAGAGAACTTTGAAACTGGACATGTGACGTAATTCTGTGAGAAAGCAGAGTTCATTGTGTGAATTAAGAAATTGCATGGACAATACTTGGAGTTGGTGTCTTGTGTGCCTATTACATACAAAGGCATACCTCATATACAGTTTCTAAGAAGAGGATGCATGGCTAATAGCCGATGGAGTGAGATGTGGCCTGCAGCAGCTCCCAGCAAGATCCCTGTATCTGACCCCATCATGGTGGTAATATCTACCCACGGGGGCCAGTGACCCTGGAGACTACTATTGACAGTGCTGGGGGACGCCCTCGCTATAGGGAGCATGAGAGGGGGCTGCCCATGATGACCTGATGCTTTTTTCATGGTGAGCCGCTCTCCGAAATGGCCAAGATGGCGACACCCCTGCCTGAGACTGCTAAGGGCTACCTCCTCTTCATGTTGGAGAGAGTGCTACAGAGCAGAAGGCCCTACCATGGGACTCTTGAGGCACCTGGCGCCATGATGGCTCACAAGGGGCACACTAGTTGATCATAGCCCCAAGCACACAAAAGGTGACTGTGATGTGGGCTGTGTAAGCCTAGTGGTGACTGAAATGGCGTCTCTCTGCGTCTGGTCCTGATTCAAACAGCATCCTGTTTTTACCTGGAGAAGAGAGTTGGGGAGCAGTATTAGCTGCCTGAAAGCCCTGAATGTGACTGGAACATTTGTGACAGCAAGGGGCCTGCTCAGTACCCAGAGCCCCCGGGTGGGCAGAAACCAACAGGGGTATGAGCTTTGTAGGCCATGGGGACTGGAAACTACTGCCTACTTGCTTAGCCTGTGCCCCTTGGCTCTAGGACGTCCTGACCACTCTGAGGCAGCCAGGCTGAGGCTGCCAGAACTCCTGGTGGGGGCCGCATAGTCATTGGTGGTCCTGTGAGAAACAGTGTGTGACTTACACATAATTTATGGCTGTTGCACTGAAGTAATTTGTTGTGAGAAGAGCGACGCAAGCCCTAGGAGAGCGACTGCCTGCACCTGCTTGGTAGCCACTGTTGTTCTTCCCAGGAAGCCTCTTGCTCTGCCCTGATGGCCCCCTTATGGCTGTTATGTTATGTTATGAGGATTTATAGAGCACATGGCTACCCAAAGGCCTCCCAGCGCTACACGAAAATGTTCAGAAAACACACTGGGGGCAACAATCAAAATAACCAAGTTTTAAGCAGACGATGAAAGGGCAATATGTGTCTGGTTAGTCGTAGGCCTATGGGCAGTGGGTTCCATAACTTAGCGCCAAGATAGGCCATGGAGCTTCCGCCCCATTTAGACTTTTTTATTAAAGGGATTATGGCCAGAGCCGCCAAAGAGGATCTGAGATGTCTAGCAGGATTGTGGAAGGAGGCAAGAGTTCGTAAAAGTGGGGGACCTTTGTTATGAAGGGCTCTGTGAATGCAACACAACATTTTAAATTTTATCCGTTGCTCAACTGGGAGCCAAGGCAGAGTAACTAGCGCTGATTTGGTTGATTCATGTCTCTGTATATTAAAAAGAAGGCGGGCGGCAGTGTTTTGAAGCACCTGTAGTTTTCTTTTAACATATTTCGCTCACCGAGGTATAAGGCATTACCATAACCCAGGCGAGAAATGAGTGCCTGGATGATGAGCCTCTTAGCAATGGGTGGCAGTATTTTAAACATCTTTCTGAGGAGTCTTAGGGTACCAAATCAGGTGGAACCAATTTTCATGGTTAGCCATGGGTCGAGCTATACTCCTAAGCTCTTGATGTATTCCTTAGGCGGGGGCAGTTCACCTAAGGAGTGAAGCACAGGAGAGATAGAGTTTGGCCAGAAAGATGGCCTAAGATCATGACCTCTGTCTTATCCCCATTTAACTTGAGTTTACATTCAGACATCCATTTGGACACTGCCCTTAGGCAAAAGGGAAGAGCTGTCTCTGATGAATTCTGCTCATTTGAGAAGGAGACTACCAGCTGGGTATCATCCACATATGAAACTAGTGAAAGACCATATGGCTCCACTAACTTTGTCCAATGGTGGCATATAGATGTTAAAGTAGGGCTAAGTGAAGAGCCTTGAGGCACTCCCCAGCTGCTATTAAAGCATCTGGAGAGGAATGAACGGTCTAGTACCGGAAACAATCTTGCCTCTAAAAAAGAGGAGAACCAGTCTCCCTCATTCTTTGAAGTAAAATGCTGTGATCCACACTGTCAGAGGCAGCACTGAGATCTAGAAGAATAATCGCTGACACCATCCCCTGATCAAGACGCTTCCTGACCTCCTCAGTAACTCCAATCAGAACTGATTCCATTCTGTGTAGAGGTCTAAAGGCAGTCTGGGAGGGATGCAGAATATTATTGTCATCAAGAAAATTGGAGAGATGCGTGTTCACATGTTTTTCCAATATCTTGGGGAGCCATGGGTCGAGCCATACTCCTAAGCTCTTGATGTATTCCTTAGGAGGGGGCAGTTCACCTAAGGAGTGAAGCACAGGAGAGATAGAGTTTGGCCAGAAAGATGGCCTAAGATCATGACCTCTGTCTTATCCCCATTTAACTTGAGTTTACATTCAGACATCCATTTGGACACTGCCCTTAGGCAAAGGGCAAGAGCTGTCTCTGATGAATTCTGCTCATTTGAGAAGGAGAGTACCAGCTGGGTATCATCCACATATGAAACTAGTGAAAGACCATATGGCTCCACTAACTTTGTCCAATGGTGGCATATAGATGTTAAAGTAGGGCTAAGTGAAGAGCCTTGAGGCACTCCCCAGCTGCTATTAAAGCATCTGGAGAGGAATGAACGGTCTAGTACCGGAAACAATCTTGCCTCTAAAAAAGAGGAGAACCAGTCTCCCTCATTCTTTGAAGTAAAATGCTGTGATCCACACTGTCAGAGGCAGCACTGAGATCTAGAAGAATAATCGCTGACACCATCCCCTGATCAAGACGCTTCCTGACCTCCTCAGTAACTCCAATCAGAACTGATTCCATTCTGTGTAGAGGTCTAAAGGCAGTCTGGGAGGGATGCAGAATATTATTGTCATCAAGAAAATTGGAGAGATGCGTGTTCACATGTTTTTCCAATATCTTGGGGAGCCATGGGTCGAGCCATACTCCTAAGCTCTTGATGTATTCCTTAGGAGGGGGCAGTTCACCTAAGGAGTGAAGCACAGGAGAGATAGAGTTTGGCCAGAAAGATGGCCTAAGATCATGACCTCTGTCTTATCCCCATTTAACTTGAGTTTACATTCAGACATCCATTTGGACACTGCCCTTAGGCAAGGGGCAAGAGCTGTCTCTGATGAATTCTGCTCATTTGAGAAGGAGACTACCAGCTGGGTATCATCCACATATGAAACTAGTGAAAGACCATATGGCTCCACTAACTTTGCCAATGGTAGCATATAGATGTTAAAGTAGGGCTAAGCGAAGAGCCTTGAGGCACTCCCCAGCTGCTATTAAAGCATCTAGAGAGGAACGAACAGTCTAGTACTGGAAATGATCTTGCCTCTAAAAAAGAGGAGAACCAGTTTCCCTCATTCTTTGAAGTAAAATGCTGTGATCCACACTGTCAAAGGCAGCACTGAGATCTAGAAGAATAATCGCTGACACCATCCCATGATCAAGATGCTTCCTGACCTCCTCAGTAACTCCAATCAGAGCTGATTCCGTGCTGTGTAGAGGTCTAAAGGCAGTCTGGGAGGGAAGCAGAATATTATTGTCGTCAAGAAAATTGGAGAGATGCGTGTTCACATGTTTTTCCAATATCTTGGAGAGAGCTGGCAGCAAGGAAATGGGCCTGTAATTATTAAGCACGGATGCATCTAGGTTGGGTTTCTTGAGCACGGGTTTCACTATAGCATGTTTCCACTGATAGGGAATAATACTGCTGGACAACAACAGATTCAACATATGAACTATAACGGATGAACCCAATGCAAAAATAGTGGGAGGTGCTGGGTCTAGGGGGGAAGTAGATTTAAGAGAATCTAGTAATGTTGCAACTAGTTCCGAGGAGAGAGGCGGAAATTGCGAGAGCGCTGCTGTGCAGATTATACCTTCCTCCTTAAGAGTATGGGAACTGTGAGTGCCACTCGGGAAGGTCGACTAAATGTCTAAGATTGTTTGCTGAAAAAATTATCCCAAATTGTTGCCGTGTTTATGAGATGCTTCCACTGAATCTATATAGGAGTGAGAGTGGTCAATTTCTCTTAATAGCTGAAAAATCTTTTTAGTAGAGTTAGAGCTCTGTTCTATTTTAGTAGAATAATAAATGCTTTGTGCTGATTTAATTTCTGCATGAAACAATCTAATGGCCTTCCCGTATTCAACTTTCAGTGAGGTCTCATAAGTATTTCTCCATCTTCGTTCCAAACGTTTACAGCCCCTCTTTAATAGATGTAGGTGGGGAGCGAACCAAGGGGCACTTTTTTTTAGATGTCCTCTTGACCTTGAGGTATAGGGGAGGACAATATCTAGACTTTTGGTAATCCAGTTGTTAAATAGCTCTAGGGAACAAGTCATGTTCCCCCTAAAGGCAGGTTTCCAGCTCTCTAAAGTGCTTATCCATTCTTTAGCATTGAGTGTATGCCAGCGCCTATAAGGCTGAGTTACAATTTTGGAGGTTTGCTTGCTACCGAAGTAGGCAGGTTAAGAGTAATTAAGAAATGGTCTGACCAGGGCAAAAAGAAGGGGGCAAGGCGGTTAGACCAGCAGCATTACTAAAAACTAGGTCGATAGTGTGACCTTTATTATGTGTTGGGCCTCTGACCAATTGTATTAGGTCCAGGGCGGCCATATCAGACAAAAATCATTTACCCACAGCATTGTCGTGATTCTATGCATGAATATTAAATTCACCAAGAATATTGAAATTTGGCTTGTTGCAGGTCAATTCATCAACCTGTTCCAGGAATAATATTAAAAAACTGTTGCGCTGGGCCAGGAACCAGTGGTATGAAGCATGCAGAAACATGGTGGTCTCCCTGAGATGATGCACATTGTAATGTGGTGAGCTGCACATTCCTAGGGATTTTCATTGACTGGGGTTGTGCTTCCCTGCCCCTTGAGACCTTTCCTAACCTGTCCACTGGGACTGCCGTGGTCCCAGCCTCACTGGTGGTGGCAGGGGCCCGAGAATTGTTATTTGTGTGGCCATTTCTTTGATGCATCCGGGGTCCCCTTGAGACTACTGATGTACTGGCCCATGTCCCCATCACCTAATAACTGAGGGTCCCATAGGATTGCTCTGCTCAACTATGAGACTGTTCTATGTGCAGACCTGCACTGTGGCCCACTGTGCTTCGGTCGTAGCAGACTGCCGGAAAAAGTGCCTGTGACACAGCAGCTGTGGGGGCATACACTTCCAGAGGTGTGAGGGGGCCCCACCTACTGTTCCCTCTTGTAGGTGCTGCCGTGGGTCTTGTGTGGGTCAAATCTGGAGAGTCTTTTTGCTTTGATACTCCTTACAAGCAGCTTCTGGATCGTGACCTTACAAAGGGTCGCCAGTGCAGGTTAAGACAGTGGGGATCCATACCTTCATTGAGCACTGTTAGTGGCTGGCATCCGGCTTTGGTTTTCTATGGTTTCGTTTCTTCCTTCCCTTTCTCACCTGCCATTATGCTGCACCCTGGCCATGGGAAAGGGACCCAAGGTTCAGGCCCTGAAAAATCTCTTGTGACTAGTGAAGAGACCATCTCAACCACAGAATCAGTAGTGGTCCCGAACGAAAAGTTGGACTCTTGACCACAGAATAGATATGGTGGTGGAAGATCTTGGTCTCCTGGGGGCTGATCACCATATGTTGGGAGAACATATCACCACTACTGACCTTACCTTTTAGGAACTGGTCCCCATAATGGATGATCTAAAAGCCCAGATGGATGAGGTGGTAGGCCATGTTCTTCAGGCTAGAATGGAAGACTTGGATGGTAATGCTCACAGGAACAATATCTGAGTTGTGGGAATGCCCGAGGGATTGGAGGGCACAGATATGGTGTGGTGGCCTTTCTTGAATAACAGTTGTGTACGAGAGTGGTACCAAAGGGCTTATCCCCCCCTTCTTCGAGCTGGAAAGAGCCCATAGAGTGCCAGCCCACCCACCACCTCCTGGAGTAGGTAGACCCATTGTGGCATGCCTTCTACATTTGAGGGACAGAGACCTTGGAGAGTTGTTGGTCAATGACAGTAAAGTGATGCTCTTCCCAGATTTCACACTTGCGGTCCAGCGACAGCGGGCATCTTTTCTGAAAGCCAAGTGCAAGCGCAGGGACCTTGACATCAAATATGCTATGCTATACCCTTCAAGATTGTGGGTTGTCACTGACCAAGGCACAAAATTCTATTTAGAACCCTGCAAGGTGTGGGCGTGGCTTGACTTGAATACTGAAGCTTGGGGCATAATCAACACCCTTGCAATCGACCCCAGAACAGGCAGCAATAGAGTGGGGCGCCCACGATGGACCAGGTACACAGAGACCACCAGAGTGTTATGAAAGCTGCATCTAAACTTACAGTGTCTATCACTGAGTGGTGCTCGTCCAAAATGGGGCCTACATCTAGTGGTCCTGACTCAGGCTCGGAATCCGAGTCTACTCTCAATACAAACCAGAATTGGGATCGATCTGAGGTCACTCCACAGAAAGGGGACAGTGTTCATTGACATTTAATCTTGTTAAGTGCCTCTGTGCCTTATGCCCAGCTCTCTCTTTCCCTCCTTATGTTTCTGGGAGGGAGGCTGTTAACCTTCCCCCACTGCTTGCTGGGGCATTCCCCCACTTATCAAGGGCCTTGAGGGTGTGCTCCTTCTATCCATGGTTGTGAGCAGGGGAACTGTGTCTCGCTTCCATTACCCCTTAAATTAAGGCTGCAGGTGTAGTTTTGACCTCCAGATTTGTTTAGTTGTCTCTTTCAGTTTTAATGGGGGGTTGTTTCCTTGCTGTTTTGGGGATGGGATATTGCACTGCTTTGTTGTTTGTGTGGGCTTCTGGGGGTGTTACGGCTGGCTGCTCCTTTATCTTCTGGCCTAGGCGTCGACCTACAGCCCTCTCCTATTAGTTCTGTGCCCTATGGGTTATGTTTGGTTTGTAATGTTGATTGATGGGGAATGCTTGACATAATTACAAACTCCTGTCCTGGAAGGTCCGGGGTCTGCTTAGAATGGTCAAGCATTACAAAGTATTAGCATTTCTGAATCAGAGGGTGATCCATGTAGCAGGAAATCCACTTAAATGCCAAGAAAGGGGCTGCCTTCTGCAAAAGGTGGCAGACACAAGGTATTTACACCACATACTTGAGTTTCACCCAGGGAACCTGATATGGGTGAAACCAATCATTCCATTTTAACTTACCATAGCACCATAAACACGTAGGGGCGCTACTCTGTCTTGATCGGAAGATTGGATGGTCAGGATATTACTTTTGTCAATGTTTATGCCCCCCTATATTTTGACCAATCTTTGTTTTATGATGCGTTGTTCCAGGTCCCTCTGTTGCCCCATACGTTTATTATTGATAGCGATTTTAACTGTGTGTCCAACACTGACCTAGATCAAACTCATCCCCCGCTCCGAGATTCCCCGAATGGCTGCTTGGCTGCTTGGCTTGGAAGTTCTCTTCCTGGTAGGGTCACTGAGGCCTGGTGGACAGATGGTGGCATCGCCTCCAGCAGGTTCGAGACTACTCCTTCCATTTGATCATGAATACACTACATGTGCACTGCATGTACACCTTGACATATACATGTTGGATATCCTATGGGCCATCATAGCCTTTGAAAACTTAACCCAAACCATCTCTGAAGTAATCCTCTGTTGATGACATTATATTGGGGTGGGACGGGTACCTGTATTCCTAGTTGACATCTGAAGGCAGCACACCTTGAAGAGTCTGCATTCAGTGAGATAGTTAGAAAAGGTATCCAAAAACGTTTTTGATGATAACGCTGGCTCCGATTCCTCTCCTCTCCACTCGTGGAGTGGGAGGCCTTTAAGATTGTTATTCAGGGGAGCTGTTTATTGGAAAATGCAGGAAGACTCTCTTGAGTGATATAGGTGTGCACAAACGGGCTCTTAGGGATCTTGTGTGCCTTCGCCCTGAGGGGCCAGACTTGCAGCAAGAGCTGGTAGAGACAAAAGAGAGAGTGGCCTAACATGTGGAGTGCCTTAAAATTTGTGCTCACAAATCTATAATGGTCAGGGTGCATGCTGAGAGAGACAGGTCTGGCCCCTTGCTCTCTTGGTTGGCTAACCCCTCTCACAGCAGTTCACCAATTTTGGAATTGATAACACCGGACAGCACCCACCAATATTCGGAGGAGGACATAAACCATTACTTTGAGGATTTCTATTCTTAAATTTAAGCGGCTCAGTAGGTGCCATGGGACTGCACCATTCATGAATGGTTGACTGACTTGCTGTCTAGTGGGTTGACGGAGGAGATGATAGATGCATTATGGAGAAAGAAGTCTGAATGAGTTCTGACGCATGACCCATGGGAAGCATCCGGGGACTGATCGTCTCCGGGTGGAATTTTATGCTGCTTACCTGGATCTCCTTGGCCACTACTTGGTGGCCTTATTCTATCACACCCTTACTGCTAAAATGCTGCCCCCACCCTGTGAGAGGCCCTAATTGTCCCTCTGCTCACACCATGGAAGCCTGCTATGGACATGACAGCATACTGTCCTTTGTCAATGTTAAACATTGACTATAAGATCCTTTATGGAATACTGGTGTAAAGTTTACTTCCCCATATGTCTTGTTGATTCATGATGACCAGTCCAGATTCATACCAGGACATTTTACGGTTCTTAATGTTCAACGGCTACTGACGATTCTGAGGGAGGGTCCGCACCTGCTGGAATGGGTTAGATGCATGTCCGGGGACAGTGTGATGACATTCAACAGCACCCATTGGAGCTTCTGTCACACTGTCATGCTTCAGATGGGATTGGGGCACCGTTTTGTTTCCTAGACCTTTCTATTGTATGCAGACCCTGTTGTCCACATCTGTACTTGTTGCACTATCTCAAGGTAGCGTAGAGTGCCCCCCGTCAGGATTATCCACTGTACCCTTTACTATTTGTCCTTATGGTGGAGCCGTTGACTTGCAAAGCGCACATCACGCTTCCCTTTACGGTATTCAGACCCGTGATGTGTATTATTTTATTTCCCTCTATGCAGATGATATGGTGTTTCACCTGCATGACCTATGCACAGAGTCTAAAAGGTGGGCACATCTCCTTACGGCAATTGGAGGCATTTGGCCTCCATGTGAACAGGCTGAACACCCAATCCAAGGGGAGAGAGGGGAAGCCCGGACATGAGTTACATGCATTGGGACCTGACTGTGGTGCAGTACCTTGGGTCAGAATCGATTAAACTCTCCTCAATCTCTCAGAGGGCAATATAGGAATGGAAGTGAAAGCCATGCATGCGAGTCTGGGGTTTTGGAAGACTCTGCTCCTATCGGTGGCCAATCAAATTGCTGTGGCAAAGATGGTAGAGCTGCTTCATCTTTTGTACTTTTTTGTGGTGCTCCTGCTGTTGATTCTATGCGATACACTCAGGGACCTAGATTCCATTCTTATTATCTCATTTGGAATTAGGGACTGCGATGAATCACTTTGACCAAACTGCAGCGGGCAGCCACTGACCGGGGATTAATGTCCCTGGAGTCTTTTGTTATTATTTAGTAACACAACTGCAATGGTGCATGAGCTGATTTCCTCAGAGTGAAGCTCTAGGGATGCTGAGATTACCAGAGCCTCAAAATTCATGGCAATTATAGACCCTTATACTCAATCTGTGGTGGGCCACCCACGTGAATCGACATGACCTGACAGTATTTAGGAGCTGTTCGATAAGGGTGCTTGGTCATGTGAGAATGCGGTCCCCATACTCTCCAGATCTTCCACCGCAGGCATTAGTTGTGCAATTACATGGGACAGACGAGGGATGCCTACTTGATTGGGAGGCAGTGGCTCCTGGATACTGTGGGAGTATTATCCACTGATGGTATGCTGCAGCCATTTGCTGACTTATGTGCAGAATTTGACATCCCAGCAGGTCAGTTTCTAAGTAACTGCAGCAGTGCACATGGTCTTGGAGTATGGTGTTGAACCCAAACTACTACATAGTTGTTACTTCTTATGTGACACCGCTAACACCCGCGGACTGGTCTCGGGAATATACAACATCCTGCAAGTGGATGTTTGACCCTCCCTTGTGGTATTGTGAGACCACTGGGAGACTGACCTGGGAACCCCCTTCACAAATGTGGACTGGATTAAAATGTGGGAGGTGGCACCTAAGATCTCCTGGAATGCCAGTTTCAGACTCATGCATTTTTACGTCCTCAACAGGGCATACCTTATGCCCCTGAAGCTTAGCATGTATTTTGCACTGACCTGCCTGATTACTTGCACTACCTAGGTGCACTATCCTTCATATGCTCCGGGGGTGCCCTAGATTGACCTCTTATTGGGTTGAACTGGTGCACCTGTAGGCTGCGACTATGGCTCGTGTCCTAACCTCCATACCCTGGCTCTGTCTCCAAAGCCTTTACCCTCGACTTGCTAAACACAAGGTCACCATTCAAATCATTTACCTAGCTTTAGTACTTGACAAGCATGGAATTATAATGCACTAAGCATGCTGAGGGTCCCCGATTATAGGCCTGGAGAACGAATGTCTAGAGATGGGTGACATGGGAAAGGATTAATTTACTTCGAGAGGAACACAAGGGTAGGAGGCCCATGACAATTTCATGGGCATGGGACACCGTATTGGCTGACTTCCAAGGGAATGAGAGGGAGAGTACAGGAGATGTTTCTCACTAAGGACTACATGTGAGGTATACCTGGCATTTTTCGGGCCCTGATGAGGTGGTACTAGGATATCGTGGTTGTGTTATTGATCCCCTAGTATTGATAATGGACACTGGGGATGAATATGGGTCGTGAGGCGCTAGGAGGGGGCTGCTTTACTACTATATTGTCTTCAGAATTCTTAAAGATCGGTGTGGGGGGTAGATTGCCACAAACTGTGGTGGGAGGGAAGTGGAAGATTGTTCTTTTTGTTAATTTTTTATGTATTCTTTGTTATGTTTGATTAGAGCTATTTGTGATTACTATTGTTGGATCCCACTATGAACTGACCCCACTGTAAACATTAGTTTGGGATGTTCCCATGTTATGTTGCTTTATATGTTACTGCTTCTCTCTAGTGACTGCAACCTTATTACTGAATCCTTTGCCGTGAATGATCTTTATTGTATTCTTGTTTATTTTTTTATTAGACATGCAATAATAGTGATGATTTATGTGTATAACAATAAAAATCTTTCTACAAACAATTTACAGTTTTTAAGGAGATGACCCCTTATACTTCATACACATACCAGGGGACTTCAACCTACAAGCCCAAGTAAACAAATCTTTTAAATATGGGACCTCTAGCATCTGTCTCCATCCACATCCGCTCAACACATGTGAGTCAGAATCCTTTAGGTAGGTTAAAGGCCCCTGGTGTGTTGCTACAGAGACTATTTTTGCAACCTGTTGTATTATTTAACAACACTGAGTCCTGATGATGGTCTGGCGGACCTCTGACTGCCACTACAGACCGAAACATCGACATTACCTTCTCACTTGACAAGCCGAACTGAAGGTTCATGTTATTGCTTGAACTGGGACTGAAAAAGAGGCAATTATTATGCAGAACTGTGTCATGAGGAGGGTTATAATCCCTTCCTGGATCTGCAGTTGGGGTTTAATCTTATTATCTAGAGGGGTTATATACAGTGTTGTTTATGAAATGGACATTCAGTGGAATTGTTGTACATTTTTTTTTAACTTCCAGAATCCTATTGACTAATATATTGGAACAGTACGGAGTTGTCTTATTCATTAATTGAGGACTGGATAATATGTATGCATACTATAGCTAAATAATTCCTCTAGGAGCATTTTTAAGTGAGACATTGTCTATACCCAGTTCCTAGGGGAATACTGGGTTGCCCCTAAGTGTGTTCATTCACTTTTAAAAGTGGCATTTTCAAGCATACAATTTCAAAACCAACTTTACCAAAATATGAATCTTTAAATTGAGAGTTCATTGACCCCAAACTCCATATTTCTATCTGCACCTAATATGGAAACTGCACTTAAAAGATATATAAAGGCAGCCCCCATGTTAATCTATAAGAGAGATAGGCCGTGCAACAGTGAAAACGGAATTTGGCAATGTTTCACTGTTAGGACAAATAAAACACATCAGTACATGTCCCACCTTTAATATACATTGCACCATGCCTATGGGGCTACCTAGGCCCTATCTTAGTGGTGCCTTATATGTATAATAACAAGAATTTGCAATGCAATGGGTCTCACATTTGCTCGAGTTGGAGTGATTAGCGTTGTAAACTCCTAACTGAACTTTTATTGCCACATAAATTGAAAATGAAAAGTAAAACAGTTTCAGATAAGCAAGCCGATTCAAAGCACCACAGCATGAGTGTGAAGGAGACACACAAAATGAAAACGAAGTTTGCTTGTAGTTAAAAATATTGGGAAATGTGCAATTATCCTTGTAACAGGGTCGATGGCCAAGGCGGTAACCAAAGCACCCCAAGGAGGGACAAACATAAAGCATTTACCAATGATAACAAAGGATTTTTGAAGGGCAAGCCAATGAACTAGTGATAGTGATGGGCGTGAGGTGCGTGTGGATAAAAGCCCAAATAGATAGCAACACGTTGGAAAAGCAGCACTTGCGTTCTGCTATGCTCGACCTAAAAAGAGAAAGTTTAAGCCTTGCAAGGGAGTACACTTGCAGGTGGAATTGGCATTTTAAAAATGCACACACAAACACTGCAGTGGCAGGTCTGAGCCATGTTTGCGGGCTACTCCTGTGGGTGGCACAACCAGTGTTGCAGACTCACTAGCAGCATTTGATTTACAGGCCCTGGGCACCTCTAGTGCACTTTACTAGGGACTTACTAGTAAATCAAATGTGCCAATCATGGAAAGCCAATTACACACACAATTTACACAGGGAGCACTTGCACTTTAGCACTGGTTAGCAGTGGTAAATTGCCCAGAGTACCAAAAACTGAAAAAACAGAGTCCTGCACACAGTCAAAACACAGAAAGCTGAGGCAAAAAGGCAAGGGAGACTACGCCAAGGATGCCAGGGCTGACAATTTATTTGTGATACAAGCCACTTTGAACTATATGCTTGCTTCAGAAGGGAACCAATTAAACTCACTTAAAACCAGAAAATAAGATCATATTTTCAATTTCCAGATAAGCATTACTGTTGCTAAAAAGGATATGAGGGATCCTATAAATAGTTCATATCTAGTTAACACCAGGTACTCAACATCGGAAGACATTGAGTTGAAGAGAAAATGTGAGCTTCTTCTGTGCATGAAATGAATGTTACTTTTTTACTTCTACATGTTCGATACGTGAAATACTGATGCAAGTCGATCCTCATTACCAGTTATTTTTTGTTCAGTAGAGAAGCGTAACTGACTCTCTGTAGAAGTTTGAGCTGCGATAGTGCTCTCACTTCTGCATTTCCATGATTGGATTTCGAAAGAACTAAAGAACTGATCCAAAAAATTAAAGGAACTCCACTAGGCACACTGCAGTTTAGAAGCAAGAGACCTCACACATCCATTGGATGTCATGCTTCACCATAGGGCATGCTCCTCGTCAGTCAGTTGTCAGTCTCTCGTAAGTCCTCGGCTATCCCCAGCGACCTAAAAAACTACTGACTGATCCCCCTACTCCTCTTCACCACCAAATCACTTGAGAAAGCCATCAACCAACAGCTCACCAAATACCTGGAACTCAACCAACTTCTCCACACCTCACAATCTGGATTCCGTACCAGCCACAACACCAAGACCGAACTGATCACCACCACAGGCGACACCAGATCTCTCTTTGACTGCAGGAAAACCATGGTCCTGATCCTCCTTGATCTCTCCTCTGCATTTGACACCATCTCTCACCACACTCTCATCAACAGACTCCACAGCACTGGCATACAGCAAAACACCCTCAAATGGATCACCTCTTTTCTCTTAGGATGCACACAAAGCATTCAACTGCCTTCCTTCTCCTTCACATCCAAGGACATCACCAGTAGTATACCCCAAGGATCCTCCCTCAGCTCCACCCTATTCAACATGTACATGATCCCCCTTGCAGACATCATCAGATCCCACAGCCTCAATATAATCTCCTATGCCGACAACACTCCACTCATCCTCTCACTCACTGATGGCCCACCCAAAGCAACTTCCACAGTGCCATGACAGATGTAACCAAATGGATGAGAGACAGCTAGCAGCGTCAAGCTTAACTCTGACAAAGCAGAAGTACTGATCTTTGGAAAGAACACCTCTGTATGGGACCACAGCTGGTAGCCAGCAGAACTCGGACCTACACCCTTACCAACAGACCATGCACACAACCTCGGAATCATCCTCGGCAACCAACTGACAAAGAAACAACAAGTCAGTGCAGTCCCCTCTTCATGCTTCCACACCCTCTGCATGCTGTGCAGAATCTTCAGATGGATCCCTATCAATACCAGAAAGACAGCCACACAGGCCCTCATCATCAGCTGCCTAGGCTACTGCAATGCTCTCTGCACCAGAATATCCATCCAACTCCTCAAAGGACTCCAGACCATTCAGAACACTGGAGCCAGACTCATCCTGAGCCTCCCCAAATGGACACACATCACCCCCCACCTCAGAGACGTCCACTGGCTCCACATCCAGATGAGATGTCAGTTCAAGACTTTCGTGCATGCCTACAAAGCACTACACAACCAAGGACCATCTTACATCAACCATTGACTGATTGAATGACACCTGCACTTCACCTCACTCACCCTCACACACACTCCCCGCATCCATCATAGCTGAACTGGGGATGCTCCTTCTCCTACATCACCGCCAATGCCCTAACCCTTCAACTCTGAACAGCACCCTCCCTGACAGAGTTGAGAAAAAAGCTCAAGACCTGGCTTTTCAACCTAAGTGCCCAGATACCCCCACGGGTGACAGTGTGTGCTCTACAAATACCGACTGATTGATATTACATATGCTGAAGAAAGGTCTTCCTTTGCCTCCAGCTTCAGTGAGATACACAGCTGTACACCACTGTTAGACTTTTCATCCTTGGCGTGGTCTCCCTTAACTTTTTGCCTCTGTTCCCCAGGTTATTGATGTGTGCTGGACTCTGATTTTGCTGTTTTTATTACTCTGGGCACTTTACCACTGCTAACCAGTGCTAAAGTGCAAGTGCTCCTGTTTAAAATGTGTATGTAATTGGTTTTCCATGATTGGCATATTTGTTTTACTGTTAAGTCCCTAGTAAAGTGCACTAGAGGTGCCCAGGGCCTGTAAATCAAATGTTACTAGTGGGCCTGCAGCACTGGTTGTGCCACCCACACAAGTAACCCTGTAATCATGTCTCAGACCTGTCACTGCAGTGTCTGTGTGGGTATTGTTACACTGTAAATTCGACTTGGCAAGTGCACCCACTTGCCAGGCCTAAACCTTCCCTTTTCTTACATGTAAGGCACCCCTAAGGTAGGCCCTAGGTAGCCCCAAGGGCAGGGTGCCGTGTATGGATAAGGTAGGACATATAGGGGGTTATTACAACTTTGGAGGAGGTGTTAATCCGTCCCAAAAGTGATAGTAAAGTGACAGATATACCACCAGCCCTATTACGAGTCCATTATATCCTATGGAACTCGTAATACGGCTGGTGGTATATCCGTCACTTTACCGTCACTTTTGGGACGGATTAACACCTCCTCCAAAGTTGTAATAACCCCCATAGTAATGTGGTCCTGACAGTGAAATACGGCCAACTTCGTTTTTCACTGTTGCAAGGCCTGTCTCTCTCATAGGATAACATGGGGGCTACCTTTAAATATGATTAAAGTGTAGATTCCCCTAGAGAGTAGATGGACATGTGGAGTTTGGGGTCCCTGAAATCACAATTTAAAAATACATCTTTTAGTAAAGTTGATTTTAAGATTGTGCGTTTGAAAATGCCACTTTTAGAAAGTGAGCATTTTTTTGCTTGAACCATTCTGTGACTCTGCCGTGTTTGTGGATTCCCTGTCTGGGTCAGTTTGACAGTTGGGTTGTTTTTCACCTCACACTAGACAGTGACACAAAGGGAGTTGGGGTGTAACCTGCATTTCCTGATTAGCCATCTCTGCTAGGAGGGAGGGGTGGAGTGGTCACTCTCATCTGAAAGGACTGTGCCTGCCTCTGACAATGCAGACTCCAACCCCCTGGTGTGTGTCTGAGGCCTTGCCTGGGCAAGGCAGGATTTCACAAGTAGGTGTGAGTCCCCTTTGAAGAAAGGTGACTTCAAAGACTAAAATGGGTATAAGAAGGGCACCCAAATCTACAGACTTCAGAGAAACACTTCTGGAACCAAGAGGAACCTCTGCCTGGAGAAGAGCTGATAGCTGAGGAAGAAGTGCTGCCCTGCCTGTGACTGTGCTTTGTGGAGCTTTCCTGCAGTGCTGCTTCTGCCAGAGTAAGAGGGCAATGACTGGACTTTGTGTGCCCTCCATCTTGTGAAGAAATCCCCAAGGGCTTGAATTAGAGCTTGCCTCCTGTTGTTTGAAGTCTCAGGGACAACAAAGACTACTCTCTGCCAGCACCTGGAGTCTCTGGAGAGACTCCTGCTCTGACAAGTGGTGCCCTATCCAGTCCCTGGGCCCTTGAAAGGAAAGCTCGTGGAAATCCAAGGAAATCGTCTTAGGACGACTTCGGACCAATGCCACTGCTGGATCCGGTGACACTGCCTGCACCCGGCGCTGTGACCTTCGCTGGAACGCAACGCTCTTCGCAGGCCCGACGCCGCTGCAGCCTCGCTGAAGTCTACGACTCTGTGGAAGTCGCTGCACCATGTCATGACCGACACCGCTCGAAGTGCGCGGATTCAACGTTTCGCACAGACGCCGCGATCCCGGACTTCGTGCACCGGCTTGTTTTCACTCTTCACCAAAGGTACTGTACTTGGGGGTCTACGCGACTCCGTGTCCAGTGCCGCTGGTATCGGCTTGTTGGGAACGACTCCGTCACGACGCCGTGTTAACACCTCATCGAAGCATTTTTGTTTCTAAGCGCTATTTTTTAGTCTAATCTTTAAAAATTCATAACTTGACTTGTGTATGTTGGATTTTTGTCATTTTGGTCTTGTTTTGTTTAGATAAATATTTCCTGCGTTTCTAAATTGGTGTTGTGTCATTTTGTAGTGTTTTAATTAAGTTACTGTGTGTGTTGGTACAAATACTTTACACCTAGCACTCTGAAGTTAAGCCTTCTGCTCTGCCAAGCTACCAAGGGGTTAAGCAGGGGTTAGCTGAGGGTGATTCTCTTTTACCCTGACTAGAGTGACGGTCCTTGCTTGAACAGGGGGTAACCTGACTGTCAACCAAAGACCCCATTTCTAACAACCACTTAATAACTTCATGTTTAGACTATGGTACTGGTTTATCTGTGCCTACCAAGCTATTGCCTACACAAAAGTCACAATGTGGCCTCATGCCTCATCCTCAAACTTTCACAGACTTTCATGGTGTCCACTTATCTTAAAACCCTTCAGTGGCTCCCTATAAAAAAGTGTATATTTTAGACATATAGAGCAATTCGTGAAATAGGACCTATGTACCTAGGAAATATTTTTTACTTCTGTCTCCCAGTCGTAACCTCTGATCATCATCCCAAAGAATTTGTGCAGATCCCCAACTAAGGCAGAGTGGGTCGTGGTGGCCTTATCTTTTCTTACCTCATGGCTGTCCTCTTGAACATGCTTCCGTTAAGTCTCAAATGTCTATCCAACAATCTTATGTTTCACAAAAAGTTTTTAAAAAACATTTTGTAACCAGCCTCCTAAACAGCTGTTTATCCTCCCTCTAGTGCCAGGACATCCCAAGGATACAAAAAAATGTAATACAGCCATGTTCATAAAATGTGTCTTTCTTTTCCATTGTTTAAAGCAGACAGGATAAACACAGATGACTCAAAAGTTAGGAACGTTACCTTATGTGGCTTGCAAACGTGAGAGGGCTAGAAAAGAGAGGTTGATGGAAGCAGGCTGGAAGTCTATGGCAGACTCAAAGAAAATCAGCAGCTGCTGCAAAAAGAGTGGCTGGCAGCTGCAAATGGTGATTGGAAGTGGTTGAGGCTGAAAGTCTTTTGCAGTGGGGTGTCATGGTGAGCAAAAGAACGTAGGATTTAACCCAGATCTGTGACTGAGATGAGTGTTTGGAAAGTTTCAACACTCCGTCCATCATCCTTTAATTTTGCTAAAGTTGCCCTATGTGGCGAGGGTATGCCCAGACGTGGGTCCCTTGCTCACTGTGCCACTGGATTCAAGCTGGCCCGCTGATGAGGAGTGATACCCCGAAACCGGTCCCATAATACTTGTTTCAGGTCCAGGGAGGACCTAGCCTGGCAGTTCAGGTTGGACTGTTCCCATGTGGAGCAGGGTCCAGCCTGATTTGCATATCGCTGCGCCTAAACTGGGTGGCATGGTGGGGAATCGAACAATGGATTTTAATCTAGATCTGTGACTGGGTAAGAGTATTTGAAAAGTTTCAGTACTCTCTCCATCATACTTTTGTGTTGGTAAAGTTGCCCTATGTGGCCAGGGTAAGCCCAGGTGCGAGTCCCTTGCTCACTATGCCACTGGATTCAAGCTAGTCTGGCTGATGAGGAGTGATAACCCAAAACCGGTCCCAGGATGCATGATTCTGGTCCAGGGAGGATCTGGCTTGGCAATTCGGGCTGGACTGCCGTAATGGGGTGCAGGGTCAAGACTGATTTGCATATGGCTGTGCCCAAACTGGGGTGACATGTTGAGCAAAAGAATGATGGATTTAACCCAGCACCCTTTGGTGTTTTGGTATTGCTGTGGCAAGCCAGAAGAAAACATCTGTCTACAAATAGGCCTGGAGGTGTGAAGGCTTCAATAAACAAGAGCACATTTTGATGTAATGAACTCCCCTTGATGGCTGAGTGGTCCTAATATAATTTAAAAAAAACTTAAATAAGACATGCTGCTACATAAAAGGCGCTTTTCCGGTGGAGTCAGATGGGTTTCACTGATGATGGATGACAGAGCGTGGCCTATATTAAGATGGTAAAGAACCATAGCCTACAGCTCAATTCAGATGACTGCTTCCATTAGAAATCGTTTTGTTATTCTGAACTGTGCCAGTTGACACCAGGCATTCCTCATCTTGTGCATGACATGAGCTCTGAAGCTGAGATCAATACCTATTTTGAAATCCAGGACTTGAGGCTGTCAGTGAGTCAAGCAGTGAGGACATCCAGATTCTGATTGAAGAACAAGCCTTTTACCTGTTGTCTTTTGTAGTCACTGCCAATTAACACAATTTCTGTTTTGGTAGGGTTCTGTTGGAAATAGACCTTGGACCTCAAATGCTTAGTTTGTATTCAGGTAGAGGTGTTCTTCATTTATCTACTGGTGGATTCGGACACGCTTGTTGGCCAGCAGGACTCCTGGAAGCTCAATAGGCATACTTTAGTTCCTGGAAGGATGTTTGAGCAGGATGCATGAACACAGTTCACTATTGTCTTTGGCCAATAGTCCATCATCAGAAACATGACTGGCCTCCTTCTCCATAGATTAGACTTGTAATCATGAAACAATGTATGATTTTATATTATCAAGGAATTATTTAGAGAATGTCCGCTCAGTAACCTTCTACAGGAAAGGCAGATGGGTAAAAGGATGGCAAATTGTGAAATCTCCAGAATCCAGGAGACGTTTCATTAGGAATGGCTATTTGTATGCTTTCTTGCGATGTTCCCTTTGAGAATGGCTAACTTTGAAACTATTGCTTTCCATCTTAGGTGCTTCTCTTCCTTAATTATTATTAAACACAATTATTAATTGCCTCAATTTCAATTACATAATTGGAACACTTTTCCACGTAGTAAATACTGTAGATTCTATTGTTATTTAAGTGGTGATCTTATACATTTTTAGTATTCTTTTATTCATCTTTGTTAGTGGTGTAGCACTGCCTTTGTTTATTTGTTTTCACGATTGGCAGCTACCGTTATCGAATCCTGTGTTCCCCAATTTTATATCCATATTTAAATTGGATATATTACTTTTCCTAAACCGCTCTATAATGACATAAACATGAAAATAATTGAACTGTAACATCGGAAGATGCAGGTTAGTATGATAACGCTACCAATAAAGTTTCATGATTGATTGAATGACACTTGCAAATTCAGGTAGAATGCAGCACTTTATATTTTCCCGATTGTCTAATTCCTGTGATTGAAATAAATAAAAATGTGAATATTATTTTTGGAAATGTCAAGGAAAGTAGTATTATTGAATGCACATACAGTACTAATGAGACATGCATTGCTTGAGAAATCCAAACGTTTCCTCCTGTATCTACTCATTAATTATCTGGAAGTGTAATTTGTCACTTGTGCTTCAGTAGCTCAGATTTCTAGTGCAAGTTACACGCGATTGCTACTGAAAGCATTTTCGCTGAAAGCTCAGACACCAAATAAATAGAAATTAAGTCATTTTGAAGTTGCTAAGGTAGGAGGTAGCTGTCAACATTCTTTGAGGAAAGAGGCGCTCCATACACTCATCAAAAAAGTAAGTTTGAATGTATCAGGACTTAGGGACTGATTTAGATCTGGACAAATGAAATACTCTGTCACAAATGTGATGGATATCCCGTCCTCCGCATTACGATCTCCATAGGACATAATGGGTTCGTAATTTGGTGGACGGGATATCCAAGGAACAAACTGTAAACTTTGTACTTGTATAGCACACTACTCACCCGTTAGGGTCTCAAGGTGCTGTAAGCATACCACTGTGGAACCCCTCCTGGCTTTTCCCTGTGAGGCGCCCACTCCTGGACAGCCCCAGGGTGAAGCCAGGCATCTAAGCGCTGTGAGGGCCAATGTGGAGATTAAGCAAGCTATTGCCCAGAGTTACAGAGTGGGACTCATTAATTAGATTAGGCACTGAGGTGAGAATTATCTGGTCCAAGGGAATTGAGCCCAAGACCCACCGAGGGGGGAATTGAACCCTGGTCAGGGTCTGCCGCTCTAACCATTGTGCCACACTTCTCAGAGAAATATTATCACTCCTGGCTACTGGAGCTCTTCTATACCACTGAATAAAGTGGGGGCCACTTGAAGTATATAAACATACAGCCCCAAAACAGGTACAATTTCATTTTAAAATATACTGTGTTTTGTTAATCATATATATGAAAAAAACACTAGTGATTTATAAAACCGAGGATTGTTGTGAAGTAACTGCAACTATTACCTTAATGGACAGAACAACGAATGTCACACACACAAACACTCACATAGTGGTAAGTCAGTCACTGATAACATGAATTGTGTAAATTGTAAGACATTGGGATATTGGTTGAAGGGGTGTAACTCCACTCAAGCAGCAACAACAATCTTTGTTAGGGTGAAGCACAAGCAAACCCCAAATTAACCTGTACTCATCCCTCTGGTAGCTTGGCACAGAGCAGGCAGGCTTAACTTAGAGGCAATGTGTAAAGTGTATATCCAGCCCTCCAGACAGTAATAAAGTGAAAACACAACATCAGAACAAATTCCACAAAAAGTCTAAAAAATAGTGTGAATTTTAATAAATAAAACATGTCCAAATTATCAAAAATTCAAGATATGCAGATTTAAAGATTTAAGTGAAAATAGCATTAAAAACACAGGTGTCAACTGTGGATAACTGGTCGTGCCAGAGCCGGACAAGTCACAAGTTCAGGCAGACTGCGATGAAGTACGTGCCAGCTGCAGGGGCTCAGTTAGGTCTGCTGAACAAGAGTACCTAAAATCCAGGTTGTGGGATGTTGCGAGGTCCCAAGCCAAGGATGCATCATGCAGTTGAGGTGATGCATTGGTTCTGAGGAGCTGCGAGGTCCTACGTTGTCGTTGAGGATTCTGTTGGCAAGGGCTTGTGATGAGAAGTCCAGTGTTTTGCACAATGATGTTGATGCATCGGTTCTAAAGACCTTAAAGCCTGTGAAGCAAGAAGCTGTGTCTGTTGAGTCTGCGATCAGGAGAGATTTTAAATATGCGGGCCTGTTTCAATTAAGTTTCAAACAGTAGAGATTCTGATACGAGCTGTGAGGTTGATGCAGATTCCTTGCACTGGGAGAACTCTTGCAGCTGAGGCAATGCATCGGTTCTATTTGGGATCACGGCACGCAGCAGAGGAGATGTGTTAGTTCTGCTGGGTCCACAGATAGACTGACAGAGCACCTTCAGGCCCACTTCAAGGGTCTAAAACTGGGGTGGCACCTGTTGACAGGATACTACTCCCAAATAGCAGAGTCCAGGTGCTGAGTTGAAGGTTGTTGGAGCCTTCTGTCCCTGAGAATGGTCAATCTAGGGTTGTGGGTTCAACAGATGCAGGTCCTGTACTTTTCATCCAGGCAAGAGGGAACCAGGTCAGCAGGGCAGCAGTCCTTCAGCGCAGCAGTCCAGCAGAGTGGCAGTTCTTTCAGAAGCACAGCAGTCCTTCTTCCTAGCAGAGTATTCACAGGTCCAGAAGTGTGCTGAAGAGTTGGTGTTTGAGGTTCAATATTTATACCTGGGCCTGCCTTTTAAGTTGGGGAAGCTTCAAGAGTTTTCCCCTTGAAGTCTACAAGTTTCCTGTCTACCTTGCCCTGGCTCCAGACTAATTACAGGGGGTATGCAGCCCTTTGTGTTGTGCAGGACAGAGACTATTCAAGTGTAAGTAGGTTTTTGCCCAGCTCCACCTTGTTATCCAGCCATTGATGGCCCACCCAGGCCCACCTAAGCTCTATGTTGTGTGTCTGTCTAGAAATACACATAGCCCAGCTGTCAACTACACCCAGTCTAGTGACTCAGAGATGGACTGCAAAGACCAAATGGCTAAGGCAGGAACATGCCAGTTTCTTGAAAGTGGCACTTTAAACATTGTACTCTAAAATCCAACTTCACAGTGAGAGAGAAGTTTTCATTACAATTCCAAAGTCACCAAACATGAATGGTTACCTGCTCTGATTTGGAAATGATCACTTATTAAATGTCATAAGGTAACTCCAATGTTATCCTATGAGAGAAGTAGGCCGTGCAGTAGTGAAAATGTTTTCACTACCAGGACATGTAAAACTAAAACATATATGTAAATTTTTTTAATACAATGCACCCTGCCCTCTGGACTGTCTAGGGTCTCCTCTAGAGGTGACTTACATGTATTAAAAAAGGAAGGATTAGGCCTGGAAAATGTTTAATTTGCTTGGTCAAAATGGCAGTTTAGAAATCCACACACAGGCTGCAGTTTCAGGTCTGAGACATCTTTAAGGGTTTCTTAAGTGGGGGTGACAACAAGTGCTGGGGGCCCACTAATAGCATTGAATGTATAGGTCCTGGGTACATCTAGTGCCACTTTACTAAAGACGTACAAGTAAATAAATAAGCCAATGGAGTATAAGTCAGCTATACCTTGTTTTAAGGAGACAGTAAAGCACTTTAGCACTTTAGCACAGATTAGCAGTGCTAACGTGAGCAGAGTCCTTCAATACAATAAAAATGGGTCAGAAAACAGGAGGGTGAAGGCAAAAATTGATATTTGGTAGCCAAGAGGAATGTATAGCAGGGCAGAAAGCTTTCCGCTTTTTCAGTAACTCATTCTGGTGGTAATGTGTTCTTCATGACCAGGATTATTTTTGAAGGAGAGTGAAGTCACAATGGCTGCTTGAATCCATAGAGTGAGCCTCTCGTAATTGTATTATGTACTAGTTATGATACTCACTGTAAGCTTGAGGTTTCCAAAAGAAATTTGAGAGGATGCCTCACCCTTAATTTAAAGTGGTATGTTTCGTCACAGGTATTCTCACCACACAACAGTTGATAAATACCAATCAGGTCGGTTCAACCAAATTAGGATTTCTTATATAATTCTTGCTCTGGAATTAAGCATTAATCCAATGGTAAAAGTATCTAAGGGTAAACCAAAGGCATTCCATGTATTAGCTGGTTCCCTTGATATGATTAAAAGAATGCCTTGAGAGGATTTTTCGCCATCATATTTGACTAATGTCATAAACCCACAGGTTTCAGAGTCTTTTTCGGAGCTTAATGATTACTTGCTTACTTATTGCATACATTCCATGAATAAACCTGAGGTACAAGGCTCTTATACCCATCTTCTGCTGTCCTCTATTATTGGATGTTATATAGCTCCATGATCATAACCGAGGTGCACGTGAATGCAGAACCTCTTCTTCTCCTATTTGTACATATAAGCCTTTTTATGAATGCCTTGAATATAATAATGTTTCCTGCCTGAATTAGGAGTGCTGTGATCTCCCTGGATGGAGAGATTCAGAGAAGTATGAATGAAGAGCTATAGATAAGTATTAGCGAACAACAGGGTTGTTTTCACCAAGGTGTGCTGTGTAACATCAAATAGACAAGTGTGAAGCTCGAGTTGTATGTAGAGGTCACTCAGCACCTGAGGTGAAAAACATCCCTTGTATTCACGTTTTACACATCTATAATGCTGTGGTATATATGGCCCTTAAACTCATCACCCCGCAGGGGTAAAGGAGTAATGGGGAAAAATACAAAAAGCCTCTCATCTGTGCCCCAAATTAAAACTCAAAAACACCTGGCCCCTTGCCATTTAACGCATTACTCTATATGCCTTCTCTTCCCTTCACTAGAAGCTCTGCTTCTTGCTCACTAGTGCTCCGCTGACATGCTCTCAAAGAATCTAGACAGACTATCACGGAATTCCTTTTAGATGTAACAACAGTGGGAATCACATTATGTTACCCTCTGCTAATATGGCATAGCAGTGAATTACTAAACGTAGATCCAGTTGTTCAAGCTAATGGTTTTCTGCGAGGCCCATGCATAACAAATATGGGGCCATATATACGAACACTTTTTCCCATAGACACAGAATGGGTAAAAACCTTTGCTACATCCGGCCCATGGTTGCCTTCTCTTATTTAGAATGCAAATAGAATTGTGTGTGTCTTTAAATGTAGCTAGAAGAAAAACTACATTAACCAAAATGCATTTCTGTGAAAAACTTGAATAAAATCCTTGCTCATATATTGAGACTATAAATAGATGACACTAATCATGATCAAGAACAAAACAAGTTCTCTTCCTATTGTTTTGCTATCCAGAGTACCAATATTCAGTACCGTTGCAGGACTATTGATATGGTATCTCTCTCTCTATCTATCTATCTATCTATCTATCTATCTATCTATCTATCTATCTATCTATCTATCTATCATACTTAGAGTGTAGTTTACTATTTATTACCATTTTCTAGTGTGGTGACCGGCCATGATTCATGAGCGGTGATGCTTCAGGTGGTTCATGATGCCCCCCCCCAGCTAAACTCAAGAATTAAGGATTGTTTATATAAAGACGTTGGGAAAACATTTGAAATCTTAGTAGCAACGACAGAAAAATTCCGCCCACCCATCCAAGTCATAAACATCTAGCCTGTTGAGACAGTATCTGTGTTAGAAATGGGGTTTCTGGTTGGCTAGGGTATGCACCTCAGCCAGGCAGAACTTACCCACTCTAGTCAGGGCAAGGGAGTTACACGTCCAAGATAACCCCTGCTAACCCCCTTGGTAGCTTGGCACGAGCAGTCAGGCTTAACCCGGAGGCAATGTGTAAAGCATTTGCACAACACACACAACACATGTGACGCAATATCCCCACCACAAAGGAAACACAACACCAGATTATATGAAAATATACTGTATTGTACACATCGCAATTATTAGACCAAACATCACATATCAGTACTATCCTGCTACCTTGGCAGTTGTCAGAACGTTACACATTAGTTACTCTGCAACCTAGCAGTAGTCACACATAACACACAGGTTACTCAATAATCTGCAACATAAGCAGTAGTCAGGAAAACACGTTATTACATCACAGCACTTGTCATAAGAATATCATAAAATGCCCATAGTAGGAACATTAGAAAATATATGGCAAGTTAGAAAAACATATTAGCAAGCATGTCCATAAAAGGAGCATTTGCATACACATATGTAAAAACATCAAACGCAGGTAGGTAATATATGAATCAAACAAAAGTCTGTAGAAAGAACTTTGGATTGCAACTATATTGGTCTTTTAAACAGTACCTGGTTGGATGAAGGCACCTCCAGTGCCTAGAAGGCGAACAATGGGGCCCCCAGCGCTCCTATGCGCAAAACGGGGGCCTCCCTTATACTTTGGGGTCAGAGGAGGGCGACATGCACCTCCTCTCTTTTATAGACAGGCCCCTCTGGGGACCGTAATTACTGGGGCCCCCCAGGGCCTCAACCGGCCCTCATGAGGGGGGCCAAAGCCAGCAAAAACAACTTAGGGCAGGAGGGGGGCACCACACACCCCCTCCGGTTTAATGACAGGCCCCTCCCGGGACCCGCAATCTCTGGGGGCCCCCCCGGGCCTCCACTGGCCCTTCCACCAAGGGGGGGGGGTCACAATAATGCCCGTTTTACCTAACAGCAGAAAAGGAGTGTCCTGCTCCTAACGCAGAGGCCAGAGGGCACTCCCCGCGCCTTCCCCTGGTCCTGCCGTGAAGCCACAAGAAGATCGGACCCCTCCTGGGGCCCGAGCAGACACTGGCCTGCACCCAATGCGGTGCTCGAGTATTCTTCCAGCTTCCCTGGCCGCTGCGGTGATCTTATTTAAAGGGGCACAATGCAGCCAGGAGCCTACGAGCTCCCACGGCTCCATAAGCGCGCTGCAATCAGCGCTATGGCAGCGGCAACCACGGAGAAGCACCCCTCGTGAAGAAATGAATGCAGGGGTCAGGGGCCACAGCACCCTGCCTCTGGGGAGCAGAATCTTAAGACAAGGTCCTCAGGTGGAGGGCCCAGCTACAGGCCAGCACAAGGGAAAGGCAGCAAGTGCAAGTCCTTCACAGTGACCAGGCAGGTCACAGGTCAGCACAGCAGCAGCAGTCCATGGCGGTTCCTGGTGAGTCCTTTCAGCCTTTGGTGTCCAGTTCCAAGATGATTCCAAGAGTCTGCAAATTGTGGGGAAAATTCCCCTGTACTTATGGTCAGTTCTTACAGTGTTTTACAATGGTAGGGAGAGGAGGTTCCAGCCAGATACAACTGGTTCTGGGAGTGCCCCCTCTCTCCTTTCAGCACAGGCTCCAAACATCAGTGGGGGGTTAACGACCCTATTGTGTGAGGCCAGGGCACAGTCTTTACAAATGCAGGTGTGCCCCGCCTCTCCCTTCTCTCAGCCCAGGAAGACTATTCAGTATGCAGATGCACCTCTGTGACACCTCCACCCTCCCTGTGTACAGGCTGTCTGAAAAGTATGCACAAAGCCCCAACTGTCACTCTGCCCAGACGTGGATTGGAGTCAAGCTGCAAAACACCAGAGTCATAAGCACAGATAAATGCGCCCTTTCTAGAAGTGGCATTTCTGTGATAGTAATAAAAAATACACCCACACCAGTAAGCAGCATTTATTATCACCATCACAACCATACCAAACACGCCTACGCTACCCCTCATAAATCAGACAATACCCCTTACACATAAGGCAGGGCATTTCTAATGCAATCCTATGAGAAGGCAGCACTCACAGCAGTGAGACACCAAGTTAGGCTGTTTGTCACTACTAGGACAGGCCATGCAATATGGCACATGTCCTGCCTTTCTACATACATGGCACCCTGCCCATAGGGCTAGCTAGGGCGTACCTTAGGGGTGAATTACATGTAGTAAAAGGGTAGTTCTGGGCCTGGCAAGTAAATTTAGATGCCAGGTCCCTGTGGCAGAAAACTGCGCACACAGGCCCTGCGCTAGCAGGCCTGAAACAGGTTTGAAAGTCTACTTCAGTGGGTGGCGCAAGCAGCGCTGTAGGCACACTAGTAGTATTTAATTTACAGGCCCTGGGTATAGAGATACCACTGTACAAGGGACTTATAGGGAAATTAAATATGCCAATTAGGTATAAGCCAATCATACCAACTTTAGATGGGAGAGCACCTGCACTTTAGCACTGGTCAGCAGTGATAAAGTGCTCAGAGTCCTAGAGCCAACAGCGAGAGGTCAGAAAAACCAGGAGGAAGGAGGCAAAAAGACTGGGGATGACCCTGCGTAAGGCAAAAAGTCCAACAATCTGCATAATCAAATCTTAATGAGCATATAGGAATAGCTGTTTAAGGCTCTGTTAATGATGCACATAGCCTGAAACTCTACACGTGACTAAGTAGTAAGCTAATGTAGCTTGTGTAGCAAGGATTTGGCATGCTCAAATCATGAAGCAGTTGTGCTGCAGTATTTTGAATCAGTTTCACTGTTGAAACTCCGGAATACCTAAGTAAAGGAGAATTAGTGTAATCAATCCATGAGCCACTTAGAGAAGAAATTACTAGCCACTTGCTCATCAAAGTCAAACAAACATTGGTAATGTAAAAACGGTTGGGTAATAATGAAAGTGTTTTTTTCATCATTGGTGGGTGGCATCTTGCACTCATGGACCCAATCATCAGTCCCCTAACTCTTCCTTCCATTTACCTTCTGATACAAACACAATTAAACACACACAAGTTCAAATGAACAACATACGCATAACAAGAAGAAAAAAGAAAATATGCTACCTTTTTAAACACAACAGGCATCATTTTGCAATAACAAAGATAAGCCTAGCAGAAGGGTTCATCTTGCAAAGGTACTGTAAATAGTTTATCATTGTTTTAAATTTCAAGCATGGCAACCACATTTAAAACCAACATTTTGGCCATCTTAGAATGGTACACTATAGACAACAGCATTCCATAATGGAATACTGGTTTAAAGAAAGTGGCCACGTGGAAAGCGGCGCACTGCAGATTAAATGAGTGGCAAGCAAGCAACCCATTAGTGCTGCTTGGAGGGTTGTAGTATCCCATTAAGAAACATTAAAATAAAAAGAGAATAAGCAAAACACAGAGACTTTTTACTGGAATTTCTTTTGAGTCTGCAGGTAAACGCCTGTCTGGCCTAAACCACTCTTTCTACTGACTCACACTCCATCATGGTCAGACATATTTTTCAACTTTGACCTGGTCGCGCACAACTCGATGTCTGCAGTTGGCAATTTGATCTTTTAGGTGCAAGTTTTTACCTTAAACTTTAAAAATTCATAACTCCTGTTCTACTGATTGGATTTTTGTTATAATTTTTCTAAATTTCCGTTGAATTTTTCTTATGTTGTGTTTGCCCTTTTTGTACTGTTCATGTGCTGCATAAATACTTTACATATTGCCTCTAATCTAAACCTGACTGCTTTGTGTCAGAGGGTTAAACACAGGTTAATTTACTGACTTTAGTGGTTCACCCTGACAGGGATTGTATCTGTTGCACGATTAGTGTTAACATCCCACTCAACCAAAAACCGAATTTCTCACTATATGCTTTTCACAGTATGTCAAGCCTACTACTTTTTATAATAAACAATGAGGCATAAAGCTTTAATCGTTGGCTTGTCACCATAATCAACTTAACCCGTTGTACTGAGGGAAGCCTTGCACAGGGCAGCCACCTGGCATGTGGTCATAAATGTGCAAATTTATAAAAAATTGTGATTGGCAAAGCAAAATACTATTTGTCATAAGGGAGCTTAATAAGCAATATTGTTGTGCATATTTTCTGTCCCCACAGTGTTTTTGGGGCAGATCACCAACACCAAATCCATTTCCTACTACAATGATTGGTTAAATTCTGTGTAATAAAGTACCCTACAGTCTTCACCACAACATAATAATCAAATTTTTTTTCAGGTAGTGGCCAGCCAGTCAGAAGGTAAAATGACGCAGGCCACACAGGAGTTTCTCGCTTCAACGACAGCAAGGAAGCAATAGGAAACAAGCATTTGCAATGCAACGGGTCTCGCGTTTGCTCATGTTAGAGCTGATCGCGTTGTAAACTCCTAACCCGACTTTTCACCTATTGGCAAAAGTGCATTTATGTACATAACCCGAAAAAGTGCATTTAACTATGTAAAGCGCTCAACTTCTGCCAAGCCAGATCGCGCTCGTAAATTAGAGAAAAAGAAGTCCACGAGCCCGATGGAAAACAGCGAGCCTCGCATGTTTTCTGTACTTGGTCGCTGCGCTCGAGGAGGACTAGCCAGCGGACAGTGCCTTCCACTAATGAAAGCAAGCAGATTTTATTAGGCAAGCCCACGAACCAATGAAAGACACTGACGTGACATCGGCGGGGCTCCGAGCCCTTTTCTAAACACTAAAGCGTCTCGCTGCAATACGCATGCGCGAGCGCATGCAATGCAGGCTCGACCCTAAAAAGAATCTCCCAGCCAAACGGACCACTTTATTTTCTGAAGTTGCATACTTGCAGGCCTCCCACAGGAGTCCCATCAACTCAACCATTCATATATCTATAAATGTAGAAACCTAATTTCTCAAAACTACTAAACGTACTTACATCAAATCACGAAAAGTCAGCTTTTTGGGTAAAAGTGAAGCTTTCTGCCAAATTCGGTGTAATTCTGATCAGTAGTTTGGCTGTAGCGCTATTCAAAATTCCCCATGGAAATTACATGGGGATATATTGTTTTCACTCTCCCCTCCCCCTTTTTTTTGGCCTCCAACTGACGAACATCACTCCTATTCAAAGACTGTCAGTGATACTGATACACACAGTTACATCCTGTTAGGGCGCCTGATGATGGCAGAGAACTGCGACGGGTAGTGATGAATTTAGCAGCAGGGTCCTCACACACAAACTATGCATGAATGCTCTTCGCATTTAAATTTTGACATATGATAATATACATTGTTGCATAAAACACATGAAAAATGTTATCATATTAATATTTTATTTATGACATTATTGACAACAAAAAAACACACATTTTTCAAAACATTGAAACTGTTGGGAGTTTGAAAGACAACTATTCTATCACATTCTGTCAACCTGTTTCGCAGAGGGGCACGCTATCTGCCAATATTACAGTCAGCTTCTACCTGTGGGGTGAGGCAATATTGGTGGACTGTATAAAATTCTATAATATTTTGACAAAGTTCTTGCTTAAATGTGTTTCAAAAGAAAGGGATAGTTGAATATTGTTTGAAGAGCAAATAAAATGTAACTGTGAACATTAGTTTACAACAGTGAGCTTGATTTTGGACTTTCTTCGAAAATAATACTCTGTTGTCATTTCAAAAGTTAGGTTTTCTTGAAATGTTGTGCATGGTATATATTTATTGTGATAAATTAAAAAGCAATGTTGTATATGTCATTGGCTCCAATGCACAGATGAATGCTGCTGGTCCATAATGTGTTTATCTTCCTCGTGATATTTAGCATAATTCAGACAATTGTGGGAAATTATTTTCGCATTTCTGAGGGATATATTATATAGTGCACGACCTGAAAAAGTTTGAACAGAATAGTGTTGCCATGCTTTTTCAGCAGAGAAAAAAACTCTACTAATTTTATTGAGAGAATATATTTCAAAGTTTTAAAGTCAGACCAGTTGTTTTTCTTCGAAATGGCCGCATCCCCTATATGGCCACTAAAAGATTGCTCAGGTTTTGACCAGTGCCTTCAGTGGAGAATGCAAATATCCCTGTGGAGACATGACTGTGGTTCCCTTGCAGAAAACAGCACATCCTCTGCAATTAGTCCATGTTAGAAATGGGGTTTCTGACTGGCTAGGGTATACACCTAAGCCAGGCAGAAACCACCCACTCTAGTCAGGGCGAAGGGGTAACTCACCCAGCATAACCCCTGCTTACTCCCTTGGTACCTTGGCACAAGCAGCCATGTTTAACCTGGAGGCAATGTGTAAAGCGTTTGCACAACACATACAAGACGCGTGACGCACTATCCCCACCCCATAGGACACACAACACCAAGTTGTATAAAATTAAACTGTGCTGTTCACAACATCATTAGACCAAACACAACATGTCAGTAATATCCTGCTACCCAAGCAGTTGTCAAAATGTTACACAATGTTGTTACTCTGCAGAAATCAGCAGTAGTCACATATAACACCCGGGTTATTCATTATTCTGCAACATAAGCATTAGTCAGCAAAACAGTGCTAGCCACACAATGTATTTATCATGATAAAATTCAAGACATCATCAGGAGTATACTTAGGGGGTCATACCGACCCCGGCGGGTGGCGGGCGCCGCCCCTCCAGAAGACCGCACCGCGGTCAAATGACCGCGGCGGTCATTCTGACTTTGCCGCATGGCGGGCGGGCGACCGCCAAAAGGCCGCCCGCCCGCCCAGCGGGAAAGCCCCAGCAACGATGATGCCGGCTCCGAATGGAGCCGGCGGAGTTGCTGGTGTGCGACGGGTGCAGTGGCACCCATCGCGATTTTCAGTGTCTGCTAGGCAGACACTGAAATTCATTATGGGGCCCTGTTAGGGGGCCCCTGCACTGCCCATGCCTGTGGCATGGGCAGTGCAGGGGCCCCCAGGGGCCCCACAACACCCGTTCCCGCCATCCTGTTCCTGGCGGTTTTTACCGCCAGGACCAGGATGGCGGGAAGGGGGTCGGAATCCCCATGGCGGTGCTGCGAGCAGCGCCGCCATGGAGGATTATTTGGGGCAGGGGTAAACCGGCGGGAAACCGCCGGTTGCCCTTTTCTGACCGCGGCCTTACCGCCGCAGTCAGAATTGCCCATGAAGCACCGCCAGCCTGTTGGCGGTGCTTCCGCGGCACTCTGCCCTGGCGGTTTTCAACCGCCAGGGTCAGAATGACCGCCTTAGTCTAAAACATGCCCCCCAATGGCGAATCATCACTATCCCTAGCACTTATCCTGTGAATATTTCTGTATGGCATAAGGCGAAGACTCCCTTTTACAAGGCACAGCTGATGGATAATACAAGATTAAAATAAATGCAGTTGTGCTTCTCCATGGGGATTACAGTGAGCCAGAACCTCACCACAGTCACCTAGGAGCTCTCACGCTCCTCTTGTGGTATTTCTGGGGGTTCAGGACGCACAGGTCCCACCCTCGGAGCCCCGGTTCTCCAAGGGGAGAACAGGTGGAAGCAGAGGGATCCTGAGTGCCACCCCGGCCCTCCACCTATGCAACCCCAAAAAAAGGGTTCTGTCCCGAGGGTTGGGTCCACCGGGTGTCCAGAGTGGGGCACTTGTCTTGGTCCGTATGCTCCACTCCTGGGAGTGGGTGTCTAGCGACCCCAAAGTCTCCCAACTGATGAGGAAAGACAAGGATGATGCAGCAGCTGCCTGCAAACCTGTGGTGCGGGTAAGGGGAAGAGGCGTCTCAGCTTCCTCTGCCTCTCCTGGCATGTAGGGAGCACGTCCTGAGCCCTCCGAGGCTTCCGTGCTGCTCCGATTCAACTTCCACGGCCACAGAGGTGACCCACTAATGGAGGTGCCTGCTGGTACCCGGGAGGCATGCTCTGGTGGATTCCTGTCCCCCAGGGGCTACCTACGAAGAGCATGCTTCGCACTCTATGTGCTGCTAGCTATCGGCCTGGGTTGCAGCAGTGATTTATTTCCTCAGTGGTCAAACAAAGCACTGTCAAGGCGCCAGCCTGGCAAGATGCTCAGGATGCTCTTGGCACCATACGAAGAAGTGCTCACAAGGCGCAAGTAATACACAGTAAAGCACTTCTCAGATGCCTAGCTCCACCACAGGGGATTCTGGGGGTAGCACTGTCCTCACACTAGACATTGATGGTCTGCAGATGGCAGGGGCCACAGTACCCGGCCTCTGGACAACACAAGGGAAGCACAGGGCAGCAGGGCCAAGCAACAGGGCAGCACCATGGAGATGCAGTCAGTGGTAGTTCCTTCTAGTGACCCAACAGGTCACAGGTCAGCCAGCAGCAGCAGTCCAAGTCAGTTCCTGGTGAGTCCCTCCAGCAGCATTCTGTGTCCAGTTGCAGGTATGTTTCTTGTGTGTCTTTATGGGGAAAAATCCCCTGTACTTATACTCAGTTTTGCAAAGCATTTTCAATGAGGAGGAGAGGAGGTTCCAACCAGTTACAACTGGTTCTAGGAGTGTCCCCTTTCTCTTCCAGTACAGGCTCCAGACATCAGTTGGGGGTAAACGAGCCCTTTGTGTGAGGCCAGGGCACAGCCTTTACATATGCAAGTGTGACTAGTCTCTCCTTCTCTCAGCCCAGGAAGACCATTCAGTATGTAGGTGACACCTCCACCCTCCCTGTGTACAGGCCGTCTGAAAAGTATGCACAAAGCCCAACTGTCACTCTGCCTGGATTGGAGTGGAGTCAAGCTGTAAAACACCAGAGTCATAAGCACAGCACAGAAAAATGCTCACTTTCTAGAAGTGGCATTTCTATAATGGTAATAGAAAATCCACCTACAATAGGAAGCAGCATTTTTCACTACCATTACCACCACACCAAACATGCCTACGCTACCCCTCATAAATCAGACAATACCCCTTAGACATAAGGCAGGGAATTTCTAATACCATCCTATGGGAAGGCAGCACTTACAGCAATGAGAAACCAAATAGGCAGGAGAGGCCACTCTACCAGGCACATGTACTACCTTCTTCATGCATAGCACCCTGTCCTTAGAGCTAGCTAGGGCCTAACCTAGGGGTGACTTATATGTAGTAAAGGGGAGTTCTGGGCCTGGCATGTAAATTTAGATGCCAGGTCCCTGTGGCAGAAAACTGCACATGCGGGTCCTGCGCTAGCAGGCCTGCTACAGGTTTGAAAGGCTACTCTTGTGGGTGGCGCAAGCTGCGCTGCAGGCCCACTAGTAGCATTTAATTTACAGGCCCTGGGTATAGGGATACCACTCTACAAGGGACTCACAGGTAAATTAAAGGAGCCAATCAGTTATAAGCCAATCATGCCAAGTTTACAAGGGAGAGCACATGCACTTTAACACTGATTAGTAGTGATAAAGTGACCAGAGTCATAACATCAGCCAAAAAGGATCTGAAAAAAATAGGAGGAGAAGGCAAAAAGTTTGGGGAATGACCCTGTAGAATGGGCCAGGTCACCTAATTCTTCCTATGGGAATCAGCCCTTGTTGCATAATATTACCCTACAAGTTGTTCATTGTGGCCTTTTTTTGGAAGTCTCGTTTTTCTGGTTTTCCATCTACCAGTGTAAAAGCAATGTAAAAGCAGGACTGCAAATCTCAAAGACAAGGATAAACAGAGTCTCAGAAGACATGAAAGGATGAACAGAGTTTCAGAGGACCCGAAAGGATAAACAGGGTCTCAGAGGACATGGCACAGCTGGCTATCTCTAGAGGTAGGGAGAAGAATGACAGTGCTACCAAAGAGTCTCGCTGAGCGTGCAAGATGCAGTAGGAGGGCCAGGACTAGCAGTGATTTTCTCATCTCTCCTGTTTCCCTCAGTATTTGGAACTTATCTTAGTGTGTCAGAAAGCATTAGGCCAATAATCAGCATTAAAATTGAGAACTATTACTCTAAAAATGTAAAATAGAGGAGTGTAGGGCATATTTGTAAATAAATTAAAGTGCTAACAGTATGCTAGAAATGATTAAGTGTTGGCACTGTAGAATATTATTTAGAATATCAAATGTAGCTATTTTTGTAAAGGTCCCTTGAGTTCGGGTGACTGAACCCCAATTTTTGTCTTTTCCTTAGAAACGAAGGTTGCCTTGATTTACCTTGCGTGATCAGTGTACTGTGTCTGTTCAATCAAATACTTAGTTGTACTTAGTCTAGGTTGCTTGAGTCAGCTGATGCACCTACTGACTGCTATTAATGGAAGCAATGCCTTGATCAAAGCTGTATTTCAATTTTAAATGATACCGTAGGGCACCAATGCTTCAAAATTAATATAATTACTCAGACACCTCATGGTCTAGAAGGCTGTCTGCATTTTAATTAAACAGTGTGCTAGAACGAGCATGCCCTCCTCAGAGAGGTGATTCTGTTATGAGGTCGCAGCTCCATGGAATCCAATGGCTTCACCGGCCTGCACTGCAAGAAAAGGGGAGTAAAACTGGAAGCGTTGCGCCTAAAAAAGGCGGATCTATATTGACTCTGCTAACTTTGGAAGCTGATTTGCGGACTCTGAATGGCAGGGAAAGCCTGCCATCCCGTGGTGCTAATGCACCGTGGTGTGGCGCGTACTTGTATTACTTAGGCCGCACAGAACTAACAAGATGAGGTGTTCTTTCATGCATGTGTAGATTGTAGTTGTAATGTGCCTGCTGCGTGGGATGATTTGCTTCTGCCTGCAACAAGTGTGCATGAGGAGTGGACTTGCCTGCTGCCTGCACTGGTGGATATCTTCATTGATACTGCTGCTTGTGCGGCGGCCTGTTTACACTCCATACCACTAACTATGATCAGTTTGTGTTTGCTGCCAATGACTGCCTTCATAGCTAATCCAGTTGCTTCCTGTGTCATTGCAACTGCCTGTGACGAGTTTCTCCTCCCCTGTTCTCTGTCACTATTACTGCTATTTGTTATTGGTGCTGCTGCTGTTGTCTGCTGCTGACGTGTGTGCTTGGGTTCTGACTGCAGCTGCCTGCTCCTGCGCAAAATAGGACTGTGGTTTGCGTCCACTGCTTGTCATTCCAGTAAATTTACACAATGTAAAATCAGCATAATCTCAGACCAGCTCTGGCACCCTGAACAGTCATTGGCAATAATTATTTGTTGTGTTTGATCAATAACACCGTCAAGTCATATTGTATATTCATCACATGTATGGGTATGCACGAATGAACTTCATGCATATTTGATATCGCTTTCCCTTAAGTTCTTTGCAGCATGCTTAACACCTACTTTGTTACTCAGTAAGACACCAAAGGCAGAGTTATTAGAATTGTTTTTATATTTTCCTTATGCTTGGTCAGTCAGGTTATAGGTATCTGTGTCTTCCTTCATGTGGTTATTCTTATTTTTTTTATAATATATCATGTCCACATATTTTTCCAGAGGACTGGATATGGTAACCTTTAACTTGCTGATCACAATGGCACCTTTTGTCACGACATATGCTTTACTTTGTAAGTTTGTTAGGGGAATAGAACACACTTCGGCTGTTTGTTCATGCTATACATCTTACTGGACTGATTCATAATGCTAATTTATCAACTACAAAGAGTGAACTTTACTTTAGATGTAGAATGTTTTGGATTGGAGGCTGTAGCTTAACGATATACTTTGAGAACCACAGCATACAGTACTTTATTTAATGTACTCTTTGCATGGTGATTCCGATGCTGGTATACGGAGACTGCTTTCCCTATGACCCAATCACATTCAGTGGAACACTTTAAATATTTATGGGAAAACGATCTCATCTCACCTCAGTACATTGATCTATATTCTGTGCCTTGTAAAGTGTTGACATTTTGTTCTATATTTACAGCAGCAGCGGCCCGTCCTTTAGGGCGGAGGGGCCACACCCTCCCACCTTTTGCCCCTCATGAAGAGTTTCTGTCAGGCTGAGCAAAGGTCAGCCTAACAGACACTCTTCATGTTCAGATCAGACAGCCAGGAGCGAGACATGCACGATTTGCGCAGACTCCTGGCTCTCTGAGTTGAACTTTGCTGGGCTGAAGAGGTCAAGGCTCTTTTGGGCGTGACCTCCTCAGCTCAGCAAAGGTGCCTCAAGACCCTTCCCCTCACTGATGAGGGGAAGCGTCAGCGATTGACTTCAACCTGGGCGCTTCAGGTTTAAGCCCTGAAGCGCCCAGGGCGATTGTCAATCAGTGACACCTCGTCACAGAGTGGGATGGGGTCAGAAGTCTCACTGAACCCATCCCACTCTGTGACGAAGTTGGGACTGCTGCCTTCCCTCATTGGCTGACCTAAGGTCAGCCAGAGAGGAAAGGCAGCAGTTCCAACCCTCCTGGGACCTCCGAGCTGAAGGCAAGTGTGTGTGTGTGTGTTTTTCCAATTATTGATTGTTGTCTGCATGTATGTTTGAATGTTGATGAGTATTGTGAATGGATGTGCGTGCATGTGTGAATGAATGTGAGTGTGCTTCCTGCCCGTCCCCCCTCCCTCCTAAAATTACCACTGATTTACAGTACGAATGCTTATACCATATCAATATTTTTCGATCATCCTAGGGCAGAGTTTCTTTTTCTCTTTATGTCTGAAAATAAAATTTCTAAGATGGCGGAGGATATTTGCTGGTTTAGCACGTTTATCCCAGAGTTTAAAGAAACATTATGATAAGGACAGAGAAGTGCATCAGTTTCCACTGTTTTCATTCTTTCATAATTGCTCATCTAGAAATGCAAATGCATACAAGGAGGCTGGCTGTCCTTTGCAGGTTTTGCATATGCAGCCAATAACAGAGGGTTCCAAATTGTGACCTGCCTAACTAGTATTCATTATGGAGGTTTTTCTGCAAACCCATGCAGATGAACAATTTGTGACACATCCTATTAATACATTGATTGGTTTGCAAATTGCACCCAATGTTAAGCAGGTTAGAGTGAAAATTGCACATCCTGATTTGCGAATGGTTGGTCATATACGAGGTCCTCCGTTTTATGTGGACTCAGTTTAGATATTGGAGAAACATCCAAGCTTGACGGTCCCTAAAGGTCTGCTTATGTTTGTGTATCTTGTCTGGGAGAATATTTTCATATGCTGCTCAATTTCATCAGTGTTGAAATTATATTTATTGAAAATCTGTAGCAAAGTGGGTTCCACCCACTTAATCTCCTTGGATCTTTTGAATAACCCATTTTTGGACTTTTAATGTGGGTGAGCTTCAGTATCTAAGTCTCACTCATTATGAACTCAATAGAAATGGACTTAGAGTGCTAACTGCCATTTTCCACCATTTTGGATAAGGTTTGCTACTGCACAAATAGAGTAGGAGGCTCTGGATTGGATATATGTGAACATAGGAGCATAAGTATATGCTCACATGTGAGAGATTAGTGTGTAAGATTACTGTCTTGCACAGTTTGGTATCAGCCCACAAGTAGCCTGTGCCAGAAGGAACCCTACAAGAATTGGTACTGTGAACAGGCATTTATAGTGTAGGTCTGTAGGACTTACTGAAAATCGGTGGTACTTAATAAAATCATACATAGTAGACAACCAACATACAGTGTTACCTACTACATAGGCTTAAGCGACCAATAATCTTGGGGCAAACATGCATCCCAAGTTTAGGTCCACAGTTATTTTCATTCAGTCACATAGCGACACTCCTTATGGTACTTTAATAATTGCTATATTTTCCTGGATCTGCCATATTGGCATTCTAGGCCTCCACTGCCCACTAGAACAAGCAAATTTCTCTGTAGTCCAGCAGTAGGATCACATTCCTCCACACACAGTAGAACCATTAACAGTGCTCAGTCCAGTTCCTGGGAAAGGAATTTTTCTAACTTCACCTGGCTGGGCACGCCCAAGGCCATAGAACAAACAGAGGAAATCCAGAGCTCTGGAGCCAAACATAGAAGAGGCTCCCTTTTGAAATTTTGATAGGAAGGGATACGGCAACTGCATCTGTTGGGGGAAGAGCTGAGGCTTCCAGGGAGCGTTTGTCCATAGATCACTTAAAGATGCCTGTTAGACTTTTCATCCTTGGCGTGGTCTCCCTTAATCTTTTGCCTCTGTTCCCCAGGTTGTTGATGTGTGCTGTACTCTGATTTTACTGTTTTACTCTGGGCACTTTACCACTGCTAACAAGTGCTAAAGTGCAAGTGCTCCTTTACAAAATGTTTATGTAATTGGTTTATCCATGATTGGCATATTTGGTTTACTAGTAAGTCACTAGTAAAGTGCACTAGAGGTGCCAGGGCCTGTAAATCAAATGCTACTAGTGGGACTGCAACACTGGTTGTGCCACCCACATAAGTAGCTCTGTAATAATGTCTCAGACCTGCCACTGCAGTGTCTGTGTGTGCAGTTTTAACTGTAAATTCGACTTGACAAGTGTACCCACTTTGCAGGTGTTAGACCTGACAGCCTTAGGGTGGTCACCCTAACTTTTTGCCTGCCTCCCTCCACTTTTTGGACACTGTTTTTGCTGGTTTTTAGACTCTGCGCACTTTACCGCTGCTAACCAATGCTAAAGTACATATGCTCTCTCCCTTTAAACATGGTAACCTTGGATCACACCAAATTGGACTATTTGATTTACTTGTAAGTCCCTAGTAGAGTGCACTATATGTGCCCAGGGCCTGTAGATTAAATGCTACTAGTGGGCCGGCAGCACTGGTTGTGCCACCCACTTTAGTAGCCCCTTTACCTTGTCTCAGGCCTGCCATTGCAAAGCCTGTGTGTGCAGTTTCAACGTCACCTCGACTTGGCATTTAAAAGTACTTGCCAAGCCTAAAACTCCCCTTTCTCTACATATAAGTCACCTCTAATGTGTGCCCTAGGTAACCCCTAGAGCAGGGTGTTGTGTGGATAAAAGGCAGGACATGTACCTGTGTAGTTTACATGTCCTGGTAGTGTAAAACTCCTAAGTTCGTTTTTACACTACTGTGAGGCCTGCTCCCTTCATAGGCTAACATTGGGGCTGCCCTCATACATTGTTGAAGTGGTAGCTGCTGATCTGAAGGGAGTAGGAAGGTCATATTTAGTATGGCCAGAATGGTAATATAAAATCCTGCTGACTGGTGAAGTTGGATTAAATATTACTATTTTAGAAATGCCACTTTTAGAAAGTGAGCATTTCTCTGCACTTAAATCTTTCTGTGCCTTACAATCCACGTCTGGCTGGGTTTAGTTGACAACTCCTTGTGCATTCACTCAGACACACCCCAAACACAGGGTACTCAGCCTCACTTGCAAACATCTGCATTTTGAATGGGTCTTCCTGGGCTGGGAGGGTGGAGGGCCTGCTCTCACACAAAGGACTGCCACTCCCCCTACTAGGACCCTGGCAGACAGGATTGAACTGGACTCTTTGAAGTCTCCCCCACTTCAAAGGCACATTTGGGTGTAAAACAGGGCCTCTGCCCTATCACCTCAGACACTTCCTGGAGAAGAAACCTGAACCAGAACCTGCACCCTGACAAGAAGAACTGCCTGGCTGCCTAAAGGACTCACCTGACTGCTTTCTACAGAAGACTGCTGCCTTGCTGTTGCCCTGCTGTCTTTCTGCTCTCTTGCTTTGCTGCAGAAGTGCTCTCCAAGGGTTTGGATAGAGCTTGCCTCCTGTTCCCTGAAGTCTCAGGATCAAAAAGACTTCTCTCTTGCAACAGGACTCCTTGTGCGGTGAAAAATTTGACGCTCAGCTTGTGCCACGGTGAAACACTCACCGCTCGCCGAACCAGAACGACGCCGCTCGACTTCATGAGGAAAAGATCAACGCTGCGCCTACAGTGCGACCGGAATTTCCCTGCATCGCCCACTGGAACGACGCACAGCTGGTCAACAAGCCCAGAATTCCATGCACAGACCCTGGGCGTCTGAAAACCCCGCGACCCGAAGAGGAGACCCGTCCGTGTACCGGAAATCGATGCAACGGCTTCCCCGCGTGGAAAATAACGACGTAGGTCCGTGTGTGAAGGGGCGAAACCGACGCACACGCCATTTTCCACGGATCTCCTCCTCTGCAGCCCTTTGCGGAGATTTTTCACTCAAACCAGGTACTTTGTGCTTGAAAGAGACTTTGGGGGTTATTACAACTTTGGAGGAGGTGTTAATCCGTCCCAAAAGTGACGGTAAAGTGACGGATATACCACCAGCCGTATTACGAGTTCCATAGGATATAATGGACTCTTAATACGGCTGGTGGTATATCCGTCACTTTACCGTCACTTTTGGGACAGATTAACACCTCCTCCAAAGTTGTAATAACCCCCTTTGTATGTTTTTAAAAGACTTAAGACACTTTATATCATTTTTCAGTGATATCTTTACATTTTCTTATTGCATCTTTGATTGTTTTGACCTGCAAATATCCAGATAAATATTATATATTTTTCTAAACACTGTGTGGTGAATGTTTGTGATGTTATATGGTGTTAGTGTATGATTTATTGCACAATACTTTACACATTGCCTTCTAAGTTAAGCCTGACTGCTCAGTGCCAAGCTACCAGAGAGTGGGCACAGGATAATTTGGATTGTGGGTGATTTACCCTGATTAGAGTTAGGGTCCTTGCATGGACAGGGGGTAACCTGACTGCCAACCAAAGACCCCATTTCTAACACCAGGCCTAAACCTTCCATTTTCTTACATGTCAGACACCCCTAAGGTAGGCCCTAGGTAGGTCCAAGGGCAGGGTACAGCGTATGTTAAGGTAGGACATATAGGGGGTCATTCTGACCCTGGCGGTCTTGGACCGCCAGGGCAAGAATGACGGGAGCACCGCCAACAGGCTGGCGGTGCTTCATTTCCCATTCTGACTGCGGCGGTAAAGCCGCGGTCGCACCGCCGGAAACTGTGGTGTCCCGCCGATTTTCCCCCGGCGGTGATAATCCACCAGGGCGCCCTGGGGATTATGACCCCCTTACCGCCAGCCTGTTTCTGGCGGTTTACACCGCCAGGAAGAGGCTGGCGGTAAGGGGTGTCCTGGGGGCCCCTGCACTGCCCATGCCACTGGCATGGGCAGTGCAGGGGCCCCCGATCAGGGCCCGGCCTGCTTTTGACTGTCTGCATTGCAGACAGTGAAAAGCGCGACGGGTACAACTGCACCCGTCGCACCGCCGCAACACCGCCGGCTCCATTCGGAATCACCCCCATAGTAATGTGTTTTATATGTCCTGACAGTGAAATATTGCTAAATTAATTTTTCACTGTTGCAAGGCCTGTCCCTCTCATAGGTTAACATGGGGGCTACCTTTAAATCTGATTAAAGTGTAGATTCCCTTTGGGAGTGGATGGACATGTGGAGTTTGGGGTATCGAAGCTCACAATTTAAAAATACATCTTTCAGTAAAGTTGATTTTAAGATTGTGTGTTTGAAAATGCCACTTTTAGAAAGTGGGCATTTTCTTGCTTATGCCATTTCTGTGACTCTGCCTGTTGTGGATTCCCTGTCTGGGTCAGTTTGACAGTGGGCTTGTTGCACCTCACACTAGACAGTGACACAAAGGGAGCTGGGGTGCAGCATGCATATCCTGATGAGCCATCTGGGCTAGGAGGGAGGGGAAGAGTGGTCACTCACACCTGAAAGGGCTGTGCCTACCCTCACACAATGCAGTCTCCAACCCCCTGGTGAGTGTCTGGGGCCTGGCCTGGGCAATGCAGAATTTCACTTTCAAAAGTAGGCCTAAATCAAAGAAGAAATTGGGTATAAGAATGGCACCCAAAACCACAGACTTACGAAACCCTTCTGGAAACCAGAGGAACCTCTGCCTGGAGAAGAGCTGAGACAGAAAAGCTGCCCTGCCTGTGACTGTGCTTTGTGGAGCTATCCTACAGTTGCTTCTTCTGCCAGAGTAAGAGGGCAAAGACTGGACTTTGTGTGCCTTCCATCTTGAGAAGAAATCTCCAAGGGCTTCATTTAGAGCTTGCCTCCTGTTGTTTGAATTCTCAGGGACAGCAAAGACTTCTCTCTGCAGCACCTGGAGTCTCCAGAGAGACTCCTACTCTGCCCTGTGGTGCTCATCCAGTTCCTGGGACCCTGAAAGGAGAAGCTGCCAGCCTAAAGACAAAGACAAAGAAATCCACGCACAGAGCGGCGTGCAGGGAAAAGATCGACGCAACTCCGATCTGCGGCTGAAGAAACGACACGCCGCCGGCTCCGCAGCTGAGAAACAATGCTTGCAGGAAATACGACCGTAGAATCAACGCACGGAGCAGGAGAAATGACACGCAGCATCACTGACCGAGGCAGAGAGATCACAACCCGTGCTGCGGGGTATTCGGATCATCGTGCGGCTGGGTTTTCCGACTCAAGTACCACTGTGCGTGGAAAAACAACACAAGGCCTGCCCGGACCCCAGAGTGCTGACCGGATCGACGCATCGCTCTCCTGCAGAGAGAGGAAAAAAACAACACACCCGACGCGGCAAAAGGAGAAACGACGCATGGTCCCGCTCGTGAGTGGAATCAGCGCATCACAAGCCCTTTTTGACACACACTCGCCTGTGCGGGGTTATTTTTTTGATGCGCCCAGGATACTTTTTCACTCTGACAGTGTTAGTGTGTGTATAAAACTACTTAAAGACTCTTTTTGATTTTCAATTGATAACTTGATTTGTGTATTGTGAATTTTTGTCGTTTTGGTCTTGTTTTGTTTAGATAAATATTTTCCTATTTTTCTAAACTGGTGTTGTGTCATTTTGTAGTGTTTTCATTAAGTTACTGTGTGTGTTGGTACACATACTTTACACCTAGCACTCTGATGTTAATCCTACTGCTCTGCCAAGCTACCAAGGGGATACACAGGGGTTAGCTGAGGGTAATTCTCTTTTACCCTGACTAGAGTGAGGGTCCTTGCTTGAACAGGGGGTAACCTGACTGTAAAGCAAAGACCCCATTTCTAACAATGCCATCTTAAAATGTCCCAGAATGTTGTGCAGGAGAATTGGGGCAGGGGAGGATTGATGTTAGAGCACCCCACGATTTGTTAGTGGTGACTGGCTTCTAGACTTTTTCACTCCCACTTAAAAACACTGCCCAAGGGAAAACCCTGGGAGTAACAGTGTGCAAAATACTTTTTATGGGGCAGAGGATAACCTCATAAGCCCCTGCAAATACCTACAATTTTACATAATGTTCCTGGTAGTGCTCCAGATAGGACTGAGGTACCACCAACCATTTTTAGAGTGTTTAGTGGGGTTGCACAGACATTCATTAGTCTTCCTGAGGATGCCCCCAAAGGATATTCACCTGCAGTCTCTTCTGGGAGACCTCAGGGAGGTTTTCATTGTTTTTAAGCATGGCAGTAGTTGGTGCTTCTGCATATAACCTCTGGTGTGTGGAGATCTCAATTGTTTGTTCTTAAAACTGCAGTGGCAGTATGGTTAAAGTATAAGAATAACTCTTGAACCCATTAAATAGTTTTAAATCTGCTTTATTGGTAATGAATATTAAAAATGCAATGGTATATTCTTATTTTTTGCACACTGGCAAGCTAGAGTACTAGCCCACACCACCTCCCCTAAGTAAATGTTGGATGCTCTGCTTTGCTGACCTGAGAAAGTTAAGTTCTACAATGGAGTGCTTGGTTCCCAGTAAAGAGAAGGTTTTTGACTTATTATCATTTGCAACTAATGCTCCACTGTTTTACAAACACCTAAAGAGAACTCTAAAGGGTTCTAATTACACATGGAAAATTGTTGAAGTAAGGAATGAATCTTTTGGAAATCTTGGATGCTGAAGAGTGGAACTATAGAGAGTTTTGGACATTTTCCCTTGCTGAGAACAATGCCTATGAATTGTATGAAGTGAAATTAAATGTATCTTAGAACTGTAAAATTGAATGGCCTCCTTTTTTGAAAGATTTCTAGAACAGGCGACTTACATAAATGCTGTTGACGTGTGAAGAGGAATGAAAAATGTGGCTCACCTTTGCCAGACATGTCCAGTGCATCATCAACTATCTGTAACAGTGATCTTGCTCTGCATCAAGATCTAACGCATGATTGAAAGAGCACAGAATGTTTTATTTCTCAGGAAAATGTTTTAGTTATTTCAATACACAATATTTTAGAGCTTCGGACCAGGAACATTTTTCACTGCCAGGGCACATAAAACATTAAATACATATGTCCTATGTTTTAAATTCCAACGTTCCCTGTTCTATGGGTGACAGGTGAACATTTGAAAGAAAGGTTTAGGCCTGGAAAAAGTTTTATTTTGCAAGGTCGAAATGACAGTTGAAAGTGGCACACCGAGGCTGCAGTGGCAGGCCTGAAGAAATGTTTTTAGTGGGAGACACAAGGATCATTTAATTTACAGGTCCTGTGTACATGTGGTACCATTTACTGCAGACTTACAAATAAAATTATTAAATATGTTAATTAGAGGTAGCGCAATTTTAATATGGTTAGAGAGGAGAGCTTAAGCACTTTATCTCTGACTAGCCGGGTTACTGTGGTAACATGTGCAGACTCCTAGGGCCAACAAAAACAGGATCAGCAAAAGAAAACAAAAATCTGGTGGAATTCTACAGAAAGATGGTCATTTCCAACAATAAATAATTTGTCTCTAACCCTGATTTCAAATGTTGGGAGTTCATGACTTGTTTTGGGACTATTTAAGACACCAGTGCTGGAAACATCTGATTGCCAGAGGAGGAAAGTTATATCTTGAAAACTGGGAGTTCAGAAGATTGAGAAAGTCTAGGCTCTGTAGCACGTAAAAAGGTTCTAGTGAACTGGTATGTTGCTAGGACGAGTGTGGGAGACCTGCATCTGTGGTGAGTATCCCCTTCAACTGATTTAATGAGAAGTGGAATGCTTGAGACTGATCAAGAATACAACAGTTTCAAAAATTGATTATGATGACTACTTTTCCTGAATAACCTTGTTGTGCAAGATGGTTTACAATGCTTTTTTTTATAATTGAGTGTTTGAGAAGATTTTGTTTAGGCAGGAGAATCACACCCACCTCTGCATGACTTTGTCTGATATACGTGAGCCTTTGTGGTCAATTCTGAGGATTTTCACACACCATTTCCCTGCTAAGCCAACCATTACCTTGAACTACCCTCATCAGCTATAACCTTTTCTTTCATTAGGCGGTACCTTTTTCAAATGTAAAAAATATGGGTACATCTGAGTGTGGAAAATCTTCATTGAGGTGAACCTTTAGATTCAATATGCCTTTGAGTTCTTGAAAGCTGATAGCATTTTTCCTTTGTGTCTAAGTTAATATTTTTGATTTACTTATATTTTGTACTTTAAATTGCTGGTGCTGCTTCTACATTTATCTTGCTTTAGTTGTATTGTTATTGTTTAGTTTGTTACATACATCTCATGCATTATCTTTGAGGATGTTCATGCTGATCAGGCCATCGTACCCATGATCACCCAAAGATATGTTTGTTAAATCTTATTTGTCTACTGTTATCTGACAACAAGGGCTGACATCAAGACCTCTTCTCTCACGTCTGTCACGTCTGGCCAATGAAATAATTTAAATTCAGGCATTCAAATTTGCCTAGCTGAAGGTGAAATGTTAAAATAGTCTTTTATTCCAATGGCCAACAGTCTCGCTAGGGAGCTATGTATGAGTGCACTTCTTCCCTTGAAATAGATACAAGATTATTAGCAAAGACAGCACCAAATTAAAGGAAATATCTGAATCAGCAGGCAATGAAATTAAAATATAAAATAACATTTCTATTTCGTTGCTTTCATTATTGCACTTAAATAGAGTCTAAGAATACCTGCCTAAAAAGGAATAGGCAGAAGACATCCAGACCTCTATGGGTCGGTAAATGCAAGGCATAAACAAATGGTGTGAAATATGTGAAATGTTTAATTGGCTCTATAGTGAAAACTTTGTGAAATAATATCACTGCTTGCAAAGTGTTATATGATGGAACTAGATTTGGGAACGTTTTTACTCGAAGAGTTCCAGTCTGTTTGTGGGGAACATTGCAGCACAGAGACAGTAATCCAAGTAGTTGATAACAAGCTGAACATTCTTGACAAAGGCAAATCTATGCCCTCCTTGACTTGTCAGCAGCATTTGACACTGTGCACTGTAGGTTAAACATCCCTAGTGAAAAGAATGGAATATTCATGGACTCAGTGGCACATTTATGACAAGATTCACGTCCTGTTTTCAAACAGTGCAAAAAACAAAACACTATACACTACTAACTTCCTCCTCTAGTCCTGTTCTCCTATAAGCAAGGAGTTCTTCTAAGTTCCATACTCTGCCAAACACTGTTCAAATAGTACATAGAACCCCTCCATTGCCTCTGGAGGCTACCAGACAATTAATTTGCACTCTATGCTGATGATAGCTTGTTCTACTTGAATGTCTCCTCACTTTAGGACATAGTTGTTCCCTTTGAATATACTGGATGAACTTCAACCATAGTTGTAGAGATACACCTGGGTAAAAAGATGATGGATAGATATGGGCAATGTGAGAAAGCAGGGCTGATTGCAGTGGTCTCCTGACTTTTTGCCCCCATTTTTTACTTTTTGCTGGTGTTTTCCTGCCTCTGATGGTACCCAGGATACTGCTAACCAGTCCCAGGGCCTGTGCTCTGTATAGAATGAGTATGCAAATTAGGCTCATTATAATTGGCTAAGTCAATCTACCTATAAGTCCCTAGTATATGGTAGGGCATGTAGGTTTAGTGACCCCAGCATAGGTAGTGTACCCATTGATGCACTGCTGAGGTGCCCAGTGTCATTTTAAAGGCAGTCCTGCCTTGCTGGCTGCTTTTAAATTAAAGTTACATGCAAATTCAACTTTAGAATTAAAAGTAGTTCCGAAGCCTTAAACGTATTTTTTTTTTTACATATGTCACCCCTAAGATGTGCCCCTAGGGTTGGGCACCATGTAACTATAAGCAGGGACCTTATAAAAATAGTTTTATAAATCCTGGTGAGGTAAAACAGCCACATTTGTTTTTCTCTCACTGTAGTGAATGGCCTCCATAGGTTAGAATGGGTAGACTTTATTTTAATTCACAAAGTCCCCTTAAGTGTCAACTACATCAAGTTTGGTATCAAATTATTTTTTCTAATAACTCCCACAACTTACAATTGTTAGATTTAATATAACTTGTTCAGGTAAAGAGTTTTAAACTTTACATAAAAGGTTGCCAAGTTCATCCCTGTAGTGCTCTGCTCTGATTGACCAGCCTCTGGCAGCTTGGCCAGGCTGCCTTGATGAGGTGTGAAGTAGTCTGGGCTGAGCAAAATAAAGGAATGTTCCTGTGGGAGGAGATCTTGCCTCAGCTGATGGAGAAGCAGGAAGGGGGTGTGCCACACAGGGAAGGACATTTGGAGCAACCCAACACCTCCCTCACATCCAGCAAACCCAGACAATTAGGTGTCCCCCCCTTGATTAGATTAGGAGAAGGCAGGAGAAGGGTGTGTTTAAGATTTGTAGCCACACCAGTGGGTGGGCTCAGCCAGATGTAATCTCAAAAAATTAGTTTCAGCCATGATGGATTTTTGAGGAATGTTGCTCCCTGGGATTGATTTTTGCCACACTTCCTAGGAAGTGGTCATCACAGGGGGAAGGACCCTGCACCTGATTGGAGAACAAGGACCCCCCTTTTTTTTCATCCAGGAGAAAGGATAAATATGGCACAGCTGCACCTACACCTCAGTTCACTGCCAGATCTCAACAAGGAAGTACGTCAGAAGAAGAAGGACTGCCATGCAGGACCCCAGACCTGCACCCGGACACTGCACTCCGAAGGACTAAACCAGCTGCATACTTGGGCTTCACCACTAAGAGGACTTTGTCTGTCTTTTACTGCTTCAAGAAGGGGCTCCCTGTTTGCTACAGGTACAAAGGAGCTGCCAGAGTCATATATTCTGAAACAGGCAGAGGCACAGAATAGTTAAAGGAAGAAAATGTTAATTTTCTAAAATTTCTATATTGTCCAAGTTGATAGTTATGATTAAAGAGCTGCTTCAAGGTAATCCCAATGTTAACCTATGGGAGAGATAGGATGTGTAGTAGTAAAAAATAAATGTAATTGATTTTCACTACCATGACATGTTGAGCAAAGTATATGTCCAACTTTTTAAATACATGGTACCCTGCCCTTGGGGCTAACTGAGGCCTACCTTAGGGCTGACATATATGTAATAAAAAGGAAGGTTTGGTCCTGGAAAGTGGGTGCCCTTACCACGTCCGAATGGCAGTTTAAAACTGCCCACACAGGATCTACAGTGGAAGGCCTGAGTCATGTTTAGAGGACTACTGTAATGGGTGGCACAATCATTGCTGCAGGACCCACTAGTAGTGTTTAATGTACAGGTCATGAACACATATTGTGCACTTTACTAGGGACATACAAGTAAATTAAATATGCCTATTGTGGATAAGACAGTATCACCATGTTTTAGAGTACTGCAATTTAGCACTGGTTATCAGTGGTAAAGTTCACAGAATCCTAAAGCCAGCATAATAGAAGTCACAAAAAAAGGAGGTCCGAAGGCAATAAGTCAGGAAAAAAAACACACCAAGGATGCCTGGTCTAACAGCACCCATTGAAACTTAGCATCCATGGATTGCATTAGAAGAGCTTCCTTCCTTTGGCCTTACAATCTGGAGGTAGGTACCAGGATGTAAGCAAATTGTGATTGGTCCACCAGCATTTTTGTGGCAATTAGTTCATTCCTTGTTATTGAATGACACACTGTTGCAGTGTCCATTTATTAATGCTAGAACATAACTAAAATAAAATTAGGCCTTTGACAATCAGTCAAGCTTTCGGAATTTACACCATTTCACATTCTGCAAATTACGTAAAGTGCCCAAAATTAGGCCACTGTGAAATTTCACAAAAAATATTTGAGCAAAAAAATGAGTTGCAAGAGATCATTGGCCTACACACAGTCCCCTTGCCAACATCTGAAATTATTTTTTAATAAAAGAATGTTCACTTGTGATCCCTTATTACAGAGCGGAAGATTACTAAAACTGCTATTTCCTAAGCTTCTTTATCTCCCAAGGATCATGAAGCAAGTGTTCGAGGTCTGCTTACAGTCTTGGTACTTCTTTGAATGGAAATAGTTCAAACATACGTTTAGCTCTACTTGGGAATAAACGAGCAGCTCTCGCCAATTACTAAAATCATATACAGCATTTAAAATAATGAATAATTTGTTTGGGGCAGATTTATTTCTAATCAGTATTAAGTTTTGTTCATATGTTTAGAATATGACTGTATAATAAAAAGGTGTGATTCCTAAATGTCCCACTCATAAGAAAGACATTTGATACTGCAGCAAACAATGGCTAATGTGAGAAGTTGTTCAACTGAGTTCCCTACTGTTAGAAATGGGGTCTTTGGCTGGTAGTCAGGTTGCCTCCTGTCCAAGCAAGGACCCTCACTCTAGTCAGGGTAAAGGAGAATCACCCTTAGCTAACACTTGCTCACCCCCTTGGTAGCTTGGCACAAGCAGGCAGGCTTAACTTCAGAGTGCTAGGTGTAGAGTATTTGTACCAACACACACAGTAACTTAATGAAAATACTACAAAATGACACAACACAGGTTTAGAAAAATAGGAAATATTTATCTAAACAAAACAAGACCAAGACGCCAAAAATTCAACATACACAAGTCAAGTCATGAATTTGTAAAGATTAAATTAAAAAATAGCGCTTAGAAACACAAATGTTTCAATGAGGTGTTAACACGGCGTTGTGACGGAGTCATTCCCAACAATCCGACACCAACGGCGCCGGCCACAGAGTCACGCGGACCCTCATGTACAATACCTTGGTGAAGAGTGAAAACAAGCCGATGCGCGAAGTCGGGAATCGTGGCGTTAGTGCGAAACATTGAATCCGCACACTTCGAGCGGCATCGGTCACGACGTGGTGCAGCGACTTCTACGGAGTCGTGGACTTTGGCGGGGCTGCAGCGGTGTCGGGCCTGCGAAGGGCATCGCGTTCCAGCGAAGATCACGGATTCGGTTGCAGACAGCATCATCGGATTCAGCAGTGGCGTTGGTCCGGAGTCATCTAAAGTCGATTTCCTTGAATTTTCACCAGCCTTTGATTTCAAAAGCCCAGGGACTGGATAGGGCCCCACTTGTCAGGGTAGGAGTCTCAGCAGAGAGTCCAGGTGCTGGTAACTGAAGTATTTGATGGCCCTGAGACTTCAGAACAGGGGGCAAGCTCAGTCCAAGCCCTTGGAGAGTCCTTTTCGAGCAGGAATATACCACAAAGTCCAGTCTTTGTCCCCTTGCACAGGCAGAAGCAGCTACTGCAGGATAGGTCCACAAAGCACAGTCACAGGCAGGGCAGCACTTCTCAGCTCTTCTCCAGGCAGAGGTTCCTCTTGATTTCCAGAAGTCATCTAAAGTCTGTGGTTTTGGGTGCCCTTCTTATACCCAATTTCTCCTTTGAAGTAGGCCTACTTCAAAGTAAAGTCTCTTTTGAATGTGAAATCCTGCCTTGCTCAAGCCAGGCCCCACACACACCAGGGGGTTGGAAACTGCATTGTCTGAAGGCAGGCACAGCCCTTTCAGGTGTGAGTGACCACACCTCCCCCTCCTCCTAGCACAGATGGCTCATCAGGAAATGCAGACTACACCCCAGCTCCCTTTGTGTCACTGTCTAGTGTGAGGTGCGACAAGCCCAACTGTCAAACTGACCCAGACGGGGAATCCACAAACAGGCAGAGTCACAGAAATTGTATGAGCAAGAAAATGCCAACTTTCTAACAGTGCCATTTTCAAACACACAGTCTTAAAATCAACTTTACTAAAAGATGTATTTTTAAATTGTGAGCTCAGAGACCCCTAACTCCACATGTCCATCTGCTCATAAAGGGAATCTACACTTTAATCAGACTTAAAGGTAGACTCCAAGTTCATCTATAAGAGGGACAGGCCTTGCAACAGTAAAAAATGAATTTAGCAATATTTCAGTGTCAGGATATATAAAACACAGTACTATGGCCCTCATTACAACCCTGGGGGTCGGTGTTAAAGCAGCGGTAATACCGCCAACAGGCCGGCGGGAAAAAAAATGGGATGACGACCGTGGCGGAAACCGCCAACATAGACAGCCACTTTAACACTCCGACTGCCACGGCGGTACAAACAAACAGTGTGGCGGTAACCGCCAACAGAAAGGCGGAAGACAATGTACTGCCCACCCTATCATAAGATGCCAATCTGCCACCTTTTCTGGGGCAGAACCAACACGATCAAAAACACTGATTCTGGAGGGGGCTTTGTGCCCAGAGTGCTTCATCCTGCCAAGGACAGAGGTAGTAGCTGTATCTCTCCACTGAAAGTGATGCATAATTGAAGCTGCCCAGGCTCCTGGAACTCACCACCAGCCTCGGACGAGTGACCACTGGGGATGGCAGCCATGTCTGTGGTGGTTCCACTGGCTCAGGATGTCGCGGGGCCACTGGCGGTGCTTGCAGCGGTGTCAGTCGCAGCGGTGCTTGCGGCGGGCTCTGTGGCAGCGGTGCTTGCAGCAGGCTCAGTGGCAGCGGTGCTGGCGGCGGGCTCAGTGACTGCGATGCTGGTGGCGGGCTCAGTGACAGTGGTGCTGGCGGCGGGCTCTGTTGCAGCAGTGCTGGCGGCGGGCTCTGTGGCAGCGGTGCTGGCAGCGGGCTCAGTGACTGCGGTGCTGGTGGCAGGCTCAGTGACTGCGGTGCTGGTGGCGGGCTCAGTGACAGCGGTGCTGGCATCGGGCTCTGTTGCAGTGGTGCTGGCGACGGGCTCTGTTGTGGCAGTGCTGGTGGTGGGCTCAATGACAGCGGTGCTGGTGGCGGGCTTTGTAGCGGTACAGATGGCGGTGCAGGTGGCGGTCATCTCCACCATACAGGTTGGCGTCGACGTGGACAGAAGGTGTGACACTGGTCCCTCACTCGGTGCCACCATGCCCTCTCCTGACCTGCCCTTCACTTTCTGGCCCTTCCCCACCTTGGATGGGGGCGCTGCTGTCTTGCCACTATCCCCTTTCGGTTTCCCTGAGCCCTTGGTGGCAGGTGTTTTTCGCTTCTCCCTCTGGGATGTGGTCAGCTTTTTTAAGTTTTGCAGGTGGCAGAATGTCTTTGCCCTCGCTCCGAGGCACACTGGCAGCCCTGATGGTTGGCGCACTCCAATAGCCCTCAGTTGCTGGCACCACTGTGCCTGGTGATGTGGTGGCTGAGGTGCTGGGTTGGGACCTGGAAAGCCTGGCCCTAGGGGACGGGCAGGGGGGAGGTGTAGGGAAGAAGTCAATATTATCCAGGAAAGGGTTTTTAGACACACTGGGACGGGTAGATGGAGGTGGTTTGGGAGTGGAGGAAGAGATAGTGGTTGTAGGAGGTGTACGTCTGCTGAATTTGGGTGAAGGTGCATGGGCTGGAGGCTGTATTGAGGTGGATGGCTGTTGGGTGGGTGGGTGGCTGCATTAGTGTACTTTGGGAGGAGGGCTCACAGACACACTGGGAGAGCACACAGGGGATGTGTGAATGGTAGTGGGGGTGGTGAGTGCATATGAGCCGTGTGTGGTGATGGGTGTGCTGGTGATGGAGGTAGTGGCTGAAGATGTAGTGCATGCAGGTGTGAATGGAGATGAAACTGGGAGGGAGGAGGGAGAAGTGGAGGAAGGGGACACAGTGGAGGCAGTGGATGTTGGTATGTCTGCATGGGTATGATGCTTGTGTGAGTGCCTGTGGGATGTGTGGTGCTTATGTTTGCCTGAGCCACTTTTGTGTGTTGAGGTGTGTGCATGCTGGCCTGATGGTGTGCTTGGGATAGGCTGAGGTACAGGGGATTGGGTCTGGGTGGAGGAGGTTGGAAGGGGGATGCTGGACACAGGGACAATGGCTGCCATCAGTGCTGAGGCCAGAGCCTGAAATGCTCTCTGTTGGGCTGCCTGGCCAGAATGAATGCCCTCCAGGTATGCATTTGTTTGTTGCAAATGCCTCTCAACACCCTGGATGGCATTCGCAATGGTAGACTGCCCAACAGTGAGGGATCTCAGGAGGTCAATAGCCTCCTCACTGAGGGCAGCAGGGCTGACTGGGGCAGGGCCTGAGGTGCCTGGGGCGAAGGAGATTCCCACCCTCTTGGGTGAGCGGGCACAGGACACACGCTGAGGGGCTGCTTGGAGGGCGGTGCTGGTAGGGGGGGTGGCAGCTGTACCTGTGTATGCAGGGGGTACAGAGGGGCCCGCCACCGCAAGGGAACTCCCATCAGAGGAGGAGTCGCTGTTGCTGCTGTCACCTCCTGTCCCCGCTGTGGAGCTCCGCTTGCCCTCTGTCCCACTGGTGGCTTCAGACTCTGTTGTCTCGCCCTCCAGGGCCAAGTGGGATTCAGCTCCCTCCTGCTCCGGTGCCACTACTCCTCCGCCAGATTATGCTACTGCACACAAGAACAGGGTGACCACAAAAAGGGGGGGCGGGAAGACAGAAGAAAGACAAGTTCAGTGTATGCAATACCACTACCGTTGGCGGACACTACAGACACTGCAGACCTCAGCACTACGTCATGCACTAACAGTTCCTAGATTATTCACAAGGTCATGGGGTACAAGGCCTATGCCCGATTGCTGCACACATGGAAGTCACAGGAGCCTGACTAGGTGTAGATGGCTTACCACTGGTGGGGTTGGGGTGCCACATAGCCTGCCTCATAAGGGACCTTGCCTACAAACTTTGCCCTGGCCTAGGAGAACCCACTGCCCACCTCCCCCACCCAGACACCTCGTAATGCACGCAGAGTCAGATTAATGTGTCTGTAATCACCCACTTGTGGCTGCTGTCATGCCCTTAAGCGCCCATCCAACTCCGGATATGCCACCGCCAGGATCCGGAACATCAGGGGGGTCCTGGTGCGACAGGCACCCCTCCCATGTTGGGAGGCCATCCCCAGCTGGGCCTCTGCCGTTTTCTTGCTCCAGCGGCGAATGTCCTCCCATCTTTTCCAGCAGCGTGTGCTCCGTCTGTGGTGGACCCACCGGGTCCGGACTTCATTGGCGATGTCAGGCCAAATATCCTTCTTCTGGTGGGCGCTGACCTAGAGGAATAGTACTGGGGAAAAGGTAAATCGTTCACCGTCCAGACCGTCATAGTCATTGGCACATGTGCCCACCCTTGCCCTGGTGCACATACACTCACCGTCCGCACATGCAGGCCTCAGTCCTCCCATGTATCTTCCATCCACACCACTCCAAACAGCCATTGTCCATGCAGCATGCTCACAGTGTACTCACCTGTTTGTCTGGAGGACCGTAGAGTAGCGTGTACTGGGGGAGGACCCCATCCACTAACTTCTCCAACTCCTCCGAAGTGAAGGCAGGGGCCCTTTCCCCAGACACATGAGCCATCGTCACTTCCAGACTGAGGTCACAGCAGCACTTGCAGTGTAGGTCCTCTCCTGTTGAAGGTCAGGTATCAAGTGAGTGAACAGAGAGAAAATGGTGGTCAAGTCCGTGGCGGTGCGTACCGTCACATCGTCATTGGCTCCTCGGACCCATGAGGTCCAATGTTAACCAATGCAGGATTGTGCTGCGGTCTTCGACTGCCTACCGCGACGGTGTAGAACGCCAGCGCAGTTACCTCATATCCCCTTGTCCCACAATACAGGTCAGGCAGCCGCCATTTCAGGGGGCCACATGGCAAGAATAATAACTGCGTCACACCTATGTAGGCCTTGCATACACACAGTAATAGGCACATTGCGGATTAATAAACGTGTGCTAATGACAATTTATGATACCTCAGTGTTGGCTGACTCTCTGCTCACTGTTCTCGTCCATAGGGCACGTCCGCTGGGGCAGGTGATGAGATGGTGGCATCCTCTGGTGTACAGACAGCTGGTGGACCTGTCGACAATGGAAGAGAGACAAGTAATAGTCACCTACAGACTTGATTGTGCAACAATCCATGAACTGTGTGCCCAGTTGGAGCCAGACCTGATGTCAGCTATCCACCATCCCACAGGGATCCCCCCTCTAGTGCAGGTCCTGTCAGTACTCCATTTCTTGGCAAGTGGCTCTTTTCAAACAACAGTGGCCATTGCATCAGGGATGTCCCAGCCAGTGTTCTCCAACATGTTGTCTAGAGTGTTGTCTGCCCTCCTGAAACACATGCACAGCTACATCATTTTCCCTCAGGTGGAGGATTTGCCTACAGTGAAAGGTGACTTCTGTGCTCTGGGACATATCCCGAACATCATAGGTGCCATTGATGGGATACATGTGGCCTTGGTACCCCCCCGCACGAGTGAACAGGTGTACAGAAACAGGAAGAGCTACCATTCAATGAAAGTGCAGATGGTGTGTTTGGCCGACCAGTACATCTCCCATGTGAATGCCAAGTTTCCTGGCTCAGTGCATGACGCTTACATTCTGAGGAATAGTAGCATCCCTTGTGTGATGGGGCAACCCCAGAGGCACCGTGTGTGGCTAATAGGTGAGGACAAGGAGCCTATACCCTGTGAATAGTTGTCTGGGTCTGGGGTTGTCCCTACGGGTTAGTATGTGTCTAACAGTTGTCCCTCAACATTCGCACGTGACTCTGGGTACCCCATCCAGTCATGGCTACTGACCCCAGTGAGAGATCCCAGGACAAGGGCAGAGGAATGCTACAATGAGGCACATGGGTGAACTAGGAGGATTATAGAAAGAACCTTTGGCCTCCTGAAGGCCAGGTTCCGGTGCCTCAATATGACAGGTGGTTCTCTCTACTACTCACCAAAGAAGGTGGGCCAGATCATCGTGGCCTGCTGTATGCTGCACAACCTGGCTTTGCTATGCCATGTGCCTTTTCTGCAGGAGGATGGTCCAGCTGGAGGTCTTGTGGCAGCTGTGGAGCCTGTGGACAGTGAAGAAGAGGAGGCAGAAGAAGAGCATATCGACAACAGAAACAACGTTATCCAGCAATACTTCCAGTGAGACACAGGTAAGAAGACATCACTGCCTCACACATCTCAAACTATTGTTTGAACTATCATAAGTCTGTCACTTTCACTCAGTGAATGGACCCTGACTTGTCACTTTGGCTTTCCATTTCACAGATGAGGGTCCCACTGTGTGACCTCTGCTATATTTCCTCATGGACTAGAGCTGTGTTACATCGGTATGTTGACAATAAAATTGACATTGCTCTATTCCATAGTTATTGTAAATACACATTTGTGAAAGCACAGACTGAGTCCAGATTGTTTTGTGATTGATGTGTGTTTATTTTTGTGCAAATAAGTGGAGGGGGTTGTAAAATGGTCAGGGGTGATGGTGGAGGAATGTCCATGCCAGTGTCCAGTCTATTTGTTTCACAGGTGCATTGTCCAAAGGGGCATAGGAAGTGGAGCTAGAGCAGTAGAAGGATGAACAGGGTGACAAAGTGGGATAGGAGGATGACATTCAGGGGGGTTTCACTTCCTGGCAGGGTCTTGGCAATGTTCTCTGTCTTGGTCCTGGATCTCAGGGACCGTTTGCAGGGTGGCTCTCCATCTGCAGGGGATGGTGTGCTGGTGTCGTGGTCCTGTGGCAGTGCCTCCTGTCCACTAGCGCCGGCGGAGGTGGTGGGCTGTTCATCATCCAGGTTAGTGTCAGGGGCCTCCTTGTTGTGCCACAGTGTCCTTCCTGGTGTTGACAAAGTCCTGCAGCACCCCTAAAATGGTGCCCAGGGTGGTGTTGATGGACTTGAGTTCCTCCCTGATCCCCAGATAGTTTTCCTCCTGCAGCCGCTGGGTCTCCTGAACGTTGGCCAGTACCATTGCCATTGTCTCCTGGGAATGATGGTATGCTCCCATGATGTTGGAGAGGGCCTCGTGGAGAGTGGGTTGCCTGGGCCTGTCCTCCCCTTGTCGCACAGCAGTCCTCCCAGTTCCCCTGTTTTCCTGTGCCTCTGTCCCCTGAACCATGTGCCCACTGCCACTGACCCCAGGTCCCTGATTTTCTTGGGTTGGTGGGTTTGCGTGGGTTCCCTGTAGTGATGGAAACACTGCTGCTTGATGTGTTCTGGGGACAAAGGGAGTGGCCCGCTTGGTGGGTGCTGTTCCGGTGTTTCCTGAGGGAGGAGGCTCTGTGGTGGCTTGTGCCAGTGTCAGGGGAACCGACTGTCCCCAGGTCCCAGATGTGCCGGGCTGGTCATCTTGATCCAGTTGTACAGAGCTGCTGTCATCACTGTTGGCCTCTTCTGTGGGGGGAGTGGACATGCCTGGAACCTCCTGTCCGGTGATGTTGGGTAGGGGTCCTGCAGGGGTGTAAAGGCATGATTATTTCATCTGTGTGTGCCATTGTGTGCAATTGGTGAGTGACCCTGTACTCCAGTGCTTGCATTCATTTCTAGGTCCGTGTGAGATATTTGGTTTGGGGTCTGTGTAGGTATCTGTAGTGGACATGCTTTGGTGATGGGTGTCCATGCTTTGGTGTTGAATGCAGGGCTTGGTGTTGGGATGTGTGGTTTGTGATAGTGGGACATTTGTGAGGTGTTGGAGTGATGGGGGTGAGGGTGAGGGTGAGGGTGGGGGTATGTGATGGCATGCAGGTAGGGTGGGGGATATAATAGTTAAGAGTTGACTTACCAGAGTCCATTTCTCCTGCTACACCTGCGAGGCCCTCAGGATGCAGTATTGCCAAGACTTGCTCCTCCCATGTTGTTAGTTGTGGGGGAGGAGGCGGGGGTCCACCTCCAGTCCTCTGTGCTGCAATCTGGTGTCTTGAGACCAAGGAACGCACCTTCTCCCATAGGTCGTTCCACCTCTTCCTGATGTCATCCCTAGTTCTTGGATGCTGTCCCACTGCGTTGACCCTGTCGACGATTCTGCGCCATAGCTCCATCTTCCTAGCAATGGAGGTGTGCTGCACCTGTAATCCGAATAGCTGTGGCTCTACCCGGACGATTTCCTCCACCATGACCCTGAGCTCCTCCTCTGAGAACCTGGGGTGTCGTTGTGGTGCCATGATGTGGTGTGGGTGATGTGTGGGGTGGTGTGTGTTGTGATGTGTGACGGGATGTGTTTGTGTGTGTTGTCTGAGGTACGTGGATGTTGTGTGAGTGATGATGTTGTGTGTCTGTAGATGCTAGTGTTGATTCTGGTGGTGTCTTTTTCTGGCCTTCTTTCACAATTCTGGTCGTAAGGGTTTGTGGGTGATGTGGGTGTGTGTTTTATATTGGATTGAGTGTGTGGGAGTGGTGTGTGTATGTGTATCAGGTGTGTCTATTTCAAATTGTCCAATGTGGTTGTGTTTTGTAAATGTGTGTGTATTTTGAGCACGGCGGTGTGTACTGCCAATGGAATACCGCGGTTAAAAGACCACCGCATGGATTCGTGGGTCGTGATAGTGTGGGCGTATTCCTGTTGGTGTGACGGTGGAGGTTTTGTTATTGCCAGTTTATCACTGACCTTTGGTGTGGCGGACTTGTGTGGGTGTCTGGATTTTGGCGGATTCCAATCTGTGGGTCGTAATAGCTGTAGCGGAATTCTGCCACCCCAGCAGTGTGTTGGCGGTCTTCTGCACGGCGGTAAGCAGAATTTACCGCCAATGTTGTAATGAGGGCCTATATGTCCGACCTTAACCATACACTGCACCTAACTTATGGGTGTCTGACATGTACGAAAAGGCAAAGTTTAGGCCTGGCAAGTGGGTCCACTTGCCAATTCGAATTTACAGTTAAAACTGCCCACACAGACACTGCAGTGGCAGGTCTGAGACATGAATACAGAACTACTTATGTGGGTGGCACAACCAGTGCTGCAGGCCCACTAGTAGCATTTGATTTACAGGCCCTGGGCACCGTGAGTGCACTGTACTAGGGACTTACTAATAAATTCAATATGCCAATCATGGATAAGTCAATCAACCATTCAATTTACACACAGAGCATATGCATTTTAGCAGTGGTTAGCCGTGGTAAAGTGCTCAGAGTTCAAAAACCAACAACAACAGGTCAGGAAAAATAGGAGGCAGGAGGCAAAAAGATTGGGGATGAGCCTGCATAAGCAAAAAAGTCCAACACACGGTAGCTCAAAACCGCGCTGCGTGGGGTTTGCGTCACTTTCAACCTCCTTTAGCGGGTGTTGCGATTTGTTTCTCTAGCCGCGTTGCATCGATCTTTCAGCCGCGATGCGGATGGAGCGTAGATTTCAGCCGCGAACTGGCGGCGCTTCATTTCTCAGCCGCGTCTCAGAAGGTGTGTTGAAAAGTTCCTCGCACTGAGGTCTGTGCGGGGATTTTCAGTCTTGGACTGCCAGGTTCACCTTTCAAGGGCCCAGGAACTGCATAGGGCACCACGTGGCAGGCAGACGTCTCAGCAGAGAGTCCAGGTGCTGGTGGGGGAAGTCTTTGATGGCCCTGAGACTTCAAAAACAGGAGGCAAGCTCAGGTCAAGCCCTGGGAGATTTCTTCACAAGCAGGAATGTACAACAAAATCCAGTCTTTGTCCCCTTTCACAGGCAGAAGCAGCAACTGCAGGATAGCTCCACAAAGCACAGTCACAGGCAGGGCAGCACTTCTCCTCAGCTCTTCAGCTCTTATCTTTAGCAGAGGTTCCTCTTGATTCCGGAAGTGATCTAATTTTTCTGGGGGTTTGGCTGCCCTTCTTATACCCCTTTCTGCCTTTGAAGTAAGCCTAGTTCAAAGGAAAGTCTCTCTTGTTTGTGAGATCCTGCCTTGCCCAGTCCAGGCCCCACACACACACCAGGGGGTTGGAGACTGCATCGTCTGAAGGCAGGCACAGCTCTTACAGGTGTGAACTACCACTCCTCTCCTCCCTCCTAGCACAGATGGCTCATCTGGATATGCAGGCTACATCCCAGCTCCCCTTGTGTCACTGTCTAGAGAGAGGTGCAAACAGCCCAACTTTCAAACTAACCCAGACAGGGAATCCACAAACAGGCAGAGTCACAGAATGGTTTAAGCAAGAAAATGCCTCCTTTCTAAAAGTAGCATTTTCAAACACACAATCTCAAAACCAACTTTACTAAAAGATGTATTTCTAAATTGTGAGTTCAGAGACCCCAAACTCCACATGTCCATCTGCTCCCAAAGTGAATATACTCTTTAATCCCATTTAAAGGTAGTCCCCATGTTTATCTATGAGAGAGATAGGCCTTTCACAGTGAAAACAGAATTTGACAGTATTTCACTGTCAGGATATGGACATAAAACACATTTGTATCTGTCCTACATTAAACATACACTGAACCATGCCCATGGGGCTACCTAGGGCCTACCTTAGGGGTGTCTTGCGTGTAAGAAAAGGGAAGATTTAGGCAGTCGAATTGGCAGTTTAAGTCTGCACACACAGACACTGCAGTGGCAGGTCTGAGCCATGTTTACAGGACTACTAATGTGAGTTGCACAACCAGTGCTGCAGGCCCACTAGTAGCATTTGATTTACAGGCCCTGGTCACCTCTAGTGCACTGTACTAGGGACTTACCAGTAAATCAAATATGCCAATCATGGAAATCCTTTTACACATACATTTTACATAGGAGCACTTGCACTTTAGCACTAGGTAGCAGTGGTAAAGTGCCCAGAGTAGCAAGAACACCAAAAACAGAGTCCAGCACACATCAACAACCTGGGAAACTGAGGCAAAAAGTTAGGGAAGAGCACGCCAACGATGTCAAGTCTAACACCTACTATGTCCTCCATTTTTAATCTGTTTATAAATGATAAAATGTGTGGAATGCCATGTTCCACATTTAAATCAATGCATGTCGGTAGATAAAACAGAGAAAACCAACTGCAAATTGTTTCATGTTGAAAAGCACTGATGTATGTGAATTAATGAAGAAACGAAAACTGAGAACTCACATTGAAGGAAAACAAATAATGGGAATGCAACTTTAAGGGAAGACAATGTTAGGAAAATACAAATGAATAAACATTTAAAGGATATATTTCAAAGCAAGGATAATTTTGAGGAAAGAATTCAAAATTACATTAAATTTGGGTGACGTTTAAGTTTAGCAAGGGTTTTTTTGGATCAGGGATGGATGATGTTTAGGGGTGATGATGTTTTTTTAGGTGTCAGAAATGGGGGGAGTTCAGCTCTGGAAAATGTTTTTTTATGGTTCAAGGATGAGTGGAGTGTATGGATCAGGACAGGCTTGTAGGATTCCTGGATGGATGGAGTGTCTGGGATTTTAGGTCTTTTCCAGTTCAAGAATTGACAGAGTTTAGGGCTGGTAAGTGTTTTTAAGGTTCAGGAATAAATGGAGTTTAGAGGTGTTTAGGGGGTTATAGATGTCAGAGGTGGATAGAGTGTATATGCAGAAAGAATTGTAGGGTTCTCGAATAGGTGAGGTCTACTGTGTTACACGGGTTCTGGTGGTGAGGGGTAGTGAGGGTCTTTAGGGATCAGGAATGAGGGGAGTTTAGGGTTGGTAAGGGCTTTTTAAGGCATCAGTGGTGGGAAGTTTTTAGGCATTGAAAGTTTTTTGGGGGGTCATTAGTAAGTGGAGCTTAGAAGAGGTGAGAGGTTTTAGGGTTCAGGGATTGGTGGAAGTAGTGGGTAGAATAGGGTATTTAGGGGTAAGGGATGGGTGGAGTTTAGGTGTGGTGGGGGTTTAGGGTTCAGAGATGGGTAGAATTTGGGCATGGTGAGGACTTTTTCATAGGTCAGGGGTGGGTGTGGTTAGGGGTTGTGGAGAGATCAGGGATTAATGCTGTTTAGGGGTGGTGCGGCATCAGTGAATTAAAAACATCCAACACAATTGTTTGACAGTGTAAAAGGTATGCATCTGGAATAATGCCCCCTGTAGTAAAGCACTGAAATAAATACCCCTTTCAGAAATAATTCTGTAAGTGAGACCTTGGAGCATTGCCTTTGCATCTTATATAAATAAGCATGCAAAAAAGAATTTGAAAAAATATATGCTATGAATTTTTTGTTTCTATGAAATGGCAAATGCAATTCATCTTACAAATTTCTATTGAACAGCCTAGGTAAAATGGTTTCGCACTAATAATATTCCCTGTAATTGTTTTTCAATGAAATCATATTTACCCAGAAAGTGCTTGCCTGTATGGCAAAGTTTAACTATATATTGCAATGTTTGCATTTTTAATCTTATTCTTGTTTAACTCAACGAGATTTAGAAAGGCGCATTTTTTTGTTTTTTCTATCTTTTGCTTATAGTTGGAATATTTATTCCTATTTTATACTACTTTGACATTTTCTCAAGCTTTCTAACTATCCGTGATGGCAAAAGCTTTATATGTTTAACTCGCACTAACCATATTTTATTAGTTACACAATAGATGCAATAATTAGAGATGTTTTTCATAATAGCAGTGTGTTCACCAGGAAGTGCCAAAAAATGTAAATAGAATGGACTAATCTGCAAATAGCAGCTGTTCAATCATGCTCCCAGAAAGGAAACTGTTTAATACGTTCCAGCGTGTAGTTATTTTTCATTATGTCTTTTTGGTGGCAGACTCATGGACAAGCAATACTGTTGGACTTTGCAAAAATGGAACATCTCAATTGTTGGTTAACCTATAAAGCTAACCAAGAGAGCCTTTCATAAATGATTAGTTTTAAATGCTCTGGTTTTAAACTCTATTTTTAATTAATTTGTGAAATAGCCCCTAGACTTGAATTTCTCTGGCTAAATAACCGGCCGAAAATTTCAGGCTATATTGTACCAGGGCTCTGCCATTGTTTAATAGAAACGTAAAATCAGCTTGGATGGTTCTTAAAAGTAGATTGTTCACTGTTGAACACCTTGCTAAACGAGTGGCAATAATTTATGACTATAAATTACAGCGCATGTTGTATTTTGCCTCCTGATTCCACAAAAATGTGTGTCGCTGCTAATGTGAATCCCCTTGCTTGCTGGCCAAATTTTCAAAAACTAATTTACAATGAAAATTACTATTCATAAATAATTCTGAGCGTTAATTGGCCATGAGTACTTTAGGAAAAAACATAAAATCGATAGAGCTATTAACGTCAAATATTAATCAATCAACATAAGTGACTATCAAATGAACGCTATGTAAGTCATGATTTTGAAGGGCTCACCTTTAAACTACAAAAAAAGATGGAACAATTTGCAGCTCCTTTGTTCCACTTTAAACATAGAAAGAAATATTGTAGGACGGCAACCTATATTGTATTCCCTTGTCAGGAGACAAGAACAGTTTTATTATATTTCTGTTAAATCAAATCAAATCATTAACATTCATAAAGCGCGCTACTCACCCGTGCGGGTCTCAAGGCGCTAGGGGTAAGGGGGTGGTTAATGCTGCTCGAAAAGCCAGGTTTTTAGGAGTCTCCGGAATGCGGAGTGGTCCTGGGTGGTCCTGAGGCTGGTGGGGAGGGAGTTCCAGGTCTTGGCTGCCAGGAAGGAGAAAGATCTCCCACCCGGCGGATGCGAGGGACGGCAGCGAGCGTGAGGCCAGAGGAACGGAGGAGGCGGGTGGGGACGTAGAAGCTGAGGCGTCGGTTGAGGTATTCCCGTCCCTTGTTGTGGAGGGCTTTGTGTGCGTGGGTGAGAAGTCGAAAGGTGATCCTTTTGCTGACTGGGAGCCAGTGCAGGTGTCTCAGGTGTGCGGAGATGTGGCTGTTGCGGGGTACGTCGAGGATGAGGCGGGCCGAGGCGTTTTGAATGCGTTGCAGGCGATTTTGGAGTTTGGCGGTGGTCCCAGCGTAGAGGGTGTTGCCGTAGTCCAGGCGGCTCGTTACGAGGGCGTGGGTCACGGTTTTTCTAGTGTCGGCGGGGATCCAGCGGAAGATCTTGCGGAGCATGCGGAGGGTGAGGAAGCAGGCGGAGGACACGGCGTTGACTTGCTTGGTCATGGTGAGAAGGGGGTCCAAGATGAAGCCGAGGTTGCGGGCGTGGTCTGTGGGGGTCGGTGCGGTGCCGAGGGCCGTGGGCCACCAGGAGTCATCCCAGGCGGACGGGGTGTTGCCGAGGATGAGGACTTCCGTTTTGTCAGAGTTCAGCTTTAGGCGGCTGAGCCTCATCCAGTCTGCGACGTCCTTCATCCCCTCTTGTAGGTTGGTCTTGGCGCTGGCGGGGTCCTTTGTGAGGGAGAGTATAAGTTGGGTGTCGTCGGCGTAGGAGGTGATGATGATGTCGTGCTTGCGTACGATGTTGGCGAGGGGGCTCATGTAGACATTGAAGAGTGTCGGGCTGAGCGATGAGCCTTGAGGTACGCCGCAGATGATCTCGGTGGGGTCTGAGCGAAACGGTGGGAGGTAAACTCTTAGGGAACGGTTTGAGAGGAAGGAGGCGATCCAGTCCAGGGCCTGGCCTTGGATCCCGGTGGAGCGGAGGCGGGTGATTAGGGTGCGGTGACAGACGGTGTCGAAGGCAGCCGAGAGGTCGAGGAGGATGAGGGCGACTGTTTCACCGTTGTCCATCAGGGTTCTGATGTCGTCTGTGACTGAGATGAGGGCTGTTTCCGTGCTGTGGTTGGTTCGGAATCCGGTTTGTGAAGGGTCGAGCAGGTTGTTGTTTTCCAGGAAGGTGGTCAGCTGTTTGTTGACGGTCTTCTCTATTACCTTGGCTGGGAAAGGCAGGAGAGAGATGGGGCGGAAGTTTTTCAGGTCGCTCGGTCAGCCGTAGGTTTCTTTAGGAGGGCGTTGACTTCGGCGTGTTTCCAGCATTCGGGGAAGGTAGCAGAAGAAAAAGAAGAGTTGATGACGGCCTGGAGGTGCGGGGCGATGATGTCGTCGGATTTATTAAAGATGAAGTGAGGGCAGGTGTCCGAAGGGGTGCCGGAGTGGATAGAGTTCATGATGGATTTGGTTTCTTCAGTGTTGATGTGGGTCCAGTTGTTGAGGGTGAAGGCCGGGGGTGCGGGTTCGGTGATGTTTGGTTGGGTCTGGTGTCCGAAGCTGTCGTGGAGGTCGCTGATCTTGCGATGGAAGAAGGTGGTGAGGGATTCGCACAAATCCTGTGAGGGCGTGATGGCGTTGGCGTTGGCATTGGGGTTGGAGAACTCCTTGACGATGCTGAAGAGTTCTCTGCTGTTGTGGCTGTTTTTGTCCAGTCTGTCGGTGAAAAAGTTCCTTTTGGCAGTGCAGATCAGGTGGTGGTGTTCGCGGGTAGCGTTCTTGAGGGCGGTCATGTTGTCAGCGGTGTGGTCCTTGCGCCAGGCCTTCTCGAGGGTGCGACAAGTTTTCTTTGATTCTTTGAGGGTGTCAGAGAACCAGAGAGGTTTTTTGGTGTTGGTCTGTCGATGCGTGTGTTTGAGGGGAGCAAGGTTGTCTGCGCAGTTGGAGATCCAGTTTGTGAGGCTGAGGGCTGCGTCATTGGGGTCGGTGGTGAGGGTGGGTTGGTTGGCGGCGAGTGCGGAGAAGAGTTGCTCTTCGGTGATCTTGTTCCACTGTCGACGAGGGATGGGTTGAGTGCGGAGGTGGCGGGTCTCGCGTCGGAATGTGAAGTGGACACAGCTGTGGTCGGTCCAGTGTAGAGCGGAGGTGTGGCTGAAGAAGATGTGTTTGCTGGCGGAGAAGATAGGGTCGAGCGTGTGTCCGGCGATGTGGGTGGTGGTGTTCACCAGTTGCTTGAGGCCGAGGTTGGCGAGGTTGGCGAGCAGGGCGGTGGTGTTGGGGTCGTTGTTCTGTTCCAGATGGAAGTTGAGGTCGCCTAGGAGGATGTAGTCCGGCGAGGCGAGGGCGTGCGGGGAGATGAAGTCGGCGATGGTGTCGCTGAAAGGGGAGCGCGGTCCGGGGGGACGGTAGACGAGGGATCGTCTGAGGGTGGTCCTGGGGTCGGTGCGAATTTGAAAATGCAGATGTTCAGCGGCGAGAGGGGTGTCTATCTTGTTAAGATAGAATGCTCCAAATCTCGTCTAGTGTCAAGAAACGAGTTTATGAAATTACAACATATGCCATTACCAGATATGACTTTTTCCCGTATCCCGTAGCCCTTACCACGCTATGCCTTTACCTTGCATGTCTTTACAACGCATGCCTTTTTTAGAGAGGGGCATCCACAAACCTCAAGTGTTTTTAATTTACTCCTAACCTCACATGGCCACTACCCACCCATAAACTCCAAAACTATCTATACCTACCTTTAACACTGCTCACTCCCTGAACCCTAAAATAATCTTTACCTCCTTCCATCACTACCTACCCCTAAACCATAAAATTACCCTTACCTCCCTTACCGCTACCCATCCATAAACCCTAAAATGGCCCTCAATTCCCTTTGGTACTACGCACCTATCAACCCGAACAATTAGCTGTACCTTCCTTTGGCACTACCCACCCTTCACTTCTAAACTTACCCCTTCCACCCTAACACTACATCACCCAAACCCTAAAATTACAATTACCTTCTTTTACCAGTACACACCCTAAACCCTGACATTCATCTTACCCCCTTATCAATACACCTAAGACCTTTCTTATGTAAAATTATATTTTAATGATATAATATATATATGTTTTTTTTTTATTACCTTCATGTAAAGGCATCTGTGGTAAAGATATAAATACATATGTGTGTTATGCATACCTTTGTGGCATAGCCTGTGTGGTAAAGCTACAAATACATATGTGTGTTATACATACCTTTGTGGAAAAGGCTGCGTGGTAAAGGCATTGCATGGTAAAAACTGTGGTGTCGAAGGCTGTCTTTCCAAGAAACTATTAGTCATGGTCAAAGACCATACCCTGCAGGGTCAGGCACAGGGAAACTACAACAAAGGCCTCAGCACCCAGCAGAAAACTTGCTTGTTCAAAAGTGTACCATACCAAAATGTGTCAGTTTCAGTGACCTACACAACCATATGCTGCTCCGGCCTTTAGCCTCACTGACTGAATCAATGCTTATAATGATTTATTGATCTAATTTACATCACTTTTGTCATCATCATTGGCATCAAAGATTAAGTTACTACTTGTAAAGGTAACATATTAGTGTTGCTAAATAGATACCCAAGCAAATAATGTAGCTTCTCCATCTCCCTTCATTCGTCTTCAGTGGTGTGTGAAGATTATCATTTTTATCATCGGTATGCTCGCAAAATTGATACAATTAGAAGTCAAGCTGTCTTCCGCTGTTAGCAAAACTATGAGAAAAGCAATAGTGATATGAATAGTGGCATATTGTGAAATATTACTAGTAAAGTCTCTGATGATGTAATTTCTAAATATAGAGATTGTATGAATCCTACAATTACACTCATAAGTAGTGCATACCCACATAAATATTTATTGTAGATGAAATACTGCAGTTGATGGTCTTTGATGAACTTAGAAAAAAAACAAGGTTATTCTTTCACTGTCAGAAAACAGTTATGTAAAAAAGGAAAAGCTGTTAAGGATGTTGAGATATGTTAGCTCACCAGTGACTTTGTCAATGATGTTAATAGTCATGCCATCTGTGGAAAAGTAAAAGTAAGTATGTTTGTATAGCATACCATACCTGGTGAAATTCATTGGACTGTAGGTTTTGGGTTGTAACCAAATTTTCTTTCATAACCTGCACGCAAATAGCATCCCCTTATATCACGCAGACCTAGGCTCTAATGCGCACCATACATACCTAGGGCACACTGTTTGTCCTAAAGACATGGTCTGCGTGTATTCTGCATGCTTCCATAGACTTTAAAGCAAACATTGGTATGTGTGAAATGACATCACACATGGCTGTTCCCTACACAAAATCCAAAAGTTCATGGAACCCACAGTGCACTGACTTCTGCTAGGTCTTTTGAGTTCGAGACTAAAGTGTGGAATTAGCACCAAGGTTTAAAGAATAGAATGCAGTCAGTACACTTGTACTATGGCCACAGGGTGTACCTTTGGTCATACCTTGCATCTTGAGACAAGTGTCATGCTCACAGAACACCACCTTTGAAAGTGACAAGCAAGTTGTAGATAAGAGGCTATTGTCGTCATAACCCTCATCCTTGCTGCTTAATCATTTGGACATAGACGTCCTGTGGACATCACTTGGTATTAACCCTCCATCCTGCTACTTTCCCCAACATATTGGATTTGTAACGGATTTAAACGAAAATGAGTGAGTGTTGCTGTTAGCATTCAGATGTAGCAGACAACATCAGATGTGTAAATGCAAATCTACAGGGAAGGGCACAAGATTTTATCATGTTCCTCATGGAAAGGTCAGATCCATCGCCATTCTTCAATTTCATGATCAACCAATGGCTTCAGATTACATGGCACTGACATCAAGCAGATGACTCTATTTAGAGTACATATTCTCGAGCATCAAGATGGGCAATTTGGGGGTTAGAGTGGATAATGTTGGTGCTCAGTTTTTAAGTCTGCAATTTATGCATCCAATATCATGGTGTGTGGGTAATTGGTGTGCCAGTATTCCAGGGTGTTCGTAGAGTACGACTGCGGAGAGTGGTAGAGTGTGCCTTTTCAAGGATTAACAGTGTCATAATGATCAGTGCCACAATCTGTATTTTCTTAGTGTATGTTGTAATGGTCCACAGCATTAGAGTGGGTGATGTGAAAGTGTATTCTTAGTCCACTGGATAAGTAGACTGGGTACCTAAGTGAGTAGTGTCATGTAGGGAACAGTGATCGGCGTGTGCAGTGTCGGGTCTGGCAGTGATGAGGTGTACAGTGACATCGTGGGTTCTATCAGAGTAGTGAAAGCCAAGTTCAGCAATTATGGGCTGGTCAGTTCTTCATGTTCAGTGTCGGTTTGAAGAGTTAAGGTGACCAGTGTCATGATGAGTAGTGCACATATGTGTATTGCATGTACTCAAGTTTATCTGTGTGTGGGAGAGCTATAACCTGAGTTTTATTTAAAAAAAATCATTAAATTAATATAGATTTATAGATTTATCTAATTACGCTATCCAAACAAATGATCCGCAGCCTATGCAATGTTGTCATGCAGAATTGCTATTATTTTAAAGAACCACTCATTGTTCAATATGCAATCCCTGAAATGAGGAAAAAAACTCATTGCAATGAACGAATGAGAAATTGAAGAAACTGAACTCAGTTGACATTGCCGAGAGGATTTTTTTTTTTCTTCTTGATGATACATCGGAGATAAACGTGACTAACAAATCTTTAAAAATGTATGTAGCAAAGACCAATGTTATCATTTTGTACTGAGTGCTAACTTGGTGCTAAACCTCGTGCACAGTTACAATTATTGCTGGGCACAAATCAGGTCTTACCTCTTGGTTTAACTAAAAATTGGGACGTATGCACACTATTATTTTGTGGTCTTTGATTTGCATGTTTGATGATAAAACATAGTGCAAAGCTGATCAAGCACAACCGGTGCTCAGTTTCAAAATGTCCCCAATGTAAAAGCAGGCATTGGTGAGAACCAGTATGTTTCGCATTTTGTTCTCGAGAATGTTTGGTAAAGTTTGGCCGATTTTGTGTGTGTTCTAAAAAAAATGCCATAATGAATTAACATCACGGGAAAAGCTTGAAGCTGGAATTGGGGGAACCTTGCTTAATCGACTGCATTAGCAGAGGTAAGCGATGCCTTGATAAAGAGTGCTATCAAAGGGAGTATAAAGGTAAAGATTGATTGTAAGTTGTCTCCTTAAACAACATACTCCTTAGAATACTACATAGCAAATACTTTGACATAGGGTCAGTATTTTCATTGATCTTTTAGAATTCTGTGCTAGCACAAGTATTTACTTTTTTGAACAGCTGCAAATCCAACAGCATGTTACTATGACATGAAATTTAAACGAATGGTTGTGCAAGGGCAACAAATGAAACCCACGCTCACTGTGTTTCAAGCAGAGTATCCATACTGCAAGAACATACTAAAACAATGTACAAATCAACAGTCAAAATCCCATCATGTGAGCAATGTAAATACACCAAATACCTCAAACTGCCTCCAAACTGGAAGCTAAACCTCATGTTTTATTTTCATTAGAACAAAAAAACAGCTTGATCCTCATCAGCGAAAACCAGCAGGAATACAGTCGGCACAATGCAGGCATCCTCAAAATACCAGCGGCTTGATGGACAGCCCACCAAACCTTTGGCAAAGCACGAAAAAACACTTGAATACAAGGGGCTGACCAAAACGCCACTTCCTTGCTGTACTTACTATACTTTTTTGAACAAATTATATCACACAGTGCCCCGGACTGCTGAAGATGTCTTCAGCCAGACCTACGAGCAGGAGAAAACTAATTTGCACCCTTTTTTCGGTTAGTTTCAGTGCTTAAATGAGCCCGTGTGAGCCTAATTGTTTGATAGATGATGGGTAAATTTGTTTGATTACTTCATCTGTGTCTGGCGTGACTATTGTAAAGACATTAATGACTCACTAAGCTTGCTTCAGGCTTTCAAGATTCGTTCTGTACTTCTTTGAAAGGTTTAATGGAAGCTTTTGTCCTCAGACAGAATAAAGGATTGCCAACATGAAATGGTACACGTAATCCCTCCTATTTTAACGTTCTTTTGTCCATGGATTTTTTTCAGAGATGCTTTTTCTTATTTTCCCCTAGGACTAAACAATGGTGGGAACAAAAGTTAAAATTGAATGGCGGTTGGAATAAGCTAGTTTACGAAATGTCCAACAATTAACGTGAGTCTTCTAAGAACAGTCATAGCGCGTGGCAGTTACTTCCAATGTGTATGAACCCTATGAAAAATTAAAACACTAGAGATGTTTTGTTATTTTATCTTAATTGTCCAGGGCTCTGGATAACAGGGCAAAACAGAGTGCTGTGGGTTGTGCACCATGAGAATGAGATCTGCTCTTTAGGGTTGTGATTTAAATCTGTGACCTGAAGAATATACACATACCACTGCAGTGGTATTTATCCCACAGATCTTTTTGACGAGTAAAGAGAATAGAATTTCAAGTGAAGATTTAACCAGCTTACACCATTGCCTTCTATTGCTATCAAAGGTCATAGCACGTTTTCGGCTGGAACGAGAGTGCTGTGAGAGGGTCAAAGGATCCCCAGATGTCGGTCAAATATATTTAAAGATTTGAGGCCGTGTTACTAAAAGGCGGCAAGGCCACAGCCTGTGTGCACCTGGTGCACATTCACCGTGTGCAGGCAGGGCTGAATGTAGCAAAAGTGCTTCTCTACCTCCAGTGAATGGCTTAATTAAAAACATTAAATTATGCTCTTCATAGAGCACAGTAGAAAAACACAGAAAGATGGATCCTTAGCAATGAGTCAGTGTGAGGCTGCGTGAGTTCTTCTGATCGTCCTTGAATATCAAGAACGCAAGTTGCTTTTGCAGCTATATATCGGCAGGCCAATCACAAATCATAATGTGTTTCCATGGGGCAGAAAATTCTGCACAATTTCCTTACAATGGGGTCCAGTCACTGACAGCAAAAAGCTCTTACAGGCTCATTGCAGTGTCCGAGACCCTCTAGCTTTCTAACAAAGGGCACTCAGGTGCAAAGCCAAATGTGTAGCATCTGACAGCTGACACATAGTTAATGATTCCTCAACATGAAACATGTACATTCAAAGCATTTTGCATGCAGACTCACCCTCATGCAAAAGAATCAAGCATATTTACCACTGGGAGGGTGCTATATGCCTGAGTAATGAATATCCTAGAAGGGAGACAAACACAAATTTGATACCTCTGATGACATCACATTGATTTGTTTATCTAGCTATCTGGTATTTATATTGTAGGAACCTAGCCAACCGGCAGAGGAGCTCTGTGCAGGGTCAAAGGCAAAAACATAGCCAAGTAGCAATATGTTAGATCAGTGTTTTTTTTAGCTTTAATTTTCTCACTATACAGTGTTCTTTAAAGAGTTGAGTATTCAGTGCTTTCTTTATTGAAGCAGGGTATGGGCAGTGCTGATAAGTGCAGGATGTTCTTATAGATCTTGGGTGCATTGTTGGCAAATACCTGTTGCCTTGCCTTTATTATTTCACATTTCATCATCTCCAGTCTCATGGTGCTCTGGCTGTGGGTGTGCCACAGCAGCTGGTGTGCATGTCTGCCAGGTAGGCATGTGCAGCTGCTTTTGTAGACATTGCGGGCTGGCAAGAGAAATCTAAGTTCTATCAGAGTATGGGCGATATGGTCATATTTCTTCACATTATAATGAAGAATGCTGCAGGAATTAGGATACCCTCAAAGGGAGATCCATAATAAGGCAACTAAGCTGTGGCCTTGTAAGGCCATTATGACCGGCATAGGAGTGGGTTGGAGGCACTGTCTGGGTCCCATATAAGAGTGCTAAGGTGTCCTGTCCCTCGATTTAATTTGAGACAAACACTTCTTTCATTTGACCTGTTGTTATCACACCAAGCTAGGGCATGACTGGTGTCTTAGGCAAGTTCTTCAAAGAATTCGTGAAATCGGGCAGCTTTTCTGCCTAACCTTAACTTGTTAAATTACAGACAAAGAAAGTACCTCTGTAGTATCTCTTAAAGTTAGTAATCAAGGGAACTATGAATCAATTATTAGTTCCTAGTAAAATAATCACAATCGTCATTCAAATTTGAATTGTAATCCTTCTTTTGAGTCATTTTATTTTCAGTTTAGACTCTCAATAGAATATGTTTATTCATAAGAGTTCCTGAAACATTTGAAACCAGTGAAACGAAAGAGCAAGGTTCTGTTTCCACTTAAAGAAATCATCTCCCATAACTCACACTATTAAACAATAAACCTTGGGTGTAAACAGCAAAGCTTACATTTCTGTGCCCCATCATCAAAACGCAGGCAGGCCACGTCCGAAAATAGCTACAGCCCTGTTTCTGAACTACCCATACTCAAAGTCTGAGGGCCCAAAAGTAAACGTAGTGAAAGGTCCCACGTCTTTTTCTTTTAAAGGAGCTCTGCTATGCAATTGTCTGTGCAACAAAATCAGTGTGAAATAAGTCAAATCTGGCTGCACTAAAAGCAAACCTATAAACAAGCCTCTTTAACCCCTTGGGTGCCCTGGACGTAACTGTTACATCCTGGGCAGCACTGCTCGGGTGCCCAGGTCGTAACTGTTAGGTCCAGATAGGGGCCCTCGGGGGAAGCGTTAGAGCTCCTCCCTGGGGCCTTGTACCCCTCTCCATCAAGGCAGGGATGGAAGGGGAATTGCTTCCCCTTCCACCCCCACCCCTGTCCCCTCTGTGGCATCTGATGACATCAGCGCACGATCATGTGCTGACCTCATCAGAGGCCTATGAGCTTCCAGAGTGGATCGAAGGAGAAATGCAAAAGCATTTTTCATCCGATCATGGTGAGGGGCCGAGAGAGGCATCAAAGGAAACAAAAGGCCTCTCCTCTCCTATGATGTCTCTCTCAGCATTTCTGCTGCCCGATCGTGATCGGGCAGCAGAAATGCCCACTAGACACCAGGGAATTGTTTTGTTTTTTATTATTAAATGAGGGGAGCGGCCCCTTGGGCAAGGGCCACTCCCCAGGGGGACAAGTTACTTTTATGCCATTTCTACCCCTCCTGGGGGCAGATCGGCCTATTATAATTAGGCCGATCTGACCCCAGCGGGGGCAGAAACCGCTAGACACCAGGGATTTTTTTTTTTTAATTTATTTTTTATATGTGGGGAGTGACCCCTTTTGCAAGGGTCGCTCCCCTGGGGGGAAAATTGTATTTAGGCCATTTCTGCCCCCCTTAGGGGCAGATCGGCCTATATTTAGTAGGCCAATTTGCCCCAAAGGGGGCAGAAAACATTAGACACCAGGGACTTTTTTGCATCAATTTCACATGAAGGGAGCGACCCCTTAGGCAAGGGACTCTCCCATTTATTTTAGGCCATTTCTGCTCCCCTTGGGGGCAGAACAACCTATTTCTATTAGGCCAATCTGCACCCGGGGGGCAGAAACCACTTAGGCACCAGGGATTGGTGTGTGTATGTGTGTGTTTTATTTGGGGGGGCAGCGCCTTAAGCAAGGGTCACTCCCCATGGGCGCACTTTACTGTTGGCCTTATCTGCCCCCCTTGGGGGCAGATCGGCCTATTTTTGGAGGCTCATCTGCCCCAACGGGGGAAGAAAGCCCACCAGAGACTTGGTAAGATTTTTTTTTCAAAATAAGAGGGTGGGTGTTAGAAATGGGGTCTTTGGTTGGCAGTCAGGTTACCACCTGTCCAAGCAAGGACCCTCACTCTAGTCAGGGTAAGCCACACACAATCCAAATTATCCTGTGCCCACCCTCTGGTAGCTTGGCACTGAACAGACAGGCTTAACTTAGAAGGCAATGTGTAAAGTATTTGTGCAATAAATCATACAATAACACAATATAGCACCACAAAAATACACCACAAAGTGTTTAGAAAAATATATATTATTTATCTGGGTATTTGCAGGTCAAAACGATAAAAGATGCAATAAGAAATTGTAGAGATATTACTGAAAAGTGATATGAAGTGTCTTAAGTCTTAAAAAAGCAAACAAAGTCTCTTTCAAGCACAAAGTACCTGGTTTGGAGTGAAAAATCTCCGCAAAGGGCCGCAGAGGAGGAGATGCGTGGAAAAATGGTTTGTGCGTCGGTTTCGCCCATTCACACACAGACTTGCGTCTTTATTTTTCACGCGGGGAAGACGTTGCGGTGATTTCCGGCGTGCGGACAGTCTCCTCTGTGGCTCGCAGGGTTTTCAGACGCCCCGGGGTCTCTGAGTGGATTCCTGGGCTTGTTGTCCAGCTGCGCGTCGTTCCGGTGGGCTGTGCGTGGAATTTCCTCCCTCACGGCAGGTGTCGTGTCAATTTCCTCTCTGGAAGTCGGGCGGCGTTGTCCTGGCGGGCCGTGCGTCGAAGTTCCGATCGCACCGCAGGCGTCGCGTCGATCTTTTCCTTGCGGGGTCAAGCGGTGTCTTTCCGGATCGGCGTGCAGTGAATTTTTCACAGGGGGACAGGCTGTGTGTCTAATTTTTCAGCGCACAAGGAGTCCAGTTGAAAGAAAGAAGTCTTTTTGGTCCTGAGATTTCAGGGAACAGGAGGCAAGCTCTATCCAAGCCCTTGGAGAGCACTTCTGCAGCAAGGCAAGAGTTCAGCAAGGCAGCAGGCCAACAGCAAGGCAGCAGTCCTTTGTAGAAAGCAGTCAGGTGAGTCCTTTGAGCAGCCAGGCAGTTCTTCTTGGCAGGATGCAGGTTCTGGTTCAGGTTTCGTCTCCAGGAAGTGTCTGAGGTGGTAGGGCAGAGGCCCTGTTTTATACCCAAATGTGCCTTTGAAGTGGGGGAGACTTCAAAGAGTGGCTTAGAAGTGCATCAGGTCCCCTTTCAGTTCAATCCTGTCTGCCAGGGTCCCAGTAGGGTGTGTGGTAGTCCTTTGTGTGAGAGCAGGCCCTCCACTCTCCCAGCCCAGGAAGACCCATTCAGAATGCAGATGTATGCAAGTGAGGCTGAGTATCCTGTGTTCGGGGTGTGTCTGAGTGAATGCACAAGGAGCTGTCAACTAAACCCAGACAGACGTGGATTGTAAGGCACAGAAAGATTTAAGTGCAGAGAAATGCTCACTTTCTAAAAGGGGCATTTCTAAAATAATAATAATAAATCCAACTTCACCAGTCAGCAGGATTTTGTATTTCCATTCTGGTCATACTAAATATGATCTTCCTACTACTTTCTGATCAGCAGCTACCACTCAAACAATGTATGAGGGCAGCCCCAACGTTAGCCTATGAAGGGAGCAGGCCTCACAATAGTGTAAAAATGAATTTAGGAGTTTTACACTACTAGGACATGTAAACTACACTGGTACATGTCCTGCCTTTTACCTACACAGCACCCTGCCCTAGGGGATACCTAGGGCACATCGTAGGGGTGACTTATATGTAGAAAAGGAAGAGTTTTAGGCTTGGCAAGTACTTTTAAATGCCAAGTCGAATTGGCAGTGAAGCTGCACACACAGGCCTTACAATGGCAGGCCTGAGACAAGGTTAAGGGGCCACTGAAGTAGGTGGCACAATCAGTGCTGCAGGTGGCCCACTAGTAGCATTTAATCTACAGGCCCTTGGGCTCTTATAGTGCACTCTACTAGCGACTTATAAGTAAATTAAACAAATAGCCCAATTGGGGGTGATCCAATGTTACCATGTTTAAAGGGAGAGAGCATATGCACTTTAGCACTGGTTAGCAGTGGTAAAGTGCGCAGAGTCTAAAAACCAGCAAAAACTGTATCTCAAAAGTGGAGGGAGGCAGGCAAAAAGTTAGGGGTGACCACCCTAAGGCTGTCAGGTCTAACAATTACTAAGCAAGTGCATGGTTCTCGGGATATGCACCAATAAGGAACAAGCAAGGATAAACATTTTACTACAGAATGCATTTGAAGTTTCTTTCAAAATACTACCGCATTTAATATATTCACTCTCACAGTTTACTCAAGCACATTAGTCAACACAGTGTATAAATGCCTGGGAAAGATAGGATGCCCTTGGTTAGACATAACATGGTAATATGCTCCTTGGAGCACTCCCTGTCTTCTAGTGGGAATATTGCATTTCTTTATTTAGCTGAGAAATAACAACTTGTTGAGTAGGAATGTATACAAAGCAATGGTTCCTTCAATGTCCTTGAAGGTTTCTTGAATTTTAACAACTGTTTCTTACATTGGTGAATTACCAGCTGTCCAAATTGAAGGCAGGACATGAGTCTGGTCAAAGAGTTTCAAAATGCAATTGTGTTTTTTCTGGAGAGCCCTTGAAACACTGGTCAGCTGAAATGTTTGCAAGACGAATATTACAGAAATAAAAATATACCTTCATTTGGATGACTCTAGTATTGGCTTTCTTTGGCTAATGCTAGTGAGAAATAGTTAAAAACATACAGCACATATATAATAGCAGTGTGTCCAACAACTTCAAAATTTTAAATTAACTCACATCAGGGGAAAGGAGGCTATATTAAGAGATTAAGTGATCCTGAATATAAAAAAAAATCATAAACAATATACCAATGACTTAAGTCAGTGCCTCAGGGGTGATAGAGACTCCTTTTTAGCAAGATGTTACATATAACATTTCATATAAAACATATTGGACATTGTCACTCAAACTTTAAGGATGTACAGTGGGATCACAGGCAAAACACAAGTTAATAAACAGCATGATCCAATAAACCTCATTCATTAAGTGGTGGGCTAAAGAAGAGCATATGGAACAGGGGCCATGTAACAAGAAATAATATAGTAATAACATTGTCATATATAATGTTTGAACAGGGCTAGTTTATTAATAAATGTATTGTTTGCACACCTGTGCAACCCATAAATTAATATTCCAATTAAAATAGTAAGTGTGTGTATGAGCATTTTGCCAACCAGATCATCATTTTCTCTTTGCATATAATTTAGCAGAAAATTCACCTATGCTCTTGCTAGCACGCCTGGTCCTTAGTAAGTAAACTTACATGGGGACGTGGATAGGCCGATGAACCTTTTGGATCGCATGGACTATCCTAGCTATGTAGTAATCGATGAACATCAATTATCAATGTAATCAATCAATAACCACTAAGAGAATCATTAAGCATGAGACAATATATCAACATTTCGTAAATAACCACAACTCGATTATACATTTTATCAATTTTATTTCTCTATTAGTTACAATACTAAGTCATAAGGTTAATTCAAACTTTATTCAGTCAGCTCAGAATTATTTCATTAATGACCACCAATAACATAGTCTAATCAGAACTTGAGAAAACACATGATCTAATGCTTCAGCATAAGCCAACAAAGATGAATATGTCAACATCAATAGCAGAGTTCAGCAATTAGTTTGTCAATCATTTATCACTGTCAGCGTCACCCAAAGAATTCTATCTAACCCAGATTAGCATTTAGCATGTAGGACTTCATGCGAAAACAATTTAGAACATGAATTTGGAAAACATCTAGCTAGTAGCTAACCTATAAAAACAGCTCTGTTGCTACCTAGAAAGAAAAGGCACAATAGTTAATCAGTCACATTGTCATAGCTACCTATCCACGAAATGGATCAGCAACAAAGTCATTCTTCATCCTCAGGTCATCAATCGATCAGCAACTCATCAAGCTCTCAAGAGCTTGAGCCAAATGACATAATCTTGAATCACGTCTTCTGGCATCGGCATTTTACCCCTCACATCTGAAGTTTTAGCCCTTAGTCATGACTTTTTATTAGAGTTTTTCAGTCCATCCCCCTAAATCCTAATTGGTCAGTCAATCAGCAGTTATGACCCTATCCTATAATATTAATTTTGCAAATCTATGAATTCTAATATTTCTCCATTGTCAATTTGTTGATTGGTTCACTGTACGATGTCCTCATCATCCGGCTAATCAGGTATCTAAAATTTTGCATCTTCTTCACCAGTCAGTGTCTCTATTGTTTGAGTCCTGGGAAAGTACATCGAGTCTGCCTTACACCAAACTGTGACATTTTAGTTTCATCATCTCCTGTTCATCGGTACATTGCAGAAAACTCTAGCAAAGCAGATTTTGTTAAGCAGCAAACAATTCACGGTCAGTTCAATGCACCAGCAACTTCTACATTGTGTGTCTGTTAATTTTGCTTCTGCATGAGGCCTGGAAAGACTAGGTGTGAGAGAACAGGGCTGATTGCAGAGGCCCCCTAACTTTTTGCCCCCATTTTCCACTTTTTGCTGGTGTTTTCCTGACTCTGATGGTGCCCTGGGTACTGGTAACCAGTCCCGGGGCATGTGCACTGTGTAAACTCAGTATGCAAATTAGGCTAATTATAATTGGCTAAGTCAAACTACCTATAAGTCCCTAGTATATGATAGGGCATGTAGGTTTAGAGACCCCAGCATAGGTAGTGCATCCATAGGTGCACTGCTGAGGTGCCCAGTGTAATTTTAAAGGCAGGCCTGCCTTGATGGCTGCATTTAAATTAAAGTTACATGCAAATTCGACTTTGGAATTAAAAGTAGTTCCAAAGTCTTAAACTACCTTATTTGTACTTATAAGTCACCCCTAAGGTGTGCCCTATGTGCCCCTAGGGCTGGGTGCCATGTAACTATAAGCAGGGACCTTATAAAAATAGTTTTATAAGCCCTGGTGAGGTAAAACTGTCAAATGTGTTTGTCCCTCATTGTAGTGAATGGCCTCCATAGGCTAGAATGGGGAGACTTTAGTTTAATTTTAAAAGTCCCCTTAAGTAACAGATACCAGAAGTTTGGTATCAAATTAATTGTTATAATAAATCCCACAACTTCCAGTTGTGGGATTTAATACAACTTGTTTAGGTAAAGAGTTTTAAACTTTACCTGAAAAGTTGTCAACTTCAGCCCTGCAGTGTTTTTGCTGCTGTGCTCGAATTTGCCAGCCTCTGGAAGCCAGGCCAGGCTGCCTTGATGAGGTGTGAAGTGGCCTGGCTCCACACAAGGAGATGTGCCTGGGGGAGGAGATCTCCCCTCAGCAGATGGTGAAGCAGGAAGGGGGAGGGCTGCCAAATTGATCTTCAAAGGCAGAGAAGGACATTTGGAACAACCCAGCAACACCCTCATGTCCTGCAAACCCAGACAAGTAGGCGCCCCCTTGATTAGATTAGGAGAGGGCAGGAGAGGGGTGTGTTTAGGATTTTTAGCCACACCAGTGGGTGGGCTCAGCCAGATGTAACAGCCAAAAATCACTTTCAGTCATGATGGATTTTTGAGTAATGTTGCCTCCTGGGACTGATTTTTGCCACACTTCCCAGGAAGTGGTCATCACAGGGGGAAGGACCCTGCACCTGATTGGAGAACCAGGTCTCCCCTGTTTTTCACCCAGGAGCAGGAATAAAACTGGCAGACCTGTACCCACACCTCAGTTCCCTATCAGATTCCAACAAGGAAGAACTACAGGAGAAGAAGGACTGCCCTGCTGGACTTCTGACCTGCACCCGGACACTGCACTCTGGAGGGCTGCACCAGCTGCACACTTGGGCTTCACCACTAAAAGCACTATACCTGTCTTCTACTTCTTCAAGAAGGGAGTCCCTGTTTGCTACAGGAACAAAGGAGCTGCCCAGAGTCCCCTGCATCAAGTCCTGCAAGCAGAGCCCACCTGACCAGCGTCCAATGGCCATGTGAGGATTCTGACCAGGTGCATTATGGGAATTGTAGTTCCAACTCCCAAGGAGCAGCTCAGAGCTTCTGGAACCTTGAATCAAGTTGTGGACACTTCAAGGACACAAAAAGGACCTCTGGAAGAAGAGCCAGAAGTGTGGAGACATTTGGAGCAACTCCATAAGTTGAAGAGGTGTATTGTTGGAGTTGTAGTCCCAGACCCCAAGAGGCACACCAGAGCCTCTGAACCCTTGGCTGGTGCTGAAGACAACTTTCCTGAATCAAACACTTCTGAAAGTAAATGTTACAGTGTTACCTTGTGGGTGGCCTGAACTCTGGACTTTGTTCCTTTCCAGTGTGACCTTTTTTAACCCTTTGAGCGCAAGTTGCTTCTATGCGCTAGAAAGCATTAATTGTTTAAAAATTCATATCTCCAGTTCCCCTTATCCAATTTTATTTGTTTTGTTGTCATTTTAAAGATAAAAATATAATCTATTTTTATAAATTAATTTGGATTTTTAAACTGTTTCCTGTATTTTATTTAATTACTGTTTTGTGATATTTGAATGCTAAGTAATTCCTTGTTGCTCGTTGCCAAGCTACCAAGGGTTGAGCTAGGTTTAATTTACTGAGACCTGACTGGACCTAAGTGGAGGTTAGTGGCCTATTGCTAAGTGTAGGTACTTACCTACCCTTACCAATAACCCATTTTCCAATACTAGGCCACAACTTCGGCTGAGTTAACTCTACAATATAATGCAAAACATAGGTTATACATCTTAATATGACACATTACTACATTATTGTTATACATTTTCATTATTCCACACATTTTTGGTCATTTTAGTACAAGTTCTTATAAGTGGCTGCCAGTCCCCGTGGGCACATTTTCAAACGTGCACATTAATTTTTCTACGTTTTAGCATTCTCTACAACTTTTTGTTAAGAACACGTAAACATTCATTAATAATTTCTAATTAGCATATCTGCTTCAACACTCTCAATGTTTACCTTATACCTCAACAACCCTACATGGCCTTGATTGGGATCCCAGATCCGATACTTGAGTGATTAAGACAGACATATTGAAATCCAGTGTCACTACAGCCAGCAAAATGTTGTAAAACCCACACATTTCCAACATTTGGGTCTTCTAAATATCACGCATGGACATCTAGCACCTTCCCTCCTTTCTACATACATTTTCAGATATGGAAAATCTGTCACACTTGAAGATTTGCACTCATCGGAAAGAAAATGTTAGGTCTACAAACTTTAGTTCTACCATTATTCTTGTGGGTACTGGAACCATAATTCAAGTTTTTGACCTCGCCCCCACACCAAGTGGCACGCTTAGGCCCACATTTATACTTTTTTGCGCCGCATTTGCGTAATTATTTGACTCAAAATTGGTGCAAACTTAGAAAATACAATTATATATTGTAAGTTTGAGTTGCTTGAGCATCAAAAAATGACGCAAATGCAGTGCAAAAAAAGGTATAAATATGGGCCTTAGTGAGAAACATGATTGTAAATCAGGCACATGTTTAAGACCAGTTAAGCACAGTCAGTTGGAGCAAGGGAGGTTGGAGTATTACGTCAGGCAGGCAAAAATACAGCAACATACAGACACTGAATCATCTACCACGCCAGATGCCAATGAACTAGCCCAGCCTAGAAAATGGTTTCAGGATGACATTAAAAAACATCAATTTACGTGCACGTTAATGCACTCCTGCACTACACTTGCAATTCATCTATGCTCTTGAAAATTCCTCTTAGCATATGTCTCAGAGCCATTTTGCTACAGGTGCTGTAACGTTTAACATTCCGAAGTCACAAATGATATCAACCTGACGTTCTGCAAGCACATAAAACATTCATAGTCTTCCATTTTTATGGAGCTGTCAAAAGAATATTTTCAAGCGGATTTCTACCCTCTCAAACCCTGACCTTGAGGGATTGAATTATGGCGTTGTGTCCTCTGAGGTAGACTATTCATATGCTCTGTTAGCCATCCTCCGGGATTACTGTACAGGGTCATCCATAAACATTGTAATTCAAAACAGGGCAGTCTGAATCAGAGCCCATGGTTTCAACAACAAGAACTTTGCCATTCTTTAAAAAACAGCATTATCTTTTCAAGCAGTGGGTGTCAAGATCTTCATGTCTCATAAAACCTAGAACTAAAAGTGCATGTGTGCTGCGCGATATAGCAAGCCAGAATGTACAGTTTGAGTTGAAGTTTTAACCTTGCTTGAGCTTTCACTCAAGAAGTTGCACTCACATGTGATTCTTGCATTTTTATATCTTTGCAATAGGCAAAGACCATCTTAGAGCATTAGAGACCACAACAAAAAAGGGTCATTGTTCACATTCGTTTTTTCACAATATGTGTGAACCAGGGGCGGCTCATCCATTAGGGCAGAGGAACGTCGCCCCCACCGCCAGCAGCAGCAGCTGCAAAACCTTTACAAGAAAACAATAATAACTGTGTTTATTATTGTTTTCTTGTAAAGGGGCGGAGACACAGGGGTGATGAGAGGTGACTCTCCTTCAGTGCGCATGTATGTTTGGCCGGTTGTCTCGGGCCGGCCAAACACACATGGGCAGTAGACTCCCTCCAGCCCAGCAATACAGTTGCCGGACTGGAGACAGCATGCACAGGCTCCCAGTCAGCCTGGGAGAGCCCTGGCTAGGTGTTCCCAGCCAATCCTGACGCTGCTCTGAGCAGCATCAGGATTGCCCGCAGGGTAGGCTGGGAGCCTGTGCCTGCAGGAGAGGAATGGATTGAGCGGTGTGGTGGTGGTAAACGAGGTAAGTGTTTCTTTTTTTATTATTAGTTTAGTTTTTACTCCCCCTGCTCTCTGTGCACCACCTCACCTTGCCAAATCTCCATGCTGTGACTGGTGGGAACTGCATTTTCCAAATTTGATCTTTGGAAGCAATTCCCTCATCCTGATCCAAAACATCAGGATTGTTGCAGAACTCTGTCAAAGCTCATACTTAGCAAAGCTGAGAACCTGCCAGTGGGGCAGATTGTCCATGGCAGTTAATTCTTCATACGGAAGTGGGATAGGGGTTTTTATGGTAGTGGTGTTAAGATTACTGGGCACCACTAATCTAGATAATCTGCTCAGTGTTTAACAGTGGCGGCCGGCAGCTTTAGGAGGGAGGGGGGCGGGGGGGCACACACACTCACACACACACACACTCATTCTTTCACACACAGACATGCACGCATGCACACACATCCATTAACAACACTCATACCATTCAAACATGCACGCACGCACCAAACATTCAATTTGAAACATCACACACATACACCCACACTTACCTTCGGCCTCCAGGTCCCAGGAGGGTTGGGACTGCTGCCTTCCCTCATTGGCTGATCTTAGGTCAGCCAATGAGGGAAGGCAGCCGTCCCAGCCTCGTCACAGAGTGGGATGGGGTCAGTGAGACTGCTGACTCCACCCCACTCTGTGACGAAGTGTCACTGATTGACACTCGCCCTGGGCACTTCAGGGCTTAAACTGAGGCACCCGGGGAGAGTGTCAATTGGTGACGCTTTCCTCGTTACCCAGGGGAGGGCCTCGAGGCACCTTTGCTGGGCCGAGGAGGCCACGCCCATAGGAGCTGTGATCTCCTCAGCCCAGCAAAGTTCAGCTCAGGCAGCCAGGAGTCTGCGCAAATCGCTCATGTCTGCTCCTGGCTGCCTGACCTCAACATGAAGAGTGTCTGTCAGGCTGACCTTTGTTCAGCCTGACAGACAGTCTTCATAGGGGGGCAAAAGGTGGGGGGGGGTGTGGCCCCTCCGCCCTAAAGGACGGGCCGCCACTGTTGTTTAATCTGGACAAAAGGGTATGGACCCAAATGTTTTCATAAGTGCCACAGTTGCTGAATACCAAGGCTGCTTCATCTATTCCCTCTTCATTCAACCCCCTACACTTTCTTACTCTTTAGCTTACTATTGTCATTTTTGTCTTTGTTCTCTCTCTTTTCCGGCATTCTCATTCATTCTCTGGGTTAAAGTCTGATGATGAAAAATGACTCCCGGTCCCCAAAATTTACTGATATTGCCCAAACTCGCAGTCACCAGCACACCCAAAGTATTGGATTCGTACATCGTTTCAAATCCAGAAATTGTACTCCTGTCAAAATCAGGAGTTTGTGCTGTTCAAGGGTTCGAAACCTTCTGCCTGATCAACTTTCAAGGGAAGCCTTGGGCCTCAGTTAAATGATGATTTTTTATGATGTCGCCTGCTGCATGTAATATCTTGATAAACAAGATGTTATGAATGCAGATAATAACAAAGGCAGGTAATTTGTATACCCGTGCTTTGTCCATCATCATAAATCTGTTGAATGAAATATTTGAGATAAAGTGTCTGTCTTTCTAGCACCTGATAGTAGTAAATGCATGGCACATTTTATTGTTTTATAGACTGGCCACTTAAACTCTGTTAACTGTATATAATGTAAACATACAAATTTGACCACGACTGAGTAGTGCAGGAAGTGCTTTTGGGAACTATCAAGATATTTTCATTCTTGTACCATGTTCATTCATTAAACCCATGGGTCGGCAAGGGACATATCAAAGGGGTTATCTCTGATTTCAATAGTAGTTTTCCAGCCTTTAGGTTGTGCTCAACTAGGTCCATCAAAGCAGTAATCCACCTAGCAAGAGAACTTGCTCTTTTCCTATAAATTTAGCCGAGGCAGGTAACGATTTCTTTTATATGAAGGACTGCGGATTATTAAATGCTGATACAAACAGTTTCAGATTTTGCCAAAGCCAAAACTAGTTGAAAGAGCTTCTCGCGAACTGCTGATGTTCTTGCCTTCCACATATTCCGAGAAAAGGGGGTCATGCATCAAGTTCATTACACTCACAGGCCCTCTCCGTCTTTATTTTGGGGCTACCTGTATCCTGACAAAAGCCAAGCATTAACCTCTAAGCATTTTGAATACCGCAGTTTTTGAAGTAACTTCTAGTTAGCCCTGAGAGACCAAGAAGAAAACTGTCCAAAAAATAGACTTCATGTCATGGGCAATAATAATGAAATTATAGCCCCATTTGCCAATTTGTAATGGTCATGTTACATTTGAATGACAAAGAAATCACTGGTCCTGTTTCATAGAGGTGCATTTATCACACCCCACCCCGAACTTACCTGCATTTTTTATTATTCTTTATGTTTTATGGTATTTTCTCCACACCAATAATCTCACTCTCCTTGGTATTAGGGATACAGGGGAAGGACAGACCATAAATAGCTTCCTGGTCTCCATCTGGTGTGAATTGTGACAAACAAGTGATCTGTATGATGTGGAAGCATATAATATTATTTGATGGGAGACAGTTATTAAATTTACATTGGAAAATGTTAGGATGTAATACGTCTCATCAGTTTCACATATGTATCACCTGAAGAACCCGCTCACTATGGATTTCTGCAAATCAGTTAGGGATACTATCCTTACTCCCTTGCACTGGTAGAATATTCAACCATTTCCACAACAATTGGACATTTTCTGTGATGTACCCTTCCAATTTCTCAAAAGAAGTCAAGGATAATCTATCTCTCCCATTGAAATACATTTTAAATGTGAACATTTTGCAGCCCTCTTATCTGAAAAACCCAGAACTTCCACTGTACCCTGTTTTATGAAACAAATGATGATAATGCAATAAACTCCTTCAGTCTTCCCTCAAGGGTCTTGTGCAATGATTACATATTGATTCAACCGATTGTCTTGGCAAAACTTGAGTTATCTAGAACTCACAGCACATTCCTAATACAAAGCATCTTAGCTTCATTAATGACTGTTTGGTCAACATACAGTTAGATGCCAAATATGCGGTTCTCCTTCGTGCCTAAAGTTTATTGTTCAAATTCATTGTTGTGATATAAAACAGATTTAGTTCATTGATACAAAAGTTACATTTAAGACATAGTTAATCATACAGAAGTTAAATTTAAGACATTGTTTTTAGGATCTCTCGCAGGATTCAATACACTGGTACATTTTACAAATGTAAAAATCATATATTATGTCAGTATTCTGGACGTGATACGGCTGACACATGCTTTGCAAAGTTTTTCAAGGCTATTTAATGCTTATATTGTTATTATGTTGAAAGTCCTGTATGGCTGGGGTTACATCTGATTACTTTTTCAAGTACATAGATGTAGGGCCAATTTTCATCCACACTTAAATATTTTTTGATAGGAGCAATATTTTATTTTGTCAGCCACGGGCAAATATCCTCAGTAATACAATTTGTTGCCTCTCTAACACTGGGTTATCAGTCATCGAATATTAACATTCGAGAAATAATGTTTTAATAAGTCTGCTTGATGCTGCTGAATAGGTAGATATCTAGAAACTGAGAAAGATAGCCTGTCACTCTGCCGACCTTATCATGGTTTCAACTCGCAGACTACCACTAATTTACATTATGGTTTTGATGTGATTTGAGCTCTCCATCTACCTATCCAGCAGACCAAAGTACAAGCACAAGAAATGTATGTTTTAAACATAACGTCTGTCAGATTATTTGTAAATCAATAAATTATGTTTACTGCATATCCCAGCACTGAATCTGAAGAATAACATTCACACATCAAGAACTGCACATATGCCCAGATTGCACTACTTGATTGGGCAAGGGCTGCTCTGGGGTTGACTATGGGACAACAACAGCTGGTCTTCATTGCAGCCTTAGTAGGAAGATCATTGTTTCTCGGCAATTGGAGGTCGACTAAAATTCCATAGTTGCGGATTGGCAAACGAAAATGAATAGAGTGCAGTTTTGAGAATCCCTGTATGCTACAAGCTTGGAGTCAATAATTAGATTTAATAGAATTTGGCAAAAAATGGCTCAAGTAAATAGATTTTTGGGTCAAGAGGTTACAAAGGTTAGGATGTGGTTGGTCCACTGGAACGCAGAAAGTACTGTATTTGATTTTTAAAATCCATGTGATATAATTAGACAAGAATAATGAATTGTTTTCTTTTCAGTTTTTGTATGAACATATCTATGCACATTTCTGTGACTGCTACACTGTGGAAAAAAAGGGAAAAAATTAGAACTGCATGTTAGAAATGGGGTCTTTGGTTGGAAGTCAGGTTACCCCCTGTCCGAACAAGGACCCTCACTCTAGTCAGGGTAAAAGATAATCACCCTCAGCTAACCCCTGCTTACTCCCTTGGTAGCTTGGCACGAGCAGTAGGCTTAACTTCCGAGTGCTAGGTGTAAAGTATGTGTACCAACACACACAGTGACTTAATGAAAACACTACAAAATGACACAACAGGGGTTTAGAAAAAAATAGGAAACATTTATCTAAACAAAGCAAGACCAAAATGACAAAAATCCACAAATACACTAGTCAAGTTATCAATTAAAAAGCAAAAAGAGTCTTCATGTAGTTTTAAACACACACTAACACTGTTAGTGTGAAAATGTACCTTGGGTGCGTCAAAAATAACCCAGCACGGTCGAGTGTGCGTCAAAAAGGGCTTGCGATGTGTCGATTTCACTCACGAGCAAGACCTTGCATCGTTTCTCCTTTAGTTGGGTCGGGGTGTGTTGTTTCTTCTCTCCACAGGAGAGCGATGCGTTGATCCGGTCAGCACTCTCGGGACCGGGCAGGCCTTGCATCGTTTTTACATGCCCAGAGGTGTTTGCGTCGGTAGTCCAGCTGCACAATGATCCGAAAACCACGCAGCGCGGGTTGGGATCTCACCAGTCTCTGTCAGCGATGCTGTGCATCATTTCCCCAGCTCCGTGCATTGATCTTCCGGTCGCGTTGCAGTTGAGTGTCGATTTTCAGCCACGAATCCGGTGGTGCGTCGATTTATCAGGCGCAGATCGGAGTTGCGTCGATCTTTTCCCCACATGGCGTTCTGTGCGTGGATTTCTTCCTCTTCAGCTGCCAGCTTCTCCTTTCAGGGTCCCAGGAACTGGATGGGCACCACTTGGCAGAGCAGGAGTCTCTCCAGAGACTCCAGGTGCTGGCAGAGAGAAGTCTTTGCTGTTCCTGAGACTTCAAACAACAGGAGGCAAGCTCTAAATCAAGCCCTTGGAGATCTTCACAAGATAGAAGGCACACAAAGTCCAGTCTTTGCCCTTTTACTCTGGCAGAAGCAGCAACTGCAGGATAGCTCCACAAAGCACAGTCACAGGCAGCTCTTCTTCCTGAGCTCTTCAGCTCTTCTCCATGCAGAGGTTTCTCTTGGTTTCCAGAAGTGTTCTAAAGTCTGTGGTTTTTGGTGCCCTTCTTATACCCAATTTGTCCTTTGACGTTGGCCTACTTCAAAGCAAAGTCTCTTTTGAATGTGAAATCCTGCCTTTCCCAGGCCAGGTCCCAGACACTCACCAGGGGATTGGAGACTGCATTGTGTGAGGGCAGCCACAGCCCTTTCAGGTGTGAGTGATCACTCCCCCCCTCCCTCCTAGCACAGATGGCTCATCAGGAAATGCAGACTACATCCCAGCTCCTTTTGTGTCACTATCTAGTGTGAGGTGTAACCAGCTCAACTGTCAAACTGACCCAGACAGGGAATCCACAGACAGGCAGAGTCACAGAAATGGTATAAGCAAGAAAATGCTCACTTTCTAAAAGTGGCGTTTTCAAACACACAATCTTAAAATCAACTTCACTAAAAGATGTATATTTAAATTATGACCTCAGAGATCCTAAACTCTACATATCAATCCACTCATCATAAATGACAGTGAAAAACGAATTTACAATATTTAACTGGCAGGACATATAAAACACATTACTATATGTCCTACCTTAACCATACACTGCACCCTGCCCTTGGGGCTACCTAGGGCTTACCTTAGGGGTGTCTTATACTTAAGAAAAGGGAAGGTTTAGTCCTGGCAAGGGGGTACACTTGTCAAGTCGAACTTAGAGTTAAAACTGCACACACAGACACTGCAGTGGCAGGTCTGAGACATGATTACAGAGCTACTTATGTGGGTGGCACAACCAGTGCTGCAGGCCCACTAGTAGCATTTGATTTACAGGCCCTGGCACCTCTAGTGCACTTTACTAGGGACTTACTAGTAAATCAAATATGCCAGTCATGGATAAACCAATCAACAAAACAATTTACACAGAGAGCATATGCACTTTAGCGCTGGTTAGCAGTGGTAAAGTGCTCAGAGTTCAAAAGCCAACAGCAACAGGCCAGAAAATATAGGAGGCAGGAGGCAAAAAGATTGGGGATGACCCTGCATAAACTAAAAAGTCCAACACTGCACATTTGACTTCAAATATTATACTCACCAACACGTGCCTCTGACATTTGTGCTTTTACGATATTTGGTATGGCTGAATTTCAATAAGATTAATTTAACACGGCCATTTGGTGAATGATGTCACAATAGATTGCAAAATCTCAGGTGATATCATCAAACAAAGCAACATTCTAGAATGCCTATTTTTGGTTATATGATTGATGTAAATGTAATCCTGGGTAAAAATAATTGTTTTTACCCTACCTTGGATGGCCCATTTAAACCATGTTGGAAATGTCTGGTCATTGCAATGAGTATTTTGTTTATTCTTGTAAGCCTTATGAGGAGAGTAGGTTCTGCAGGTTAGTGGGTGTGCCATTTTATACTGCAGGTGAGGACAGTCCAGCTTTATGTAACATTTTGTTTAAAACTGATTCCTCGGGACATAGGCATAATACATGATCTTTCTATTCTTGGACAATTTATTTGCTTATTGTTTCTTTTAGTTCCGATTTTCTACTTTTCAGTTTCTTTTTACCATTGTCCATACAAACACAACATGGTAGGACTACATGCATTGCAACAATGTGCATGCAACAGTATGGGAATGGAAATTAAATATCTAATACCACTGCTCAGCAGGCACTTCAATGTACGATGTGTCAGTGTTCTTCAGAACTGTTACTAGTGAGAGCGCAACAGAAATACACCAAAGCATTCTGTCAAGCATCAATAGCACTGTTTGCTTTTTAATACTTTAGAGTACATGTAGTTTGGTTGCACTCTCAGGGATGGTGGGAGAAAGTACCATATACACTGGCACCTTAGTTAATTGATCTGCCCAGAGTTCAGCATTTTAAATTTAGGTAAGCAGGCTGTCACTCCAATGTCTCTGAGTAGCAGTACATGGCTGAAATGTATGGCTGCCTCATGATGTATAATGCATAGTGTTTATAAGCAGGGTATGATCTTGTCCAGGCGACAGCTTTGGTTTTTGTGCTAAAATACAGTGCAACATAATGAGTTTCCAGAGTAGGCCCTAGTGCAGATAATTGAAAATTGTAATGCTGGGTTATAACAGGTTATCTGGTAAGCTCCATTTGGCGATTTGTTTGAACGAGTGGCAGAACCTTGTAGAGACATTAAATAAAAGAAATACTATTAAGTTAAGCTATAAACAAAATATTATTTCGCTATTGTATATGATGGCAGGGAAACCCAGACAGTCGGCAGAGCCCTTCTAGTCTTCATCCCTTTATACATGAGCAATTACAACTACTGTAGTTTATTCAAGGATGCCTCCAGCTATGTAGGTGACATTCTTTTCTACGAGGATAGTGAGAACAGCACTATAGTAGCAGACAGATGAACTATATTTACGACTAGATGTTTTAGAAATTCTTCACCACCAAAAATAATTCATTTCTCAACTGTACCTGACCTGTCCTACAGGGAATAAGAAATAAACAAACAAACAAACAAAGCTGCGCCGCTCTTCCATTAAATGACATCGCCTCACAGACAAGCATTAAAACCCAGAAATCTGGGTCCTATGGGGGACTCTAGCAGAGCCAGAAGAGCTGGACTTATAAGCCAGTGTGTGGGCCAGCCTTTTGACTTTATGGACCTATTATATTGTCTGTTGGGCCAGCATTTACTGTTGATTTTCTTGATATTACTGCAAACACTGCCAAGTACAAATGCAAGCATTATGTCACACCTTGCAAAAACTCCTATGATGAGTGTCTTTTCAAGTTCAAAACTGCCACAATAATAAAACATGGACCATCTTTTTAGCTATTTAATTTGCTAATGGGGCCACTTTGATTGTGGTACCCATGCCTATTTTATGCCCTGCACTAATTTACACATTCTAATTTCAGAATTACCTTGATTTCAGAAAAATAACAAATACGTGTAAACAGTGACAAAATTATTAACAAGGCTATCAAGAGTTCTTCAAAGACTTTTCCTAGTCTTTCACCATGTCATGACCAATGGTGTGTGAATTCTGTAGACTAGCATTGCCACCGAAGCACAAAAGTATAACAAAGGTAGTTGTCAGCAGTGTTTTTTTGCCATGACTGCAAGCGACTATGTGGGGCAACTGCTAGAATGAGACCAGTCATGTGGCCCATTCCCTGCTCTTGGTCCTCATGTGCACATTATACAATTACTGTCACTCTAACTCTACTGCTCTTTCAGATTTTTATTATTTCCATGTCATCTAGCCACTGGTCAAAAACGTCTTTTAGCTACGTGGCTTGAAACCATATGCTGCCACCTTTCCTACACCTCTTTTGACTTCCACTGAGTCACAGACTTTGGCAGGGCTGCAGCGGTGTTGGGAATGTGAGGGTCATCGCACTCCAACGAGGACCACGGAGTTTGGGTGCAGGTGATATCATGGGATTCGGCAGCGGCGTCGGTCCGGAGTCGTACAAAGTCGGTTTTCTTGGATGTTCACCAGCTTCTCCTTTAAAGGGCCCAGGGACTGAATAAGGCACCACTTGTCAGGGCAGGAGTCTCATCAGAGAGTCCAGGTGCTGGTGGGGGAGGTCTTTGATGTCCCTGAGACTTCAGAACAGGGGACAAGCTCAGTCCAAGCCCTTGGAGATTCTTCTCAAGCAGATTGTCCCCTTTCACAGGCAGAAGCACCAACTGCAGGATAGCTCCACAAAGCACAGCCACAGACAGGGCAGTACTTCTCGGCTCTTCAGCTTGTCTCCTTGGCAGAGGTTCCTCTTGATTCCAGAAGTGATCTAATTTTCAAGGGTTTTGGGGGCTCTTCTTATACCCTTTTCTGCCTTTGAAGTCGGCCTACTTTAAAGGAAAGTGTCTCTTGTTTGTAAGATCCCCTGCCCTGCCCAGGCCAGGCCCCAGACACACACCAGGGGGTCAGAGACTGCATTGTGTGAGGGCAGGCACAGCCCTTTCAGGTGAAAGTGACTACACCTCCCCTCCTTCCTAGCACAGATGGCTCATCAGGACATGCAGGCTACACCCCAGCTCCCTTTGTGCCACTATCTAGTGAGAGGTACAAATAGCCCATCTGTCAAACTGACACAGACAGGTAGTGCACAAATAGGCAGAGTCACAGAATGGTTTAAGCAAGAAAATGCCCACTTTCTAAAAGTTGCATTTTCAAACACACAATCTAAAAAACAACTTCACTAAAAGATGTATTTTCAGAGAACATAAACTTCCCATTTCTATCTGCTCCCTAAGGGAATCTGCACTGTAATAATATGTAAAGGTAGCCCCTATGTTAACCTATGAGAGAGATAGGCCTTGCAACAGTGAAAACCGAATGGGCAGTATTTCACTGTTAGAACATGTAAAACACATAAGTACATGTCCCACCTTTTATATACACCGGACCCTGCACATGGGGTACCTAGGGCCTCCCTTAGGAGTGCCTTACATGTGGGGCACACCCCCCCAGCTCCAGGAACCACAATCACCCTGGAGCAAGTTATTGAAAATAAGGGGGTACACATGGCACCCCAATGCCCTGGGGACCGCCACCTCCCCAGCGCTGAAATAAATAAATGGGTCCCTTAGGGACTCCCTGCCCCAGGAACCACCACCTCCTCGAGGCAAAGTTAAAGGAAGGAGGGGGGGCCGGATGGTCCTCTTCATGAAGCCAATAATGGTCCTGGGGACCGCAACCCCCCAGGACTGGCTTCTGCTATGTCCAAGGTTTCCCACCCCAAGAGAAAACTGCTTGTTCTTTCTTGGGAGGAGCTTTGACAGCTCTGCAAAGTCAGAGCAAACACAAGTCTGCTCCCAGCAAGTGAGTGCTGTCAAATAGCTCATGCACCCACTCACAGACACACTCAAACAATCATTCTTCCAGTAGCAGACCCACTTAGACACTGACGCACCCACTCACAGACCCACTAGACACTGAAGCAGCCAAGCGCAGACAACCTCAGACACTCATGCACCCACTCACAGACCCACTTAGACACTCATGCATCCACTCACAGACCCACTCAGACATTCGTGCACCCCCTCACAGACCCAATCCCACTGTCATCACCCAATCACAGACACTCACACACCCATTCACACACTCTCACACCCACTCTCACACCCAGAGACTCCTTCTCATGTCTGACCTCACACCCAGACAGACACTCTCACACCCACATAGACCCTCTAACATCCACTCTCTCAACCATACACTGTCACACCCACTCTCACACCCAGAGAGACCCTCTCTTACCTATTCTCACACCCAGAGAGACAGGTCCTGCAGCCAACCCTCACCACACATGTTCAAAGACTGTGTGTGCATGGGTTTGTGTGGGGTTGGGGGTTGCACACAGGCCCGGCCCTGCAGGCAACCCCCGTCATACATTGCCAAAGGCCATGCGCGGCGGTGGTTTGATTAACCTATAGTATTTAAAATTACTTTGCATAAAAAAAAACATAGAAATTCACTTAAGTGAAGGTTACAGTGACGTTAGAGTTAAGCTCACATTTTAAACAGACAAACCCATAAAAAATCAGCAGTTATGGTTAGGGTTATTTCAAGTAATTATAACTTGCACCCTAAGATAGATATAACTTGCGCCCTCGCCATGCACTGCTAATTACCCCAGCTACTACTGCACTCATGACAACTATTATAATTTCATTAACCCCTCGGGTGCCCAGGACGAACTGATCTCAGGGTGAGGGGTGAGATGTGGGGGCTCTACAACAGTAAAAGACTGTCTGTGGGCAAAAATAATTTTGCCAGGGCCCTACTTGCGTGCCCTCGTAGCACACCCCTGATCCCAGCGTTTCTGGATCTTGGGTTTAATCGTATTGCAGATCTGATCGCTCTAAGACCCCTACTCTTTTGGGTAAGGATTTGCACTACCCCTGTGTAAGGAAATGCCTCCTTGGCATGGTTGCCCCCTGACTTTTTGCCTTTGCTGATGCTATGTTTACAAATGAAAGTGTGCTGAGGCCTGCTAACCAGGCCCCAGCACCAGTGTTCTTTCCCTAACCTGTACTTTTGTATCCACAATTGGCAGACCCTGGCATCCAGATAAGTCCCTTGTAACTGGTACTTCTAGTACCAAGGGCCCTGATGCCAAGGAAGGTCTCTAAGGGCTGCAGCATGTCTTATGCCACCCTGGAGACCCCTCACTCAGCACAGACACACTGCTTGCCAGCTTGTGTGTGCTAGTGAGAACAAAACGAGTAAGTCGACATGGCACTCCCCTCAGGGTGCCATGCCAGCCTCTCACTGCCTATGCAAGTATAGGTCAGTCACCCCTCTAGCAGGCCTTACAGCCCTAAGGCAGGGTGCACTATACCATAGGTGAGGGTACCAGTGCATGAGCATGGTACCCCTACAGTGTCTAAACAAAACCTTAGACATTGTAAGTGCAGGGTAGCCATAAGAGTATATGGTCTGGGAGTTTGTCAAACACGAACTCCACAGCACCATAATGGCTACACTGAAAACTGGGAAGTTTGGTATCAAACTTCTCAGCACAATAAATGCACACTGATGCCAGTGTACATTTTATTGCAAAATACACCCCAGAGGGCACCTTAGAGGTGCCCCCTGAAACTTAACCGACTGTCTGTGTAGGCTGACTAGTTCCAGCAGCCTGCCACACTAGAGACATGTTGCTGGCCCCATGGGGAGAGTGCCTTTGTCACTCTGAGGCCAGTAACAAAGCCTGCACTGGGTGGAGATGCTAACACCTCCCCCAGGCAGGAGCTGTGACACCTGGCGGTGAGCCTCAAAGGCTCACCCCTTTGTCACAGCCCAGCAGGGCACTCCAGCTTAGTGGAGTTGCCCGCCCCCTCCGGCCACGGCCCCCACTTTTGGCGGCAAGGCTGGAGGGAACAAAGAAAGCAACAAGGAGGAGTCACTGGCCAGTCAGGACAGCCCCTAAGGTGTCCTGAGCTGAAGTGACTCTAACTTTTAGAAATCCTCCATCTTGCAGATGGAGGATTCCCCCAATAGGGTTAGGATTGTGACCCCCTCCCCTTGGGAGGAGGCACAAAGAGGGTGTACCCACCCTCAGGACTAGTAGCCATTGGCTACTAACCCCCCAGACCTAAACACGCCCTTAAATTTAGTATTTAAGGGCTACCCTGAACCCTAGAAAATTAGATTCCTGCAACAACAAGAAGAAGGACTGAATGGCTGAAAACCCCTGCAGAGGAAGACCAGAAGACAACAACTGCCTTGGCTCCAGAAACTCACCGGCCTGTCTCCTGCCTTCCAAAGAACTCTGCTCCAGCGACGCCTTCCAAAGGGACCAGCGACCTCTGAATCCTCTGAGGACTGCCCTGCTTCAACGACGACAAGAAACTCCCGAGGACAGCGGACCTGCACCAAAAAGACTGCAACTTTGTTTCAAGAAGCAGCTTTAAAGAACCCTGCAACTCCCCACAAGAAGCGTGAGACTTGCAACACTGCACCCGGCGACCCCGACTCGGCTGGTGGAGAACCAACACCTCAGGGAGGACCCCCGGACTACTCTACAACTGTGAGTACCAAAACCTGTCCCCCCTGAGCCCCCACAGCGCCGCCTGCAGAGGGAATCCCGAGGCTTCCCCTGACCTCGACTCTCTGAAACCTAAGTCCCGACGCCTGGAAAAGACCCTGCACCCGCAGCCCCCAGGACCTGAAGGACCGGACTTTCACTGCAGAAGTGACCCCCAGGAGTCCCTCTCCCTTGCCCAAGTGGAGGTTTCCCCGAGGAAGCCACCCCTTGCCTGCCTGCAGCGCTGAAGAGATCCCTTGATCTCTCATTGACTAACATTGCGAACCCGACGCTTGTTCTAACACTGCACCCGGCCGCCCCCGTGCCGCTGAGGGTGAAATTTCTGTGTGGGCTTGTGTCCCCCCCGGTGCCCTACAAAACCCCCCTGGTCTGCCCTCCGAAGACGCGGGTACTTACCTGCAAGCAGACCGGAACCGGGGCACCCCCTTCTCTCCATTCTAGCCTATGCGTTTTGGGCACCACTTTGAACTCTGCACCTGACCGGCCCTGAGCTGCTGGTGTGGTAACTTTGGGGTTGCTCTGAACCCCTAACGGTGGGCTACCTTGGACCAAGAACTGAACCCTGTGAGTGTCTTACTTACCTGGTAAAACTAACAAAAACTTACCTCCCCCAGGAACTGTGAAAATTGCACTGTGTCCACTTTTAAAGTAGCTATTTGTGAATAACTTGAAAAGTATACATGCAATTGAAATGATTCAAAGTTCCTAATGTACTTACCTGCAATACCTTTCAAACAAGATATTACATGTTAAATTTGAACCTGTGGTTCTTAAAATAAACTAAGAAAATATATTTTTCGATAACAAAACCTATTGGCTGGATTTGTCTCTGAGTGTGTGTACCTCATTTATTGTCTATGTGTATGTACAACAAATGCTTAACACTACTCCTTGGATAAGCCTACTGCTCGACCACACTACCACAAAATAGAGCATTAGTATTATCTCTTTTTACCACTATTTTACCTCTAAGGGGAACCCTTGGACTCTGTGCATGCTATTCCTTACTTTGAAATAGCACATACAGAGCCAACTTCTTACACCCTGAGCTTGTTACATATAGGGACTCCGTTCATGATTTACTACAAAGACCAAATGTAGTTTCTATTCTTTGGATTAGACATGTGTCAAAATGGTATCGTACCTTGGGGTTGGAAAGCTACTGGGAGAATCCACAGAATTTAGGGAAAAAAACATAAATTGATTTTGAAAGCAGCTTACTGGTCCTATGTAAGAAATAATCTTTTTTGTTGTACATCATATGGTCTGCTGACTAATCAATTCCTTGACTTCAAGTGGTATCCCCAGCATGAACGTTATTTAGACCTGATACCTGACCTACTGGGGAAGATTTTGTATGCTCGTTTTCGTTTTGGGTGTTTACCATTGCTGTCTTTAACAGGCAGCTGGGGATCGTTTCCAGCATCTGATTTATGCCCTGTCTGTTGTGACAGTACTGAATCTGTTGAACATTTTACGTTTTTTAGCCCAGCAAATTCTATTCCCCGGGCAAAGTGGATTCGTACAACTTGCGGAAATTGGGGTCTAAGTCAATGTCGTACTGCCCTAAGGATCTTGAAAAGTGATATTCAACCCTTTTAATCTCTGTGGTTAGCAGGTTCCTTGTGGCTGCTTGGCATATACAAACTCGTTATTTTAAAAGATCTTAAAATGCTTTGTAAATAAGTATGTTATAGATATGAAGTGGGAGGTTTTATATTTTATCGTAATATTTAAATGTTTTTTTAATTTTGTCGGTGTTTTAACCTTTCTATGAGTTTAAATTGTTTTATGATTGCTTTGATGGTTATGTTGACCGAATAAAGCTTGTTTACAACCTGGAACTGGTCTCGCCCTCTGCCACTGTTGCCCGGTGCTGAGGACAAGAGCAGCTCATCCTGCTATGGGCCCTCAGGGGAGCGCTAGTGCTCCCCCCAAGGGCCAAGCACCACCCTCCCTTGAGCAGGGATGAAAGGGGAATCGCTTCCCCTTCATCCCCCGCCCTCCCCCCTGACCCCGCGACATCTGATGATGTCAGCTCGCGATCGCGCACTGACGTCATTTCTCCTGCGATCACGTGGAGGGAGGTGAGAGAGGGATGAAAGAAGAGGAAAGGCCTGCGATCGGGCAGCAGAAATGCCCACTAGACACCAGGGAAATAGTTTTTTTTTCTTTTGTTTAATCAGGCTGAGCGGCCCCTTGGGCAAGGGCCGCTCCCCAGGTGGGTAAAACATTTTTTGGCCTTTTCTGTCCCCCCTATTATAATTAGGCCGCTCTGTCCCGGGGGGGGGGGGAGGTGTCAGAAAACCCAACCCCTAGACACCATGGATCTTTTTTTGGTTTTATTTATTTTATGCTTTACATGTGGGGAGCGACCCCTTAGGCAAGGGGCAGATCGGCCTATTTTTATTAGGCCATTAGACGCTAGGAATCTTTTTTTTGTTTATTTTATGTTTTTCTATGTTGGGAGCGACCCCTTAGGCAAGGGTCACTCCCCTGGGGGGCAAATTGTCTTTAGGCCATTTCCGCCCCCATTGGGGGCCAGATCGGCCTAATTTTATTCTTTTATTAGGCTGATGTGCCCCCAGGGGGGCAGAAACCACTAGACACTAGGGATTTTTATTTTATTGCATCAATTTCATGCAAGGGGAGCGACCCCTTAGGCAAGGGTCGTTCCCCTGGGGGAAAAAATTATTTTAGGCCATTTCTGCCCCTCTTAGAGGCAGACCGGCCTATTTTTATTAGGCCGATATGCCTTCAAGGGAGGCAGAAATCACTAGGCCCTGGGGATTTCTTATTGCACCAATTTTGCGCAAGGGAGTGACCCCTTAGGCAAGGTTCGCTCCCCTGAGGGGGCAAATTTATTTTAGGCCATTTCTGATCTCCCAAGGGGGCAGAAACAACTAAGGCACCAGGGACTGGTGTGTGTGCATGTGCCTGTTTTTGTTTAGGGCGGCAGCCCCTTGGGCAAGGGTCACTCCCCATGGGGCACATTACTGTTGGCCATACTGTCCCCACTTGGGGGCAGATCAGCCTATTTTGTGAAGGCCCATCTTCCCCCAACGGGGGCAGAAATCCCACCAGAGACCAGGGAAGATGTTTTTTTTTCAAAAAAAGAGGGTGGGAGTATGGCCATACCCTCACCCCAAATAAACAGGGACAAAATTGTTCTGCCCACCGGTGGGCAGATGGGGCAATTACCCCTAATTGACTCTGTGGGGGAGCAGAAAACCTAGTAGATGCCATGGAATTAGAAAAAAATGAAAAATAGTGTGGTGGTGGCTACCAACCAGTATAGGCATGGTTATGCCCTAACCCCAACTGACTTTCAGCTCTCCCACCGCACACTAAAAGATCTTATCCCACAGCAAGCAAGAGGACATTTGATTATTTTGGGTTTTGGTTTTACATTTGGGCCATGAGAGCTTGGTTAACTCTCAAAATTGTCCCACTTGGAATGGTGAGGGCGGCACTTTTTGGATTTTTGGGACACTGTCATGTAGAAAAATCAACAAGACCTAGACACATCTGAAAACTAAACATCTGGGTGAGACCAGGGTGGTATGCTTCACATGCACCCCGCACCATTTTCTTACCCACAATGCCCTGCAAGCCTCCATCTTTGCTGGAAATCACACATTTTTCCCAAAATTTGTGATGGAACCTTCTGGGATCTGCAGGAATCCACAAAACTCCTACCACCCACCATTGTCTCATCTATACCGATAAAAAATCTGCCCCATTTGTCAGCCTAAATTTTTTTTTTTTTCAAATTGCCCTTTTGGACCTGCTTAGGTTCCCCCTCAATTTCAACATGTTTTTGGATCTTCCCTGTCAAAGGCACTTGGCCCACCTACACAAGTGAGGTATCGTTTTTACCGGGAGTCTGAGGGAAAGTTGGGTGTTAGGAAATGGAAATGTGGGAAAAATGCTATTTTTTTAGCTAAATTTGAGGTTTGCTGAGGATTCTGGGTAAGAAAACACTGGGGGATCCACACAAGTTACACCTCCCTGGATTCCCCCGGGTGTCTAATTATCAGAAATGTCTGAGTTTTGTAGGTTTCCCTGTATGGCTGCTGAGCCCAGAACCAAAAACCCAGGTGCCCCCGCAAAAACAGATAGTTTTCTATTTGATAATTTTGATTTGTCCAGATGGTGTTTTGGGGCATTTCCTTTCGCAGGCACTAGGTCTACCCACACAAGTGAGGTACCATTTTTATCGGGAGACTTGGGGGAATGCTGGGTGGAAGGAAATTTGTGGCTCCTCTCAGATTCCAGAACTTTCTGTCACCGAAATGTGAGAAAAAAACCTTTGTCTCTCCCATGGGGAAAGACTACAGAGTGCAGGGCATGCAGGTACTGGACTCTCATCTCCAGGATCTCCTGCTTCTACAGTTTTTCTGAGCTCTGCAAGGAGCGGAGAGAGAGGTGAGTGTGTAAGCAATGGCAAGGAGGGGGAATTTACAAGATTTCCGGTGCCCAGTGACCCCTGCAGGAGGGGGGCTGTCAGCTAGTGCTCCCTGGAGTAGGGGAGGAGTGAGAGGAGAGAGAGTGACTACACTCCTCCCCAGATGTGTGTTACTGCACATTCAGTACTGCTAGAGAACCCCCCCACAAGCAAGGGATGGAAACAACCATGCAGAGAGAAACCTGGAAGAGAGTGTTTGCCTGTCCCAAGAGTTTTTTTTTTACCAGATTTTGAAGTTTGCAAAGGATTCTGGGTACCAGAACCTGGTGAGAGCCCCACAAGTCACCCCATCTTGGATTCCCTTAGGTGTCTAGTTTTTCAAAATGCACAGGTTTGGTAGATTTCCATAGGTGCCGGCTGAGCTAGAGGCCAAAATCCACAGCTAGGCACTTTCCAAGAAACATGTCAGTTTTCAATGTAAAAATGTGATATGTCCATGTTGCGTTTCGCGTCGCGGGCATTAGGCCTACCTATGCAAGTGAGGTACCAATTTGTGCCCATTTTGCAAATACAAAGGTTTTCTTGCTACCTGTTTTTCACTATTTATATTTCAGCAAAAGAATTGCTGTATATCCGGTATAGAATGAAAACCCATTGCAAGGTGCAAATCTTATATTGGCTCTGGGTACCTAGGGTTCGTGATGAACCTACAAGCCCCATATATCGCTGCAACCAGAAGAGTCCAGCAGACATAACTGTTTATTGCTTTAAAAAACTGACATTGCAGGAAAAAGTCACAGAGTAAAACGTGGAGAAAAATGGCATTTTTTTTCACCTCAATTTCAATATTTTTTTTATTTCAGCTGTTATTTTCGATTGGAAAACCTTGTAGGATCTACACAAATGACCCCTTGTTGAATTTATAATTGTATCAATTTCTTAGAAATTTTTGTTTTCCGGGATCCAGCATTGGTTTTATACTCATTTCTGTCACTAACTGAAAGGAGGCTAAAAGCACAAAAAATAATAAAAATGGGGTATGTCCAAGTAAAATGCCAAAATTGTGTTGCAAAATGTGGTTTTCTGATTCAAGTCTGCCTGTTCCTGAAAGCTGGGAAAATGGTGATTTTTGCACAGCAAACCCTTTGTTGATGGCACTTTCAGGGAAAAAAAACACTAGCCTTCTTCTGCAGCCCTTTTCCCCAATTCTAGAAAAAAAATGTAAAATTCTTTGTATTTTGGCTAATTTCTTAGTCTCCTTCAGGGGAACCCACAAACTCTGGGTACCTCTAGAATGCCTAGGATGTTGGAAAACAAGGACGTAAATTTGGCATGGGTGGCTTATGTGGACTAAAAGTTATGAGGGCCTAAGCATGAACTGCCCCAAATAGCCAAAAAAAAGGCCTGTCACCTGAGGAGGAAAAGGCCTGGCAGCAAAGGGGTTAAAAATATAAATGGAAAATTAGCAGTCAAATTATTGAAGCAAAACCTGTGCATGTCAGGGATGTGAGTTATAGTTACCTTAGGGCATGAGTTGCAAGTACTTGAAATAAATCTAACTATAACTGCAGAATTTCTGTGGTTTTGTACTTCTAAAATGTGAGGCTAACTATAGCATCCCTGTAATCTTTGGTTTATTAAGGGAAAATATATATCTATATTTTTTTCAGCAGTTATGGTTAGCTCAAGTAACTTGTGACCTAAGGTAATTATATAATTATAACTCTTTTCCGCACTGCTACATGCACAGTCTTCTCCTCACTGACTGTACTGCAAATGTTACATTGATATTATGAAAGATGTTATCAAAGATGTCATGAGTGATGTAATATGTAGGGTAATTAGCAGGTCATGGTGAGGGTGTGGGTTTGTGGGTTATAGTTACCTTAGGGCACAAGTTATAGTTACTTAAGCTAACCATAAGTATGCATGCTGAATTTCTATAATCCTGAGCGCATAAAATGTGAAACACCATGTAACCTTTGCTTTTTAAGTGAATTTCTATGTTCTTTTTAAATTCTATTTCATAACTATAACGTCCCTGTAACCTTTGGTTTTTTAGTGAATTTCTACTTTTTTAACATTAAGTAATTTTAATTACTTGATGTTATTCCAGCCACTTTATGTTATTCGGCTGACTAAAATCATCACACCCCTTGCCACCCCTGTGCCACACTTGGCCTTCAGTCATGCGTGGTGGGGTTGGCTACAGGGCCTAGCCTGCAGCTAGGCTCAGTGGACAAAACCCCATTAATCAGTCAATGAGACTGGTACCCCCATGCCACAGCTATAGATCAGCTGCATGTAGACAGATGTTGTGGTCTAGTAACGAGGACATGGTCTCCTACAGTTCTAGCAGTACCACTTGAGGTACATTATTATCACCCAAAAGAGTCAAGCACTCTACAAATACATGTAGTGAACATGTCTGGGTATTCATGATGAGTCCCACTGCACAGGAAAACATACCAGTAATGAGAAAATCAGGAGCAGGACAGCATGTGGCTACAGCACCAGCGATTTATGTCCTGCCCACCTGTACACCCTTGCACACGTGCATACACACACAAGTTTTGCATATTGATCATATGGCTCTTATCAGTCCTTACTTAATCAAGCCTTGAGACCCTCTCGGGTGATAAGCTGTGCTATATAAATCTAGATTTAATTTTATTACCTCTCTGACCAGCTTCCCATTGCACTCCCATGTCTAGACGTTTAAATATCTGCACACTCGCATACTCCTAAACTTGTCTACAACCCAAACACATCGTGAGACTTGTGCACAACAGCACATTCAGACATATGCATACACCCATAGACACATAGTCAAAGGTACATATATGCATATGCAACTACATCCCTAGCCTTGTGCACATAACCATGGTAATAGATGTATGCATAAATGCTATTCACACAATTCACACCCCTATAATCAAGCACCAGCACACAAATACACACATACATACACCCTTACACATGTTGACAAAAGCCAATATGAATCCTCACATGTATGGACCCATAAGCTCATTCATAAATGCACATGTGCTCTCCCATACAATCACACCCCTCAACCTGATCACATCAGACATGCATCTCAAGACTCCTGGATATGCACACAGATTTAGCTAGTGCCACTCTAGCCCCTGGTGCTGGACTGGGCTCAGGAAGTTGGTGTGGTGCTGGGTTGGGCAGCAGGGCCATGGTGGGATTTGGTAGGTATGTGGGGGTGCTGCACTGCAAACTGATCCATGTCAGGTGTAGGGTTCCACAGACCCCTGTTGGAATGGGGTTTCACTGGGGCTTGAGTACTTGCAGCCCTGGAGCAGCTGGCACATATCAGGCTCGTGCAGAGAAGCTGGCTCAGCCATGATGCACGTCTTGGACTGCAGTAAGGCCAGAATCTTTGCGTCCTTGCTCTCCAGCCGCTCCACCTTGGTCAGGTAGTGCACCAGGCTCTTCATGCACTCATGGTAGCTGTAATGAAAGTAGTTGTCAAACTCCGACATCAGCTCTGTGAGACAAGACAAAGTCCAAATTATTACGAGTAATCAAAGCACATAATAACACTGCAACTTTCATTGTAATAACAAATATTTTTCTAGGCGGTAGTAAACAGTATCTGAAAAGTGAACCTAAAGCACTTAGAGGTGATGAGTTTGCTGTACAAAGTCTGCATGTACCTAACATTTGAAAGACAGCTTTGGGGTTTCTGAAACAAGGCAGATTTTTATGGACGTACTGCCCACTCGCAATGCCTTCCATATTTTTTTATCAGTTTAAATAGCTCATACTCAACTCAAAGGTATTGAAGGGCATTGATTTTTTGTAGACAAATGAGATTAAATGACTTATGCAGAATCACAGGATGTTAAGCTGACACTGAGACTATAATCCTGTTCCCCAGTTCCAAAGTCAGCAGCTCTAGCCATTGTGTGACTTTCTTTGTGCTCAATCTCTACATAAATATAGCAGATACAAGTGGTGCAACATTCAGGAGGTGATTGGAAACAGCATAATCAGCAGAGTGGTGGGTTGAGTAACATCTGACATGGCTCGTGAGATGTTTAGGCAGGCGTACCAATGTAGCTCACAACAGTGTAAATTCTGGTCTTTACAATTGAAATGAGAAATGTAAAAGCTCCAGAAAGTATTGCCATGGGAGCCCAGAGTTCATAGCCGTTTGAGTATCTCCCTCTCATCCCGGACACCATGAGCTAGCTGGGCTATTGGCAGTGTATAGATTTGGGGAAGGTGCCAAGGCCGGTGGCATTTCTTTGGTGTGAAGGAGTGGCAGCCTCCATTGCCAATCTGTGTGCTACATGTGCTGGGTACAGAGATTATGTGCGTGGCAGTGTAAGGAGCCCACCGCTCTACTACAGGAGGGCTCAGGCTTGGTGTGAGGGAGCAGCACCCATTGTTGCCCCTCCAAGTGGCTGCTGTGAGTCATGCATGCTGGGCACAGAAATGAGTGGCCTATGTGACTGCCAACTGCTGCCCTTCTAGGTGGCAGCTGTGACTGAGCGCTGAAGTAGTCTATGCTGCTGGGGGAGGGCTCTTATTTTGTGAGGGGGATTAGCACTCACAATTGCCCCTCAAGGGGGCTGCTGCATGCCAGGCACAGGGGTGGTCTACAAACTGTGGGCGAGGAGTCTGGTGCTCTGATGCAGGAGGGCTCTTGCTTTATATAAAGGAAAAACAACCATCATAGCTCCTCCAGATGGCTGCTGTGTGCTGGAAGGAGGGGTGGTATATGCGCTGTGCAAGGAGCCTGCCACTCTTCTGCAGATGGGCTCTTACTCTGTCTGAAGGAGAGGCACTCATCGTTTGTCTTAGCACGGCTACTGTCTGCAGGAAGGAAGGTTGGTCTACGTACTGTGTAAGGTGTCCGCGAGACAAACCTTTGTCTCTCCCATGGGGAAAGACTACAGAGTGCAGGGCATGCAGGTACTGGACTCTCATCTCCAGGATCTCCTGCTTCTCCAGTTTTTCTGAGCTCTGCAAGGAGCGGAGAGAGAGGTCAGTGTGTAAGCAATGGCAAGGAGGGGGAATTTACAAGATTTCCGGTGCCCAGTGACCCCTGCAGGAGGGGGGCTGTCAGCCAGTGCTCCCTGGAGTAGGGGAGGAGTGAGAGGAGAGAGAGTGACTGCACTCCTCCCCAGATGTGTGTTACTGCACATTCAGTACTGCTAGAGAACCCCCCCACAAGCAAGGGATGGAAACAACCATGCAGAGAGAAACCTGGAAGAGAGTGTTTGCCTGTCCCAAGAGCCTTCGGAGGAAGAAGTACTGACAAGTCTGCAGTGCCCACCATAGGCACCTTGTGCCAATGAGGAGCAGAGACTGACACCCACAGGGACCAGGGTGACTGTGAGCAACAGGGACCCATAGAGCAGAGAAGACATCTAAACCCAGTGACCACAGGGGGAGAATGGCTGCTAACGGCAGTGATTTCTGGATAAGAATGACTGCTAACACAAATGACCAGTGGAGTACAGTGATTGCTAATGCCAGAGACAGCTTTAGGAGAGTGACAACGAATGCTATGTGCCACTGAATGAGAGTGACTCCTGACTCCTGACTCCAGACTCCAGAGACTGCTAGAGGAGAGTGAATGCTAATGCTAGAGACCACTGAAGAAGAGTGATTGCTAAAACAAACACCTACTGGAGTACAGTAACCATAATGGCAGAGGCTATTGGATAAGTATAGGAAGCTGCCTCTGTATATACTATATCAAAATGAGATATAGTGTGCACAGAGTCTAGGGGTTCCCCAAGAGGCTTGACAGAGGTAATAATAGATAATACTAATACTCTATTTGTGGTAGTGTCATCAAGCAGTTAGGCTTATCAGAGGGTAGTGTTAAGCATTTGTTGTACACACACAAGCAATAGGTGAAAACACCACTCACTGACAACTCCAGGCCAATAGGTTTCTATATAGAAAAATATTCTTTTGTTAACTTATTTTGAGAACGATAAGATTCATTCAGCAGGTAAGTATATTAAATAAAAGGTACTTTGCATAGTAATAGTTGAGACTTTGAGTAGATTCAATATTTTACACAGTTTTCATTAAAGTGGCAAAAATCTATTTTAAAAGTGGACACTGCAATTTTCAACAGCTGAGGAGGTAAGTACAGTACAGTTTTAGAGGTAAGTACCACACTTGCAGGTTCAGTAACCGGGGCATAGGTAGCCCACAATTGGGGGTTCAAGGCAACCCTAAACACCCAGCACCAGCAACACAGGGCCGGTCAGGTGCAGAGTTCAAACAGGAGCCAAAATAACATGGCTGCCTATGGAGACAGGGTACTCTGGTTTCAGTCTGCTTGCAGGTAAGTATCTGCATTGTCAGAGGGAAGACCAGGGGGGTGGGTTTGGAGGAGTACTGGGGGGGCCCCAAGTAGGCACAAAAACCATACCCTCAGTGGCACGGGGCTGGCCGGGTGTGGTGTGCAAACAGGGCGTTGGGTTCTCAATAGAACTCTATGTAGGGACCCGGGGGTCACTTAGGTGCAGCAGGCAGGGCACAGGGGGGCCTCTCAGGCAAGCCAGTGACTGGGCAAGGGTGAGGGCAGTTGGCTGGTAATTGTTGCACTGGTGGTCGATTTCTCACGGGCCTCAGGATATATTCGTCCTGGGCAGTCGCGGTCAGGGGGTTCTTCGGGATTCCTCTGCAGGCGTCATCGTGTGGGTGCAAAGAGGTCACCCCAGGGTGGACACGTCGTTGGAGTCACCTAGGGGCCCTCTCTGGATAGTTGGTTTCTCTGGACATGGACCGGGGGCGTTGGTGCAGAGTAATTGGACGCACACTTCTGGAGAGAGGTGAGAGTCCCCTTAAAGTTGGTTTATTGGTCTTTTCTTTCGAGAGGTCTGCTGTCCATGGGAGTTTCTTGGCCCTGGGTGATGCAGGTAGTCCCCTGGGGGCTTTTCAAGGGTCGCTGGTCCTGCAGAATGCGTTGCTTCTTTTCTTGCAGCTTTTTGAAGCAGGAGACTGGCCTGGGGGGCTGCGGCCGAGTCAGTGTCTCCTCTTTTCTGTAGGGTTTTCAGGCTCAGCAGTCCTTCTTCTTTCTTGAGGTCGTCAGCAAATGGAAGAGCTGGGTTCAGGGTCACCCCTAAATACTAAATTTAGGGGTGTGTTAGGGTTAGAGGGCAGTCGCCAATGGCTACTGTCCCTGAGGGTGGCTACACCCTCCTTGTGTCCACTCTCTTTGGGGAGGGGGCACATCCCTATCCCTATTGGTCCTAATCCTCCAAAGCAAGATGGAGGACTTCTCAAGGAGGGGGTCACTTCAGCTCTGGACACCATAGGGGTGGTCCTGGCTGAGGGGTTTACTCCTCCTTGTTTTTCTCATTATCCCTGTGGACTTGTCCCCAAAAGTGGGGGTTCGTGTAGGGGGCGGTCATCTCCACTGGCTGGAGTGCACTGGGGGCATTGTAACATCAGGCTTGAGCCTTTGAGGCTCACCACCAGGTGACTCCTGACTCCACAGACCACTGGAGGAGAGTGACTTGTAACTCCAGAGAACACTGGATGAGCATGATTCCCAATGGCGGGACCATGTTACAGTGACCGCTAATGGCTAATGAATGCTAAACCCAAAGACTGCTTGAGGAGAGTGACGAGTAACGCTAGCGACCTGTTAATGAGATTGACTATTAATGCTAGAGACCACTGTGGAAGAGTGATTGCTGACACAAATGATCACTGGAGGACAGTAATGGTAATGACAGATACCGATAGGGGAGAGTAACTGCAAACACATAGGGACCACTGAAGGAGAGTAACTGCTGATGCCAGGGGCCATTGGATAAGAGTGACTGCTAAAGCCAGGGACCTCTGGAGGAGTGTGACTGTTAACGCTGTGGGACACTGAATGAGAGTGTCTTCTGATTCCAGAGGCCACTGGCTGAGATTGACTCCTAATGTCAGAGACCACTGAAGGGCTGTGGCCTTTAACAGCGGGATCCACTGGACAAGAATGGCTCATAACACCAGATACCGATGGATGAGACTTACTGCTGATGGCAGGGGCCATTCGATTAGATTGACTGCTAAAGCCAAACAGTCAAGCCCCCATGTGAAGGAGGGGGTGGGGCTTCCAACCCTGGTATCCCAGCAGAAGAGAGGCTGCCAACTGCACAGTGCCTTGTGGACAGAGGATGCTGGCAGGCGCACCACAGAGTTCTTAACACTGACATTTTGCCTGACCTGCAAGACTGGGCCTCAAGAAGGCAGACCCATACTTTCTGAGACCCACAGCACATCTTTGCCCCTCCTAAAGAGCTGTGACACATATTACATTAATGTGCACTATTGCCTCCAGCTATGATGGCTCGCTTTACCCACTACCACAGAGCTATTCTCACCTCTATCAGATCATTGTACCCCCTCCCGCTGACTCTGACGTATCACTGTACCCTCTACCACAGCGCTACCCTGAATCTGATGTAGGATTGTACCCGCTACCACAGCACTACACCGACTCTGATGTATCACTGTACCCACTACCACAGGGCTATACCTGGTTCTGATGGATCACTGTGCCCCTTACCACAGCGCTACACCTGCTCTGACATCTCACTATACCGACCACTATAGCACTACACCTTGCTGATGGATTTCTATAGTCACTACCACAGCACTACAGCATTCGGCAAAATACAAACAAGCACGGGAGACCATGCTTGTTTTTAAAAAAACTTTGGCCCCAGATTTGTCAATCTTCCATGATTTTGTGGTGAAAATGTAAAGAAGATGTTTTTTTGCCTTGGCAGGGTCCCAGGGGGACCCCAGCATCAAGGCTAGGGGTTTAGGGTATTCCTACCCCACCCCCTTTTCTCTATTTGTTATCTTTTTGTTTGGGGCTCAGCTCAATCCTGGTCCCAAAATGGCTGCCAACACTTCCTGGTTGCTATGTTGGTAGCCAATAATATCTCTGTACTAGATCAGGAGGCTTTGCAAAGTGTTCAAGCCTTTAGATATACAAATGATACAAATTTGATTTTCTTTTAATAGCTCCAAAACTATCAAGCAGATTTACATCAAATAACAATAAGGTTGCTTTCTTGACAAAGACATACCTTTCTGCTAAATTTGGTGTCACTCGGTCCAGTGGTTCGGGCTGTAGCTGTGTTCACAATCCCTATGGGGAATTGCATGGGGATAAAAGCATTTTGGAACCACTCCCCTTTTTTTTGGTCCTGCTTGACGAATCGCCCCAGAACCTTCAATATATATAGTATATAGTTTATGTATAGTGTAATATGCTATTTATTTGCATTGTTGAAAAGGTATGTTAACAAAACTAGGATACAAAGAGTTAAATGTTCACTGCCATATAATATCAAAGTGAAGAGATTTGTAAGTTGGTAAAGTTGTTGTCGGAACACTCCCAAAGAGCCCAGCACACGCAGGGGCTACTAGGCCTAACCATGGCAGTTGAGGTCTTAATCCTGATGTCCCAGGGCCTGAACTATTTTGGATCCTGAGAAACTAGGCTAAATACCTCTTCTTCACTTGACTCTCAGTGGTAGCTGTGGGCAAGCAGTCAAAGGATCCCTTTTAGTTTAGTGAACATGAATCATGACTTAAAGTGCACTCAGCAATGTCAATCAATCAAAGTCCAGCCAAATACTTGTTTTGTATGCAAAAAAAGTATGTTATTTCTAACAAAAACATTCAAATACGCAAAAACATTCACAGGCAAAAACATAATCCCCTTGAGGTCGAGGCTCTTGTGTTTCTCAGACGAATCGTTCTTGCACTATAATCAGGGTTATCCCTCAGTCATTTATGGCCACATCTAGGGAATGATCACTAGTAGGCCTCACTTAAGAGTTCTCCTTTGACACTTTGGATTAAGTTAAAAGTATCAATGATGCCGCAGCACCCTCAGCAGTGAGTCACCCAGGGCACAACAGACTCAATTCAAGCCTTACCAGGTCCTACAGCAATGAAGCATTCAGCATTGCAGTGGGTACCCCGTCTGCAGGCACCTGCAAGTTCTGTCCTTGTTCAGAAAAGTTTGGCTGCTCGCAGTACAGGTGGCAGCACTGGACAGGCACAGGCTTTCTCCTAAGCAGCACTGCCAGTTTCCTCCATTGATCAGAGATGCTCTCAGCCTTTGAGGGCACAGTAAGACTGTCTTCCCCACACCAAGGGAGGTGGTGTTTGATCTTCGGCTCCCGACCAGAGCCCAGCAGTGGTGTGACCTCCCCCTCAATGTCCTCCCATAAACATCTGGTTCGGTCAGGGGCAGATTTTGATGCATGGGCTCGACCCACCAGTCCCTTCTCCTATTATTTTAGGGCAGCAGCTTGAACTTTTGGCAAACACAATACTGGCACATGTGGTTGCAGTAATTGCAGGCACAGCGCAGACTCCTCCAGTGCAATCCTCATCACCAAGGCAGCCTTCCTGACTCATGAGGTTGCCGCTAAGGCACACACAGGTCATGGTGTGGTCGACACAATCACTTCAACTGTGACTCCATCTGGCATACGGAGTCCTCACTGAACCTCAATCAGTGCTCTCTTCTTCCTCACAATGCACACTGTTTTTGGAAAGCAAGTAGGCACTGGTGCTAAAGTCTCTAGGGCAGATGGTCTTGGTTTCCTTGGTTGATGTCCAATCACCCAGCAGGGAGAGTAGCAGGACTTGTTTACCAGTACTGGTCCAGACAGTAGTCTTGCAGAGCTTACTCTTCTCATTCCACCCGTCTGGCTGCTTGGCAGTTTATTTGTTTTGTGCACTCAACCTCCCCTTCTCATACTCCATTTCCAGACACTACATTTGATTGAAGGCCTGAGTCTTTGAAGTTGTATGTTGGTGTTCTGCTTCTTTTGATGTGTATACACTTTTCTCTCTCTTCTTTCCTCTTGATATGCTGTCTGTCACAGCAGAAGAGACTTCAAAGCTATTAGTCCCAAAATACAGGCCATCGCAGTGACTAGATTTCACACTGGATGTCATTCACAGTGATCTGTGCAGCAAAGGTTTAATCCTAGGCTCCCAGCCTCACTCTTTATGGTTCCCTTATCATCCCTATCTCCTTTTGCCTGTGATCTATCACTGAATCAAAGAGTGCTCTTTTAAATTGTAAATGGGGATTCTCTTGCACCCTTTCCCCAGTGTGTCCCACCCAGCACAAGGATGCAGCAATACACAAATCTGTGAGGGAGGATTCCTCTACTCCTCATGCCTTCACCTGGCAAAGCTGGTCTGGGCTTTCCAAAATGGAACCCAATATCCTCTCTGTAAAATGAACCATCGCAGGCACTCTTACACTCAGTGTACACTCAGAGCACACACACTGTGCAGTACTGTCACTTCCATATATTGTGCCACCCATGACGCGCACATATCCGGTACACAGAATAACTCTGTGAGTACTGCACAGTAGTATACTCTTTCTTCGCTGTACCAGGGTGTGCTGTTTGCTAAAAGACACACTGACAGTATGCACACTCACCATGCACATGCTGCACAACAATTCACCCTACATGTATTGTACATCTCACAAGCACACACACACTGAGCACATGCATTCATTGCACACACATTGCACAGCACTAAAACTCTCATACAATGTTTTCCCCACATGCATACATACACTCAATTCATGAGCTAACCATATATGTACTGTACAGCACTGCTCTATTCCCGTACTGCACCCTTTCCAGGCACACGTACATCCAGCACAGAGTGACTACTCCTTAGATGCACAGCACTCTGTGTCTAACTGATGTAGACCAAGAATAATTTAAGAACACAGCAGTACACCTTTAAAACAAGCAAGTGAGCCTGTAGGTTTCTCTCCAGTGTCACAGGTTAAAAAGAACGTGTGCACCCCTACTGATTCCTACATGGTATATTTCCATCATTGCTCTTGTGCTGCTTGACTCTCGGTAAAGGCAGTAGCCTTCTACCACTATGATAGCAGTGCTTTGGACACCCTTCCTTGTTTACCAAGACCGCAATCCGTGAGACAAGCATATGTTATGGCGCACATGCATGATTTGTGTTTGCCTACGACAACAACAATCAAGCCTTCAAATGTTTGCCTTGGAACACCAGGCAGACGACATAAGCACTTATCACCAGCGGGCAGGACTATGGCAACACTCTCTACAGTGACATTTCCAAAGAACTTCTGTTCAGACTCCAGACCATCCAGAATGGAGCCGCAAGACTCATAACTGATCTCCCACAATGTACCCACATCACACCACACCTCAGGAAGATTCATTGGCTTCCCATTCACAAGCACAGTCAATTTAAACTTCTCACACACACATACAAAACCCTACACAAACAGATCAGAATATCTGAACAGCTGAATACACTTCCACCAACCCACCAGACACTTATGCTGTGCCTCACACTCACTCACACCCACAAAAGCAATCTGAGGATCAATGATTCTCCTACATTGCACCCAAGGCATGGAATGACCTCCCTCAATACATCAGAGCCTCCTCCTCACTTATTGAGTTCCACAACAAGCTGAAGCCTGCTTCTTCATATAAGCACTTTGGGATCACACACCCACACATCTTGCCCAAGTACCTGGATACCCACTGGGGTGATTAGTGTGCTATGCAGATCAACCTAATATGACTTTACATAACATTACAGGTCCAGACAACACTACAGTTGGGCACTCAGGCCAGAGGTACACATCTTTCACCACATAGAGTACTTTTCTTTCCCAATAATTGTTTTCCTGAGTAAAGTAATTGTTACATGCACTGAGTGAGGAATTAAAAAGGTTTCTTTTCATGACATTGGGCCTCAGTGAAAATGCAGCAGCTGAGTACCTGTATGTCCCTGCGCATACAAGAAGTGCATGAGAAAATGTTTGCAAAATAACTTGTCTAGGATGCAATTCCTGCTGAAAAGCACATTTGAGCTTAAGCAGCACATGATAAAAATATGTGCCTAGCTAGCAGTATGGATATGATTAGTCCAAACGTTGAAGAGCAGAGGCTTTCTGCACTGCTAAGCTTTAGCTGATTGTCATGTCAAAGCCTTCATTAAAAGACATGCTGATTGCAGCAAATTATTCTTCTACAGTGTAAATACGTGAAAATAAGTTGACGAGTCAAAAATATGTTTCTAAGCAATTGATAGCACAAAAGAAAAGTATTATGTAGATCATTTAATTGAGCAGTAAAGCTGTTAAGCTATTAAAATACATGGCTGCTAAAAGGACATTAGATTGTAGTTACTACTTTGTAGCATGGATATTTTGAAGGGATTGGTATATTATGTCCGCATAAATATTATTTTTTAAATTAATTTTATTTGTACAATCTTGCATCAGAAATTTTATTTTCTACCAGTGATGTACGGGGTCTAGTTAAGAGGCTGCTCTGTTGCTCTACCCAATTCACTTTACCGAAGTAAGTACTGAAACATGTTGTATCGATTAAATGTTATTACACATGTGCATATGAAATCAGAAAAAGCTGAATACTTTGTCAGAAAAAAGGACTGTTGAGCTGCTGGAAGACTGCCACTCTGCTGGACTGCTGCTCTAATTAACTGCTGCCCTGCTCGATTGCGGCCCTGTTGCCCCTGTGCTCAGCCTCCTTCTGCCTTGGTACAAGGACTGGATCTGCAACTTTCCCAGGACCTCCAGAGTGACCGACAAGAGCTGGTTTCCCAGCCTCCTATTCAGAGTCAAAGGGTCACAAAAGTCTTCCTCGGTCTTGAACCTGCACCTAGAATCTATCCTGAGTGAGTCCGGACCCATCAGGTGTTGCCCCTCCTGTCCTGGACCCTTGGAAGGCATGCTACAGGTGCACAGATAGCCAAAATCCAAAATTGAGGACTTGGTAAATTTTTGGCTAAAAACTGCTCTGAGAACCAAGGGGAGATGGGGATCAACCTGCTCGCTTACCTGCCTGCAGAACATTGCTGATTGGATTGCATTCTCCTGCTAAGTTCTTCTCCACAGCAGCAAATCCTTTCAAGCAGTCCTACACCAAAGGGGCATCTAACATCATGGAATTGTCTTTGGCAACAACCCTCTACCTCATCCTGCTGGAGATTTTCGACTTCCAATTCGAGGACTAAGTCTAGTCATAGAAATCGTCACCTAGGCTTCAACGCAAGACTATCAGATGACAAAGCTCTCTCCTCAGACACCTCCTGCATCCTTGCCCTTCTGAACTTTACCTTCAGCGACCCTTGACCCAAGGGTAGGTCGCTCCCCCTGCCGCTGCAGCTCCTCCAAGTTCCCGAGTTCCTGTGTTCCTGAGACCCACCTAACTGTAAGTACCCCCCTCCTCCCAGCCCCTCGCCCTGCCCCGCGCCACTCACCTTCTCTCCTGCTCCTGCTTCTTTTCCTCCTCTCTGTCTCTTCCTCCTCGCTCCCCCTCTGCAATCTTCTTCTGTGTTCTTCTGTTCTTCCCTTCTGTTCTTCTGTTCTTCCCTTCTGTTCTTCTGTGTTCTTCCGGTCTTCTGTGTTCTTCTTCTCTGTTCTTCTCTGTGCTTCTGTGTTCTTCTTCTCGGTTCTTCTGTGTTCTTCTGTGTTCTTCTGTGTTCTTCTGTGTTCTTCTGTGTTCTTCTCTGTTCTTCTCTGTTCTTCTGCTCTTCCGATCTTCTGTTCTTCTGTCTTCTGCTCTTCCGGTCTTCTGCTCTTCCGGTCTTCTGTTCTTCTGTCTTCTGTTCTTCTGTCTTCTGTTCTTCTGTCTTCTGTTCTTCTGTCTTCTGTTCTCCTGTCTTCGGCTCTTCTACCTCCTCCGTCTTCTTCCCCCGAGCCTGCCCTCCTGCTCCTTCCTCATCCCCCTCCCTCACTCGCCTCCCCCTCTCTCACCCCTAGCTAACCCGTTCGCTATCTACCTCCCTCACTCCTCCTATCTTCCTATCTCTCTAGCTCCCTATCTCACTATCTAACTCCCCCACTCTCCACCTCCTCCTACCTACCTATCTGTCTATCTATCTATTTCCCTATCTATCGACTTCTCTATCTATTTTCTCTATCTATTTCTCTATCTCTCCCCCCCTCCCGCCACCCCCTCTACTACCTATCTCCCTATCCTCTCACTCTACCTCTCTCCCTCACCCACCTCTACAACCCCCCCTCCCCTATCTTCACAACCCTACTCCTATCTCTCTCCCTAATCTCCAAACCTCCTAACACTCACCCTCCTCCACCCTAAACCCCCTCCCCCAGCTCCTCTCACTCTACCTGTCCCCCCCCCTCCCTCGCGCTTTCCCGCCGCGACCTCCTGCACGCCCCCGCCCCCCAGCTCCCATTCGCCCCCAGCTGACCCCTCCCCCCCCCTCCTACCTCTTATGGCGGCCGCTGCGCGACAGTGGTAGCGACCCTTGACCCAAGGGTAGGTCGCTCCCCCTGCCGCTGCAGCTCCTCCAAGTTCCCGAGTTCCTGTGTTCCTGAGACCCACCTAACTGTAAGTACCCCCCTCCTCCCAGCCCCTCGCCCTGCCCCGCGCCACTCACCTTCTCTCCTGCTCCTGCTTCTTTTCCTCCTCTCTGTCTCTTCCTCCTCGCTCCCCCTCTGCAATCTTCTTCTGTGTTCTTCTGTTCTTCCCTTCTGTTCTTCTGTTCTTCCCTTCTGTTCTTCTGTGTTCTTCCGGTCTTCTGTGTTCTTCTTCTCTGTTCTTCTCTGTGCTTCTGTGTTCTTCTTCTCGGTTCTTCTGTGTTCTTCTGTGTTCTTCTGTGTTCTTCGGTGTTCTTCTCTGTTCTTCTCTGTTCTTCTCTGTTCTTCTGCTCTTCCGATCTTCTGTTCTTCTGTCTTCTGCTCTTCCGGTCTTCTGCTCTTCCGGTCTTCTGTTCTTCTGTCTTCTGTTCTTCTGTCTTCTGTTCTTCTGTCTTCTGTTCTTCTGTCTTCTGTTCTTCTGTCTTCTGTTCTCCTGTCTTCGGCTCTTCTACCTCCTCCGTCTTCTTCCCCCGAGCCTGCCCTCCTGCTCCTTCCTCATCCCCCTCCCTCACTCGCCTCCCCCTCTCTCACCCCTAGCTAACCCGTTCGCTATCTACCTCCCTCACTCCTCCTATCTTCCTATCTCTCTAGCTCCCTATCTCACTATCTAACTCCCCCACTCTCCACCTCCTCCTACCTACCTATCTGTCTATCTATCTATTTCCCTATCTATCGACTTCTCTATCTATTTTCTCTATCTATTTCTCTATCTCTCCCCCCCTCCCGCCACCCCCCTCTACTACCTATCTCCCTATCCTCTCACTCTACCTCTCTCCCTCACCCACCTCTACAACCCCCCCTCCCCTATCTTCACAACCCTACTCCTATCTCTCTCCCTAATCTCCAAACCTCCTAACACTCACCCTCCTCCACCCTAAACCCCCTCCCCCAGCTCCTCTCACTCTACCTGTCCCCCCCCTCCCTCGCGCTTTCCCGCCGCGACCTCCTGCACGCCCCCGCCCCCCAGCTCCCATTCGCCCCCAGCTGACCCCTCCCCCCCCCCTACCTCTTATGGCGGCCGCTGCGCGACAGTGGTAGCGACCCTTGACCCAAGGGTAGATCGCTCCCCCTGCCGCTGCAGCTCCTCCAAGTTCCCGAGTTCCTGTGTTCCTGAGACCCACCTAACTGTAAGTACCCCCCTCCTCCCAGCCCCTCGCCCTGCCCCGCGCCACTCACCTTCTCTCCTGCTCCTGCTTCTTTTCCTCCTCTCTGTCTCTTCCTCCTCGCTCCCCCTCTGCAATCTTCTTCTGTGTTCTTCTGTTCTTCCCTTCTGTTCTTCTGTTCTTCCCTTCTGTTCTTCTGTGTTCTTCCGGTCTTCTGTGTTCTTCTTCTCTGTTCTTCTCTGTGCTTCTGTGTTCTTCTTCTCGGTTCTTCTGTGTTCTTCTGTGTTCTTCTGTGTTCTTCTGTGTTCTTCTGTGTTCTTCTCTGTTCTTCTGCTCTTCCGATCTTCTGTTCTTCTGTCTTCTGCTCTTCCGGTCTTCTGCTCTTCCGGTCTTCTGTTCTTCTGTCTTCTGTTCTTCTGTCTTCTGTTCTTCTGTCTTCTGTTCTCCTGTCTTCGGCTCTTCTACCTCCTCCGTCTTCTTCCCCCGAGCCTGCCCTCCTGCTCCTTCCTCATCCCCCTCCCTCACTCGCCTCCCCCTCTCTCACCCCTAGCTAACCCGTTCGCTATCTACCTCCCTCACTCCTCCTATCTTCCTATCTCTCTAGCTCCCTATCTCACTATCTAACTCCCCCACTCTCCACCTCCTCCTACCTACCTATCTGTCTATCTATCTATTTCCCTATCTATCGACTTCTCTATCTATTTTCTCTATCTATTTCTCTATCTCTCCCCCCCTCCCGCCACCCCCTCTACTACCTATCTCCCTATCCTCTCACTCTACCTCTCTCCCTCACCCACCTCTACAACCCCCCCTCCCCTATCTTCACAACCCTACTCCTATCTCTCTCCCTAATCTCCAAACCTCCTAACACTCACCCTCCTCCACCGTAAACCCCCTCCCCCAGCTTCTCTCACTCTACCTGTCCCCCCCCCTCCCTCGTGCTTTCCCGCCGCGACCTCCTGCACGCCCCCGCCCCCCAGCTCCCATTCGCCCCCAGCTGACCCCCCCCCCCCTCCTACCTCTTATGGCGGCCGCTGCGCGACAGTGGTAGCGACCCTTGACCCAAGGGTAGGTCGCTCCCCCTGCCGCTGCAGCTCCTCCAAGTTCCCGAGTTCCTGTGTTCCTGAGACCCACCTAACTGTAAGTACCCCCCCTCCTCCCAGCCCCTCGCCCTGCCCCGCGCCACTCACCTTCTCTCCTGCTCCTGCTTCTTTTCCTCCTCTCTGTCTCTTCCTCCTCGCTCCCCCTCTGCAATCTTCTTCTGTGTTCTTCTGTTCTTCCCTTCTGTTCTTCTGTTCTTCCCTTCTGTTCTTCTGTGTTCTTCCGGTCTTCTGTGTTCTTCTTCTCTGTTCTTCTCTGTGCTTCTGTGTTCTTCTTCTCGGTTCTTCTGTGTTCTTCTGTGTTCTTCTGTGTTCTTCTGTGTTCTTCTGTGTTCTTCTCTGTTCTTCTCTGTTCTTCTGCTCTTCCGATCTTCTGTTCTTCTGTCTTCTGCTCTTCCGGTCTTCTGCTCTTCCGGTCTTCTGTTCTTCTGTCTTCTGTTCTTCTGTCTTCTGTTCTTCTGTCTTCTGTTCTCCTGTCTTCGGCTCTTCTACCTCCTCCGTCTTCTTCCCCCGAGCCTGCCCTCCTGCTCCTTCCTCATCCCCCTCCCTCACTCGCCTCCCCCTCTCTCACCCCGAGCTAACCCGTTCGCTATCTACCTCCCTCACTCCTCCTATCTTCCTATCTCTCTAGCTCCCTATCTCACTATCTAACTCCCCCACTCTCCACCTCCTCCTACCTACCTATCTGTCTATCTATCTATTTCCCTATCTATCGACTTCTCTATCTATTTTCTCTATCTATTTCTCTATCTCTCCCCCCCTCCCGCCACCCCCTCTACTACCTATCTCCCTATCCTCTCACTCTACCTCTCTCCCTCACCCACCTCTACAACCCCCCCTCCCCTATCTTCACAACCCTACTCCTATCTCTCTCCCTAATCTCCAAACCTCCTAACACTCACCCTCCTCCACCCTAAACCCCCTCCCCCAGCTTCTCTCACTCTACCTGTCCCCCCCCCCTCCCTCGCGCTTTCCCGCCGCGACCTCCTGCACGCCCCCGCCCCCCAGCTCCCATTCGCCCCCAGCTGACCCCCCCCCCCCCTCCTACCTCTTATGGCGGCCGCTGCGCGACAGTGGTAGCGACCCTTGACCCAAGGGTAGGTCGCTCCCCCTGCCGCTGCAGCTCCTCCAAGTTCCCGAGTTCCTGTGTTCCTGAGACCCACCTAACTGTAAGTACCCCCCTCCTCCCAGCCCCTCGCCCTGCCCCGCGCCACTCACCTTCTCTCCTGCTCCTGCTTCTTTTCCTCCTCTCTGTCTCTTCCTCCTCGCTCCCCCTCTGCAATCTTCTTCTGTGTTCTTCTGTTCTTCCCTTCTGTTCTTCTGTTCTTCCCTTCTGTTCTTCTGTGTTCTTCCGGTCTTCTGTGTTCTTCTTCTCTGTTCTTCTCTGTGCTTCTGTGTTCTTCTTCTCGGTTCTTCTGTGTTCTTCTGTGTTCTTCTGTGTTCTTCTGTGTTCTTCTCTGTTCTTCTCTGTTCTTCTGCTCTTCCGATCTTCTGTTCTTCTGTCTTCTGCTCTTCCGGTCTTCTGCTCTTCCGGTCTTCTGTTCTTCTGTCTTCTGTTCTTCTGTCTTCTGTTCTTCTGTCTTCTGTTCTCCTGTCTTCGGCTCTTCTACCTCCTCCGTCTTCTTCCCCCGAGCCTGCCCTCCTGCTCCTTCCTCATCCCCCTCCCTCACTCGCCTCCCCCTCTCTCACCTCGAGCTAACCCGTTCGCTATCTACCTCCCTCACTCCTCCTATCTTCCTATCTCTCTAGCTCCCTATCTCACTATCTAACTCCCCCACTCTCCACCTCCTCCTACCTACCTATCTGTCTATCTATCTATTTCCCTATCTATCGACTTCTCTATCTATTTTCTCTATCTATTTCTCTATCTCTCCCCCCCTCCCGCCACCCCCTCTACTACCTATCTCCCTATCCTCTCACTCTACCTCTCTCCCTCACCCACCTCTACAACCCCCCCTCCCCTATCTTCACAACCCTACTCCTATCTCTCTCCCTAATCTCCAAACCTCCTAACACTCACCCTCCTCCACCCTAAACCCCCTCCCCCAGCTCCTCTCACTCTACCTGTCCCCCCCCCCTCCCTCGCGCTTTCCCGCCGCGACCTCCTGCACGCCCCCGCCCCCCAGTTCCCATTCGCCCCCAGCTGACCCCTCCCCCCCCTCCTACCTCTTATGGCGGAGGCGCACCAGAGGCAAGCCCGTCTGCGCCCGTCCGCGCCTGGCCCGCGCCCAGCGCCACGACCCCTGGTCCCCAGCTCCCCCAAGCCCCGCTGATCCGCTACGACCCCACCACCCTCCACGCCCTCAACCCAGGGCGCTCCAAAACCTGCTTCCTAGCTCACCCCAAACGCACCCATGGACCCTTCGCCTGCAACTCCTGCAAACGCATCTTCCACCACGCAACTACCACGACCACAAGCCCACGCGCCATCAACCACCTCAAGTGCATCCTGGTCAACGCTCGTTCCGTCCACAAGCACGCCGTTGAACTTTGGGACCTCCTGGACTCCACAGCCCCGGACGTCGCCTTCATCACGGAGACATGGATGAACGCCTCCTCTGCTCCAGACATCGCTACCGCCATCCCCGAAGGCTACAAGATCTCCAGAAAAGACTGCACCAACCAAGTAGGAGGAGGTGTCGCCATCATCTTCAAAGACTCCATCAGCGTCACCACCTCCACCGAAGACCCCCCCCTCGCCGCTGAACACCTGCATTTTCAGATTCGCACCGACCCAAGGACCACCCTCAGAGGATCCCTCGTCTACCGTCCTCCCGGACCTCGCGCCTCTTTCGGCGACGCCATCGCCGACTTCATCTCCCCGCACGCCCTCGCCTCACCGGACTACATCCTCCTAGGCGACCTCAACTTCCATCTGGAACAAAACAACGACCCCAACACCACCACCCTGCTCGACAACCTCGCCAACCTCGGCCTCAAACAACTGGTGAACACCGCCACCCACATCGCCGGACACACGCTCGACCCTATCTTCTCCGCCAGCAAACACGTCTTCTTCAGCCACACCTCTGCCCTACACTGGACCGACCACAGCTGCGTCCACTTCACATTCCGACGCGAGACCTCCCACCTCCGCACTCAACCCATCCCTCGTCGACAGTGGAACAAGATCCCTGAAGAGCAGCTCTTCTCCGCTCTCGCCGCCAACCAACCCACCCTCACCACCGACCCCAACGACGCAGCTCTCAACCTCACAAACTGGATCTCCAACTGCGCTGACAACCTTGCTCCCCTCAAACGCACGCATCGACAGACCAACACCAAAAAACCTCTCTGGTTCTCTGACACCCTCAAAGAATCAAAGAAAACTTGTCGTGCCCTTGAGAAGGCCTGGCGCAAGGACCACACCGCTGACAACATGACCGCCCTCAAGAACGCTACACGCGAACACCACCACCTGATCCGCACTGCCAAAAGGAACTTTTTCACCGACAGACTAGACAAAAACAGCCACAACAGCAGAGAACTCTTCAGCATCGTCAAAGAGTTCTCCAACCCCAGCGCCAGCCCCAGCGCCGTCACGCCCTCACAGGATTTGTGCGAATCCCTCGCCACTTTCTTCCATCGCAAGATCAGCGACCTCCACGACAGCTTCGGACACCAGACCCAACCATACACCACTGAACCCGCTTCCCCGGACATCACCCTCAACAACTGGACCCACATCAACACGGAAGAAACCAAATCCATCATGAACTCTATCCACTCCGGCGCCCCTTCGGACCCCTGCCCGCACTTCATCTTTAACAAAGCCGACGACATCATCGCCCCGCACCTCCAGACCGTCATCAACTCTTCTTTTTCTTCTGCTACCTTCCCCGAATGCTGGAAGCACGCTGAAGTCAACGCCCTACTAAAGAAACCTACGGCTGACCCAAGCGACCTGAAAAACTTCCGCCCCATCTCTCTTCTACCTTTCCCAGCCAAGGTAATAGAAAAGACCGTCAACAAACAGCTGACCACCTTCCTGGAAGACAACAACCTGCTCGACCCTTCACAAACCGGATTCCGAACCAACCACAGCACGGAAACCGCCCTCATCTCAGTCACAGACGACATCAGAACCCTGATGGACAACGGTGAAACAGTCGCCCTCATTCTCCTCGACCTCTCGGCTGCCTTTGACACCGTCTGTCACCGCACCCTAATCACCCGCCTACGCTCCACCGGGATCCAAGGCCAGGCCCTGGACTGGATCGCCTCCTTCCTCGCTAACCGCTCCCAAAGAGTTTACCTCCCTCCGTTTCGCTCAGAACCCACCAAGATCATCTGCGGCGTACCTCAAGGCTCATCGCTCAGCCCGACACTCTTCAATGTCTACATGAGCCCCCTCGCCAACATCGTACGCAAGCACGACATCATCATCACCTCCTACGCCGACGACACCCAACTTGTACTCTCCCTCACCAAGGACCCCGCCAGCGCCAAGACCAACCTACAAGAGGGTATGAAGGACGTCGCAGATTGGATGAGGCTCAGCCGCCTAAAGCTGAACTCTGAAAAAACGGAAGTCCTCATCCTCGGCAACACCCCGTCCGCCTGGGACGACTCCTGGTGGCCCACGGCCCTCGGCACCGCACCGACCCCCGCAGACCACGCCCGCAACCTCGGCTTCATCTTGGACCCTCTTCTCACCATGACCAAGCAAGTCAACGCCGTGTCCTCCGCCTGCTTCCTCACTCTCTGCATGCTCCGCAAGATCTTCCGCTGGATCCCCGCCGACACCAGAAAAACCGTGACCCACGCCCTTGTCACGAGTCGCCTGGACTACGGCAATACCCTCTACGCCGGGACCACCGCCAAACTCCAAAACCGCCTGCAACGCATCCAAAACGCCTCGGCCCGCCTCATCCTCGACGTACCCCGCAACAGCCACATCTCCGCACACCTGAGACACCTGCATTGGCTCCCAGTCAGCAAAAGGATCACCTTCCGTCTTCTCACCCACGCACACAAAGCCCTCCACAACAAGGGACCGGAATACCTCAACAGACGCCTCAGCTTCTACGTCCCCACCCGCCCCCTCCGCTCCGCTGGCCTCGCACTTGCTGCCGTCCCTCGCACCCGCCGCTCCACGGCGGGTGGGAGATCTTTCTCCTTCCTGGCGGCCAAGACCTGGAACTCCCTCCCCACCAGCCTCAGGACCACCCAGGACCACTCCGCTTTCCGGAGACTCCTAAAGACTTGGCTGTTCGAGCAGCGATAACCCCCCCTTTCCCCACTAGCGCCTTGAGACCCGCACGGGTGAGTAGCGCGCTTTATAAATGTTAATGATTTGATTTGATTTGATTTGATTCTCTGAACTTTTTTTTCAGGAGTTTTCCTATGTGTGCACTGACCAGGCCCATTAAACTTCTGTCAGCCATATGTTTCAACTTCAAACCAGCCTTGAGCTTTGAACATTTAGGGACTGCTTTTAGTCAAATCTTTATAAATTCATAACTCATACCTCCAATTCTAATGATTGGATCTTTGTTGTATTGGTGTTAAATAATTTATCAAAATTTGCTCTATTTTTCCAAAGTGGTTTGGAATTTGTCTTCTGTTGTGTTTTCACACTATTATTGTTTTAGTGCTTCATAAATACTTTATATATTACTTCTAAGTTAAGCCTGGTTGCTTTTTGAGCCAAGCTACCCATGGTTAAGCATGGGCTAATATAATGACTTTTTGTGGTTTACTCTGCCGGAGATTGTGGCTTGCACCCCAGTCAACCAACAACCCAATATCTAGCACTAAACTATTCTACTTATGATCTGGGATAAACTTATTTACTCAAAAGCAATACATCTCTGTATTTTGAAGTGTCATGATTTTAAACTGCAATTGATCGTTTGATTACATTCCTGTTCTTTTAAGGACTGGACATTCTCTTATGCCATTCAGGAAACATGTAAAAGGCCACTTTTTCAGTTATAGCTGAATTAAAACTACTTCACATTGTTACAACTTAATGTCTCACTTTCAATTCCTTTTCTAATGGGTTTTCTGTTGATTTTCCAGCATATTTTATGACAAAGCTGTATCCTTTCCTATATAAAGAGACTCAACTACGTCCATCAGTGTACAAGTGATATTTAATACTGTCAAAAAATATTATTTTTACAGCTGACTTTTTAACAACTACCATATACATATATCATGTAACATATATATCTAACATATAAAATTGTAGCACCTAATTTTAGAAAAGGCTATAGCTTCTGGTTCATGCTCACTTATTTCTTTTCTGAGTTCTTAATACATCTAAAGAATTATTCCTTGAATTTCATAAACAGCAGAATAACTCATTAAATTGCAACATCCAACTTGAGGATGAGGTAAAGAAATTAAATATATTACAGTTACTAGCATCAATCATACATGCTTAACAGTGTCTTTCACTGGGAACAGAGGATGACTCCTGTGAATGTGATAATACTTTTTAGATCCAGATGAAATTTAAATTACACCAGTGTAATCTCAGGAATTTTGTATTACGCCTGTTCCACAAATTTCTCAAAGTATGACACTTTATATAATTGTGCATTGTTTTCTGTTACAATTTAATGTGAAACGTGCCATGAGCAATAAACATTTAACATGAACAAAAGGACATGAGTGGCTGTTGTTCAAGGTGCTTTGTTGAACTGCACCCCCACACCACAAATTGATGCAAGAACACATTTCACTCTAAAATATAGTGCAAAGTGATGGATTTGCATTTTGCATACTTTTGTGTAATTTTTCTAACTTTGGCAGTATTACACCAAAGCAAATTACTGAAATTTCAAACACCCAAAATAATTTTATCTATTTCATCTGTTCGTGCTACGTCTCAGATTCGGAAAGGGATACAGGTGTTTTAAATCTTCTTAAACGCCTTTAATGTTCAAGAATGTTATCAATAGCTCAATAGCAATGTATTTTTGTCAAGTCTACATCCTTGGGTTAAAGACTATCGCTGTTTTGTTCAGGCTTGGAGTACTTTGACTTCCCTTTTATCCTTGATAGATTCTTTTATGAGTGGTTCATTGCAGCTTGCTCCCATCTCCTCAGCCATAACCCTCATTACGCCACAATTGTGCTCATCTATCTCTCTGAGACTTGATTGAAATTTTTAAAAAGGTTACATTTCAGTGGGCCTTTAGTAAGCTGTCATGACCATATAATGCTTTTCTCCCGTCGACTTCCTTCCACCCCCGAGCCCAATTTATTTAAATCCAGGTTGAGGTGTATTCTTAGCTGGATACTTTGTGGACATGAAGAATATAAAATCCCCAAGAAATGCTGGGATGTTTCAGGAACACTCATCTTATATACACCTGAAGATCTCTTCTCAAACCTTCTCAAGGGTTCAATATAATTCAGTGGATGTACTGGACGGAGTCCTAACAATATTTACAGACTAGTCCTGAAACAATTTTTCAGGTTATCCTCTGAAGTTTCCGAATAAGAGTATTCATTATATCCTGATAAGAATCATATTGTTTAGAAAAGAAGGAGAGATGTGCAAATGAAGTATGAATGTATTTCTAGGTATTCCTGCCTAGTGGCGTTGCTGTTGACAAGCTGCTTATCAAAGTTATAGGAAGCATGGATTGTTGCAGTCTCCAAGGCTGTAAGCAAGTTTGATATAGCACATAGAAGAAGTGCTTTAATCTCACAATAAATAACACCGATTTGTCTGAGGCAAATTTGGTTGTTTATTTATGAGTCATGTAGTATTAGGAATCCACATGGGAGTAAGACCTAGCAGGTCACATTGCATCGCCACAGCTGTGATACTGCAGAGAACGGAAATAAGCAAGGGAATAGTGCCAATCTTTCTGCCAAAAATGTGGCATCTGATCATGGAACCTCAAGCAGTTCTGCTATCTCCTAAACCAACACACGGTTGAGTATCGGTATATTCCATCCAATTCATTTTTGTAAACAATTAGAGCATCACAAGCTGGATTTCCATCACATCAATCACTTGACAGGCTTTTTCAATGAGCATGTATTGCAAACTAAATAAATAGAGGATCCTGCAGTTTGTGGCCTGCTACAAAGGCATTTCTTAAATATTAAAATTCCATGCTCCAGAAGCCGTCTCTCAGTATAGTGAAGGTCATCGATAGCTGAAACTATTTAAAAGAGAGCATACTATTTGGCACAGGCTGAACTTAAAGTTTGATCGGTGATCATTTACATTGTCACAAAAATGGTAACACATCAGTTAAAATGTACTTCTTGACAACCATGCCAACATCATTGCTAAAACACATTTAGGGCCTTTGGACCTGGGGGGTGTATGTTGTTATTATCGAAGGGGCCACACAACATAAGGTGGAGAAAATCCCCTGCAGCAGCTACAATTTCTGAAGATGGCAGTAGTCTATTCTCATACGACTGTTCTCCATCGATAGATATTTTCTTTTCTTTTTATTTAATAACAGTATTACATGCACGGACCTTGTCTAATGGATCTCAGGGTGCTTTGCCTGGAATCTTACGATTACTTGCTTCAGAATTCTGTGCAGTATACATAGTAATTAGGGAGAAAATATAGGTTGTAAATGGAGAACAGTGACATCCCAATGACACTAACGATAACATAAATAAATATAGATTCCGATTCCAGTGGAAAAATGAATGCATATGTAAAGGATACATAGTAGCGCCACAGGTTTACACAATGGTGTCTGAGAACCTTTAACGAGCAAATCTGGAAATGGTGGTGTAATGAGATGTGTTAGAAATTGGGTCTTTGGTTGACAGTCGGGTTACCCCCTGTTCAAGCAAGGACCCTCACTCTAGTCCGGGTAAAGGAGAATCACACTCAGTTAACCCCCTCACCCACCTTGTAGCTTGGCATGAGCAGTAGGCTTAACTTCAGAGTGCTAGGTGTAAAGTATTTGTACCAACACACACAGTAACTTAATGAAAACACTACAAACTGACACGACACAGGTTTAGAAAAATAGGAAATATTTATCTAAACAAAACAAAACCAAAACGACAAAAATCCACAATACACAAGTCAAGTTATCAATTAAAAATCAAAAAGAGTTTTAAACACACACTAACACATTAAGCGTGAAAAAGTACGTCGGGTGCATCAAAATAACCCTGCACGGGCTAGTGCGCGTCAAAAAGGGCTTGCGATGCGTTGATTCCACTCATGAGTGGACCATGCGCTGTTTTTCCTTTCGCCGGGTCGGGGCAGCTCCTCTTCCTCAGCTCTTCAGCTCGCCTCCAGACAGAGGTTCCTCTTGTTTCCAGAAGTCTGTGGTTTTACATGCCCTTCTTATACCCAATTTCTCTTTTGAAGTAGACCTACTTCAAATTAAAGTCTCTTCTGAATGTGAAATCCTGCCTTGCCCAGGCCCCAGACACTCACCAGGAGGTTAGAGACTGCATTCTGTGAGGACAGGCACAGCCCTTACAGGTGTAAGTGACCACACCTCCCCTCCCTCCTAGCACAGATGGCTCATCGGAAATGCAGACTACACCCCAGCTCCCTTTGTGTCACTGTCTAGTGTGAGGTGCAACCAGCCCAACTGTCAAACTGACCCAGACAGAGAATCCACAAACAGGCAGAGTCACAGAAATGGTATAAGCAAGAAAATGCCCACTTTCTAAAAGTGGCATTTTCAAACACACAGTCTTAAAATCAACTTTACTAAAATATGTATTTTTAAATTGTGAGCTCAGAGACCACAAACTCCACATGTCCATCCACCCCCAAAGGGAATCTACACTTTAATTAGGTTTAAAGGTAGTCCCCCATGTTAACCTATGGGAGGGACTGGCCTTGCAACAGTGAAAAACGAATGTAGCAATATTTCACTGTCAGGACATATAAAACACATTACTATATGTCCTACCTTAACCATACACTGCACCCTGCCCTTGGGGCTACCTAGGGCCTACCTTAGGGGTGTATGACATGTAAGAAAAGGGAAGGTTTAGGCCTGGCAAGTGGGTACACTTGCCAAGTCGAATTTAAAGTTAAAACTGTACACACAGACACTGCAGTGGCAGGTCTTAGACATGATTTCAGAGCTACTTATGTGGGGGCACAACCAGTGCTGCAGGCCCACTAGTAGCATTTGATTTACAGGCCCTGGCACCTCTAGTGCACTTTACTAGGGACTTACTAGTAAACCAAATATGCCAATCACGGATAAACCAATTACATACACATTTTGTAAAGGAGCACTTGCACTTTAGCACTGGTTAGCAGTGGCAAAGTGCCCAGAGTAACAAACAGTAAAGTCAGAGGCCAGCACACATCAACAACCTGGGGAACAGAGGCAAAAAGTTGAGGGAGACCACGCCCTGAAACTCTAACACGTGTCCCCCCATCTGAAAGTGTGGGGCTACTACCCAACCTCATGGGAGTTCTCATCAATAAGGCGGAAGAACCTGGACAGACCATGAGAATTGGTGTGTTCTGTACCAGGACGGTGTCCTACAGTAAAGTCCATTCCCTGTAGGGAAATGGACCACTTCAACAGTTTTGGATTCTCACCCCTCATCTGCATTAACCATCTGAGGGGCCTGTGGTCGGTCTGAACTCGGAAGTGAGACCCAAACAAGTAGGGTCTTAGTTTCTTCAGTGCCCAGACCACAGCAAACGCTTCACGTTCTATGGCACTCCACCTACTTTCCCTGGGTACTAACCTCCTGCTAATGAAGACTACGGGTTGATCTAGGCCCTCTTCATTAACCTGTGAGAGTACTGCTCCAATACCATGCTCTGAGGCGTCTGTTTATACAACAAACTCATTGGAGTAGTCAGGTGCCTCCAGCACAGGTGCTGTGCACATGGCAGCCTTCAGGACATCAAAAGTGTCTTGGCAAGCCTCTGTCCAGATCACTTTCCTGGGTTGCTTCTTAGAAGTCAACTCAGTTAAGGGGGTAACAATGGTGCCATATCCCTTAACAAACCTCCTGTAGTATCCTGTGAAACCTAAAAAGGCTCTCACTTTAGTCTGGGTCTTGGGAGGCTCCCGAGCCAGAATCGTGACAATCTTAGGCTGTAGGGGTTCTACCTGGCCACTCCCCACCTGGTGTCCTAAGTACACCACAGAACCCTGCCCTATTTGGCACTTGCTCGCCTTAATAGTGAGGCCTGCCTTCTGCAGGGCCTCTAACACTCTCCAGAGGTGTTGCAGGTGTTCCACCCATGTGGAACTAAACACAGCAGTGTCAGCCAGGTAGGCGGCACTGAACTCATCCAGCCCAGCCAACACCTGGTTGACCAACCTCTGAAAGGTGGCAGGGGCATTCTTCATCCCAAATGGCATCACTTTAAATTCAAAGTAGCCGTCTGGGGCAGAGAATGCTGACCTCTCCTTGGCCCCCTCAGTTAAGGCAATCTGCCAGTACCCAGATGTTAAATCAAACGCACTGAGGTACTTGGTAGCGCCTAACCGATCAATGAGCTCATCAGCTCCGGGGATGGGGTGTGTGTCAGTCTTGCTGACCTCATTGAGTCCCCGGTAGTCCACACAGAACCCAAGTTCTGGAGTGGCACCAGGTGCAGCAGCCTTTGGGACCAATACCACTGGGCTGGCCCAAGAACTGCTGGAGTGCTCAATAACCCCTTGGGTAAGCATTTTGGATACCTCATCCTTAATGCATGCCCTGACCCTGTCAGTCACCCTGTAAACCTTCTGTTTAGTTGGTGTACTGTCCCCAGTGTCCACATCATGTGTGCACAAGTGTGTGACTCCTGGGATCAGGGAAAACAGTGAGGAAAACTGTCCCAACATGTGGCGACAGTCACCCTGCTGCTCCTCAGTCAGGGAGGGGGAGATGATCACACCCTCCACTGACCCTTCTTTTTCTTCTACAGACAGGAGGTCAGGAAGAGGCTCACTTTCCTCCACTACCCCATCATCTGTTGCAAGGAGCATGGACAGTTCATTCCGCTGAAAGTGAGGTTTGAGCCGGTTGACATGCAGGACCCTTAAAGGGTTCCTTGGAGACCGCAAGTCCACCATGTAGGTGACTTTCGCTCTTTCCCTCCACCACCTCAAATGGCCCAGTCCACTTATCCTGGAGTGCCCTAGTCTCCACTGGTGCCATCACCCACACTTTTTGTCCAGGTTGAAACTCGACCAGAGTGGCATTCTGGTCATACCATCGTTTCATGTCCTCCTGGCTTGCTTCCAGGTTCTCCTGAGCGAGACTCCTGGAGCGGGCAGTCTGGTTTCTCAAAGCCAGCGTGTAACTGAATACATCCTGGGGGGGTTTACTAAGAGCTTTCTCCAAAATTTCCTTAACCACACTCAAAGGTCCCCTCACAGCGTGGCCATAAATCAGCTCAAAGGGACTAAACCCAAGCCCTTTTTGAGGCACCTCCCTGTAGGCGAACAGAAGGCATGGCGAGAGGACGTCCCACTTCAGCCTCAAGGGCACTGACAGGTCCATGATCATGCCTTTCAAGTTGCGGTTCAATCTCTCAACCAGACCATTACTTTTGGGGTGGTAAGGGGTGTTGAACTTGTAGGTTACCCCACACTCCTTCCACAGAGACTTCATACATGTGGATATGATGTTTGTACCCCTATCAGATACCACTTCCTTGTGGAACCCATGTGGGTAAAACCCCCCATCAATGCACTACCCACCACAGGGGAAGTGATTGATCTCAAAGGAATGGCTTCTGGGTACCAGGTGGCATGGTCCACCAAGACCAGGATAAACCTGTTGCCCATGGCTGTCTTGGGATCCAGAGGCCCCACAATTTCAATGCCTACCTTCTCAAAGGGAGTACTGAAAAAGGCAAAGGCTGGAGGGGAGCCTTACATTTCTTCCCACTCTTGACACATGCCTGACAAGTCTGACAAGACCTGCAATGTGCATCTGAGTGCCTGCGCATTAGGGGCCAGTAAAAGTGGGTGACAAGCCTCTGAAAGGTCTTGTCCTGCCCCAAATGTCCAGTTAAAGGCACATCATGAGCCAACCCCAGTAGGAAGGCCCTGAAGCACTGGGGTACCACCAGCACACGAGCTGACCCAGGCTCAGGAACCTTAGGCTTGCTATACAGGAGGTCATCCTCCCAAAAAATCAGGTGTGATCCTGGCTCCTTGCCAGCCGCCTGGTCTGCAGCCTGTTTCCGCAAACCTTCCAAAGTAGGGCATGTCTTCTGTGCTGCACAGAATGCTTCCCTGGTAGCCCCCCCTTCCTGCTGCCATTGTGACAGCCAGGGACCTCCCCCAGTTCAGCCACCTGTTCCCCTGTAGGCTCTGGGGCGTCACCTTCAGGCTCCGCCTCCTCCGGGACCGTGGGATCTTCTGGGGCCAGTTTCCCGCGCCCCCTGCCCTTCCTCTTCTTGGCGGTCCCCTGGGCCACTGTTTCAGGCTCCAGGGGATCTTGATTACCCTGCCGGGCTGCAATTGACATGGTGGATAAGTATACCCACCCAGGCAGACCCAACATCTCCAAGTGAGAACTGTGTTCCACCTCCTTCCCAGGGGAATCCTCCAGGTCATTGCCTAGAAAACAATCCAAAGGCATGGTTGAACTCACAGCTACGTTCAAGGAACCTGAAACCCCCCCATTCAAAGGGAACCTGCACCACTCTGCACAGGTGCTCTGAGTTGTCCACTGCAACTACTTGGTGAAGTACCTGGGGATCTATCTGCTCTTCAGACACCAGCTGACTCCTCACTGTAATCACACTGGCTCCTGTGTCTCTCAGAGCCTCCACCCTCTGTTTATTAATGGTCACCCACTGCCTGTATTTCTTAGTGTTTTCAGGCACTAGGGTTCTCTGGACCATCTCACTGTCCCCTAGTGAGACAAGGGTCATCTCAGCTGGTTCCCACCTACCTGAAACCAACTCCTCCCCAAGCGCTACACTGGCCAAACCCTGGGACGGCGCACCAGTGGGTGCCAGTGTACTTTTGGGACATTTAGGTTCCCCCCTCACATGACCCACCTGGTCACATGCATAGCACTTGCGTGGGGGAACCACCTGCCACTGGTTTCCCTTTGGAGAACCATGGCTTCTTTTCACTGGGGGGTTGGGAATCCTTACCTTGGGAATCAGTTTGGGGCCCTTTAGAGAACTTCCCCTGTTTACACTTCCCCAACCCTTTCTTCTGAGAGGGACCCTGCCCACCCTTGGCGTGGTCTCCCCCATACCTCTTCTGGAACTTGGTGCTCTCCCAACGGTCGGCTTGCTGCGCAAGCTTTCTTGGGTCAGTCAGCTTGCTGTCAATCAGGTGCTGGTGCAGGTCTGGAAAGCATAAACTGTACAAGTGCTCCCATGCAATCAGATTGTAAAGCCCCTCATACGTAGTTACCTTACTGCCCTTCACCCAACCATCCAGTGACCGGCAATAAGAATCAACACATTCCAACCATGTTTGGGATTCCTTCTTCTTGTAGGGCCTAAACTTATCCTTGTACTGCTCAGGGGTAAGACCATACCTTGTAAGCAAGAGATCCTTCATGTTAGAGTATGTGAGATTCTGAGCATCCCCTAAGGCTGTCAGTGTATCCCTCCCCTCTACCTCAAAGTGCTTTCACAGACCCACCCCCAATGAGCTTCAGGGACCAGATTCATGTGGAGAGCAGACTCATACCCCTTGAACCACAAGTATATGTCATCATCCCTCTTGTAATCTTTCACAAGGTCTTTAGGAATTTGCTCCCCCCACATCTTCACTGTAGGGTTGCTGCCACCATCTCTACTGGACTGGCTTCTATGATCCATCTCTCTCAAGCTAAGCTCATGAGCCATTGCTAACTTCCTCTCCTCAAGGGCTAACCTTCTCTGCTGCAATTGGAACTCCCTTTCTGCCTGTATGTCCTGTAACTCCTGCGTGGTTTTCGGATCATCGTGTGGCTGGATTTCCAACGCAAGTACCGCTGGGCGTGTAAAAACAATGCAAGACCTGCCCGGACCCGAGAGTGCTGACCGGATCGACGCATCACTCTTCTGCGGAGGGAAGAAATTACGTGCCCCAACCCGACAAAAGGAGAAATGACGCAAGGTCTCGCTCGTGAGTAAAATCAACACACCACAAGCCCTTTTTGATGCACACTCACCTGTGCGGGGTTATTTTTGACACACCCTAGTTACATTGTCACGCTAACAGTGTTAGTGTGTGTTTTAAACTACATAAACACTCTTTTTGCTTTTTAATTGATAACTTGACTTGTGTACTGTGGATTTTTGTTGTTTTGGTCTTGTTTTGTTTAGATAAATATTTTCTATTTTTCTAAACCTGTGTTTTGTCATTTTGTACTGTTTTCATTGAGTTACTGTGTGTGTTGGTACAAATACTTTACACCTGTCAGTCTGAAGTTAAGCCTACTGCTCGTGCCAAGCTACCAAGGGGGCAAGCAGGCATTAGCTGAGGGTGATTCTCTTTTACCCTGACTAGAGTGATGGTCCCTGCTTGGACAGGGGGTAACCTGACTGCCAATCAAAGTCCCCATTTCTGACAGTGATGTTAACCATTTTACCCTGACTTTGGTGGTGAAGAGAAATCCAGCTATCACCCCTGTCTGAAAGGTAAGTGGCCTAGACCTTTAGTGTTCCAAAACACATATGCAGCTGGAGTCTAGCCAAAGAGTTTTGATGACTAAGGAAATGACAGCCCTAACAATAACAAGAAATTGAATAATTCAGAGACTGCAAGGTAATGGTGCAGCCCATGTCAGAGCATTATAGATAAAAATGAAAGGAATTGTTGGATCTGACCCTTTTTGTATGGTCATCCCCAAGATTTCTGAACTCTTTTTGTTGGCTCTGCGACTCTGGGCAGTGTATCACTGCTGATCAGTGCTAAAGTGCATGTGCTCTCCCCTGTGAACTTGGTATGATTGTCTTACACCTGATTGGCACATTTAATTTACCTGTGAGTCTCTTGTACAGCTGCATCCCTTATACCCAGGGCATTTTCATAAAATGCTACTTGTGGGCCTGCAGGGCTGCTTGCACTACCCACAGAAGTAGCCTTTCAAACCTGTTCTATGCCTGCCACCGCAGGGCCTATGTGGACAGTTTACTGCCACATTGCCCTGACATATAAATGTACTTGCCAGGCCTGGAACCCCCTTTTACTACATATAGGTCACCCCTAAGGTAAGCCCCAGGTAGCCCTAAGGGCAGGGTGCTGTGGAAGTAAAATGTAGGACATGTGCCTTATTTTGTGGCATGTCCTGGTAGTGAAAAACAGCCTATTTGGTTTTTAACTGCTTTGAGTGCTACCCCTCTCATAGGTTTGTATAGGGAAAGCCCCTGCATATGTCTATGTGGTCTTTTCTGACCTATGAGGCGCAGCATGGCTATGTTTCGTATGTTTGGAATGGTAGTGAGAAATGCTGCATATTGGTGTAAGTGGATTTTTTATTATCATTGTAGAAATGTCACTTTTAGAAAGTGGGCATTTCTTTGTGCTTATGACTCTTGTGCTTTGCAGCCTGGCTCCAATCCACATCTGGGGTAGGAAGACAGCTGGGTTTTGTGCTTAATTTCCAGACAGCTATCATACAGGGAGTGCGGAGGTTTAACAGGATTACATCTACTTAATGAATGGTCTTCCTGACTGGGAGATGGAGAGGCAGGCATACCTACATTTGTATAGGCTGTGCCCTTCTCTCACACAAAGGGCTCATCTATCCCCTACTGATACCTGGAGGCAGGGCTGGTGTTGAAGTGAGGTGTTGTGCACTTCTGAAGTTCTTTTGAGAACATGTTGCTAGACACTGCGTGGACTTATACTGAGATGCTGCTGGTAGGAACTGTCATGCTAAGAAGAACCGCCATTAGGATTGGCCTGCTGTTGGGCTGACCTGTGGCCTGCTAGGTTACAAGAAGGACTGCCACTTTGTGCCCGGGGCCCTTATGAGCTGGACTGCTGCTGACTCTCTGCTTCTGTGTTCCCATTTGTTCTCCAGAGATTGGGTGGTGTCGGTGCCCCCCTTTCCCCCTGTTTGGCAGTGAAGTCTTCCACCAAGCGCAAAGTAAGCATTGTACCTAAGGAGAAGTGCATGGTGAGCACTTCAGTGTTCTGTTATTTTGCATGGGCCACCTCACTACATTCCCTTCACGGTGGCTTTACCCTGTTCACTATTTTCCCCTGTCCTAGGAGGGGTGGGACAGAAGGAGAATTGAGGTGGTTTCCTTTGCAGTGGAGTGCAGATGAAGCGTGCACTCCCTGGTGCCCCCAGGGCACAAGCAGGCCCTTACTGCCAAAGCCAGGGCTCACCTGGGTGTTCCTGATATTGGGATAACCATTGCAGCTACCCAGGCCATCAGGAGAGCATTTGTCCACCTCCCTTCCATGTTGGGCATGAGGGAGGTCACAGTCGTGCCGAACATTCACTGACTCCTGTCTCAGGAGAGTCAAGGGTGAGCTGAGACAGGGGGTGCACTGGAACTGGCGCACTGTCTTTGCATGTAGTCCCACTTTCTGTTAGTGATGAATCAGCCATCGTGGATTGAAGCCGCTGCACCGCCTGGTTGCCAGCGGCGGCTCAGTAGGACCAAAGCAAGCAGCCAGGAGACCTCAGAAGGCCCCAGATGCACTTCAGAAGTGAGGAGGCAGCTCTGTGAGAAGCTGCAGCAGTAAAAAGACATGCTGTGCCCTTGTGGGTGGCCGCCTCATGATCCATTCCATGCGGGGGACCAAGAGAGATTCCCTCGCCATTGTTAGAGCCATGTGGGCCCTCCCCTTCCCCTAGGGCATAGCCTTGAATGGGTGCCTTGACAAACTGAAACTGCTGGTCAGGCAGGGAGGACTCCACATTGGAGGCTCTGACCCTATCAACATATTTTTCGCTGTGCTGGAACAGTATTGTGATGGTTGTGGCAGGCACGTAGGTGACTCTGTGCTCTACAACCGCCCTGAGGAGACCATAGTCTGCATACTGGGCAGGCAGCCAGATAGTCCACGGCAGACGTACTCTACTGCTAAGCCTGTAATAGGGAGCAGGTGCACCCGATTGGTGTACCAAAGGGGGGGGGTAATTGGTACTTCAGAGGTTGTTAAATATGTGATATTCAAAGCAATGATTGGTATATTCCATGATTAGGGGGTAATTGGTACTTCAGAGGTTGTTAAATATGTAATATCCAAAGCAATAATGGGTATATTCCATGTTTAGGTAATTCCTAGTGTTTTCACTGCTACACATGATCTGATGTTGCGCTACATGCCTTGCTGTGGGTGACTCTTTTTGGGTTCTGCCTTCTCCCCAAAGAGGATATTATGTTTATGATGATGCGTATTTCTTGTTATTTGCACACAAGATGATGATGTGACAAGTGCTTGATTGATAAATCATTACGGATTTATGTTGGCACGGTCTAAGTTTATATGCAATATGCTTTATTTTTATATAGCTGGTTGTGAAGTATCTTTTGTGGTGTATTTAGTGTGTAGTGTGCAAATGCTTTGCACATTTTCTCTGAGATAAGCCTGACTGCTCATGTCAAGCTACCCATGGAGTGAGCAGGGGTTACCTTAGCTGTGTGGCTCCTTCACCCTGACTAGAGTGGGGGTCCCTACTTGGACAGGGTGCAAACCACTGCCAACTAGAGAACCTATTTTTAATAGGAATTAAATGAATAAAGTAAGAAAAAGAAAGCAAGTTAAACGTAATTAAAGAGAGAAAGAACATTGGAAACAAATGAGGAAATAAAAAAGAAAGAAATAAGAGGGAAAGAAAAAGGGAGGGAGAAAAGAAAGAAGGAAAGGCGGCAACAATGAGGAAAATAAAGAAAAAGAAGAAAAAGAAATAAGGAGAAACTTTGATGAGGGCACTTTTGGCTTCATCTGCATACTTCAGAACACTGAAGACAAGAAAGAAAATTAGAAGACAGAGAAAGAAACAAATGGACAGAAAAAGATGCAAGCTAAAAACACGCAAACACACACATTGTAAAATGTATATTCATGAAAGAATGTGCAATCAGCTGATTTGATTGATGGACTCCATTCAGGGAAGAAGAAGACTTACCAAAATACTCCTTATTGGCATCAATGGTCAGAAGGTCAAAAAATCATATAACTTGGTACATGTGGGTTGGTTATATCCCAAAGTCCTGCCTGCATGCAGGAGAAATGTTTGCATGTTTTATCTCATTTGTAGTATTTCCCAGGAAAACGCACAATGCTTTTTTAGTGTTGAAGGTTTATCTCATTCTAGTGTAAGCACTTCCTTACTGTAGCATTAATAAGTGACATATAATTCTTGAATGTTAGAAATGCACTCTATGGGCTTGATTCACAAACAAGGGTGGCCCCTTCGCAATGATGAAGGAGTGTCACCCCCTGGCTAACCCAGGAGCTGAAAGATAAAACAAAATGTCTTTAATATTTTATCTTTCAGCTGCTTGCTCAGCTAGCAGCATGTGAAGGGAGAGGCGGGCTGGGCAACGGGAGGTGGGGGGAGGAAGAGAGAGTGCACCTAAGTGCGCATGTGTGTTTGGCCGGCCATCTCAGGCTGGACAAACACACATGCCCACTTAGGTTTCTCCAGGCCAGCTGTGTTGAACAGCCAGGCTACAGAACCTGCACAGACCCCAGGGTTGTGTCTAAGCAGCAGTCCAAGCCACTTAGACTACTCCTGATGCTGCTTTCATGATAGGTTTAGGTACTTTTTTAAATAAATTGTTTATTCACCCTCCCCGTCACTCCCCTCTGCTCGCCCCTACCCTTGAGATTTGCAGTACTTCAAAATGTACTACAAAGTGCTATTCACAAACTACAAGCAAAGTTTATGCCTCTGCATTATCTGTACTTATATGTGCAGAGTTGTCTGCCCAACTGCAGAGACTCTACACACTTCAGTGTATGACATAGCTGTAAATGTGAGAGGGACTGGGAGAAAAAGGGGCAGAATTACTACAAAGGGTGATGAGATGAGGTAGGGAATAGGAGGGGTTTAGGGAGCGATGTCCCACCCACTCAAGAGATAGCAAATTGCTTTCCACAGTGGCAGAAAAATGTACCATACACTTATGTAGTAAATTTACACTCTGAATACTGAAAAGTAGGAAACATTTTCTAAAGTGTAAATTACTCAAAAGTTTGTTACCTTTGTGAATCAGGCCCTACTTGTTTGAATTTACAGTGATTGGGTTATTGTCATAGATACATACTAATATTTTGAGTATTGAAATCATAAATATATGGGACTTATACATGCTTTAATAAGCACAAATGAGTTGCGATACTACCCTGATTCTAGGTCATCCTTGGATGTAATTCCTTTCTAATTAAAACACTGTGGCCCTCTTTATGAGTTTGGGGGGCGGCGGAGGCGGCCCTCCAAACTCATTCACACGGAAGACTACCACGCTGGTCTTCCGCCCCTGGCCCTATTAACAGTTGTCCACTGGGCCAGCAGACGGAAACAGTGTTTCCGTCCACCGGCCCAGCGGGGAACAGGGCCTTAACATTGGCAATGTGGCGGCGCACCGAGTGTGATAGCACCCAGCGTGCTGTTCACTGCCTGTAATTCAGGCAGTGAAAAGTGCGACAGGGCTTTCCATGGGGGCCCCTGGCACCCCCTTTCCTCCAGCCTTTGCATGGCGGGGATACGCCATATAAAGGCTAGTGGATAGGGGACTCATAATCCCCAGGCAGCGCTGCAAGCAGCACTGCCCTGGCGGATTGAGACCGCCAGCACGCCAGGCTGGTGGCAACATGCCGGTGTTGACGGTCTGACCGAGAAGGCTCCTCCCCGGTCATAATGTGGAGGCTGGACAGCTGCTCTGGTGGCGGTCTGACTTCCACTGCGGCCTTGGCAGTCTCATGTCTGCCAGGAAAGTAATGAGGCCCAGAATGTCTTCTCATGAAAATGAATAAATGGTGAAGGGAAACTTTGGTGCTCTATGAAATGAGAAAATCAAATATCAGAAATGAAAGTGGTGTGGAACAATGAAAGCAACTTGAAGACTGCCTTGAGTTGGGCATTTTTGTTTAGGTTAATTCAACGGTATTGAAGCACGCACTTCTTTTTAAAAGTGAGAAATGGTTATGGCTCCAGAAAGCACCAAATTGAATTTACAGTGAGATGCAGGGCAAGTTGGAAATATGGGGAATGATGAAGTGATAGTGTGCCTTAACAGATACCAAAAATATATTATTGCTTCCCACACCTAATAATATAACTGGCCTCTGCATGTGATAAAGAAAACAATCATTTTATGCCCCGGAACGTTTAGGAATAATCATTTGTCAGCATTTATTCCTTGTAGTCAATGAAACCTTAAGTGACATTTAAGTATGTACATTTATTTCTAGAAGCTAAAAAAGGTAAGTGTAAATATGCTCAAAAAGATACAGTTTAGTGTGTCCTAATCCACACAACAACACACAGTGGTGCACGGTATATGATGCATTCCTGTGACGTTACAACACAACTCGCATTGCAACAAACAATGGTGCAGACATTTCCAAAGTATAAAAGACAATTATGTTCTATTCCTCCAATGTGGCCAGATGCCGCTATTGGCATTGCCGATGCCAGCTGAGTTGAAAAGCATTTAACTATGCCAACATTGGGAAAGTAGGCATGTGATGCACAATGCTTCACTTAGTGCATCATGTGGCATGTGGCAGCCCATGAACAAGCATAGGAATTGTCAGTGACTCAGGGCCATACATGGCATCACCAAGGCTGCCATCTGGTGCTCCGTGCACATCCAAAACATCGACAAAAGAGAGCTGGAGGGGAAGAATTAAAGTAAAGAACATAATGAAGCTCTCTAAACAAAGACATACACACACCATGCTAAAAAATAATGTCCTGCAAAAAACACTAAAAAAGTTATTCCGTGACTTCGAAAGTGGAGAGCTAAAGTCTAGCCAAACAAAAGCAAAACCACTAGGGCTGTACTCTAAGGGAGGGACAAACATAGAATATGGATGAAAGCCACCAATGAAAAGAAGGGAACTGACATTGACAAGAAAGCTCTTTAATCATGAGCAGAGGTTAACTTTGTGGAGTACTGTATACAACAATAACTGTAGCCAGATGACTGAAATGAAATCACATGTAAATGATCAACAATGCATTTTAATTACCCAGTAAAATACATGGATTGTTTTTCAATGTAAAGTACTTTTTTTAATAAAACTTAATTTTATCAGTTTATGCATCAAGAAGCATGTCACAGTGAAAGGAATTAGTTACTAATTATCCCAAGTGCCTCTCTTTGTATATAAAGCGCCAGGACCTTGGAAGCGTTCCAGCAGAGAGGAACGACACATTTTAAAAGACTTTCATCGCCTCTGTAATTTGATTTCTAATTGTGGGGAGTGACTACAGAAAAAGAATAATTGGTGTTCCTTAGAGTAAATTCTTGACCAATTTAGAGAGCTGGACTCATAAACGCTCTTAACTCGGAGATAAAAAGAAGTGATCATTCTGAAAAATGTGCAGCTGCATGTGTTCCAATTTATCACATGTATGGTAAATTGGTGTTATAGCATCTAAACAAGGACAACATGAGGTAGCCACAGCATAATTCTCAAGGACAATGGATATTTTGCGTGGCAGGTCAAAACAGCCACCTGGATGTCCAAAATGCAGCAAAATCCATAGGACTGTTTAGTTACCTTTTTGAATAAGAAGGATGAAACATGGGGCTCTTTCTTAAATACCTCTGTAGTTTTAATGTAACTATTTGATGGTGTACTTGGGTAAAGGACAACAGTGATGCTTTCACTATAGACTAACTGGATTCAACCCCAAGGGACCTCCAGCTTTATAAGGATAATTCCCCTGTTCATAATGAACACACTAAGGGCCAGACTTACAAGGCCCTAGTGCTACTTTTAGTGACGCTCTGGTGGCACTTTTCACTCCACCACTTTTTGTGGGCTAACGCTTCCATGTAAATATGGGCCCCTCCAATGTAATTTTCTGCATAAGAGAGGCATGCAATCGGTGTTGCTGTGGGTGTTCCACCTCAACACCCATTGATTTTGGTGCTGCACCAGATTTACAAGAAGGCATAAATCTGAGGCAGCGCCACAAACGAATGCCACCCCAGGGGCACAACATGGCACAACAAGAAGGAATATTTCTATTCTTCCTCCTGTTTTGCTCTTTCTATGTGTGCTGCATTTTACAGCACACATAGAAGGAGCAAAAGGCCATGAATGATAGTTTATGTGCAGGAAGGAGCACCTTCCTGCACATAAACAATCTATCCCCTCAACACAGACAGCCATGCACTATGGTGCAAAGATGTCTGCATTGGCACGGACCGTTTAATTCAGTACCGACGCATGGGGAAACACAGGGGTGTGCCATATTTTCAGTAAATATGGCTCATCCCTGTGTTTCAAAAGTGGTGTTTCGGTGCAGCACCATGCTGCGCCACTTTGTCGTAAATCTGGGCATATGAACTGTGACAATAAATGGTGTGATAACTGCATGACTAAGTGACTAGGTCGAGCAACATGTGATCCTGATGTTGAGTTGAGTCAGGTTGTCAATTTCTTCAACAGTGGGGTGACATTAGAAAATGTAACTGAGACAACATCTCAGATACTTGCTTGTTCATGTCTGGTAATTGTCTGTTAATAAGGTAAACCTATTTATTGTTTACCTTATCATTTTTCTCACCAAATATGAATATTTTGCAGAGATTTTCAAAATGAGCACTTACTGGAAAATACACGTCGGAATATGTAATTCTGTGCATGGAACTAGTTTGTAGCTATATTTGCAGAAGAAAGTGCTGTGCATCAACCAGCAGTGAGTATTTTCACTGCATGTGCATGTCGGGGAACAAGTAATTCATCATGGCAGATTAGTGACGTTGTACTGGAGATCATCTGCCACTTAAGGGGTGGGCGGGGGAAGGATCCCAAAATTGTTCCAGCATGAAAACGTGGCTCTAGGTGGCCTAAGCGATGGTGTCAGAATGTTTGCATTTCAAGTCTAGCTTTGAAAGTAGACAGGGGCCACCCAATTGAGTGATGCAATTTAATGAATGGGTAGGTTTTAACGGATCCCAGCCTGCACACCAAATATCAACCACCACATTGGTGGGTCTATTTGACCTTGCACCTGGTTATGTGATAGAACATAAGCATGCACAAGAGGAACTTCCTCTATCCCTCCTGGGGTTCAAACGTACCACTCGTGCACATATTTAAAGTAAAAGATGTCAAATGCATCTTGTTAGACTTTTCATCCTTGGCGTGGTCTCCCTCAACTTTTTGCCTCTGTTCCCCAGGTTGTTGATGTGTGCTGGACTCTGATTTTACTGTTTTGTTACTTTGGGCACTTTACCACTGCTAAAGTGCAAGTGCTCCTTTACAAAATGTGTATATAATTGGTTTATCCATGATTGGCATATTTGGGTTACTAGTAAGTCCCTAGTAAAGTGCACTAGAGGTGCCAGGGCCTGTAAATCAAATGCTACTAGTGGGCCTGAAGCACTGGTTGTGCCACCCACATAAGTAGCTCTGAAATCATGTCTCAGACCTGCCACTGCAGTGTCTGTGTGTGCAGTTTTAACTGTAAATTCGAATTGACAAGTGTACCCACATGCCAGGCCTAAACCTTCCCTTTTCTTACATGTCAGACACCCCTAGGGTAGGCCCTAGGTAGCCCCAAGGGCAGGATGCCGTGTATGGTTAAGGTAGGATATATAGTAATGAGTTTTATATGTCCTGACAGTGAAATATTGCTAAAGGCCTGTCCCTCTCATAGGTTAACATGAGGGCTACCTTTAAACCTAATTAAAGTATAGATTCCCTTTGGGAGCGGATGGACATCTGGAGTTTGGGGTCTCTGAGCTCACCATTTAAAAATATATCTTTTAGTAAAGTTGATTTTAAGGTTGTGTGTTTGAAAATGCCACTTTTAGAAAGTGGGCATTTTCTTGCTTATACCATTTCTGTGACTCTGCCTGTTTGTGGATTCCCTATCTGGGTCAGTTTGACAGTTGGGCTGGTTGCACCCCACACTAGACAGTGACACAAAGGGAGCTGGGGTGTAGTCTGCATTTCCTGATGAGCCATCTGTGCTAGGAGGGAGGGGAGGAGTGGTCACTTACACCTGACATGGCTGTGCCTGTCCTCACACAATGCAGTCTCCAACCCCTTGGTGAGTGTCTGGGGCCTGGCGTGGGCAAGGCAGGATTTCACATTCAGAAGAGACATTACTTTGAAGTAGGCCTACTTCAAAAGAGAAATTGGGTATAAGAAGAGCCCCCAAAACCACAAACTTGAGAAACACTTCTGGAAAAAAGAGGAACCTCTGCCTGGAGAAGAGCTGAAGACCTGAGGAAGAAGAGCTGGCCTGTCTGTGACTGTGCTTTGTGGAGCTATCCTGCAGTTGCAGCTTCTGCCAGAGTAAGAGAGCAAACACTGGACTTTGTGTGCCTTCCATCTTGAGAATAAATCTCCAAGGGCTTGATTTAGAGCTTGCCTCCTGTTGTTTGAAGTCTCAGGGACAGCAAAGACTTCTCTCTGCCAGGACCTGGAGTCTCTGGAGAGACTCCTACTCTGCCCTGTGGTTCCCATCCAGTTCCTGGGACCCTAAAAGGAAAATCTGGCAGCCTAAAGACGAGGAAATCCACGCGCAAAGCGCCGTGCAGGGAAAAGATTGACGTGACTCTGATCTGCGGCTGAAGAAACGATGCGCCGCCGGCTAAGCAGCTGAGAAACAATGCTTGCAGGAAACGCGACCAAAGAATCCACGCACGGAGCAGGAGGCTGGGAGATCACAACCCGCGCTGCTGGGTTTTCAGATCATCGTGTGGCTGGATTTCTGACTCAAGTATCACTGTGCGTGGAAAAACAAGCCAGAGAGTGCTGACCGGATCAACGCATTGCTCTCCTGCGGAAAGAAGAAACAACACGCCCGACCTGGCAAAAGGAGAAACGACGCACGGTCCGGCTCGAGAGTGGAATCAATGCATCGTAAGCCCTTTTTAACACGCACTCGCCCGTGCGGGGTTATTTTTGACACGCCCAAGGTACTTTTTCACGCTGACTGCTTTAGTGTGTGTTTACTACTTAAAGACTCTTTTTGATTTTTAATTGATAACTTGACTTGTGTATTGTGGATTTTTGTCATTGTGGTCTTGTTTTGTTTAGATAAATATTTCCTATTTTTCTAAACCTGTGTTGTGTCATTTTGTAGTGTTTTCATCAAGTTACTGTGTGTGTTGGTACAAATACTTTACACCTAGCACTCTGAAGTTAAGCCTACTGCTCTGCCAAGCTACCAAGGGGGTAAGTAGGGATTAGCTGAGGGTGATTCTCTTTTACCCTGACTAGAGTGAGGGTCCTTGCTTGAACAGGGGGTAACCTGACTGTCAACCAAAGACCCCATTTCTAACAATGACCAAACTTTCATGTTGAATATAGGAGCCTGTCTCTGAAGTGTAGCGTGACTTTATGTGTGACGAGCATGGATCAGGGCAACCAGACTAGAATGGCACTAACAAACTCAAAGCAGGAGACAAATAAAGCATAGACAACCATTCCTAGAACGACATGTGACAGAAGATATTTATTTTCGAAGGGCATGGAGATGGAAATTGGTTACTTTTGCTACTTTGTTTAATTGGCTTTCCAGTGACAGATGGATTCAGTGAAAAGCCTACTTACTGTTCACTATCACTAGTGCAATCAGGTAAAAAGAGGAGTTGTTTACTCTGATTTTGTCGAGGAGCACTGGATCAAGTTTACCGTACATTTCAAAGGCAATATGAAAGAATATCTTGTGACTGAGCAAAAACAAATTTGCAGTCAAACTCCTCGTTTGGAGTTTGGTGAAACCATTTTGTAAGTTGAGTATATAATTAATGGAGAAAGTTTCCAAGTAGATGTGGGTGTCATCCACATATTGCTTTAAGGAGACCTTAACCACTCAAACATTGATCTCAGTAGCTCAAGATGCAAGCTGAACAAAGCGGGCACTAGGACAGAGACATCACTCTCAATAAAACTCACAATACGTGATTAGGGATACACCTCGCAGGAAAACCAAAACTGGCAATTTGATCCAATCAAACATGCAAACAGTGAATGAAGAGGAAATAAGAAGCATAACAATATAACAAGAACAACAACACATTATTGGGCAAGGATGATAACAAAGAAGCAAATAAATTAAGTGCACCCAGCTGAGTTGCACAGAATCCCAAGCTAATGTGCACCAATCAACAGGTGCCACTTTCGATACACCTCTGTGAGCAAAAGACACATTGGTATTGTTAAATCTATTAACATAAGAATCATAAGTACAATCATAGCAAGAACAATACTTACTCTGAATTGTTAACAGAAATGAAAGGACTGTCAGTATAAATGGATACCAATTCTCCTATGAAGCCGATCTCTCTAATAAGAATCCCAGTGGTGTATCATTTTTGAAACAATAACTTAAATAGTAGCACTGTGTTTATCTCAACGACACTTAGGGCCATATGTACGAACACTTTTTCCCATAGACACAGAATGGGTAAAAACCTTTGCTACATCTGGCCCCAAGCTCACTAATGCAATGCCTGTTTCCATGTCTGTGAGTAGTAAGGGTCTGCACTGCTGCCGATCGTGCCAGAAAGCTGCATTCATGTTGCCCAATAATATTTGGCTTTTAGCACTGTACATCACTGCACAATCACGGCAAGGCCTTTACTGTAATATTTTTGTTTCTAACTGTCAAGAAACAACATTTAACTTAGAGAACAATGGAGATTGACATGTTTACAAAGATCAACTCCTTCAATTTTTTAACTCCCTGAGCAGTCCTTCTCCTACTCCTGACCTAACTTCAAAAAAAGATTTGCAAATTCAGAGCTGAATCCATTTAAATTAAATAAGTAAGTGAACAAATAAATAACTAATACAAATGCCCTGTGTTCTTTAGAAGTCTGCCACAGGAGCTACAGAGAATTGGGGTTTGTGAATTCCAAGCCTTCCTGATTTTGACTCCACTTCATGTCACTTTCTTCCACAAATCAAAACGTCCCGTCTTTCTCTCCGCAAAGTTTTCCTCTTTTTATTTGCTCCTGCATTCTCTTATTTTTTTCTTTTTCCTCTCCTGCACTGGGCCCAAGACTGATGAGCAAAGTCTATCCTGGTCTGCAAGCATGAGTGAGGGTGCCCATCATCTGCTACCAACAGCACAAATGATGACTTACCTGCCTTAACACCGTCCCAGCAGTCACCCATCTGGCCAGTTCTAACTACCAGCGGGGCTTCAGATGATGAATGCCCTGGCTTAAGCTCGAAAGATAGTTACTACATCACCAATGAGGTAATCACATATGTGAAATCTGAGCATTAGCACACGGCATATCTCAGTACAGATGTCTTCCAACTGTAGAACTGCCACGAGGAAAACAAAATACTTTCATGTTACTGGGCACTTTCAGTTTAAAAATTCATGAACTGGAGTATTGTGAGTCTGAGGTGTTCTGGAATATTTCACTAGAGTGTTTTAAATAAAAAACAAACGCGGCCGATTCAGAAACCTAACCCTGATTACAGATGTACCCTCAGCAAACACAATCAGAAGGTCAGAGCAATTAGCTGTTGGTGGGTTGCAGCACAATATCCTCTCATCACACCTCGAAAATGTCAACCTTAAATTAAACCATTATTTCAAGTTTCCTTGCAATAAACATAATCTTGAAAAATAAAGTACTCAAAAAACAGGTAGGTGTATTTAGGTCATTGAAAGGCTAATTCTCAGTTTCCTTCCACCACATAAAGTAAAACTTTAATTACACAAGATAAGAATGCATTTGAGCTTCCAAATGGCCATATATTCCTATGGCGAACTATCTGCTTATCACCCTATCTCATTATAACCACATAACGATTTCTTAACAATGAGAGGCGTAATAACAATGTCATCTTTTCCATGGCGCTGTGTTATTTATAAATACAGCTCGAACACACACAGAGGTGAATGCGGCGTTGCAATTATTCGATTTTTGGTCAGGATACTTCCATCATAATGTGTCCCATGGCTTAATGCGTTTTTTATTATTTTGCAAAATCTAGATATATTTCTGCCACATGCATTGTGTTTAATATGTTGCGAAAAGTGTCCATCTAAAACTTTGCCAAACTCTCTAATCCAAATTCCGGCCTACCTTTCCAAGCGAATTACAGAGTTCACGTGAGGACAGGATTGCTTCCACCCTCCGGAGTGTTAGCAGTCCAGTGTTTCCACGAGCGCCGTGTCAATGCCAAATCAGTTGATTCTGTACTAGTCAACATGCTTTCGGCTAGCCTTTCAGTCTTGTGGTTTGTCAATCACTAAATTAATCAAAGTAGAGATACAAAGGCGGGCAGATGTTCCTTTTTTGCTAAATTGCTATACGTCACCATATTAGTCACTAACAAACACGTTAGTTCGATTTAAGGAAGGAACGTTTGCAGCGTGTCTCGGAAAACCTATTTGTCGTCTGCATTTTGTTTACCCCACAACTCTATGAAGTCAGTTCTTTGCTTCCTTGAACATAATTAATAACCATACTGAGCCTAGAATATGGAAAATACATTGGAAAAATTGTAAATTAACATTTAAAATACTAATATAATTAGTATGAATTCATTGGACGCATATGGGATACTGGTTCATCAGTGCGTATGCACGATTATCAGTAATTGATAATAAGTTCACATCATATTTATACGTACAACATTTTCAATGTAGTTCTATTTCAGTAAATAATATCAAATGTTAGGACGTCAGAGGGTATCTGACATTTCACATTTCTTAGATGATAAAGATAGACTCGACATCCTTAGCTTGGTATTCCCCCATCACTCCTGTTTGCTGGTTCTGTTTTTGTTGGCATTCACACTGCTAACCAGCACTAAACAGCTTGTTCCCTCTCCCTAAAATGTGGCAAAATCAGCTTACACTTTATTTGCATAATTAATTTACTTGTAAGTTCCTAGTATATAGTGCTTCATTTACCCAGGGCCTGTAAATTAAATGCTACCAGTGGAACTGCAGCACTCATTGTGCCACTCAGTAAAGTAGCACTTTAAAGCATACCTCGGGTCTGACACTGCAGCCTGTAATGCAGTTTAAAAGTTCCATTTCGACCAGGCAAAATAAACCTTTTGCAGGCCTAATCCTTCATTGTAATACATGTAAATCACCCCTAAGGTAGGCCCTGAAGGCTCATAGTATAGGATGCATTGTGATAAAAAAGTAGGAAATGTTGGTTTAAGTTTTACATGTCCTGGTAATGAAAAACTCCCAAATTAATTTTTCACTACTGTAAGTCTTATGTCTCCCATTGACTAACACTGGGTTACCTTATTACATTTCATAGGTGCTAGTTTTGGACTGGGAGCAGGTAGGTATGTCATGTTTAAGCTCAAATGAATTGGAATTTAATGGTAAAGTTCGATTTTAAGTGACAATTTTGAAAATATTGTTCTAGTGGTACTGTTCCAAACTCTAAAACGTGGGACTTAGAACATTTTTAATCAAAACCTTCCTGGGTAACCGACAAAAAGCCAGAACATATTTGCCAACCGATGTGCCAAAGTTTCATTATCAGTAAGCCTGACTACGTCGTAGTTCCTGCTGCGTTCTTCTCTAAATCCAGGTCAGAAGGGACTGCTGGCAACTACTCCCTCGTGGGTGCTCTGTTTGGGTACAGCCGGCTGCCTTGCTCCACTGAATTTTACCTTCTGAAATTTTTCTTCAAAATGTTTTTAAGTCCAATGCTAAGTAGCGACCAAGCTCGATTCACCTTGTGTATCCAACCCATTACGGTTGGCAATAACTTTTGACTTTGACCTGGTCTCATGTGAACAGATACCCATTAACTTTATGTGCTACATTTTCTAAAAAGTTAAAAAATACTAGACATTCAATTTTGTGATTGGGTTTAAGTCATTTTAGTGTCATTTTATTTATTATAATTTTCAATTTTATTCTAAATTGGTTTGGTAATTAAGTTGTGTTTTTACTTTTACTTTTTGTGTACTGCATAAATAACTTACACAGTGCCTCAAAGGTAGGTCTGATTGGTCTTGTGCCAAACTACTGAAGGGTTAAACACAGAGTAATATGTGACTTTTGCGGTTCACCACAGCAAGGACTCTGGCAATTTCTTACAATGAAAATGGATATGCCTATAATTACATATATTTACAGTAAAACAACTAAGGCCAAAATGTGTTGTAATGTACTTTGTTAGTCTAACAAAAAATCAATAGTACCTCATTGAAAGGTATGTAAGGGAGGTTTTGAGGACATCAAAATGCATGTTTAGGTAGTTTCTAAACTTCATTTCTCAGCACTCTGAATATATTCTGTTGAAAGTGGACCTTTATGCAGGGTCATCCCCAGACTTTTTGCCTTCTGCCTCCTTATTTTCGGACCTTGTTTTTGGTGATTTTAAGATTCAGGGCACTTTACCACTGCTAACCAGTGCTAAAGTGTATATGCTCTCTCCTTAAAATGATAATATTGGTGTGTCCACAATTGGCATATTTAATTTACTTGTAAGTCCCTAGTAAAGTGCCCTGGACCTGTAAACTAAATACTACTAGTGGGCCTGCAGCACTGATTGTGCCACCCACTAGAGTAGCCCTGTAAACATGTCTTAGGCCTGCCACTGCAGAGCCTGTGCATGCCGATTGAAATTGTCATTTCAACCTGGCAAGTGTGCCCACTCTCCGGGCACCAAACCTACCTTTTCATTACATATAAGTCACCCCCTAAAGTAGGCACTAGTTAGTCCCAAGCACAGAGTGCAGTGTATTTAAAATATTGGGCATGCACGCTCAAGTTTACCATGTCTTGGTAGTGAACACCTATTAAATTTGTTTTTCACTACTGCAGGTTAACATTGGGGCTACCTTGAAACAGGCATTAGGTGTAACTTCCAATTGGGAAAATATAGAAATTTGGAGTTTGGTGTCTCTGGACTCACAATTTAAGTGAGTCGGATTTTAAATTGTAAGTCTGAAAATGCCATTTTTAGAAAATTTGCATTTCTTACTTTAACCATTCTGTGCCTCTGTCCGTATTTGAATACGTCTGGGGTTGGTGAAAGCTAAGCTTTGTGTATTCCCTCTAGAAAATCACCTGCAATGGGAGCTTAAGTGTGACTTAATAGGCCATTAACTGACTTGATGGGGGGATGAAACTTAGCACTGCCTCACTTATACCTAAATAAGGCTGTGCTTCTGCCCACACAAAGGGTTGCATACCCCCTGTATAGTGTCTGGAGCCAGAGAAGGAAGGGCAGGGACCTTGTGATCTACAAAGACCTCTTTGAAGACTGCCTCACTTCAAAACACATTTGGGTATAAGTACTGGACCCCAAACCCCACCAAATCAAAACTTTACTGGAACCAATGACATTGTAACAGGAATAAGGACTGCTGTGCTGCCAGGAGGGACTGCCACTCTACAACTGCATTGCTGTGTTGGCTTATAACTTGATGTGTGCTGTGCTGTAGGAGGGCCTGCCACTTTACTACTTGCTTTGCTGTGTTGGCCTGCTGCTTGTTGTTTCTTGCCTGCAGTGAGAAGGACGGGACCTGTTCTCTACATCCTTGAACCCAAGATTCTCAAAGGGGTTGTTGGCTTACCATTTGTTCTCCTGCAGGCTCAGGGACATCAAAGACTGTCTACAACTCACCTGCTATAGCATCTGGACTCTGCCATCTGTGAGTCTACCCTGCAAGCGGTGCCACACCTGTCCTGGACCCTTTGAAGTAGGCCTAAGGTGTTCTGCCTTCTGTGATTTTCATTGGCACTGCTGTGAAGCACCACCAAGCCCTGTAAAGCAATGCCGTGGAGACCGTGCACCAGTGAGCTCAAGTGGGTCCCTTGGCCCTTGCTCTATTGTGGTCGGCCTGATCTCTTCACCTTGTCCCAGTCTGGCACGGCCAGACAACCACAATTGGTGCTTTGTTTTCACCTAAATCTTTAAAATAGCAGATCTCAACTTCTACTCATTGGAGTTTGCGGTTTTGGTCTAGTTTTACTCAGAGAAATATGCTCTATTGTCCCAAATTGGTGTGGGGTCTTTTTGTGGTGCCTTTTACTGTGTTACTGTAATCAAGTGTTGAACAAATGCCTCTTAAGTTAAGCCCGACTGCTCTGTGTCAAGCTATCACAGGATGAGCATAGGTTAATCTAGTGAGAGTAACTGACCTTGACCAGGATTGTGGTCCCTACTTGGAAAGGGTGCATACCTCTCTCAACTAGAGACACAATTTCTAACATGTTCCAACACATGATAGTTTCTGTTAGACCTGTCAGCTTTAAGCTGATTTTCCCCCAAATGGTTTGGCTGCTTGCCTCATATGTTGCTGATTCTTTTTGTTGATTTTAGGACTATGAACACTTTACCACTGCTGACCAGTGCTAAAGTACGCATGCTTCTCCGCTAAACATGGTATCCTTGGTGTATACACAATTAGAATATTTTATTTTCTTGGAAGCCCCTTGTAAAGTAGTATATCATATACCCAGGACTGAATGTGCCACCCACTGAAGTAGCCCTTTAAACATATCTCATGCCTGTCACTGCAAAGCCCGTGTGTGCAGTTTGACTGCCACTTCAACTTGCCATTTAAAACCCCTTGCTAAGCCTTAAACTCCCCTTTTATTACATATACGTCACACCCAAGGAAGGTTTTAGGTAACCCATAGGGCGGGTTGGTATGTAACTAAAACGTAGAACATGTACTTTTATGTTTTGTATGTCCTGGTAGTGAAAAACTCCCAAAGTTGTTTTTTCACTACTGTGAGGCATATTTCTCTCATCGGTTAACATTGGGGATTCCTTAATACATTTTTAAGCTGTAATTCCTGTTTAGAAAGGAGTGGCCATTTCATGTTTCATATCTTTGGAATGGCAATGATAAGTTCTCATTAGTGGTAAAATTCATCATATGCATTCTGTTTTAGAAATGCCACTTTAGAAAAGTGGACATTTTTCTGCTCTTACAGCTCTGTGTGCCTGCAGTCTGTCTCTAATTCACGTCTGAGATTGGTGACAGCTACACTTTGGCCATTCCCTCTAGACAGCCATAAACACAGGAAGGATAGGTGTGCCAGAGTACTCATTTGCATTATGTTGGCTCTTCCTGGGCAGGAAGGGCAGGAGGGGATGACACTTACACCTGATTAGGCAGTGTCTGTCCCGACACAAAGAGGTGATCACACCATACTGATCCTCTGGAGCCAGGGCTGAGGAAGAAAGGATACATGTGCACTTCAAAGACCCTTCTTTGAAGTCCTTCCGCTTCAAAGGCACATTTGGGTATAAGTACTGGATCTCTGAAACCACCACATCAAACACTATTGCCCCTAAGACTGGATTCTGTCAGAAGAATTGCTGTGCTGCATCAAGGACTGTTACTCTGCTGGACTGCTGGCCTGGAAGGACTCCTTTTCTGCTGCGATGTCCTTCTCCCTGCTGCCCTCTGACCTTGCTGAGGGAGAGGCCGACTCTGTCTTGCACCGCAAAGTGATGGCCAATGCCTTGTTGGCTTGGTTCCTGTTGCCAGAGACTTAAAGATATCAAAGTCTGTACCCTTGCTCACTGGAAGTGGGCCCAAATACTTGTACAGGGAAATCAACACATGTCCTGCCTACTGGAAGCCCCATGTGACACATCAGCATTGACACAACATTGAAACCACCGCATCACCTCCATTGCTGAAAGAAGATCAATGCATCTCTTCAACAGCTTGGAGAAAGCCGGCTCATCAGCTCTGAATCAATGAATCTCCACTTCGATGCTCGTCTTCATAAACCAATGCACCACCATCAATGTGTGTGAAAAATCAACACATCATTTGGCTGCGGGAGTGACATTGACGCCTCTACTGGTTCATCAACCCAGCATCTTGTGCTTGCGACCAGGGTCAAGGTACTCTGTTCCCCTGACCTATGTGGCTCATGCACCTGGTCCATGCTCCATCACGGTCGCTTCATCTGTTGGCTTTGTCCCAGTCCAGCATGACCTCAAGTAACCCCAATATGAAATTTGCTTCTAAGTGCTATTTTTACACGTACGTTTTTTAATTTTTTTTATTCATAACTCAAATTATAATCATTGGAGTTTGGTCACTTTGACCTGATATATGGCCAGTTGAAGGTCCTGGCAGGGCCAGTGCAGCAGAACATTTCAGCAGTTAAGCTAGGACTCTGGAGCATGCTGTGTCCCTGTAGCTCAGAAATGAGTTCAGCCAACTGACCCTTGGAGTCACTCAGATTAGCTTGGAATGGAGGGAGCTTATCCAGTCTTCCTCCTCAGAGATAATGGCAGATCTTAAACAGCGGGGTAGTCCTCTGGTCGCATCAGTGAAGTCATCTGGGAAAAAGGAATGTCTCAAGCAGCAGGGCAGTCCTCTGTGGAACAAGGATGTCTACAGGTCCAGGAGTGTACTGAAGAGGTAGTCTGAGGGTACATCACTTATACCTAGTGCCCACAAATCTACTTCTTCCCTTCCCTTGTCAGGATGCCAAGAAATCAGAAGTGGCAAAAGACTAGTATTTCAGGTTCCTCTGTGTGTGCTGGGGACAAGCCAGTTTGAAATGTAAGTAGGGCAGGGAACAGCACCACCCCCAGCAATCCTGACTGGATGGCCTATCCTCTTATACCTAGTCCTCTCTGTCTCACTGTCTAGTAACAAACCCCAACAGCAGAACAATTCACAGTCATGTGATGCTCGATACTACCAGAAGGCACAAATGGCTAGGACAAAAAATGTACATCTTTCTAAAAGTGGCATTTTCAGAATTGTGACCTAAAATCTGACTTCAACATTAAAGTAAGTTTTAAATTACTGTCTCGTGATTTCAGTCTAAGCAGCATATATCTATCTGCTTCCAATCAAAAGTTATAACTTACGTAATTTGGTAGGGTAACCCCATGTTAGTCAAGAGGAGAGATGGGCTTTTAAATAGTGAAAAATTACTTTGAATTTTTCAATACGAGGACATGTAAAACTTAAACACACCTGTCCTACTTTTTAAATATAATGCTCTCCGCTTTATGTGACTTTAGGGTCCACTTTAGGGGTGACTTACATGTATTAAAAATAAAGGTTTAGGCTTGGAAAAATGTTTGTTTTGCCAGGTGGAAATGGTAGTTTAAAACTGCATTACAGGCTCCAGTGGCAGACCGAGACATGTTTTAAAAGGATACTTCAGTGGATAACACTATGGGTGCGGCAGGCCCACTAGTTTAGGACCTAGTTATATGTAGTGCCATTTATTAGGGGTTGTATGTCAATTCAGTGTACCAATTAGGTGTAAGCCAATTTTAGCATGTTGTGAGGAGTAGGCACAAGTACTTTAGCATTGGCTAGCTGTGGCAAACTGCACAGAGTTTTGGAACCAACAAAAATGAATTCAGCAAAACTGGAGGAGTAAAGGCAAAATATTTGGAGGAATACCACACCAATGATGCCAGGTCTAAGAAGCACTCAGTCCAATTCTTAATCAAATGATTCTTATTGATATGGACAATGTCTGAAAATGTGTTTGCCTCCTGACCAAAAACACTGAAACCTCAATGATGAGATCCTTGCACAGTACACTGTATACAGTATACTCTCTCTCAAACTAGTGACACAGTTCTGCCCCTTAACCTCTTTCTCTTATACTATGTATCACTCCCAATTGTCTAGAACCATTTCTATTAGCCTGTTTGAGATTGAAATACAAAAGCATAGGAGTGCAGCTCACAGTAATAAAGTCCCACCATATGGTCCACACATTACCCTCAGAATCACTGTGACTTATATCTAAATCACATAATTGTTTTTAGTTTCACAGGTCTCTTCAACTATATGTGGTATACACTATCAAACTAATTACTTAATTGGAATCCATATGTGTTCCAGAGTCACACTCTATGGCAGTTGAATGGCTTTCAATTAGAAGCCTTAGCTCTCTCATTTGAGGCAGAAAGTCTCTGACCAGCTAGAGTAGGATATCTTTTTGGGGACCTTGAGACTCCTGGCTAAACACAAGATGTAATTTCCAAAGTCTGATGTCTGTATAAAATGTTAACTTCAAGTATGAATTTCAATGGATTTCTATCAGTGCCTTGGAACCACTATATGTCACAATCAGACAATTCAAAGACATCTCTGGAAACTCAACAGCAATAAGATTCCTTTAATTATTCCTATATGCATGAGATCTTGTTAACACTTGCCTTACCAATACCTCAACGCCCGTCCCTTGTAGATTTGTTCTCAGTGATCTATAGTTATATCATAAATACCATACCAACAATAAAGATAGTCTTCATTAATGTGATACATGCTGGATACTGAGAAGGCACAAGTATTTTCAAATACCAAAATATAGAGGCCTAGAAAGAATGATAATTGACAACAGAATAGCCTTAATAGCCCCAAAAATTACTTTGCTTGGTGGTCTCACCTAAATATGATAATGTGGGTTAGGATACAGACCATTGATATTGCTACGGGACCTATGTAAAAATATGGCCCAGGGTTTATACCACTACCAGTTCATAAAGGTACAGTGGAATACTATAGATAGCCAAAATATGTAAGTGGGGGCAGTGCCTTGGTTGAAACTCCTTAAACTATGGGCCTATATCACATCTGGACTCCCAAGAATGTCTCATGTAAGGCTATTATCATGCTCACCACTTGTCCGAATTGGTCTATTTCGTATCACCAACACCCTGACAGGGGTAGACATTGAATAACTGCTACTAAATGGTCCAAAAAACCTTCACACTTGTATAGCGCACTACTCACAAGTTAGGGTCTCAAGGTGCTGTACGCATACTGCTGTGGAACCGCTCCTGGCTTTTCCCTGTGAGGCACCCACTCCTGTGCAACCTGGAAGGTGAAGCCAGGCATCCAAGCACTGTCAGGGAAGTTGTGGAGATTAAGCAAGCTATTGCCCAGAGTTACAGAGTGGGTCCCATTAATTAGATTAGGCACCGAGGCAGGAATTATCTGGTCCAAGGGAATCAAGCCCAGGCAGGAATTGAACCCTGGTCCCAGGCCAGATCTCTGCATCAGGGTCTGCCGCCCTAACCATTTTGCTACACTTCTCCCATTGTGCCACACTTCTCCTAAAAGACACAATACTGGGCAATTTACCAACACCACCTGTTAGACCTGTCAGTCTTAGAGTGGTCTTCCCCCAAACTTTAGCCTTCACCTCCCTATTTTTTTAAATTGTATGCTAGTCTTAGGACTCAGTTCCCTTTACCATTGCTCACCAATGATAAGGTGTGTGTGCTCAGTCCCTAAAACATGGTAAAACTGGCTTACACCTGATTGGCATATTTAATTACTTATAAGTCCCTTGTAAAAAGGTATACCATGTACCCAAGGTCTGTTAATAAAATGCTATTAGTGGGTCAGCAGCACCTTCTGTGCCACCCACTTAAGTAGACCCTTAAAACATTCCTCAAGTCTGCCATGGCTGCTTGAGTGCAGTTTTAAACTGCCAACTCAACTTGGAAAAATACATCATTGTGACACTTATACTCCCCTTTTATTCCATATATGGCAACTCAAAGGTAGGACCTGGGTAGCCCATAGGGCCGGGTGCAATGTAATTAAAAGGTAGCAAAAAACTCCTAACTTAATTTTTTCACTACTTTGAGGATTACCTCTCCTGTAGGATAACATGGGTTTTCCTCATTACATTTAATACGTGCTAACTTGATTAGTAATAGGTAGGAAATTCAAGTTTGGTGACAAAGAAATTATAATTTTAAATCGTATTGTAGAGTCGAATTTTAAGTTGTAATTGTGAAAAGGCCACTTTTAGATTAGATTAGATGTACCTGGATGGGCCCTCACTGACAAGATAGGATAGGGGTGGAGCTGGGTACAGTCCTACTTACAAGTGCCCTGCACACAAAGACCTTCACCCTCCCTCTTTGTTTAGACAGCAAGGCTTGAGCAAGGACAGGAAACTCTAAGCACTTTAAAGGAAAATCTCTAGAAACATCTCCTCTTTCAAACAAGACACCTGGTATAAAGGCAGGACCCTCTGTTCCGTTTACTTTCTAAAGCTGCAGAAGGACTCTCAGAGGACCTCCTGCTGCTGTAGCCTGCTGTGTACTTCAGAAGACTGCTTTGCTGCACCTGTAATGATGTCTGCTGTGTGAAGCCTGGCTTGAAACCTCAAATGCCTGCCTTGCTGCTTGAGCCCTGTTCCAATTCTTGAACCCTGCTCAGAGCCTCAGGGACAGAAAAGGATACAAACATCTTAACCTCACACCTGGACCCAGCCTGAGTGTGTCCTAAACCTCTACGTGGTGCCTCTTGAGTCCTAGCACCTTGGAAGCGGTGCTGAAGGTACCCCAATAGCCAAAAAACAAAACCTGGGACTTTTGGCTAAAAACTGCTCTGCAAACCAAAAGCAGACCAGGACACTAGGACCAACCTGCTTTTCCCAAGGTGATTGCCGGCCGGCCTTACTTCGCTCAGCTCCTTTTACATTATTTTCCAAAGCAGCAAATCATTTTTAGCAGTCATTCACAGAAGGGGAACCCCACTCACCAACCACCCAATTTGTCACATTATCCATTACCACTTTGGGCATTCCAGTACCCAAACCTCACATCAGTCGACTTTAACAAACTACCCTTCCCTGATCTGCACCCTTGCAATATCTAGAATTAGGCATATCAATTGAATAACAAACCATTTATCTTGCAGATAGTGATTTGTTTTTCTGTTTTGACTTCCACACACACTATAATCAAGCCATTGTGAATCACTTTGAACTCCTGTTCCATGTGGTGAAGCTCTTCTTTTGAGGAAAACATTGTCCTATAAAGGCCAAATGAAATGGATAGTCTTTTTTGTAAAACTTCAAATGTGTGATGAAAACATACTTATGGTAATATTCCTTAATATCCATAGACAGACATTCTTCTCTATACTATGCATGTTAAGTACAGAATTTGGCAATACAAAATTTAGACTGGTTAGAAGTAGAACCTAGTTGTTGATCCCTGTTGGAAATGGCCTTCCTGCAGGGTCATCCTCAAACTTTTTGCCTTCCTCCTTCTCTTTGTCTGACCTCATTTTTGCTGGCTTTAGGACTCTGCACACTTTACCCCTGCTAATCTGTGCTAAAGTTCATGTGCTCTCTCCTTAAAACATGGTGACATTGGCTCATACACAATTGGCGTATTTAATTTACTTGTAAGTCCCTAGTCAAGTGCACTACATGTTCCCAGGGCCTGTAAATTAAATGCTACTAGTGGGCTGCAGCACTGGTTGTGCCACCCACATGAGTAGCCCCCTAACCATGCCTCATGCCTGCCACTGCAGGCCCTGTGTGTGAAGTTTCACTGCCACTTCGACTTGGCATTTAAAAGTACTTGCCAAGCCTTAAACTCCCCTTTTTCTACATATAAGTCACCCCTAAGGTACGCCCTAGGTAACCCATAGGGCAGGGCGCTATGTAGATAAAAGGCAGGCCATGTACCTGTGCAGTTTATATGTCCTTGTAGTGTAAAACTCCTAAATTTGTTTTTATACTGCTGTGATGCCTGCTCCTTTCATAGGATAGCATTAGGGTTACTGTTTGAGTGGTAGATTCTGACCTGAAAGGAGTAGCCAGGTCATATTTAATATGGCCAGAATGGTAATAGAAAGTCCTGCTTATTGGTGAAGTTGGATTTCATATTACTATTACTATTCTAGAAATGCCACTTTTAGAAAGTGAACATTTCTCTGCACTCAAATGTGCCTTACAGCGTGTCTCCAATCCACCTCTGGCTGGGTTAGTTGACAGCTCCCTTGTGCATTTCACTCAGACAACCCCAAACACAGGATGCTCAGTCACACCTGCACACATCTGCATACTGAGTGGGTCTTCTTGGCCTGACGCTTAAATTTGAAAGGACAGTGGCCTGCCCTCACACAACAGACTGCCAAACCCCCTACTGAGACCCTGGCAGACAGGATGGAACTGAAAGGGGACCTGGTACAATTCTAAGCCACTCTTTAAAGTCTCCTCCACTTCAAAGGCACATTTGGGTATTTAAACAGGGCCTCTGACCCTACCAACTCAGACACTTCTGGACAAAATGCCACTGGTGAAGAAACTCTGAACCAGGACCTGCATCCTGCCAAGAGGAACTGCCTGGCTGCCCAAAGGCCTCATCTAACTGCTTTTCTGCAAAGGACTGCTGCTCTGCTGTTGTCCTGCTGCCTTGCTACCCTCCTACTTTACTGAGAAGTGCTCTCCAAGGGCGTGGATAGAGATTGCCTACTGTTCCTTGAAGTGTCATGACCAAAAAGAACTCCTAGAGCAGTGAAAAACGACTCACAGCATTGTGGTGAGAAAATCACCGCACGCTGAACCGGAATGACGCAGCCTGGCTCCCCAAGATTGACGCAATGCCAGCATTGAGACAGAACTTCGAGGCATGGCCCACTGGATCGATACAATGCCGAGTTAGAATGACGCAGTTCAACTTCCTGCGAGAAGAATCGATTCAGCACCTGCCGCGCGACATAAATTTCCATGCATCACCTACCGGATCGGCGCAGCTCCTGTGACTTCGTCCTCCACGCCCAGGATTTCTCTCAATTGTCTCAGGGATGTCCGAAAACCCCGCAACCCGAAGAGGAGCTGAGGCTGCGTGCCGGAAATTGATGCAAAGCCTTACCCGTGTGGAAAATTATGGATGCATCGTCTGTGTGTGCTGGGAGAAACCGACGCACACCTCCCCATTTTCCACGCATCTCCTGCTCTGCGGTTCCTTGCGGTGAATTTGAATGCAAACCAGGTACTTTGTGCTTGCAAGAGACACATGTTGCTTTTTAAAGACTAAAGACTCTTTGTATCAGTCTCTGAAGTGATATTTTACCTTGTACTTATCAAATCTTGATCATTTTGACCTGCAATTATCCTGATAAATATTCTATATTTTATTAAACAGTGTGTGGTGAACTTTTGTGGTGCTATACTGTTTTATTGCATGATTTATTGCTCAAATACATTACACATTGCCTTCTAAGTTAAGCCTAACTGCTCAGTGCCAAGCTACCAGAGGGTGGGCACAGGATAATTTGGATTGTGTGTTACTTACCCTGACTATAGTGAGGGTCCTTACTTGACAGGGGGTAACCTGATTGCCAACCAAAGACCCCATTTCTAACAATACCCTTTATGATAAATGTGATGCACTTCTTAGATGTAATGGCAGTGATAGGGCTTTACTACACTGCATAATGAAAGATCATAATTTACCTGACTTTTTGTGACTCCTACATCTGCCCAACAGAGAGTACAGCTTCCTATCCTGTATATGAGGAACATCATTGTGAAGTCATTAGCATGCACATCTACGCCCCCAGTCACAAAACTACCCAGAAGTATAAACAGCCAATGGGTCAACAAATGATTCTATATCCTAGTGTAATCTTGTTGTTGTCACAGCTCAACTCTCCTTTTCAGACAAGACGCCAAACACCTGGACCTATTTCTCAGCTTGCATGATTGAATTTGCCAGATGGATGACAAAACAACTACCTCAAACTCAACAAATGACTGGAATAGTAAACTTCAACAATGACACCTCAATCTGGAACACCACCTGGAAGCCTGCTGAACTCAGACCCACACCCCACCCAGAAGCTCATGCAAAGAACCTTTCAACAGTAATTGGCACCAACTCACCATAACTTGCCAAGTGAATGTGTTCTCCATCTCCTGCTTCACACATTCAAGATGCTCAAAAAGATCTTCAAAGGGCTCCTGTCTAATTCATGCAGAATCATCACCCAAGCCCTCATCACCAGCAACCTGGACTATAGCGAAAAACTCTATGCAGGGGTCAAAGTTCAACAGACCAGAAGACTCCAGACCATACAAGATTCAGTGGGTAAGCTCACCCTCACCTTTCCACCCACCCACCCCACACACACATCACACCACACCTCAAAGAGGTCTATTGGCTCCTGGGTCACAAATCGGTACTTTTCAAACTCCTCCAGCACACATACAAAGCCTTACACACATTTGGCCCCATATACTTCAATACCCACATAAACTTCTCCAAACCTACTAGTCGCCTCTACTCTTCTGTACTCCTACGTGCACACATGCCCGCATACACAGAACTAAATCTGGCTGTTGCGCCTTCTACTGTCTTACCCCTAAAGCCTGGAACAATTTGCCCCTGCACATCAGAGTGCCATCCTCAGTTCTTGAATTCCACAAGAAACTGAAGACATGGTTCATCTACTAGCCCCAAACGTGTTTCACCCCACATAGCTGTGCCTACACCACCAGGATACCCCCCTCCCCAGCTAGGATGGGAGCTATACAAATACGTGACATGACATATAATGTAATGTAACATAACATATAACATAACATATATTCCCACTCATCACAATCTGCACCCATTGAGTCTTTGGTCCCTGAGAATAGCATGCCACAAAGTATCTGCATTTCCTCAAGGTTTCATACATGTTTTGCAGGTGTTACATTAAGATATGTGCATGTGGTGTAACTCCATGGAGAAGTACTATTCTTAAGGATTCTGGAAGTGTACCCTGCAGAAGACATCCTGTCCCAACACTATAACATTAAAATCACCACAAAATGAACCCAATGTCATCCAGTTGCCTATAATAAGACATTTGATAATATAGTAAATACTCAGTGTGTAAGCTCCTGTCTATAGTAATGCCTTCTTGCTCTAACCTGCAGCACCATTAACCCTCTGTCTAACCATTATCAAATTGTCAAAGTGGTTTTTGGGGGTCATATCAGACTCCACAGTCACGCTGATGAACTCAGTTCCCCAACTCCTTCGCCTAACAAGATTTTGATAAAGTGGAATAAATTTGTCTGGGTCTCAGCTACGACATGTGACATGCTCTAGGATTTTCGTCTTCTGGTTGTTTTTCCACCACTTTATTTCATCAACCTCATGAGGTAATTGACACAATTCATGGTGATTTCTTTTCACAGGAAGTTGCACACCCACGGGACAAGGAAGGTTAATTTTAGGTATGTGTGGAATTCCAGTTACGGGAGTATTTAGACTTCTTTGGTAATCCCGCATTACTGTTTGTTACAGAATTACCAATAATAACATGATTATATCCACTCGCATTGGTCAGAGTAATGTGGAGGAAAACTTCTTAATGAAGGACCACATTTAGCTAATGCGAGTAGCTGCTCATGCTGCTGTTCATGTTGTAATGCATTTAGCACTATTTATTTGAACACAAAATGCATCTGCGTCCATTTTTGTTGCAAGGGTGCATTTTGTGCTAAGAAACTTGTGCTAAATGCTATTAGTAAATTGTGGGAAAATCTTACCCCTACTGCACATTTATTGAGAGGCTGCTCGTCCTCACTATTTATGTTTTGTTGCATTTAGCTCCAGTTATTAGTGCATAATATATTCTTGCTTCCATTCTGGATGCAAAGGGGAATCTTTTTACTAGGAAAATATCGCTAAATTCAGAATTCATTTTTCCACTTAAATTAATGGTAATTCTTCTTGATTATTCTACTCGGAATTACATAAATTATGCCCACCACAGTTATATGATCAAATGCCCATAGATATTAGCCTCGTTTGTTCATCTCTTTTCAGGCAGGATCCTCAGATCAGTGCTGAAGGTCTTAATCTTTCTTTGTCTGCTGGATGGCATGGCTGTGACGTTTTCAGCATTGTTGTCGCACGATGCGGAAATATGCCTAAGAATGTGGTTGAATCCTACAAGGTGCTCCCTCTGGAGAGTTCACACAACCATTAGCTACCTTATTAGCAGTTCATCGTTGGGTAATCAGAATGAAATAGCATGGATAGCCTGATATGTGCCGCTTTGTCATGGGTTCATGATGAATCTATTAAGAATTCGTAACTTCTTTTAGCCTGTATGTGTTTCGCAGACACTATTTAAAGGTTTTTTTTATGTGAAATATTTGCACAAGCACTAATACAGATACATTTTACCGACTGTGCTAATTTGTGGTGCAATAAAATGGCACTCAGAAGTACCAATACATGATTTTTTTTTCATGTAAGGTCTTTCTTTGCACACTGCTTGAATGGTTGGTAACAGTATTTCTTCTTGCAAATGTGCTCGGTGATTTCAACCTTAGAACTCAGAGTTAGGACCTTTGTCTTGTCCTGTGATTATTTTATAAATATATTTTGTTTTTCTTCCACAGGTTGCTGGAATGTTATATTTTACTTTGCATGGGAATATTGTTAGCTCCAACTTTGACCCTCTAAGCACTAGATACATGTTTACGTATGTATTAGTAATTACAGAAAGAATGTGTGCCCCTGTCGATTAATTCTGGTCGCCTAAACTACTTTGTGCTGCATAAAAGGTTTAAACAAATTGATTCAGTGCTTTTAAATGTGAACAAATACTGCACTAGAGAGACACGTCAGCATAATTTGTCTTTGCAGTGAGACTGACAAGTATAAAAACACGGCTGATAGTGTTGTGTTTCTATTCAGTGTAAAATCTCCTTTAGAATGGGTAATGTGCGTACATGATAGACGAATTTCTGTCTGGTGGAGATATTGTTTTCTGCCAATGTTTAAAGGAGGGCTCTTAGTAAAATATAATTTACTGGATTTTTGCATCTAGGAAACTTTGTCCAGTCAAACGTGTTACTGACATAGCTGTCAGCATTGCAAACCTAGACTTAGAACACTGGAGATACAAGGTTCTATGAAGTAACATATTTTTCAAACATCTGAATGCATAATAATTGAATTCGTTTCAGGGTAGATATTTTCAGGTGTAGGATGTTTTTCCTACAGATTGAAATGTGGAAATCGAAGATGAGACCGTTTTCGGTGAGATATGGTGCATAACGTTGAAAGGTTGCAATGGGTGTCATAATTAATAATTTCACAAGCACCTTTCTGTGTCATACATATTGTCACTATTTGGGGTGGATGGTAGTCAACCACAAGGCATAATGCCACTTTTCTTGTAAGGCCTAGTAAAGGTTTCAGTAACTTAAACCTGAGCTCAACTCCTGGTATCTATGACACAGAGCAGACAGACTCAAATTAAGAAAATGTTTGAAACATTTAGAGGTACCAATGCAGTTGAAAAATAAAAAAAAACACAAGACAATAAAAATCCCATTCCAATTTATAAAAAATAATCAATAATTTCATAAACAAAATTACCGCAAAACAGCAAAAATCCAATAATAGGAAAAAGAGACAAGAGTGAAGTTTTAAATAAAAATAGAGCCAAAAGTGTTACGTGCCAACTGTGCGCATCTGTTTGCACTTGACAGGAAACAAAGCATAATTTAAGGCTGACCACGATAGAGCACAGGTCAGATGCAGGAACAGAGTTTGACACAGTCAAAAGTTTTACCTTTGACTTAGTTTCTGAAATGGAAATCAAAAATCTGCAGCACGATATGGCCCAGAAGGGCTCTATGAGGCCAGATATCCATTGGAGAAGATCTGCTGAAGCTGCTAACGTTTGGCAGGAAAACTCAGAGTGGGGTTAAATTTAAAATTCACACCCCAGGAAGGTCCCTCGCTGGGCAGATACTCACGGTGTCTTCACCGAGTGAAGATTTCTGTTGTCAACCTTAGTCACTTTTTTGGAGCTTGGATTTCCCCATTGGGACAAGTCTGCAAGCTGTAGTAGAACAAGGCTCCACAATGCTGGATACCTTTTCCCCAATATCCTACTGAAAGCATTTTGCTGCTATGACAAAGATATGAGTGGAAGAAGCCTGAATCTTTGGCCCAGCGTCAACCACCCTCTGACTTGGCAGATTTGTCCCAGTCTTTTGGTGGTTTTAGGAGCCCAAAAAATGTGGAATCCTACATTTTTCAGGCTATACAAAGGAGTACAATTTGACACAATCAAGGGTCCCAGGACCTAATCAACATCACAGAATCCCCAAGCAGGGTCCAGGGCATGTCCAATTGGAACTGGTCAACTAGGCCTTTCAGGATAAGAGGCTACTTACAGCTTGTTGTGTTCCTGCAGCTTAACAGAAGGTCAGCCAAATGACCATTGGAGTCCATTTCTCTGTCCTGGGTACACGTGGAAGCAGGTCCAGCCTTTCAGGTCTCCTCACACTTCTTAACAGCCTGACATAAGTGTGTGGGTGGGGGTGACTCATGGCCCCTGTGTTTTCTCAATAGGGTAAATGTTCACAGTGCTAATCCTACCCACATTTGTAACAATTCCTGTTTGCCCTACTGCAAATAATCCCACAGTGCCTCTCTCTGCCCCAATCCATAATGGTGGATCCCTTCTTACATTTGTGCAAAATCTGTGTGCCAACCTGACGTGTGGACAGGGAAATGACTTCAAACCAGTTGTGGGGGATTGGTCCCTACCCTCTCTTAAGGAACACAAAAGATCCCTTTCCAGGTGTCAGCTAACAATTGCTTATGAGAGGGTAGGCCTCTTTGAAATTATCCAAGTTCCTGGGCACAACCCAGATGGCCATCCTGTCAAAACACTCCCCCTAACCCATAGTTTTTATATCAGCTCTGGGAGCAATTTGACATCTCATCAAGGAGGGTATTCAGCTCCTTGGTGACAGATGGAGCTCATGCAAACAGACCTACAGAGGCTTTAGGCAGGGAAAAGGCAAGGTTCTAAAAGCACCTTTTCTAAATAATTTATTACAAATATGACCTCCTGAGTGAATATGTCTTTTAATACATTTTTCTAAAAGCCTCATAATTTTTTTTTTGGGTGTTTTCTAGTCAAATATACTAATATCACATGTAATATTGTATCCCAGGGCTATCTCATGGAACAGCAAACTCTTCTACGGTAAAAATAAGTTTTAGGACCTTTTCACTGCAAGTATATGCTTAAGATTAAACATTTGAATGCCCTACCTTTAAATACCATGCACCCTGCCTTATGGGTAGTAACGCCTATTTACAGGTGACTGTTAGAAATGGAGTCTCTAGTTAGCAGAGGTATTCACCTTTGCCCAAATAGGGACCACAATCCTAGTCAGGGTAAATCACACACAATCCAAATTATATTGTGCCCACCTTCTGGTAGTTTGACATTAAGCAGTCAGGCTTAACTTAGAAGCCAATGTGTAAAGTATGTGTGCTATAAATCATACAGTAGCACAGTAAAAACATCACAAAAATACACCACACAGGTTTAGAAAAATGTAAGATATCCGGTTAAATTAAGGTCAAGAACGTTAAAGATTCAATAAGCACAAGTTGAGATGTCACTTTTGCAGTTTAAAAAGAGTCTCAAATCTTAGGAATCAACAGTTGCCTCTTGGTTTCACAAAGTGTTTGGTTTGTGTAACAAATGACACACACTGAGACCACAAAACAAGAGATGCGTGACAAAATAGGGTGTATAGGCCCAGATGATGCACTGTTTTTTTCTTGGATGCAAGGGGCTTTGCGTTGATTTCTGGTGCGCAGCCTTGGTTCCTCACTGCGCTGCGGGGATCCTTTTGATGGCCAGGAATGATGCATGGACATCCTGTGTGCGGGGTGAAGTCACAGGCATTGCGTCAGTCCAGTTGGCAATGCATCAAATCTTCTGTTACAAGGCAGACACTGCGTCGATTCTTTACTCGTGAAGTCGGGCGCGTTGTTCCAGTTCGACTGTGCGTCGATCTGGTAGGGCTGTGCATCGAATTTCTGGTCGAAAGGCAGGAGCTGCATCGATTTGTCACTAGGGAAGTCAGGCTTTGTCGTTCAGGTTTGGCTGTGCATCAATTTCTCGGTCACACCACGGCTGTGCATCATTTCCGGCAGGCTGTGCATCAATTTGTGCCACACAAGGAGTTCCTTGACAAGATGAAATCTTTTTGGCCCTGAGACTTCAGAAAACAGGAGGCAAGCTCAATCCAAGCACTTGGAGAGCACTTCTCAGCAAAGTCAGAGGGCAGCAGGGCAACAGCCGAACAGCAGTCCTTCTCAGCAAAGCAGTCCAGATGAGTCCTTTGGGCAGCCAGGCAATTCCTCTTGACAGGTAGCTGGCTCAGGTCCAGAGGTGTCTGATTTGGTAGGGTTGGGACCCAGTTTATGTACGCAAAAATGCCTTTGAAGAAGGAGAGACTTCAAAGAGTGGTTTTGAAGTGCAGAAGGTCCCCTTTCTGTCTGCCAGGGTCCAAGTAGGGGGTTTGGCAGTCCAGTGTGTGAGGACAGGCCACTAGCATTTGAAATGTAAGTGTCAGGCCCTCCACCCTCCCAGCCCAGCCCACACGTGAATTGGAGACAGGCTGTAAGGCACGGATGGATTTAGGTGCAGAGAAATGCTCACTTTCCAAAAGTGGAATTTACAAACTAGTAATATAAAATCCAACCTCACCAGTAAGCAGGATTTTCAATTACCATTTTGGCCATGCTAAATATGACCTGGTTACCCCTTGCTGATCAGAATCTACCACTCAAACAGTATAAGAGGGTAGCCCTAATGCTATCCTATGAAAGGAGCAGGCCTCACAGAAGTGGAAAACCAATTTAGGAGTTTTCCACTATCAGTACATATAAACCACACAAGTACATGTCCTGGTTTTTAACTACGTAGCACCCTGCCCTATGGGTTACCTACCATCTACCTTCGGGGTGACGTTTATGTAGAAAAAGGGGAGTTTAGGGCTTGGCAAGTACTTTTAAATGCCAAGTCGAAGTGGCAGTGAAACTGCGCACAGAGGCCTTGCAATGGCAGGCCAGAGACATGGTTAAGGAGCTACTGATATGGGTGGCCCAACCAGGGCTGCAGGCCCACTAGTAGCATTCAACTTACAGGTCCTGGGAACATGTAGTGCACTTTACTAGGGAATTACAAGTAAATCAAATATGCCATTTGGGACTGAACCAATGTTACCACGTTTAAGGGAGAGAGCATATGCACTTTAGCACTGATTAGCAGTGGTGAAGTGTGAAGAATCGTAAAACCAGCAAAAACAGTGTCAGAAAAGTGGTGGGAGGAAGGCAAAAAGTTGGGGGATGACCACCCTAAGGCGTCAGGTTTGACATTTACATATCAGTGTTTAAAAGTAAGGTTTAGATCTGTCAAAAGGTGTTTTTTTGACTGGTTTGATTAGCAACTGCACAACTAGGCTACAATTGGATGCCTGCTAGTGACATTTAACTTACAGGCCTTGGGTATATTTTGCTCCACATGGTAGGGGTCAGATGCACTCTAACATGTGCACACTCTTAGTGCACAAAGTTAAATAACTAGCAGCATCTGTCCAAAGTAATAGTAGTGATAATGAAAAAAGAGCCATTTTCCTAATCTGCAATTTATTTACTTTGATAATGTGTTCATAATTTGAACTTGATAAGTAAAGTGTGGGCCATTCACTATAGTAAAGTGAACAACCCAAATTGAAATACTTTCATCTAGCAAAGGGTACTCTTTGAAAGTATTTTGAAAACATGACTGGAATTTACTATTTGGTGTCTTGTACAAGGTACATACTTATTACTCAAAGCTACATATTTGATTGACCCACATTAGCAAAGAAAAGTAACGTGTGAAATGGAGACTGAGAGAAGGAGCAAAAAGAAAAAAAGGAAAAAAGTCTGTTTCATCAATGTACATGACAAAAAAGATCAAGTAAAAAGCTCCACTCAGACAGATTGAATACCAGATTAAAATCAAGCTTAGAGTTGCCCTGAAAAAATATCAAAATCAGATTGACTATTCATCTCCTTGCAGTGACAGAACTAGACAAATAAAGAGAATATTATTTGCAAGAGCCCTACATGAGAAAGCAAACGAGTCACTAGATAAAATTCAGTCCTGGGACTCTGTGTGGTTAATCAGCACTGAATCAGACCATGGGAAGTGCTGAAAGGAGGAGAGCCAAGAGGATGGAAATTCCTCTGCCATCACCTCTGATGTAAAGTAAGTACAATCACTGTGAGTTACTTACTATGTATTTATTGCTCCAATGTCTGGTAAAACTAGTGTTTCAGTGGACACAGTGCAAAACAGGGCTCCTAGACTCAGAACATTTAGCCATTTCACCGTTAGGCCTCCCCCTCCGCCCCCAGTGCTGAGACCTTTTCTGGCTATTTGAGATAGTTCATAAGATATCCACGCCAAATGTACGTTCTTTTTTCCAAACATCCTGGGCATTCTAAAGATACACAGGGTTTGTGGATTTCCCTGGAGGGGATGGAGGATAGGCAAAATATAACAACATTTTGAGTTTAAAAAAAAATCTGGAAAAAGTGCTCCAGATAAATCTATTTTTTCCAAAACGTTGCATCCATGAGTAGTTTACGGTACCAAAGTCTATCTGTCCAGATTTCGGGAACATGCTGAGCTGAATCAAAACACTTAGGGGGTCATTCTGACCCTGGTGGTCTATGACCGCCAGGGTCGCGGATGACTGAAGCACCGCCAACAGGCTGGCGGTGCTTCAAAGCCCATTCCGACCGCGGTGGTAAAGCCATGGTCGGAAAACCGGGTCCGGCGGTTTCCCGCCAGATTTCCCCCGGCTGGGCTAATCCTCCATGGCGGCACTGCAAGCAGCGCCGCCATGGGGATTCCGACCCCCTTCCCGCCAGCCTGTTCCTGGCGGTTTTCACCGCCAGGAAGAGGATGGCGGGAACGGGTGTCCTGGGGCCCCTGGGGACCCCTGCACTGCCCATGCCACTGGCATGGGCACTGCAGGGGCCCCCTAACAGGGCCCCAGCATGCTTTTCACTGTCTGCTTAGCAGACAGTGAAAAGCGCGATGGGTGCAACTGCACCCGTCGCACACCTGCAACACCGCCGGCTCCATTCGGAGCCGGCTTCAGTGTTGCAGGCCACCTTCCCGCTGGGCCAGCGGGCGCTAACAATGTTAGCGCCCGTCGGCCCAGCGGAAAGGTCGGAATGGCCCCAGCGGTCTTTCGACCACGGAGCGGCCATATGGCGATTCCCGCCTGGCGGGCGCCGCCCGCCGGAGTAGGAATGAGGCCCTTAATTTTGTACCACAGTCTTGCCATTTTTCTAAGAGATAGTCTATTTTCCATATTTTTTGTCCTCTCAACCCACTTCCAGTTCGTGATAGAAACCAGTGTGAAACTCATGGGTGATCCAGAAAAGCTATAGATTTCTGAAAGGTAGACATTTCAAATTCAGCAAGGGATCATATGTGTAGATCCTTCAAGGGTTTTTCAAGTAAAATGAAAATGAAAATGAGTGGGAAAAAACAGGCATTTGTGACAACATTTTCGTCTGTAACTTTTTGTCACAATCGCCGATTGACAAAAGCAATACACCATTATGGGGGTCATTACAACATTATCGGTAAAAGGCGCTTACCGCCGTGTAGAAGACCGCCAATACACCGCTGCGGCAGTCCGCCACAGCTACTATGACACACATCTCGGAATCCGCCGAAATTCAGACACCCACACAACTCCGCCACACCAAAGGTCAGTGTTAAACTGGCGAAAACAAAACCTCCACCTCCACGCCAACAGAAACACGCCCATGCTATTACGACCCACGAATCCACGCGGCGGTCTTTCAACCGCGGTAATCCATTGGCGGTACACACCGCCGCGCTGAAAATATACACACATCTCCAAAACACCGCCACATTGGACAATTAAAAATACACACACTTGATACACATACACACACCACTCCCACACACCCAACACAATATAAAACACACACCCACATCACCCACAAACCCCTACGACCACAATTTCGAGACGAAGGCCAGAGAGACAGCACAGCCAAGACAACACTATCATACAGAGGCACACAACACCATCACCCACACCACATCCACGCACAAAACACCACACACCACTACACATCACCACACACATCAACACTCACACCGCCCCACACATCACACACACCACCCCATGTCACGCCAAAGACACCCCCGCTTCTCCGAGGAGGAGCTCAGGGTCATGGTGGAGGAAATCATCCGGGTAGAGCCACAGATATTTGTCTCACAGGTACAGCACACCTCCATAGCCAGGAAGATGGAGCTATGGCGAAAAATCGTGGACAGGGTCAACGCCGTGGGACAGCACCCAAGAAATAGGGAGGACATCAGGAAGAGGTGGAACGACCTACGGGGGAAGGTGCGTTTAACGGTCTCCAGGCACAACATCGCGGTTCAGCGGACTGGCGGCGGACCCCCACCTCCTCCCCCACAACTAACAACATGGGAGGAGCAAGTCTTGACCATCATGCATCCTGAGGGCCTCGGAGGAGTCGGTGGAGGATGGGACACTGGTAAGTCAAATCTTAACTATCATATCCCCCACCCTACCTGCATGCTCTCACACACCCCCACCATCACCCCTCCCCTATCACTACAACACCTCACTAATGTACTCATAACACAAACCACCCATCCCAACACCAAGCCCTGCATGAAACAACTAAGCATGGACACCCAGCACTAAAGCATGCCCACTGCACATACCCATACAACCCCCTAAACCACCATAACACAAGCTCCCACACAGGAATGCTTGCACTGGGGTACACGCTCACCCACCCATTGCACACCATTACACACACACATGCAATAATCATGCTCTTATGCCCCTGCAGGAACCCGAAGGACCGTCACCACACCAGAGGGTCCAGACAACACCACTCTACCCCCAGAAGAGGCCCACAGTGACGATAGCAGCTCTGCCGTACTGGATCCTGATGACCAGCCTGGGCCATCGTGGGCCTCGGGACAGTCGGTTCCCCTTGCACAGGCACAGCCCAACACTGACCTTCCACCCTCTGGTAACACCAGCACAGCACCCACCCAGCAGGCCCAAACCTCCGTACCCAGGACAGGTAAATCAGCGGTGTGTCCACCACTACAGGGAACCCAGGAGAACCCACCACCCCAACAACAACAGGGACCTGGGGGCAGTGGTAGTGGGCACACGGTCCAGGGGACGGAGGCACAGGAACACAGGGGAACTGGGAGGGCTGCTGTGCGACAGGGGGCGGACAGGCCAAGGGAACCCACTCTCCACGAGGCCCTATCCTCCATCATGGGAGCATACCACCACTCCCAGGAGACGATGGCGACGGTCCTGGACAAGTTGCAGGAGACCCTGTGCCTGCAGAAGGAACAGTATTTGGGGTTCAGGGAGGAGCTCAGGACCATCAGCTCTGCCCTGGGCACCATCGTAGGGGTGCTGAAGGACATACAGAAGACCTTGAGGGACACCGTGGCACTCCAAGAGGCCCCTGACACTAGCCAGGATGATGAAATGCCCACCACCTCCGCCGGCTCTAGTGGACAGGACGCCCCGCCACAGGACCACCACACCAGCACCCCACCCCCTGCAGACGGACAACCACCACGCAAGCGGTCCCTGAGATCCAGAAACAGGACAGAGCAAGATGGCAAGACCCCCACCAGGAAATGAGACCACCCTGTTTGTCCTCCCACTGTCCCACTTTGTTACCCTGTCCATACTTAAACTGCCCCAGCTCCACTTCCTATGCCCAGATGGGCAGTGCACCTCTGAGACTAATAGACTGGACTCTGCCATGTACATTCCTCCGCCATCACCCATCCTCATTTTACAACCCCCTCCCATTTCTGAGCACTTCAATAAACACCCTTGAAACACAAAACAATCTGGAGTCTGTCTGTGATTTAGTAAATATGTATTATCAATGACAGTGTCATAATGCGTTTCCTATTGTAAAGCTAACATACCTATGTCACACATCACAAGTCCTTGAAGGATGCAAGCAGATGACACGTTGGTAACCACACCTGTGAAACCGTAATGGAAAGGTACAACTCAGTTACCAAATACTGGTTGAAATCGACAGACAGGATAGAGGTAGACGTGTGAAAGTTAATGTAATGGTAAAAATGAAAATGTTCTCACCTGTGTGTCACTGGAAATATTGCTGTATAACTGACTCCCTGTTGTTGTTGTCTTCTTCCTCAGCTTCCTCCTCATCACTGTCCACAGGCTCCACAGGCTCCACAGCTGCTACAACACCGTCATCTGGATCATCCTCCTGCAGAAAAGGCACCTGGCGTCGCAAAGCCAAATTATGAAGCATCGAGCAGGCGATGATGATCTGGCACACCTTCTTCGTGAGTAGAATAGGGAACCACCTGTCATATGGAGGCACCTGAGCCTGGCCTTCAGGAGGCCGAAGGTGCGTTCGATCACCCTCCTAGTCTGCCCATGGGCCTCATTGTAGCGTTCCTCTGCCCTGGTCCTGGGATTCCTCACTGGGATCAGTAGCCATGACAGGTTGGGGTAACCAGAGTCCCTTAATAGCCACACCCGGTGCCTCTGGAGTTGACCCATCACATAAGGGATGCTGCTATTCCGCAGGATGTAGGCGTCATGCACTGAGCCAGGGAACATAGCATTTACCTGCGAGATGTACTGGTCTGCCAAACAGACCAACTGAACATTCATAGAATGATAACTCTTCCTGTTCCTGTACACCTGTTCACTCCTGTGGGGGGGGACCAGAGCTACATGGGTCCCATCAATGGCACCTATGACGTTGGGGATATGTCCAAGGGCATAGAAGTCACCTTTAACTGTAGGCAAATCTGCCACCTCAGGGAAAATGATGTATCTCCTTACGTGCTTCAGCAGGGCAGACAACACTCTGGACAGCACGCTGGAAAACATAGGCTGGGACATTCCTGATGCCATGGCCACTGTTGTCTGAAAAGACCCGCTAGCAAGGAAATGGAGCACTGACAGCACCTGCACGTCAGGGGGGATTCCAGTCGGATGGCAGATTGGTCTGGCTCCAACTGGGTACATAGTTCCTCGATTGTGGCACGGTCAAACCGGTAGGTGACGATGACATGTCGCTCTTCCATTGTCAACAGGTCCACCAGCGGTCGGTACACCGGAGGATTCCGCCATCTTCTCACATGTCTCAGCTGATGATGCCTACGAAGCACAACAGCGACGAATCAGTCATTATTCCTCCAGGTATGTACCCACAGTTACACACAAGACTACACCACTTACAAAACCCTTCCTGTATGTATGTTGAGTGTAGGCCTAGCTATGTGTGACGCAGAGGTAAATTAAGCCATGTGGGCCCCTGAAATGGCGGCTGACTGACCTCTAAACTGGGACAATGGGATTGTGGGGTAACTGCGCTGGCGTTGTACTCCGTCGCGATAGGCGGTCGTAGACCGCTGGGCAATGCTGCATTGGTTGACATAGGACCCTATGGGTCCCAGAAGCCAATGAACAGGTGCGCCGGCGGTGATGATGCGCACCGCCGCGGACGTCACCGCCATTTTCTACCTGACCTTCGACAGGAGAGGACCTACACTGCAAGAGCTGCTGTGACCTCAGTCTGGAAGCGACGATGGCTGCTGCGTCTGGGGAAAGGGCCCCTGCCTTCACTGCACAGGAGTTGGAGAAACTGGTAGACGGGGTCCTCCCCCAGTACACGCTACTCTACGGTCCTCCAGACCAACAGGCTAGTACACAGGGAGCACGTTGTATGGGCTAGCCCTGGGTGAAGAGGGCTGGTTGGAAGAGGGAAGGGGGCCGAGTTCATAGAACATTAATGCATGGGAATGAATGGGCCACATGGCCAGAGTAGAGAGGGGGCCACTCACATCGACGGTGCAGTTGGTAATGACTGTTCCTCTTTCCTTGTGCATGTCATGTAGGTCAGCGCCCACCAGAAGAGGGACATCTGGCATGCCATCGCCAAGGAGGTCCGGACCCTGGGGGGGCCAACAGAGACGGGGCACCCACTGCCGGAAAAGATGGGAGGACATTCGCCGCTGCAGCAAGAAGACAACGGAGGCTCAGTTGGGGATGGCCTCCCAACGTGGGAGGGGTGCCCGTCGCACCATGACCCCCCTGATGTTCCGGATCCTGGCGGTGGCCTACCGGGAGTTGGATGGGCGCTTGAGGGCATCACAGCAGACACAAGGGGGTGAGTACACTCTCATTCTGCTGACTTTGCGTGCAGTGGAGGTGTCTGGGTGGGGGAGGTGGGCTGTGGGTTTCCCTAGGCCAGGGCGAGTTCGGTAGGCAAGGCCCCTCCGTAATGCAGGCCATGTGGCACTCTACCCCACCTCAGCAGAGTGCCAAGTACAGGTATAGTTGCCCCTGTGGCATCCATGTGTGCAGATGTCCACCATTGCCATGTAGGCCATATCCCAGAAATTGCATATGCAGAGGGCAGGAGCACGGCGTAATGCAGGGGGCTGCTGTGTCTGTCTTGTCCGCCAACGGTAGCGGTATGCCATGCACTCAAACTCTCTTTCTTCTGTCTCCCCCCAGTCCTTTTGTACATCAGCATCAGCAGGCGGAGGTACAGTGGCACCGGAGCACAAGGGAGCTTCATCCCACATGGCCATGGAGGGCCACACCACGGACTCTGAATGCACCAGTGGGACGGAGGGTGAGGGGAGCTTCACGTCGGCCACCGGATCACCAAGCAGCGACACAGACTCATTCGCCGATGGGGGCTCCCTTGTGGTGGCGGCACCATCTGTGCGCCCCACTTCTACAGGTACAGCCGCCACCTCCCCTACCAGCACCGCCCTCCCAGCAGCCCCTCAGCATTCGCCCCGTGCCCGCTCACCCAGGAGGGTGGGCATCACCTTCGCCCCAGGCACCTCAGGCCCTGCCCCAGTCACCCCTGCTGCCCTCAGTGAGGAGGCCATTGACCTCCTCAGGTCACTCACTGTTGGGCAGTCTACCATTGTGAATGCCATCCAGGGTGTAGAACGAGAGTTGCAACACAGTAATGCATTCCTGGAGGGCATTCATTCTGGTCAGGCTGTCCTTCAGCGAACCCTGCAATCTCTGGCCTCAGCACTGATGGCAGCCATTGTCCCTGTGTCCAGCCTCCCCCTCCAACCTCCTCCACCCAGACCCAATCTCCTGTACCCCAGCCCATCCCAAGCACACCTACAGACCAGCATGCACATAAGTCAACACACACAAGTAGCTCAAGCAAACATAGGCACCACACAACCCACAGGCACTCACGCAAGCCTCACCCACGTACAGACACAGCAACATCCACTGCCTCCACTGTGTCCCCCTCCTCCTCTTCTCCCTCCTCCCTCCCAGTCTCGTCTACACACACACCTGCATGCACCACATCTACAGGCACCATGAATCGCACAAGGAGACCCAGCACCCCAAGCCGCTCACCTGCACTCACCACCTCCACTGCCATTTACACGTCCCCTGTGTCCTCTCCCAGTGTGTCTGTGACGCCCCCTCCCAAAGTACACAAACGCCGGCAACCACACACCCAACATCCATCCACCTCACGATAGCCTCCAGTACCTGCACCTGCACCCAAAACACCTAAAGTGACACCTCCGACAACCACCTCCTCTTCCTCCACTCCCAGACCCCCTCCAACTACCCATCCTAGTGTACGTCAGAAACTGTCCCTCTGTAAAGTTGACCTTTTTGCCCCAACCCCCTCCAATTCATCAGTCCCGTCGTAGCGCCTCAGCCAAAAAACCTCCAATACCAGTGGTGCCTGTTCAAGGTTTGTGGAGTGCACCGGCCACCAGGGCAGGCAGTGTGACCCGGAGCCAAGGCACTGGCAGCCCACCCCCTGTAAAGGCTCTAAAATTGGAGAGTGGACGACAGGACCGCGTGAAGACTCCTGGTGGGAAAACAACTGACATGGGTTCCAAGGGGATTGGAGAGTCAGCTGTGACTCCACCAAAGGTGGGGAAGGGCCAGAGGAAGTCTGCCCAGCCTGTTGTGAGTGTCAGAAGACGGCGGAGAAGGGCGGCATCATTCCCGGCGGTCGAGACACATCCGCCAGCACCGTCGTCACTGGTCAGGAGACCCCCGCCACCGCCAGAGTCAGTGCCCAGGAGGGCCCAAGTATCGTCACTGGTCAGGAGACCACCGCCACCGCCAGAGTCATTGCCCAGGAGGGCCCAAGTATTGTCACTGGTCAGGAGACCACCGCCATAGTCACAGCCCAGGAGGGCCCAAGTATCGTCACTGGTCAGGAGACCACCGCCGGAGTCACAGCCCAGGAGGGCCCAAGTATCATCATTGGTCAGGAGACCACTGCCAGAGTCACAGCCCAGGAGGGCCCAAGTATCGTCACTGGTCAGGAGACCACTGCCACCGCCGGAGTCAGTGCCCAGGAGGGCCCCGGCTGGCACAGCCCAGGTGGGCTATGATGGAACGTCATGCCACACACCAATGCCCAGTGTAGGGAACGTCATGCCACACACCAATGTCCGTACCAGAACCGCCATGGCAAAGCACCGCTGAACAGTCCAGAACTGCCATGGCAAAGCACTGCTGAACAGTCCAGAACCGCCATGGCAAAGCACCGCTGAACAGTCCAGAACTGCCATGGCAAAGCACCGCTGAACAGTCAAGAACCGTCCAGAGACCGCCATGGCAAAGCACCGCTGAACAGGGCAAAGACCGCCATGGTAAAGCACCGCTGAACAGGGCAAAGACCGCCATGGCAAAGCACTGCTGAACAGTCCAGAGACCGCCATGGCAAAGCACCGCTGAACAGGGCAAAGACCGCCATGGTAAAGCACCGCTGAACAGTCCAGAACCGCCATGGCAAAGCACCGCTGAACAGTCCAGAGACCGCCATGGCAAAGCACCGCTGAACAGGGCAAAGACCGCCATGGTAAAGCACCGCTGAACAGACCAGAACAGCCATGGCAAAGCACCGCTGAACAGTCCAGAACTGCCATGGCAAAGCACAGCTGAACAGTCAAGAACCGTCCAGAGACCGCCATGGCAAAGCACCGCTGAACAGGGCAAAGACCGCCATGGTAAAGCACCGCTGAACAGGGCAAAGACCGCCATGGCAAAGCACTGCTGAACATTCCAGAGACCGCCATGGCAAAGCACCGCTGAACAGGGCAAAGACCGCCATGGTAAAGCACCGCTGAACAGTCCAGAACCGCCAGTGTCAAAGCACCGCTGAACAGTCCAGAACCGCCATGGCAAAGCACCGCTGAACAGGGCAAAGACCGCCATGGTGAAGACCGCTGAACAGGGCAAGCACCAGGTAGGAATGAATAGACCGCCACTTCAGGCACCCTTATCCCATGTGCAGCTGGGACAGTGACAGGACAGGAACTTTCACGGGGAGACTCATCCAGTCTGGGCACCAGTCCCCCTCCAGAACCAGTGGAGACATACATCCACTACCTCAGTCCTGCACAGGATGAAGCACTCTGGGCACCAGTCCCCCCCAGAACCAGTGGAGAATGTTATCGACTTGAGACTGTGGCTTTCCACTCCCCAGGATGGCACGGTGGGCACCCCACCCACTGTAGAGACTTGAGAGACTGTGGCTTTGCACTCCCCAGGATAGAGCACTGGGCAAACCACCCACTGTAGAGACTTGAGAGACTGTGGCTCTGCACTCCCCAGTATGGCCCAGTGGGCAACCCACCCACTGTAGAGACTTGAGAGATTGTGGCTTTGCACTCCCCAGGATACATCAATGGGCATGGAGCCCGTCGTGGATCTGGCTTTGCAGTAATCCGGCTGAGGTGCCCCCCCTTCCCTTCCCTCTGAGGTGCCTGTAGTAGTTCTATCTGATGCCCCGGCAGTGTTCTCTCCGATTGTGGTCAGGTATCTTTTGTGGGCCTCGCCCATGCATTTTTGGACTGTTGGTGCACGGACATTGTTATGTACATATCTGCACTACTTTTCGTAATGTATATATTCTGACTGAATTTCGTATATATCTGTATATTTTTGAAAGACATGTATATTGCAACATTACAATGTTTGAACGGATTTCGCTTTGTCTTTTCATTCTTCCGTGGGGATTGTGGGTTGTTACTGTGATTTTTGTGGATGCATTGGTGTGTATGTTGTAATATGTGAGGGTGGGGGTGGGGGTGTTTGGTGGGTGTCCCCCTAACTTTTGCCTCCCCCATGTCGTAGGTGCAGTACTCACCATTGTCTTCGGCGCCTACGTAGATGGTGGTCGTAGAGGAGCAGAAAGACAAGGGCAGGGAGTATTTGGAGTTCCGGGTCCATCAAATCAAATCAAATCATTAACATTTATAAAGCGCGCTACTCACCCGTGCGGGTCTCAAGGCGCTAGGGGATAGAGGGGGTTACTGCTGCTCGAAAAGCCAGGTTTTTAGGAGTCTCCGGAAAGCGGAGTGGTCCTGGGTGGTCCTGAGGCTGGTGGGGAGGGAGTTCCAGGTCTTGGCCGCCAGGAAGGAGAAAGATCTCCCACCCGCCGTGGAGCGGCGGATGCGAGGGACGGCAGCGAGTGCGAGGCCAGAGGAACGGAGGAGGCGGGTGGGGACGTAGAAGCTCGTGGGATGTGTTCAGGTGAGCGTTTTCCCATTGCAAAAGCTGTTTCCGACGTGTTTTTATCCACAGTGAATCTGCCCCGGAAAAGGTGGCGGATTGGCAGGTTGTGATACTATGGGCGGTACATTGTCTTCCGCCTGTCTGTTGGCGGTGACCGCCGCGCTGCATGTCTGTACCGCCGTGGCAGGCGGTGTGTTAAAGGGGCTATCTTTGTTGGCGGTTTCCGCCTGGGTCATAATTCCCTTTTGTTCTCCGCCGCCCTGTTTGCAGTATTACCGCAGCTTTAACACCGTCCGCCAGGGTTGTAATGACCCCCTATGTCTTCTAGACCCTTCTGGTTGTGGGGCTATATAGGGTTTGTAGGTAGTCCAAGAACCCAAGCTACCCGGAGCAAACAACTGAGCTGCACCAAACACAGCCTTTTCATTGAGTACCGAGTGTAGACCAATTCTTATAGCAAAACAGGCAGAGTGAAAAATGGGTATCAAGGAAACTTATACATTTCTGAAATGGGCACAAGATGTAGAGTTTTGGAGTTTTCTTATATGGGTAGCTCTAGGTTTTGGACCTTAGTTCAGCTGTCACCTAGAGCAACCTAGTTAACCTGTACATTTTTTTAAACTAAACACCTGGGGAATCCATGGTGGCATGACTTGCATTGATGTCATTAGGCTTTTTTTTTACCCACAATGTCCTGAAAACCTCCAACTTTGACTGTAATCACTGATTCCTTACATTTCTGTATGAAAACTTCCAGAACAGTAGGAATCCACAAAGTACTACCACCTTGCATTGTCCCATCTGTGCCAATAAGAACACTGCCGCATTTCTGTGGCTGATCCTAGTCTCGAGCCAGGAACAGATCAAACCAACCACAATAGGAGCCCTTGCATGGAGACTCCTAACGACCATGATTGAATCTGTTCCTAGCCTGAGGCACACAAGTGGGGCAGAGTTTTTATTGGAATAGATGGGGCAATGCTGGGTGGTTGGAATTTTGTGAATTCCTGTGGATTCCAGACGTTTCCATTACAGAAATGTAGGGAAAATGAGTGACTTTGGGCAAAGTTGGAGGTTTTCAGGACATTGTGGGTAAGAAAATAGTGTGGAATGCGCGTGAAGCACACCACCCTGGACTTCTCCAGATGTCTAGATTTCAGAAGTTTCTCGGTCTGGTAGGTTTTTCCAGGCTGCAGCCTACCCAAGCCCAAAAAGGGCAGCAATTGACCATTGCAAGTGGGACGATATTTGGAGTTAGCTAAGCTCTCCTGGCCCATATACAAAATCAACACCCAAAAGAGTAAAATGTCATTTTATTGCTATTGAGATGAGATGCTTTATTCCACAGGGGAAGCAGAAAGACTGTTGTCCCCTTTAGTTGGGGTGGAGGAGTCATAACCATCCCCATGGTGGTGGGCAGCCCCCACCCCTCTATTTTTCAAAAACGTATTGACTGGTGTCTAGTGGACTGTTCAGTGCCCCAGTGTAGCAGAAAGACTGTGCCCATTTTTGGGGAGATGGGGCACTGCAGGCCCATTTCTGGGCAGCCCCCACCACTAGATTTTTCTAAAAAAAAAATCCCTGGTACCCAGTGGGCTTTCTGCCCCCCCCGACTTTAGCCCCATTTATTTTGGGTAGAGGCATGGCCATGCCCATTGTGGGCAGCCCCCACCCCTCTTTTATAAATTAAAAAAACAATACCTAGTGACTAGTGGGCTTTCTGCTCCCCCCAGTAATTGCACCCATCTGTCCCCAGAAAGACTGTGTCCATTTATTATAATGTGGTGGGGCATGTAATGCTAATTTTGAGCAGCCCACACCCCTACACACTGCCAAGACAAGTAGTCCCTGGTGCCCAGTATGCTTCCCCCCCCCACCCTTGGAGAGGCTGATCAGGGCCTTTTGCCCCCATATGCACTCCAGGGGAGTAGAAAGACTGAATATGGCCCATAAAAAAACAGGGGGAGCAAAAGCCCTTGTCCAAGGGGCAACTCTCCCTTCCGTTGTGTCTAGTATTGGCTTCCTAATTGGGGATTGCTCTCCTGCGGTGATAACCAAGCAGGAATCCGCTAGGGAGAATTCTCCTCTTTCCATTGATACCTATCCCATCTGCACTGGTGCTCCGGGGGCTGAGATAGCCCTTCTAGCACTGATGTAGAAAAACTGAAATGAGACAATCAGCTCTTTTTACTTTAGTTTTCAGTGAAACGATGTCAGCACAAAGCAGGTGCTGATCGTCATTTAACTGAAAACAAAGAAACAGCCTCAGGAGCTGGTGAAGCTCTCTCTCAGCTCCTGAGGCTGTTCTTTGAGTAGGAAATCCCTCTGTTTCCAATAGCAGAGGAATTTCCAGTGCCATGTGCATGGGCAACTAGGAGCCATCCTACGCACATGAGCCCTGCGGTGTCAGAGCCACACGTGAGCACTGTGGCGTCAGATGGATCCCAGCCTGCTGATGCATCGAGCCAGTTGAGTCACTGGTAAAATAAAGCTTATCTAATAACGGTCACTTAACAGTGTGTGTGAGATTGAGTAAAATATCAAACCGCAGTAAACCTAGATTTTGATTAAAGAGCAGAATTTTGAAGGATTTCTCAATAAGCTTGTCAAGTGAACATTCTTTAAAGCAGAGAATTTAAATGTGTTCAAATATCACTGTAAAGATGCTCGAGAAATGTGTGCCATGAATACTCCTTCAACCAAAACTGCATTTTTATAAATAAAAAATATTGGGTTTTAAAAGTGTGTTATCACAGTAGCATGATGTAATATTTTGTAGTGACAGAGGTGAAGGAGAAGATCAACATATCACTAGATCTATGTGCCACAAAAACACACAATAGAGTCGTCATCATTAATGAATAGTATGCCAAGTGTGAAGAACAGGAAGTTAACTCAAGGCAAATGAAAAAGCTCTGTAAAGAAATTTATGAGTACTCTAAAATACATGTCAGCCCCTAATAATCATCTTCACTCAGTACGACTTCTTACATAAAAATTGTTTTCATACCTGTCTGCAAGACAGATTTGGACACAGCCCAATTATGGGCTGAAGCAAACAGACTCAAGGAGGAAAAGTGATGAAAAGAATCAATTGTTACTTTTAAAAGGAAAATGTGTGAGAATTATTGGCTAAATGAGGGGGGCCAAGATAAGGGTTTCACTACAAGCCTTTACTAAAGAGAAGTTGAAGTATCTAAATAGAACTAAGTCTGAAAACCTGTCAAAAGTTAACTCTTAGCAGAGAATACTGGGGCAGATATGGAAACAGTGATAGTAGACTGCTTGCTATGCAAAGAGCTAGAGTTGTAGTAGGGGTAAGCTATCCATGCTTTGCTTGATCTGCCTCCCCTCCGCACCCTAGAGCGGTTAAGTGGCGGTATTAAAACCCACACTGTTACGGGAACAGAACAATGCCCACTACATTATGACCCATGAATCACCACGGTGAACACTCAACGGTGGTAAACCATTGGCGGTACATACCGCCGCGATCAAAATGGACACACACAAACAAACCAACACCACATTGGACAATTGAGACAACAGACACATGACACTCATACACACAGCCACACACCCACACCACTATAAAACACACAATACCCACAACCCTTTACGACTACAAACCATTGCCATCAGAGACACTGAGACCGCTGAGACAACTAGAGCTACACACTACTCATACCTATACACCACTCACGCACTCCACATCACACATCTTAACACTTTACCCAACACACCCTCACCTACACACCTCACACAACACCTATGGCACCACAAAGACACCCCTGCTTCACAGAGGAGGAGTTAAGGGTCATGGTGGAGGAAATTGTCAGGGTCGAGCCACAGCTATTTGGAGCACAGTTGCAGCAGATATCGATAGCTAGGAAGATGGAGCTATGGCGGAGAATCGTGGACAGGGTCAACGCCATGGGACAGCACCCCAGAACTAGGGATGACATCAGGAAGAGGTGGAACGACATACAGGGGAAGGTACGTTCCATTGCAGCAAGACACCAGCTCGCTGTACAGAGGACTGGCGGTGGACCCCCACCTCCTCCCCCACAACTAACAACATGGGAGGAGCAAGTCTTGGCAATCCTGCATCCTGAGGGCCTGGTCGGAGTAGGAGGAGGACTGTACTCTGGTAAGTCAACTCTACTATTTTCACACCCCTATCTGCATGCCATCAAATACCCACAGTCTCACCCACACTTGCATCACTCTACCACCTCCAACACACCCCACCATCACATCTCCCTTATCCCAATGCCAAGCCCTGAATGCTCTAACAGTCCCACCATACACCAACGTGCACAAGTGAAAGCTTCAAGCTCAAATACAACCAAAGGGGGCAAGCCATGGATACAATATGTCAGACACAGAAACCACAACACATCCTTTTCTTCCCCACAGGTATCCCAGCCAATGTCAGCGGAGAGGAGGTGCCAGCAATATCCAGTCCCCCAACTGAAGAGGCCCACAGTGATGACAGAAACTCTGGTCTTCAGGATCTGTATGACCAACCTGGCCCATCAGGTACCTCTGGACAGCCAGTTACCCAGGCCCAGTCACACACCACCACAGAGCCTCCCCTTCAGGAAACACCACCAGAGCGCCCTCCCAGCGTATCCACACCTCTATCCCTAAGACAAGTCAATCAGCAGTGTGTTTCCTCTACATGGACCCCAGGCCACACCTCATACACAAGACAATCAGGGACCTGGGGTCAGTGGCAGTGGGCACCCCGTTCAGGGAACAGAGGCACAGGCCAACAGCGAAACTTGGAGAACTGCTGTGCACCAGGGGGAGGACAGGCCCAGGGAAGCGACTCTCGAAGGAGGCACTTTACAGAGATCCTGGGAGCCAACCAACATTCCCAGGACACGATGAGCCAGATCCTGGACAATCTGCAGGTGAACAGGTGGCTGCAGGAGGGACAGTACCAGGGGATCAGGTATGACTTGCACGCCATTATCAACACCCTGATCTCCATAGCAGGGGTGCTGGCAGACATGGGCAACATTATGAGGGAGGCAGTCACACAACAGTGGGCCCCTGCCACTAGCCAGACATCTGAACAGCCTTCCACCTCCGCTGCCGCTAGTGGCCAGGAGGCCCTGCCACAGGACTCACAGGCAACCAGCACCCCTCCCTCTGCAGAAGGAGAACCACCCCACAAACGTTCCCTGCAATCCAGACAGAAGCCAGAGACACTCTCTATATGTCAGTACTATCTTTACGATTTCACTCTTGTTATAGTAGCACACGATATAGTAACAAACATGCATGATGACACAACGTTGACAATTTTCACATATGGGAATAAAGATGCTCTAAGATTCTGCATGACTCTCTATCCCACCGTTTATATCACAATGGTGATGATTTCCATTTTTCTTATGCGAATCGAGACTATACTAACAGATACTTACACCACCGTTTGTATCACTTTGGTGGTGGCTTCCATCTTTAATAAACACAATTGAGACTATAATAATAGATATATATACGATTACAGCCCTGATGAAGTCATTGGGAAATTCCCAGACGAAACACGTGTTGGCTGGCTGTGAATTCGAAAGTTAAATCAACACTGACTACGAAGAACATGACTCAATTTGGATTGAAGGATTTGGGATTTTGACTTTGGATCATATCACAAGTTTGGAGCATCAATTTTCATCATTTGATTGCATTGGATACGGACATTGTTACTTTATTGAAGGACATTGATATATATGATTTATATTATCTCATTTTCTTTTTGTAGCAATATACTATATATGTACATAAAGAGTACTTACTTATGAGCACTTTTTTATTCGATTTCATAACAAATCTTACACAGTGATACTATAATACTGGATATTATGCATGTATGAGTGCCTCTTGTAGTTAACGGTGCCCTGAGTGAGGAGGCTATTGACCTCCTGAGATCCATCTCTGTAGGAGAGTCAACCATTGTGAATGCCATCTATGACTAGTGTGAGTGTTTGCATTGTTTAGCATTCCGTCCATCATCTGTCCTTTTTGCACTAGTAGGCCTGCAGCATTCTGTGTGCAACCCATGTTCTTTAAAATGCACAGGTCTGACAATTTAGCCTGTAGTGCAGTTTTAAACTGCCATTTCGACCTGCCAAAATAAGTATTTTGCCAGGCCTAAACCTACTTTTTTTAAACTTAGAAGTCACCATAAACTAAGCCCTGTCAGCGAGACCAAATCCTCAGGGTGTACACGTCTTTGCCAATAGGCTCACCTCCTGGCACCTCCAAATCTACTAGCTATAACAGCGCTGAGTTTTAGAGTGGCCAAGTGGGAGGAAGGGAGTTAGGGAAGGGAACAACTGGGAAGGAGACCTGTGGAAAGAAGAAGCATATACAAACAAGAAATAGCTACAATAGATTCTTTAAAATCTGTAGATCATAAATCCTGCAGTTGTTTGAGTAATAATAGAATATTAGTACATTTCATAGATTTCAAGAAATGAAGGATTAGCAAAAAATGTCCTAAAATAAATGTTACCTCACATTTCAAGAAGTTCAACAAACATGATGTCAATTTGTGTCATTAAATCGTGTTATTCGCATAAATGTATTCACTTGCGTTCAAAAGTATTATTTTAGCAAACAAAACAGTAGAGCACCTTAGAAATCGAGCGCTTCACAATGTATCTCTCTTCTTTTGCCGCCAATAAGAGATTCTGTGTAGTGGCAACTATGTATCAACAAACAGCGGCAATAGTTTGCACTCGACCTGTTATGAGCAGCAATAATGTATCAACAGATGATTGCCAGAGATAAGTATGCCTCAAGGAGAAAACAACTTCAAATAACTTCTAAGAAATAAAAGAAAATAGATGGTGGAGTCTTTTTCGTTCCGAGTATCTTATTCTTTGGTTTTACTGGGCATTCTTTTACAAAATGGCCCTTGCGCTCACAATACAAGCATTGTCCATTTGTCCGGCGTTGTTCTTTTTCTTCTTTAGTCAAAGGTTGTCTGATTGCTCCTATCTCCATTGGCTCCAGGGTGTGTTTGTTATTTGGTTGTGGACTTTTACCCTTATCTTTACGCCAATTGCTTCTCTCAGGTTTTCTCCTTTCCTCTCAGCAAGACGATGATGTAATCTTAAAGCAAGGTTTATGAGCTCTGAGCAACCAGTCGGTTGAGGATCAGTTTGTGCCAGGACATCTTTCAATTCGTATTTGAGACCTTATTAAAAAAGAGCTGCTCTTTTTTCCTCAGACCAGGGTGTTTCAGCTACTAATCAATTGAAATTAGCTAAGTATGAATCTATACCCTTATTTCCTTGCTGCAACTCTAGCAATTTACGATCCACTGACAAAGTAGAATATTAGTACCTTTCATAGATCTCAAGAAATGAAGGATTAGCAAGGATTAGTAAGAAACTCACTAAAAGAAATGTTACCTCTCATTTCAAGAAGTTCAACAAACTGTCATTAAATCGTATTATTCGCATAAATGTATTCCGTTGTGTTCAAAAGTATTATTTTAGCAGCTCGTCAAAATATTAGAGCACCTTAGAAATCGAGCTCTACACAATGTATCTCTCTTCTTTTGCCGTCAATAAGCGATTCCGTGTAGTGGCAACTATGTATCAACAAACAGCTGCAATAGCTTGCACTCGACCTGTTATGAGCAGCAATTATGTATCAACAGATGACTCCAGAGATAAGTATGCCTCAAGGAGAAAACAACTTTAAATAACTTTAGAGTAACAAAAGAAAATGGATGGTGGAAGAAACCACCATCCGTCTTACCGTCCTAAGTTTACACCACACTCTGCTTCAGAACTCTAAACAAGGAAATCCCAAGCGATTGGCATGAACAAGAAACCGTGTGTCAGTCTCCAGTCTAAATCGAGGAACACCACACCGAAGTTCCCTGTTCACACGAGCATCTCAGAACAGTGAGCACTGGTAACTGGGTGGGGCTGCTTAAATAGAAATGGCCCGCCCAAGGTGCCACACCCAAGATGGCCGCCACAAGTATAACTTACATAATTCTATGAACAATACAAAGTGCGCGTATAACGTTCTAATTCTTGAATTAAGACCAACGATTTTAATGATACTGCAGTGAAAGTTTATGCATAGGGTAGTTCCTGATTTTTGGAAAAACTAGCCGCCAACGTCCTGATAGAATACCATGCACTTTGCCATAACCTCTATCAGATGTTTTAACATGATGGCATATGGATGTCTCTGTACTAATAATGAGCACCAGGTAGTGGCGGGCCCTAGAGCGAGCATCACTGTGATGTTGACAGTCCTTAGGGCAGGGTACATTGTATTTAATAAACAAGGACAAGTGGGTTTTACATGTCCTAATAGTTAAAAACTCCTAAAGTGATTTTTCACTGCATCAAGGCCTATCTCTCCCATTGACTAAGGCAGAGTTACCTTATTATATTTAATAAAGTGTAACTCTAAATTGGGTGTAAGTAAGAAAGCACTTTGTGGTCACTTCAGTGACATAACAGAACTTGAGGGAGCCACCCCTGCATAGTACATGGTGCCCCCCCCAAACTCAGGTAGGAGCTCTCAAGCTAGAGTACTGTGCTGAGGGGTCCCCTGGGGCTTGGGACACTCCCCCCTCACACCCTGGGTACTGCAGAGGCCTTTGTTGTGCCACTGGTTCTCTTTTGAATTGTTGTTAAAAACCCTTTTCAACTATAAAGTTGGATTTTAAGTCACAATTATAGACATGCCTTATAGAAATGCCTGTTTTAGGAATTTGGCATTTCTGTCCCCACTCCAATAGTGTCTTTCTGCCAGACACATGACTGTTGCTGTTTCCTCTGCGATGGGTTGTTTAATCCTCACACATATGGAACAAAAGAGACTTAAGTATAGCAGGATGGCTGGGTGAAGACTTTTCCCCAGCCCTGAATAACACTTCAAAAACCTTGCTTCAAGCACATGCAAAGGAACCTGACATTGGCATTTTGTCACACAAGACATTTGGGAGGCAAGCCTAGGTAGTGGGGGGGAGTAGGCCAGATGTTGCCCCCCACTCAAAAGCTGGAGCTGGAAATAAAAGGTGGCATTCTCAGACCCCAAATCACATCATTTTTGTCCTGTGGAAGACTAAGAAGAAGAACTGTCCTGCTGTGGCAAGAAGTGCCTTGATGCCTTCTGCTTGAGGAAGAAAGACGGGACCACCAGATTGACCTCAAAAGTTAGTTGGCTGGCCTTGTGTGTGAGCTACAGTGACACAATAACCACCAGAGACCCTACAGCTTACCTGCCTGCTGCTGCTGGTCCCTGTTGGAGTGAGTCTTAGCTTCCACGTTTTGCTGTATCAGGTCCTGGGCCTTTGGTGTGGTGCTAAGTGGCCCTCTTTTATCAAAACCTGAAACCTGGGACTTAGAACATTTTCCAGCAAAAACTGCTCTAAGCACCAACAGGAGACCAGGATCTACCTGCAAATCAATTTGGCAAAGGTGTTCTACAGTGGGATTTACTTTAATTAGCTCCTGCTTTGTTGTTCTCTGCAGCAGCAAATCCTTTTCAGCAGGACCTCTCAGTGATAGTATCTGGCCTTGTGGAGTCCTGTTCAGATAAAACCTGCAGCCTTGTCCCACTGGAGTATTTCGAGCACCATGAAAAACTTTTAACCCCTTCACTGCCAGGCCTTTTCCCCCTCCTGTGCCAGGCCTTTTTTTGCCTATTTGGGGCAGTTCGCCCTTAGGCCCTCATAACTTTTTGTCCACATAAGCTAACCAAGCCAAATTTGCGTCCTTTTTTTCCAACATCCTAGGGATTCTAGAGGTACCCAGACTTTGTGGGTTCCCTTGAAGGAGGCCAAGAAATTGGCCAAAATACAGTGAAAATTTCGTTTTTTTCAAAGAAATTGGAAAAAGTGGCTGCAGAAGAAGGCTTGTGGATTTCCCCCTGAAAATGGCATCAACAAAGGGTTTGCAGTGCTAAACTCAGCAGCTTCCTAGCTTTCAGGAACAGGCAGACTTGAATCAGAAAACCCAATTTTTCCACACAATTTTGGCATTTTACTGGGGCATACCCCATTTTTGCAATTTTTTGTGCTTTCAGCCTCCTTCCAGTCAGTGACAGGAATGGGCAAGAAACCAATGCTGGATCCCAGAAACCTAACCATTTCTGAAAAGTAGACAAAATTCTGAATTTAGCAAGGGGTCATTTGTGTAGATCCTACAAGGGTTTCCTACAGAAAATAACAGCTGAAAAAGAAAAATATTGAAATTGAGGTGAAAAAAACATCAATTTTTCTCTACGTTTTACTCTGTAACTTTTCCCTGCAATGTCAGATTATGGAAAGCAATATACTGTTACGTCTGCTGGACGCCTCTGGTTGCGGGAATATATAGGGCTTGTAGGTTCATCAAGAACCCGAGGAACCCAGAGCCAATAAATGAGCTGCACCCTGCAGTGCGTTTTCATTCTATACCGTGTATACAGCAATTCATTTGCTGAAATATAGAGAGTAAAAAATTGCTATCAAGAAAACCTTTGCATTTCGAAAAAGGGCACAAGATAAGGTGCTGAGGAGCAGTGGTTATTTGCCCATCTCTGAATTCCGGGGTGACCATACTAGCATGTGAATTATAGGGAATTTCTCAAATATATGTCTTTTTTACACACTCTCCTATATTTGGAAGGAAAACGTGTAGAGAAAGACAAGGGGCAATAGCACTTGTTTTGCTAATCTATGTTCCCCCAAGTCTCCCGATAAAAATGATACCTCACTTGTGTGGGTAGGCCTAGCGCCCGCGACAGGAAATGCCCCAAAACGCAACGTGGACACATCCCATTTTTTTTAAAGAAAACAGAGGTGTTTTTTGCGAAGTGTCTACCTGTAGATTTTGGCCTCTAGCTCAGCCGGACCTAGGGAAACCTACCAAACCTGTGCATTTCTGAAAACTAGAGACCTAGGGGAATCCAAGGAGGGGTGACTTGCGGGGCTCGGACCAGGTTCTGTTACCCAGAATCCTTTGCAAACCTCAAAATTTGGCTAAAAAAACACATGTTCCTCACATTTCTGTGGCAGAAAGTTCTGGAATCTGAGAGGAGCCACAAATTTCCTTCCACCCAGCGTTCCCCCAAGTCTCCCGATAAAAATTATACCTCACTTGTGTGGGTAGGCCTAGCGCCGGCGACAGGAAACACCCCAAAGCGCAACGTGGACACATCAAAAAATTTGGAAGAAAACAGAGGTGTTTTTTGCGAAGTGCCTTCCTGTAGATTTTGGCCTCTAGCTCAGCCGGCACCTAGAGAAACCTACCAAACCTGTGCATTTCTGAAAACTAGAGACCTAGGGGAATCCAAGGAGGGGTGACTTGCGGGGCTCGGACCAGGTTCTGTTACCCAGAATCCTTTGCAAACCTCAAAATTTGGCTAAAAAAACACATGTTCCTCACATTTCTGTGGCAGAAAGTTCTGGAATCTGAGAGGAGCCACAAATTACCTTCCACTCAGCGTTCCCCCAAGTCTCCCGATAAAAATGATACCTCACTTGCGTGGGTAGGCCTAGCGCCCGCGACAGGAAACACCCCAAAGCGCAACGTGGACACATCCAAAATTTTGGAAGAAAACAGAGGTGTTTTTTGCGAAGTGCCTACCTGTAGATTTTGGCCTCTAGCTCAGCCGGCACCTAAGGAAACCTACCAAACCTGTGCATTTCTGAAAACTAGAGACCTAGGGGAATCCAAGGAGGGGTGACTTGCGGGGCTCGGACCAGGTTCTGTTACCCAGAATCCTTTGCAAACCTCAAAATTTGGCTAAAAAAACACATGTTCCTCACATTTCTGTGGCAGAAAGTTCTGGAATCTGAGAGGAGCCACAAATTTCCTTCCACCCAGCGTTCCCCCAAGTCTCCCGATAAAAATGATACCTCACTTGTGTGGGTAGGCCTAGCGCCGGCGACAGGAAACACCCCAAAGCGCAACGTGGACACATCAAAAATTTTGGAAGAAAACAGAGGTGTTTTTTGCGAAGTGCCTACCTGTAGATTTTGGCCTCTAGCTCAGCCGGCACCTAGGGAAACCTACCAAACCAGTGCATTTCTGAAAACTAGAGACCTAGGGGAATCCAAGGAGGGGTGACTTGCGGGGCTCGGACCAGGTTCTGTTACCCAGAATCCTTTGCAAACCTCAAAATTTGGCTAAAAAAACACATGTTCCTCACATTTCTGTGGCAGAAAGTTCTGGAATCTGAGAGGAGCCACAAATTTCCTTCCACTCAGCGTTCCCCCAAGTCTCCCGATAAAAATGATACCTCACTTGCGTGGGTAGGCCTAGCGCCCGCGACAGGAAACACCCCAAAGCGCAACGTGGACACATCCAAAATTTTGGAAGAAAACAGAGGTGTTTTTTGCGAAGTGCCTACCTGTAGATTTTGGCTTCTAGCTCAGCCGGCACCTAGGGAAACCTACCAAACCTGTGCATTTCTGAAAACTAGAGACCTAGGGAAATCCAAGATGGGGTGACTTGCGGGGCTCGGACCAGGTTCTGTTACCCAGAATCCTTTGCAAACCTCAAAATTTGGCTAAAAAAACACATGTTCCTCACATTTCTGTGGCAGAAAGTTCTGGAATCTGAGAGGAGCCACAAATTTCCTTCCACCCAGCGTTCCCCCAAGTCTCCCGATAAAAATGATACCTCACTTGTGTGGGTAGGCCTAGCGCCCGCAACAGGAAACACCCCAAAGCGCAACGTGGACACATCAAAAGTTTTGGAAGAAAAAAGAGGTGTTTTTTGCGAAGTGCCTACCTGTAGATTTTGGCCTCTAGCTCAGCCGGCACCTAGGGAAACCTACCAAACCTGTTCATTTCTGAAAACTAGAGACCTAGGGGAATCCAAGGAGGGGTGACTTGCGGGGCTCAGACCAGGTTCTGTTACCCAGAATCCTTTGCAAACCTCAAAATTTGGCTAAAAAAACACATGTTCCTCACATTTCTGTGGCAGAAAGTTCTGGAATCTGAGAGGAGCCACAAATTTCCTTCCACCCAGCGTTCCCCCAAGTCTCCCGATAAAAATGATACCTCACTTGTGTGGGTAGGCCTAGCGCCGGCGACAGGAAACACCCCAAAGCGCAACGTGGACACATCAAAAATTTTGGAAGAAAACAGAGGTGTTTTTTGCGAAGTGCCTACCTGTAGATTTTGGCCTCTAGCTCAGCCGGCACCTAGGGAAACCTACCAAACCAGTGCATTTCTGAAAACTAGAGACCTAGGGGAATCCAAGGAGGGGTGACTTGCGGGGCTCAGACCAGGTTCTGTTACCCAGAATCCTTTGCAAACCTCAAAATTTGGCTAAAAAAACACATGTTCCTCACATTTCTGTGGCAGAAAGTTCTGGAATCTGAGAGGAGCCACAAATTTCCTTCCACTCAGCGTTCCCCCAAGTCTCCCGATAAAAATGATACCTCACTTGCGTGGGTAGGCCTAGCGCCCGCGACAGGAAACACCCCAAAGCGCAACGTGGACACATCCAAAATTTTGGAAGAAAACAGAGGTGTTTTTTGCGAAGTGCCTACCTGTAGATTTTGGCTTCTAGCTCAGCCGGCACCTAGGGAAACCTACCAAACCTGTGCATTTCTGAAAACTAGAGACCTAGGGAAATCCAAGATGGGGTGACTTGCGGGGCTCGGACCAGGTTCTGTTACCCAGAATCCTTTGCAAACCTCAAAATTTGGCTAAAAAAACACATGTTCCTCACATTTCTGTGGCAGAAAGTTCTGGAATCTGAGAGGAGCCACAAATTTCCTTCCACCCAGCGTTCCCCCAAGTCTCCCGATAAAAATGATACCTCACTTGCGTGGGTAGGCCTAGCGCCCGCGACAGGAAACACCCCAAAGCGCAACGTGGACACATCAAAAGTTTTGGAAGAAAACAGGTGTTTTTTGCGAAGTGCCTACCTGTAGATTTTGGCTTCTAGCTCAGCGGCACCTAGGGAAACCTACCAAACCTGTTCATTTCTGAAAACTAGAGACCTAGGGGAATCCAAGGAGGGGTGACTTGCGGGGCTCAGACCAGGTTCTGTTACCCAGAATCCTTTGCAAACCTCAAAATTTGGCTAAAAAAACACATGTTCCTCACATTTCTGTGGCAGAAAGTTCTGGAATCTGAGAGGAGCCACAAATTTCTTTCCACTCAGCGTTCCCCCCAAGTCTCCCGATAAAAATGATACCTCACTTGCGTGGGTAGGCCTAGCGCCCGCGACAGGAAACACCCCAAAGCGCAACGTGGACACATCAAAAGTTTTGGAAGAAAACAGAGGTGTTTTTTGCGAAGTGCCTACCTGTAGATTTTGGCCTCTAGCTCAGCCGGCACCTAGGGAAACCTACCAAACCTGTGCATTTCTGAAAACTAGAGACCAAGGGGAATCCAAGGAGGGGTGACTTGCGGGGCTCGGACCAGGTTCTGTTACCCAGAATCCTTTGCAAACCTCAAAATTTGGCTAAAAAAACACATGTTCCTCACATTTCTGTGGCAGAAAGTTCTGGAATCTGAGAGGAGCCACAAATTTCCTTCCACCCAGCGTTCCCCCAAGTCTCCCGATAAAAATGATACCTCACTTGTGTGGGTAGGCCTAGCGCCCGCGACAGGAAACACCCCAAAGCGCAACGTGGACACATCAAAAATTTTGGAAGAAAACAGAGGTGTTTTTTGCGAAGTGCCTACCTGTAGATTTTGGCCTCTAGCTCAGCCGGCACCTATGCAAACCTACCAAACCTGTGCATTTCTGAAAACTAGAGACCTAGGGGAATCCAAGATGGGGTGACTTGCGGGGCTTGGACCAGGTTCTGTTACCCAGAATCCTTTGCAAACCTCAAAATTTGGCTAAAAAAACACATGTTCCTCACATTTCTGTGGCAGAAAGTTCTGGAATCTGGGAGGAGCTACGAATTTCCTGCCACCCAGCGTTCCCCCCAAGTCTCCCGATAAAAATGATACCTCACTTGTGTGGGTAGGCCTAGCGCCCGCGACAGGAAACACCCCAAAGCGCAACGTGGACACATCCAAAATTTTGGAAGAAAACAGAGGTGTTTTTTGCGAAGTGCCTACCTGTAGATTTTGGCCTCTAGCTCAGCCGGCACCTAGGGAAACCTACCAAACCTGTGCATTTCTGAAAACTAGAGACCTAGGGGAATCCAAGGAGGGGTGACTTGCGGGGCTCGGACCAGGTTCTGTTACCCAGAATCCTTTGCAAACCTCAAAATTTGGCTAAAAAAACACATGTTCCTCACATTTCTGTGGCAGAAAGTTCTGGAATCTGAGAGGAGCCACAAATTTCCTTCCACCCAGCGTTCCCCCAAGTCTCCCGATAAAAATGATACCTCACTTGTGTGGGTAGGCCTAGCGCCCGCAACAGGAAACACCCCAAAGCGCAACGTGGACACATAAAAATTTTTGGAAGAAAACAGAGGTGTTTTTTGCGAAGTGCCTACCTGTAGATTTTGGCCTCTAGCTCAGCCGGCACCTAGGGAAACCTACCAAACCTGTGCATTTCTGAAAACTAGAGACCTAGGGGAATCCAAGATGGGGTGACTTGCGGGGCTCGGACCAGGTTCTGTTACCCAGAATCCTTTGCAAACCTCAAAATTGGGCTAAAAAACACATATTCCTCACATTTCTGTGGCAGAAAGTTCTGGAATCTGAGAGGAGCCACAAATTTCCTTCCACCCAGCATTCCCCTAAGTCTCTCGATAAAAATGGTACCTCACTTCTGTGGGTAGGCCTAGCGCCCACGAAAGGAAATGGCCCAAAACACAACGTGAACAGAATATATTTTTTCACAGAAAACAGAGGTGTTTTTTACAAAGTGCCTACCTGTGGAGTTTGGCCTCTAGCTCAGCCGGCCCCGGGAGGGGGGGGGCAGAAATGCCCTAAAATAAATTTGACCCCCCAAGCCCCCCCTGCCCCTGCCCGGGAACAACCCCTGCCTACGGGGTCGCTCCCCCTGCATGACATTGGCGCCAAAAAACAAATCCCAGGTGCCTAGTGGTTTCTGCCCCCTTGGGGGCAGATTGACCTAAAATCGGCCAATCTGCCCCCAGGGGGGGCAGAAATGGCCTAAATACAATTTGCCCCCCAGGGGAGCGACCCTTGCCTGATGGGTCGCTCCCCATCTCGAAAAAAAACAAACAAACAAAAAAAAAAACACAACAAAAAAATTTGCCCTGGTGCCCTGAGGGTTCTGCCCCCCCCCCCCTGGGGGCAGTTCGGCCTAATAATAGACCGAACTGTCCCCAGGGGGGGCAGAAATGGGCTAAAATAAATTTGCCCCCCCCACCCCCGCCCCCGGGAGCGACCCTTGCGTACGGGGTCGCTCCCCCTGCGTGACATTGGCGCCAAAAAACAAATCCCAGGTGTCTAGTGGTTTCTGCCCCCGGGGGGGGCAGAAATGGCCTAAATACAATTTGCCCCCCAAGGGGAGCGACCCTTGCCTGATGGGTCGCTCCCCATCTCGAAAAAAACAAACAAACAAAAAAAGAATAATTGGCCCTGGCGCCTAGAGGTTTCTGGCCCCTCCCCCCCCGGGGGCAGAAATGGCATAAAATAAATTTGCCCCCCCAACCCAACCACCCCCCCCCCGGGAGTGACCCTTGCCTAAGGGGTCGCTCCCCCTGCGTGACATTGGCGCCAAAAAACAAATCCCCGGTGCCTAGTGGTTTCTGCCCCCTTGGGGCAGATTGACCTAAAATCGGCCAATCTGCCCCCAGGGGGGCAGAAATGGCCTAAATACAATTTGCCCCCCAGGGGAGCGACCCTTGCCTGATAGGTCGCTCCCCATCTCTAAAAAAAGAAAGAACAAAAAAAAATAACACAAAAAAAAAATGTGCCCTGGTGCCTAGAGGTTTCTGCCCCCCCTGGGGGCAGAAATGGCCTAAAATAAATTCCACCCCCCAGCCCCCCCCCCCCCGGGAGCGACCCTTGCCTACGGGGTCGCTCCCCCTGCGTGACATTGGCGCCAAAAAACAAATCCCAGGCGCCTAGTGGTTTCTGCCCCCTTGGGGGCAGATTGACCTAAAATCGGCCAATCTGCCCCCAGGGGGGCAGAAATGGCCTAAATACAATTTGCCCCCCAGGGGAGCGACCCTTGCCTGATGGGTCGCTCCCCATCTCGAAAAAAACAAACAAACAAAAAAAAAACACAACAAAAAAATTTGCCCTGGTGCCCTGAGGGTTCTGCCCCCCCCCCCGGGGGCAGTTCGGCCTAATAATAGGCCGAACTGTCCCCAGGGGGGGCAGAAATGGCCTAAATAAAAATTGCCCCCCCCAGCCCCCACCCCCGCCCCCGGGAGCGACCCTTGCCTACGGGGTCGCTCCCCCTGCGTGACATTGGCGCCAAAAAACAAATCCCAGGTGTCTAGTGGTTTCTGCCCCCTTGGGGGCAGATTGACCTAAAATCGGCCAATCTGCCCCCATGGGGGCAGAAATGGCCTAAATACAATTTGCCCCCCAGGAGGGCGACCCTTGCCTAATAGGTCGCTCCCCATCTCGAAAAACACAAACAAACAAAAAAAAAAACATAACAAAAAAATTTGCCCTGGTGCCCTGAGGGTTCTGCCCCCCCCCCCCCCCGGGGGCAGTTCGGCCTAATAATAGGCCGAACTGTCCCCAGGGGGGGCAGAAATGGCCTAAATAAAAATTGCCCCCCCCAGCCCCCACCCCCGCCCCCGGGAGCGACCCTTGCCTACGGGGTCGCTCCCCCTGCGTGACATTGGCGCCAAAAAACAAATCCCAGGTGTCTAGTGGTTTCTGCCCCCTTGGGGGCAGATTGACCTAAAATCGGCCAATCTGCCCCAAGGGGGGCAGAAATGGCCTAAATACAATTTGCCCCCCAGGGGAGCGACCCTTGCCTGATGGGTCGCTCCCCATCTCGAAAAAAAAAAAAAAAAAAAAAAAAAAAACACAACAACAAAATTTGTCCTGGTGCCCTGAGGGTTCTGCCCCCCCCCCCCCCCCTGGGGGCAGTTTGGCTTAATAATAGGCCGAACTGCCCCCAGGGGGGGCAGAAATGGCCTAAAATCAATTTGCCCCCCCAGACCCCACCCCCCACCCCCGCCCCCGGGAGCGACCCTTGCCTACGGGGTCGCTCCCCCTGCGTGACATTGGTGCCAAAAAACAAATCCCCGGTGCCTAGTGGTTTCTGCCCCCTTGGGGGCAGATTGACCTAAAATCGGCCAATCTGCCCCCAGGGGGGCAGAAATGGTCTAAATACAATTTGCCCCCCAGGGGAGCGACCCTTGCCTGATGGGTCGCTCCCCATCTCTAAAAAAATAAACAACAACAACAAAAAAACACAACAAAAAAAATTGCCCTGGCGCCTAGAGGGTTCTGCCCCCCCCGGGGGCAGTTCGGCCTAATAATAGGCTGAACTGCCCCCAGGGGGGGGCAGAAATGGCCTAAAATAAATTGCCCTCCCCCCAGGAAGCGACCCTTGCCTAAGGGGTCACTCCCTTTGCGTGAAATTCACGCAAAGAAAAAACTCCCTGGTGTCTAGTGGTTTCTACCCCCCTTGGGGGCAGATTGGCCTCATCAAAATAGGCCAATCTGCCCCCAAGGGGGGCAGAAATGGCCAAAATATAATTTTCCCCCAAGGGGAGCGACCCTTGCCTAAGGGGTGGCTCCCCACCAAAAAAAAAAAAAATGAAACATTAAAAAAAAAAAAAAAAAAAAATGGTCCCTGGTGCCTAGAGGTTTCTGCCCCCCCTGGGGGCAGATTGACCTAAAATCGGCCAATCTGCCCCCAGGGGGGGGCAGAAAAGGCCTTCTCAAAAAAATGCCCCCCCTGGGAGCGACCCTTGCCTAAGGGGTCGCTCCCTTTTGTCAGTTTCAATAAAAAAAAAAAATCCCTGGTGTCTAGTGGGGTTTCAAAAGCCGGATTGCAAGCAATCCGGCTTTTGAAACCGTCGGAGGGACTTCAAAGGGAAGGAGATACTTTTCCTTCCCTTTGAAGCCCCTCCGGGCCTTCCAAGTGATTGAAAAAGAAATGCTTTTGCATTTCTTTTTCAATCGCGCTGGAAGCAGAGCTTCCAGCGCCACTAGGGAGGCCCCTGTGACAAATCAGCGCGCGCTGGCGCGCTGACGTCACAGGGGGGGGGTGGCGGGGGTCGGGGGTGGAAGGGGAAGGTCTTCCCCTTCCATCCCGACTTGGGGGGGGGGAATGGGGGTGCACGGGGGCGCCCTAGCGCGCCCCCAAGTTCCCCTGTGCCATGGACGAGATGATCTCGTCCAAGGCACAGGGGAACTGTAGCCTTGGACGAGATCATCTCGTCCAAGGCACAGAACCGGTTAAGTTCAAAGGTAGAAATCATCACCAGCTCGACGGCAACCAGCACTCAATCAACGATGACAACTACCTCCTCAGCTTGAAAATGCACGTTTTCCCACCCTAAGGTTTTCCCACCATTGCTGATGGCTTCACTGAGACTTGTTCCAGTGTCTCCCTGTCATTGACTACCTCTTGTCGGCCACAGCCTGCTCCCTGGCCCTTCTGAGGACTCTATCTTCTCCAGGAAATCTTTAAAATGTCTTCTACATCTCGTGATTGGGGCAAACCTGGTAAATGAACTGACCCATGCTCCATAGTTGTGGGACTTTATTTGTGCTGTTGTCCCAGTCTTGCACAACCAGATACCCACAGTTGGCGCTTTATTCTTTTTACTGTTATTTTTCACTGAAAGCTCTAAAAAGTCATAACTCCATTTCTACTGATTAGATTTAATTCCTTTTGTGTCATTTTATTTATTAAAATGTACCTTTATGTTCCTAAATTGATGTAGTATTTTTTGTGTTCTGTTTGCACTTTATTGCTGTTTGTGTGCTGCATAAATACTTTACACTCTACCGCATAGCTAAGCCTGACCACTTTTGTGTTAACTAGGGGGTAAGCACAGATTAATTTAGTGACTTTTTGTGATTCACCCTGACTAGCATTGTGGGTATTGCTTGAGTAGGGCATTTCACCCCAACCAATATTCCGATTTCCTACACATAAGATCATAGACTTATCAAAATTCACACCTGCAATATGTATCAATTTTCAACTTTCTGCTGCTCCACACTGTCCTGAAGTAGTCATGAAAAATCTATTTGAATCATGAATTTGCATGAGTGCTCCTCCTTCACTAAAAATAAATCCTGGGTAATATTTGCAGGAAGTAATGTAGGAGAAATGCTCATGTTTTCATCATCTAAAATACATTATCATACTGGAGAGAACTGCTTCAATATACCTCCATTTTTGCTACACTTTGCATTTTATTTGCATAGTTATCCCAAACTTTTTGGGAGCATGTGCAAATTGCAGTGGACAACGCTTTTGGAAGGATATTTAATAACTGACAAAAATCCAACTTTGTGGGTTTTCCTTATTGTAACAACAATCACTATATGTCGTTCCCTGGATACACTTGTTATCCTGTTCTTTCTTACCCCTTCCGCTTATCCTACAGAAATCTGTGCCGTGGATTATTTATTTACTGTTATGATTAGCCCCTCAGGCGAGTGTAGTTGTCCTCAGGTCCTGCTGAACATGGCTATTTACCTCCTTATGCATCTGTTACCTTACCTGTCGAGATTCCAATTAGTTTGAAAAATAATTAAATCCTACTTACAGCAGTATAAAAAAACTCGACCATAGCATTCAGCCTGAAAGTACCTAAAATGAATTCAGTTTGTAATGTTTGACTGAATAAACCTTCATAATTAGTGCTAGTTTCAAGAGGCTAGGGTATGGTGTTTGGGGAGAAGGTGGCCAGTAAATGATGAAAGGAGTGAGTGTGAGTAATGCTCAAGAGTCATGAGAATGAAGGTGTAGATTCCGAGGGTGGCACAAGCAGAAGAAGAGCAGGTATAGCACATTCTCTTACTGAAAAAGTTTATGCCTTCTTGCTTGGCTTTCCTGCATTTATGTCTCCTTTTCTCACTCGTTGTTCTACATGCTGACTCTGACATTCTTTCTCACTTCCCGTATAACAGAATGCATCAAAGCAATTGGTTGAGAGCAGAGCAAAAAAGTGTTAAGAAGAGTGCCTAGTTCTAGCACCTTCTCCATAACACTGCTAGACGCTACACCTCCAGACAAATCCGGAGCATCCCTGATCACTCACACACGACATCAAAACTCTTCCCGCATAGGATCACGACCAAAACAGTAGTCTGCCAGCAACAACATCTCTCACGGTGTCGTGTGCTACCCTTTAATAATGTATATAGGTGCTCCATGTCATGATTTTGCACATTATAGAAGTACTACCACTATACTACTATGAAATGCAATTATTGTTCACCTTCTTAGACGGATAACTGCCTTTGCCTGGCAAACCCTCAACCAATACAAAACTAATGTTTAGCTAGGGCATTCTACCGGACATTTTACTGTCGATCCAGTGAAAGTGTGCTTAGCCACATTGGGTGGGTAATTTCAATTTATAGCACATCAGATTGACCTTTCGACATTATTTTACCCTCTCTCGTTGCAATATACGTCAACATTTTAAAAACAGCAAATGCGCTTTTATGGCAAAATACACTGGGATACTTATCGACATATCCACCACTAACCTCCTGGCACCATGGTTTCGACTAGTCCCGGAAACATGATGGTCACGAAAGAAAAGTAAGCCTTTATTTCTTCACCAATTGCAAAACTCTTGGTTAAATCTGCTTTTGTTTGTTTGAGAAAATGTATTTGATATACTGTGTCTCAAACCACCAAACCTATTTCAAAAATTTCAATGAAAACTGCTGCGTTCAGACTCTGCACTGCCTATATATGATAAGCATTTTAGTATAATGGGATTACAGACTCCAACTTAGCTGAGACAGGTCTTTGCTCTATGTGCTGTGAATATTGTAGCTGTGCAACATCAGACCACGAAAAAAATGCATTGTACAGTGGATTGAATTTTTCCCGTTATTCCATGCTTAGTTTTATGATTATGTGCAAGGATGTCGAAATCCAGGCTCTGCAATTTTTGATCTCAGACCCTGGATGAAGAGTCAACAAAAGCTGGATAATTTAAAGGCCATGAAATTAATTTCAAAACTGCATCTCTGTGCTGGATGGAGCGTGTTGTTCTAGAGAAGTGAGACAATACGCACTTCTCTTATTCCCTGTGGGGGATGCATAAAGTACCTTGAAAAACAGCAGGCTTCTTTTTGTATCTGCTCGTTTGCCAAAATTAGATTGTGAAGTTCAGCACATCTCCACCTCCAATCAATCATTTTCAATAACAACCCAGCTGGAAATATCTGCAAAGTAATACACAAAAAGAAATAACAAGGACTGAGCTTTTAGGAAGTTATACAAATTTGTGTAAATTAATGTTGTCATCCCCACATCAAATATGTTCCAACAGGAAACAATTAAGACACGGTTGCAAACCTTGCAAAACAAGGTTGCAAAAGCAGCTCACACACATGAAAAATTCGCCGTATTCAATTATAAGTTCTTTAGCCCTTTTGGTATTATGACATCTTTCAACTAAAGAACTTTCACGTACACAGGTTAAGAAGGACTTCCTTACGGTCCTCTCTGCTGTAGATCGTCACGTCGGGGCTTCTTCGGTGTTTCCTCGGAGTTTTCGTGACGTTTCCTTGGAGTGTATTCAAATGTTTTGCTGCAAAATTATGGAATTTAAAATGCGACGACGAAGGAAAACAATGGATTATGGGCTTATGTTTTTTAATACACCCCCTTTCATGAAGTCGCCAAGGGTAAGGAACTTATATCCTGTCGGAATTTTTAGGCGCATTCCCTCTACTCTTCACTTTTCTGTCCCATCTTAGCCACAAGTTACAGTTAAGGTGTGATTTCTTCCAAGTAAGTTACAAAATACAAAATTTCTTGTGCACCTTTTAGGTGCTTTTCCGAAATTCCAGTCGGTGGTTTCTTGAAGCATTGAACTGTGCATTGTTCAGCTGCTTAAGTCAGAGCGGTATCGGTTCACTCCACTGGTAGCATCCCCATCACCACCGCATCCAAGTGCTCCTGATTTATCTGGTGCAGGATGCAAATGAGATCATATGCCTCTAGCCACTTGTTGTCATTAGCATCAAGTGAAAAAGGAAGTCACAATTTGTTTGGAGGGCTGTGCATGACAATTACTCACAATTGTATTGCTAATCCTGCCTCAAGGATTTCTAATTAAGGAGTCACTTTGTGACTGTAAAGTGAGCGGCTTCATTTTTACAGTGAGAACCAGAGCCATGTTCTTATCCTCCTGACCCAGCCAAAGCTGGAACTCCTTCTCGATGTTTGGTACTCCTTCACGTTACGTCCGACTCACCAGTTGTTAGGTACAATGCGGACATGCTGCTGTTTGCTCTGGAGGTGGCGAGGGAAGAATGATAGCTCATCCAGATTGGTCTTTCCCTCGTCCTATCGTTAAGACCTCATCTAAGCTAGAGTAGCCCCCTTCTTGATTCTAATTGGTGTCTTTATTTCTAGCTTCTCCATTGTTTTGACCATGCAAGAGTCGTCATGCAATATGTATCTACTTCAGGGTTGTGTATGTAAAGCCTGACAGAGCAGTCAAGATATGTTCTATCTCACTAGACAAGGACTATTGTCAAAATCAAAATTCAGAATTTATATATACCTTTGAGAGACATGAAACCCGAGGAGCACATGAGGAGCATGGCATTTATTGCGAACTGGGTGAAAAACATCCTTCTTCAAGAGGAAGAATAAGAGTTCATATTAGATTCAAATTAACCAGGGTTATTGGCAATCAACCTCCCTCCAACTGCAGCAGTGGAAATAGATGAAAATATAATGCAAAAAACTATTTCAGTGGACTGTCAGGGACCATTGTTCTGTGACATATAGCTGTTACAAACCAGTTGAGTAAAACTATTTAGAATTTGTGTTTTACATTGTTTATTATCGATATGCCCTGTCAAAATTAATGGTAAGCTGAGGAGAGAGCCCTCATAGCCTTTCATAGGTAAAGAAATGCACTATAATGGTGATGACAATGTATAAGGTGTGATGCAAGTCTTGTGCATTGCTCTGGAGCAGATGTGGGACAACTTTCAGTTCCATGGACTATTAAAAGCTGAACTGTTAAGACAAGCACAAGAGCACATGTGAGTTGTGGATATATTATGCTTATGTAATTAAGATTCTAGCAGCACAGGCAGCTAGAGCTGAAGTGGAGGTCAAACACAGTGGCAGTTGTCTATTATGATACATTTCACAGGCAAGTGCCTAAATATATGCACAGTAAAGGCATTGGGAACCTAAACTGCAGTACGTCCCTGAAGCATGAATCATTATTGGTCAATCAATCAATCAATCAGTGATATCTAAAGTGCGGCTGCTCAGTTCAAGAGCCAGGTCTTGAGGTCCTTCCTGGACTGCTTCAGTGAAGGGTCTGCCTGAGTTTGAGAGGTAGCGTATTCCATGTCCGGGCTGCGAGGTAGGACAAGGATCTTCCTCCTGCTGAGCTTTTCCGGATCTTGGGAATGGCTGCGAGGGCGAGCTGAGAAGAACAGAGTTGTCTGTTGAGTAACTAGAAGGTGAGGCAGTGGTTGAGATATGCCAGTCCTATGTTGTGTAGTTCCTTGTAGGTGTGGATCAAGAGTTTGTATGTGATGCACTTATTGACTGGGAGCCAGTGTAGGTCTCTGAGGTGGGAGGCGATGTGGCTGTGTCAGGGGATGTCGAGGATGAGTCTGGGTGCTGCATTCTGGATTCTTTGTAGTCTTGATTGTAGTTTCTTGGTGATGCCGGCATAGAGTGCCTTGCTGTAGTCCAGATTGCTAGTGATGTGTGCGTGGGTGACAGTCTTCGTCATGTTGGAGTTGATCCACTTGAAGATCTTTCGGAGGAGAGGAGTCAGAGTATGTGGAAACATGACAACGAGACAGCTTTGACTTGGAGGGTCATGGATAGAGCGGAGTCAAGGATGATGCTCAGATTGTGTGTGTGCGTGTGCGGTCCATGGGATCGGGGGCATATCCCAGTGCAGTCGGCCACCAGGAGTCTTTCCAGGCAGAAGGGGTGGAGCTGATTACGAGGATCTCCGCCCTTGTCCGAATTGAGCTTGAGGCCGCTGGCTTCCATCCAGGTGGCGACTACTCTCATCCCATTGTGGAAATTTCTCTTGGCCTTTACAGGGTCGGCGGACAGGGAGAGGACAGGTTGGGTATCGTCAGCATAGGAGATTATGTTCAGCCTGTGTTGTTTGATGATCTTGGCTAGCGGGGCCATGTAGATGCTGAAAAGCATTGGACAGAGTGATGATCCTTGACGCACTCTGCAGCATGTATCTTTGGGTTCTGACATGAACTGCGTTAGTTTTCACCCGGTGAAGGACCTGATTAATTCCAGTGCTTCATCTCGGATGCCAGCGTCGTGGAGTCTGGTGTAGAGGGTGGATTGGGAGACGGTGTTGAATGTGGCAGAGAGGTCAAGGAGGAAGAGTGCGGCCGTGCGTCTGTGGTCTGCGCTTGCAGTCTGATGGGAAGGTGGCGGTCTCGAAGGATCGTTGATAGTTCGGCAGAGCTCAGGTGCTGTGGTGGCACTGGCGAGGTTCAAGATGTGATGAAGGCACAGATCAGATCGGACGGGGCTCCTGAGTGGATGGAGTTCATGAGTCTTTGGGTGTCCTGTTTGGTGATGGGGTCCATGAGTTCAGGATCTGTTTGGTGCTGGTGTCCGTGGTGGTATTTGTGGGCGTGAGGGTGGGTTTTGGTTCTTGAAGTCTTCATAAATGTCCTGGATTTTTCAGTGGAAAAAGGTGGCAAGGTCGTCGCAGAGGTCTTGGGAGGGAGGTATGGATGAGGTGTCTGTCCCGGGGTTTGTGAACTCTTTGACAATGGTGAATAGCTCTTTGCTGTTGTGAGCACTGGTGCTGAGGCGTACTTGAATGGCAGCTTTTTTTGGTGGCTCCGATGTTCTGGTGGTGCATGGCGACTGCGTCCTGGTAGGTTATGTGGTCTTCAGTTGATTGCTGTTCCTCCATTTCCATTCCAGTCATCTGCAGGAGCATTTTGACTATTGTAGGTCTGTCGGAAACCATTAGGGTGTTTTGCTATGTTAGTTTCCTGCTGGTTTCCTGAGGGAGGCTACGTTGTTGGCGCATTTCAATAACTAGCGGTGTAGATTGCGTCAGTCTGGTGGGGGGGGGAGTGACTGAGAGCGTTGGTGAGTTGTGCTTCTGTAGCTTTGCCCCAGCATCTGCTGGGGCCTGGGGGCATAATGGTGTTGTGTTCTTCGTGAAGGTAATGTGGACACACTTGTATTCGGTCCAATGGTGTTCGGAGGTGTGAGAGATGGTGATTTTGTTCCCTGCTTAGAAGATGGGTTCAAGGATGTGTCTGGCTCTGTGGGTGAGGACGTTGACAAGTTGTTTGAGGCCGAGTGTTGCAAAGTTGTCCAAGAGGTTTGTGGTGTTGGGGTCATCGTGGATATTAATGTGGAAGTTGAGGTCTCCATAGGATGTAGTCGGAGGAGGTGAGGACTTGGGGGGCAATAAGGTCAGTGATGTCTTTGCAGAAGTGAGGTTGGCTTCTGGGTGGCCTGGAGATTAGTGTACCAAGGAGGGAGGAGTTGGTCTGAATCTGGAAGTGTATGTATTCATGGACTGGCTTAGACTGTTATTCGTGGGTGGTTGTCAGGTGGAGGGTTTTCTTGTACACTATGACAATGCCTCCTCCAGGCCAGTTGGCTCTGTCCTTGTGGATGATTTTGTAGTTGTCCAGGATGGCTGTGGCAATGTCTGGGGCCGAGGTGGAGTGATCCACATCTCCGTGAGGAAGGTGATGTCTGAGGTGGTTGAGTTAGGGAAGTCCCAAACTTCTACTGCGTGCTTGATGAGAGAGCGTGTATTGAAGGGTATGCACTTGAGGTGGTCATCCGTGCTTAGTACAGGACTGTGTGGTGGTTCTTGAAGGGTGTGGGAGCATGCGTGGCACAAAAAAGTTCCATGAGTGCTCCTTGGGTCGACTAGGTGGAAGGCTGAGGATCTTCCTGGGTTGAGGGTGCGTAGTGTGTTGGAGTTGAACCAGTGCATGGAGCAAGGACCAGGGTCCATTGTGCTAGGCAAGGTCCTGGCGCAGAGGGGCACAAATGGTCTTGCCTTTGGCACACCAGCGGTGCACCCGCTGCTATCAGCTTCCACTAAGAAGGGGAGGGAGGTGGGGGTCTGGTCATGTGGGAGGCAGGAGGATGGGAAAGGCGCTTAGCAGGGAGAGGGTGGGTCTTTAGGGGTAACAGCGGCACAGGGAAACATGTGGAGAGTGAAGGAAGAGAGAAAGAGACGAGAAGGAAAGAAAAGCAAAATTGAATAAAAAGACAGAAAAATAAACAGAAGTAAAAGCCGAAGTATAAGCATGAATAAAGAGAGACAGAAGATTCTTACATGCAGATGGCCACTAGGCTACCATGGATGACGCACAGGTAGGAGCCTCCAGATGGAGATGGGCCTCAAACTGAGAGCCAGGAAGGCTCTCAGTTTGCTCGAGGCAGCGGCAGCAGCAAACAGGTGGAGCTGAGCAGAGGAGAGCAACAGACGCTGACCAGGAGTCTGACTCCACATGTGTAGGGGCAACTTAGTGCCTTAAATTCCGGCATTTACAGGCTCCCAAGCACTAGCCCACAAAGCAGAGTACCTTCACAAAGCAGAGTACTGTGCATCATAAGTGAAGCAAATGACTGAGGCCCTCATTATGACATTGGCGGTAAATCCCACTTACGGCATGCTGACTGCCACCAACATACCGCTGCCGCGGCAGATATCCGTTCACCATATTATGACACACACACACCAATCCATCACAGCCACAGACACAACTCCGCCACACCAAAGTGATAAACTGTCAGTATCTAAACCCACACCGTTACGCCAACAGAACTATGCCCATCACATTATGACCTACAAATCACCACAGCGGACATTCAATGGTGGTAAACCACACAAACAAAACAGCACCACATTGGACAATTCAAACTACACACACCTGACATACATACACACACCACACCCACACACCCACACCACTATAAAACACACCCACCCACATTACCCACAACCCTTTACCATTAAAACTACTGCCAACAGAGAGAGAGAGACAGCAAGACCACTCACACAACCTGAGCCACATACCACCATCAACTATACACCACCCACACACCTCACAACACACACCCCAACACATCACCCAACACACCCTCAGCCACACTACTCACACAACACTCATGGCACCACAACAACACCCCAGATTCTCTGAGGAGGAGCTGAGGGTCATGGTGGAGTAAATCATCCGGGTAGAGCCACAGCTATTTGGAGCACAGGTGCAGCAGATATCCTTTGCTAGAAAGATGGAACTATGGCAGAGGATCATGGACAGGGTCAACGCCGTGGGACAGCACCCCAGAACAAGGGATGACATCAGGAAGAGGTGGAATGACCTATGGGGGAAAGTACGTTCCATTGCAGCAAGACACCAACTCGCTGTTCAGAAGACTGGCGGTGGACCCCCACCTCCTCCCCCACAACTAACAACATGGGAGGAACAAGTCTTGGCAGTCATGCATCCTGAGGGCCTGGCAGGAGTTGGAGGAGGACTGGACTCTGGTAAGTCAACTCTATACTACTATCACCCCCTCCCTGCATGCCATCACATACCATCACATACCTCCACCCTCACTCCCATCACTCCACCACTACCCACACACAACACCATCACAACCCACTCATCCCAATGCCAAGTCCTGCATGATATACCAATGCATGGACACCACTCACAGACCTGCATGGACAACTATAACTAAAGCAGGCACACTAGAGAGAACTAATTATCCCACCACACACCAACGTACCCAAGTGAAAGCTGCCAGGGCAAAAACAACCCTAGAGGGCAACCCACCCATGCACAGTATGTCACACACAGAAACAATAACACTACATTTACATCCGCACAGGTATCCCAGCCAATGTCACCGGAGAAGAGGAGCCAGCAACATCCAGTCCCCCCACAGAAGAGGCCCACAGTGATGACAGCGACTCTGCTCGCCTGGATCTGGATGTCCAACCTGGCCCATCAGGGACCTCCGGACAGTCAGTTACCCAGCCAGAGTCACACACCACCACAGAGCCTCCCCCTCAGGAAACACCACCACAACACCCATCCAGCTGACCCATACCTCTGTCCCCAGGACACGTCAATCATCCGTGTGTCCACCACTACAGGGACCCCAGGGTATACCAAAAACCCAAAACAATCAGAGACCTGGGGTCAGTGGCAGTGGGCACACTGTTCAGGGGACAGAGGCACAGGACAACAGGGAAGCTGGGAGGACTGCTGTGCGTCAGAGGGAGGACAGGCCCAGGGAACCGACTCTCCCGGAGGCACTCACTGAGATCCTGGGAACATACCAACATTCCCAGGATACGCTGGGCCACATCCTGGACAACATGCAGGAGAACAGGCGGGACAGTATAAGGGGATCAGGGAGGACTTGAAGGCCATAAACACCACCCTGGTCACCATTGCAGGTGTGCTGGCAGACATGGCCAATTTAATGAGGGAGGCAGTGTCACCCCAGCGGGCCCCTGCCACTAGCCAGACTACTGAACAGACCTCCACCTCTGCTGCCACTAGTGGAGAGGAGGCCTCACCACAGGTCCAAGAGGCCCCAGCACCTATCCACCTGCAGAAGGAGAACCACCCCGCAAACGTTCCCTGAGATCCAGGCGGAAGCCAGAGACTATTGCCAAGACCCCCACCAGGAAATTAGACTCTCCTGATTGTCACCCTTGTGTCTCACTCTGTCACACTGTCCACCTCGCACTGCCATCACTCTTCTTTCTATGCCCCCTTTGATAATGCATCTGTGCTAAAAATAGACTGGAACTATACCCTGGACTTTCCTCCATCATCACCCCAGCCCATTGTACTTACCCCTTTTCTTCATAGCACTGCAATAAACACACTTTGACCCTCCCCAAGTCACATCATTCTCTGCCATCTGGCACCCTCTTTTGTAATGCACCCCAACACCCCTTTTTTACACTGCTCCCCAAAATTTGACCCCTCATAACTGTGTAATTTGGGGGGGCATCAGTCACATAATATTGAGGGTCAATCGCCCCAATTATGTTGGGGAAATGTACCATTGCATAGAAGTCAGCCTTCACCATGGGCAAATCCTCCACCTGGGGGAAAACAATGTAGCTGCACATTCATCTAATCAGGGCAGACAACACTCTGGTCAGCATTATTGAGAACATTGGCGGTGACATTCCTGCTGCCAAACCCACTGTCACTTGGAAAGAACTGGTTACCAAGTAATGGAGCACAGATAGCACTTGCAAAAGAGCGGGGATCCCAGTGGGGTGACGGATAGCAGATATCAGGTCAGGCTCCAAATGGGCACACAGCTCTGTGATTGTGGCCCTGCCAAGTCAGTAGGTGAGGATAATGTAACTGTCCTCCATTGTTGGCAAGTCCCCCAGGGGTCTGAACACGGGGGGATGTCTCCATCTCCTATTCATCCGAAGCAGTTGCAATACATGGGACAAAAGGGTGAGGAGCCGGTCATAAAATGTACATTATTGCCACTACAGTTCAATGCATGATGTGAATTATAAATGTGTTAGTGGCATATGTCCTGTATGTACAATTGTGATCTGTGATGTAGTTATGTTCCATGCACTGCCCCCCCTCCCCTGAAATGGCGTTGGGGGAATGGGCAGAGGAAGGTGGAGGGACAGATGGAAGTGAGGTAATTCCGCTGATGTTTTGCGCCGTTGCATGAGGTGGTCGGGATCCGCTGCGCAACGCCTCATTGGATGAAATTGGGCAAAGGACCCCTGCCTTCACCTCAGCAGAATTGGAGAGACTACTGGATGGGGTCCTACCCCAGTACGGACTGCTGTATGGGCCTCCAGACCAACAGGTGAGTACACTGTGAGCACGATGCATGGGGCATGAAGTGCTGTGTGTGAAGACCTTATGTGGGTGGGGTTGGTGGATGGGCCCTGGGCAGCATGCAGCATATATGTTGGGCCAGGTCTGTGTGAAAGAGGATGGGAAGGGCAATGGTGGGCCATGAGTTTAACATGCCGGACGGGCTCACTAATACCTTTCCCTGTGTATATTTTCTCTGCAGGTCAGCGCCCATCAAAAAAAGGGTATATGCCGTGCCATCGCCATAGACGTACGGATCCTGGGGGTCTATGGCAGGGGGAGCACCCACTGTTGGAAACACTGGGAGGACCTGAGACACTGGGCATGGAAGATGGCGGGTGCCCTGCTGGGGATGGCCTCCCAATGAGAAAGGGGTGCCCATCGAATCCTGACCCCCCTAATGGCCCGCATTCTGGCAGTGGCCTATCTGGAGCTGGATGGGCACTTGAGTGTGGGTCCCAGGTATTCTGCAGTTTGCGTTATGTGTCCCTCCCCATGCCCTGGTGACTAGCATTGTTTATGATAGTGCATTGCATAGTGTGTAGGGCTGTTCCCTGTGTGTGAGGGTGGTATGTACACTAACGGTGGTGTTGGTGTAGCCATTGACCATGTGTATCCTTTGTCTCTTCCCCCCCTTTTTGTTTTGTAACCCTGTCCTTAAGTGCATTAGCATCATCTGGCGGAGGAGCAGAGGCACCAGTGATGGAGGGAGCTGCATCCCAAAGGAGCCAGGAGGCAGAGTCCACCGACGCTGAGGGCACCAGTGGGACGGAGGGCGAGGGGAGCACCACTGTGGAGGCTGGAGGGGACAGTTCGGACATAGATACCTCCTCCGGTGGAAGCTCCCTGGTGGTGGCAGACACCTCTGTGCCCACCCCACCTACAGGTATAGCCACTACCCTGTACCAGCAATGCCCTCCCAGCAGCCCCTCATCGAGTTGCCCATGCCCGCTCACCCAGGAGGGTGGGCATCTCCTTCGCCCTAGACACCTCAGGCCCTGCCCCAGTGAGCCCTGCTGCCCTGAGTGAGGAGGCTATTGACCTCCAGTGATCCATTTCTGTTGGGCAGTCAAACATTGTGAATGCCATCCAGGGGCTGGCAGCCCAAATACAACAGACCAATGCATTTCTGGAGGGCATTCACACTGGCTTGGTGGCCCAACAGAGATCAATCCAGGCTCTGGCCTCCTCTCTGATGGCAGACATTGTCCCTGTTTCCACCCTCCCCCATCCACCATTCTCTGCCCCATCCCATTCCCCTCAACCCCAACCTGTCCCAAGCACACAGGCAGATGAGCATGCACACAGGACAACACACAAGAGTGGACATGGCAAACAAAAGCACCACACATCATCCCACAGGCACTCACACAAACACCATCCAGATGCAGACATACCAACATCCACTGCCTCCACTGTGGCCCTCTCCTCCTCCACCTTCCTCCCAGTTGCATCTACACTCACACATGCATGCACTACATCCTCATCCACTTCCTCCATCACCAGCACACCTATCAGAACACACACCTCACTGGCTGTCGCCACCCCAACATCCATGCACACGTCCCCTGTGTCCTCTCCCAGTGTGTCTGTCACTCGCCTCCCAAAGTACACAAATGCAAGCACTCAGACACCCAACAGCCATCCACCTCACAACAGCATCCAGCCAATGCACCTGCTCCCAAACACAGCCGACAGACACCTCCTACAACCACTTCCTCTTGCTCCACTCCCAAACATTCTCCCTCTTCCCACCCCAATGTCCCTAAGAAGCTTTTCCTCTTCACCATTGACTTCTTCCCTACCCCTTCCCCCGTCCTTCACGTCTGGCCAGGGTGTGTAAAACCCAGGCAAGCACCTCAGCCACCCAGTCTACAGGCCCAGTAGTGTCCACAGCAACTCGTGGTGGTAAAGGATCCAGACCACCAGCCAGTCACATGGAAAGGGTACCTGCCCCAAGTGCTGCCAGGAAGGGCAAGGAGCCTTCCCCAGCTGCTGCCAGGAAGGGCAAGGTGCCACCCCCAGCTGCTGCCAGGAAGGGGAAGGAGGAATCTCCAGCTGCTGCCAGGAAGGTCAAGGTATCACCCTCAGCTGCTGCCAGGAAGGTGAAGGAGGAATCCCCAGCTGCTGCCAGGAAGGGCAAGGGGCCTGCACCAGCAGGCAGAAAGGACAAGGGGCCTGGTGCTTGGACTGAGTCAGAGCCCTCACCACAAACCATGGTGTTGCAGCCATCCGAGGCTGCAGGGGATAGGCAGGAGCCTCCCCCCACCACCGCCACCAGCAACATCAGCACCACCAACCAGCACCACCAGCAGCAGTGGGCAGCTGTCCGAGACTGGAGGGGATGGGCAGGAGCCTCCCTCCACCACCGCCACCAGCAGCAGCACCACCACCAGCAGCAGTGGACAGCCATCTGAGGGTGCAGGGGATGGGCAGGAGTCTCCCCCCACCACCAGCAGCACCACCACTGAGCAGCCATCACCGCCTGCGGACAGTCTTTAGCCCTGCATCCATGGGCTGTTGTGCGGCCTTCCCCCTGCAAATCATGTGGGTTAGACACCCACCTGAGAGACTGTGACCTTGCACTCCCCAAGATCTGCATCACAGGGCACGATGCCCCCTCCAGAACCAGTGGGTATGGCACCCACTTACCCCATCCTCTCCAGGATAAAGATCACAGGGCACGATGCCCCCTCCAGAACCAGTGGGTATGGCATCCACTTACCCCATCCTCTCCAGGATGAAGATCACAGGGCACGATGCCCCCTCCAGAACCAGTGTTGAAGACACGCCAGAACAAGTGGGTATGGCACCCACTCACCCCATCCTCTCTAGGACGAAGATCATAGGGCACGATGTCCCCTGCAGAACCAGTGTTGAAGACACCCACTCACCCCACCCTCTCCAGGATGAAGATCACAGGGCACAATGCCCCCTCCAGAACCTGTGGGTATGGCACCCACTCACCCCATCCTTTCCAGGATGAAGATCACAGGGCACAATGTCCCCTCCAGAACCAGTGTTGAAGACACCCACTCACCCCATCCTCTCCAGGATGAAGATCACAGGGCACGATGCCCCGTCCAGAGCCAGTGGGCAAGTCACCCACTTGAGAGACTGTGGCCTTGTATTCCCCAGGACCAAGCACAGGGCATGTTGCCCCCTCCAGGACCAGTGGATTTGTTTCATCTTCTGGCTGAGGTGCTCCCCCGTCCCCCGTCCCCCTGAGGTGCCTGCGTATTTTCGAACTTATGCCCCTGCAGTGTTCTCTCCATGTTGTTGCAGGAGTCAAGTGGGGCCTTGGACTTTGTAAAGTGGCCCAGTGGGCCACGCAGATTGAGGACTGGGCAGTGTCCCTTGTTTGTACATATGTACATACTTTTAGATTGAATTTTCATATTTCGACAATATTTATATTATTACACTCCCTTTCATCTATTGGTGTTGTTCTTGCAACATTTCTGAGGGGTATGGGGTAAATATGTTATGTTATAGCATCTGCTTGTGTGTATGGTGTTGGGGGGGGGGTGTGTTGTGCGTGTGTGTGTCACTCTCTTTTTCCTCCGCCCCTCCCCTGTGTGCTAGGCCGCAGTACTCACTGTGGTCGTCTTCGCTGTCGTTGGTGTTCGTGGTGAAGCAGGACATAGAAAAGCATTAGGATGATCTGCAGTTCGGGCTCCATGGCGGTGTGGTTCTTCCTTGAGTCTCCAATGGTGAGTCGTTTCCCTTCTGTGCAGTGTTTCCAGCAGGCTTTTGATGTTGTTGGTACCGCCCCAGAAAAGGTGGTGGATTGCCCTGTCATAATACAGTGGGTGTAATATTGTCTTCCGCCTGTCTGTTGGCAGCTACCGCTGTGTTGGCTGTTGATTCCGCCCTGGCGGTTGGTGTGGTAAAGTGACTGTCTGTCTGAGCTCTTTCCGCCATGGTCACAATTTGGCGGTATTTACTGCCAGCCTGTTGGCGGTACTACCGCCGCTTTATCACCGACCACCAGGGTTGTAATGAGGGCCTCAGTGTTTCTGGGTCAACCATCTCAAGTAGTCAATCTAATCAAAGTGAGGTTTTAGGCTTCCCACACTTTCTGCATTTGGCTAGCATGAAGGCAGCAGAAGTTCTGAGAGCATCTGATATAAGTTCCTATAGAGTGGTATGAGAGCGGACTTGCCCATCTAGGTAAAGCTTTTCCGGCACACGTGTTGCAGGAATGGGGAAGCAAACTTGCATAGATTAACAGTGTGTTTAAATTGCAAATAATGGGGCAATCTATGTTGGGAGGTTAAGGAAAACAAAACTCATTATGATGAAGAAGACATGAGATAGCTGTGATTTCTCAAAAGAAGTGGTATGGCATGAGTGGATTATCTTTAATGTAAGGTGCCTCTGTGTGCTGACCTCTGAAGAAGGTCAGAGATGAGAATATGTTTTTGTAGACACGTGGAAGTAGCAGTGGTGGATACACATACAAACTTTGTTCTACCATTCCTCTAATTTGATGTGTTGATGGTGAAATACTAAGATTAATATACATTTACCTGCATATGCTTATCTTGAATATATAGTGGTAGTCAGTACTGTTTAATGCACTTGTTTAAGTTCATGCATGTTGACATATTTGATTTACTGCACACATTTGCCTTGCTAGATCAATGCTGCCTTTTTAGAAAAATGCATACCAATGCATACAAATGCATAAACAATTCTGAGATGTAAGTGTTGGGAATGTGGTATCCAACATGCTATTTGCTAAAGTGGTTTGTGTGTGTTTGTTATATTATTACTACTTTATTATTACCTTTGCATTACAGTGCTCAATGGTCTATTTCCTAAAGAGCCTTGACACTGTAGTAGCATGTGTTATGATCTAAAGAGTTCTACTAGAAAAACATTTAAGAACAGGATTTGTGGTTAATGTGACACAGCAAGGTGTGTATGAAATAGGAAAATGGTCAGAATCATAAACATGCAGGTAAAGGCATCTTTGTCAGGGAGTGGTGAGTGGTGGTGTTTGCATCATGAAGAGTTCTAGCATAATGTCAAGAATGAACAGCATGATTGTCTGTTATTAGTGTTCTATTTACATCTTCTTCTGCACTGGGCCTGGGCACAATTTTAATTATGCAGGAGTAATCGGAATTCTTTCAGTGATAACAAATTACTCGTCTGATGTGAAATTTGCAAAATTATGTGATTACACCAGCTGTAGTAATTAGGAGTAATTTGGGGCAAAAAAAACATATTAAGGGACTCAGTTACAAGCCCCTTGCGCTGATGTTGCGTCATTTTTGTTATGCTATGGCTGCGCAAATTAGTACCCCACCCAGCACCGTATGTTGCAATACCACTAGTGGGGTGGTGGGGTGGGAGGCTGAACTCATAAGGCGCTGCAAAGGGTTTGCGGGCACCATGCTTGAGTACATTTTGGAGGATGTGGATGCCCATGGTGCACCACATTTCCCAATTTTGCACCTCACCACCGACGTAGAGGCCGGAGTAAACCCATAAGGACGTGTGGTCAGGAGGGTGAGCATCCACCTTGAAAAGGCAGTGGGCTCTCTTCCATAATTTAGCCATAGTGTGGAGCACCAGGTTCTTAGGGCCTGGGGCAGAGGTACCCTTCCTATAAAGGGGGTATAGCCCCTGTCGGCATTCCAGAATGGTTCGATCAACCATTGCCCACAGCAATGGGTCCGACATCCTGGGAAGCATGCAGGCAAACTGTGCCAAATGAAGGGCCAGGGAATGATGCTCAACCCTGGGGAGACTCCGGCCTCCACATGAGAAATAGGCCATGATTTTGCTGCTGGCAAACCGGGAGCAGGGTGGCCCCAAATGAAAGACCGTATGCCCTTATCCAGTGACCATAGCAGTTAGAGGAGTATCACCAAGGGGAGCATGCCAAGGACGTAGGTGTATCGTGGTAGAGTCACCATCCTGAATGCCTCCAACCTGCCCCATAGCGAGAGGCCAAGGTTGGCCCACTTTTCAAAGTCCAGGCTCTTGCGTGCCACCAAGGAGTCGAGGTTGTCCCCCACTATGCAGTCAAGGTCATGAAGGTGAGCATACACCTCGAAAAGGCAGTGGATTCTCTGCCATGATTTAGCCATTCTGTGGCGCATCAGGTTCTTGGGGACCAGGGCTGAGGTATTGTTCCTGTAGAGAGGGTATAGCCCCTGTGGTGTGTCAAGAATGGTTAGATCAACCGTTCTCCACAGCAATGGGTCCGGCATACTGGGAAGAATGTAGGCAAATGGTGCCAAATGGAGGGCCAGTGGGTAATGCTCAACCCTGGGGAGACCCAGGCCTCCACATGAGCAATAGGCCATGAGTTTGGCTCGGCCCACCCAGGGGGGGTGGGGTGGCTCCACATAAAAGGCCGTATGCTCTTCTCCACTGATCTTTGCAGTGAGAGGAGCATCAGGAAAGGGAGCATGCCAAGGACGCTGGTGTTTCGTGGTAGAGTTACAATCCTGACTGCCTCCACCCTGCCCCATAACGAGAGGCCAAGGTGGGCCAACTTTTCAAAGTTCAGGTTCATGCGTGCCACCAAGGGGTCGAATTTGTCCCCACTATGCAATCCAGGTTATATAGGAGAGCATCCACCTTGAAACAGCAGTGGGCTCTCTGGCATGATTTAGCCATACTGTGGAAAATCAGGTTGTTGGGGACCAGGGCTGAGGTATTGTTTCTGTAGAGGGGGTATAGTCCCTGTGGGCAGTCCAGAATGGTTTGATCTACCGTAGCCCACAGCAGTGGGTCTGTAATTGTGGGAAGCATGTAGCCAAACTGCGCCAAATGGAGGGCCTGGGAGTAATGCTCAGCCCTGGTGAGACCCAGGCCTCTACGTGAGCAATTAGCCATGAATTTGCCGCTGGCCAACCAGGGCAGGGCGGGTTGGCCATAAATACAAGACTGTATGCCCTTATCCACTGAGCATAGCAGTTAGAGGAGCATCAGCAAAGGAAGCATGCCAAGGACATAGATGTATAGTGGTAAAGTACCCACACTGACTGCTTCCACCATGCCCCATAACGAGAGGCCAAGGTGGGCCCACTTTTCAAAGTCCGGGTTCATGCATGCCACCAAGGGGTCGAGTTGTCCCCCACTATGCAGTCCAGTCCTCGGTTGATGTAGATCCCCAAATACTTTAGGTGCAAGGACTTGAAGGGGTAGTCAGATACTGCAGCTCTGGTGGTCACCCGAGATGTTGGCAGTGCCTCGCTGTTGTCCCAGTTGATCCGGTACTCCGAGAGTATCACAAAGTCAGAGATTATGTCCAAATGGGCCCGAGGGAGCGGGGTTGGACCAATAGTGTAATCAGGATGTCAACAGCTTAGAGATAAATAGTTAACATCCTCCCAGGAACTGGAATGCCGGTCAACCTAAGTGATTGACAGAGAGAGGCCACCAGGGGTTCCATGGCGAGGAGAAACAGGAGGGGTGACAGTGGGCAACCTTGCTGAATCCCCAAGTGAACTGGGAATGGGTCAGAGAGAAACACCCACAGATAACCTGGGTGGTGGGGAGTCATAGAACCAGCATACCTTAGCAATGAAACCTCACCCAGGTCGAATCTCTGGTATGTCACAAATAGGTATCCCCACTTGATCCTGTCAAACATCTTCTTAGTGTCCAGGGAGAGGGTTGCCGACCGTGGTGATCTCTAGGAGGATGCGGTCCATCATAGGGTCCAGGTGTGCTCAAGATGAGGCCATCACAGGGGGGTGCTGCCGCAGCGTGCGGTGTGAGATGGCCTTTGTGAAAAGCAGCTGTTGGGCCGACTTGCTGGAGGGCATCACTTAGCTCTTGGGCAAGGAGGGAGAAGTCTGGCAACCTTGGGGGAGCTGGTACTGGTCTTAGCTGGCAGATATGCGGTCCCCTTATGCTGCCAGCAGGGGTGCAAGAAATAGTTGTGGAGTATGAAGTCCCAAGCTCTTGGGGGGAACACCACCACTCATGGCAGCTGACACCCACTGGGCGTTGTCACTAGCCTGGGCTTCAAGAAGCCCGCACTATGTAGTACATCTCAGCCCTGTCCTCATCAGAAAGGATGGCAATGTGCTCGAGGCTTCAGGGTGGTCCTCGGAGCAGTCATCTGTAGCATTAGGGGGCACAATTGTAGGTAGGGCTGTGAGGGGTTATAGGTGAGTGGAAGGCCAGTGGTGTTCTGAAGGGCCAAGAGGGCCTGGAAGGGACCCTGGGCAACCCAGAGGAGGGCACAGTCTTATGGGGCCACAGTACATGGAGGGAGGGGGCTCAAATGAGCAAGGGGAGAGATAACGCATTTCACCCAGTCATTCAATAGCCCTCCCCAGGCTTTCCGGACAGATCCAGGCCAGTCTCCAGGGGTTACATAGCACCATCAGCAACTCCCCCTAGGGCATTAACAAAGGACAAAGACCCCACTCTCACTGAGGACCAGGGTGACAGAGAGGGCGTCAGGGAGAATGAGGTAAAAGAGTGGTCCTAGATGCTTTTCCACATCCTTTGCAAAGTGGTCCCTCAGTCAGATGTCCCTGTGGAATTATAGATCCTGGGAATGTAGAAGGGTGGTGCAGGGAATAGACGCTTGGTGAAGAAGAATTACTCTTCCCTCTAACTCTGCATAGCTTGTAGGGCCAGGCAGGAAGACTGTGGTTGGGCCCCAGCCAAGACGTTGTACAGGGCATTGGGGGAGGTGCTGCAATGGTCACTGTGGTGGACCCAGGATCCCTCATCTTTGTTGCTGTACTGCTGAAGCCTCTATCATATTGTGGGTTGTTGCAGAGGTCAGGCCAGCTGTCTTGTGGCCTCCGGCAGCCCTGGTCTGTGGTTGGTGTGCTGGGTGTCAGCAGGTAAGGGGCTGGTGTTGTAATAATGAAGACCACACTGGGGCTGCATGGCCTGTGCTGCCAGTGTTGTAGCTGTTTGGGTGTCTCTGTGGGCCTTTTAGAGGAGGAGAGCGCTTATGTAGCCAGGTGGTGGATCCCCGTATGTGGAAAGTGGGGGCCAGGGATACCTCTATCAAGAGCAGCAGGCAAGGCGATGGGGTTATGGTTGTGTGGTGATCTCACACCCACTCCAATGCTGCAGCATCTCCCCTGACACCGCAGCAGGCCCACCAGTGGGAGAGAGTGTAGCAATTGGTGGTTCACGTGCGTATCTGAGGGGCCGGGGATGCCTCCATCAGGAGTGGCAGATGGAGGGTGTGTGGATGAGCGGTGTGGGCCGTTATAGAACCATGCAGCTCATTCTGGTGCAGCCATGCCTTCTCCGGCACCATAGCAGGCCCTCTATAGGGGTCCTATGCAGCTGATCAGCAGTTTGTGGGACCATGGGTCACAGGATATGGGGCTGGAGGTTTACAAGGCAGCAGAGCTGGATTAATTATGGCCCCTATGGCTCTGAAAGCTTTCCTGCTATCCCGAGGGTACCCAGCATATTGAGCTCTTCTAACATGCGGCCATCTTTGACCGTGGCCAGACTACGCCCCCCTAGGACTGTACTTTAATGAAAATGGAAGCCCTATTTACAAAGGAACAGCCACAAGTAAAACTTTGTACATCTAATGTAAATGCGCATTTAAATATTTTTTGCACAGCTGCTTAGTATTGAGGCATGAACATTAGTAAAGAAAAGCCACAAAGCCCATTTTGCAGTGTGCTGCTAACATTGTTTACATGTATTCATTCTGAGTACCTGTATACATTTTATTTAGTGGTCATTCACAGCATGAGGTGGGGGCAGGTGTCACATAGGTGAGGGATTTATCTACCTTGGGAAGAGTTTCAGAAGAGCTTCAAAGAGGTTTGTGAAAGGCTAAGATATGCGTAATTTGTTGAACAGAGAAAGAAAAGACTCCCTGCTTTTGGAAATGGCCTTTTACTTTTTGTGGAAATTGTTTTTGTTGTCCGTAGAACTTTGTGCACTTCACCACTGCTAACCAGTGCTAAAGTGCATATGCTCTCTCATCAAAATATGGTAGAATTAGCATATACCTATTCGACATATTTAATTTACCTATAAGTCCCTAGTGAAGTGCATTACAAGTGTCCAGGGTCTGTAAATTAAATGCTACTAGTAGGCCCACAACACTGATTGTGCCTCCTACTTAACTAGTCCTTTATACTTAAACATGTCTCAGGCCTGCCACTGCAGTGGCTATGTGTGCAGTTCTGAGCTGTCCTCTTGACCTGGCAAAATAAACGCAAAACTCAAGATTTCCTGTTTAATACATATAAGTCAGCCCTAAGACCCTAAACAGCCCCAAAGGCAGGATGCAGAGTATTTAAAAAGTTGGGCATGCACCTTTACATTTCACATGTCCTGGTAGTCAAAAACTCTTAACTTTGTTTTTCACTACTGCAAGGCCTATCTCTCTCATAAGTTAATATCAGAATTACCTTATTACATTACAAGTGTGATTCACAATCTGGAAGAGATAGGTTTTTGAGTTTGGTGTCATTGGATTCACAATTTAAAATCAAAACTTGTGGTGAATTTGGATTTTAAATTGTAATTCTGAAAAGGACACTTTTAGAAAGTTGCAATGTTCTTTCTTTAGTGATTTGGTGCCTGCTGCCCGTCTCTGAATACATGTCTGAGGAGGGAGACAGCTGGGAGCTTAGGTGTGACCTGATGGGCCATTTGTGTCCTGATGGGCCATCCTAGGCAGGATGGGAGAGAGGAGCTGGATACAGCCTCACACCTATAAGGCTGTGTCTTTTCCTCACACAAATGGCTGATGCCCCCTGTAGTTAGTCTGGAGCCAGGGAAAGACATCTGTACACTTTAAAGGCATCTCTTTGAAGTCTCCCTGCTTCAAAGGCACCACTGGCATATGTATTGGGCTCCTAACACCTCCGACTCAGTGCTTTTCTGGACCTGTGGATACCCTGCCAGGAAGAAAGACTGTTGTGCTGCTACAAGCACTGCCACTCTGCTGGACTGCTGCTCTGGAAGAACTGATGCCTAGCTTTGCTGAGCTGTTGGCTGCTTCCCTTCTTGCCTTTGGCAAGAAGAACTGAACCGACACCTCTATCTTGCACAGAGGACCCCGGAGTGACCCCAAGGAATATTTTTGCCGGCCTCCTGATTTGAGCCTCAGGGAACATAACAGGCTCCCAACAGCTCTTGGACTTGTTTTCCACAAGCTCCTGACCCCATGAGACGTAATTCAGGTCTTGGGCTCTTGGAAGAGGTTTTTTGAGCTCTTTATGTCAAGCTTTTGGGTTCTTTCAGAACACAAAATTGCCTGTTTACTCTGGAACCTTGTTGCTCATCCATAAACCAAACGGAAGCAGTTGCAAGTTCATTTCTTTGCACAGCAAGTATCACAGCTTGTGACCACAAAGCTCCAGCCCACCCTGCCTACGATGCTCAGCCAGCTCTTCATGCTGCGCTGACCATTGACCAAGTGATGCTTTCCCTGCTCCCGGCAAACTTCTTCCCTGCTAACAGGTCTCTTGGAACAATTCTTAAGAAGGTAAACATTTGTCAGGAATAATCTGGGACTGTATCTGATCTGCACTCCATTGTTGCCGGCTTGAACTTTTGACTTTGATCCGTTCCAGTGTGACTAGATAGTTGCAGTTGGTGCTTTATGCTCTTAGCTGCTAGATTGCAGTTTATTCTTTAAACATTCATAACTCAAGTTCTACTTATTTGATTTTTGATGTTTTAGTCTTGTTATATTTGTTAACTTATGTTCTATTTTCCAATCCAGGCCTGGTAACTTCTTGTGTGTTTTTTTACTGTTTAACTGTTTGAAGTGTTGCACAAATACTTTACACATTGCATCAAGCAGTCTGACTGCTCTGCGCCAAGTTACTAGAGGATGAGCACAGTTTACTTTAGGGTGTGTTTATGACTTACCCTGACTAGGATTGTGGTTCCTGCTTGGACAGGGTGCATACCTCTACCAAAGAGAAACCCAATTTCTAACACCTGCTATAAGCTGAAGTATTTCTATTTGCCTGGTAAGTGACAGAGAAGAGATTTTCCTTTAACTTTTTCATGAATCTCAGTGCCAGGACAGTTTGTTCTAAGGACTTAGGAAGAAGGTATCTTGCTAACTACTTGGATGAAGGGGTCCAGATCCTGTACCACGGATCCTTCTTACCTGATTGCTTCTTTCCTGAAGAAAGAGACACACAGGTCCTGAAGACAGAGGAAACACAAAGACACATGCCTCACAGCAGTAGACTTAAAGGACTTTTCATTGCATTCTTTTCCATTAATCAACTAGGCAGTTCTTCAGGGAAGCAGGTAAGAAGGGCAGATTTAAACTGCCTCAGTGGGTATTTGTCCCACTTATGTTCCCAAATAATACTTTAATGTTCTGGGATGATATATTATCTTGGAATGTTATTGATTTTACACATATTGGAATATGTGGATAGTTACAGTTGAGATGGAGAAGAAGCTGGAGCTCTCCTATGGTCTCCTATGGTAGCTCTGTATGATGCAGATTGAATTAACTCTTACCTTGACTATGTCTTGATGATGTGATAATCACTTTCTGTTAACGACCCACATTAATTTAAAGTGATGCCTTTGGATTCAAGGAGGTGATGATGTGACGCTTGGTGGCACTTCAACTATTACTAAGGGTGTGACAACTTGAGGATTTGCATTACCCCAACACTGTAATTTCAGACTGTGTGTCATGCTGTACATTCAAGCTGTGGTTGATGGTGTTTGGCAAAGCTGTGTAAATGTGTGGTGAGGGTCACAATAGCCTCAGACTTGTGCACATTGAGGTTTACAGAATAAGTATTACCAGCTGGTGTAGGTTTGACTGGCTGACATGTATTGAACACAGAGTTAGGGCTGTATTTGCCTCATACACATCAGCTCTGCAAACCTATTTGACACGTCACTATCATGTTTTGCGCCATTTCTGAACAGTGACACAGAACTCGGGGACGATGCAGAGAAATCCTGAATGTGCAGGATGAAGTCACAGGAGCTGTGTCGATCCAGTGGGCGATGCAGGAAAATGTCTGTCACATGGCAGGCACTGCGTCAATTCTACTCGCAAGAAGCCGGGCTGCGTTGTTCTGGCTTGGTTATGCGTCGATCCAGTGGGCCGTGCGTAGAAGTTCGGGTCGCAATTCTGGCATTGCGTCGATCTCCACTCATGGAGCCGTGCTGTGTCATTCTGATTCGGCATGCAGTGATTTTCTCACCGGGATTCAGGCTGTGCGTCGTTTCTGGTAGGCTGTGCATCAACATTTTGCCACACAAGGAGTTCTATGCAGAGATGAAGACTTTTTGGCCCTGAGACTTCTGAAAACAGGATGCAAGCTCAATTTAAGCCCTTGCAGAGCACTTCTCAGCAGAGCCAGAGGGCTCCAAGGCAGCAGGGCAACAGCAAGGCAGCAGTCCTTTTCAGTAAAGCAGTCAGGTGAGTCCTTTGGGCAGCCTTCTCTTGGCAGATTGCACGTTCTGATTCAGAGTTTCTTAACCAGTGGTATCATGTCCAGAAGTGTCTGAGTTGGTTGGGTCAGAGGCCCTGTTTAAATACCCAAATGTGCCTTTGAAGTGGGGGAGACTTCAAAGAGTGGATTAGAAGTGCACAAGTTCCATCCTGTCTGCCAGGGTCCCAGTAGGGGGTTTGGCAGTCCATTCTGTGAGGGCAGGCCACTGTCCTTTGACATGTAAGTGTCAGGCCCTTCACCCCCCCAGTCCAGAAAGACATATTCAGTATGCAGATGTGTGCAGGTGTGACTGAGCATCCTGTGTTTGGGGTTGTCTGGGTGAAATGTACAAGGTAGCTGCCAACTAACCCAGACAGACGTGGATTGTAAGGCAGAGAAGGATTTAATTGCATAGAAATGCTCACTTTCTAAAATAATAATATTAAATCCAACTTCCCCAGTCAGCAGGATTTTCTATTACCATTCTGGCCATACTAACTGTGACCTTGTTACCCCTTTCAGATCGGAATCTACCACTCAAACAGTATATAAGGGTAGCCCTAATGTTATCCTATGACAGGAGCAGGCCTCACAACAGTGTAAAACAAATTTAGTAGTTTTACACTATCAGGACATATAAACTATACAGGTACATGTTGCCTTTTACCTACACAGCACCCTGCCCTATGCGTTACCTTAGGAGTGACTTATATGTAGAAAAAGGGGAGTTTAAGGCTTGGAAAGTACTTTTAAATGGCAAGTCGAATTGGCAGTGTAACTGCACATGCTGGCCTTGCAATGACAGGCTTGAGACATGGTTAAGGGACTACTTATGTGGGTGGCACAATCAGTGCTGCAGATCCACTGGTAGCATTTAATCTACAGGCCCTGGGCACATGTAGTGCACTTTACTAGGGATGTATAAGTAAATTAAATAAGCCTATTGGGTATTAGCCAATGTTACCATGTTTTAATGGGAGAGAGCATATGCACTTTAGCACTGATTAGCAGTGGTAAAGTGCGCAGAGTCTTAAAACCAGCAAAAACAGTGTCAAAAAGTAGAGAGAAGCAGGCAAAAAGTTGAGGGTGACCACCCTAAGGCTGTCAGGCCTAATACTTACTAAAATTGACCTATATCTAATTGTCACGTTTACTCATAAGCACCTAGTAAATTGGTACTCCCTGTAACCAGGGCCACTACATTTATTGCTGCTAGTGGGCCTGCAGCAAATATTGTGCCACCCACTTAAATCACCCTTTAGATATGTCTCTTGTCTGCCACTATGTGTGAAGTTTTAGACTGCCATTTTGACACACGTCTTGCCAGACCCAAACATTCCTTTTTTTAATACATATAAGTCATCTGTGGGAGTGGCCCTAAATAGCCCATAGAGCAGGAAGCAGTGTATTTAAAGAGTTGGACATGTACTTTTAAGGTTTGCATGTCCTGATAGTAATAAACTCTTACATTCTTTTTCACTATTGCAAGGTGTACCTCTCCCAAAGGATAACATTAGGTTAACTTATTATATTTAATAAGTGAAAACCTTCAATTGGGAGCGGGTAGAAATGTCCTGTGTGGTGTCTGATAAATTGTAATTAAAACCCACTTTAATGGTAAAGTCAGATTTTAAGCTGCATTTTTAAAAATGTCACTTTTGGAAAGTTGGTGTTTTCTTGCCGTAACTATCTGGAGCCTGCAGACTGTTCCTGGGTCACATGACTGGGTGTAGTTGGCAGTGCCTAAAATGGCCATCAACTGGTAAGGTAGGGGGAACTGGAGCTGGGCGCATCCCCACTTGCATAGGAAGTGTCCTGCCTTCACACAAAGGACTTGTCCCCACTACAATGTTCATGCCACCAGCTTAGAGCCAGGGCAGAGGAGGCAAAGATTTACAAGGACTTCAAAGGTAATTCTGTCAAACCTTCTCCTACTTCAAAGTGGACAGTAGATATAAATATTGAACTATCAGACCTAACTCTTCAGCACACCTCCGTATCTGTGGAAAACTCAGCAGGACTGCTGTGCTACTCTGCAAGAAGGACTGCTACTCTGTTGCCTGCTGCCTGTTGCCTGAGTAGACTGGCCTCCTGATCAGAGCCTCAGGGACAAAAAAGGCCCCAACTTCCTTGGCCCCAGCACCTGTACTCTGTCTGCTGTCAGAGCTACCCTCAAGTAGTGCCACAGTTCCTTGGAAGTGGGCCTGTCGGTTCTCTACCAGACTAGATGTGGTCCTGTACAGCAGAAGCAAAGCAGCATGACGCATCTCCTCACAGCTGCATTCGAACCACGGCTGTTCAATGCATCCTTGATGCCAGACTTTGCATCACAGATGACAGTCTGCTCGGAACCACTGTGTGCATAGCATCTTCGATGCAGGCCTTTGCAACAAAAGCCTCTTATGGATGGCATCCTTAAAAATTATGCAGGACTCCACATTGCAGCCCTGCAGCTCTACGGAACCACTGGTGTGCAATGCATCTGTAATAATGAACTTTCCCCTTTACAAGTCCCTCATCATAGGTGTTAGACTTGGCATCCTTGGCGTGGTCTTCCTAACTTCTTTCCTCTGCTTCCCAGGATGTTGGTGTGTGCTGGACTCTGTTTTTGCTGCTTTTAATACTCTGGGCATTTTATCACTGCTAACCAGTGCTGTAGTTAGGGGCTATCCTGCAGTTGCTGATCCTGCCTGTGAAAGGGGACAAAGACTGGACTTTGTTGTGCATTCCTGCTTGAGAAGAATCTCCAAGGGCTTGAACTGAGCTTGTCTCTTGTTTTTAAGTCTCAGGGCCATCAAAGACTCTCTCGTGACACTCCTGCCCTGCCAAGTGGTGCCCTATCTAGTCCCTGGTCCCTTGAAAGGTGAAGTTGGTAGACAAGAGCTGAAAATCCATGCACAGAGGGCCATGAAGGGAACGTTTTGACGCATCATCTGCAGTGCGGCTGATAAATGATGCGCCGCTGGCTTTGCGGCTAAAATCAATGCTCCACCTGCATCGCGGCTGAGAGATCGATGCATTGCAGCTGGAGAAACAATGTGCAACACCCACTTGTGGCTGCTGATAATGACGCAAACCCCACGCAGCGCGGCTTTCTAACACTGTGCGAAAGGATTTTCCACACATCGTCCCTGGGCATCAAAGTCAACCCGACTCTGCATGGTTCCAAGGTGCCTTGTCCGGAAACTGACACATCCCTCTCTTGCGAGGCAGAAAAATTATGCATTGCCGACTGGAGAAGAAACAATGATTGGCCTCCCTTGCGAGGAAGGAATTGATGCATTGCTGCCTTTTCTGATGCACGCTCGCCAGCTAACCAGGTACTTTGTGCAAAATCATCGTTTCCATTGTTTTCTATGGAGTAAGACTCTTATTCTTTTGAAAATTCATATTTTAACTTGTATTGTGGATATTTGTAGAGTTTTGGCTTGTTTGATTTAGATAATTATTGCCTATTTTTCTAAACTGATGTGGTGTCCATTTTGTAGTGTTTTCACTGCATTACTTTGTGTGTTGGTACAAATCCTTTACACATTGCTCCTGAATTAAGCTTGCCTGCTCGTGCCAAGCTACCAAGGGGATGAGCGGGAGTTAACTGAGTGTGAGTCTCCTTTACCCTGACTAGAGTGAGGGTCCTTGCTTGGACAGGGGGTAACCTGACTGCCAACCAAAGACCCCATTTCTAACAAAAGGCATCCTTAACAATGATGCACGACTACGCATTTCAGCCCTGCAGCTCCTCATAACAACTGTTGTGTGACACATTCTCAATGTGGGATCTCGCAACACTCCACAAACCAGGATTTAAGATACATTTTCAGTGGGCCTAACTTGGTCCCCTTATCTGGCCCACACATCAACTTGATCGGCCTGAACTTGTGACTTGACTCTGTCTGGTGGGACCAGATAACCACAGTTGGTGCTTTGTGCTTCTAAACCTTTAAAAATGAATGTCTACGGTTCTACTGATTGGATGTTTGTTGTTTCAGTTTCAAATGATTAAGTAGATTTTGCACTATTTTTCAAAAATTGATGTGGAATTTTTCTTGTGTTGTGTTTTAATTTTATTACTGTTTGAAGTGCTGCATAAATACTTCACATATTGCCTCTAAGTTAAGCTTGACAGCCTTTGTGCCCAGGTTAATTTGGGATTTGCTTGTGTTTCACCCAGACAGAGATTATGGTTGTGGCTTGAGTAGGGTTTCATTCCCCCAACCAGTGTTCTATGGGTTTATAATTCCAATAACTGATGTGTGCACTGCATTTATAAATAGCAAGCACAGAAATAGCTGAATTTGTATCACCATCATTTAAAAATCACACTGTGGTCATTCAGGTACCTTCTGTGACAAAAGAAGAAATAATATTATAAAATAAAACACATTCAGTTTTATTCTTCTCTAGGTGATTTAGCTCATAAAGACTCATTATGCCCTTTGCCACCGTGCAGTTTCTTCAACCACCTCCTTAAATTTTAGAATGTCTAGGTGATACACACGTTAAGTGGAAAAATTGGTATGATGCCTTTCAGATGTACCTGGTGCAATTGGAGTATCCAAATTTACAGTTGAGAGGAAAACATTTTACTGTTCCACTCTCCGGGTTTTAGAGGGTGTTCGGTCTATGAGCACTTGCCAGAAATTGCTGCTGTTGAAAGAGAGTAACTGGATGAATATATGAAAGCATAAATTAATCAAAAACTAGGGTTTGATGTACGACCCAGAAAGTGAGAGGGAGAGAGCTAGATTTTTTTAAAGCTTTGATGTCTGATATATGTAGAATGAGATATTTGTGTACAATTTAAAATACAAAATGTATTTATTTAAAAATAAATATATCATTTCTTTTTAATGGAAATGAGTCCAGCTCGACACAAACCCCTAATGCTCAGTGTGAAGGTCTGCGACATTCACTCTGTGATATATTTTTTCTTATTTTTTTTTTTAGCTCTTTAAGGGCTATCTGGGACTGAGAGGGAGCCCCCAGGGGCTCCCCTGCAGTCCCTACATATATATATATATATATATATATTTTTAAATAAAAATCCCTTTATGAGCTATTTGCACCTCGGGGGGAATCCTTAAGGCTTCCCTTGCAGTGCCATTGCTTCAGCAAGCACAGAACTGCTTTGACAGCAGCTTCATGTTTGCAGACGCATTTCATCCCTATCCCCTGCACGCATAGATGAAAGCTTCAGATTTTGAGGGTGTGGCCTGCTTTACAGGTCCCACTGTAAAAAATCTGAAGTGTTTGCTGTGGCTTGGTTGCAGCTGCAGACTGGAGGGGCACCAGCAACTTCCAAATAAGTTCAATCATCCAATCAAGGTTACTCCTTTTCTTTTCTTCCATAAAAAAAAGGAAAACAGCCAACGCTTTAATATTATATTGTAATAAGCAATTTGAATTGATTGTATGCCTTCGCAATGTCGCTTCATATCACACAAGATGGCTCCACCTCAGGTCAAATTCAATTATATGTTGCCAGAATAAGCCATCAGCATAATCACTTCAAGTCAAATCCATTTAAGTCATGCAGTGATAAGCCATTGTTGTAGATTTGCTAATAACACACTAAAATGCCATGGTAAAAAAAAAAAAAAAAAAAAAGCAGGGTAACATATGTTTGCTTCCACCTGGTGGGAACATTTTAAAATATTTTTTAATCTCCCACCATGCAGGAGCAAACATTCTGCCTAATGAGGCCTAATAAAGCTCAGGGGGGCCATGTGAACCCCTCTTTAAAATACATAGGTCCCTTGGGGATGGGCTCCCTAGGGCCCAACGAAGCTCAGAGGGGCCCCAGCCCCTCTCCCTTTTAAAATAAAATGGCCTGAGGGATGGAGTCCCCAGAGCCTATTATGGCCTCCCCTTTAAAAAAATTGCCCAAGGGGATGGGGCCCCAAGGCCTAATAAGAATCAGGCAGAGAGGCATCTGGTCCCCTCGCCCTTTTTACATTTTTTTTTCCAGGGCATGGGGTCCCTGGGGCCTCGTAAGGCTTGGGTTACTGGGCAGAATGCTCCCCTCCCCTTAGATTCAGCCCGAGCCTCCTGAGATGAGGAATGTCCATGGGGTTCCCAAGTCTTTTAAGACTCAGGGAGGGGGCAGCACAACCCCTCTTCACTTTCACAAAAAGAAAATGGCCCTGGGGGTTGGGGTCCTCCCCGAGGGGGTCACTTGCCCCCCCCCACCCGTTAAAACAAAAAAAAGGTCCACAGGGTCTCAATAAAATATAACTTTACATTAAAAATTTAAAAATACCTGAAAATGCACTGAAAAACTTCAAGGTTAAAAAGAATATTGGAGTTAGGTAGAGTAAAAAGATCATTTTTTCTTTAAAAAAAATAACCTTGAAATCAACTGAAAAAAGCAATGGTTAAAATAACATTATAGTTAGGTGACTATGTCAGTGACAATGTTAACATTTTGAACTAAAAAAATTCAACAGTTAAAGTTAGCAAAGCCACTACTTGTGCCCCCGCCATGCACTGCGAATAACCTCATATATTACATCCATCATGACATGTTCTATAACATCATTTATGACATCACTGTATACATCTCAACTGACATCATTGATTATATCACTGAAGACATCATCCAGCCTACTGCTCATCAAATTACTCTATAAACCTGTACAGCAATTGGTAATGGAAGTAAGTACTAAATGGTGCAGAATTATGAAAAGCACAATTTACCCTCCAGACACATAAGCTGCCTTAGGTGCACTCGGCTCCCCTATGAACAGCTTTCGCCCTGCACTGAACACTTTGTGGATAGCTGACCTCATATGGGCAATCACTCACACATGAGTGAGCAAGCCCCTGCAACACACTGTCTTCCCCTTATGAACAATTTATCAATGAGAACCCACTCCCTCCAGACACACAGGCTCCATTAAATGGCCAAGTCCCTAGTACACGCAGCTTTTGTTCTTTTCTGAACCTTTCATGGATAACCAACCTCTTGTAGGCAATGAACCATACATGAGAAGGAATGTTCCTACTGCAAGCCATCAGCATCCTATGCAGAGTCCGACTATGGCGATCCTACTTCCTCTAGACAAAAAGATCCCTGGGGTAGTTGAGTGCTGTGCTTTGCTCAGCCTTCACCCCATACTAAGCACTTTCCAGGTAGGCACCATCGAAGTACACATGGGTCAGCAAGTATCTGGTGCTTAAAGTTAGCACTCCTATGCACAACTTCTGCTGAGCCCAAAACCTCCAGACATGTGTAAGACCCCTGAGGAAAGTAAACATCTACTATGTAAAGTCTTCGATTGTAGCAACACCTTTGCAGATAGTCATCCTGTTGTGAACAAGCAACGAGATACATTGTTGGCAAGTCTGCGCTGTGCACAGTGTTTTCCTTTTGCACAACTTGTCAAGGAGTGCTCACATCCTTCAAACAGCCAAGACAAATTAAAAGGCAACCATGTTAGAAAGTTTAACACCCGTTAGAAATGAACACAGTTAAATTAATATGAAAAATCGGACCTGGATTGTCTAAATTCTCATAAAATGTTAGCATTTCTGCTATCTTTCATGGCGATTATTGTATGTCACATGTATATGTTATGACACAGAATTCTCTCACTCACACGTGATCTATCTCCACCCAACACGTTGTAGTTAGTTTTTCCTACAGAAGTTTGCTAGATAACAATTTTATATTAGGGGCTCTTTACCAGAAAATGGCTATTTTTGGTGAACACATGACAATACAATACACCTTTATGCAATAGGCGTTCCATGCATTTTAGTTTTGGAAAACTTACATGGCCAATGTGAGTCTTGCTTGACATGTTGCTTATTAATTACTATATTTTAGAAATGTGAAGGTTGAATATTTCTAAAAGTAGTAATCAATTGTGATGCTCAGCCTGTTTAGCCACATTTACGCTCAACAGACTGGTGGTTGCATTTGATACAGCTTAGAGACAATGTATGTTCAGATGATAGCGTCTTGCCCATGCCTCCCTATTTGTAACAAATGTTGAAGGCAGAACAATAGTATTGGTTAGGTTTAACAGTGTAAGACCTCTTTCTATGGGTTCTTTGAAACATAGTTGTCTCCACTCAATCCCCACCAGGGCTACGTTTCTACAGTAATTAGTTGGCAACTCTTGATATTGAGGAAATGGACAAATTTATGAATCTATACATTTAAGGAACAAATTCTTATTGTTCATGATAGACATAAAAGGTTTGGATGATATACTTTTGTGGCTGAATTTTTATCTGGATCACTCATGAACCTAAGGATGTTTATCAATATATCTGGTATTCTTTCAATCAGAAGGAACATAGGACTGTGGTTAGGTATGAGATTATATAATTAATTAGTGTTTATGAACAGATAGACATGGGAGTTTGTTCAGCATTGTACAGCTTCAGGGACAATGAATGTGAGTTCAGCTCCGTAGTTTGAAAGTATTACACAATATGCATATGTTATACAAACATGAACATGGTGTGTCATTTCTCTGTAGTGATTCATCCAAAAACAATGACTTGTGGCATGATGTTGATATAGAAGATTATGGAATCGTAGGGTGGTCATACGGGGTGTGACATATTTTTCACAAACAAAACTGTCAAAAATCACATGAGTATGATGATGTTAATTATAATGTGACAACTGTTTTGGGCACAAATTCATTATAGAATAGTTATATCACACACAAACTCACCAAAATTATTTGAATAATCACTTCAAATAACTGAATGTTTTTTTCCTATATAAATCGACATAGATACAACTAAAAATGCAATATTTTAAGCTATACCTTGTAATACTTTTTTTCTGCTGTAACTGAAACATAATTTTTATTTTGTGGTGTGCAGTTGGGGATCTATAGGAAAAAAAAAAAGTTGACCTTTAATATTGAATAATTTGGGCCTGACTTATAGTTGGATGAAACAACAGATCACCTTTTTTCTGGCCAGATACTTTAGGAACATCCCACTGCAGCTTCCTGACTAAGCAATGCTACCTACATTTGGGAACTGGTGCACTCAATGAATACTGCAAGTAGCTGTGTATAAAAGGTGGCTTTATTGGCTTAGGTGCACAATAGCAAAAACACAACCTGACCTTTGCCTTACAAAAATGAAAACCTCACTAGACATGAAATTATCCTATCTCCTCCACCCCTTCCCCTAAATTACCCTCCCTCTGCCAATCATTTGCAATGCACATTTCCCAGAGTTGCTCTAAAGTCATTGCAACCATAACAGCACTTTGATATTGTAAATCTGTAAACCGCTGAACGCATAACATTTGCAACCAACCTTGAAAGCATGTACTGTCCGTGTTTGGTCCTATGTACCCCAGTCTCTCCAGCCTGCCCTGCCCCAAACCCAACCATGAACTGAGCAAAATGAGGATATCCTGACCTCCACACACCACCCAGGATAAGTCGCTAACTGACTTTCCTGCTCCCCCACCCCTTTGCTAAATGTCAGATATAATAGAACTTCAATGTTGCTGTTTGTGTCTCCCAGCAAATGTCTGTAGCAAATAGAGGCCCATGCCCATACAGTACTAATGCACTCCCTCGTCCCTGTAAAATTCCTTATCTTCAAATCTAATGTCCCCTTGCTCTATTATCCCACTCCATTTTCCCCCGCAAAATATGTGCCTTTTTTTATTCAGCTTTCGTCTCGCCTTTTCAAAAGCCTTTTCAATAGCCGCTAGGTGAATCGCCCCACGCCAGGCTCTCATGGGCATGAATGCTGTCCATATAATGTGGCAGCCATTCACTTGTTTTATATCCTCCAGTCCTTTCAACACCACTAAATCATTTTCTCCTAAATGTAGTAGTAAAACATCAGGGCATGTTTCCCTCCTCAATAACCTGTTCAGTCAAGGAATCAATACCCTCCATAACATACCACTTTTCCCATGCCAGCGCAAGTGGTAAAACTGTCTGTTCTAACTTAGCTGTAGTCCAAAATGTGTCTCCTGTGCCTGCTTCTCCGCCCTCTTAATAAAAGAATGTCCCACAATCCAAATCTCCAAGGCCACTGTACCCGGGCCTGCCACCGAACCTGTAAAACAAACAGAAAACAATCTCTTGGTGGGGTGACCAGTTCAACACTCATTGCCTGTTCCCCTCACATATCTGCAAAAACACTCTGATGCCCATCTATCCGTCTGCATGATTCTGTCCCTTTCCCATCCCAGCTGGCCTGCCTCATTGGCCATGTCTATACAAAAAGAGTATGTACCAAATTGTGACCCATCTTTTCCCATTTTATTCAGAGCTTTACACCGCACCACCAAAAACTGGTATGCTGTAACTCTGCTTCCGTGGCTATGTACAAAGACCCCTAAATCTACCTGATACTGGGCAGCTTAAAACTGCTGGCCCAACTGAACTGGGCATATTGTGGTCTCCGGGTAGGGTTGCAAACATACTGTTACTCCCTTGCATCGTTGATCTGTTTTTCATCTGTGTAAACTCAACTGTATACCGTGCCTTGTTAATTGAATGTCCTGCCAGCTCATACCAGCGAGAGCCTTATTTCTCAGCAACTCAGAAACCCTAAATTCCCCAAAAACCATTTAGGACATGAGTGCACTGAAAAGTATTGTTTCCACTGCATTTATGCATACCTCCGGGAGGACCCCAATGAGTTAGCCCAAAAGGACCAGCAATATAGGTTCCCTTTTCTGCTCTGTCGCCCCCTGACTCTCTAGCCAAACCTTCCAGGATTATTATACCCATTTCCCCAGCTGAGGGTGGGTTACCCCACAGCAGTTTCCCCATAAAGGAAATACCCCAAAATATTGACCCTCGATTGTCCTTTTCCAATCAGCATCAGTATGTATTGAACAACGTTCTCTGCCTTTGCCCATGCCTGCCACCTGCAACATGCCCTGTAGTCAAGAAATTCCAACCATGCCTGTGCATATGCAGACCTGGTAGACACAGCTATTGAATTAAAAATCTGTTGTAACATCTGCCGTCTCCTATCTTCCAAGGCTCTTTTGGCATATGTGTCTTTATTGGATATGCTTCCGTGGCCAGTCCATTGTGAACAAGACAAATGTCCACAGTGTCATTGTCCACACCTGGCACATGTAAAGCGCGAAATGCAATGCCATGCCTGAGAGAATCCAAAACAAAACCCCTTAATAACTTAAAAACTTGAGGATACCTTGCGGATTGTCTGTTGATAACCCGTACCACTGCCATATTGTCAAACAAAAAGATGACTCATTTGTGTGCCAATCTTGACCCCCACAGAATCAATACTACTACCACCACAGGTTCCAAAAAGGCTATGCTGCAGCTGCCATTTGCCAATTCTCTGGGCCATTTCTCTGCACAAAACTTCCCTTGCCAATAAATGCCAAAGCGGCAGCCCCTGGCTGCGGCTGAGGAAATCTGTGCCTCCCACTGTAGGTCCTGCCATGTGCACAAAGGAATGCCATTAAAGGATTCCACAAAGAAGCACACAATCCTCAAATCATCCTTCACCCCCACCAAAAAGTGAACATGGTGGTGAGGTAAGTATTTTCTATGTAAGGCGGGCCCTAATCTTCTATAGAACCTCTTCCCACCTGAACCACTCTGCAAGCAAAGTTAAGATGGCCGAGCAATATCTGTACCTCCTTCACCATTACCTTCTGCTTCCTCAACATGGTATCAATTAGTAAGCGCATCACTGCTTTCTTGTCCTCAGGCAGCCATGCTGACATTGTTGCTGAGTCCTTTCCAATGCCTAGAAATGTCAATTGCTGAGCAGGGCTCACAATTTTTCTGGCTCCATGGGCACCCCCACATCCACCATTATTGCTTGAAAGCTCTCTAACATTTCATGGCATTCCCGGGATTCTGGCTTGCCAATAATAAAGGGGTTGTCCAGGTAATGTGTGATGCAAGCGTGACCAGTTACATAAGTGAATAGCCACTGCAAAAATATGCTGAAACACTCGAATAACGCACAAGAAATGCAACAGCCCTTTAGAAGGGGCTTATCCACATACCAACATCCTTTGAAATGTATCCTGAGTAGCTGGGAGTCAGTAGGGTGTACCAACACTAAAGGGAAGGCTGACTCCATGTTGTTCTTTGCCATAATTGCCCCCTGTTAGACATTTCATCCTTGGCGTGGTCTCCCTTAACTTTTTGCCTCTATTCCCCAGGTTGTTGATGTGCGCTGGACTCTGCATTTTCTGTTTTTGTTACTCTGGGCACTTTACCACTGCTAACCAGTGCTAAAGTGCAAGTGCTCCTTTACAAAATGTGCATGTAATTGGCTTATCCATGATTGGCATATTTATTAGTAAGTCCCTAGTACAGTGCACTAGAGGAGCCCAGGGCCTGTAAATCAAACGCTACTAGTATGCCTGCAGCACTGGTTGTGCCACCCACATATGTAGCTCTGTAATAATGTCTCAGACTTGCCATTGCAGTGTCTATGTGTGCAGTTTTAACTGTAAATTCGACTACACCTTCCCTACACCTTCCCTTTTCTTACATGTACGACACCCCTAAGGTAGGCCCTAGGTAGCCTCAAGGACAGGGTGCAGTGTATGGTTAAGTCAAGACATATAGTAATGTGTTTTATATGTCCTGACAGTGAAATATTGCTATATTTGTTTTTCACTGTTTCAAGGCCTGTCCCTCTCATAGGTTAACATGGGGGCTACCTCGAAATCTGATTAAAGTAGATTTCCTTTGGGAGAGGATGGACATGAGTAGTTTGGGGTCTCTGAGCTCACAATTTAAAAATACATCTTTTAGTAAAGTTGATTTTTAGATTGTGTGTTTGAAAATGACACTTTTAGAAAGTGAGCATTTTCTTGCTTATACCATTTCTGTGACTCTGCCTGGTTGTGGATTCCCTGTCTGGGTCAGTTTGACAGTTGGGCTGGTTGCACCTCACACTAGACAGTGACACAAAAGGAGCTGGGGTGTAGTCTGCATTTCCTGATAAGCCATGTGTGCTAGGAGGGAGGGGAGGAGTGGTCACTTACACCTGAAAGGGCTGTGCCTGTCCTCACACAATGCAGTCTTCGACCCCCCGGTGAGTGTCTGGGGCCTGGCCTGGGCAAGGCAGGATTTCACATTCACTAGAGACTTTGGTGGTCAATCTGACCCTGGCGGTCAAAGACCGGCAGGGCGGAGGACCGCGGGAGCACCGCCGACAGGCCGGCGGTGCTCCAATGGGGATTCCGACCGCGGCGGTAAAGCCGCGGTCGGACCGGCACCACTGGCGGGCTCCCGCCAGTGTACCGCCGCCCCATTGAATCCTCCACGGCGGCGCAGCTTGCTGCACCGCCGCGGGGATTCTGACCCCCCCTACCGCCATCCAGATCCCGGCGGTCCGACCGCCGGGATCCGGATGGCGGTAGGGGGGGTCGCGGGGCCCCTGGGGGCCCCTGCAGTGCCCATGCCACTGGCATGGGCATTGCAGGGGCCCCCATAAGAGGGCCCCTACATGTATTTCACTGTCTGCTGCGCAGACAGTGAAATACGCGACGGGTGCAACTGAACCCGTCGCACAGCTTCCACTCCGCCGGCTCGATTCCGAGCCGGCTTCATCGTGGAAGCCTCTTTCCCGCTGGGCTGGCGGGCGGTCTGAAGGCGACCGCCCGCCAGCCCAGCGGGAAAGTCAGAATTACCGCCGCGGTCTTTCGACCGCGGAACGGTATCCTGACGGCGGGACTTTGGCGGGCGGCCTCCGCCGCCCGCCAAGGTCAGAATGAGGGCCTTTGTTTTGAAGTAGGCCTACTTCAAAGGAGAAAATGGGTATACGAAGGGCACACAAAACCACAGACTTTAGAACACTTCTGGAAACAAGAGGAACCTCTGCCTGGAGAAGAGCTGAAGAGCTGAGGAAGAAGTGCTGCCCTGTCTGTGACTGTGCTTTGTGCAGTTATCCTGCAGTTGATGCTTCTGCCAGAGTAAGAGGGCAAAGACTGGACTTTGTGTTCCTTCCACCCTGTGAAGATCTTCAAGGGCTTGATTTAGAGCTTGCCTCCTGTTGTGTGAAGTCTCAGGGACAGCAAAGACTTCTCTCTACCAGCACCTGGAGTCTATGGAGAGACTCCTACTCTGCCCTGTGGTTCCCATCCAGTTCCTGGGACCGTGAAAGGAGAAGCTGGAAGCCTATGAGGAGGAAATCCACGCACAGAGCACCATGCGGGAAAAGATCGATGCGACTCTGATCTGCGGCTGAAGAAATGACGCACCACCGGCTCCATGGCTGAAAATAGACTCTCGCCCGAAACTCGACCAACGAATCAACGCACGAGCTGGAGAAACGACACGCAGCATCACTGACGGAGGCTGGGAGATCGCAACCCGCGCTGCGTGGTTTTCAGATCATCGTGCAGCTGGATTTCCGACACAAGCACCGCTGGGCGTGTAAAAACAACGCAAGGCCTGCCCGGACCCGAGAGTGCTGACCGGATCGACGCATCGCTCTCCTGCGGAGAGAAGAAACAACGCGCCCCGACCGGACGAAAGGAGAAACGACTCAAGGTCTCACTCATGAGTGAAATCGATGCATCGCAAGCCTTTTTTGATGCACCCTCACCCGTACGGGGTTATTTTTGACGCACCCAAGGTACATTTTCTCGCTAACAGTGTTAGTGTGTGTTTTAAACTTAAAGACTCTTTTTAATTGATAACTTGACTTGTGTATTGTGGATTTTTGTCATTTTGGTCTTGTTTTGTTTGGATAAATATTTCCTATGTTTCTAAATCTGTGTTGTGTCATTTTGTAGTGTTTTCATTAAGTTACTGTGTGTCTTGGTACAAATACTTTACACTTAGCACTCTGAAGTTAAGCCTACTGCTCTGCCAAGCTACCAAGAGGGTAAGCAGGGGTTAGCTGAGGGTGATTCTCTTTTACTCTAACTAGAGTGAGGGTCCTTGCTTGAACAGGGGGTAATCTGACTGTCAACCAAAGACCCCATTTCTAACACCACCTGTCCGATGTACTCGACCATTTGCATGGCAACGTACACAAATGACTAAGACACTGAGCATGTCAAGTGGAATTAAGTCATTCACCAAAGAGCCCTCTGGCCAGGCCAGCTGGAATTGGCCTTTTCCTTTTTTTAGGAACGACCCCAATCAGTGAAACAATCAGGTCGTCCAACAGCCAGTCTGAGAAAGGACCTGCCATTTGTCATGCACCACAGGTATGTGCTGACTTGCGGATTTCTGATTTGTCGCCCACCTATGTGTCCTGGGACCTTGATACCCCAATTTAAAACCCCACTGCAGCAATCTACCGTCACCTTTCCTGTAGTAGAAATCCAACCAGAACAGAAGCCTGTCAATGTCAATTGGCATAGGAGCCCTTCCTCCAGTATTGTGACTGTCCCACCCTCCCCTGAATCCACTTGTCTGGCTTGATTGAGAGTTGTACCCACTCTGCGTTGCCTGGAACTGTCCAGGTGACCCTCTATTAAAATTGCTTGTCTCACGGCAGCTGACCTTTGCGTGTCAACCCCCACACTTGAAGCAATTATGACAGAACTTGCAGTATTTTCTGGTACATGCTCTTTTATTGAAATCCCAACATGCTCTGATGCGAGGAGCATCAGTGCTGGTCGATTGCAACTATGACTTTGCTGCTGACCCACTCCTCCCCGAGTGGGATGACCCTGAAAGGGCCGACATATTATTGGCAAACCACTAGTTGTGAAGACTGTTTTGCCGAACTTTGCTGGTCCCATTGTATGCTGCAACAAGTCAGCATGTATTTACCCCACTGAACCTCTGGATCCACTGCCATCCGTGCCCTAAACCCGTCATTGTATTGCACCCAAGCGTAACCACTATAGTTGATGTACACTTTACGTATAACATCCATATATTTAAACAACGTGACAAAATGTTTGGGATATTTCTCACAGTAGATGCTGGCATAAATTTGCAATGCTGCTGTCCAGTTCTCAATCGTAACTGCACCTTAGGTCTTTTAGTCAACTCGTATTCCTCCTCCTTAGATACTTCCTTTGCCCTAACGTCTCTGTGCAGCATCTTAAGCATTTCCATGTATTTCCCTTTCCAAATCTATTCTATTATTGATACCATCAAATGTGCCCCTGGGGTGGCCCCACAAACTCACTGATGTGGCACTGCGGCAATCTCCGTGCTCTGGCTGACAAGCTCACACTGCTGCCACTATGCCACCGGCTGATGTACGGGGAGGCCGCCTGCACTCCTGTGTGGCAATGCAGGCCTCCTCCAGATGTGTAACGCCCTAAGGACTTTATCTTCTGACATGGTAGGAGCTCAAACTTCCAAATGAATCATTGCTAACCCACACAGTTACCCACTAGACCAACTAAGATATGGTTTAACCCCCTACCCTTATGTCCAGCCGCTGGGTCACCAATTCTAAAATGGTGACCCACCTTAAAACGGCTGGCTATATGTTGTGCTCTTTTATAACACAACCATATCCCAAAGGGAGCCCTAAGCACCCCAAGTATGGCAGGACTCCCCAAATTACCGCGGGGGAGACTTCCTTACTGTCCACTCCCCCCCAAATCCCCACTTATCAAAGACTGAAAGTAAATATTCAAAAGCTTTCACCTACTCACAATTTCTGTGTCCCCTGCACAGGCCTGCCAGTCGCACTTGCACTGGGCCCTTCATCATCCTGCCTGGTGGTTGGTGGAGACTCAGGCCTCTGTACATGTGGGCAGCCAGTCTGTGGCCTGGAGACACTGGTGTGGGGGCATTGGGCCAGAGCTGATGGTGGTGGCTGAGTGGTAGGGGTGTTAGTGGTGTCCTGGGTGGGTCTTCTGGAGGGTGACTCTCCAGGGGTGTCAGGCGGGCCAGGGATTTCCTCTGTGTCCAGACATCCCTCTGCACTATCCTGAGTTGGGCCTTCGTCTTCAGGTGGAGGACTGGCAGTCGTTGACATCTCAGTCCTAGTGGCAGGGGTGGTGGTGCCTGTGTGTGAGAGAACAGAGATGTGGGTGTCCTGCACTTTCTTGTCAATTGCAGCACTGGTCAGCAGTAACTGGTGGTTGAATTCCCATGTAGTGGCATGCAGGGTCCCTTCGTGTTAATTTTGATGCATTTATTGAGAGGAGGTAGTGCATTGTGGGGTTTTGGTGCTCCTGATATTACATGCATGGGTTGGTGACTGTGCACAGGGGGCTGGATGGTGATTTGTATGGGGGATTGTGGGCCTGCAGGTGACATGGATATGAGTGTGTGGGAGTTTTGGGCTGGGTAGGGGATAGGGGAATGGTGGTGGAGAGGGATAGGGTGATACATGCATTACAGGTGTGGTGACTGTTAGGGTATTGTAGTTGACTTACCTGAGTCCAGTCCTCCAGTGAGTCCAGTGAGGCCCTCCGGGTGTAGGATAGCCAAGACCTTCTCCTCCCAGTCGGTGTATTCGAAAGGAGGAGACAGGGGAGCACCACCAGTCTTCTGTATGGCGATGTTGTGCCTGGATGCCATGCAACGCACCTTCCTGTGTAGGTCGTTCCATCTTTTCCTGATGTCATCCCTTGTGCGAGGATGGTTTCCCACAACGTTGACCTTGTTGACTATCCTCTGCCATAGCTCCATCTACCTAGCCAATGGTGTCTGCTGCACCTGTGCCCTGAATAGGTGTGGCTCAACCCTGAATATTTCTTCCACCATGGTCCTTAGCTCCCTTTCGGTGAAGCAGGGGTATTTAGGGGGTGCCATGGTGTGTGCTGTGGGTGATGTGTTGTAGGTGTGTTGGTGAAGGTGCTGTTGTGTGGTTGTGTGTGTGAGTTGTGTGATGGTTAGTTCAGTGTATGCGTGTTGTGGTGTCAATATCTGTCAAGCTACTGGCGTTGCAAAGGATTGTGGGGTGGGTATGTGTGTGTTTTATAGTGGTGTGGATGTGTGTCAGGTGTGTGCTTTTCGAACTTGCCAATGTGTGCTTTTTTTGTTGGCGGGTCCCACTGCTGGCCGTAGCGGTCGGTACTGCCAAAGGTCGTTCAACATTCAATGTCCACCGAGCTGATTTCTGCATCATTATTTGGTGGGTGGAGGATTTGTCTGCATGGCGGTGGCGGGGTGAGGTGTACCGCATTTCCGTCGTCGCTGGCCCTGGCAGTGGGTGGAGGTTTGTTCTTTTGGCATCGTTATACAGCGGTGTGCATTCCACCGCCACTGGCGGTCTTTTGTTGGCCGTCAGCACGGCGATCAGCGGTGTTTACTGCCAAGTTCATAATGAGGGACAATGTAATATGTGGACATCTTTACAAATATTCCACTAAAACACACAAATAAAGAGATATTTACAAAAGGTGAATAATTATCGAATAATTAAAATATTCAAGTTATGCTTCTGAATATGTGTTTACAAATCTCCACATCTAAAGGTTACTAATGCAGTATGGTTAAGCATCTTTGCTACACAAAGAATAATTTAATTTTCACTATGAGAGCCAAAAATAGTGTAATCAACTGGCAAGGTAGCTCGCTATCATGAGGCCCCAGTTGTGAAATCTCTGTAAATCTGTGTACTACAGGTTCGAAGTAGAGCGCACTACTCTACATACTTCCTGGATAATTTAATGAGCAATCTTTTCATGATGACACTCAATTATATATCGAGAAAATGAAAAAATTAATGCTTAACAGTATTTTGCTAGAGCCTGTGAGGACCAGTTTTCAACTACTCATCAACCTCGCTGAACCGCTGTATTTGACGAAGACAATGTGACACCGGTGTGCAATAATTTACTTGAAAGCTTTTGTAGGAATTCAGATATCACCACTTAAAAATCCTATTTCGCCTGCCTTTGTGATGAGTGCTCGTTGATTAGTTCTTGCAACTTTCAGTAGGAGGTAGAGAAATACACATGTGGGAGGCATTTATTTATTCAGTGGATCATGCTGACTAAACTACTCTCTTCCTTGTGTCAGCATAATGCGAAAGAAAAAGAGAGCTGTTTTTTTCCCAAGCACTTTGTATTCACATAAAAGTCAGGAGCACAAGAGATTTCTTAAAGTGAACTATGAAAAGATAAGAAAGAACAATATTTTAAACTGACAGGGAAACAACAATCCACACATTGTAGCCTACTAAAACACAGCATGCTATTTTACACACATAAAGTATAAATTCCCTTTATGGCTTCCATTGTATTATAGTTATGGTTAATAATAGTGTTAAATCACTCTCTCGAACCATATAGGAAGCATGTAGTCTATATTAGCTATTCAGGTTTTAATAACGGTGAAAGAGAACAATACTTAATGTGCTTTTGTCATAAAAGTAAGACACTGTTGAAGTTTATTGAAAGCATTATAGAGATACTTTACAAGCAGTCTTTGATAATTAATTTTGATCCGTGCTGTGGTCAGACAAATATGAAACATTAAGGGCCAGATTTAAGAAAAGTGTCCCTTCATATCATGAAGTATCATTTTTCTTGCGGCTCATTGCGCCCCCCTAATGCCACCATGTGTGCACCTTATTTAACACACAGCACACCATGGCGCAGGTTAGGGACAATGGCATCATAAATTTTTACATCATTGTTGTACTTTGCAGGATTAACACCAAAAATGTTGGCGCTAATCCTGCAAAGTACATAGAGGTCCCTTAAAAAAAATGGTGTGCCTCCTTTTAACGCCTGCTCTGTGCAGGCCTGAAAAATGCAGCTAAAAATGATCCAGTGGAATCCCATAAATTCCACTGTGCCATTTTTGCAGGCCCACTAATGGGGAACACCACCCTTGCATGCATTAGTACTGGCGCAGGCATAATGTGGCGCAAGGGTTTACAAAGTGACGCAATGCAAACAATGCACCACTTTGTCAATGTGGCGCAGCATTTTTGCCACACTATCGCCACATTAGTGAGAAACAAAATGACACTAATGTGGCGATAGTTGGCGCTAGATCCTTGTTAAATTTGCGATTCATATCCTTGTCAAATTGTATTGGTGCTTTGGTAAAGTATTATGGAATCTTTTGGTGCTATATTCGATATTAATTGTCACAGTTTTCCCCTTTGTAAAAGGTGAATACACCATGAGAAATCTTTTCTTTCTGTGGTGCCAGTTTCAGAACACTGGGTGCCCGATTCTTGAGTCGAGGCTTGCAAAAATGCTACAGTTCAATGACACACATATTTACGCAGTGCTTAATTTGTAAAAAGAAAAAAACATAAATAAAATAAAAGTGTAAAGGGCATCAGCAGGAAGTCAATGCATCTTGCATCCCCTATTTCCCCTGCCGGCGCTGCCAATCACCGTGCCAGTACAACTGCTAATCATCACCCTCCTAGATGTGTGACAGATCAGACTGTTTCTTGCTACCAAAAGTTATAAGAATGGCTTGGGCAGCAGGTATTTGACATTTGTAACGTAGACTAAATTATCAAATAACTCGTTTCAAAATTGGACAAACTGCACACCATGTGGCGGATTCTCATAAGAGCCGGTGTTTACTATTGGTGGCAAGCACCACTGCTGGCACCAGTTAAGCCAGTGATACTCAAGGTACGGCCCAGGGGCCACATGCAGCCCTCCTGATCTTTACATGCGGCCTCTGGTCAACAATAGCAATGGGCTGCTTTTACCTAGACTCAGAAGTAACATAAAAAACCATTAACTAAACATGCTTTCAGGTTAATTGAAGTTAAAAAACGATGGAACTAGGATGTCTTACATCATTTAACTTTAGGAACACTTTCATTTGTAAAGACATCTTGCAGAAAAATTGTAAACATATGATAACATCTCTCCAGAATTCAACAAGTGTATATCATTAGCATGCAGGACCGTTTTGCATTAGTAAATCATATTATATTAGTGCATTGAGAAGTTTTTATTTTTTTATTTTTTATTTAAGTGATACTATTTTAAACATAAATTTGGAAACATTAATTTTTTCCCCACCATAATAACAATGCCAATAGTGAACTAAGAGTCAGTTGTTATGTGACCCTCTGGGTGGCCTGGGTTCCTATTATACATGAACAACAATATAGACAGAGGGGAAAGCTTAGTACAGTATGCATCCTGAAGTCCAGTATTTTGAGCCCTCTTTTATGTGATAATGGAGGGAAAGTGGAATAAAACAATTGCCTAGAATCACACAATTTAGTAAAGTAGGAAAGCCGGGATTAATCACAGGTTTTCTGGTTTCACGTTGTGCAATTCAGTCAGTAGTGGTATGCTTTGCTTCCCCTCAACCTACCTTAGCTCCAGGGCACACCTGAAACACCCCACAACCATGACGCCACCCTTTTGGCATCATTGCGGCCCTCGGTAACATCACAGACCAAAATTTTGGCCCCGTGAAAATCTTTGCGAGTACCCATGAGTTAAGCACGGTCAATACATCATATATGCTGTCAGAGGGCATCACTTAAAAGTTTCCCATGTTCCTTCTTCATCATCTTCGGAATCACACCAAGTGGCCCAGGACTTCAATAACTTAGATTGGAAAAAAGAAAGAAGTGGTTAACACTTGTTAAGCCAAAAGATTAATCTCATCAATGAAATTGATATTTTGGACATGTTGTGGGCTTCCTATGGTCCTTTCCCAACTAGAGCACAAACCCAAGTTTGATATCACAACCATCCTTTTTTTTTTTCTAAAGCTTTTCATTAACATTTTTTGCAAGATACATGGAAACCAGCAGCAGGGCAGGACACATAATCAAGACTAGGAAACAGAGCAAATGTGAAGTCAACACCACAGTAAACAGTACATTAAATACAGAGAGCCTCCAGAATATACAATACCATCAACAATATAATTAGTGCTACAGAGTACAACTGGAGGCTACTAGGTGAGGGAGCTAGACCTCATTCCGGTTCAACAGTCAATGACCAACAGAAAAAAAGATGAAAAGCAACACTACTAGACACTCATTGCAACCTTCTGTCAATCCATTTCAACTAATCTGGGCAGAGACTTTACCACAGTATAGGGACAATCCGCTGCCGTTCACAGGAGTTGGAGATCAGATTCACTGTCCATTGCCTCCAAATTCTCGAACATCATATCCCAACCCTGTACCACACAAGCAGCCAAGTATCCTTCTTCACAGATAACCTTTCAATCTTGACCCCTCTACACATTTCTGCGAATAAGAGCATGGTCATTGGAAGAGTTTTACTCCATTCTAAGGCTGGTTGTGTTTAGCGCAAAACAAGCACAGTGCTACGAAGCTGGTGGCTAATTTTCCTTTTAACAGGACACATCCATGCTAAGTGTTATTTTGCCACCTAGTACTGTCCTGGATGTGAATTGTAGTTTCTACCCAACCATTCTGTGCACCATTGTTCATGCAGTGAATGATAGACATCAATAAATAAATCCAAGTAAACAGTGCAAAAAAGCGCACTTATGAAGGGATCCATTACAGGCTGCAATAAACACAGGGAAAGACACCATACCACACTTCCGAATGGGGTTGTATTTTTATCAAAACTGAAAGCCATCCCTCCAGACACAAAGGCCAACATTAACAGTGCTTATTAACTTTGCAGTGAGACAAAACCGCTGGAGTTGATGATTCCGGCTAATATCCCCCTGTGAGATTTAAAAGAGCTTCCGAGTTATTTCCCTGAGAATGGGGAAAAAAACACACACACCCAGGAATATTGTTCTTCACCCCATCAAAAGAAATAGCCCAAACTTGCATACATTTACCACCTGATTGGGGAAGGTAATCAATCATGCAGTGGCTTTTTTCTTGGGCCGGGGAGGGAGGGCAGTGTTTCTTTCTGTTTAGCTGGGGATGCTTATTATGTATGAAGTTTGGCGGTGTCCAGACGCCGAAGCTGTGTGCAGCTGCTGAAGGCTGCTCACAAGTCACCTGTTTTGGTATCCCTGGGCCCGACATTATCAGTTCTGGAATTTGAGGACTGGATTTCTGGTACCAGAGACACCAGAAAACTTGCTTGGAGAAGTAACCTCTCTGAGGACCCTTATCTAGGCAACTCGAAATAAGGGACAAAATCCATAAAGAACGTCCTTATCACAGATAAGTTGTTGCTACTTTTCTCTGCAATGTTACTGACTTGGGGATATCTTTTCACAGGTGTAGGATTCCATCTTGATCCATGAATTCAGATCCCTAGCGGTTATTCTACACATTTCCCATGGCAGCTCATGTATGAACTCTTATACCTTGAAGTAACTTTCACCATCATACAGTCTTTATGTCCCTCTGGAGACTTTCAAGTGACTCATCATTGCCAAGCAGCACTAAAATCATGTATTTTATGCTCATATTTCTCGTAACCCCAGCAATAGGTCAGGCTTATTCCTGACAGTATCACTACTCTCCCCTAAACTGTACTCCACATCATGTTTCTACACTCTGAATATAATAGTTCTCTCTCTCCCTTAGCACTCCAATAACTAACAGCATATCACAGACCACTGCAACACTAGTGGCATGACGGAAACCCAACAAATACCCCCTCACAAATCTTAAAACCGTAGGCCAGATTCTCTTTTAAGGAGTGCAGATTTACTAATTTTGGGAATTCACAAATGTTCCTCCGCTGAGCAATTAAGGGTCTCATTTACAAGAAAGTGGTGCATCATGATTTCTTGTGCCATCCTGCACCCCCCTAACAACACCATGGTAGCACAGTATTTACAATGCAGTGCTCCATAGCACACAGTGTCCACAGATGCATCAGAAATTCCGAAGCAGTTTGGCACTAAACCTTAGCATTGCTGGAATAGCATCAGACATTTTGATGCTAGTCCAGCAATGCTAGGGTGGGGGCCCCTTGTAAACAGCACAGCGTCACTTTAACACCTGTCCTGAGCAGGCATTAATAAAATGATGGTGTGAAGTTGCAGAATGACATAGTGAAATCTTGTAGAGGGGACACCTACTTTGCATACCTATATACCTGGCGCAGGTATGATATTCCACAAGCCTTTAAAAACTGGTGCAATGGTCCCACTGTGCCAGTTTGTAAATGAGGTGCTGAGTGGGGGACTGTTTGCGCTGCAGTAGAGTAAATAAATGACGCTACAGTGGCACAAGGAGCTTGTAAATGAGCCCCATAGTTTGATGTCCAGTTTTGCATTTATTTTAACATCTTTTCTCCATGGGGAAACCTGCTATAATAAACCATTGACAGATGTCAGGATCTTTCTACTTTTTTCTTAGAGTCATAAACTGAACTGGTTCTGGCTATAAACATAATATTTAAAGTCAGTAATTGCCGTGTGAATAGGGCCTCGTATTCTATAATTCTGAGACTTGGTCCATCGAGTATGAGCTCACATTACAAACCAGTCTTGACAGGAGTGTGGCCAGTACTTCGAGGGTGTGAATCTCAAATGTCCGAACTAAAAAAGCTGCAGGGTGGAGGGGTGGGATGAGCTCGTTCCATAAGGAATAGGGTCAATATTGATTTGCGTTAGGTGGACCTTTTTCTAGAGAAGCACAGTGGGTGAGAAAACAACCCTGCAATCCTGAGAAACTGACAGTGGTAGAACAATTTGCAAGCATTTATCTTGTCACCTTTTGGATGTTTGATGGCCAATCGTATGCTTGGAAACCTGAGGCTAGTGCAGCTTTCTAAGCTTACTACTGCCACATTTGAGAGTGAGAGTTCCAAATAGTAGAATATTTTCATCCAATCAAGGAGTACTTCTAGGGGTGCATATTTGCTACTTTTATAATAAACCAGTCACTATATATTTAAGATCCAGATCCTAAAAATGAACAAGAGTGTGGAATGAGGATGAGAAAAATTTACGCAGACATAGAGAACCGACTCAGAACCCTCCACCCCAACTACTAAACTGGAATGCATCTGAGGAGTGTCACACCATAAACACCCCTGATGAAGGTATATACCTGCATGTCCCACTTAGGCTCAGTAGTTCACCCTAGGTACCCATGACCAAGCTCATGTGCAATACAATGCTCTGGAGTCCATGCCTAGGGATAATTTTTTTAAATGTATTTTCACTTTGTGGACTCTTCTTTGTCACTGCTAAAATAAGTTTTGTGGTAGAGATATCAAATCTGTGCATGAGAGCGCTTCTCTCCATGTTTCAAGTCCATACCTTTTATCAAGTGACTGACAGCCCCATGTACAAAGCCCAAGTTGCAAATACTGGAGGGCCCACAGCTACCATAAGAAGGCAAGCTGAGCCAGTGGTGAGTTACTGGCCTGGTTCAGCCCTAATAGTCCATGCACAAGCAAAGATATGAAAAAGGTTTGGCACGGATCTCATGCAGCAAATATAATGTGATAATATAATAAATTCTCTTCAAAATCCAAAACAGTGTATTTCTTTAACTTGCAGAAGCATTTCACTCTAGTACATAAGATTATATCACTGCATAGACAGATATTTTTCAAAGTAATAGTTTTTAGAAACATTTATGGCTTGCCCACCAAGGACAATGTCATTATTGAACTAGAGGCAAGTCAGTAGTCAAGTAAACCCTAAATGTGGCTTAAATTCTTACTGTAGATGAATAAACATTATAGTCCAATAAATCAAACATAAGAGGTGCTTCTACTGTCCACATCCTAAACTCAGGCATTTAAAATTGTGTTCATATATGATGATAAAGAAAAAGGAAGCTTTATTGTTAGAAATGGGGTTTTTGGTTGGCAGTCAGGTTACCCTCTGTCCAAGCAAAAGCCCTCACTCTAGTCAGGGTAAGTCACACACTATCCAAGATTATCCTGTGCCCACCCTCTGGTAGCTTGGCACGAGCAGTCAGGCTTAACTTAGAAGGCAATGTGTAAAGTATTTGTGCAATAAGTCATACAATACCACCATATAACACCACAAAAATACACCACACAGTGTTTAGAAAAATATATAATATTTATCAGGATAATTGTAGGTCAAAAAGAATAAAGATGCAATGGAAAATTGTAGAACTATCACAGGAAAGTGATATAAAGTGTCTTAAGTCTTTAGAATGCAATACAGTGTCTTTCAAGCACAAAGTACCTGGTTTCTGGTGGAAAATCTCCTCAGAGGGCCACAGGAAAAGGGATGCGTGGAAAAAGGGTGGGTGCGTCGATTTCTCCTCAGCACACAAAGACTTGCGTCGTTCTTTTCCACGCGGGGAAGTCGGGCGTCGTTTTCCGGCGCGCAGACAGTCTCTTTTTGTGGATCGCGGGGATTACCAGATGTCCCGGGTCTGTGCGTGGATTCTCCTGCTTGTTTTCCGGCTGCGCGTCGTTCTGCGGGGCTGCGCGTCGAAGTTTCGATCTCACGGTAGGCGTCGCGTCGATTTCTCCTTGGAAGTCGGGCGGCGTTGTCCTTGCGAGGCCGTGCGTCGAAAGTTTGGTCTCACGGCAGGCGTCGCGTCGATTTCTCCTTGGAAGTCGGGCGGCGTTGTCCTTGCGAGGCCGTGCGTCAAAGTTTCGCACTCACGGTAGGCGTCGCGTCGATTTCTCCTGGAAAGTCGGGCGGCTTTGTCCTTGCGAGGTTGTGCGTCGAAGTCTCGATCGTCCCGAGGGCGTCGCGTCGATCAGCGTCGGTGTGCGGCGTTTTTCTCGCCGCGAAACAAGCTGTGCGTCGAAATTTTCGGCGCACGGAGCGTCCAAGTGAAAGGAAGAAGTCTTTTTGGTCCTGAGACTTCAAGGAACAGGAGGCAAGCTCTATCCAAGCCCTTGGAGAGCACTTTCACAGCCAGACAAGAGTTTAGCAAGGCAGCAGGGCAACAGCAAGACAGCAGTCCTTTGTAGAAAGCAGACAGGTGAGTCCTTTGAGCAGCCAGGCAGTTCTTCTTGGCAGGATGTAGTTTCTGGTTCCGGTTTCTTCTCCAGCAAGTGTCTGATGAGGTAGGGCAGAGGCCCTGTTTTATACCCAAATGTGCCTTTGAAGTGGGGGAGACTTCAAAGAGTGGCTAAGAAGTGCACCAGGTCCCCTTTCAGTTCAATCCTGTCTGCCAGGGTCCCAGTAGGGGGTGTGGCAGTCCTTTGTGTGAGGGTAGGCCCTCCACCCTCCCAGCCCAGGAAGACCCATTCAAAATGCAGATGTATGCAAGTGAGGCTGAGTACCCTGTGTTTGGGGTGTGTCTGAGTGAATGCACCAGGAGCTGTCAACTAAACCTAGTCAGACGTGGATTGTAAGGCACAGAAGGATTTAAGTGCAAAGAAATGCTCACTTTCTAAAAGTGGCATTTCTAGAATAGTAATATTAAATCCGACTTCACCAGTCAGTAGGATTTTGTATTACCATTCTGGCCATACTAAATATGACCTCCCTGCTCCTTTCAGATCAGCAGCTGCCACTTCAACAGTGTATGAGGGCAGCCCCAATGTTAGCCTATGAAGGGAGCAGGCCTCACAGCAGTGCAAAAACGAATTGAGGGTTTTTTTACACTACCAGGACATATAACTGCACAGGTACATGTCCTGCCTTTTACCTACACAGCACCCTGCTCTAGGGGATACCCAGGGCACACATTAAGGGTGACTTATATGTAGAAAAAGGGGAGCTCTATGCTTGGCAGGTACTTTTAAATGCCAAGTCGAGGTGGCAGTGAAACTGCCCACACAGGCCTAGCAATGGTAGGCCTGAGACAAGGAAAAGGGGCTACTTAAGTGGGTGGCACAATCCGTGCTGCAGGTCCACTAGTAGCATTTAATCTATAGGCCCTAGGCACCTGGAGTGCACATTACTGGGGACTTATAAGTAGATTAAATAGTCCAATCAGGTATGATCCAAAGTTACCATGTTTACAGAGAGAGAGCATATGCACTTTAGCACTGGTTAGCAGTGGTAAAGTGCGCAGAGTCTAAAAACTAGCAAAAACAGTATCCACAAAGTGGAGGGAGGCAGGCAAAAAGTTAGGGGTGACTACCCTAAGGCTGTCAGGTCTAACATGTGTCCCCCCCAGCTGAAAGTGGGGAGAGCTACCCGACCTCTTGGGAGCTCTCATCGCTAAGGCGGAAGTACCTGGAGAGACCATCAGCATTGGCGTGGTCAACCCCTGGGCGATGTTCCACCGTAAAGTCCATCCCCTGTAGGGAAATGGACCACCTCAAGAGTTTTGGATTCTCACCCCTCATCTGCATGAGCCATCTGAGGGGCCTGTGGTCTGTCTGAACTAGGAAGTGAGTCCCAAACAGGTAGGGTCTCAGCTTCTTCAGTGCCCAGACCACAGCAAAAGCTTCTCTTTCAATAGCACTCCACCTCTGTTCCCGTGGTAATAGTCTTCTGCTAATAAAGACTACCGGTTGATCTCTGCCCTCCTCATTTAGCTGTGCTAGAACTGCCCCTATGCCATGCTCTGAAGCGTCTGTCTGCACGATAAATTCCTGGGAGTAGTCAGGGGCCTTGAGCACGGGGGCCGTGCACATGGCTTCCTTCAGGGCGTCAAAGGCTTTCTGACAAGCCTCTGTCCAATTCACCAACCTAGGTTGCTTCTTGGAAGTGAGTTCTGTCAAGGGTGTTGCAATGGTACCATAGCCCTTGACAAATCGGCGGTAGTATCCTGTGAGGCCTAGAAAGGCTCTCACCTCCGTCTGTGTTCGGGGTGGTTGCCAGGCCTTGATAGTTTCAATCTTGGCCTGGAGTGGCTGCACCTTGCCACCACCCACTAGGTGTCCTAAGTACACCACGGAACCCTGCCCAATCTGGCACTTACTGGCCTTGATGGTCAGGCCTGCCTGTTGCAGGGCCTGAAGCACCTCCTTGATGTGAAGCAGGTGTTCCTCCCAGCTGGAACTGTAGACAGCTATGTCATCCAGGTAGGCTGCACAGAAGGCATCCTTGCCAGCTAGGACCCCGTTAACCAACCGTTGGAAGGTAGCGGGGGCATTTTTCAACCCAAACGGCATCACCCGGAACTGGTAATGGCCATCCGGGGTTGAAAATGCGGATCTTTCCTTGGCCCCCTCAGTTAGGCCGATCTGCCAGTACCCTGAAGTAAGATCAAACGTACTCAGGAACTTGGCAGCGCCTAGCCTGTCCACGAGCTCATCAGCTCGGGGGATGGGGTGAGCATCAGTCCGTGTGACTGAGTTGAGACCCCGGTAGTCCACACAGAACCGGAGTTCTGGCTTCGCACCTGGGGCAGTAGCCTTAGGGACCAATACCACTGGGCTGGCCCAGGGACTACTGGATTTCTCAATGACCCCTAGAGTCAACATCTTGGAGACCTCCTCCTTGATGCTGGCCTTCACCTTATCCGACAACCTGTAAATTTTGTTTTTCACAGGGAGACTGTCACCGGTGTCAATATCATGAACACAGAGGTGGGTCAGCCCAGGAGTAAGGGAGAACAGGGGGGAGAACTGCTCCAACAGCTCATAACAGTCTCCTTTCTGATTTAGAGTCAGGGAGTCAGACAGAATGACCCCGCTTACTGACCCATCACCTTCTTGTGCAGAGAGGAGGTCGGGGAGAGGTTCACTCTCCTCTTCCGTTCCTTCATCTGTGACCAGAAGCATGTTGATCTCCGACCTCTCACAATGAGCTTTTAGTCGGTTCACATGGAGCACCCTTAGGGGATTCCTAGGGGTTTTGAGGTCCACTAGGTAAGTGGCCTCCCCTTTCCGCTCCTTTATTTCAAATGGGCCAGACCAGCGGTCCTGGAGAGCTCTGGGCTCTACTGGCTCCATTACCCACACTTTGTCTCCAGGTTGAAACTCTACCAGGGTGGCCTTCTGGTCATACCATTGTTTCATCACCTCTTGACTGGCCTCAAGGTTATCTTGGGCTTCTTTCCAGAAGCGGGTCATCTGGTTGCGGAGGGCCAACATATAGCTGACCACATCCTGAGGGGGTGTCTTTGGAGCTTTCTCCAATCCCTCCTGGACAATGCTTAAGGGTCCCCTGACAGGGTACCCATAGAGAAGTTCAAAGGGACTGAACCCTACCCCTCTCTGGGGGACCTCTCTGTAAGCAAAGAGAAGGCATGGTAAGAGGACGTCCCACTTACGCCTCATGGCCTCAGGAAGGCCACCAATCATGCCTTTCAGGGTCTTGTTGAATCTCTCCACAAGACCGTTCGTCTGGGGGTGATAGGGTGTGGTGAACTTGTAAGTTACCCCACACGCATCCCACAGAGACTTCATGTATGCAGACATGAAGTTAGTGCCTCTGTCAGACACTATTTCCTTGGGGAATCCCACACGGGTAAATATCCCCATCAGGGTTCTGGCCACCACCGGTGCAGTTACTGTCCTTAGAGGGATTGCCTCTGGGTAACGGGTGGCATGGTCCACCAAAACCAGGATGAACCTGTTGCCTAAGGCAGTTTTGGGGTCCAAGGGACCAACAATGTCGATGCCCACCCTTTCAAAGGGGGTGCCAACGACAGGAAGTGGAATCAGGGGGGTTTTAATCCTTTTTCCTGCTTTACCACTGGCCTGGCAGGTAGGACAGGATCTGCAGAATTTGTCTGAGTGTGTCCTCATTTTGGGCCAATAAAAGTGGGTGACAAGCCTGTTAAAGGTCTTGCCCTGCCCCAAATGTCCTGCCAGGGGAATGTCGTGAGCCAGACCCAGTAGGAAGGTTCGGTAACATTGGGGGACCACCAGCATACGTGCTGCCCCAAAGCCCGGAACCTTAGGCTCACTGTAGAGGAGATCATTCTCCCAATATAGGTGGTGATCGCCAGAGGCGTCGCCGGCTGCCTGGTTTGAGGCTTGTTTCCTCAAACCTTCTAGAGTGGGACATTCTTTCTGCGCCTTGCAGAATTCCTCCCTGGTGGGTCCACCCTCAACTTGCCAGCCAGCAAGCTCAGGTAAGTCACCTAGGGCGGCGATGTCTTCCCCAGTTGGCTCGGAAGCCTCCTCCTCAGGAGCCCCGTCAGCCACTGTGGGAACAGCGGGGGCCGGTTTCCCGCACCCCTGGTCCCTCCTCCTGGCAGCTCTCTGGGCCATCGTTCCAGGCTCCAGATGCCCTTGACTTCCCTCTCGGTCAGCCATGGACCGTGTGGTCATGCAGACCCACTCAGGTAACCCTAACATCTCCAGGTGAGACCTGAGCTCCACTTCTTTCCAGGCAGTGTGCTCAAGGTCATTGCCTAACAGACAATCTACAGGCATGGCAGGACTCACAGCTACTTTCAGAGTACCAGAGACCCCCCCCCACTCAAAGGGAACCAGAGCCACCGGTAGGTGACTCTCGCGATTGTCAGCGACTCTGACCTGGTGGAATGCATTAGGTACTATCTGCTCTGCTGACACCAGCTGACTCTTGATAGTAGTCATACTGGCTCCTGTGTCACGCAGAGCCTCCACCCTCTGCCCATCAATGGTGACCCACTGCCGGTACTTGGAAGTATTTCTGGGCATGTGGGCCTTGGGCACCATTTCTCCTTCTCCCAGGGACACTAGGGAAATCTCTACCTGCTCCCCAAAGCTAGTTGGGTCCATCTCCCCCCCGAGTGCTACACTAGTCAACCCAGGTGCCTGTCCGGTAGTGGATGGTGCCCTCTTGGGGCACTGTGGATCGCCTTTGTAGTGACCATATTGGTAACACTCCATGCATTTGGGGCTAGATTTTCCTGACCTGTCAAATGTCCCTGGCTTTTTCCCAAATTTGGAAAAGGAAGGGTTGCCACCCCCTCCCTGGGAATTCTTTTGGGGGCCTTTAGAGAGTTCCTTATCTGTAAGTTTATCTCCCCCCTCTTTATTCTGTTGGGAACCCTGACCACCTTTGTGGGAGTCCCCCCCAGGTACCTTTTTGGACACTCTGGTGCTAACCCAGAGGTCCGCCTCCTCAGCAAGCTTCCTGGGATCAGTCAGCTTACTATCCACTAGGTGCTGGCGCAAATCTGTATAAGTAACATTAAGCATATGCTCTCTCAGGATCAAGTCATATAAACCTTTATAATCTGCTACTTTGTTGCCCCGCACCCATCCATTCAGTGCCTTACTAGAGAAATCAAAGAAATCTACCCATGTTTGTGTGGTTTGTTTGGTGCTGTCCCTGAACCTCTGACGGTATCCCTCAGGGGTCAGCCCAAACTTGGCAAGTAAAGTGGCTTTCTGGAGTGGGTATGTGTTTTGATCCGGTGGATCCAATGTGAGAAGTGTGTCCCTCCCCAATGGCGGCACATAACCCCACATAGCTACCCCCCATTGCCCTTCAGGAACCTCATGAGCCCTTAGTGCAACTTCATAAGCAGCTAACCATTTATCTATGTCATCTCCCACCACAAAACTGGGCACCACATTTTTGGGTATACGAACCTTCTTTTCTCCAGCAGGTCCTGTCTGTATCCTGCCACCATTATTGCTGGATTCAGACTGTCTTGCCTTGATCTCCAGCTCCTTGAGACTCAGTTCATGAGCTAACAATAGTTTCTTTTCAGCCAAAGCTCTTTCAGCTTCCACTTGTTTGGCTGCTCTTTCAGCTTCTGCTTGTTTGGCTGCCCTTTCAGCTTCTGCTTGAATCTGTTTGGCTGTCCTTTCAGCTTCAATCTGTTTGGCTGCTCTTTCAGCCTCAGCTTGTTTGGCTTCTCTTTCTGCCCTCCTCTCCTCCTGTTGTGCCTCAATTTTCAGTTTTGCCATTTGCAATTGGAACTCCCTTTCCTCTCTCCTTTCCTCTGCGGTCAGGCTTTGCATGGAGACACTGCTCCCTGGTCTGGAAGGGTGCACAATTGCAGTGGTAACACCATCCATAGATAGTGAAAATCCTTCTGAGGGGCCATTTTCTGGCTCCTCTTCCTCCTCATCCTCTAAATGGGCTTCTGCCCAGGCCCTCAGCGCCACTTGAAAGTCCTCCTTTCTGGAGGCCCCTTGGGTGGGTACCCTTAATGCCCTGCAGAATCCTCTTAGTTGTTTGACCGTGTATGTATCCAACTGGACTAGGTCAAAGTCCCCTGTCTGAGACCCAGTCAGAGACATGTTGAGTGAGGATTTAGTTTTTGAAAATTGTCAGGAAAAAACGGATTTTCAAAAAGAGATAAAAACCAAGTTGACCTTCAACTGTGGGTAGGTAGTGAAATACTTAGCTACTGTATGTCACTGCACAAATACAAGTCCTATCCTCACCGCTGATCACCAATGTTAGAAATGGGGTTTTTGGTTGGCAGTCAGGTTACCCTCTGTCCAAGCAAAAGCCCTCACTCTAGTCAGGGTAAGTCACACACTATCCAAGATTATCCTGTGCCCACCCTCTGGTAGCTTGGCACGAGCAGTCAGGCTTAACTTAGAAGGCAATGTGTAAAGTATTTGTGCAATAAGTCATACAATACCACCATATAACACCACAAAAATACACCACACAGTGTTTAGAAAAATATATAATATTTATCAGGATAATTGTAGGTCAAAAAGAATAAAGATGCAATGGAAAATTGTAGAACTATCACAGGAAAGTGATATAAAGTGTCTTAAGTCTTTAGAATGCAATACAGTGTCTTTCAAGCACAAAGTACCTGGTTTCTGGTGGAAAATCTCCTCAGAGGGCCACAGGAAAAGGGATGCGTGGAAAAAGGGTGGGTGCGTCGATTTCTCCTCAGCACACAAAGACTTGCGTCGTTCTTTTCCACGCGGGGAAGTCGGGCGTCGTTTTCCGGCGCGCAGACAGTCTCTTTTTGTGGATCGCGGGGATTACCAGATGTCCCGGGTCTGTGCGTGGATTCTCCTGCTTGTTTTCCGGCTGCGCGTCGTTCTGCGGGGCTGCGCGTCGAAGTTTCGATCTCACGGTAGGCGTCGCGTCGATTTCTCCTTGGAAGTCGGGCGGCGTTGTCCTTGCGAGGCCGTGCGTCGAAAGTTTGGTCTCACGGCAGGCGTCGCGTCGATTTCTCCTTGGAAGTCGGGCGGCGTTGTCCTTGCGAGGCCGTGCGTCAAAGTTTCGCACTCACGGTAGGCGTCGCGTCGATTTCTCCTGGAAAGTCGGGCGGCTTTGTCCTTGCGAGGTTGTGCGTCGAAGTCTCGATCGTCCCGAGGGCGTCGCGTCGATCAGCGTCGGTGTGCGGCGTTTTTCTCGCCGCGAAACAAGCTGTGCGTCGAAATTTTCGGCGCACGGAGCGTCCAAGTGAAAGGAAGAAGTCTTTTTGGTCCTGAGACTTCAAGGAACAGGAGGCAAGCTCTATCCAAGCCCTTGGAGAGCACTTTCACAGCCAGACAAGAGTTTAGCAAGGCAGCAGGGCAACAGCAAGACAGCAGTCCTTTGTAGAAAGCAGACAGGTGAGTCCTTTGAGCAGCCAGGCAGTTCTTCTTGGCAGGATGTAGTTTCTGGTTCCGGTTTCTTCTCCAGCAAGTGTCTGATGAGGTAGGGCAGAGGCCCTGTTTTATACCCAAATGTGCCTTTGAAGTGGGGGAGACTTCAAAGAGTGGCTAAGAAGTGCACCAGGTCCCCTTTCAGTTCAATCCTGTCTGCCAGGGTCCCAGTAGGGGGTGTGGCAGTCCTTTGTGTGAGGGTAGGCCCTCCACCCTCCCAGCCCAGGAAGACCCATTCAAAATGCAGATGTATGCAAGTGAGGCTGAGTACCCTGTGTTTGGGGTGTGTCTGAGTGAATGCACCAGGAGCTGTCAACTAAACCTAGTCAGACGTGGATTGTAAGGCACAGAAGGATTTAAGTGCAAAGAAATGCTCACTTTCTAAAAGTGGCATTTCTAGAATAGTAATATTAAATCCGACTTCACCAGTCAGTAGGATTTTGTATTACCATTCTGGCCATACTAAATATGACCTCCCTGCTCCTTTCAGATCAGCAGCTGCCACTTCAACAGTGTATGAGGGCAGCCCCAATGTTAGCCTATGAAGGGAGCAGGCCTCACAGCAGTGCAAAAACGAATTGAGGGTTTTTTTACACTACCAGGACATATAACTGCACAGGTACATGTCCTGCCTTTTACCTACACAGCACCCTGCTCTAGGGGATACCCAGGGCACACATTAAGGGTGACTTATATGTAGAAAAAGGGGAGCTCTATGCTTGGCAGGTACTTTTAAATGCCAAGTCGAGGTGGCAGTGAAACTGCCCACACAGGCCTAGCAATGGTAGGCCTGAGACAAGGAAAAGGGGCTACTTAAGTGGGTGGCACAATCCGTGCTGCAGGTCCACTAGTAGCATTTAATCTATAGGCCCTAGGCACCTGGAGTGCACATTACTGGGGACTTATAAGTAGATTAAATAGTCCAATCAGGTATGATCCAAAGTTACCATGTTTACAGAGAGAGAGCATATGCACTTTAGCACTGGTTAGCAGTGGTAAAGTGCGCAGAGTCTAAAAACCAGCAAAAACAGTATCCACAAAGTGGAGGGAGGCAGGCAAAAAGTTAGGGGTGACTACCCTAAGGCTGTCAGGTCTAACATTTATGAAATATAATATTTGCTTAAAATTGCACAATTTGCACAATTTGGACAAGCAGGGAAGCTCCTTATCCAGTTTTACATTTTGAAATTCAGCCACCAGGTCGCTATCTCTCTCATTTACAACAAAAGTCACTGTTTTGTTTTTGTTCTTGGCTCAGGATGAGAAAACCACAGAGACAGGAGACCTGACTCAGGCCCCACAGAACTAACTCCCGGGTCAGGAATGTATATTATTTGGGGGGTGGTCACACCCCAAACACCCCCTGAAGCTACACCTCTGAATCATGGGTTCTTGGAAATACAAGAGACTCAATTTTAAGCAGTGTTTACCTTTTTCAGTATCATACTTCTCAACAAAGAGTTATGACTAATAATATGACCTATTGCTGTGAACCATTCATTGACTACTTGCTCCAAATTTGAAGTTAACACTTATTAAATGTAATAAGGCAATCCAATGTTATCCTATGGGCAGGCCTTGCATTAGTGAAAAACAAATGTAACCATTTTTCACCACTAGGACATGTAAAGATTAAAAGTATTGGTCCAACCTTATGAATTCACTGCACTCTGCCCTCTGGCAGTATAGGGTCTACCCTTAGGGTGACTTATACTTATTAAAAAATACACTGTGGGCCTGCAGTTTACAATTACATACAAGGGCTGCAATGGCAGGTTTAAGCCATGTTTAAAAAAAAAACTTAAGTGGGTGGAACAATTACTGGTGCACTCGTAGAATTGTATTTACAGGCCCTGGATATATGTACTACCACCCTACTAGGGACTTGCAAATAAATTAAATGCCAATTGGGTATATATCAGTTTTACTATGGTTGAAGATGAGAGCACAAGCACGTTAGCACTGGTTAGCAGTGATAAAGTGTGCAGAGACCTAAAGCCAGCAAAACTGGAGTCAGGAAAAAATAGAAAGATGAATGGCAACATCAGTTGTATTCCTGGAAGGCAGGATAGATGTGAGAGTCTTCCTACTCTTTGAACACAATCCTTATGGTATGATATTGGCTACTAAATTAGTACAGTAACTCTCAATACTTAAAAAATTAATTTTGAAGTCCTATGAAAAGCCCTTTCTAGCTATGTTTTGAATTTTATTTTGACTGCTACCATCCTACTGTAATCCATTCCTCTAATGACCATAGATTTGTAATTCCTAGGAATATATCTATCTGTTTTTTGGGTTAATATCGATTTTTGAGTCCTACTAGACAACCAAGGGAATACTCTCCAGTAGACTCTTAGACCCAAAAATAGCCACTGAATTCTAATTCTGGAAAGCCATCAAAACATTGTTTTTGTCACACTAACTGCAGGTTGACATCTGCATCCATTGAACACATTTTTCTACCATATGGATGGTAGCTGTTGTCAGTGCTTAATTTGAGCCGCTGGGTTCCATTGGGGGGCACTGGCACTTATTTTTGGGGGCTGGCAGTTATTTTTCTGCATCAGGCATTTACTGTGAACAAAAGACACTAATGGGAAAGAAGGAGGAAGAGAAGGACAGAAATACTTCACAAAGCGAGAAAGCAGAAAACTACAAGAGTGAACTAAATAGGCAGGGAGTGGCTGTAAATGGATTAAAGAGGCCAGAGATGGCTATAGGGTTACGCTGCCTCAGTATTCTGTGCTCCACATTTTAATGCAGTAGCTGCGAGTTTCAGAGTAGAGCTTTGGGCACAGGCAGGTTTTTAATTACAAATTAAACACTGGTTGTTGTAAATAAATGTCTCCTAATTTGACATACATGATGTTCTTTATGTGTTTAATCCGTTCTGAAGAACCCTGTACATACTTAAGGATTATGGAATTTCAGGCTAGTTATTGGTTAATGAGTGGCCCGGGCCGAAGATTAGCAAGCATTCAGTGCCGGCGGATGGCTGGTAGCTGCGGTGATGGTCTTTTGGCGGCCGTCACAGCGGCGGTAGGTGGTTTTTACCGCCAAGGTCCTAATGAGGGCCCTAGTGTGGGTTTCCTGTCAGGACCAGGCAATTATGCTAAAAACAACGCTGCACCGTTTGAATAGTTGCGGTGCAAATATCCATCAGTTTTCTCTTATGGCATAAGGGGCTTCACCGTTTAATAAGTGATTTCACAAATGGTCATAATATGATCTGAACATCTGTTAGACTCTGAGTCACATGCACTTATGTAAACGTCAATTATAAATTTGTAAATTGTTCTATGTTGCGTTCCTTGCTTCCTCTCTTTGGTGTTATGAGTTGAACAACGTGGTTTGAGGAACATGATTATTTCAAGGGTATCCAATGCTTCTAATGTTTCCTCAAGGACTTCTTATATTTAATTATGTAACCATTTTCTTTACGGTGCTGGACACAGCAGAATATGAAATGCACAGGTCGTCTCAGTTTATAATCACTGGATTATAAATATTAACTTTTACTTATATTGTGCCTTACTTGTAGTTACTATACTGATCACTGAAAGCATTTAAATAATATATGTTACAGTGATTCAATTGGGCACATACATCCAAACTCACAATGTTTACTGTAAATGAAAGTTTTAATGTTTGATGTTTATTTTGAGTCTATTGCTATGACGCACATTTGAGATTTGTTTGAGTACTGTGTACTCCAGCTTCCTGAGAATTTTCCAAAACATGGTCCCTAGCAATCTTTTCCAAAGCTGATTGAAGCTGATTGAAGTTCTGATTGACTGTTTTTCTGTAGCTATTAGAATCTAGAAAGGTATGAATGTATAGAAGCTACAGTTGTCTTTCCCACGTGGGAGGAAAGGTTCATGATTTTGCAACAAAGAAAATCCTTAGTGAACACTTGTACTCACTGACTGCCAATTATCTGAAACAGCAGGAGTTATTTCAGTGTATGTGCTTAATTAGAGAGACCTAAAATATGCCCTTGGGAATCAGGGCTTGCAGATAAGCTGTAAAGGCCTTTTGTTTTTCCTACATTTGCTGTGATTGTTTCAAGTTGCATTCGCCCAAGTGCCAACTCCTGCCCCAGCAAGAAACACTGTAACAAGCATCATGCACAAAGGCAGTTAGTGAAATTAGACAGCATCATATTGTGTAATATTCTGCTAATGATAATTAGCAAGCCGTCTATTAGAAGATTTAAGATGAACTGAATGTGCTGGAGGCTCTATAGTACAAGTTACCTGGCTCTTAGAAATGCAACTGGAGATCTTCAAAGCCTCGGAATACCCATGGGACTCACATTCGCTGCAAGTAGGAACTACAAACGCAAGAAAAAGGTTGTTTATGCTAATCGTATATTATGTTCTGACCTTATGAAATAGCTAAACGCTAATTGTGAAGATCAGCTTGCACAAAAACATTTAGATAGCGATTTAATGGGACATTCTAGATAGTGCTTTTAAAGGAATATTTTGAAAAAAATGACTTTAAGACAGGTGTATGAATTAGTCAAATTTGAGAGATGTGTGAAGTTTTCTTCGGCAAACCCGTGAGTTTTCTAAAAATCTTCAGATGTAAGATTGCAACCCTGGCGTAGGTCATGAAATCAACGACTCACATTTAGTAGAAATACCTCGCAATATATGTTTGTACAAGACACTAGATTTTCTTAATTTTTTTAAATATCTTCACCCCTTCGCTGCCAGGCCTTTTCCCCCTCCTGTGCCAGGCCTTTTTTTGCCATTTGGAATAGTTCTCGCTTAGGCCCTCATAACTTTTTGTCCACATAAGCTACCCACACCAAATTTGCGTCCTTTTTTTCCAACATCCTAGGGATTCTAGAGGTACCCAGACTTTGTGGGTTCCCCTGAAGGAGGCCAAGAAATTAGCCAAAATACAGTGACAATTTCGTTTTTTTTAAAGAAATGGGAAAAAGGGGCTGCAAAAGAAGGCTTGTGTTTTTTCCCCTGAAAATGGCATCAACAAAGGGTTTATGGTGCTAAATCACCAGCTTCCCTCCTTTTAGGAACAGGCAGACTTGAATCACAAAACCCAGTTTTTCAACACAATTTTGGCATTTTACTGGGACATACCCCATTTTTACGATTTTTTGTGCTTTCAGCCTCCTTCCAGTCAGTCACAGAAATGGGCATGAAACCAATGCTGGATCCCAGAAACCTAACCATTTCTGAAAAGTACACAAAATTCTGAATTCAGCATGGGGTAATTTGTGTAGATCCTACAAGGGTTTCCAACAGAAAATAACAACTGAACTAAAAAAATATTGAAATTGAGGTAAAAAAAAGCAATTGTTCTCTACGTTTTACTCTGTAACTTTTTCCTGCAATGTCAGATTTTTGAAAGCACTATACTGTTACGTCTGCTGGACTCTTCTGGTTGCGGGGAGATATAGGGCTTGTAGGTTCATCAAGAACCCTAGGTACCCACAGCCAATAAAAGAGCTGCACCCTGCAGTGGGTTTTCATTCTATACTGGTTATACAGCAATTCATTTGCTGAAATATAAAGAGTGAAAAATAGCTATCAAGAAAACCTTTGTATTTCCAAAACGGGCAGAAGATAAGGTGTTGAGGAGCAGTGGTTATTTGCACATCTCTGAATTCCGGGGTGCCCATACTAGCATGTGAATTACAGGGCATTTCTCAAACTAGACGTCTTTTTTACACACTCTCTTATATGTGGAAGGAAAGAATGTAGAGAAAGACAAGGGGCAATAACACTTGTTTTGCTATTCTATGTTACCCCAAGTCTCCCGATAAAAATGGTACCTCACTTGTGTGGGTAGGCCTAGCGCCCGCAACAGGAAATGCCCCAAAACACAACAGGGACACATCATATTTTTTTAAAGAAAACAGAGGTGTTTTTTGCAAAGTGCCTACCTGTAGATTTTGGCCTCTAGCTCAGCTTGCACCTAGGGAAACCTACCAAACCTGTGCATTTTTGAAAACTAGAGACCTAGGGGAATCCAAGTTGGGGTGACTTGTGGGGCTCTCACCAGGTTCTGTTACCCAGAATCCTTTGCAAACCTCAACATTTGGCTAAAAAACACTTTTTCCTCACATTTCGGTGACAGAAAGTTCTGGAATCTGAGAGGAGCCACAAATTTCCTTCCACCCAGCGTTCCCCCAAGTCTCCCGATAAAAATGATACCTCACTTGTGTGGGTAGTCTTAGCGCCCGCGACAGGAAATGCCCCAGAACACAATGTGGACACATCCAATTTTTCTACGGAAAACAGAGGTGTTTTTTGCAAAGTGCATACCTGTAGATTGTGGCCTCTAGCTCAGCCGGCATTAAGGAAAACCTAACAAACCTGTGCATTTTTTAAAACTAGAGACCTAGGAGAATCCAAGATGGGGTGACTTGTGGGGCTCTGACCAGGTTCTGTTACCCAGAATCCTTTGCAAACCTCAAACTTTGGCTAAAAAACACGTTTTCCTCACATTTCGGTGACAGAAAGTTCTGGAATCTGAGAGGAGCCACAAATTTCCTTCCACGCAGTGTTCCCCCAAGTCTCCCGATAAAATTGATACCTCACTTGTGTGGGTGGGCCAGGTGCCTGCAACAGAAAAAGGCCACAAACTTGTAGAGATTATGGGGATAGCACAGCGAGTTGATAAGCACATATTCTTCTTTCATACATCTTTAGGCTGACTCTGCTTTGGGTATCCACACAAGTGAGGTGTCATTTTACTTGGGAGACTGAGGGGAACGCTGGGGAGTAGGAATTTTGTGCTGGAGCGGTGATCGTACAAACAAAAGTCAGGAAAATATGCTTTTTTAAGCACATTTTGAGGTTTGCAGAGAAGTCTGGGTAAGAAAATGTTGGGGGATCCACACAAGCCACACTTCCCTGGACTCCTTGGGGTGTCTAGTTTAAAAAAATGTCTGGGTTTGGTAGGTTTCCCTAGATGAAGGCCCCACCCAGGACCAAAAACATAGGTGCCCCCTTCCCCCCAAACACAGGTAGTTTTGTAATATATCTTTTTGATGTGTCCACATACGTCTGTGATGTGCCAGACACTAAAATTGTGAAAAGAAATGCACTTAGGTTATGTGAAAAAGACCCCTCACCCACCAACCAAGTTGGTGGCATGCTTCATCATTGGGGTCCCACCTGAGACACCTAGCATGTCACAAGTGTGCTGCGATGCCTGATTACAGCGGGCAGGTTTTTAAATTTTTACCACACATACTGGTTGGATTTGGCACGAGGGTGAGTGATGGTTCAGTAGATCAAATTTTATTAACAAGAGATTTCACAGAAGTGAAATGCACTGGTAAAAACTGAAAGGCCAAAAAACTGAACCAAAAACTCACAGCTCGTGAGCTGTAAAGCCACGGCAAGGCACCAACCGCTTTGCAGTCCATTCACAAACCCTTCATACATGACATGCACAAGACCATTCACGCCGCCAGCCACGGGCCCAGCACATTACAACACTCGCATTGACAGACAGCACCAGTCAAGGGCCCATCACATTCATACGCCCACATGCCTGATACAGCAATCACACCAGCTGATGAGTGTGTGGACTGGCGTTTGGCTGGCACCGCTAGCCAAGAGCCAACCCACCCATACCACCAGCCAAGCGCCACCCCACACACACTGCCAGCCAAGCGCCACCCCAAGCACACCGCCAGACAAGCGCCACCCCACCCATACCGCCAGCCAAGCGCCACCCCATGCACACCGCCAGCCAAGCACCATCCAAGCACACCACCAGCCAAGCGCCACCCCACCCATACCGCCAGCCAAGTGCCACCCCAAGCACACCGCCAGCCAAGCGCCCCCCATGCACACCGCCAGCCAAGCGCCACCCCACGCACACCGCCAGCCAAGCACCACCCCACGCACACCGCCATCTCTTTTTTTTTGTTTATAAACAACAAAGAAACCACTAACTAATTATAAAAAAGGTACAAAACTACAAACACAAAAGCTCTAACTAAATACATGACAGTAATGCCAACCATGAAACTGAAGATATGAAAATATAAAATAGGCAGTTTACGCTCACGGTATTTCCCAAAAGTTTTTCCTGATGTGGTAACTTCTAAAACAGCCGGGCACACACAGCCCAGGCTTTGAAGGGCAATAGGGGCAGTACATCTGTCTCTCCCTCCGGATTGCTCTCCGGGCACATACTCTAAATTTCTTTGTGGGCAAGTCTTTTTTGGGAGTGGGAGGAATGTGATCTGGAAAGTGGCGATCTTTCAATCTAGCCACTTCCTCCACCACTTCTACTCTAGGAACTCTTGCCTGTTCCACCACAATAAGGCTCTCTATCACTGACTCTTGAAATTTAACAAATGTCATCCTTGACTCAGGTGAACAATCCTTGAACACAATAAAAGCATTAAAAGTTGCCAAATGGAATAAATGTAGGGCCAACTTTTTATACCACACGTAAGACTTACGAAGAGCAGTGTAAGGTTCCAACCTCTGATCTACTCTATCAACACCACCCATGTGCCTATTGTAGTCCAAAATGCACGCAGGATTGCGCACTTCTGCAACCTGACCCCAAACAGTCACAGGGGAAGTACTCTCATCATGGATGGTAGATAGCATGTACACATCCCTCCTGTCTGAAAATGTCAGAGCTAGCAGCTCATTATGCCGCAAGGTACTGCACTGTCCCCTCTCAAGTTTTTTACAGACAAGCTCCATTGGATAGCCTTTCCGGTTAGAACGGATTGTGCCACAAGCAACAGTGTCAAATCTAAACAACTCCTTGAACAACTGCACTCCAGTGTAGAAATTATCTACGTAGAAATGTTGACCTTTGTTAAAGAGTCGTCTACCAAGTTCCCACACAATTTTTTCGCTAACTCCAAAAGTGGCCGGACAAACAGGAGGGTCAATACTGGAATACCTACCAGTGTAGACCCGGAAATTATACACATGTCCTGTACTACTTTCTGACAGCATATACAATTTAATCCCATACCGTGCCCTCTTACTAGGAATGTACTGCTTAAAAACTAAACACCCCTTGAAAAGGACCAAGGACTCGTCAACACTTATCTCTTTGCCTGGAACATAGACCTCTGAAAGCTGATCTACAAAATGATCAAGGACGGGCCTAATCTTAAAAAGACAGTCACAATCAGGGTGATCTCATGGCAAGGCTAAAGCATTGTCTACAAATTGCAGCATATGAAGAAGCAAATAGTGATTACGTGTCATAGTTGCAGGAAATATTGCTGTTGCCATCAAGGAACTAGTAGACCAATAAGAAGCCAGTGACGGGTTCCTGATCAACCCCATCAAAAAAGTCAAACCCTAAAACTTTTTAATCTCTTCCAGATATGTGGGAACCCACTGAGTAGCTCTAGACTGAGGCCGAATTCTGGCAGCGTTGTCCCTCAAATATTGCTCTGCATACAAATTAGTCTGCTCCACAATCTCTTCCAAAAACACATCTTCCATAAACAAGTGAAAGAAATGGACAGGCAAAATGCTTTTCCGTATTGACTCTACACCCTGGGAGACCAGTAAACGCAGGTAACTGTGGCTGCTACATGTTTGGGGCAATCCAGGTGTCAGGTCTTCTAATGGGAAACCCTTCAGCCCCATGCTGCTGCACTCTTGGCCCATCAATGTCCTCCTCTAACACAGGCCCTTCATCTGCACTGAGAGTAGCTTCCTCATCAGAAGAACACTCTCAGACAGAAAACTCACTGCCAGAATCTCTCACTTCCTCCTCTGCCTCCGATGCAGAGTCAGTCTCGTAATCATGGTCTGAAGACGACTCAAACAGCATGCCAACAACCTGCTGAGCGGTCACTCTTCGGCTAGCCATGATCCTCACTAACAACAAATGGATTGCCAACAACAACTAGCACTAAACTAAGTAATAAACAAAGTGTAGCTTTAGCACAAAGAGTTATGTACTAAAAACTATACCACTCACTTGCCTGAAAAAGCTACTCACCAGCAACTACTCTGCACAGACACAGCAATCACCAATGAAATCCCACTAAAAAGAAAAAAGAAAAAAGCAAATTAGACATATGACAACACAAATATCATTGTGCTCAAATCTAAGGACAATTTCACACACAATACTGCATTTAGTACACCACCTACAAACATGTCATTCATGCATGTCAACAATACTACTTTGGAGTAAATTGCTTTCACTTACCTAAAACATGCAACTATGCAAACCACAGGACAACTACTGCCAAAACCGCGAGGATCCACAGCAAAGGAGGCAAAAGCTTTGAACTAGAACAAAAAGAAGAAATAAACTGTTATAATCACAAATACAAATACTTTGCCAGTTGACAAACACCCCGCCACCAAGAACTTAGATATTTTCCCTGGTGCGTAAGTGTCTTCTGCCCCACTAGGAGGCAGATGGGCCTAAACAAAAATAGGCTGATCTGCCCCCAAGTGGGGCAGAAATGGCCAACAGCTCTGTACCCTCTTTGGGGGGCGGCCCTTGCCAAAGGGGGCGAATGGGGGTGCCCCAGTACAAAAAAAACAAAGGGAAACAAAAAAAATAATCTCTGACATCTTGGTGCCTTCTGCCCCCCTTGGGGGCAGATGGGCCTTAAAAAAATAGGCTGATCTGCCTCCAAGGTGGGCAGAAATGGCCATCACTAACGTGCCCCCTTTAGGGGGCGACCCTTGCCAAAGGGGGCAAAAGGGGCACCCCAGCACAAAACATAAAAAGGGGATAAAAAAAATCCCTGGCATAACGTGGATTTGGGCATAAACAAAATTGGCCAATCTGCTCCCAAGGGGGGCAGAAATGGCCAACAGCTCTGTGCCCCCTTTAGGGGGCGACCCTTGCCAAAGGGGGCAAAAGGGGCACCCCAGCACAAAACATAAAAAGGGGATAAAAAAAATCCCTGGCATATTGATGGTTTCTGCCCTCCTTGGAGGCAGAGATAGCCAATACAAAATGTCCCCCCAATGGGAGCGACCTTTGCCCAAGGGGTCTCTCCCAAAAAACATAAGAAATATAAATTCCCTGGTGTCTAGTGGTTTTCGGCCACCACTGGGGGCAGATCGGCCACAAAAATTGGCTGATCTGCCCTCAGGGGGCTGAAATAGGAAAAAAATAGCCCCAAATGGGAGCGACCCTTACCCAAGGCGTCGCTCCCCTAAATACCATTCACAAATAATCCCTGGTGCCTAGTGGGGATTTCTGCTCCACGATCGTGGGCCCCAGAATCCACTGAAAACAGGCACAGGGGGAAAGGAAAAACCCTTTCCTTTCCCCCGTGTCTGTTTTCCCCCCCAAACTCCCAAAAAGGGAAGGACTCACCTCTTCCCTCGACGCGCTGGAAGCAAATGGCTTCCAGAGCGTCCTCTGCAATACTTGATGATGTCGGCAAGCTGTGAGCGAGCTGACGTCATCAGATTGCTGAGAGGGGGGTCGGGGGTGGAAGGGGAAGGGATTCCCCTTCCATCCATGACTGGGGGGTGTGGGTGGGCCCGGTGCAGGACGAGGTGATCTCGTCCAAGGCACCGTACCGGTTAATATAAAGTTTAAATGTAAAATAATAAAAAATAGATTTTGAAAATCTAGAACCATTCGAATTAAGTGTTACAGCACATTATTTCATTAAATGTAATGTTTATTAACCAATTATTGTAATAAATTACATTATGTGTATTTATTTGAAATAACATTTCATAAACATAATCTTAAAAACATATTTTGGCATATTTTAATTTAACATGCATTAGATTTTGTTAAAAGATTGTGTAAAATTAATGATAATGATCTCCAATTTAACATACATTTTACATGTTAATTTCCTTATATTTTCAAATTATGTATAGATACATAAATACATATATGGGGACCTGATCATCAGTGATGCTAGGTCGTAGCACTGCCACCATAGCTCCTTAATCTCCTTTCCTTTAAAAAAGCAGTTGGCACTCTGAAATTAAGCTTTGTTTTTGCAGTGACAAACTGTCAATGCTTATGCAAGCTTTGTTCACGCCCGGTGGCCAACCCAACCGAAGCCAGCCAACCCCTCCTGCAAGCTACCAACCCCACGCCACACACGCATTTGGTGATGCAGCATATTGGCCTTCAGGACTTGAAGACCCAATTCCCCATGGCCAAATCATTTATATTAAGGTGAGGAGGCATGCAGCACATCTCCCGAACCTTAAGAGGCCCTGAGGACGCCATCTCCTGCAGCCAAATTGAACAAAAAAGAGGAGGGGGCTGTGTGGCCCCCCCCTGCCCGAGCCTCTTTATGCCTGGGAGACCCCATCCCCGAGGGCTAAATACTATTGAACAGGAGAGGGGGCATGCAGCTCCCTTCCTCAAGCCTTCTTTGGCACCAGAGACCCCATCCCCCAGGGCAAAATTCTAAGTGGGCATGTGACCTCCCCTTCCTGAGCCTTAATAGGCCCTGGGGACCCCATCCCTCAGGGACACATGTAATAAAAAGGGGGAGGGGATTCTTAATCCCTCACCCTGAGCTTTAGGAGGCCTGTATGCCCCATTCCCACGGGCCACATGAAGGGGAGTAGGGATACGCTGCCCCTTTACCTGAGCCCTAATAGGCCCCAGAGAACCCATCCCTTGGGACCTGCATCAACTGTAGTTGTGTGCAACATATTGGGAGATGTAGGAGGAGCCCCAGGACCCCTACAGGCTCAGCCAGCTGTCTACATGGTGCAGGAGGCAGTATTGTTCACGCCCAGAGGGAGCAGCTATCTTTGCAGGCTCACTTCAGGCAGAAGTAATATGTTTAATGTTTCCCTGCCTGCAGGAGAGCAGGCGAGTAAAGAGAACACAAGTCTGTTTCGAGCCAGCAGGAACATTTTTAAATCACCCGCCAGCTGGGAGCAGACTTGTATGTTTGCTCTCGTTTGGTGAGAGATATAAAAATGCTCCTGCCAGCCAGTGCTGTGGGATGGGGTCAGAGGGGCATTGAAAAAGGCTCAGGGAGGGGGATAGTGTGCCCCGCTCCCTTTTAACTAATGTGGCACCCTGTGGGATGAGGTAACTGGGCAGCTCCTTCTGTGGATTAGTGGCAAAATTAAACACAGAAAAGTTTGGCCACAAAAGGGTCCCTCTGGGACCCCTATCACCAGGCATAAGGGTTCAGGGTATCCCTACCATGCCCCCTATGTCTTTATAGGAGTCAGGACTGAGTCCTGAGTCGTAATAAGGCTGCCACCACTTCCTGGTTGATGTGGTGGCAAATAGCAGGAGATCCGTCAGGTCCATAGATACTCAGCAGCGTGATATTTACGTCTTTTTGGATCCTTAGTTTCTCCCAAATTACTGAAAGGATTTACACCAAAAACACAAAAAACACTCTTTCTTGGCCAGGATCTAGCTCTCTGCCAAATTTGGTGAAATCCGTTCAGTGTTTTGGGCTGTAACTTTGTTTAAATTTCCTATGGAAAAATGAATAAAAAAATGTGTTTTGGTACCCCCTCTTTGTCTTGGACCCCCACTTGATAGATCACCACAAAACTTTCCATGTGCAAACTAGTAAAAAAGAAGCACCTTTTTTTAAAGTTTCCTGGGGTTTAATCAAACGGTGGCAAAGTTATTAGCAACACAAAACGGCATTTCATGTGGAAACATGATCCAAACTATACCTACACAGTAACAAATGCCTTACATATTTAGGGTTGGGCAGAACTCACGTAGTTTCCCTCCACAGAATTCCGTGGAGTTACTGAAAACTTTTGCGAGATTCCAGAGAATTCCACCAACAGGTGGATAATGTGCAGCTCGTGCTGCTCATGCTGCAAGTTAGTGCCCGTAGCACGAGAAGCGCTGAAAATCTGTGGGAATGGCATCATGCAAGAGCAATGGCACAGGCACATTGTCAATCAAGTTGATTTTGCTGCCACTCCAGTAGAAAATCTACTTGAGCAGCAGCAAATCTACTCGAAGCCCTGTGACCACTAAAGTTAGGAAATCACACATGGGCATGCAAAATTTTGCTCGTGCTTGCCAGCTCACATATTTTGGAGCCTCATAGGAGAACAATTCAGCCACGCTCATGCATAAATACATATATATATATATATATAAATGAATTAGGTAGTTATAGTTAGGACCATGTTTCAATGGAAAAAACTTTTTTTCACTTGCCTATATCTTTGGCACCATTTGAGACTTCACAAATTCTCCACAGAAAGTGCACCGGTGACTCTTATTGCACACTGAAAGTTTTCGGGAGATCTGTCAAACAGGGTCCGAGGAAAAGGAGGGGTCAAACATGTTGTGTTTACCATGGTAATTCCCATAGAACCTTTGAAAACTACTACAGCCCAAACCATTGGACAGAATGACACCAAATTTGTAAGATTGTGCTTTTGCTTATTTGGTGTAAATCGGTTCAGTAGTTTTTGAGAAATTTGGGGAAATCCAAATTTGTATATCTGTATCTGCGATGACTTCGCAGATAATGACAAGATTGTGCTGAGAAATGCTGAGCTCTGATTGGCTGCCAACACCTCAACCAGGAAGTGTTGGCAGCCATCTTGGGACTCAGCTTTAGCCGAATCCCACCAAAACATGCAAAGAAATGGTAAAAGGGCCAGGGTAGAGACAAGCTGATCCCTTAGCTCTGGTTCTGGGATCCCAGATGGACCAAGCTAGAGCATAAAAACTCGGTTTAAAATTGTTTTACCCCAAATTTGCGGCTTTGTCTAAAATTCACTGTAAAAATAAAAAAATGTAAAAAAGCAGTCTTCTGCACTTGTTTTTTTAAAGCCCACAGGTGGGCCTGGTCCCAGGGGCATTGAAAATATAAGGAGGGAGGCACATGGGTCTCCTGTCCATGGCTTATATTTCTCACTGGGACTGCCACCTCCCCAGGGCTTTCCATAAATATAGTGCAGGGGAGGCGCAGCCCCAGGGACCACCTTCTCCCTGAGGCTGAAATAGAACAAGAAAGGGTGTCCGTTATAGACCTCTGGCATCTGGGACCACTACCTCCCCAGGGAAAATTCCTCCGTGGAGGGCCCACTCACAGACTCACTCAGACACTCACACACCCACTCGCAGACTCACTCAAACCATTGTGCGCCTACTCACAGATGCATTCAGACCCTCAAGATCCCACTCACAGATATACTCAGACTCTTACACACCTACTCAGACCCACTGAAACTCTCTTGCACCCACTCACAGACCCACACAGACACTGATGCACCCATTCATAGACCCACTAAGACACTGATGCAACCCCTCTCTCACCCAGACCGACACTCTGACAGACACCCTGATAACCAGATACAACCTATCACACCTATTCTCAGACCCTGCGGCCAACCCTCATGCGTATGGCAAAAGGCCGTGCGCAGTGTGGGGTTGGGGGGTTAGGGGGTTGGCTACAGCATCTGGGCCAACCCTTGCTGCGCACAGAGAAAGGCTGCACTCAGTGTGGGGTTGAGTTGTTATAGGGGTTGGCTGCAGGCCCTGCATCCAACTACGGCCGTGCATTGCCAAAGGCCGTGCACAGCAGTGATTGGATTAACATATAATAATGAAAATTACTTTACGTTAAAAAAACATAGAAATTCACTCAAAAAAACAAAGGTTACAAGGACGTTATAGTTAGGCTTACATTTTAAATGTACAAAACCATAGAAATTCACCTGTTATAAGTTAGAGTTATCTCAATTAACTATAACTTGTGCCCTGTAACCTTTGAATATATATATATATATATATATATATATATATATATATATATATATACACACATATGTATCTATTTATATATTTATTTATCAGAGATAGAGCTTTTTGTCCCTTACAACTTGGCACCCATCTGGCGAATGTCCTGGCAGACCTACTCCCCTGTTCCATTGTTGGAGTACTGAAAGTTTTGCAGCATTTGGTCAAGGGGGGTACAAAGAAAAGGGGGGTCCCAAAAGTGGCTTGAAAATCAAAGCATTTTACACAGGCTTTTATATTTCACGTAGCACAAAAAACAGCTGGTCTGATTTTATGGAAAGTTGGCAGCATTAGATATTAGGGTGCTCAGATGATTCTTTTGGGTACTGCAGGTAAGTATTTATTGAGTTATGTGATTTTCAACTTAGTGATATTGTGTAGCACAATTACTACAAGAAGCACGGAAACCAAAATAATAAATTAGACTGCGTTAGACCTGACTGCCTTAGGGTGGTCACTCCTAACTTTTAGCCTGCCTCCCGCCACTTTTTGGACACTGTTTTTGCTGGTTTTTAGACTCTGCGCACTTTACCTCTGCTAACCAGTGCTAAAGTGCATGTGTTCTCTCCCTTTAAACATGGTATCATACCCATTTGGAATATTTAATTTACTTATAAGTCCCTAGTAGAAGGCACTATATGTGCCCAGGGCTTGTCGATTAAATGTTACTAGTGGGTCTGCAGCACTGATTGTGCCACCCACTTAAGTAGCCCCTTAACCTTGTCTCATGCCTGCCATTGCAAGGCCTGTGTGTGCAGTTACACTGCCAATTCAACTTGGCATTTAAAAGTACTTGCCAAGCCTAAAACTCCCCTTTTTCTACATATAAGTCACCCCTAAGGTGTGCCCTAGGTAACCCCTAGGGCAGGATGCTGTGTGGGTAAAAGGCAGGACATGTACCTGTGTAGTGTACATGTCCTGGTAGTGTAAAACCTCTAAATTCGTTTTTACACTACTGTGAGGCCTGCTCCCTTCATAGGCTAACATTGGGGCTGCCCTCATACATTGTTGGAGTGGTAGCTGCTGATCTGAAAGGAGTAGGAAGGTCATATTTACTATGGCCAGAATGGTAATATGGAATCCTGCTGACTGGTGAAGTTGGATTTAATATTACTATTTTAGAAATGCCACTTTTGGAAAGTGAGTATTTCTCTGCACTTAAATCTTTCTGTGCCTTACAATCCACGTCTGGCTGGGTTTAGTTGACAGCCCCTTGTTCATTCACTCTGACACACCCCAGACACAGAATACTCAGCCTCACTTGCCTACATCTGCATTTTGAATGAGTCTTCCTGGGCTGGGAGGGTGGAGGGCCTGCTCTCCCACAAAGGACTGCCACACCCCCTACTGGGACCCTGGCAGTCAGGATTGAACTGAAAGGGGACCTGGTGCACTTCTAAGCCACTCTGAGAAGTCTCCCCCACTTCAAAGGCACATTTGGGTATAAAATCAGGGCCTCTGCCCTACCACCTCAGACACTCCCTGGAGAAGAAACTTGTAACCAGAACCTGCATCCTGCCAAGAAGAACTGCCTGGCTGCCCTAAGGACTCACCTGACTGCTTTCTGAGGAGGACTGATGCCTTGCTGTTGCCCTGCTGCCTTGCTGCTCCCTGGCTGTGGTGAAGAAATGCTCTCCAAGGGCTTGAATAGAGCTTGCCTCCTGTTCCCTGAAGTCTCAGGACCAAAAAGACTTCTCTCTTGCAACTGGACTCCTTGTGCGGCGAAAATTAAATGCACAGCTGGCTAAAAACGACACACAGCCTGTCCCCCTGTGAAAAATACACCGCACGCCGAACCAGAACGCCGCCGCTCAACTTTGCAAGGAAAAGATCGACGCGGCGCCTGCGGTGCGACCGGAACTTCGACGCACGGCCCACCAAATTGATGCACAGCCAACCTGGGACGATGCTGCCCGACTTCCAGAGGGAAAATCAACGCAGCGCCTGCTGTGAGGGAGAAAAATCCCCGCACCGCCCAACGGAACGACGCAGAGCTTGTCACAAGCCCAGGATTCCATGCACAGACCCCGGGCTGTCTGAAAACCCTGCAACCCGAAGAGGATCCACGACCGAGCGCCGGAAATCGACGCCCAGCCGTCCCTGCGTTGAAACTAAACAACGCATCGACTATGTGCGGCCCGAGAAATCGGCACACACCCCTTTATTTCCCCGCTTCTCCTCCTCTGCGGCCCTTTGCAGAGATGTTTCACGCGAACCAGGTACTTTGTGCATGAAAGAGACTTTGTTTGCTTTTAAAAGACTTAAGACTTTTTATATCACTTTTCAGTGATATCTTTACATTTTCTTATTGCATCTTTGATCGTTTTGACCTGCAAATATCCAGATAAATATTATATTTTTCTAAACACTGTGTGGTGTATTTTTGTGGTGCTATATTGTGTTATTGTATGAATTATTGCACAAATACTTTACACATTGCCTTCTAATTTAAGCCTGACTGCTCAGTGCCAAGCTACCAGAGGGTGGGCACAGGATAATTTGGATTGTGTGTGACTTACCCTGACTAGAGTGAGGGTCCTTGCTTGGACAGGGGTAACCTGACTGCCAACCAAAGACCCCATTTCTAAATTTCGAACAGACTGCATATGTAAAGTTTCGGATTTACTACTTGAACAAGTGAAAGATCCATTTATGGTTACATGCTAATGGAAACCTATAAACCAATATTTAGCAACCAGAATACATCTTAAACTACATACGTTTTCTTATAATAATAAAACTGTCCCAGCAAGTCGAACAAAGCCCATCTTTCTTCTTCTTTCTTCTGCAACAAACTGATAAATTGACCTAGCAGTGAGCCACACAAGTTGCTATTTGAGGACCATGATAATTGGCCACTTGGAAAAAAATAATACATTTTCTTAACAAAAACAAACATGATTGCCTTTCACTCACTATGACCTTTATTTGTAGCCCAATCTTACTCCAGCCCCCTCCCTCCAGCCCAGCCCCACCCCTTACCACAAGAAAAAATACAATGATAATAAAGTAGTGTATGTAATTATCATTTTATTTTTCCTTTTTTGAAAATCCGTGGGGGCAACGCTTTTCCGCATTAGCAGAGGAGCACCTCTGAAAAGTAGCAAAGAGGTCTAAAGTATAAACTATACTGCATATGTAAAGTTTCAGAACTACTTCATGAACAACTAAAAGACACGTTTATGGTCACATGAGTATGTAAACTAAAAAGCAAATACATAACAAATACAATAGACAAACAGAAATCACATTAAATCTAATTCCTACTCTGTACTTTTAGTGAGTATTCTCAAAGATAGGAATTCCTCAGTTATTAGCTTTCTAATAACTTTCCATTTATTTGACACATCACCACAAAACTTAGCATTTTCGACATTTTGAGATGATGTGAATTTGTGTTGTGAATCCTTAAGGGAGTGCAAAGAAAAAAGAGGGTCCCAAATGGAAACTTCCACCAATGTATGTTATATAGACTATTGCACTTCACGTTGCACGAAAACAGCTAATGAATTTTCATGAAATTTGGCTGGATTATAATTTTATGGCAAGGCACAGAGGCAAGGCCAATATTATGCACTACTCCTTTATTGTCCTCATACACAAGAGCAACAAATAACATAGAATCAGAATAGAGCATTCTTAAAACTCTAGGATTCTTGTGAACATGCGGAATATTCTAAAACACACAGCCATCTTCCTTCTTTTGTTGCTGCTCGTACACCGACAAGTACTACTTTAGTTACTTCTGGGGGTATGAAAATATATGAATACTTTGTAGGATAAGCTTTGAGAAACAGGTTAGAATTTTGATGAAAGGTTTTGAAAATGTGGTTTGTTAAGAATGATTGATATAAAAACGGCTTAGTTGCTTTCAAACATCGCAGCTCTTTTTCAGTTACTATTTTCCATAGCAATAGATGACTTTATAGAGTGTTTTTAAGCTGTTAAATGGAAGTTGGTAAAAATAAATGTTTTATACTTTGTCATTTACAAGAATGTTTTGGTTTTGAAGTAATTTGGTTTACATTAAAAATATCATGTTGATTCGCAAATGAGAACAGTTTGCTTGTAAATAAAATCAATTGAGGGAAAAGATCGATTTAGTGTTTTTGACTGCGGTGGCTGTTGATATTTTCAAATACAATTCTTAGAGGCAAATAGATCGCGTGACGGACTGTGAGGACAAAACTCTATCAGTAGGTGTGAAGTGTGGTTACGCATGTGAGGAGTGTGCAATTCACAGCACGCTCGGTTCCTGGAAGTGCAAGTCGCTGTGATCAGAGCGACTCGCGAGTACAATGGAAGGTATTTTTGACAGTTCAGAGCTGATTTACGCATTGCGTGTGGCAGCCATCTTCCGAGTTTGGGCTCATCTAAATGATACGATTTGGAAATACTACAGACATATTTTGGGAAGAGGATTTTCGAAGTAGATACGTGTCTTGTCAGACGGTGATTGCATTTCAGTCAGTTGTTAGTTTGACAGTGTAAATCGATTGGAGGTAAATAATTCACAAGCTTTGATGTTTGAGTAGAGTAGGAAAAAAAAGTTATGAAGCAGGATAAAGGAGGTGCTTTGGAGGATAAAATGAGGGAATATATGGAAAAATTATTTGGTGAGTTGGCAGAAAAGATGAATAAGAAAATAGATAGTGTTGAAAGGCATTTGAAGAAAAAAACGGACCTAAACAATATAGAGAAAGAGAAGTTTTGGTCAACTGGAGAAGTAGAACCTGTAGCTGGCGGTTCAAAAGATAAAGGTCTAAAAGGATTTTAAAGAGAAAGCACACAGAGGTGCGTAAAGAACACAGAGGGTCTGGGCGTAAGGTGCCAGATATAGGTAGTGCTATAAAGGCCAAGGGAGATGCTACAAAGGCAAAAGATAAGAGCTACAATGTTGTGGCATGTGATGAGTTAACTTCAAGTGGAGATGTGGAATTGTCATGTTCATCATCTCTAGATGAGACAGAGGATGAGAGTGTTAAATCTAAGCAAAAGAAATTGGTACAAAAAAGAATATAATTGGGTAATTTTGTTTACCCGCAAGGAGAGGAAATGTTCGATCCTTTATTGATACAACACCCCTTATTACTCCAGTGGACGTCAGCAGAGCACGTAGCTCAGTATGTTTCAAATTGGATGCATAGGGAAATCCTCAGGGAGATTCGGACAAGGCTACACTGCAAACGAAAGTAGCATACACTTCAGAATTGGGCCCAAAAATGTTGAGTTTTCTCAACAAAACTGGCCGAGACCCAAGGAAAGGGTTAGATAAGGGCCTAGAAGGGTGCCAAGATAGACTGTTGGACATTTTAGGGCCTTTGATGAAAGTGTTTGATTTGTGTGAGAAGGCTTATACAAGTAATACAGAGGTAGATATGTTTGAGCTCTGCAAATGGATTCAAAGAGCCATTTGTTTATTGGGGAATACTAATGTGGCCTTCTACTTAGAAAGGTGAAAGAGAATTTTAAAGGAAATAGACCCAAAATTAGCAGAAATGGCAAAGAGTTTGGTGAAGAGGGTAATGGGATATTGTTTGGTAAAGAATTAGTCAAGGGCATGTTTGGATATGTCGGCACTTTTAATTATCTGGAGAAAGTGCAGAAGGACATACATAAGGCTTTTGGTGGAGCCGAGAGAATGCCGGGTCAATTCCCCGGCAGAGGGCAAGAGATCACTCATGGTTTATTCACGTGTGGGTTTAGACCCTATGGTTACGAGTATAGATCAGAATATGGAGGATTCTATCCCCAAGACAGAGAACGAGACAGCACGGATCACAGAGTGAAAGAAGAGCAAGAAGTGGAGCAGGTGAGTTTAAGAAAAATCCTTTGATGTACCTCTGTAGAACTGGGCGTCAGACTAGCTCAGTTTGTTACGAGATGGAGAGAGATTGCACCAGATCCTTGGGTGAGAACAATTCAGGGGTATCATATAGATTTTGTAGAGAATCCAGTGCAAGAATGATGGCCAAGCCTACAAAGGAACAGGAGAGATTAGTTTCACATGAGGTGGATGCTCTTTTCAAGAAAGGAGCCATAGAAAGAGAGGAACAGAGCTCAACATGTTTTGTAAGCAATATCTTTTTAGTTAAAAAAAGGACAAAGGAATGAGACCAGCAATAAATCTAAAAGATTTAAATGATTAGGTGTGTTACAGTCACTTCAAGAAGGAATACACATGCGGAGAGACTTTCTGAGGAAAGGGGATTGGTTAACAAGGCTGGATTTGAAAAATGCATATTTAGGAATCCATGTGTGTGTGGAGCACAGAGATTACCTTCAGTTCAGGAGGTAAGGGAAACAATGGCGATTAAAGAGCCTGCCATTCAGGCTGACGTCAGCTCTGTGGTATTTTATGAAGGTCATCAAACCTGTGGTGACATGGTTGAGATCACAAAGGGTACAATTGATAGTATATTTGGACGATATATTGATCATAGCAGAGAAGAGGGAGCTGGCAGTAGATTGAACAGAGTTGGCTGTGAGAATGCTGGAGGATCTAGGATTTGTGGTAAACAAAGAGAAGTCTTGTAAACCGGTTTTTACTTCTTTTGAAGGAGGGCCCAATGGTTAGCAGTGGTTAAGTGCACAGAGTTCTAATCCAAGCAAAAATGAATTCAGAAAAACAGGAGGGCTGAATGCAAAACGTTAGTGGGTGACCTTATAGGGAGGTACAGGTCTAGAAACTACTGTAGAACTATTTCACTCATTACAAAAAACTGTTTATAAATATGCCCCAATATATTTAAAAATGTTCCCTCACAGTTTCTGAAGGCCTTAAACTATTTTCACTGTGTAGGTGTTCCACATTTCCCTTTAGACAGGCATAGGTGGGATTAAAATATCTAATTCTAGATCTCCTAGGGAAAGCGCCTGAAAGTCATTCAGAGGTATTTCACACTTAATTTTATTTTCAAAACCTAATTTAATGGTGACATCAGATTTTTCATGACTTGAGTTGAAAAGTAATGTAATAACAACCCATTTCTGACACGTATCACACCTCCAGAGCTAGAGTACACATCTTTGACTGGAAAAGTTAATGATCTGGTCTGCACTGTTGTTTTATCTGCTCATAGGTTGGCAGGAATCAGCTGTATATTAGTGGACAGGAAGAGCTGGCAGAAAAAGGACAACCTTAGCACTATGGGGGTCATTATGACCCTGGCGGTCGGTGGTAATGGGCAGTAGTACCACCAACAGGCTGGCGGTAAATACTGCCACATTATGACATAGGCGGGTTGGCTGAAGCCAACCTGCCAATGTACCACTCTGAGCGCCATGGCGGTAGCAGCCACCGGGCTGGAGATGACAATCTCCAGCCTGGCGGCCGCTATTGTACCAGCTCAGGCATTTTGACCCTGCCTACTGCCACGGCATTCGTGACATTCGTAACGCCATGTAAACCATGGAAGTAGGCCCTATCAGTGACAGGGAATTCCTTGCCTGTCACTGATAGGAGGCCCCCTCCCCCAACAACTCTCCAGATACTCCCCACTCCCCCTCCATCCACGCTACCCCTTCCAATCCCCCACCCCCCTACTCACACACACAGAAACGCTCCATGCTTACACACACACACTCACACAGGCATACACGCATTCATACATGCATGCATCCATTCATTCATGCACACATCCTCACCACATTCACACTGACATGAAGACACAAATTAACATATCCATACTTACACGCATTCACACACATGCATGCACGCATTCAAACAACACTACACATACATCATCATTCACGCACACACTCACACACACACATCCACACACACACAACACCCTCCCCTCCCTTTCGGAAACCTGACTTACCTGGTTCTAGGGGGCCTTCTAGCAGGGGACGGGACGAGGCGCTGCTACCGCCAGCAGCGCCCACCAGCAGAACACTGCCAGGCCGTATTATTTCTCATAATACGGCTTGCGGCTGTCTACTGGTGTGGGGCTGCTGGTCATAGCAGCACCACCTTAATACCGGCCGCCAGCATGACCACAGCTGGATTTCCACCCTTCTTGTGGTGGAAATTCGGCTGTGGTCATAATCTGGAGGAAGGATGTTAGCCGCAGTGACGGACTTTTAGCGGCCGTCACCGCGGCAGGAGGTGGCTTTTACCGCCAAAGACATATTGAGGGCCTATGTCTTTTGACTTGGAAATTCTGGGAAGTAGGGCATCTCCTATTTATTCAGAGGACACTCCTTGACAGGCAGGCTCTTGTCACAGTGGGGGGAAGGGGAGACAACCAGTTGGGATTTGTCAGATGAGAGGAGAGTTCATCTAGAGTTCATCTGAATAAGATAGTGTTGCATAGCTAAGAACTTTGCATGATGCCAATGGACTACCAAGTGATCCATAGATACCATTCTGGAAAAAACAATTGTTAGGTCTATGATGTCATAAATGCTGAGCTATCAACTTGCACCTTGGACAGCATGTGGGGAACATTCCTACAGTAAGAAAATGTGAGGAATTGCACACTCTTGTTTTAGTGTCATGATCACCAGTTCTAAATATGACTCAGAAACAATTCTGAGGTGCCATGCCTTCCAGCTGCAGCAAAAGCAGGAGGGGAAAGGACAGGTTCATCTGACTGCAGTTCTGAACTATTGTAATATCGGCAATTGCGAACAAGACCCAGTTTTCAATTTCTCAGCTCCTACTTTTCCTGCATTTCTTACGGGAACAAACAGACCCAGGTCAATTGCTCTGATGCAATGTTCACAACAGCTATAATGCAACGAACTGAGCTTTTTTATTATGTCCTCCAGCCTAAATCACACTAGCAATGGGAAAACTATAGCTGCGTAAGATCAAAACCTTTTTCGTGTAGCCCCTTACTGCCCCTAACGCATGAGAAAATTATTCATATCTGGAATGATCAATCAACAAATCATTGGCAAAAATATGTCGCAATTCTAAATAACGCTGCACGAGGATTACTACATTATGCCTCTAGAAGAAACCTTACTCTAATTCTAATTTGCCATTTAAAAGAGACCTCGTAACCAATTAAAGGTCTGAAAACCATGCTTACTTTGATCTCACTTATATTGTGAAAATGTTTTTAGTGCCTGCTGCATTATTTAGGAAAATGACAACATTTGGTTTCAAGACCACATTCAGTCCAGTTGTGTTGTTAATTAAACATTTTTTCTGATCCCTGAGAGCATCCCAAATATTGACAAACACAAATATTTACACACATATCGTTATGTCGCTTGAGGGTAGGGACAGCACTGACTTAGCCTGTTGTAAGTGAGGCACCAATATTATTTCACAGGCAGCTTTTTTTAAATATGCTATAGGCTTAATTGAAGATTTTTAATTAATTCTTCAGTGTAACCCAAAGCAAGCAAACAATGGTGTTTTGACTCTCTACAAACAAGTCAGAATGAATTCTATGCACCGCAGTGAACATGACACCTGATATAAAGGAAGTCCATTGTCTATAGGCTTATTTGCACCAATCAATCAATCAATCAATCACAATCAATTAATCAAAACATTTTATAGAGTGCATTACTCACGTGTGAGGGTCTCAAGGCTCTTGTGGGTGGGGGGGTGAGGGAGAGGTTACTGTTCGAACAACCATGTCTTGAGGTTTTTTCTGAAGAGTAAGAGGTCTTTGGTTTTGCGGAGGTTGGTGGGGAGTGAGTTCCAGGTTGTGGGGGCGAGGTAAGAGAAGGCCCTGCCTCCTGTGGTGGTTTGTTGGGTGCGGGGGACTGTAGCTATTGCAAGGTCGGCTGATCGGAGGTTGCGGGTGGGAGTGTGGAAGTTCACTCTTTCGTTGAGGTAGGTCGGGCCGGTATTGTGGAGGGATTTGTGTGCGTGGATGAGGATCTTGAAAGTGAGTCTCTTGGTTATGGGGAGCCAGTGAAGGGATTTGAGGTGTGGTGAGATTTGTTCATGGCGGGGAGGCCAAGGATGAGGCGTGCGGCTGTCTTTTGGATTCTCTGGAGTTTGCGTTTGAGTTTGAGTGTGGTGCCGGCGTAGAGGGCGTTACCGTAGTCTAGTCTGCTGCTGATGAGTGCATGGGTGACTGTCTTCCTGGTCTCTGGGGGAATCTATTTGAAGGATTTTTTTAGAGAGCGGAGTGTGTGGAAGCAGGAGGAGGTTAGTGCAATGATTTGCTGTGTCATGGAGAGCGAGGGGTCCAGGAAGATGCCGAGGTTGCGTGCGTGGTTTGCGGGGGTGGGTGCAGGGCCTAGGGTGGTGGGCCACCAGGAGTCGTCCCATATGGTTTTGTTGGGGCCGAAGATGATGATCTCGGTTTTGTTGGAGTTAAGCTTGAGGTGGTTAGTTGTCATCCAGTTGGCGGTGTCGTGGAGAGCAGCGTGTATGTTGGTTTTGGCGGTGGTGGGGTTGCGGGTGAGGGAGAGGATGAGTTGGGTGTCATCAGCGTAGGAGAGGATAGTGATTCCTTGTGGTCGGAGGATGTTGGCTAGGAGGATCATGTAAATGTTGAAGAGTGTCGGGCTAAGGGAGGACCCTTGGGGGATTCCGCAGATGATCTTGGTAGCGGTGGAGTGGAAAGGTGGAAGGCGGACTCATTGGGTCCGGTCGGTGAGGAAGGAGGTGAGCCAGTCTAAGGCTTTGTGGTGAATTCATGTGTTGTGTAGGCATGTGTGGAGTGTGTGGTGGCAGACAGTGTCAAAGGCTGCAGAGAGGTGTAGGAGGATGAGTGCGACGGTCTCGCCTTTGTCGACTTTGGTCCTGATGTCGTCAGTGCATGCGATGAGGGTGGTTTCTGTGCTGTGGTTCTTGCGGAACCCGGGTTGTGAGGGGTCAAGAGTGTTGTTTTCTTCGAGAAAGTGGGATAGGCAGGCGTTGACTAGTTTCTCAGCAACCTTAGCAGGGAAAGGGAGGAGGGAGATGGGGCGATAGTTGGAGAGGGCCTCCGGGTCAGCTTTGTTTTTTTAGGAGAGCAGTGATTTCTGCGTGCTTCCAGGGGTCGGGGTAGGTGGCGGAGTCGAAAGAGGAGTTGATTATGTCGCAGAGTTTGGGGGCGATGGTTGGGCTGGCTTTGTTGTAGGTGCGATGAGGACAGGTGTCAGAGAGGGGATCCGGAGTGGATGGAGTTCATGTTTTTTTTGGTTTCTTCGTGTGTAGTGGGGGCCCAGGTGGTGAGTGTGGTGGGGGGGTCATGAGTGGGGGTTGAGTTGGGTGAGTGAGGGGTGTGTGTGGTGTGTGTGTGTGTGTGTGGTATGAAGCTGTTGTGGATGTGTGTGGGGTTTATGTTGCTGGCTTTGGGTTTGGCTAACTCATTATTGATGGTGAAGAGTTCTTTGCTGTTTTGAGAGTTGTTGTCAAGGCGTGTCTTGTAGTGATCTCTTTTGGCGGGGCGCACGAGTTGGTGATGGGTGCGAATGTTGGTTTTGAGTGTAGAGAAGTTGGTTGTAGAGGGTTCTTGTCGCCATATTTTCTCCGCTTGGCGGCATTTGCGCTTGGAGTCTTGGAGTTCGGGGATGAACCATGGGGCGTTCTTGATGTTGCGGGTGGCGATGTGTTTTCTGAGGGGGACTAGTGTGTCTGTACAGGTAGTGATCCATTTAGAGAGGTTGTGTGCTCCTGTGTTGGGGTCGTTGGTGAGGTGGGGAGGTTGTGAGCCAGTTGGGAGTTCAGGCGTTCTGTGGGGATCTTGTCCCACATGCGGTAGGGTGTGGTGTGTTGATGGTGGTGTGTGGGGGGTTTGGTGAAGGAGAAGTGGATGCAGTGGTGTATTAATTTGTAAATAAATACTTGCCGGTGCCCAAAGCTCTTCTCTTAAACATGCGGATGCTGCAATTAAATGTGGGAACACGGAATACGCAGGCAACGTAATCCTTAAAACATCTCGGGCCTCTCTAGTCCATGTAAAGCCACATCCTGCCCCTTCAGCTCACTCTAGCAGCTTCCTGCTTTCTCCCATTGTGACGCTTTTTAGTTTTTCCCCTCCTCCGTCTTTCCCATATGTGTCTTTTGCTCGCAGCAAATGCTTGAGGCAGAAGAATAAGTCCCGGCCTGCAAAAGTAAATGCGGGTGCTCAGCACCGGAAACAACAAGCACAAATTAAGCACTGGTCTCTGCAGAAGTAACAAAGCTCTTGTGACAAATTCACTATCAATGGTGTCCAATATAGGTAGTGGCAAGCCAGTTCCACTGGTTTACATAGGAATTCATCATACTCCTATACGCTTTCCGGGTGGTGAGAGATAGCATTACTGACCAAGCTTCCGACCATGAAACTAGGTCATGAAGCACTCCTATGTACTGTGTTTCAGAGTACTATTCAGAGCGCATGGCTGAAAGGATGTAATTTGTATGTTGGCCTTCATGGGACATGTTGAATGAGCAGTGTGAACTATGTGGCAGAAACATGGCGCACCTAATTCAGAGAATATTAGTAATGTATTTATTGCATTGTATTGTGAATTTATACAGTGCTTACTATCCTTAAGAGACGTTTAAGTGTTTTGGGGAATGGTAGCACGTTACTCCATGGAGCTCAGAGTTACTTTCTAATCCAAGTTGTAAGTGATTCAGTTTGTCCTATATTAAGTCACATTAGAGAATGTGTGACCAATTGTTTCATGTTGTCTATAGTCTAAAGGTAGTTAATTGTTATTATTAATTTACACCAATATTTTAGTTATGGTTTTCTTTTCCCGTTCTTGATGATATCTTTGTGATTTGGAGGTAAATAGGGAGTAAGCAATCGTATGTGTCCCCCAGACTTCCAAAAAGCACCCAGGATGTGGCTGTTCGAATGAGCCCCTGAGACATGAAAGCACCTGGATACCTTATATGGTGATTAGCAGCGCCATATACGTCCGGCTTGATTGCGTGTGTCTGCCCTACCATACGTAATTAGTTGCCTAGGACACTGTACTATTGAATGGGCACTGTGTTGTTAGGTTTGTAGAATGTCTACGTGTTTTAGCTCCTGCTAATTGTAATATCCTGATGATTCTGTTGCACGCACTGTGCAAAGGAGGATTCTAGCTTGTAGCACGTGGAACAGAACGAGGAAGAGAAACGGAGCGTGGTGGAGGCAGCGGCCGTTGTGGAGTCTCCCTCCCGGTTAGCCTGTACAAATAAACTATTTCTTTAGTATACCCACTGTGATTGAGCTTGGATCTTTTCACTGGCGACGAAGGGTGCAGTGTGCGGCTATGCTGACTGGGAGGAGAGACAACAGTGCTTTATCTTTGTGGACGCAGTGTTCCGGAGAGGTGACTTCTACGCGATCTTCTGGATCAGCTGTTTGACCTCGTTTGCCGGATTCACAGGGAAATTAACTCCGCCCAAGCAGAGAAACGGCAATGATCGTCGTGTGGGAGTGGTGCTTAGCAACAATAACAAATCTCCTTTGAGGGCCTTCGTTAACAGCAAATGGTCGTGTTGTAGTTGCCTAGCAACTGTGGGAAGCTTGCTCTGGAGTTTTCAAGCCCGTGTTAGTTGCTAAGCAACTGGAGACACTATTGATTTGTGCTTTTCAAAGTCAAGCTAATATATATCCTGGCAACAAATTAATATTTGAAGAGGTGGAGCCAGTCTTTAGTTAAGCAACTGGAAGTACTATTTTAATGGTTTAAAAATGCTTTTGGCAAATGTATGTATATAGTTAACTCCAAAGCTAGAAACAGTTACTGGGATTTCATTGTATAAAAAAAAATATAAAAAAAAAAATGGAAGGTTTTACAGCACCAAGTTTTGTTTTTTTAACACTCTTGGGGAACCCATCATATCCTGGGAGGACTGGAAAGATGGTTTCGAAGCCTATGTCTTGGCTGTGGGTGGAGATATACTCATGGCATCCAGAAAATTGGCCATGTTGAAGCACTGTTTGGGAGCAGAAGGAAGGCACATTTTGAAACATTTGCCATATCCTTATGAGGATGAAGACCAGAATGAGGATGAATACGAGGTTGCCATGGAACAGTTGAACTCCAATTTTGAAAAGAAGAAAAATGTTGTTGTGGGGCATTTAAATTTTTTAAAAAGAAGCCAATTGCCCGGAGAGTATGTTGAAAGTTATGTGGCAAGTTTGAGGATTTTGGCTGCTACTTGCGATTTTGGTAATTTTCAGGATGAAAGGCTGTGAGGCCAACTGGTTTTGAAAGTTAATGATAAAAAAACTCAAGAAAAATTGTTAAATACAGAGGATTTGATGTTACAAAAAGCCATAGACTTCATCAAAAGAATTGAGATAACGAGTGATGGCTTAAAGGAACTATCTACCGCGTCTGGAGCTCTGAATGCGGTCAATGCAAGAGATTATAAGTTCAAAAAGGAAGATCTAATTGGAACTTCTACGAAGTTGGATGGGAGAAAATATATTATTTGTTATAAATGTGGCTTCAAGGGGCACATAGCGTCTGATGTTTGCTGCCCTGCGGCTGGGCAAGTGTGCAGAAAGTGCAAGTCCAAGGGACATTTCGCAAGAGTGTGCAAAGGGAAGCAAATGAGAGCAAGGAGGGGTAGAGGAGCAATCAATTCAGTGGGAAGTGATAGTGAGGATATTGACTCTCATCAATTTATTTTGCAGGTGGTGGATGTTGGGAGTGTGAGTTCCAATGGTCCGCACTGTGTAATTAATATTGATGGGGTAGATGTACTCTTGATGGCTGACTCAGGGGCGAAATATACTTTGATTGGAAAAGAAAACATGTCTAGTTTTCCGGCGCATGATATTAAACCTCCCGATGTGCGTTTGCTAGCTTATGGTAACAAACCTATTGAGCTTGTGGGGTATATGGATGCTTCACTAGAATTTCAAGGGATAGTTATCATGTCTAAAGTATATTTTGTAGAGGAAGGTACCAATTTATTAGGTTGGCCGCAGCAAAAAGACCTTGGCATAATTCTTGATCCTAATCACCCTGATCAAGTATTGGGGTCGAAGTCCAGCGTACACATGGTGCAAAGGGCCAACTTTGTAGAGGAATTCCCTCAGGTGTTTAGCAATAAGTTAGGAAAGTTAAAGGGGTTTATGCATAAAATTGTGTTGAAGCGGGATGCTGTACCTAAGGCGCATAAACCGCGTCCCATCCCTATTGTGATGAGGGAACAATTACGACCAGAATTATCTAAGTTGTCAGAGCAAGGTGTGATAGAAGAAATCGAGGCGTCGGAGTGGTTGGCAGTGGTGATTGCTAAGAAGGCCATTGGTGACATGCGTTTGTGTGTGGATTTGCGTGATCTTAATGCTGCTATATGGGTGGATAGACATCCTCTGCCCATTATTGGTGAAATGTTATCCACAGTGAAGGGGGCAATTGTATTTTCTACCTTGGACTTATCATCGGCGTATCACCAGATTGAGTTACAGCCTGAGTCACGTGCATTACCCTCTTTCATTACTCCAGAGGGGGCGTACAAATTTAAGTGCATGCCTTTTGGTTTGGCGTCAGCGTCATCAGTATTTCAACGGGCAATGCATCATTTACTAAAAGATGTCTCAGGTGTTACTGATTTTCTAGATGATATCTTGGTGTTTGGTGGAGACCAGAATGAACATGATGGAGCCATGAGAAAGGTGTTGAGTGTTTTAAGGGAAAGAGGGCTGACGATCAAATTGGAGAAATGCAGGTTGAGTGTGGCTGAGGTGGAGTATTTGGGTCACTGCATTAACAAAGATGGGATTTCGCCTAAACTTAATTTAGTAGAGGCAATTGAAGGCGCGCCTTCTCCTGCCAGTAAAGATCAATTGAGATTGTTTTTAGGTTTAGCGGAATACTACTCAAAGTTTATTCCCAAGTTTGCCGACAAGACGGTACACATGAGGAAGTTGTTATGCTTGAGGGAGCAATTTGTATGGAGTGAGAATTGTGAGAGAGAGTTTTGTGTGTCGAAGAAACAAATTGCTTCAGCTCCAGCTCTTAAACCATTTGACACCAGGGAGAGATCATAATTAATACTGACGCCAGTTCCGTGGGACTGGGAGCCGTATTAATGCAAAGAAGAGGGGGAAAAGAAGTGACAATAGCATATGCTTCTAGACCGTTGAGTTCATCGGAAATGAACTATTCCACCATCAAAAAGGAGGCGTTGGCATGTTGGTGGGGTGTTGACCATTTCCGCAAGTTTGTCTGGGGTTTGAAATTTGAGATTCGTACTGATCATCATCCGTTGGTAGAAGTATTTTCGACCAAGGGTGCAGGTAAGGCTACACCAAGAATAGCTCGTTGGGTGGCCAGAATGTTGGAGTACAATTATGATTTGGTGTATATTCCCGGAAAAAAAAATGTGTTGGCTGATTGTCTGTCCAGGCTTCCCGTGCAGTCGGTTCTGGGTGGTAAGGGTGAACCTGAACCCTTACCATAGCCTCTGTAGACGTGGATGTAGGATGTGTGACAGAAGGCAGAATCTCACATGATGAGTGGGTGTCTGAGATTCAAAAAGATGTCGTGCTACAAGAGGTGATAGGTTATTGTCGACAAGGGTGGCCAAATAGAGGTGGTGCTTCTTGCGATGAGGAGTACTTTTGTCAAGTTGGTGTAGAGTTGTGTATGGTGAATGGAGTGGTGTTCAGAGGGGAGCTGTTGGTGGTTCCTACTGTTTTGCGGGAACGAGTGTTGAAATTGGCTCACGAGGGCCATCTCGGAATGAGCGCAACTAAAAGGCGGGTCAGATCAGAATATTGGTGGCCAGGGCTAGATAGGGATGTGGAACATCATGTGAGGGAGTGCGTGTTGTGTGCATGGAGCGACAAGTCTCAAAAGTTTGTTAAAAGTGATCTTGTTGTGTCTGACAAATCGGATGGGCAGTGGAAAAAAATAGCCATTGATATTATGGGCCCGTTTAATATTTTGGGAAGTGTACCTAAATATGCTTTGGTGGTTGTGGACTATTTTAACAGGTGGCCGGTCGTGAAATTTGTAGAAAACATAAATACTGTGTGTGTTGTGGAGTTCTTGGTGGATTTATTTGACTCAATAGTTTCTGACAATGGTGTGCAATTCGTATCAAATGTCTTGATTTTTTATGCAAATTTGACAGAGCACATCAGAGCATCTGTTTATTACCCACAGAGTAATGGTTTGGTGGAGAGGTGGAACAGGACGCTGAAAGAGGGGCTGCAATTAGCGATCTATAATGGTATAAATTGGCGTAAGGCAGTGAAGGATCTGGTTTGGTCTTACCGTACTACTCCCCATAGTTTGACGGGAAAGTCACCTTTCGAAGTCATGAGAGGTAGAAAACCGAGTGCATTGTTGTCAAAAGGTGTGGGGAGTAAGAGGTTTGATATGAGTGAAGTACCTGGTGATTACAAAGTTGGTGATTGGGTGCGAGTGGTGAAGGGCGCATGGACAGCTAAAGGGGAATCTAAATTTTCAGAGCCTTTGGAGGTGAGAAAAGTATACAAGTATACCTTGTTGCTGAGTGATGGCAATGTGTGGAACCATGGGAAGGTTATAAAGGTTCCTACACAGTTTAGTCAGGAGAAGTTGTGGAAGGTGGGAAATAGTTTGGGAAACAATGTTGATAACGGTACTACCAGTACTAGTGAAACCCCATTGAATTAGAGTGAGCATGTAGGTGTGAAGGTGAGGGACAAGTCGATGTTGAGAAGGCCTAAGAGACTTGATGACTTTGTCTCTGCTTAGAGTAAACTTTGTTGGTATTGTCAATATGTTATTCTTCACATTTATGTTTAATGTATCTATGCATTACATTTATTAATCACATATCTATTCATGTTCGGTTGATGTTGATGTATTCTATGATGTTATTGTTTATTTTATTTTGAGGGAAGGGGAATGTGTAATATCCTGATGATTCTGTTCCACGCGCCGTGCGAAGGAGGATTCTAGCTTGTAGCGCGGGAACAGAACGAGGGAGAGAAACGGAGCGTGGTGGAGGCAGCGGCCGTTGTGGAGTCTCCCTCCCGGTTAGCCTGTACAAATAAACTATTTCTTTAGTATAACCACCGTGATTGAGCTTGGATCTTTTCACTTATTCATGCCGAGTCATTAAAACTAGAATGAGCGTTCAATGAGATTTAGCCAGAAAAGTTAAGAAATATGGACAGAGGAGTTACGGATAGGCACAGGTTTAGAGTAATAGGTGGAGTAACGGATCTTCTATGATTCATCTAGATTTGGCAATAGTTTATATGTGATATGCAGACAGTACAAGTATCACAGGAATTTGAAGAAAGAGGTGAAACGGACAGAGTCGAGTTCAGTTTGGTGTGTATTGTATGTTTTTTTTCAAATTCATAAATATTTATTCATTTACATGCTAAGATACTTTGTATTTTTAAACTTTTTTGATTGGAAATATTAGGGTCTTACCAGGTCTGCGGCCTGAGCACAGGTGCAGCTATAGAAGTTAGTTATGGGTTGTACCCAGGAGCAAGTATCCCTCGGGAGGTAACTATAGTCTATTGCCAGAAGCAAATACACCTTAGCAGACTGTGCCCAAGGGCAACTGTTCTGTAGCAGGCAGCCATGTGACGCACAAAACAGCAACTATTTTCTAGCAGACTATCTGTGGTGACAAAAGGAGAACCAGTTTCAGGTGATAGGCTCTTCCCAGGCCCAAACAGGCAATGCCTTTATCCCTTCATTCTTCACCTGGATGCCCAAGCTAGACACGTCCAGATCCCAGCTAGGGTAAAAACCTTGCGACTGCATCACCCAATCTATAGACTTGTCGGGTAAACCAAGAACCAAAGCCAGACCTGTTGGACCACAGCTGATCAAGTGAGCCACCCTGTTGCCAAGAACTTTCATAGGACAATGGAGAAAGCAAGGAGTTGCACATAAGGTATTTCAAATTATCACAAAGCTTTTAAAAAATAAAATAAAAAAACAACTGTTGTGATTCTGTCTCAATGCAGTCAACTTATCTTTTGAACAAAGGAGTTTGGAACAGAGAGACTGGAAACGGAGTGAAGAAATAAAGAACAGTGAGACAGTGCATGGAGAGAAAAAGGCGAAAGAGCAGACAAAAATGGAGTGAAAGGAAGAAAAGGGGAGAAAGCAAAGATAAAGGAGGGAAAGAAACATACTTGGGAGAAGAGGCGAGTGCGGAGCGAAAAAATTAAAAATGAAGAGAAAGAGAGAAAGGGAGGACATAACAGTATTACAAAAGAAGTCCTGGTGCGTGCCCCCATTCCACGGGGTGGATGGTCAGGGAAGAAGTAACAGCACACATGCACAATGACAATTCCAATATACAAACACAACATCAACATTTTCAAAAAGCAGTTATACATAGCAATTGTCGTTTCAGGTTAATGCACTTTTAAAATAACATGTATGAATGAATAAACTTCTAAACTGCATGTAAGCAAACCTATGTTGTAGGAACAGAAATGCACCAGCTGACCCCGATATAGGAGATATAGGAGGAAATAACAATCTGCAAGGAAGCCCAACCAGGAAAGAAAGGCCAGTTGCTGTCCCCTAGGGAAGTAGTCCACTGTAGTGTGGGGGGCCTTACCAAAGGATGGGAAATCCAAGGCTACGCTGGAAGAAGGACTTAAAGTGGTTCGGGGCAGGCAGGAAACAGAAAGAGGATCCACAGTAAGAGAGAGGATGGGGGGCGTGCAGAGGAACAGAAACATAAAGACCAGCGCGATAGGAAGAGAAGGAGAACAGCAGGGGGAAAGGGAGGTGCGGAGGAGACAGAGAAAGATAGAAATGGGGGTCACATTGAATAGAACTACCATCTTCTGCCTGCAAATCACTGCAGACACAAGTTAGCTTCTCGCTACTTGTGTCACACATATTACACCGAGAGCTTCCTCTCTCTGCAGTCAGGTTACACACTGCAGAAACCTCATCCCTGTGAAGTTGTTGCACAGTAGATGGTTCCCTCTGCATTAGTCACTATCTGAAGATCGCTCCATCCTGGGGATTGAAGTCACATACAATAGAGGACTCCTCTGCGAAGGTGCACACACTATAGGCAGCCGCTTCCCTTGTGCAGTGTAGTCACACGCAGAGCAACCTCCCTATGAAAAAGCCGATCCGAGGCAACGGATCCTCGTTGCAAACGTCCTGGCTGCTAAACTCTGGAAACACAATCTCTGTGACAAACACACAGCTGGGCTCTTTCCCTATAAAAGCTAACGTGGCTATTCATGCGTACACAAGAGTTTCTCATTAATATACAATGTAGTCCCTGGGCTCATTCATACTCACAATGTTTTCGCTGTTTCCCTGCTCTGATAAGTCTCTGTTCTCCACAATCCAGAAGGGCATGAATACACTGCAAGCAGGGACCGAGGGATGCAGGGTTACCGCAGAGCATGTAGTCTCTAATATGCCAGTGCATCATCTACACTAGGGTGATACATTTAGCAAGCAAATAGCACTTCTCAGATATACGCTAAAGAGATCGGCACTACAACAAGAGGAAGAGAGCAAGAGCAGCTGGCCCTGGAAAAGCCCCCCACTGCTATTGGTTTATGTTTACAGAGGGAGCTGGTGGGGAGGAGGGGCTGATTATACACCCACAGTGAAACACAAACAGGCCAATACTGAAAGAAAAAGTCCCTTTCAGAAGCAATAAACAGGACATAGCGTAATTATACAGTAGTTTGGGACGCTCCCAAAGAGAAAAAGGCAGGACAAAGAGGCAGAACCGACCACTAGCAAGCAAGGATTTTTTAATGACAGTGGAACCACAAAATGAAATCACTGGAACCCACAGTATAAGTATACTTACAAAGTATACAGCACGTTGAACGCTACGCTCAACCTAAAAAGGAAACAAGGAACCACATTTAATGATACCTCTCCTCATGGGACAGCATACAATAGTAGTTCATGAGGCAGGACGGTCACCTTCTTTCGGCATCGGTTGATAGCAGCATCAGGACAGTGCAGAACACAAGCTGCATATAGGACAGATCAGCAGTTCAGAATTAGTTAGCTATATTAGTATTGAACCACATAACAGAATAGGGCAATTAAAAGAAGATGAGATAACTCATCTGGAGACATAAATAATAGAAGGGTGTCAGCAAACATGAGCAGACTCCGACAGCATTCTGAACAGCAATGAAGCAGGAGTGGGACTCAGTGAAGGCTGATCCCAAATTAAAAGTTTCTCACTAATTAAAATATGCATAATCCATTCATTGGTCCTTCAGGTGGGTGCATTTCGGATGTCAGATTCAGCATCCAATGCACCATCAATTCTGCTACTTTTCCAGATCTTCTCAGTAAAAGTGTATTATTAATTCCATGATTTCACACATTTCCGAAAAAAAATATTACATTCTCTAGTTAGTTGTTGCTTGAGATCCTTTCTCACAACATACAAGGAACTAAGGTGATACTTTTCACATGAGAACTAAAAGTTTCCTTTTTGTTCGACAGCTAGAAGAAATAGTTCTACATTGTTATTCTGAAACATATTTCTAGCCTTCAATACAATAAGACATTCAACGTCACATTAACATCCTAGGGAAAGACGTCAGGTCAGAGGGGAAATAATAAACAAGTGATTTTTCATTACTGCTGCAAAATGAATCTTTCAGACCTAGTCAAGCTAGGAAACCTAAATACACATTATTGCAATTGATTCATCAATGAACCAATTGCGCACCTTACAATTTCATAAATGGAAAGCAATTAATTTATTTCGAAACATTATTTATGAGATTTTAAAGCAAATGTAAATGTGCATTGATTTTTCTGCACACATTTAACTGACATTAATACAATTCATTTAATTAAATATAAGTGCAATTAATTAATATACATTCTAATACTCTCAATTCTTAATCTACATTTCATAAAACATTCTTAACATTAACTCACATTACTACTTCATTTAATATAAATGCAATACTCTCATGTTAAAAGGTAGTGTTTAAATATGAATGGTGGCCACATGGGCCATCATGATTCAAACAAGCTCATTTTACAACTCATATTATTTTCTCTGTTAGGGCTTTAAATGAAGGTTAAATAAGCACCACATGCTAACTTCTATGCCAGAAGGTTATTAATACATTTTGATCTCTCTCAGTCCAGCCCAAAATGACTTATCTTTTGAGATAACCCTTTTTCCAAGCCATCTGACCTAGAACGTTTTATTGCTTTTAGTACCCCATTTGTCATTTTGTTGTTGCTCTTCGAAGCACAGAAGCAAATGAAGGTAAACTTTAAGAACAGTGAGGCCACTATAGGATTCTAGCTCTAATGTGTCAATAGTCTGAGATATTATGAAGATACTCTATTCTAAGAATCAAACTATCTGCTAATCATAGAACGGTGGGTGTAACTTGAGGATGATAGCTGGTAGGAAAAGGAGGTCTGCTTCTATTAGAAGCAATTATTACACTTACCCCAATCTGGACGCTTTTTTTCAAATGGTCTCTGGGGACTCAAAATGTTTTTATTCATATATTTCTGAAAATTGGCATCCCTTTGTCAAATTTTGCTTGTATTTCTCCTCATTGGTGGTACAAGTTGTTACCAGCATGCTGACTTACACACCAAACACACACAAAGGTATGGAAAGAATACTTGTAAATCATCTAACCACTGGAAAATTGGGACAGCATTCAAATCAGTTGTTTTTTTGCCTACCGTGCCACCTAAGATTAGACATAGCCTTGTGCAAATCAGGTTTCAAACAGCCCTGACCGAACTGCCAAGCTCCAAGCCAGGTATTTCTGAACTGGACCACAATCATCGCAGGTCCAGTTTTGGACTAGTTAGGCCTCTTCATTTGGATGATACTTGGTTCCAGTGTTGCAGTTAACAAGGGAATCCAAGGATCACCTGGGACCTTTGGTGAGTACATGAACAAGAAACACTGGTCCCACAGTTGATAACAATACAATCATTACAAATGGAGCAAATCGTTATTTTAATCATTAATATTAATAAATCAAATAGAAAGAACTTTTACAAAAATACTTTTACTCTGTGATGGTGCAGTGGGTGTATAGTGAAAAATGTCCTTGGTGCTCTCATCAAAGTGATGCACACATGAATAAATTCAGGGCCAGATTTATACTTTTTCAGCTAGCGCCATTCCAAGATGCCGGCTGGGAACCATATTTATGGAATCGCACTATCCGGCGCTAATGCCCTGTTAGCGTCCTTCTAAAGGATACAAACAGGCCAGGGGAGGCGTAGGGGAAACAGGAGCTTGTGCGCCAGAACTATGGCGCTACACTGTTTAGAGGCAAAAAAATGCCTACGAGCAGTGTAGCGCCAATTTCTGGCACACAAACCCCATGGACATGGCTCCTGTCTTAGTGAAGACATCCCTTTGTGTCAAAATATCCCCCCATCGCTGTGAGGAATCAAGACTGCACACTGAAAAACTACGCAAACACTTGCAGCGTGGAAAGCAATAACGTAATGTCTGTGCCGCACCAGAAAATCTGACCTTATTTTTCCACGCATCTCCTCCTCTGCGGTCTCCGTGCATCGTTATTTTTGATGCATCCCAGGTACTGTGTGTAGCAAAGAAACAACTGTTAATTTCTAAGGATTGAGACTCTTTTAAACCTTTTAAAAGTGATATTTCAACTTGTGCTTGTTGGATCTTTGTCGTTTTTACCTTTTTTTATTCAGATAAATATTATCTATTTTTCTAAACCTGTATGGTGTTTTCACTTCGTTATTGTATGATTTATTGCACAAATACTTTACACATTGCCTTCTAAGTTAAGCCTGACTGCTCAGTGCCAAGCTACCAGAGGATGGGCACAGGATAATTTGGATTGTGTTGTAACTTACCCTGACTGGGATTGTGGTCCCTACTTGGATAAGGGTGTATACCTCTGCCAACTAGAGACTCCATTTCTAACAAGATGTTAAAAAAAAAGTTGGGCTACCAAATAGATAAATTGCTTTCTGTGACACTGTGATGCTATTAATTGTGTTTGACCAATGACTTTGTGTTTCACCACTGCGCATATTAGTTGCTCAATGTTCACCAGTAGCACATTAAATTTGATATTTAGGTTAGCTGCCTATTGGCTTTGACATGACATTAGACATTACATTTGATATTCAGCTTAGCTGCCTATTGGCTTTGACATGATATTAGACATTACATTTGATATTTAGGTTAGCTGCCTATTGGCCTTAACGTAGGGTTAGACATTGCAGTTGAGACATTACAGATGAGCTGTGTTTTTCCAAGCTGTGTTTTTCCACAAGATGGACCAAGCTGTTTTCTTCACACCAGACCTTAGCTGATAAGAGCACGTAGATTTTGTGTTTACCTTGCAATCCAGTCTGAGAGTGAGTAAGCTCAGGAGAATTGCCCCCTCTCCAAGGTTATTCGGCTCTCACACTGAGTTTGCTTTTAAGGATGACTCTGGGCTACAGTGAGTTAGATTTGAATCTGCTTGACTTCAGACTGGAACTAGACGTCAGTTGCCCGTCTCCCGTTTGGGTAGAGAATCTCTTTTTCGCAGTTGACCTGAGTCATCAACTTACAGACCCCAGAAAGATGAAGCTGAGTATAGGCCCTACCGCCTTGCCCATACGGTGATGAATTTTGACTTTTATGCTTTGCTTTGAAGTTATGCTATAAATGTCTTCTATATTTACTGTGTACATTGCAACTGAGAAGCACTTTGATATATTTTGCTTTCATTGCTGCGACTACTTTTGAACGTGTGCTTCCAATCTACTAGTTTCGTCTCTCAGGAACTTGTGGGTGGGGGGGAATTAACAACAATAAAAGTCTTCTTTAAACTCAGAAGTGCATTCCAGAGAGGTTCTGTAAGCTCAGATATGAGATAAGAGGGAAAGCAGAACAGACACCTCCATAAAAAAGGTAATGGTGTTGAGAATCTGCTCAACAGGTTACCACTATCGATTAGCTGAATGAGGAGAAGATATCTGCATCTTAAAATTGCAATCTGTGGGATTTTTAGCAACATAATGTGGATACTTTGCAGCAGATGACACAAAGTCGTAATTTGCCTGAACATTTAGACATCTGAAATTGCAGGAGTGGTTAAGAACTATGTGGATTTTAGTGGTATGATAGTTTAACCAGGTGGGTGATTGACGTAAACCTGAAAACAGAAAGTAGTTTTGAGACTATTTCTGTTGATTGCAAATCTGTCAGAACCCAAAGTGAATGTAAACCCTTCAAGTTTTTTGTTTTTGTTTTATGCAAATATGCATGTATCTCCTTGTGGACAATTTCTTAATAACAATAAGACTATTAGTACACTATTTCCCTGATGAATAGAGAATCCTCTTTGCCTTTTCAATGTTGTTGTAATTTATATCCATGTGCCCACAAACAGAACACAAACCAAAAGCCAAGCATTGAGAATAAATGACAATATTGTGTTTTGTTCTGATCAAGAGAGAACATTTATAAAGTCTTCAAATAATATTTTCTATCAAAACCCACTCACCAACGCCTTTTCAAATAAACAGTAAGTATGTAAGGCTTACTTTGGGCATATGGTACTTACCGCTCACCCTTTTGCAGCAGCTTGGCACATGAGAGTTCAGGTACATTCTCTCATCAGTGGTGATATGCACAATAGATTAGAGCGTCCTAAATTTGTACTCTACAGACCTCATTACTTTTTCATTTCTGAGCATATTTAATGTTGTGTGCTTTGCTAAAGATGTTTTACGAGTATTGCTGGACTGATTATATTGATAAGGTCATGTTTATAAAAGAACCACTTTTCAAATCAATTACCTCTGGCTACTACTCCTATAACTGGGCTGTGAAACTGACTGTCAACAGCCAGTGAGATAACATCAATGTCAGACCTTCAGATGCAGATGCAGATGCAGTCCAATACACAAAGCTGCCGTGTTGTGTGAGGAATGGATGTCAATGGTTGGGCAAGTGTAGGATGCCCTTCTGCCCCCAACCCCAATGAATATGACCCCCCTCTGAAAGTAAGAACGAAGAGAGATGTGTTATAAATAAAGCCTGGTATCAAATTGAGATTTATAAGCATGGTTTTGAATGTAAATCATCTTTAAGTAAGAGAAACAGCAATGTGGCTTCAAAGGACAAAGCAAAATAATTTGTGGGTGCCATCAAGCTTATTGGAATTAGGGGTGGGCTCTGCTCCGCTGGCGGAGTTAACGGAGTTATTAAAACTCTGCACTCCAAGTGGAGCGTGGAGTTCATCCAAAAACTCTACTAGCCCAGGCAGCAGAGCGGAGCTCACCGCGTGCACACTGCAGCCCAGTTATGGGCCACACAGTGCAACCACAGACAGTCTGCACTGTGCTGTGTGGCCCATGACTGGGCTGCAGAAACTGGTGGCAGACAGGAATGACGCTGGTGCAAGCGGCTGCTGAGGGGCTGAACAGATGCCAGAACTGGATCCAAGCCTCCCTCCTTTCACTGTCCTCAGCAGCCCAGGGCAGAAGGAGGCAGAGAGTCAGGCAGCTGGCAATAGGGACCCTAAAGTCCTGGACCCAGGTAAGACCCTTGTTTCGCTTTCTCTTCTATGCGCACAGGGGGAGTTGGCACTGGACATGGACAGTATTTGCATATGAACCGGATGGAGGGGTCTGTGCTTGGAAAAAAGCAGTCAGAGCTCTTCTTGAAAAGAGCCTGTATCCCCAGAGTCCTTGGGAAAGGAAGTGGTGTTACAGGGTAAGGTGCTGAGAGTAGCAAAGAGTGCTAATACTACTAACCAGGCCCGACCCTGTTTAGTGCTTCCGAGATTGGGCACATTCAGTACCAGGGTGGTAGGGCAGGCAGCACTCTGCTGCACGTGAAACTCCATGAAATTCCACTGAGTTTTTACCCAACTCCGCAAAATTACGCAGAGTAAAACTCCATGAGCTCTGCCCACCACTGATTAGAATGACAGCCAAATATGTAAGATCAAAGAGACTGAAAGTGAAAGCGCCTAGAGCATGCATTAATGTACGGCAAGGGGGGTGTATAAAGAGCAAGACATGGCTGATAGATTTCCAAACTGATGACCTTACAACTACTAAAATTACTAGACTTAAGCCTTCTAAAGTTATTTAAGAATAGCAGACTCACACATCTTACTCTGTTTAAAAGTTTGTAACTACATGTAAATGATTTGGAGGCCAAATTGGAAAAGGTATTGTTTCAGTGGCATTTGACAGAGTTGTGAACCCTTAACATACCTTTTTTTTTTTTTTAAATAAGCACTATCACACTTCACACTCTTATTTAAACTTTATGATTCATTTATCCAGAACATCCTAAGTCAGGCAAAAACCTTAGCAGTGAGAACAAAAAGAGATAAAGAGATTCTTCTGTATAATTCAGCCAATCAAATGGCAGGTTACCGAGAGATCAGCACTAATGGCACTGAACATAGGTAAGGCTTTCAAGCACATATCATATCATAGTTTCATCCATATTGTTAGAAATTTGATACATCCTCAGTACCAAGCTTTGGGAATGCCTCCTGTGCTTATTATGTGTGAATGGCTTAGGTACTGGGCACTAGTACTCGGTTTTGAGCTCCACAACATATTTTTCATTATCAGACTCTGACTCAGAGCAAGATAGAGAAAGTCAAAAGATGAGAAAGACAAAGACAGGACAAAAATGACAAAGAGAAAGCATGGAGGAAAAAGAATTTGGTATTCAGTAATACTAGCATCTGGGAAGACTTAGGGCCTGATTTAGGTCTTGGTGGAGGGAATAGTCTGTCACAATGTGACAGATATTCCGTCTGCTGTATTACGATCCCCATAGGAGATAATTGGATCTTAATATGGAGGACGGGATATCCCTCATGTTTGTGACCGAGTATTTTCCTCCGCCAAGGCCTAAATCAGGCCCTTAATAGTTGCACTTTTTCACAAATTAAGCTTTGGATGCACCCTGCTTTTTAAATATAGGAATGTTGGTTTCTGTCCATTGTGTCTCTAATTCTAACCCTGCTATCGCTGTTCAGGAATTCTACTATGAATTTGTATCTCATTGCAGTATATATGTTAGCCTTATTTGCTTTATGACATCGTGTATGCTTCTTTATTGGTATACTCCACGTAATATTCTATTTTGTCCATATTTAGATCACTGTATTTCCTCAAATATAACTGTTGATGCCTGCTTAGTTCATAGACCTCTGTGCTGACATACTTTGCTTCCTAATATAGCATCTGTTTTGCATATAACAGACTATCTGACACGTTAATATAACATATCATTAAAAAGTGAATAAATAAAATAAATTACAATTTAAGTTCTTGTGAGCAGAATAGAGTCAAGACCTAAACATTACCCTGGCATATTATTTGGAGTAATGCATACTATGACTGGTGGCATTATCATGCTCTAAGGGGAGGCTATCAGGACTCAGTTAAGTGCACTAACACATTGTAGGTATACTGGGGAAAAATATGCAATTTTGTGAAAAAATGTCTGGTAAAGCTCAGTGGATTTCCGAATTGACCTGCATTCTATTTAAGTAGAGGATCCTGGCAGACTCAGATGGGCTCCCTGCTCCTTGTCTCACTCTAATGGAGAGCATAAGAGTACACTAGCAGCTAATTGCAGTGCTTGGGTTCCTCTTTTCATCTTCTACCATCATCAACTACCACTACAGACCCTAGATAAATTATATTATATATTAATGGACTATGTTGGTCTTGTTTTAAGAACACAACTTTGAACACTGAGGTCCATATTTATACTTGGTTTGCGCTGAATTAGCGTTATTTTTTATAGCATCCTGCAGGGACTTGTGCAATCCCACCAGGCTGAACGGAGGACACACTGAACCATCTGCTCAGTAGCGGGGGAGTGTGGAATGCATTTGTATTTCACTGTAGCCAGACATCTTGCATCCAGCGGCCAGTGACATGTGTGACAACATATGTCAGGCCACTACCATCAGTGACATGCATGGCACCTAAGAACCGTTGACAATAGCATGTTCAGTGGCAGCGCTGCTTTGGCTAGGGAAGAAGCCAATTGTTCAAGCAAGTGCCAAGCCAGATAACATCATTTGATGTGTTCTGCACCTAATGACAAGGAGCTGTTTATGTACGGCACCATTTTAGCATTGTGTTAGAAATGGGGTCTTTGGTTGGCAGTCAGGTTACCCCCTGTCCAAGCAAGGGCCCTCACTCTAGTCAGGGTAAAAGAGAATCACCCTCAGCTGACCTCTGCTTACCCCCTTGATAGCTTGGCATGAGCAGTAGGCTTAACTTCAGAGTGCTTAGTGTAAAGTATTTGCACCAACACACACAGTAACTTAATGAAAACACTACAAAATGACACAACACAGGTTTAGAAAAATAGGAAATATTTATCAAAACAATACAAGACCAAAACAACAAAAATCCACAATACACAAGTCAAGTTATCAATTAAGAAGCAAAAAGAGTCTTCATGTAGTTTTAAACACACACAAACAATGTTAGCGTGAGAATGTACCTTTGGTGCGTCAAAAATAACCCTGCATGGGCGAGTGTGCGTCAAAAAGGGCTTGCGATGCCTCGATTTCACTAACGAGCGAGTCCTTGCGTCCTTTCTCCTTTCGTCAGGTCGGGCATGTAATTTCTTCTCTCCGCAGGAGAGCGATGCGTCGATCCGGTCAGCACACCGGGTCCGGACAGGCCTTGCATTGTTTTTACACGCCCAGCGGTGCTTGCATCATAAATCCAGCCGCACGATGATCCTGTCGCGTAGGCTCTCATTATTCTAATGAGACTATTGGATTTTGAGCTGCAAGATCGTCCACAATGTGGGAGACTGAGCCTGACCCACAGTGAGTGACACCTTTCACTCCGAATCCGGGTTTTGCTCCGGCTAACTAGCAGTGCCTCATCTCTCCCGAAAGGTAGAGATGATTGGGCAGCCGAGCGCATGACATATCATACTTCTCAGAGAAGTCGTGGTCACTCAGGTCACACCGGGTTCTCTCATTCACAATTCGGTCTCATATATAAATGACCATGAAAGCAGTATAAGTTTTAAAGATTGGTTTAATAAAACAACTGCATTTTAGATAGCAAAGCATGAGCTGCAATAACCAGAACGACACAACACAACAATATTAAAATGGTGACGATGTGAATGAAGCACAAGAATAATGCTATCCTATTGCCACTAGAATCGATGGACTATTTTCTATCTAAATCATATTTTGAGCACGGCATGTTAAGCTCTAATCCTGCCTTTCAGGTTCCCCCGTGAGGACATCAACCCTCATACCTGAGCAAAGGCCTGTAGTCTGCGTTAGCATCTGCAGCGAAGCATTCAGCGTACAGTTGTGGTTCCCTGGCTGGAATATCCCTCTTCACGTGTAATAGGACTAGGAAGTGTTTTTATAATAACACAGCTGATGTTCTAAGAAAATGTCCCTACGTAAGGATGTATATTTTCTACGAATGTTGGAGACTAAACTTCTACTACGTTCACCGGCAATGTACCAAACTGTAGCCTTGACTGAAGCACAGAGTGATCAAGAATGTGTTGTTTGAGAACACAGTGCCTGGCTAGGCAAAACAGTTAGATAGAAGACATTAAAACAAGACCGTAAAACTAATAATGCAAAGCTGAATAAAATATATCTAGGTCAAGGTGCACAGTGGCCTAATGTATTAAACTAACGTGCATGGAGCTATAACTAAAATGGCTACACAACACCCTCTCCTTGTCGGTAGAAAGTGGTTCAAGCCAATACTAAAATTTCTCAACCTAAGATATATATATATATATTACCCTACTCAATTTTGACAAGTTAAAAGGACACACAAGCACACTACTTGGCAATTTAAAACATAAGCACATGGCTTATAACCGAATTCAATGAAAACGTCAATTTAGAAAAGTTCCAAAGTAAGTACGAGTCATGGAAAGCAGGAGATCTTCCACTTCGGCAGATGACAAAACCGGAAAGTCTGCGCCAAAAATGATAGAGGAGCAAGTGTGTTCCATAGCCCCAGTATCAACCAAGGCGGCATCCCGTGGAGTGCCCATTGATGAGTTGATGGCAACTTCCTCCACAAAAGGTAACTCATAATTAGCTTCACGTAGCAAACGCAGCCTCAGTGCGCATGTCTGGTAATGAACCCTCAGCGAGAACATCAACAGATCAGCATATATCGCTGGGGGGCGCTGCTGTGAAAGACAAACTTCCAGTGCATGTTCAAAAGAGCACCAAAGGCACCGGAACACGGGCTGCACACAATATAAAACTGTTCTGAATGACCAGTCACACTCCAAATGCTCCAAGAGTGTTGCTCCAAAATGCTGCATCATACATTCACGACACAGCTGCGCTGATGGGAGCGCCGTCATTTGTCCTTGTTGCGGTGGGACAGCCATTACGCATAAACAACAGCAACAGCAGGATGCCAGCTAAGAAAGCCAAAGTTATCAGAAATACCCCAAAAATACTACCGAAAATTGAGTGGATAGCTGAAGGTATCAAACCGAAGATGGAGGAGAAGGTGTGAAGAAAACCAGAACCAACAGCTTTGAAAAAATGTGCTATTCCAGTCGTGCTGGACGCATTGAATATTCGTCCCACGAGTACACCAAAGTGTCTCGGAAAGTTTGTATTTAACAGGGACTGTATTTCTGCTGATGACCTTGCCACTTGAAGTGCGTAGGTCTCACATGCAGATGTATGGCCATATGCTTTTGAAACAATAAAGCCTTGAGTCTACTTAACTTGTCAAAATTCACATTTGAAGTAGCAATGTAAGGCCAGATGCCAGCTACCTCCTTGAATTCAGTGGGGGTAAACAGTACGTTCCCACCGCATGTAACGACTTTAGAGACTAAAACAACGTAAACTATTCCGGCTCGCATGCCACAACAGTCTCACTATTGAGAAGGACGTAGCTGCTGTTTGAAAGCACCTGGAACGTGGGTCTAATCAAGGAGACTGGAACCCCCTTAAGATAACAGGCCAAATTTGCAGCCGAGGCGTTACATGCCCCATGCAAGGACAGCTGTTTACAAATCATTGAATGGCTGACAGAAGTCTCGCATTCACTACCGCTATGAAAGACCTCTTTCATGCCATTGAAACATTTGTACGAGAAGGGAAGCTCCTACACCTCATGGATGTAACTATCTCCCAGCTTTTCATATTTGCCTACCGGAATGTGTTCCAAACAGGAGGTGAATTGTAGTGTTGAAATAGGCAGATTAATATCCCCATGTATTAACCACTCTGCCGATGGTATTTCGGCCACGGTAAAGGGCAACTTTTCTATTTTCTCGATGTCAAGCATGACATAAGTCGCTTCTTTCTTAGCCATTAGTTGTTGTTGTCGCGTTAGATTAAAAGAAGAAAATATCTCCCTTGCACTGACGTGCTGCCATGGAATGCGACCCACCTTCAATGTTTGAAGCGTGCAACCCAACTGCATAATGGACCTGATCTGACTCTGTCCATGGCATAAAGAAGACATATCAGATTGTATAATGTCTATAGCAGAAGAGACAATGGGGGGTCATTACAACCCTGGTGGACGGTGTTAAAGCAGCGGTAAGACCGCCAACAGGCTGGCAGTCTTTTTTTTAGTATCATGACCATGGCGGTTACCGCCATGGTCATCCGCCGCTTCCCCGTTCCGCCCGCCAGGGCGGAGACGACCGCTGGGCTGGAGACCTGGGTCTCCAGCCCGGCGGCCATGACAATACCGCCGCCGGTATTGTGACCCGGCTTACCGCCGTGGATTTCCAGCAGTAGGAACCGCCATGAAATCCATGGCGGTAAGCACTATCAGTGCCAGGGAATTCCTTCCCTGCACTAAAAGGGGTCTCCCCCACCCCCACCCGACTCCCTCCCCTACACCCCCCACCACCCCTGCCACTACCCAAAGTTGGCAGGGCCCCCCTCCCCACCCCGACCCCCAACATAACATTACTGACACACACCCGACACTCACGCAGGCAGCACCAACACACATACACACACACACACCGACATACATGCCAACATCCACACACACACACTCAGACACGTACACCCACATTCACGCATTCACGCACACATCCATACAGACATACATACAGACAGACACGCACACATTTCCGAAACACGCATCACCCCCGCAAGCATACACGCACACACACACCCCCCTACATAAACAGACGCACACCCCCATGCACCCACACAACACCCCCCTCCCCTAACGGTCGATCGACTTACCTGTTCTGTCGATCCTCCGGGAGGGGACGGGAGCCATGGGGGCAGCTCCGCCAACACCACACCGCCAACAGAACACCACAGCGCAGAATCACAGGACGTGATTAGCTCAGCGGTGTTCTGTTGGCGTGGCGGTGGAGGTGGAGCAACCTCCACTTCCCCGCCGCCCGCAAGTATGGCTGTTGGAGGCTCTCCATCGGAAAAACGAAGGAGGGCAGCCAACAGTCATAATACGCCGTGCGGCAAACCACCACTACTGGCGGTCTTCCGCACGGCGGTCCCTCGGCGAGGTTGTAATGACCACCAATGTTGTTAAGTGTATACATCCGGTCAGACAAAGTGTTAATCCCATTATCCACAACAGCTAATGCATTTTTAAATTTTTCTGATCTATTTGCCTTAACGGGGCAGCAGCATCTTGTTGGGAAAGTTTCCATATTGCATTGTATACTGCATATAGGAAATGCTTCCTACGTGGTATTCTGGGGCCTGACAAGAAATCTTGTAAGTCAGTGGTGTTAGACAAGAGATTGAGGTGTTCATTAAGCGCGTTTAGTGAGGATTATTTTAGCCACTGTTGGCATAATTTTCCTACACTATATGTTGTAATGATATCTGCATTTTCTGGCGGTATATAGCGAGGGTCTGGCTTACTTGTCCTAAAAACCCCCAAGGAGTTAATGAAAGGTTGATGACACCCATTGGTATCTATTGGCCACAATAACCACCCGCCTGGACGTCTCAGTGAAGCATTAAACGTACCATTCTGGACCCACTCATTGAGCTCATCTTTAGTTGCATTAGTGTATTTTTACCATTTGTCAAACTTTGCAGGGGCAGGTATACTGGGCATGTTTAATACTCTGATTTTTGCTAAGCCTAAACAACTTGTTTGTTGCATAGTTTCCTTTAAGAAGATCATCTGAACAGGAATAAGACAACATAACAATGTTTCTTTTCCCTTAATTTGCCAATTTTTTGTTCCGCAGACACTTTTCAGATCAATTGATTTGGACCAATATTCATAGCCTTCTATTGATAACCAGGAAGCAAAGGATTCCGAATATATAAATTTTGTATTAGTCAATAACATATGCATACCCTTAGTAGGTGGTACCTTAAAGTAATACGACTCAGCATTCTTTTGATTGTGCCCAGAAAACTATGCAAACTTTTCATAATATGTTTTAGAACTCCCTTGCGGTGGAGTTGGACAATTTTCCCATTGCGTGTGATTAAAGATCATTTTGGGACCGTTCGCTCTATGTATGAAGTGGTGCCCATAATAATTATATCAAAACATATCACCATAATTTTCCTTGAATTGGTAAACATCTTCGTTTTCAAAGACAGTATAATATTGGAATTCTGTCATCATAGAATCAACTTTTTTCACGTCCCAATTATCAGATACAATGCCTGGTATTACTATATCATTCATTGATAATTTGAACACATACGGTATTTGAATAATTTCCATGGGACCATATATATCAAACATTACTTGGTCCCAAACAATCCCATCAGGAATTGGCACTGCGGAAATGTCCACAAACGATAAATCTCTTTGGACTTTGTGTGACAAAAAATGTGGTTTCAAAACCTCCTCCACCTGTTCAACTGTTGATCTTTCAGGAAGAAAATGACCATGTATCAGTAAGAAAAAGGTAATAACAAAGCCAATCCAAACTAGAAATGCTAGGACAGTCAGAGAAAGCCATATATAGTTCCTTGGAAAAATGAAATATGTTTCTTTAAGCCAGTTTGTTAGCTTACGTGCACTTGAGAAATCAGCTGTCAAAGAAGCGAATGAGTCTGAGAAATCATTGTTGAAGTCGGCAAAACAACCATAGGCAATGTTGCAAATGGTGTAGCCGTTGTCAGTGGTGGAGTTGGTGTTTCCTGTGGTGGCATACTATAGACTCCAACATCTGTTTGGCTTGTAGTCGAGTTGACTTGGACAAATGTTTCTAAGTTAGTTGATGTTAGTGGAACTAATACAAGATCATCTTCCACCCTCCCCAAGCTAAGAGAGGTATCAGTGTTGGTATAAACGACTTGTAGTGGAACTTCTTCACCAGTAGTGAGAGGGATTCGGGAACTACTGGATGTTCCTCTTGGTCGGCTGTGCAGGATCGGCCACATGGTGTAATTTGACATTGTCAATTGAAACAAAACTACTTTCTTTGGCACCTCCCAACAGTGGTAGAATAACAATTCTGGTACCGTGTATTCCTAGTACAGGCACTGGTGCTCGTTAAGAAGGGCCAAATTCCTTTTTCACTGCAACTTTTTCACGTACAAGATCCCCAACTCTGGGAATCCAGCCGGTAGATGTTACTGGCGCATCCTTAATTCCTGTGGAGGCTGCACTTTTGGAAGAATTATCATCACGGAACTGTTGTAATTCCTGTAAAACAGTGACACGTCCATTTATGTCAAAAGGTTTTTCTGCTGCCTCCACACCAGGACCATCAAGATCCGGAGCAAACATTCGAGTTCCGAACAGGCACTCATATGAAGTACGACCCCCCAGGGACCTTCTAGGCGGTTATTTAGTGCTCTCTGGACTCCATACAGGTTATTAAGCCAACTATGACCCATACCTAAGACTCTGGCTGTTAATGATTGCTTTAAATCGTGGTTTAATCACTCCACAACACTATTTCCCTCGGGATGAAATGGAGGCGAGTACTGTAGTTGGACCCCCAACGAAGCCATGGTGTCCCTGAATGCCCTTGAGGCAAAGGCAGGGCCCTGGTCCGAATGGAATGCCGCAACTGCATTTGTACTGATAAAGAATCGCAAATCTTTAATAACAGTCCGAGCGTCAGCCGAGCGTTGTGGCCACACCCATACAAATCTGTAGCATGAATCAACAGCGACTAATATGTATTTGTATGCACTATCAGGTGATAGAGGACCGCAGTGGTCCAAGTACATGCACTGTAACGGTTTGTTTGAAATTAAGAGGGGTGTCCGCAGCGGGCGCTTGGCCGTGGAAACTTTGATTTGTTGACAGATGTCACAACAAAGGACATACTGTTTAGTCTCTTTATAGAGACCTGGCCACCAATAATGGGCCTGTAAAATTGAAATTGTAGCTGCCACGCCAGAATGTGCAGATGCCACCCCCTCATGCGCTGCTTTAATCAATTATGGTCTTATATCTTTGTTAGGGATGTCTCGTACGCCTACGCCAGGTATCTTAACTTCAGCATTCAGCATACTTCCCATATGATAATGATATTTGTTAGGAAATCCTTTGGGATGGGGCGTACCATCAGCCGTAGCTTTCACAGCAGCCCAAATGTCTGCGTCCGGATTGGAACTCGAGCGAGTCACTGCAGCTACAGTAGCTACTGCCACTGCTGACTTTGCGGCTTCATCAGCCAATATATTTCCAGCAACGTGTATTCCAACGCGCTGGTGTCCAAGTGTATGTACAACATGGACATTTGGTAGCGTCTCTTTCAGGTCAGCTACTTTCCCCCACAATAGTCTGTGTTTAATGGTGTTGCCTTTGGAGTCTCTGAACCCATTCTGGCGCCAATAATGCAGGTATTCATTAAAGGACTGGACACAATAATATGAATCACAAACAATCAGCGTAAGCTGTGCCGGATCCGTGTGTTCCAGTGCCATCAGCAGAGCTTTTAGCTCAGCCAATTGTGCTGTACAATCCCCTAGGGTCTGTGTAAAGGTATGTAGAGGACATAATGTATCCCCTTCCATATAGCCACTTACGCCTGTGCAAGCAGCAGAATATTGATGTTTAGTTCCAATTGCAGGTTGTGCAGAGCCATTGGTGTACATGAGTCTATGATACTGATCAATAGGCAAGGTATTTGCTGGAACTGGATATTCTACTTCATATTGTAGGAATTCCTGAGTTTGTAACTTTGGGTCAAAAATGTAGTCTACATCAGTGGCTGTTAGAAACGTAGCACATTGTATCCAACGTGCATGTAATGCTTTTGCATTCGGAACGCTAGCGTTTGTAACAGCCTCTAGGGCTGGAGTTGGAGAAACAACAATAATGCGTTTTTGTTGGGCAAGAGGTCTTTCTTTAATAACAGCCATTTGTACAGCAGTGAGAATTTTCTCTGTGGGAGCAAAGCATTGTTCAGCTGCTGAATACAAATGTTACTTGTATGCAGTCGGGTCTGCCTCACCTTCATTAAATGTCACATAGGTGAAACCGATGGCCCCAGCTATTACCCTGATGACCAAATGTGTTTTGTTGTCCCTTGTGTGTAAATGTTGTGCTGCAAGCATGTCTGTCTGCAATTCTCTAAGAATGCGTGTATGTTCAGTTGTCCAGTGTTTACTTGAAAAATCGGGACGTATTAAGTCATATAAAGGTCATATGCGTGTAGCATAATCTGGAATGTAGGTTCTGCCAAAGTTTAAGAAACCCAATAATGACTGGAGTTGTTAATCGTATTCAGTGGTTGTAACTGTGCGCATTTTTCTGGAAATTGTGGTGCTAGGCTCTTCCCTTCACTTGACAGCTCATATCCTAGAAACAGGACGCTGAGGAAGGCAATTTTTGTTTTTTTGAAGTTACATTTGTAACCTAATTCGGCAAACCCTACAACAATGCGGGCTACCCGTCTTAAAGGTTGTAGTAACTCATCATCCGTGAGATATATATCATCTATATAGGACAATGCTTCAGGGTCGATCTCGTGTAAAATGGTAGTGACACGAGCCGCGAACAGTCCTGGGCTGTTCTTATACCCTTGAGGTAAATGACAGAATTTTCATGAGAGCCTAGTGCGCTAAAGCTTGTTAAGTCTCTGCTTTCAGGTGCTATATTCAGGCAGAAAAACCCATTAGACATGTCTAATGTTGTTTTGTATTTTTCACGCACTATGTTGCTCTTAGTGCAGTGCTATGTGAATTTGCTATAGCATAAGTGTGTGTATGACTGTTTAGATGTCTGTAGTCTAAGACTATTCTGAATGAATGGTCCAGTTTAGCTACGGGGAATAAAGGGTTATTCATCGGCGAGACACAGGGTTCAATCACACCCAGGTACTCTAATTGCGTGAGTATTTCTCTCACTGGTGCTTTTGCTTCATGTTTTATAGGAAACTACGGTTGTGGCTGAGGTTCACTTTTAAAGGAAATTACATGGTAGGGGGATTCTTTATCCCACCTTATGTGATTTCTGTATAATGCAGGTGCTTGTGCTAGAGCCCATTCAATGGAATAGGATTCAGCTAGTTCCTCTGGAACAAGGGCGAGAAAGAAGGCTTAATGACATCTTCTCCATATGGGCAGGTACGGACAAAGTCAGGCGGCCAATGTTGTTTGGCCAACAAGACATCATACACTTTTACTATGCGATCCCAAAAGATTGCGTTTATTGTGGGTTCAATGTCTCTTTCTAATTGCAGCGTTACTTTGTACACCCTATCAGGCTTGGAGACACGCATGTCCGCTGTTTCTACTTGTATAAAGTCATCAGTTGCTTTCACCTCTAGATGCTCTAGAAGATTCCAGCGAACTATTGTGACCTCTGTCGCGCTGTCTAGCAATGCTAGAGCCCAATTCTTGTTCTTCAAGAGGACCCTCTTCCTGTGTGGCATGTCGAACTGCGACTGCTGCCACTTTTTTCTTTTTGAATTGTTGATTTTGTTGGGCAGATTTCTCTTCCTTTTTAACAGAAACCTCAGAAGAGCGTTGTGATTCCTGTCTCGGTTTCACGTACTCTGTTCTTCGCTCTGATCGCCCACCTCTCTCATTTCTCTAAGTCCTGAAAGGAACGTGATTGGCGTGTATTAGTATATTGATATCTATCAGGCGTTTTGATATTATCTCTATTTCTGAGATTATACCTATTCTGTGGGGTCTCTATACGTGGATATTCTCCCCTTTCTTTTTTAGGCATTTGTTACTGTTTATCCCCCTCAGGTTGTTGTTTGGAGTTATCTTTATTTTATTTACCCTGGAATTGAGGTTTTTGTGGTCTGGCCCCTAAGCTATCTCGACCGATACTTGAATATGTTTCTGCTATTATTTTAGGCAGCTCTCGTTCTTGGTATTGTTGCGGAACGCCACAAAGCCGCATGCACACTGCAAGTGCGACTGCTTCCCCTTTAAGGTTACTTAAAATGATTGAGGACACTGTGGCAAAATTGCCCATTAATTGCATCCCCAAATCTAGGGCCGGGGCAGCCCCATATTCATCTTCAATTTGTTTCAGCACTTCCGGAAATTGGCAAGTGTCGGTGTACCGTGTGCGGTTGTGTAGAGCGCGGCAAATACCGTACCCCAGGTATTACAGTTTTCTACTGTAGGGACCATCCCAAAGGGCAAGCACATTGTTAATATTCTATGTTTATCCTGAGGTCCCGTATGGGGAAATACTGCCTCCAGCGTATTAATTTTTTGTGCTAACCAAAACTGAGTTTCTTCTCGTTTGGCGGGTACTTTATCCATAATCGAATGTACAGTTGCAGGATTTATACCTGGTGTTACTGCATGTGGGTGTGCTGGAGCAGCACGTGCTGGGTTTGTATTTAATGTTTGCATCACGAATTGTACTAATCGTCTATATATTGCTATTAACTCAATGTATAAGCGACGAACCTCAGCTACCGCTACATTTTCAACTGCAGGATGTGGTGTATAGGTGTCCAATAAAGGCCAGGTAGGACCGTCATTACCTAGTGGACCTAACCTTACTGGTAATATTGTATGGGGTAGGGCGCCATCAAGCCAATTATTATGGTCTTGATAAGATAGAGGAATCTCTAAATATGCATACGCTCTGTATTGTCCAGACGCGTTCGCCGGTGTATATTGGTGAAATGTATTTATGTTCCCATCAACTGCTGGGAATGTGACCCAAGAATAAAAAAGTTCTGTTCTATAAGCTGCGTGGGCGTCCACCACAAATGTGACTGGACCTCCCTGGGCCGTTAGGCCATTTGCTAGTAAGTGTGCTGTGAGAGGTTGTTTCATATTAACAGCTATTTGTACATGTTGGGGATTCGCCATAATAGTAACACTATGAGTTCAGAGAAGGCACGGCAAAATGGGGCTTCCTTTTAAGATTCCAGCTTGAACAACCGCCAGCTGTAATAGAATTACCTACACAGCTGTGGTGGAAATCCTCAATACCACGGATGTCTCCACTTACGGTATTGAGGTGCCATTATATATAATGAGACAGAGATACTGCGGAGGACCCGAAAATTAGAGCCTGACCAAACGTTGGTGGCGCCATGTCACGTAGGCTCTCATTGTTCTAATGAGACTAGTGGATTTTGAGCAGCAAGATCATCCACAATGTGGGATACTGAGTCTGACCCATGGTGGGTGACACCTGTCGCTCCGAATCTGGGTTTTGCTCCGGCTAACTAGCAGTGCCTCATCTTTCCCGAAAGATAGAGATGACTGGGCAGCCGAGCCCATGACATATCATACTTCTCAGGAAAGTCGTGGTCACTCAGGTCGCACCCGGTTCTCTCACTCACAATTCGTCTCATATATAAATGACAATGAAAGCAGTATAAGTTTTAAAGATTGGTTTAATAAAATGACTGCATTTTAGATAGCAAAGCGTGAGCTGCAATAACCAGAATGACACAACACAACAATATTAAAATGGTGACAATGAGAGTGAAGCATAAGAATAATGCTATCCTATTGCCACTAGAATCAATGGACTATTTTCTATCTAAATCATATTTTGAGCACGGCATGTTAAGCTCTAATCCTGCCTTTCAGGTTCCCACGGGAGGACATCAACCCTCATACCTGAGCAAAGGCCTGTAGTCTGCGTTAGCATCTGCAGCGAAGCATTCAGCGTACAGTTGTGGTTCCCTGGATGGAATCTCCCTCTTCACGTGTAATGAGACTAGGAAGTGTTTTTATAATAACACAGCTGATGTTCTAAGAAAATGTCCCTACGTAAGGATGTATATTTTCTACGAATGTTGGAGACTAAACTTCTACCACGTTCACCGGCAATGTACCAAACTGTAGCCTTGACTGAAGCACAGAGTGATCAAGAATGTGTTGTTTGAGAACACAGTGCTGGGCTAAGCAAAACAGTTAGATAGAAGAAATTAAAACAAGACAGTAAAACTGTTTATTGTAAAAATAACAATGCAAAGCTAAATAAAATATATCTAGGTCAAGGTGCACAGTGGCCTAATGTATTAAACTAACGTGCATGGAGCTATAACTAAAATGGCTACACAACAATCCGAAAACCACGCATCGAAGGTTGTGATCTCACCAGCCTCCGTCAGCGATGCTGCACGTCGTTTCTCCAGCTCCGTGCATCAACTCCTCGATTGCGTTGCAGGCGAGCATCGATTTTCAGATGTGAAGCCGGCGGCAGGTCTATTTTCCAGCCACAGATTGGAGTCACGCCAATCTTTTCCCCGCACGCCGTTCTGTGCGTGGATGTCTTCCTCTTAGGCTGCCAGCTTCTCCTTCCAGGGTCCCAGGAACTGGATGGGCACAACAGGGCAGAGGATGAGTCTCTCCAGAGACTCCAGGTGCTGGCAGAGAGAAGTCTTTTCTGTCCCTGAGACTTCAAACAACAGGAGGCAAGCTGGAAGGCACACATAGTCCAGTCTTTGCCCTCTTACTCTGGCAGAAGCAGCAACTGCAGGATAGCTCCACAAAGCACAGTCACAGGCAGGACAGTGCTTCTTCCTCAGCTCTTCAGCTCTTCCCCAGGCAGAGGTTCCTCTTGGTTTCCAGAAGTGTTCTAAAGTATGTGGTTTTGAGGGCCCTTCTATACCCAATTTCTCCTTTGTTGTAGGTCTACTTCAAAGCAAAGTCTCTCTTGAATGTGATATCCTGCCTTGCCCAGGCCAGGCCCCAGACACTCACCAGGGGGTTGGAGACTGCATTGTGTGAGGGCAGGCACACCCCTTTCAGGTGTGAGTGACCACTCCTCGCCTCCCTCCTAGCACAGATGGCTCATCAGGAAATGCAGACTACACCCCAGATCCCTTTGTGTCACTGTCTAGTGTGAGGTGCAACCAGCCTAACTGTCAAACTGACCCAGACAGGCAAACCACAAACAGGCAGAGTCACAGAAACGGTATAAGCAAGAAAATGGTCACTTTCTAAAAGTGGCATTTTCAAACACACAATCTTAAAATCAACTTTACTAAAATATGTATTTTTAAATTGTGAGCTCCGAGACCCCAAACTCCAAATGTTCATCCGCTCCCAAAGGGAATCTACACTTTAATCAGATTTAAAGGTAGCCCCAATGTTAACCTATAAAAGGGACAGGCCTTGCAACAGTGAAAAAATGAATTTAGCAATATTTCACCGTCAGGACATATAGAACACATTACTGTATGTCCTACCTTAACCATACCCTGCACCCTGCCCTTGGGGCTACCTAGGGCCTACCTTAGGGGTGTCTTACATGTAAGAAAAGGGAAGGTTTAGGGCTGGCAAGTGGGTGTACTTGTCTAGTCGAACTGGCAGTTTGAAACTGCACTCACAGATTCTGCAGTGGCATGTTCACTAGGCTACTAATGTGGGTGGCACAACCAGTGCTGCAGGCCCACTAGTAGCATTTGATTTACAGACCCTGTGCCCCTCTAGGGCATTTAACTAGGGACTTACTAGTAAATCAAACATCCCAATCATGGTAAGCCAATGTACACATACAATTTATACAGGGAACACTTACACTTCAGCACTGGTCAGCAGTGGTAAAGTGTCCAGAGCAAACAAAAACAGCAAAAAGAGAGTCCAGCACACAGAAGCAACCTGGGAAGAAGAGGCAAATAGTTAGGGTAGACCATACCAATGATGCCCAGTCTAACAGTGTATTAAACATGGTCTAATGAGTCTCCATTGTGTAGTGTAATCTATTTTTAAAGGTTTTACCAACACGTCTGTGGCCAAAGAGACAAAGTTACTGATAGGGAGGCTGAGAAAGAGATAGGGGGTACAAGAAGACATAGACACAATTACTAGAATAGGGAGAAACAAATTTTTGTAGGGAAACAGACAAAGTTTTATGGAGAACCAGGTGGACACGCTCGGCCTGTACTCACTACCCTACCTCCTAACCACTTGTAAGACCTACATATTACTTTGCCAACCAATTAATAAACTTACTTGTGTATTTGGGATGGATGCAAACCCTGACCCACCGACATGGGGGTTTACTACAGTGCCATTCCTCTACTAATCCTGGTTCTAAATCGCCCTGTCTCACACACATATGTTGGAGAAGGTCATAAAACTGACCCTATTGTGCTTCAGAGCAAGGAAGTGTATAATTACTTAATACAGTACACAATGACCATGCATAATAGTAGTGGGAGTGTCGCAAAACCATCTCCCTTTCAACATTCATATACTCTATACATTTTTGAAATGCGTTTGTTACACAACTTAGACAGCTTAGACAGCTAGGGCTACATAAAAAGAAGCTGCTTTATGTAATTACTCCTCCTTAGAACTCAGCCTGAAAGTGTATTTTTTCCTTCTTATTCCAACATCAATTTTACTGGATCCCTTAAATATTGCAGTTGACATGTATTGATATGTATAGATTGAAAAGCCCCCATGTTAGTGTACTCTAGTTGGTGATATTTATGTTTAAGTTGGAAGCCTGAGCCCATGCCACAATGTGTATGGAAGCCATTCCACAAAAGTAAAGCGGATTCTCACTGGTGCATGTCTTCCCTTTTCCAGATACTGAATAAGACCTTATGAGCTCAGAAACTGCACCCGTAAATTCGCACGGTGCTGTTTGGGCCCCATGCAAATGTGCCAATTTTTGTGAATCTGACACCATATCTTATACTGGGATGGACTCTCCGCCATCTCCACTGACAATACCACAACCAAAATAGTCAATCCTGTCACTGTTGCCTGAGCCAGTATTGTGTTTTTTTCACTTTACCTATTATTCCCACCGAGGTGCAACTTGATTTACTTTTCAATACTCGCTGGCAATATGGAGAATGATAAAAGTTGTTTCATTCCTCCCCACGTTGGCGAGTGAAAAACGGGTTGAGAGGGTATATTTATGCCCTGCCTGTTCTTTTCTACCTGCCTCTCGTCGGAGATGTTTAATGAGTGATATTTTGCAAGTTTAACACTTTCGTATCTAAAAAGGTATTACAATATTTCCATTTCATTACACACATCTCCAACCAAAATAAATTAAACCTTATGGCAGCCAACTGGTTAATGGGGCTTATGAAAAGCTGGCTCATTACTTAGACAACCTAATGGTGTTTTACTTTTCAAACATTTAGGGCCTCATTCCGACCGTGGCGGTACAAGACCGCCAGGGCCGGGGGCAACGGAAGCACCCCCAACAGGCTGGCAGTGCTTCATTGCCCATTCTGACCGCGGCGTTAAAGCTGCGGTCAGAAAAGGGAATACGGCGGTTTCCTGCCGGATTTCCCCTGCTTGGGCAGAACCTCCATGGCGGCGCTGCTGACCCCCTTCCCGCCATCCTGTTCCTGAACAGGATGGCGGGAACGGATGTCGTGGGGCCCCTGGGGGCCCCTGCACTGCCCATGCCACTGGCATGGGCAGTGCAGGAGCCCCCTAACAGGGCCCCAGGGAGATTTTCACTGTCTGCATTGCAGACAGTGAAAATCGCGATGGGTGCAACTGCACCCGTCGCACCCCTGCAACACCGCCGGCTCCATTCGGAGCCGGCCTCTGTGTTGCAGGGCCTTTCCCGCTGGGCCGGTGGGCGCTCCCTTGGCGGGCACCCGCCGGCCCAGCGGGAAAGTCAGAATGGCCTCCGCGGTCTTCTGACCGTGGAGCGGCCATTTGGCGGTTCCCGCCAGGCAGGCGGCGTCCGCCGCCCGCCAGGGTCAGAATGACCCTCTTAGTCATGCTGTAACTGGAAGTAATATTTTCTAAAGTACAATTCTTTTGTAGTCTTGTCTAATTTATGTAAGCAAATGAAAAGATAGAAAATTACTGCCTGTTGTTCTACTGCCCTAACCTTACACGCTCTGCCTCGCATGAGACATATTTGATGAAAATAAATGAGAAAATATTTTTCTGGCATTAACCTTGTTTTCTTTTTTTTAACCAAACATTGGCAATGTTGACACAACACTTAAAATCAGAACCTTTTTGGTTCAGCTGTGGCGTTTCCCATACAGACATCTTTGATTACCTTCTACCTTGCATTTAAAAGCTGATTTAGTAATCAAGATTTCTATAGTGCTCTGCTGAAGAAATAACCTGATTTAAGTACACGTGGCAGCAGTTCGCCAATTATCAACCCTAGGCTTATGGGCGGTAACACAGGGCCTGAAGAGAGCTTATTGTGTAAGTATGCAGCTTCAATAATCTCTGCTGGATTTTGAAAGAAGAATAACACAAGGAAGTGATCAAGTGGTATTAATATTCATATCACGAACAAATTGTTTTTTCTTCAAAGCAATCTCCTTTGCAGTAAAACTATATATAACGAGGAAGATGTTTTTACTGAACTGAAACATTCTTGTAGCAAACCCGCAAATGATAACATATATTTTGTAATGTTGTCATAATAAATAATGCATTTCTTTGATTGTAGGATCATTGTGTCTTCTATTTCATAAAATGATGTCAAAAGTATTTTATTTAGGAGCAAGTTTAGTTTTTCTCTGTGAGAAATACGGTATGTGGGTAAGGGTTCCGGGGCAACCAGAAGTTAATATGCTCCAGTTATATGAATGGGGTATGTAACCTAAAGTGTCCTCGAGCATCCGAGAGACATCCTCAAGATTTTAAGGATAGTAAAGCAGAGCAAGCCAAGGCTGGTTCAGTGAGGTGCAGTGAGCTAGAAACTCTAAATCTCAAAACATACAACAACAGTAAATACATCAATTTACAGACAGCTTTTACTTTTAAAAACAGAAACGCACTTTACTGCAACCATAAATTAACACCACTCACAAAATTACAAGAATGTACACGATTTATTGTGACTACAATATTGGTACCCCTCTTAGAAGGGGCCTTGCAGAATAACAATGGTGCAAATGATGTACCCTAAAGATTTATCAGAGAATGCAACAAACCCCAAACATCTTGCCTCTTTCCATTATCTGTCAGGCACCCCGTTAAAATATGTGTTCATGTCGGTCCTCACATAAAAAACGAATATATTACCTAGATATAGTCCTTTTGTTATGACATTTGGCTCATATAGACTGTCAGAATTTTCACAATACCAAAAAATGTCTACTACCACGTCAGTACTTTTCACACTTGTTACATCAAGCATATTAACATTGATATCCAGCCTGTGCACAGATCAACATTTAAGCCAACCTAAAACATGATAAAACGTTAACGAAAAATCGTCCCCTCAATAAGCAAACCATTAACTATAGTCATAGTCAAATATAAAAGATATTGGCGGTCATTACAACCCTGGCGGTCAGTGGTAAAGCAGCGGTAAAACCGCCAACAGGCCGGCGGTTAAAAAAATTGGAATTATGACCGTGGCGGAAACCGCCAACAAAGACAGCCACTTTAACACTCCAACCGCCACGGCGGTACAGACAAACAGCTTGGCGGTCACCGCCAACAGACAGGCGGAGGACAATGTACTGCCCACAGTATCACAACCTACCAATCCGCCACCTTTTCCGGGGCAGATTCACCGTGGATAAAAACACAGCGGAAACAGCCATTTCAAAGGGAAAGCGCTCACCTCTAAACACTCCACGAAGAAGGAGGGCACCATGGAGCCGGAACTCCATATTCTCCCTGCGATAGTCTTCCTGCTCATCTACGAGGAGCATCAACGCTGGCGGCGAAGACAACGGTGAGTACTGCACCTACGACATAGGGGAGGGGGAGGGAAAAACACAGGGACACACACAACCAACATCCCAACCCCAACCCCCACCCCGACCCTCACCCACTACAACACACACACCAATGCATATCCAAACTTTACAGTAACAACCCCCAACCCCCCCGGAAGAATGCAAAGACCAAAGCAAATGAGTTGAACCATTGTTATATATCAAAATACAGTAGTAGTAGTACAGGTAATGCACCATTCATTGTCCGTGGACCACTGGACCCAAAATGCATGGGCGAGGCCCACACTAGATACCTGATCAAAACGGAGAGAACACTGCAGGGGCATCAGATAGAAATACAACAGGCACCTCAAGGGGAAGGGAAGGGGGGCACCTCAGCCGGATGAGTGCACCACACCAGATCCACGAGGGGGCTCCATGCCCATTCTCAAGTCTCTACAGTGGGTGGTTTCCCCACTGCTTTATCCTGGGGAGTGCAAAGCCACAGTCTCTCAAGTCTCACAAGTGGGTGGTTTGCCCACTGTACCATCCTGGGGAGTGCAAAGCCACAGTCTCTCAAGTCTCTACAGTGGGTGGGTTGCCCACTGTACCATCCTGGGGAGTGCAAAGCCACAGTCTCTCAAGTCTCACAAGTGGGTGGTTTGCCCACTGTACCATCCTGGGGAGTGCAAAGCCACAGTCTCTCAAGTCTCACAAGTGGGTGGTTTGCCCACTGTACCATCCTGGGGAGTGCAAAGCCACAGTCTCTCAAGTCTCTACAGTGGGTGGTTTACCCACTGCTGCATCCTGGGGAGTGCAACGCCACAGTCTCTCAAGTCTCTACAGTGGGTGGTTTGCCCACTGCTTTATCCTGGGGAGTGCAAAGCCACAGTCTCTCAAGTCTCACAAGTGGGTAGTTTGCCCACTGTACCATCCTGGGGAGTGCAAAGCCACAGTCTCTCAAGTGGATGCATGTCTCCACTGGTTCTGGAGGGGGACTGGTGCCCAGAGTGCTTCATCCTGTACAGGACAGACGGAGTGGATGCATATCTCCACTGGTTCTGGAGGGGGACTGGTGCCCAGAGTGCTTCTTCCTGTGCAGGACAGACGGAGTGGATGCATGTCTCCACTGGTTCTGGAGGGGGACTGGTGCCCCGAGTGCTTCATCCTGTGCAGGACAGACGGAGTGGATGCATGTCTCCACTGGTTCTGGAGGGGGACTGGTGTCCAGAGTGCTTCATCCTGTGCAGGACAGACGGAGTGGATGCATGTCTCCATTGGTTCTGGAGGGGGACTGGTACCCAGAGTGCAGCACTCACCCCTTGACGGTCCCAGTTGCGTCACTGCCCCTGCCGCTAATGGGCTGGTGGTGCTCGCCTTGGCGGTCTTTGCCCTGTTCAGCGTTGCTTGAGTTTGCAGTTTCTGACCTGTTCAGCGGTGCTTGCCCTGCTCAGCGGTGCTTCACTTGGCGGTCTTTGCCCTGTTCAGCAGTGCTTGAGTTGGCAGTTTCTGACCTGTTCAGCGGTGCTTGCCATGGTGGTCTTTGCCCTGTTCAGCGGTCCCTGGCCTGTCCAGCAGTGCTTGCCAAGGCGGTCCTTCATGGGCCAGCTGGGCTGTGGCTGGCGGTGGCCTCCTGGCCAGTGATGATTGGGCTGGCCTCCTGGGCAGTGACTCTGGCGGTGGCCTCCTGGGCAGTGACTCTGGCGGTGGCCTCCTGGCCAGTGACAATTGGGCAGGCCTCCTGGGCAGTGACTCTGGCGGTGGGCTCCTGGCCAGTGACGATTGGGCTGCCCTCCTGGGCACTGACGATTGGGCTGGCCTCCTGGGCAGTGACTCTGGCGGTGTCCTCCTGGCCAGTGACGATTGGGCTGCCCTCCTGGGCAGTGACTCTGGCGGTGGCCTCCTGGCCAGTGACGATTGGGCTGCCCTCCTGGGCAGTGACTCTGGCGGTGGCCTCCTGGCCAGCGGGGATGATGGCGGTCTTCTCCGCCGTGCTGCTCCTCCCAGACTTTGGAGATTTCTTCTGCCCCTTCCCCACCTTGGGAGGAGTCACAGCTGAGTCGACACTCCCCCTGGGACCCTTGTGAACGGCTTTGCTGGCTGGAGTCCTCCCCCTCTCCCGCCGGGCACTGTCCAACTTCTGGTGCTTCACAGGGGGGGCTGGCTGTGCTGTGGCTCCGTGCCACACTGGCTGGCCTGGTGGCCGGTGCACTCCACATGCCTGTAACAACAGGCACAACTGGTCCCATAGATTTTTTGCCTGAGGTGCTAGTACGGGACCTATTAGTTGGAGGGGGGAAGAGGTCAAGCTTGGCCAGGAAAAGTTTCTTATGAACACTGGGACGGGTAGCTGGAGGGGGTTTGGGAGTGGAGGAAGAGGTAGTGGATGTAGGAGGTGTACGTTTGGTGACTTTGGGTGAAGGTGCATGCGCTGGAGGCTGTCGTGAGGTGGATGGCTGTTGGGTGGGCGTGTGCCTGCATTTGTGCATCTTCGGAGTGGGCGTCACAGACACACTGGGAGAGGACACGGGTCGTGTAAATGGGAGTGGGGTGGTGACTGCATGTGAGCGGAGTGTGGTGGTGGGTGTGCTGGTGCGGGACGTAGTTGCTGTGGTGGTAGTGCATACAGAGTGTAGACGAGACTGGGAGGGAGGAGGGAGATGACGAGGAGGGGGACACAGTGGAGGCAGTGGATGTTGGTGTGTCTGTATGTGTGTGATGCTTGTGTGAGTGCCTGTGGGATATGTGGTGCTTATGTTTGCCTGAGCTTCCCTTGTGTGGTGAGGTGTGTGCAGGCTGGTCTGATGGTGTGCTTGGGATAGGCAGAGGTACAGGGGATTGGGTCTGGGTGGAGGAAGTTGGAGGGGGGAGGCTAGAGACAGGAACAATGGCTGCCATCAGTGCTGAGGCCAGAGTTTGCAGGGTACGATGAAGGGCAGCCTGACCAGAATGAATGCCCTCCAGGAATGCATTTGTGTGTTGCAATTCACTTTCTACACCCTGGATGGCATTCGAAATGGTAGACTGCCCAACAGTGAGGGACCTGAGGAGGTGAATGGCCTCCTCACTGAGGGCAGCAGAGGTGACAGGGGCAGGGGCTGAGGTGCCTGGGGCGAAGGTGATGCCCACCCTCCTGGGTGAGCGGGCACGTGGCAAAGGCTGAGGGGCTGCTGGGAGGGCGGTGCTGGTAGGGGTGGTGGCGGCTGTACCTGTAGAAGTGGGGGACACAGATGTTGCCGCCACCACAAGGGAGCTCCCATCCGAGGACGAGTCCGTGTCGCTGGTTGCAGATCCTGTGACCGCCGTGAAGCTCCCCTCGCCCTCCGTCCCACTGGTGTATTCCGGGTCCGTGGTGTGGCCCTCCATGGCCATGTGGGATGCAGCTCCCTCGTGCTCCGGTGCCACTGTACCTCTGCCTGATGATGTTGATGCACACAAGAACAGGGAGACCACAAAAAGGGGGGGGGGGGGCAACAGAAGAAAGACAGGTTGAGTGCATGGCTTACCGCTACCGTTGGCGGACAATACAGACACAGCAGCCCCCTGCACTACGTCGTGCTGTTGGGCTCTACAGATGCAATTCCTGGGATATGGCCTACATGGTTATGGTCGACATCTGCACACATAGATGACACTGGGGCATGTATACCTGTACTTGGCACTCTACAGAGGTGGGGTGGGGTGGGGTGCCACATGGCCTGCATTACGGAGGGGCCTAGCCTACGTAACTCGCCCTGGCCTAGGGAAACACACAGCCCTCCTCCCCCACCCAGACACCTTCACAGCGCGCAAAGTCCGCTGAATGAGAGTGTACTCACCCTCTTGTGTCTGCTGTGATGCCCTCAAGCGCCCATCCAACTCAGGGTAGGCCACCGCCAGGATCCAGAACAACAGGGGGGTCATGGTGTGACGGGCAACCCTTCCACGTTGGGAGGCCATCCCCAGCTGAGCCTCCGCGGTCTTCTTGCTCCAGCGGCGAATGTCCTCCTATCTTTTACAGCAGTGGGTGCTCCGTCTGTGGTGGACCCCCAGGGTCTGGACGTCCTTGGCAATGGCACGCCAAATATTCTTCTTCTGGTGGGCGCTGACCTACATGACATTACAGGAGAAGAAGAGAAGTCATTCCCAACTGCACCGTCTAAGTGAGTGGCCCACATCCCTACCCTTGCCATGTGGCACATGCATTCACAGTCCTTCATGCACGCAGAACTCTTCCCCCTTCATTCTTACAACCAGCCCTCTCCACACAGGCATAGCCCATACAACGTGCTCCCTGTTTACTTACCTGTTGGTTTGGAGGACCGTAGAGTAGCGTGTACTGGGGGAGGACCCCGTCCACGAGCTTCTCCAACTCCTCTGCAGTAAAGGCAGGGGCCCTTTCCCCAGCCGCACGAGCCATTGTCTCTTCCAGACCGAGGTCACAGCAGCACTTGCAGTGTAGGTCCTCTCCTGTCGAAGATCAGGTATCGAGTGATTGAACAGCTAGAAAATGGCGGTCACGTCCGCGGCGGTGCGTACCATCACCGCTGGCGTACATCGTCATTGGCTCCTGTGACCCATATGGTCCAATGTTAACCAATGCAGCATTGCGCCGCGGTGTTCGACCGCCTACCGCAACGGTGTACAACGCCAGCGCAGTTACCTCACATCCCATTGTCCCACTTTAGAGGTCAGGCAGCCGCCATTTCAGGGGCCCACATGGCCTAATTCACAACTGCGTCACACAGACCTAGGCCTTGTCGCACAATACAAATACAGGCCAGATTCTGTATATGAATGGTGTTCTGTGTAGACTGTGGGTACATACCTCTGAGTTGTTTGACTCTGTGCTCGCTGTTGTCCTTCCTAGGCACCGTCCGCTGGGACATGTGAGGAGATGGCGGAATCCTCCGGTGTACCGACCGCTGGTGGACCTGTCGACAATGGGGGAGCGACATTTGATCATCACCTACAGGTTTGACCGTGCCACAATCCAAGAACTGTGTGCCCAGTTGGAGCCAGACCTGATGTCAGCAATCCGCTATCCCACAGGAATCCCCCCTCAAGTGCAGGTGCTATCAGTGCTACATTTCCTTGCAAGTGGGTCATTTCAAACAACAGTGGCCATGGCATCAGGGATGTCCCAGCCTATGTTTACCAACGTGTTGTCCAGAGTGTTGTCTGCCCTGCTGAAACACATGCGGAGCTACATCGTTTTCCCTCAGGTAGAGGATTTGCCTATAGTTAAAGGTGACTTCTATGCCCTTGGACATATCCCCAACATCATAGGTGCCATTGATTGGACCCATGTAGCTCTGGTCCCCCCCACAGGAGTGAACAGGTGTACAGGAACCGGAAGAGTTATCATTCGATGAATGTACAGATGGTATGTTTGGCAGACCAGTACATCTCCCAGGTAAATGCTATGTTCCCTGGCTCTGTGCATGACGCCTACATCCTGCGGAATAGCAGCATCCCTTATGTGATGGGTCAACTCCAGAGGCACTGGGTGTGGCTATTAGGGGACTCTGGTTACCCAAACCTGTCATGGCTACTGACCCCAGTGAGGAATCCCAGGACCAGGGCAGAGGAACGGTACAATGAGGCCCATGGGCGGACTAGGAGGATGATCAAACGCACCTTCGGCCTCCTGAAGGCCAGGTTCAGGTGCCTCCATATGACAGGTGGTTCCCTATTCTACTCACCAAGGAAGGTGTGCCAGATCATCGTGGCCTGCTGTAAGCTGCACAACTTGGCTTTGCGACGGCAGGTGCCTTTTCTGCAGGAGGAAGGTCTAGATGACGGTGTTGTGGCAGCTGTGGAGCCTGTGGACAGTGATGAGGAGAAAGCAGAGGAAGAAGACATTGAGAACAGGGACTCAATTATCCAGCAATATTTCCAGTGACACACAGGTGAGAACACATTCCTGCCTACTACAAGTACTTTAACACTTCTACCTCTATCCTGTCTGTCGATTTCAACCAGTATTTGGTAACTGAGTTGTACATTTCCATTACGGTTTCACATTTGTAGTTTCCAACGTGTGTCATCTGCTTAGATTCCTCATGGACTTGAGATGTGTGACATAGGTATGTTGACATTACATTTGAGAACGCATTTTTTCAGTCATTGATAATACACATTTTCGATGTCACAGACTGACTCCAGATTGTTTTGTGCTTCAAGGGTGTTGATTGCAGTGCTCAATATTGGAGGGGGGTTGTAAAATGGTGAGGGGTGATGGTGGAGGAATGTCCATGACAGAGTCCAGTCTATTAGTCTCACAGGTGCATTGCCCATATGGGCATAGGAAATGAGCTGGGGCAGTTCCAATATGGACAGGTTTACAGAGTGGGAAAGTAGGATGACAATCAGGGCGGTCTCATTTCTTGGTGGGGGTCATGGCATCGTGCTCTGTCTTGTTCCTGGATCTCAGGGACCGTTTGTGGGGTGGTTCTCCGTCTGCAGGGGGTGGGGTGCTGGTGTGGTGGTCCTGTGGCGGTGCCTCCAGTCCACTAGTGCCGGCGGAGGTGGTGGGCAGTTCATCGTCCTCGCTAGTGTCAGGGGCCCCTTGGAGTGCCACAGTGTCTCTCCTGGTGTTAAGTATCTCCTTCAGCACCCCTACGATGGTGCTTAGGGCGGTGCTGATTGTTGTGAGTTCCTCCCTGAACCCCAAATGCTGTTCCTCCTGCAGCTGCTGGGTCTCCTGAAACTTGACCAGGACCGTTGCCATTGTCTCCTGGGAGTGGTGGTATGCTCCCATGATGGAGGAGAGGGCCTCGTGGGGAGTGGGTTCCCTAGGCCTATCCGCCCACTGTCACACAGCAGCCCTCCCAGTTCCCCTGTGTTCTTGGGCCTCCGTCCCCTGGACCGTGTGACCACTACCACTGCCCCAGGTCCCTGTTGTTGTTGGGGTGGTGGGTTAGCCTGGGTTCCCTGTAGTGGTGGACACACAGCTGATTGACGTGTCATGGGTACTGAGGTATGGGCCCGCTGGGTGGGTGCTGTGCTGGTGTTGCCAGAGGGTGGAAGGTCTGTGGTGGCCTGTGACAGGGTGTGGGGAACCGACTGTCCTGAGGCCCACGGTGGTCCGGGCTGGTCATCTGGATCCAGTTGGACAGAGCTGCTGTCATCACTGTGGGCCTCTTCTGTGGGTGGGGTGGAGATGTCTGGACCCTCCTGTCTGGTGTCGTTGGGTAGAGGTCCTGCAGTGGTGTAAAGCATGATTATTGCATCTGTGTGTGTCATGGTGTGCAATGGGTGGGTGAACATGTACCTCAGTGCTAGCACTCCTGTGTGGGGGCTTGTGTGATGATGGTTGAGGGGGGTGTTATGGGTATGTGCAGTGGGCATGCATTAGTGATGGGTGTCCATGCTTTGTTGTGTCATGCAGGGCTTGGCGTTGGGATGGGTTGTTTGTGTCATTAGTACATTTGTGAGGAGTTGGAGTGATAGGGGAGGGGGCGAGGGTGGGGGTCTGTGATAGCATCCAGGTGGGGTGGGGGATATGATAGTTAAGATTTGACTTACCAGAGTCCATTCCTCCACCGACTCCTCCGAGGCCCTCAGAATGCAGAATAGTCAAGACCTGCTCCTCCCATGTTGTTAGTTGTGGGGGAGGAGGTGGGGGTCTGCCGCCAGTCCGCTGTACCGCGATGTTGTGTCTGGAGACCACTGAACGCACCTTTCCCCGTAGGTCGTTCCACCTCTTCCTGATGTCATCCCAATTTCTTGGGTGCTGTCCCACTGCATTGACCCTGTCGACTATTCTTCGCCATAGCTCCATCTTCCTAGCTATTGAGGTGTGCTGCACCTGGGATCCAAATAGCTGTGGCTCCACCCGGATGATTTCCTCCACCATGACCCTGAGCTCCTCCTCCGAGAACCTGGGGTGTCTTTGCCGTGCCATGGGGTGGTGTAGGTGATGTGTGGGGTGGTGTATGTGGTGATAAGTGTGGTGATATGTCATGGTGTGTGGTGTTTTGTGCGTGTAAGTTGTGTGGGTGATGGTGTTGAGTGCCTGTGGATGCTTTGTAGTTGTTTGTAGTGTCTCTCTGGCCTTCTCTCTGTAATTGCGGTCGTAGGGGTTTGTGGGTGATGTGGGTGTGTGTTTTATATTGTAATGGGTGTGTGGGAGTGGTGTGTGTATCTGTATCAGGTGTGTGTATTTCGAATTGTCCAATGTGGCTGTGTTTTGTAAGGGTGTGTGTATTTTGAGCGCGGTGGTGTGCACCGCCAATGGAATACCGTGGTTGAAAGACCGCTGCGTGGATTCGTGTGTCGTGATAGTGTGGGCGTATTTCTGTTGGCGTGATGGTGGAGGATTTGTTTTCGCTAGTTTATCACGGACCTTTGGTGTGGCGGACTTGTGTGGGTGTCTGAATTTTGTCGGATTTCGGGATGTGGGTCATAATAGCTGTGGCGGATTTCCGCGGCGGTGTGTTGGCGGTCTTCTGCACTGCGGTAAGCGGCTTTTACCACCAATGTTGTAATGACCCCCTTTGTCATGAATTGTTTAAATAGTTAGATGTCCTAATCATAGTCAGATATAAGTCTTCATATATCTCCAAGACTACAGCCACAGAGCTGAGCTAGTTATTTTCGCAGGTGTCCTTAGCTGTCTAGCAACCAGAAAGCCTGAACACGAGCATGCTTTTCTTTGTTTCCTAAAATTATTGCTGTTCTCTAGTGGACTTTTTACATTTAACGGCGGGCACCCTTTTCCATTGTCGGGCACTCAATCACTTCTTGATGAACAGCACTTGGGCCACCTTCCTGCATGGCGCAGCTGTCCTTAGATGCAGCTGGAGCGAAGCAGCAGGGTGGATTGAGTATGAGATAGAGAGGCTCATCAATGATTGCCAAAGTGGTTAGCTCCCAACTAAGCTCTTCCAACAAGGTGGAAGAGGGCGCAGGTGTACTGTGGGATTTTGATCAGGGCCAAAGTGGTAATGCCTGGAGAAGTTAGATAAATGTCATGGAATGACACTAAGACTGCATTTCCCTGGCTGCTCAAAAAGCCAAAACAATATAATGCTAAGTTGTGCTAACCTGGTTTTCACTCTGGCGAGTGCCCACAATTCCAGGACACTGACTGCAGAGATTTTATTGCTACATATGAGTGGGAAGCATAACTTAAAATATCTCAGGCCCGAGTTAGTGGATCAGAGGAAGTTTTTAAGAGGTCATGCTCTGGAGCCAGCCACCAGTGCCAGGAGTTGGTGGCTCCTGGTTCAAAAGAGTGTATGGGAAATTTCCTCAGCCTCTCTTTAGGGGCTTTATACTTCCTCTCCTGCTAACCCCTGGTGTCCTCATGACTTGGGGCTCTTTCTCAGCAACATCACAAAGTCTCTCATGGCAGGCTACACTCTGTTTGCAGTCCCCAGCCATTCAGGCCTTGTGCTTAATAAAGGATGACTGTGCAAACCTGCAACAGTCCACAATACCAACTCCTCAGGGTACTACAGCAGGTTCAGCCAAGACGACATGCAATATACCCCATCCATAAGGTTAATTAGCAATTCTAGTCTGCACTGGGGATGGGAGAGAATCAAGGACTTCGGACCACCAGCTGTTTAGAGAGTCATAGAACACCTATTTATATGTAGTTGGTCTCACTCCTAAGGTGATTACTTGACTTGTGATGCTCTGGATAAATACATCACGAAGTTCAAATAACAACAAGAAGAGGGGTATTGCTTCTTTTACAAATGTTTTTATAAAACATCAACAGGAATGTGAATGGACCCCAGGGCTTTAATACATTCTTCTTCAGTATTGTTTTGATGTATTTGATGTAGCAGGATACTTTGCTACAGAGTAAGGGACAGATGTACTAAAATGCTCTATTGTGGTCAGCCTTATCTATTTACTTTGCCATGGTCTAATGTGACCAAATAACTGTGGTTGTGCTTTTTTCCTTCATTTTTAATTCAAAATGTAAAAAAATACCATCTCCGGTTCTACTCATTAGATTTTTGTTGTGTTGGTGTCATTTTATTTACTGACATTTAATCTATTTCTCTAAATTGGTTTGCCATTTATCTGGTGTTATGTTATCACTTTATTACTCTTTGAATGCTGCATAAATACTTTCCACATTTCCTCTGTTGGAAAGTGGATTACTGGTAAGGGCGGGTAAGTACCTATACTTAGCAATAAGCCATTAACCTCCACTCAGGTCCAGTTAGGTCTCAATAAAATAAACCCAGCTCAACCCTTGGTAGCTTGGCAATGAGCAACAAGGCATAACTTAGGAGACGAGTGTGTAATGCATTTACAAATCACAAAACAGTACATAGGTAAAACACAAAACAATACAAATCTAACACCAATTTATAAAAATATATTATTTGTTATTTTTTAAAATGACACAAAAGTAATTAAAATCATGCAGGGGGAACCGGAGATATCAAGTTTTAAAGAATTAATGTTTTCTAGTGCATAGAAGCAACTAGTGCTCAAAGGGTTAACCCATCGCTGCCAGGCCTTTTCCCCCTCAGGTGCCAGGCCTTTTTTGGCTATTTGGGGCAATTTGTGCTTAGGCCCTTATAACTTTTTGTCCACATAAGCTACCCATGCCACATTTGCGTCCTATTTTTCCAACATTCTGGAGATTCTAGAGGTACCCAGACTTTGTGGGTTCCCCTGAAGGAGACTAAGAAATTAGCCACAATACAGCAAAAAAAATTTTTTTTTTAAGAAATGGGAAAAAAGGGCTGCAGAAGAAGGATTGTGGTTTTTCCCTGAAAATGGCATCGACATAGGGTTTACAGTGCTAAAATCACCAGCTTCCCAGCTTTCAGGAACAGGCAAACTTGAATCAGAAAACCCAATTTTTCAACACAATTTTGGCCTTTGGTTAGACATACCCCATTTTTACTTTTGTTGTGCTTTCAGCCTCCTTCCAGTTAGTGATAGAAATGGGTGGGAAACCAATGCTGGATCCCAGAAGGCTAAACATTTCTGAAAAGAAGAAAAAATTCTGAATTCAGTAAGGGGTAATTTGTGTAGATCCTACAAGGTTTTTCTACAGAAAATAACAGCTGAAATAAAAAAAAATTGAAATTGAGGTGAAAAGAACAGCCATTTTTCTCAACATTTTACTCTAACTTTTTCCTGCAATTTCAGATTGTTGAAAGCAATACACCATTACATCTGCTGGACTCTTCTGCTTGCGGGGGTATATAGGGCTTGTGGGTTCATCAAGAACCCTAGGTACCCAGTGCCAATAAATGATCTGCACCTTGCAGTGGGTTTTCATTCTATACCGGGTATACAGCAATTCATTTGCTGAAATATAAAGAGTAAAAAATAGGTGACAAGAAAACCTTTGTATTTCCAAAATGCACACAAGATAAGGTGTTGAGATGCAGTGGTTATTGTCACATCTCTGAATTCCAGAGTGCCCATCCTAGCATGTGAATTACAGGGCATTTCTCAAACAGACTTCTTTTTTACACACTGTCTTACATTTGAAAGGAAAAAATGTAGAGAAAGACAAGGGGCAATAACATTTGTTTTGCTATTCTGTGTTCTTCCCAAGTCTCTCGATAAAAATGGTACCTGACTTGCGTGGGTAGGCCTAATGCTCACAACAGGAAACGCAACATGGACACATCACATTTTTTAAATCGGACGTGTTTTTTGCAAAGTGCGTAGCTGTAGATTTTGGCCTCTAGCTCAGCCGGCACCTAGGGAAACCTACCAAACCTGTGCATTTATGAAAACTAGACACCTAGAGGAATCCAAGATGGCGTGACTTGTGGGACTCTCACCAGGTTCTGTTACCCAGAATCCTTTGCAAACTTCAAAATATGGCCCAAAAAAACAATATTTCCTCATATTTCAGTGACTGGAATCTGAGAGGAGCCACAAATTTCCTTCCACGCAGCATTCCACCAAGTCTCCCGATAAAAATGGTATCTCACTTGTGTGGGTAGGCCTAGGGCCCGTGACAGGAAATGCCCCAAAACACAACGTGGACACATCACATTTTCCCAAATAAAACAGAGCTGTTTTTTGCAAAGTGCCAAGCTGTGGATTTTGGCCTCTAGCTCAGCCAGCACCTAGGGAAGCCTACCAAACCTGTGCATTTTTTAAAACTAGACACCTATGGGAACCCAAGATGGGGTGACTTGTGGGGCTCTCACAGGTTCTGTTACCCAGAATCCTTTGCAAACCTCAAAATTTGGCCAAAAACCCCACTTTTTCCTCATATTTCAGTGACAGAAAGTTCTGGAATCTGAGAGGAGCCACAGATTGTGTTCCACCCAGTGTTCCCCCAAGTCTTTGGATAAAAATGGTACCTCACTTGTGTGGATAGACCTAGTGCCCATGAAATGCCCCAAAACACTATGTGGACACATCAAAATTATCAAATACTAAACTACCCGTTTTTGCGGGGGCTGCGTTTTAGCCCTGGTCTCAGCAGCCATATAGGGAAATCTACCAAACCCAAACATTTCTAAAAACTAGACACCCGAGGGAATCCAGGGAGGTGTGACTTTGTGGATCCCCAATGTTTTCTTACCCAGAATCATCAGCAAACCTCAAATTTAGCTAAAAAAGCATCGCACCGGGACAAATTTCCTATCACCCAAGGTTCCCCTCATGCTCCCAGTAAAATGATACCTCACTTGTGTAGGTTGGCCAAGTGCCTGTGACAGGGAAGAGCCAAAATGTGTCGAAATTGAGGGGGAACCAAAGTGGGTCCAAAAGGGCAGTTTGAAAAAACACATTTTTAGGCTGACAAGTGGGGAATAATTTTTATCGATATAGATGAGACAATGCTGGGTGGTAGGAATTTTGTGGATTCCTGCAGATTCCAGAAAGATCCATCACAAAAATGTGGAAAAAATGTGTGATTTCCAGCAAAGTTGGAGGTTTTCAGGGCATTGTGGGTAAGAAAATGGTGCGGGGTGCATGTGAAGCACACCACCCTGGATTCATCCAGATGTTTCGTTTTCAGATGTGTGTAGGTCTTGAGGATTTTTCTACATGGCGGCGTCCCAAAGTCCAAAAAGTGCAGCCCTCAGCATTTCAAGTGGGACGATTTTGAGAGTTAGCCAGTCTCTCATGGCCCAAATGTAAAACCAAAACCCCAACAAATCAAATGTCTTCTTGCTTCCAGTGGGATAAGATGTTTTAGTGTGCGGGGGGAAAGCTGAAAGACTGTTACCTCCTTCAGCTGGGATGGGGGCATAACCATGCCCATACTGGTTAGTAGCCACCACCGCATTATATTTAGTTTTTGTAAATTCCCTGACATCTAGTAGACTTCTTTCCCTCCCCGTGTGTGAGTCGGGGGTGATTGCCCCATCTGCCCACTGGCCATACCCCCACCTTCTTATTTTGAAAAACAAATCTTCCCTGGTGGGCTTTCTGCCCCCATGGGCCTTCCGAAAATAGTTTGATCTGCCCCCAACGGGGGCATATATGGCCAACAATACTGTGCCCCCATGGGAGTTACCCTTGCCGAAGGGACTGCCCCCCAAACAAAACACACACATACACACACACACCAATCCTTGGTGCCTAAGTGGTTTCTGCACCCCCTGGGGGCTGATCGGCCTAAAAGAAATAGGCCAATCTGACCCCAAGCCTAAAAACAATTTGCTCCCCCCTGGGGAGCAACTCTTGCCTGAGGGGTCATTCCCCTTATCAATATAAATAAATAAAACAATCCCTGGTGACTAGTGGCTTCTGCCCCCCTGGGGGCAGATCGGCCTAATTAATATATGCCAGTCTGCCCCCGCGGGGGGGGCAGAAAAGTCCTAGTAAAAAAGTTGCCCCCAGGGAGCGACCCTTGCCTAAGGGGTCGTTCCCCTTATCAATGTAAAAAAAATAATTAAAAAAATCCCTGGTGCCTAATGGCTTCTGCACCCCCTGGTGGCAGATCGGCCTAATTAATAAAGGCCAATATGCCCCCATGGGGGGCAGAAATGGCCTAAAAACAATCTCCCCCCCTCCGGGGAGCAACCCTTGCCTAAGGGGTCGGTCCCCTTATCAATATAAATAACAATAAAAAAAATCCCTGGTGTCTAGTGGCTTCCAAGGGGCTGCTCCCCTTATGACTATTTCAGAAAGAAAAAAATATTCCCTGGTGTCTAATGGCTTCCTACAGCACAATCGCTATGTGATCGTGCTGCAGTAATGCACAGAGACACGAAAAAGCTTTTCCTTCCCTTTTCATGCCTTTCTGCCTCCCCTGCCCCCCATACCTAGGAGAAACTAATCAGTTTCTCCTCGGGTCGCGCTGGAAGCATTGCTTCCAGCGCAACACTGATGAGGTCAGCGCGCATTGGCCCGCTGATGTCATCAGATGTCACTGGGGGATGGGGGTGGTTGGGGGTGGAACAGGAAGTGCTTCCCAGGGCCTATGCCAAGACATAATTGTTACGTCCGTGGCGCCTCAGCGCCAAGCCACCGGACATAGCCATAACGTCCCATGGCGGGGAAGGGGTTAAAAAAAAGGTCAAACTGGAAAGAGACAAAGTCCAGAGTTCAGGCCACTCATGAGGTAACACTGTCACACTTACTTTCAGAAGTGTTTCTTGATTCAGGACAGTGGTCCACAGCACCAGCCAAGAGTTCAGAGGCTCTGGTTTGCCTCTTGGGGTCTGGGATTACAACTCCCACAATGCACCTCTTCAACTTATGGAGTCACTTCAAACATTTCTAAACTTCTGGATCTTCTTCCAGAGATCCTTTTTGGGTCCTTGAAGTGTCCACAACTTGATCCAAGGTCCATAAGCTCTGAGTTGCTCATTGGGAGTTGGGACTACAATTCCCAGAGTGCACCTGGTCAGAATCCTCAAATGGCCACTGGAAGCTGGTCAGCTGGGCTCTGCTTGCATGACTTAATGCAGGGGGTTCTGGGCAGCTCCTTTGTAGCTGTAGCAAACTGGGAGTCCTTTCTTGTAGCAGCAGAAGACCGGCAAAGTCCTTTTAGCGGTGAAGTCCAAGTGTGCAGCTGGTGCAGTCCTTCAGAGTGCAGTTTCCAGGTGAAGGTCAGGGGTCCAGCAGGGCAGTCCTTCTTCTTCTTTGTTTTGTACCTTGTAGGGATCTGGTAGGGATCTGAGGTGTGGGTGGAGCTCTGCCATATTTATCCATGCTCCTGGGTGAAAACAGAAGGGTACTGGGTCTCCAGTCAGATGCAGGGTCCTTCCCCCATGAAGACCACTTCCTGGGAAGTGTGTCAAAAATCAATACCAGGGAGCAACATTCTTCAAAAGTCCATCCTGGCTGGAACTGATTTTTTGAGGTTAGATCTGGCTGACCCCACCCTCTGGTGTGGCTAAAAATCCTAAACACACCACTCTCCCGCCCTCTCCTAAACTAATCAAGAGGGCACCTATTGTCTGGGGTTGCAGGATGTGAGGGAGGTTCTAGGTTGCTCCAAATGTCCTTTCCTGCCTTTGAAGACCTGTTTGGCAGCCCTCCCTGCTTTCCTATCTGCTGAGGTAGTTCTTCTCCCCCAGGCACATCCTTTGTGTTCAGTCCAGGCCACTTCACACCTCATCAACGCAGCCTGGCCAGGCTGCCAGAGAGTGCCAATCAGAGAAAGGCACTACAGAGCTGAAGTTGGCAACTTTTTAGGTAGAGTTTAAAACTCTTTACCTGAACGAGTTATATTAAATCCCACAATTGTAAGTTTGATACCAAATTTGAGGAATCTGACACTTAAGGGGACTTTGTTAATTAAAATAAAGTCCCCCCATTTTAGTGTATGGAGGCCATTCACTACAGTAAGGGAAAAACAAATGTTCCCGTTTTATCTCACCTGGGATTAAAAAACTATTTTTATAAGGTCCCTGATTACAGTTACATGGCTCCCAACCGTAGGGCACATAGGGCACGCCATAGGGATGACTAAATAAGGTAGTTTAAGACTTTGGAAGTACTTTTAATTCCAAAGTCAAATTAGTATCTAACTTTAGTTCAAAAGCAGCCAGCAAGGCAGGCCTGCCTTTAAAATGATACAGGGCACCCCAGCAGTGCACCTATGGGTGCACTACCTATGCTGGGGTCCCTAAACCTACATGCCATACCATATACTAGGGTCTGATTGGTAGGTTGACATAGCCAATTATAATTAGCCTAATTTGCATATTTATTCTACACAGAGCACAGACCCTGGGACTGGTTAACAGTGCTCAGGGCACCATCAGAGTCAGGAAAACACCATCAAAAAGTGAAAAATGGGGTCAAAACGTTAGGGTGCCTCTGCAATCATCCCTGTTTTCTCACAGCCTCTAAGTCAAGCCTGAATGCTCTGTGCCATATTACCAGAGTGTTAAGCCCATGTCTTTGACTTTAGTGTTTCACCCTGACAAGGATTGTGATTATTATTTTAAATGCATTTTCACCCCTTCAAATATTGTTGTTATTTCTTAAGAGTACTATACCCATATGAGAAAGAAATTAGCAGTGCCAGAAGGCTACTGACAGCTTATTTGTACACCAAACATATGGGCAAGCTGCAAGGAAGGTAAGCAGTGAACTTCAAAATTGGCTAATCAGGATATTCCAGTAAGCTATGATACTAAAAACTCAATGTGCAGTGGGAAGTGGGCATGTCCTCTGTATGCCATTACTAAAGATGTTGACAATCTCAGTGTAAAGCAACAGGTGTGTGCCAGAGAATGCCAGGAAGGTCCACTTGATGTGCATACAGAGAAGCATGGGGAAATGCCTATGCACAAGCTGAAGATCAAGTGACTAGAATAGAAAAAAGCAGTTTAACTATGCACAGCCACCAGCAGTGGCAGATTTTGATTTGCACCCCACACAACTGCCAGTCCATCTCTGTTTTTCCTCAATAACAATGGCTCATCTGTAAACTAGTAATATTTTCTAACATCCAAAGTTATGCACAATCTGAATACAGCAACATATTGAGACGTAAGGTATTTGATAATCCCAGGCCTATTCTGTATATACATTACCCTCAAACATAATTGTCAAGTGTTTTTTCCTACAAAGGTGTAATACTCACAAAATAGTAAATTTGTGTTTTTGTTTTCACCTGTGCAACTATCTAAAAGCAAATTTTCCCAACCCCACCATTCCCAGGATATGGGTAACAGTAAACATAGTTCTAGTGTAACCTTTTATTAGGGCCAGTGTTTTTCCATTTAAGGATTTTTTCCATTTAAGTTCTAAGAGCACCGACATCCTCTTGAATATTGTGGTTGCTTTGTGCCTCTTTAATTTTTGCACTCTGACTCTGCTTCTTCTTTAGCTAATATAAAAATTGAATTTCTGAATAGGCTGAGCAGCATACTGTACATGGGGAGGGTGGGGTACAATTTGTCTGCTTTACAGTGTAAATCGTGTAAATCGTGACTAACATATTGTTCAAAGGCTCTTCTGATATTAGTACATCCCATTTAAAATTGTTAGATTAGGCCCCATAAAAAGATGGGTTTATATTTTTTGAATTCACTTAAAGTATCAGGCAGCTGTTTAAAATGATCATTTTAACTAAACCGACACTTTACAGGGATTGCCTCAGACGTTTGAAGGCATAACTACATTACAAATAAAACTCCTCAGCTATTAGTTCTAAAAATACGTTAAAAAAGGTATACTTCCCAATGGTTTTGTTATGTTATGTTATATATTTATGTTATAATATATTGAACGGACGACAGTGTAAATGGAATTAAAGGTACAGAGGTCAATGGCTTGGGAAATAGTGTTTAAATTAAGGAATGGCAATAAAGGGTAAGGATAAAAGGTTAAGGGGCTAGGGCTATGTGTTAAGGGTATGGAGTAAAGCCATACCTTTAAGAATTTGGTGTATATGACTGCTGGGTATAGGATTCAAGGCTACAGGGTGAAGTTTAAAGTTGAGGGTTTAGGGAATATGTTTCAGGGTTTGTGGTTTAGGCCTTGAGCATATAGTATTCTGGCTTTGAGTAAAGGGGTTAATGAAATGGGTTATATGCTCTGAGTTAAAGGGTTTAGGAATATAGGTTAAGCATACAGGGTGAGGAATTTGGGGGTGTAGGCTTAGGTGTTTGAGGAACTAGGTTAGGGCTTTAGTGTATAGATTTAAGTGTGCAAGCTAATCCCTATGATTACACTTTGCTAGTGTTTCATGTGTTTTGATGAATGTTAGTTACTCTCATCCTATTTCTATGACAAATAACGGGAAGTGGTGCTCTTATCATTAACTCTGTATTTAATTAATGTCAGTAGACCACAGTTCATTTTCGCAATGACGCAATTACTCAGTCAAAAAGTAGATTCAACAAGGCACAGTCACTCTGGCAGGAAACAAAGCACGGAGACTACAGTGTTGCCAGTGCATACTTTGATTGTTTGAATAGTTTCACCTTCAGTTGACACATTATTTTACCAATGTTGAGATTGCCAACAAAATGAAATAAAGACTCAGCACATTCAAGCTGTACGGTGGCGTGAACATTATGGAGAGGCATTAAGGTTAAAACACTGCTGCCTAAGTCGTTTTTTTAACAGACAATCCTGTACTGGAGACAGGGTCTGAAATTGCTGGTAAATGTGATTTGAAAGATAGAACATATTCATACCACTTTACCTCATACTGAACCATAATGGGAATCCTTATCTATGTTGCATGCTTACGACTTTGTTGATTTCTGAAATTGTTTTTGACACCTGCCAGGGTGTATTTGTGGCAATACATCATTCTCCTAGGATGCCTGCAATCCGTCTAATCTTATAGAAGATATAGAATAATGAATGTAATCCCGCTACCCCCAACTCCAATGATTACAAAGGAGATTTGAAGGAGTTATTCATAGAGCCTTGGGATGGCCTTTCATCTTGAAAAATACACTTAAATATGAATCAGACTGGGACCGCATTACAGAATACAAGCAGTGCTTTTTCTTTGAGTGAAATGTTTCAATCGCAGAAGGTAAACATGATTATATTGGTGTGCCTCACCGATATACATTTGCGTCATATACTACTATAATTTGCAAAATGATATGAGTTGGTTTGGGGAGTCCTTTTCTGATAATTCCATGCACTTTCTGCCAACTCATTCCATGCATTCACAACTGATATTGCTTTTTTATTTTGCAATTTTACATTTGTTTTTGCAAGTTCCCTCTTCTTTGCAATTTCGCTTTCCATATTCGATTTGAAACAAATACATTTGTGCATTAAATAATACACAATGGGCAAGATGTACGACATTCTAATTATGCATTTCCTAAATAGCGACTCCTTAGAAATCACTATTTAGGAAATGCAAAATGCAATGTACAAAAATAACAATTTCCTAATAGCGAATCATACAGAGTAGGAACTATTCTTAACTATTTAAGAAATGCTGAACCATTCCTTCCAATGGGCCTAATGGCCCATAGGTAGGAATGTTTTTTTTGTTTTTCCTAATTTGCGATTTCCCAATAGGAATTCACAAATCAGGAAATGCAATACCAAGGGTACCTATAGCCATGAGGCAACCCTTGATGCACCCCATAAAAAGGTGATGCATATGTAACATGCACAAATGCCCTAGGGGTATGTGTGAGCTATGTGTAACTTTAAGAAATGCATTTTGGGTGCATTTTTTAAACTTGCACATGGTTACATTGACTTGGAGTTGATGGTAATTGCATTTCCTAAATGCCCATTTTGCACTGAGGAAATGCTTTCTACTTGTGCTTTAGAAATCGCAAATAGGAAATCCCTATTTCTGATTTCCTGTTTGGTGATCGCAAAATGTGATTTCTATCAGGTAGAAATTGAATTTTGCAATTCCCTAAAGGCCTTTGTATATATGAAAAGGTAATTTAGCATTTCTTAATGAACAGAAATTGCGATTTGGTCTGTTAAGAAACACTAAATACTTTTGTACATCTGGCCCAATGTACAATAAATACAAAACTTGAATGTTTCTACAAAGAGATCACCAGACACAGATTTAAAAAATGTAATTCACTTTACTTTAAAGGAAAACCACTGTAGGCATTAGGATCTGGGTGGACTCATAAAGGTATTAAGCAGTCTATCTTAGAGAGGTGTTAAGGTGTGGTCCGTAATGACTATTAGAGAATGAGAGTTTCAGTCTGAACTTTATAAGCTTATGAATAAAGACATTAGCTATAAGCTCCGAGTATGACATTTTCTTGTGCATGCTCCAGGGCCAAGGAGAACATGACAACTGGTGACAAGTAGGGGATAGGTGCCCCGAAGAAACAGAGCTGCTCTCCTGGAGAGTTTGCAAGGAAATAGCAACCTGCTTGTACGTGCCACATGCCACGTGCCAGAGTGAATACTCTTGCAGGTGGCATATTTGGAGTGCAAGTGCCACTCAAGCCAGTATGAGGCCTTGTGGAGAAGTTGAAGGGCCAACAAGGAAGTGCCTGTGGGAAAGCCCACCAAGACTTGCTGGCCAGGCAGAAAATATATGGTACTGCATCACAACTCCGAACCATTATTCACACAGAGAGAATGCTAAAGGCAGCAACACCCAGGTACATCATAAAAGACGGTGACAATCAAGTATAAGGCTAGAAGGCAGCGACAACCAGGTACAAGTAGTGAAATTTACTCACCAGCTCTATGACCTCAAAACTTGATGAGGCAACTTGAAAGGAAACACTGGGGTTTGTGCCCACAAGGTCTTTGGTCCCCGAAGAAGGTGTCAGGGACAGGTGAAGTTGATGGCCAAGGGCCTTCAGTACAACTCAAAAAGTCTTCAAGATTACGACGGCCTCTTGAAGTTGCTGCAAGAAAATGGAGTATGGTGCAGCTCCTAAAGAATTTCACCGGTGATGCATTGAAAGAAGTGGTAAAGAAAATCTTATAAACTGAGACAATACCATACCGTCAAATTAAAGATGCTTTAGGAGCCAAATTCAATACATTGCTGAACATCGACTATGAAATGTACATTTTCAATCAAGCGAGACAACAAGCTGGTGAAACGATGGATGAGTTTGTAGAAAGACTTGATATGCTTGTCAAACATTGCAAATTCACTGAATTCAACAATGAAGAAGCCATGCGCCTCAAAGTCATTGATGATTTTTTATCACACTCGTCCAGAAGTTGTCAGAGACACTCAGGGGGTCATTACAACCCTGGCGGTACAGGACCGCCAGGGCTGAAATGACGGAAGCACTGCCAACAGGCTGGCGGTGCTTCCCTGGTCATTACGACCGCGGCGGAAGCGCTGCCCAGGTGATTACGAGTCCCCCTACCGCCAGCCATTTCCTGGCGGTTTGAACTGCCTGGAAAAGGCTGGCGGTATGGGGAGTCTCGGGCCCCCATGGCTGGCATGGGCAGTGCAGGGGCCCCCTGACAGGGCCCCATGCGGCTTTTCACTGTCTGCTATGCAGACAGTGAAAAGCGCGACGGGTGCAACTGCACCCGTCGCACAGCCGCAACACCGCCGGCTCCATTTGGAGCCGGCTCCTATGTTGCGGCCGAGATCCCCGCTGGGCCGGAGGGCGGAAACCAGGTTTCCACCCGCCGGCCCAGTGGTGAACACCTAATGACTGCGGCTGGGGTGCGGCTGCATTGGCGGCCGCCCGGCGGTCGGATAGGTCATAATGAGGGCCATAGTCTAGAAAAGGTACTCATGGCTACCAGAGCTGAGGAATGAGCAGATCGGCAAATTGCCGACATGTAAGCAGGAGTAATGAATGGTGAATCGGTTTTGGTCATAAAGAGCAGGCACAATCACTGTGCAGACACCCGTACATCGACATCTTCAAGGAGAGAAAGACTGTGCTTCCAATGTGGATTTTCATTTCCACATAAGAACATCTGTTCAGCCACTGAAAAAGCATGTAAAGTATGCGGAAAGGAGAATCACTTCATAAGGGTTTGTAAAGCAAAAGAGAAACACACTGGTTCACAGCAAGACAACAAAATGGAAGCCCAAAGTTTCCAGAAGTATTCTCGCCACACCCATAAAGACATAAGGCAACTTCAACAGTGACAGGTGAAAACTAAATGAGATTGATTGTCATCAAGTTCTTCCTGGAAGAGTTCATTGACAACATCATCAAGCAACAGTGAAGAGGGTGAATGTGCAATGATCGTAGACAAAAAGGAGAGACATGCACTAGCAAAGAAGATGAAAAAATGTCAATAGCAAGTGCATTAACAAAACAAAAGAATTCTTATGGACATTGTTCCAAGATCAAATGAAAAGTCAGCAGTTGTCCCATAACTCTTGGACTTGATAGTGGTGCATCGATTAATATCATGTCAGTTGACAAATTTAACAGTCTGTAACCTATACCTTGGCTCAATGCATAACATGGCCTATTTCCAAACCGTTGCCCAGTCAAGGGTCATTCGCAGCGACCTTGCGACATAAGAAAACATTTGTGCACGCCACAATCCATGTTCTTCAACGTGCTCTGTCTAGTGCATGCCTGCTTAGTTTTGCAACTGCTGCTCTCATGGCCTACGAAGGCTCAAAACGGTGAACGTGCAACTTCACATTAATGAATGTCCTGTTTTGATGGTAAGCTGAGTGTTATCACAATTTCAAAGGCATAAAGCATGTGAATAAAAATGGGATTTAAATGACTTACTTTGATCCTAAACTGCACACTCAGATCACTGTTTATGCATGGTTGATGGGGCTGGGAGCAATCCTTCCTCAGCTCAATTGACATCCAGATGCTTGGAGACACATGGGTCCCGATTCACAAAGGTAAACTGAGACTGTTGGTCTAAGTTTAGACCAAAAGACTAAGGTTACGACTTTTTGGTATACGCAAAGATAAGTTACGAGTAGTATCTTTATGTCCGCACTCAGGGAGGTATCTCCGCACTCGGGACAGAATCTCCACATTGAGTGTGGAGATTGCATTCAATACCCGAAGTATAATCTCCTCACCCAAAGTGTACTCTCCGCTCCTGGAGTGGAATCTCCACACTCAGGGTGGACTCTCCAACCCAAGTGTGGAGATTCTGCCCCAAGACGTCATAAATAAATGTAAAAAATACCTCGCTTGAGAGCTTGTACAGGACTTAACATGAAGAATCAAAACATATTTGTGTTCAAGTTATTTTAGGGATCAGACTTAAACTAATCAAGCCCGTCAGCTGTGGAAAAAACTCCTGCAATGGAGGACAGTTTAGGGTCTGAAAACATCAAAGTAGGTACAGATGAAGTGGAAGAATCTCCAACTAGTTCTTTTTCCTGCTCAACTGTTTGATACAGGACACAGCATAAAGCCAGAACGCAAGAAGAACCTGCCGATTCCAAAACCATGCGAGGTATTGAAAGATAAATTCAAGCTAATGTGTGACAATCAACTAATATTTGAGAGGAAACTAACAAGCAAGTACTACAGATATGATTCAAACCGAAAGAAGTAAATTTAAAGTTGAGGTCCTTTTAGATATGTGTAGGTATATTAGAGTGATAGTAAGCGGAGTTGCATGCATGAAGTGAAAAAAATTGAGACACAATCCTTTCCTCAGAGGATAAATTGATAAATGTGGGTGGCGGGCACGATTAGCAAGTAGGGCTTGGCAATTGACAATGTATTGAATTTACTAAATAGAAAATTGGTCCAATAAATAAAATGGAAATGGAAACGTGACTTAGATGCAAAATAAACTCCATCTCACCAGTTTAAAGGAACGTTGTCTGTAGAATCAATAACACAATGTAATTTAATATGTAAACTAAGAAAATATATAGTGGAACTGGGAGTAGAAATGAGTCTGATAGAAAGGGGGTCATTTGTGCCCCTTATATAGAAGTAGGAGGTGTCCACGATTATATTCAACACCCTCGTAGCCACATAAGTGTTCCTCTCACACACACACACACACACACACTCTCTCTGGAAATAGAGCATCAATTAAATAATTATTTCTGGGCAGATAGAATCACTTCCTTGGCCATAGCCTTAATGCAGTTATCCATATTATGTTACTAATGGTGGTAGACCTCTGACCCCTAGGCTAATAAGTCCTGCCTGCTACTGAAGTCCTCAATTTCAGTCAGATGAGCTTTGAAAACTGCAGGGGATTTAGTGTTTGCTGAAAACATTGCCCTTTTCTGTTTATCCACTGTAATGGATAGTACAGTTCCATCTGGCAGAAACTGTTTCCTCCAAAATGTGCTGTATCACACATTGTATAACAGGCAAAATTATATATATGTTGTATTTTGTTAAATTACTTTGAGTCATTCACTACCCTCTTCTCAAAGGGTCCTGCAGAGAGCACAGGATTCCTTTTGTCTTTGAAAGAGTCTTTGCCCAAGGTGGAAACGAATCTGGTCTATGCAGACTGCTGGGGTATGAGTCATCAAGGAATATATGCCAGAGAGTGAGGGGCAGAACTCGCATGCGTGAGATACAGGAAAACAGAGGTAAACCGAGGTTTATGTATGCAGTGCATTCTCTATTTTTGAATATTATATTTATTTATTTATTGGGGGTGGAACTTGCACAGTTCTACTCTGCAGCATATCAGAGTTACAGAAAATCTCTGCGAAATTCCCCGGAGTTCCACCCAACCTGTACTAAATTTTATCCGTCTAGGATGTGTCTATTTCCTTCTGGCATTCCATCCTTCTGCTTGCTTGCTTACAGAAAGTGAGCACAGAGAGAGGCTGTGCTCTGAGCAGCAGGTGCTGTGTTTCTTTACTCCCCCAACCTACCTTCTCCTAACCTCCACTTCCTCCACTGCTTACTACCAGGCCTTTGTTTGTGTTTGTCCTCATTACAGTACACAAAGCCCCATTCCTCGCCGGTGTACATTCACAAGGGGTGCAGGGCTTCGGGGTACAGAGGGACCAGGGAGCTATATAAGAACTAAGGAGACTGTCAGGGTGAAAGTATGTAGGGATCGTGATGGATGAGAAAAGGATGAGGGGGCATGTGAGGGTGTGCGGGACTGAGGTGGGTGGTGGCCAGGGTCTGTGAGCATGTGCGAGGCTCCGGAACAGAAGAGTTTGAAGGACAAGGGGCCTCAGGTACTAGTATTTTTGCCAAAGTTGTTTTCTAGCTCGCAGAGGAAGCACAGCGTACTGGCAACTAAATGAGCACACTGGTTTACTGTTATTCTATTTGCATTTTCAAATTGTTTGAAAAAGAGAAGAAACAAACATAGACACTCCCCCTGATGAAGCTACGCTGACCAGAAGTACAGAGCCACCGGCAACATAAAAAAACACACACATAGCTTCTACAGACTGCAACTGCTTGCCCTACATATCTAAATTATGGAGATAATGCACATGGGGTGCTTCCTTCTTCTCTAATAGTGCAACACAAGACCACATTTAGTGCTTAATCAAATGAGGAATCGGAACATGGCCTCCCAGCATGGGTGGTAGTGAGGGTAGTGGCACTCTGGCCCAGTGCCGGACAAGGGAGTAAACGTAGGCATCAGCACATGCAAGGAAAGGAAACCCCACCCATTCTTACCCCAAACCCTGCCTTGGGCTAGAATCCATTGCCCTCATTATATCCACCCATGTTTCTTCACCCCCAGAACACAGACGATAGCAGCGCGTTGCCCCAAAGACACTAATCTGTCCGTGGCTCATCCTTGGGGCGATAGTTGGGTGGTGGGCTCTTCCTTGGCCATGAAGGAATCCTGCAGTTCCACGAACCCTGTCCCGCCATCTGCGCCACCAGCACCAAAAAAACAGCTCACTGATTGGTCGTAAGCGCACGCCAACTTACACTAAAATTCAAGCCTTGCTTGCTGTTCAGCAGATAATGGAGTTTTAGCCAAACTCCAAGCAGAGAGCAGACTGGCAAAACGCTATGAACTCAGCAGGCGGAGCAGAGTTTACCACTCACCCCTAGGATTTCTAATCTTCTGGAAAAATTTTCCTTTTGATTAGATCCTTTTAACTTTATCCATTCATCCTCTCTCTTTTTCTCTTGTTTTCTTTCTCTAAGTCCTTTATCTCCCCCCCCCCCACACACATACACAACACATCCAGTTTTTCTGTTAGCACCAATGTTATATATATTACCACCCTGGAGTTCCTGTGTCATGATGTCCTTGTTCCATTTGTGAAAATGTTTCTTGACAGACTCGCCACAGTTATACAAATGTTCTTCCTTTATTTTAAATCTAGATTAAAAAGTTTGAAAATATTCCTAAAATGAACAATGAATGCAGCTCATATGATAACAAGGCATTGTATGTCACATAACAAATTAATTTCTGAATGCCCCGTTCAGCCCCTTGAAACAACTTCCTGGTAATAAAGAGGAGTTTATTTCAAAACACTGTAAATGTTTTAATCTTAAATAAATATAAATATCCCAGAAGAAGCTTTCTCCCCCCTAAAATGAACACTGAAATAATCGAAAAGACTTGGCTTTGTAGTCTAGTGTGTGTACACACAAAGACACATCATACAGGCACTCTCACAGTTAAGTCAAAAACATACACACATGCATGAAGAGCAACATGCCTTCAAGATTCCACTCACACATACTAGCACATCAACACATATCCATGCACTCAGAGTAGCAAATATACATGCAAACATATTTGCAAACCAATAGCCCGTTACGTAGCTTTGGTATAACTCTCCAATTTCTCAAGGTCAAAGTCAGCTCCAACTGATGCATCTCCAGCATGGGACATGATGAAGATTCAAAAACAAGTGCAAAGTTCCAAAGGCAGAAAAACAAGTTCCCAAATGAATTTCCAAAGAAAGTCAATCAAGGAATCAGCGAAAAAATTGAAGTAGAACAAAAACAGTCCCAAAGAGAAAAAATCAAAAGATCACCAAACAAGTAGTATGTGGTCACGTAGTAATTACTGTATGTCAAGTACAAATACAAGTCCAAATCCCAACCGCTGATCACCAACGTTAGAAATGGGGTCTTTGGTTGACAGTCAGGCACTCAGAGTAGCAAATATACATGCAAACATATTTGAAAACCAATAGCCCGTTATGTAACTGTTAGAAATGTGGTCTTTGGTTGACAGTCAGGTTACCCCCTGTTCAAGCAAGGACCCTCACTCTAGTCAGGGTAAAAGAGAATCACCCTCAGCTAACCCCTGCTTACCCCCTTGGTAGCTTGGCAGAGCAGTAGGCTTAACTTCAGAGTGCTAGGTGTGAAGTATTTGTACCAAAACACACACAGTAACTTAATGAAAACACTGCAAAATGACATGACACAGGTTTAGAAAAATAGGAAATATTTATTTAAACAAAACAAGACCAAAACGACAAAAATCCACAATAGTCAAGTCAAGTTATGAATTTTTAAAGATTAAACTCAAAAATAGCGCTTAAAAACACAAAATGCTTCAATGAGATGTTAACACGGCGTTGTGACAGAGTCGTTCCCAACAAGCCGACACCAGCGGCGCCGGACACGGAGTCGTGTAGACCCCCAGGTACAGTACCTTTGGTGAAGAGTGAAAACAAGTTGATGCACGAAGTCGGGGATTGCGGCGTCTGTGCGAAACGTTGAATCCGTGCACTTCGAGTGGCGTTGGTCACGACGTGGTGCAGCGACTTCCACAGAGTCGTGGACTTCAGCGGGGCTGCAGCGGTGCCGGGCCTGCAAAGATCATTGCATTCCTGCGAAGGTCACGCGTCGGGTGCAGGCGGCGTCACCGGATTCAGCAGCGGTGGCGGTCCGAAGTCGTCCAAAGTCGATTTCCTTGGATTTCCACCAGCTTTCCTTTCAAGGGCCCAGGAACTGGATAGGGCACCACTTGTCAGAGCAGGAGTCTCTCCAGAGACTCCAGGTGCTGGCAGAGAGAAGTCTTTGCTGTCCCTGAGACTTCAAACAACAGGAGGCAAGCTCTAAATCAAGCCCTTAGAGATTTATTCACAAGATGGAAGGCACACAAAGTCCAGTCTTTGCCCTCTTACTCTGGCAGAAGCAGCAACTGCAGGATAGCTCTACAAAGCACAGTCACAGGCAGGGCAGCACTTCTCCTCAGCTCTTCAGCTCTTCTCCAGGCAGAGGTTCCTCTTGATGTCCAGAAGTGATGTAAAGTCTCTGCTTTTGGGTGCCCTTCTTATACCCAATTTCTCCTTTGAAGTAGGCCTACTTCAAAGCAAAGTCTCTTGTGGATGTGAAATCTTGCTTGCCCAGGCCAGGCCCCAGACACTCACCAGGGGGTCGGAGGCTGCATTGTGTGAGGACAGGCACAGCCCTTTCAGATGCAAGTGACCACTCCTCCCCTCCCTCCTAGCACAACTGGCTCATCAGGAAATGCAGACTACACCCCAGCTCCTTTTGTGTCACTGTCTAGTGTGAGGTGCCACCGGCCCAACTGTCAAACTGACCCAGACATGGAATCCACAAACAAGCAGAGTCACAGAAATGGTATAAGCAAGAAAATGCTCAGTTTCTAAAAGTGGCATTTTCAAACACACAATCTTAAAATCAACTTTACCAAAAGATACATTTTTTAATTGTGAGCTCAGAGACCCCAAACTCCATATGTCCATCCGCTCCGAAAGGGAGTCTACACTTTAATCAGTTTTAAAGGTAGTCCCCATGTTAACCTATGAGAGGGACAGGCCTTGCAACAGTGAGAAACAAATTTAGCAATATTTCACTGTCAGGACATATAAAACACATTACTATGGGGGTCATTCCTACATTGGCGGGCGGCGGTCGCGGCCCGCCAAGCGGGAACCGCCACTTGGCCGCTCCGCGGTCAAAAGACTGCGGACGCCATTCTGGCTTTCCTGCTGGGCCGGAGGGCGCCCGCCAAGGGAGCGCCCGCCGGCCCAGCGGGAAAGGCCCTGCAACCCAGAAGCCGGCTCCGAATGGAGCCGGCGGTGTTGCAGGGGTGCGACGGGTGCAGTTGCACCCGTCGCGATTTTCACTGTCTGCTAAGCAGACAGTGAAAATCATGCTGGGGCCCTGTTAGGGGGCCCCTGCACTGCCCATGCCAGTGGCATGGGCAGTGCAGGGGCCCCCATGGCGGGAAGGGGGTCGGAATCTCCATGGCGGTGCTGCTTGCAGCGCCGCCATGGAGATTCAGCCCAGACAGGGGAAATCCGGCGGGAAACCGCCGGATCCCCTTTTCTGACCGCGGCTTTACCGCCGCGGTCAGAATGGGCAGGGAAGCACCGCCAGCCTGTTGGCGGTGCTTCCGTCATTTTAGCCTTCCGCCAGGGTTAAAATGACCCCCTAAATGTCCTACCTTAACCATACACTGCACCCTGCCCTTGGGGCTACCTAGGGCCTACCTAAGGGGTGTCTCACATGTAGGAAAAGGGAAGGTTTAGGCCTGGCAAGTGGATACACTTGCCAAGTCTAATTTACAGTTAAAACTGCACACACACACTGCAATGGTAGGTCTGAGACATGATTACAGAACTACTTATGTGGGTGGCACAATCAGTGCTGCAGGCCCACTAGTAGCATTTGGCTTACAGGCCCTGGCACCTCTAGTGCACTTTACTAGGGACTTACTAGTAAACCAAATATGGCAATCATGGATAAACCAATTACATACACATTTTGTAAAGGAGCACTTGTACTTTAGCACTGGTTACCAGTGGTAAAGTGCCCAGAGTAACAAAAACAGTAAAATCAGAGTCCAGCACACATCAACAACCTGGAGAACAGAGACAAAAAGTTAAGGGAGACCATGCTAAGGATGAAAAGTCTAACAGTAACTATGCACACTGACCAACAGACACGCTAAATTTAATTCACATTGACATAGAGCGGCCCAATAGAGCCAGACACATAGGCACACAGACAACAAAGTGGGATGCATAGGCTGAGAAGCAATAGCCAAAGGCAACATAAGAAACATACAATCACAAACAACACATACACGGGAATGCATATGAAATAAAATAAATATACTGGGTACGGACTAACAGAAGGATCGGGTAGGAGAGTAGAAGGCTGGGCCAGGAATGGATCAGCAGAAATACACATAAAGACATTCATGCTCGTGCATAAATAGTTCTGTATGTGTTTGTAACAACACACCTATAGATAATGATCTATGCATAGATAGATGTGGAGTGCAAACACAGCTGAAGAGGATAGGTCAACGAACAGGGACTGTAGCCCCGCTTTACTAAGTCGGGTTGTTTATAATAAAGCAGGATGTTTGTGGGTGGTGAATCCCATCATGTGGAGATTTAGCATTCTCGAAAGAGGTGGATCTTGAGCTCCTTTCTGAGTTGCAGAAGGTTTGAGTGATAATATGTTGATAGGGATGCTGTTTTAGATCCTTTAAGTACAGATAGAAGCGGAATCTCTTGTTTTTTTTCATTTTTTGCTGCTTTTAGGTTCCAGTGTGGCAATGTCCTGGTTTCTGATGTGAAGCGGTCTGGTTGAGATAGTTAGTTCTGGTTGCCTTGTATGTGAAGCAGCTTATCTTATAGTTCCTGAGGGCTTTAAGGAAGAGCGAGTAAAGATCTATCCACTTTAGAGTAACACTTTGTCTTTTTTAGGCATGCGGACCAACAGGTATAAGGCCCTATTGAGTCTAACCTGCATTTACATGGACATCCATGTATCAAGTTCAGCCGAGATGCAGACACCAGTGCACACAGACAAAAAGAAACACAAGCATCTATTTATGAAGAAAATAAAAAGAAGACAACCTAACACATATTCCAACAGGCATACTTGGACACGTGAATACAGACCAACAGACGTACCCAGAGGCAAAAAATCAAAGCAGGCACCTCTGCCACAATTAAAAAGACGTAGACGTATCCACTTTCAGAGAAAAATTGGAAAACCAGCTCACTTCAGCATGTGGACACATTACACACTATTTTACAAGCAGCCATATTTAAATTCAATACAGAAGGCAAACGCACACACAGACAACACACAGGAAAACATTAATTGACCCATGCACATATGAAATCAGTCATACAGGCGCCTATGAACATAGACCAAAAATATACAGGCATACTTGAACATTACACAACAGACATGCAGGCAGCCATGAGTGCAGACCAAATGGCTAAATTGCTACCATAGCCACAGAGACACATATAACATTCAGACTTATACCACCTCAAAGAACAAACACAGGCACACATGAACGAAGGGAAGGGCATAGAGAGAGTGAAGAAAATGTTACCAGGATGCATTTTCTACAGAAACATCTGTTTAATTTTGGTACACCTTTTTTTTCTTTCTTACTATCAGAGTAATTAAACGTTCATTCATAGTTTTTGTATTATGTAACGGCATATGTGAACATAAGTATATTTTGTTAAAGTGCAAATTCTTGCACTCTCCTCAAACCTTACTGTTATATTGTTTGCATTTATCTCTGAAAAAAACAGTCCCCTGGCTGCACTGGCAGGGTAAAAATGGCACCTATGCACAGGGAGAAACCCCTCTGTGCATCTGCGCCGTTATGTGTGTTTTTTTAATGACGCAAACTCCCACACATTTTGCAACTATGTTTCAATAAAACAGTAAAAAATTGTGAATGCCAGGCAGTCGTCCAAACGTGTCGCCCACTTCGTCACACAAGCACACAAGCAGAGGTATTGAAGGCATAGAGATGCTGGGCAGGTAAGCAGGGATCTCCAAATGTGGTAGGCCACCCTCTAGCAGAGTGGAAAGAGCTAGAGCCTCTGCTGATCTACTTGGCTTTGCGGCATCGAAATCAGACCTACAATCTTTACACTTGTTATAAACATACATACCTATGCTCTTCATTAGTGGTCATCCCTCAGTTAAAACCTTTCTTGCTTTGTCTTCATGTTAACCTAACTGCGCTTGCGTTTGAAATGTTAAGGACATTGGCCATAACCTGTTCATTGAAAGACTGAGAAACAAACGCCAAAATATAGCAACATAACATTTTCTTCCTCAAAACCAGCTGTGAGATTTAGTGAGGACGTATATGCAAATATCAAATTAAACATGAACATCATACATAATTTATTCCATAGTACTAGACATCTAAGCTTTCAGATTTGAAGCAGTGGATTTGCTGGTGATTGTAAACATATATTCATGAACCTGATTATGCAGCATGATATTGTATTTTTTGCACAAAATGCTTAAACTTTAACCTGACACCGCATGGAATGCCTGACTATCGCTGGTTTTTATTATTCACAGCCCATACCCACTGGGGCTTAGAATGTCAGATAGATAAAAACATAGTCAATTTTAATTAAAATCATGTCACTCCTGTGTTCTATTCAGAGAATTCTGATGTCCTGTCACCTTGGCCCTGGCAGGATTCTCATCAGTAGTATAAATGCAAATGCAGTGCATTGTACTCTGCAAGATCGTCTCCCCAAAGCTTGTCATAATTTCTGATTAAAATTAATACGAAGGAGAAATGGTGCGGTGGAAAGGTTAGATTACTCATTATAGTGCCCACTGCAACCGTAAACATCCAACGTCAGTGCAGAGTTTGCTTGCGACCTAATGAAGAGGTTGATTATTAACACTGAAAAGCCATGAAACACGTCTTTGAAACCCTCTCTCTGCCAGACCTATTGCTGCTGAAGGGTTGTCTTCAAAAAGGAGTTTTGCATGGCAGCTACTATTCCTTATGATTTGAAAACAATTTAAGAATTCATGTATCACTTTCGATAAATGTTCGTGGCTGCTCGACATTAATAATTATTAAGAGCAGGAATTATGAAACCCACCTTGATAAATATGGCTTGGCAGCAATAATGCATTGTTTTTTCAGTGTCGCACACATTATACTGACAACTGGGCTATGAAAGGCAAAGCACAATACATTCCTTGCACCCTTGATTAACTCTTCCGGAAGAATACCGAATCCACAGGAACGGGCTCATTGCGCATCTTCTTCCCTGGGAGCAAAGGACGAGTTTATAAAAAAATGTGGTCAATATGCAGTACCGTAAAGAAGTTATTAGGTAACCGATTTGTCAATCCCAAATCAGGGGAGAAGGAAAGGCAGGAGAAAGTACCTGCATTTAAAGGCGCAACTTTAAGATGTGTGGATTTTACATCTGTTTGATGGAAGGAAAGTGCTGCTTTGCCAGGCTCGCACAGGGTTTGAGAGGGAGTGAGATGTGTGCAGCACATTCTAAAACGGAACTCTGTTGTGAATGACAAATTTCCCTAAGTGAATCAAGCTAAAGTTCCTGCATATTCTAAGCTTAATTTGTCTGAAGAGTTCTAGTGAAGTTGAATCTATCGTTTTCATCTCACACTGAAGCCTTTGGTTTTAGCGCCAAAATCATTGAGGTGAACAACGCTCGATTTCGAGCCACCAAGTTTGCATTGCTGTTGGAACAGCTTTGGTGCGTTACCCCACTCCAAAGAATTACCTTTGGACTAAGCTTTTTGTTTTTGAAATCCTCCAGTGGGGGCTCAACTGGAACCTAGGCAGAGCTCCATTAGGCTGGATACTTTCCCACAAGTTCCCATTGTATACATTTTGAGAGTGGTAAAATGCTCCAAAAGTGATGACCATTATAGGGTGTGACCCCCAAGATCAAGCCTGAGCACCTTAACCCGGCCCTCCGGCTTTGAGAAAAATGACAAGACAATTTTTCTGCAACTGCTGGATAAGCTCTTCCTGGTAAATTCTGCATCTCGCAGATCCTCCTTGTAGGCAGCTATCCATTATTTAGTCTCCAGCCAGAGCTGCAGCAGAGTCCAGTCTTCTAGACTCAGCTGTGACTTTTTTAAGTCAGTCAAGTGTCCTCCTGCTTTTTTGTGTCTCTGGAGGAGGCAAATAGGAGGTTAGCCACATGCCACTTTAGGTCCATTCAAGACCCTAAGTGCTAGCAGAAGTCTTTCAATCATTTTCTTCCAAGAGGAGCGTCTTTCCATAGCAGTTGTCCCATTTTCTGAGAAAGTGGTCTTATCCTGTGCACTAGGCAGTGACTGGAGAATTTTCCATCAATATCCTTTCTACTTACTGTTAGAAATGGGGTCTTTGGTTGGCAGTCAGGTTACCCCCTGTCCAAGCAAGGACCCTCACTCTAGTCAGGGTAAGTCACACACAATCCAAATTATCCTGTGCCCACCCTCTAGTAGCTTGGCACTGAGCAGTCAGGCTTAACTTAGAAGGCAATGTGTAAAGTATTTGTACAACAAATCATACAATAACACAATATAGCACCACAAAAATACACCACACAGTGTTTAGAAAAATATATAATATTTATCTGGATATTTGTAGGTCAAAACGATAAAAGATGCAATATGAATTTGTAAAGATATCACTGAAAAGTGATATAAAGTGTCTTAAGTCTTTAAAAATGAAACAAAGTCTCTTTCAAGCACAAAGTACCTGGTTTGGAGTGGAAAATCTCCGCATAGGGCCGCAGAGGAGGAGATGCGTGGAAAAATGGTGTGTGCGTCGGTTTCGCCCCTTCACACACGGACTTGCATCGTTATTTTCCATGCGGGGAGACGTGCGTCGTTCTAGGGAAGAAAAATGGTGTGTCCGTCGGTTTCGCCCCTTCACACACGGACTTGCGTCGTTCTTTTTCACTCGGGGAAGACGTGCGCCGTTTTCCGACCCGCGGACCGTCTCCTTCTGTGGATCGCAGGATTACCAGATATCCCAGAGTCTGTGCATGGATTCCTTGGTTTGTTATCCGGCTGCGCGTCGTTCCGGGGGGCTGTGCATGGAATTTTCTTTCTCACGGCAGGCGTCGCATCGATTTCCTCTCTGGAGTTGGGCGGCGTTGTCCAGGCGAGGCCGTGCGTCGAAGTTCCGGTCGCACCGCAGGCATCTTTCCGGATCGGCGTGTGGTGAATTTTTCACCGCGGAGCAAGCTGTGCGTCGACTTTTTCGGAGCACACGGCGTCCAGTTGAAAAAGATAAGTCTTTTTGGTCCTGAGACTTCAGGGAACAAGAGGTAAGCTCTACCCAAGCCCAAGAGCGCTTTTACAGCCAGACAAGAGTTCAGCAAGGCAGCAGGCCAACAGCAAGGCAGCAGTCCTTTGTAGAAAGCAGTGAGGTGAGTCCTTTGAGCAGCCAGGTAGTTCTTCTTGGCAAGATGCAGGTTCTGGTTCAGGTTTCTTCTCCAGCAAGTGTCTGAGGTGGTAGGGCAGAGGCCCTGTTTTATACCCAAGTGTGCCTTTGAAGTGGGGGAGACTTCAAAGAGTGGCTAAGAAGTGCACCAGGTGCCCTTTCAGTTCAATCCTGTCTGCCAGGGTCCCAGTAGGGGGTGTGGCAGTCCTTTGTGTGAGAGCAGACTCTCCAACCTCCCAGCCCAGGAAGACCCATTTGAAATGCAGATGTATGCAAGTGAGACTGAGTACCCTGTGTTTGGGGTGTGTCTGAGTGAATGCACAAGGAGCTGTCACCTAAACCCAGCCAGATGTGGATTGTAAGGCACAGAATGATTTAAGTGCAAAGAAATGCTCACTTTCTAAAAATGGCATTTCTACAATAGTAATATTAAATCCAACTTCACCAGTCAGCAGGATTTTGTATTACCATTCTGGCCATACTAAATATGACCTCCCTACTCCTTTCAGATCAGCAGCTACCACTTCAATATGAAGGGAGCAGGCCTCACAGTAGTGTAAAAACGAATTTAGGAGTTTTACACTACCAGGACAGGTAAACTACACAGGTACATGTCCTGCCTTTTACCCACACAGCATCCTGCTCTAGGGGTTACCTAGGGCACACATTAGAGGTGACTTATATGTAGAAAAAGGGGAGTTTTAGGCTTGGCAAGTACTTTTAAATGCCAAGTCGACGTGACAGTGAAACTGCACACACAGGCCTTGCAATGGCAGGCCTGAGACAAGGTAAAGGGGCTACTGAAGTGGGTGGCACAACCAGTGCTGCAGGCCCACTAGTAGCATTTAACCTACAGGCCCTGGGCACATATAGTGCACATTACTAGGGACATATAAGTAAATTAAATAGTCCAATCAGGTATGATCCAAGGTTACCATGTTTAAAGGGAGAGAGCATATGCACTTTAGCACTGGTTAGCAGTGGTAAAGTGTGCAGAGTCTAAAAGCCAGCAAAAACAGAGTCCAAAAAGTGGAGGGAGGCTGGCAACAAGTTAGGGGTGACCACCCTAAGGCATGTCAGGTATAACACTTACTCATCTTAATTCAATCTCCTTTTTGCAGCACGTCCTTTGCACTTTACTGTAAAACTTCCCAGAAGCTGTAAATCCAAAATTGCTGATCCTTTCTCCTGTCAAAAAGGAATATGTTTCTCATTAAACCATTCCCCTATGTAGAAATAGGTATTCTTCATTTATCATGGCCAAAACCTGTTTGCCCTGCTTTTGGAGCCAGAAAGTTTAGGAGACCCCGGGAATGAATGAAATCAGAACCCAACAGCCCTGTGATGCTCTCCAAGTCAAAAGAGGTAGTGTGAAGGTTGTCTATTTTTTGTCCACTCTTTCTGTTTTCTCAGAGTTTGTTAATCCCTATTAAGTATTAATCGTTGACAGCACCCCTGTCATGCTGGGATCAGAGGCTAGGCCATTGTCCTAGAGAGAAGGGTTGTTAATTCAAGCCAAAAATGTGACCTCTGGATGTGAGACAAATGAAAACAATGGTTCTAAGCTTGTTTAATTGAGGCAGCACAAAATAGATTTTTAGAAAGTTGATTTTGCAGTAAGGTTATCAACACCCTATTTTCACCATTAAATCAGATTTTGAAAGCTATTTATTTTTATAGGATGCTATCAGCTGCGAGGGTACCCTGGCACTGTAGGTGTGTTAGCCTGGCCAGGGAGGGCTTACTTAAAGAGTCAGGTCTTCAGCTTCTTGCAGAATTCAAGAAAGGAGGAGGAGGTGGAGGCTCTGATGTATTGTGGGAGGTTGTTCCAGGCTTTACGAACAATGTTTAGGAAGGCACGTCCTCCTGATCTGCTTTTGTGTATGCGTGGGGTGTGTGTTAGTGAGAGCCAGTCAGATTGGAGGTGCCGGGAGGGGTGGTGGAATTGGACATGGCTGTTTAAGTAGGCAGTGCTTTTGTTGTTAAGTGCTTTGTACATGTGGGTGAAGAGTTTGAAGTGTGCCCACGTATGCATCAGGAGCCAGTGGAGTTTCCTTAGGTGAGGTGTGACATTGGCCGTACGTGACAGATTGAGGACGAGTCTGGTTGCTGTGTTCTGAATGGCCTGGAGTCTTTGTGTGAGTTGGTTGTTTATTCCTGCAAATAGAGCGTTCCCGTAGTCCAGTCTGCTGTTGATGAGGGCTTAGGTGACTATTTTCTTGATGTTGTCCAGTAGCCACTTGAGGATCTTCTTGAACATCTTCAGGGTGTGAAAAGAGGACAATGCAACTGCATTAACTTGAGTGAACCTGTCCAGTTTGCTATCTATAGCGATTCCAAGGTTTCTAGCTTGTGTGCTGGGCATTAGAGCAGGTCTGAGATTTGTTGGCCACCAGGTGGAGTCCCACAGTGAAGCCTCCTTCCTGAAAATTGAGACATTGGTTTTGTCTGTGTTCAGCTTGGGGCAGCTTGAGGCAGTTGGACTTCATCCAGATGACTACTGTAGTCATGCATTCAATGATCTTGCTCCTGGTGTCTGGTGTTTTGTCTCACGAAGACAGTATTCATTGTGTGTCAGCTTTGTAGGAGAGGATGTTGATGTTCTAAATCTTGTTGATGTCTGTCATGTTCAATAGGACTGGGCTGAGTGAGAAGTCCTGCTGACTCTGCAAATGTGCTCTCTTGCTTCTGAGGAGTATGGTGGCATGCTGACTGTTTGGGTTCTTCGGGTGAGAAATGTGCAGACCTATGGGAAAGGAGGATCGGGGCTAGGATTTCCCGTCTGTCTGGGATCATTCAGATGTTGTCTGTTGGCGAGATAAGAGCTGTATCAGTGCTGTTGTTCAGACTGAAGCCTGATTCTGTGTCGTCCATAAGCTGGATGCTGATCAGATGGTCAGAGAGTCTCCTGTTAGTGGCTTTCTCCACAACCTTGTCTGGGTATAGAAGGAGAGATATCAGTCATTGGTTGGCAAGTTTGGCTGTGTTTGCTAAGGGATTCTTTTACAGGATTTTGGAAATGTGGCTGAAGTATTACAGGTGGAACGAGGGCCTTTCATCTGAGGGTTGACACTGTGTCAAAGGCAAGGTGTGGGCAAGGGTCAGAGTGTTCATGACTGCTGTGGTTTCCTCCTTGCTAACAGTGTCCCATGAGGTTATTTTGTTGATATTGTCTGTAACCAGGGAGGGCTTCTGGCAAGTTCCAAGAGGTCCAGTTGTGGGACATAGTTGTAATTTATTGTTGTGATCTTGCTGCAGAGGTTGTCCAAGAGGTCATCGCACAGCTCTTGAGTTGGTTTGATATTGCCAGTGCCTGCTGTGGGTGTGGTGAAATGCTTGACAATAGCAAAGACTTCTTTGCTTTTGCTGGAGTTGGTTTCTATGTGTTTGGCTAGAGCCTCCCTCTTTGTTTCCCTGATTTGCTGGTGGTACCATTTCAGGGCAGATTTGAATGCATCATTTCCACTTACTCCTGGTTTGTTCTCCACCTCTGTTCTAGTTGATTGCATGTCTTTTGTTTGGTCATTCTGAGATCTTCTGTGTATCAGCTGGGCTGTGTTCTTGTTTTTGCTATGTGGCTTTGTTTCCAAATGGCCAGGGTGTTGGTGCAGGCAGTGATCTATTTGTCTAAGTTGTTGATGTTGAATGCTAGGGTCAATGTGGCTGGTTCTTGAATTATTTTGCTAGTATTTTTCAATCAAATAAATAAATGAAGAATTTTAATTATACCTAAACCTGTTCATATATTCACTATCTAGCTTAACCTACTTAGTGAAACATTTGTTAAATATTCAGTAGGTCTGGGTAAAATTTAAAGTAGGAAATTTCATGAAATGGTTGTTAAGTGAAATTCCCAAAACAAAGCTATTACACCACTTCGCTCAATTATGCTCCATTCATGATGAACATGTACTGCAAATTCATGTGAACCACAGAGCGTGAGCAAGTGCTATTCATGGTGGTTAAATTTTTTGCACTTGTATTTTTTTAGTGCAAAATGCATCTGTGTATGAAAAATTGGTGCAGCGATGCATATCATGCTAAAATAAGGCCCCCAATGAAAGATTTGTAGTTTGAATAATTATGCATAGTTTTTCTGAAATTTCAAGTAACGACGCAAAAAAAAGTACATGAATTTCACACATATTTAGGCCTATATTTATACTTTTTTACCGCTGCATTTGCATAATTTTTTGACGCAAAAGAGGCGCAAACTAAACAAAATGCAATTATATTTTGGAAGTTTGTGCCGTTTTTGCATCAGAACATGACGCAAATGCAGCGCTAAAAAAAGTATAAATATGGGCCTTAGTCACCAAGGAGGTATACTCTTTCCATTACTTAGTGTGACACTTTTTATATATTAGACCTCCATCCTCAGGGCTTACAGGGCACACTTTCGGTTTATCAACATACAAGGGTTCTTTTTTCTTTTCATGTGTTATGTTAGTGCTTTTAAACTTCAGGTCAGCTAAAGCACGATGGGGATCGTGGCAGCCATTACGTTTTTATTACAATTGTGAATAGTGTAAACACAAATTGCAGAATACATATGAGATTAACTCCCTTGTCATTGGTGCTTTACTTGCACAATCTACTTTAGCCTTACAGGAAAGTTAAATAGACCAATTAGGTGAAACCATTTTTGAGAGTACCATTTTAGAGACTGAACACACACACTGTAAATAAATATCATTGTCACAGTGCACAGTGCACACTGAAAAACCCAGGATAACACTGCAGGTGCCATCTGTGTGCACTTTTCTGCTGACTCTCAAAAGTTGAACATACCAATTTTAAAAACTAGGACACATAATAAAAAAGACGAATTTCCTATAGTAAACATTTTACCAACTTTGCAAATTCCCAAAATAAAGTGTACAACTTCCAATAAGCAAGTTTCTTCTGCCTATGGGCATTGTAACATTAAATCTACTTTCGTGTGTCTCCTCACTGCCTTAGTTATAAACAAACTCTGCTACAGAGTTATGTCCGTGGGTTCAGAGTAATCATAACCAGTTTGGAAATCGGAGGAAAGTGGCAAAAGGCTATGGCCCATATTTATACTTTTTGACGCTAAACTGCGCTAACGCAGTTTAGCGTCAAAAAGTTTTGCGCCGGCTAACGCCATTCTGAAGCGCCATGCGGGCGCCGTATTTATTGAATGGCGTTAGCCGGCGCAAGCAGACCGGCGCTGCCTGGTGTGCGCGAGAAAAACCACGTACACCAGGCAGCGCCGGCGTAGGGGGAAAATGGCGCATGGGCGTCTTAAAATGGGGCAAGTCAGGTTACGTCGAAAAAATCGTCGTAACCCGACTTGCGCCATTTATTTTCGACGCCCATCCCCCATCAACATGACTCCTATCATTGTAAAGATAGGAGTCATGCCCCCTTGCCCAATGGCCATGCCCAGGGGACTTCTGTCCCCTGGGCATGGTCATTGGGCATAGTGGCATGTAGGGGGGCACAAATCAGGCCCCCCTATGCCAAAACAAATCATTAAAAAAAAATAAAAAAATACTTACCTGAATGTCCCTGGGGTGGGTCCCTCCAGCCTTGGGTGTCCTCCTGGGGTGGGCAAGGGTGGCAGGGGGGGTCCCTGGGGGCAGGGGAGGGCACTCTGGGCTCATTTTGAGCCCACTTGTCCCTTAACGCCATGCCTGACCCAGGCGTTAAAAAGCGGCGCAAATGCGCCGTTTTTAGCCACGCCCACTCCCGGGCGTCGCTTTTGCCCGGGAGTATAAATACCACGTAAAGGCCTGGGAGTCATTTTTTAGACGGGAACGTCTGCCTTGCATATCATTAACGCAAGGAAGGGGTTCACGCTAAAAAATGACGCACATTCCGGGAACTTTGGCGCTATTCGCCTCTAACGCCATAGTATAAATATGGCGTTAGTTGGCGTTAGTTTTGCGTCGAAATTGCGTCAAAAAAAACGACGCAATTTCGGCGCAAACGGAGTATAAATATGGCCCTATATGTCCAACTATAGCAGCTCTGACCTGGGTTTCAGCGATGTAGGATACATTGACCCTGTATTTGGTAGGAAAAAGTTATATACCATTGGGAGAATATCACAAGATAATAGGAAAAGGCAGCATAATGTACTTGTAATTTCTTGTGTAGCAGCTGGGCCAATAATGTTTTCTTTTTGTACTAAATGTATATGAATCCTCCCTAAACAATCCAGTTTTTTCTCATTTTAGATGTTTTGTGCTCAATTTAAAAAAGCAGACTATGTGAAAGAGTAATACAGGAGTACTGTTTTACCTACTCCAGAATGCTTTTCCAAACAGGCAGCTAAGTGTGTGTGTGAGAAAAAAAAGTCCCACAAATGGATGCATAAAACAGATCATCTGTAGGGAAATGTATTTTCGCTGAGGATGAAATAATAAAAGAAAATGTACTTTCAATCCATAATTATATGTTAAGTCTGTCCAGGTGCATTTTCCTTTCTCTGGCACAGGATTAAGAAATGTAGGTGTACATACTGAATGTAAAACTATTATAGAAAGTAATAAATCAGTATCTGCCATGATATGAATGCAGTTTTAGGACAATGGAAATTCACAAACATTTTCAGTATGCCTGGCAACTTGCTACTGTGCAAAGATGGACAAATATTAAAATCTTCAATGGCGAAACCTTAATTTGTGAATTTAAAATGTGGCTTGAATTTTCCAAAAGGAGGTTTGCGTGTAGATGCTGTGCTTAGAAAAACAAAAAGCTGTGAACCATGACCCTAAAATTTAGGTTTTATTCTTATTCACTTTATTCTACATTATGTTACCAAGGTGTAGTCAAACACTTGGGAGATTCTGCTGAAAACCAATCACAAATGGATGAGATATTAAAATTATTTTGATTGAGTAGCAGCTTCAATATTTTTTAAAATGTAATTTAAATCAACATTGGCATTCTTCTTGAAAATAGATGGGCTCTGTTTATTTACTTACTTCTCTGAAGACTTCTAATTGAGTGGTGTGGTTTCATGTATATTCATGTCTAGGCCTATGTGTGATAACTGAGAAAACAAATGGTATTGCAACTAAATCAGACCAAATTAAAATGTCAGGATGGTCAAGTATCTAGTCTGCAGGATCTACACAAATCTCCGAGCACATTAGATATTGGTATTTAATAATATGCTTCAGATGATAAGTCAGCGCAATTTGCTATAGTGGTGAAAATAACTGGACATTAGCCTTCATCTTGATGTGGAATCAATACGATACTGCCTTCAAAACATATTTCCTGTGCAAGTGAATGCTATACAAAGCAACATGTAAGTGTTGGAAAGTCATTTACAGAATAGGTGTAAAATAGAAAATATAAGCCCTCATTACGACCCTGGGGGCGGGGGAGAAGTGGCAGTAATACTGCCAACAGGCCGGCAGCAAAAAAAAATGGAATTATGACCATGGCGGTTACTGCCATGGTCATCCGCCACTTCTCCACTCCGACCGCCAAGGTGGTGACGACCGCTGGGCTGGAGCCTTCGGTCTCCAGCCCGGCGGCCGTCACCAGACCGCCGGTGGTATCAGGACCCTGCATACTGCCATGGATTTCGGGTGGTTTGGAAATGCCACAAAATCCATGGCGGTAGGTACTATCAGTGCCAGGGAATTCCTTCCCTGGCACAGATAGGGGTCTCCCCTCCCCCCCACCCCAAGTCCTCCTCCCACCCCCCACCCCCCCTGCCACTCCCCAAAGGTGGCAGGACCCCCTCCCCCACCCCAACATGCACATACACACACCCCTACACGCACACATACACTACAACAACACATATCCGTACACATACAAACAGGCATGCACACAGACCGACCCGCACACATGTGCCATACACACAACACCCCCCACATGCATACACGCACTCACACACCTCCTCTACATACTCACACGCACACCCCCATGTATGCACACAACACACAACAACCCCCCTCCCCTAACAGACGATCAACTTACCTTGTCCGTTGATCCTCCGGGAGGGGACGGGATCCATGGGGGCTGCTCAGCCACCAGCACCCCGTTACCAGAACACTGCCATGCCGAATCATGGGACTTGATTCAGTGGGCGGTGTTCTGATGATGGGCGGTGGAGGTGGAGCAGCCTCCACTTCTCCGCCGACCACCAGTATGGTTGCTGGCGGCTCTCCGTCTGAAAAAGGACGGAGGGCTGCCAGCAGTCATAATACGCTGCGCGGAAAACCACCTGCACTGGTGGTCTTCAGCACGGCGGTACCAAGGTCGAAATGAGGGCCATAGGCTTATTGTGGCTTATCAGAGATTCCACAAGACCCATTTCAAGCTATTTGCAGACATAGCCTGTCCAAAGGCTTTCCAATGAGGCATCTGACTCACACTTTGGTAGTTTGGCAAAGTTAATTGTTTTTTCTCTGTATGAAGTGCTAGGTAGTGCATGAAATTACAATCACAGTCAATACATGTGATGTGAAATAATATCTCTTTAAGATTGTTTGAAGACACTTCGGGGCATATTTATACTCCGTTTGCGCCGAATTAGCGTCGTTTTTTTCGACGCAAATTCGGCACAAAACTAACGCCATATTTATACTTTGGCGTTAGACGCGTCTAGCGCCAAAGTATGAGTAAAGAGCGTCATTTTTTTGCGTGAACGCCTTCCTTGCGTTAATGAGATGCAAGGAAGGCGTTCCCATCTAAAAAAATGACGGCGACGCAAATGCGTCGTATTTATACTCCCGGGCAAAAATCACGCCCGGGAGGTGGCGGGTCAAAAACCCCCCCATTTGCGCCACTATTTAACGCCTGGGTCAGGGCAGGCGTTAAGGTTCCTGTGGGCTCAAAATGAGCCCACAGGTGCCCTCCCCTGCCCCCAGGGACCCCCCCTGCCACCCCTGCCCACCCCAGGAGGACACCCAAGGATGGAGGGACCCACCCCAGGGACATTCAGGTAAGTTCAGGTAAGTATAATTTGTTATATTTGTTAATTTTTTTTGGGTGGCATAGGGGGGCCTTATTTGTGCCCCCCTACATGCCACTATGCCCAATGACCATGCCCAGGGGACATAAGTCCCCTGGGCATGGCCATTGGGCAAGGGGGCATGACTCCTGTCTTTACTAAGACAGGAGTCATTTAAATGGCGTCTGGGCGTCGGAAATAATGGCGCAAATCGGGTTGAGGCGATTTTTTTGCCTCAACCTGACTTGCCCCATTTTAAGACGCCCTAACGCCATTTTCCCCCTACGCCGGCGCTGCCTGGTCTACGTGGTTTTTTTCCACGCACACCAGGCAGCGCCGGTCTGCTAGCGCCGGCTAACGCCATTGCATAAAAACGGCGCCCGCATGGCGCTTCTGAATGGCGTTAGACGTCGCAAAATTTTTTGACGCTAAACTGCGTTAGCGCAGTTTAGCGTCAAAAAGTATAAATATGGGCCTTCATGTATTTCACTCCTGTACCCTGTGACTTCTACACCATTTTTTGTTCACTTATCGTTTTCTAAGATACCTGGCTGTAGAATCTCCTCACCACTAGTTGCATGGTAGTTTATGTTTTACTCCAAAAATTTGGATTTCTTACATTAAGCATCTGTTCTCGAATCAGATCTATAAATTCTATTTGTAAGATATTGTGTTATTAATTGGGAAGGATGTGAGTCTTTGACAAGTAATAAGTCAGCAACATTCCATCTCATAGGAGTAAAATACCTCATTGTAGTACTTAACTCTCCCAGAGTAGCAGGGCAGGGCAGTCCATGGACTACTGAGGGGAGGTAGTGTATGCTAGTATCCCAGTCCTTAGGTACAATAAATAATTGTGCAGCCAGTGTTTTATTCAAAAGTACAAATACGTTATAACACACTCACTACTCAGTGTGGTGCATTAATTTGCACATACATACAAATTGACATGTGTGAATACCTATGGTGACATCATCTAACAGTGTACAGCCCAGCAAACCCTGAACCTTAAAACCACAGTATCCCTCCCGCCACCTATTGTAGACACAACAGAATTAGGTGTAAATATCAAAGGTCAGGCTTGCTTGCTTTGTCCCAATCTTAAAAACAGAAAAATATGTCATTAACACTCAGTGCAAACAACATTAAAAGCTCTGAAGATGGCATCATCTTACAATGGTATGAATCACTGTTAATTGTGTCATTGTCAATACAACAATATTCTGTGAGTGTGACTCTTGGGTTCTGCTTTTACCTATGCTACAAAGCAACCTTCAGACGCAGCAACAGACTTAGCAGCCAAAAGACTGAAAGTCCCACCCCCAAGAATTCTTGAAAACATAAAAACTCTTCTCACAGTGTCATCAATTCAAAGCTCTGGGAAAGATAATGTGACTTTTAGGTTTTTAAGTATGGATGTCTTGGCTTTTAGGAGGTCTCACTTTTGCTTTGGATGGCCAGCCAACACTCAGCATGACTCCTGCAGTGCTTACAACCCTCTTGAAGCAATTCAAGCTAAATATGCAAATTTTGAAATATGCTCCAGAGAATTCTGGGGCACTCAGTTGTCCTCAAGCCATATTTTTACAAAAAGTGGCCATGCGCCACATAGAAAATGCTTTCTTGATTTTCCCTTTTTATATGCAGTATATGGATCAGTCATTTTCAATTTTTACACTGGGTGCCAGGCCAATCAGCACCCAAGACTCTTAACATTGGGGACCGTGAGAAAGCCCCAAAGCCCAAGCAGGCTTTCCGCGCACTAATGTAACTCTTGTGTACCAACATAGGAGCCAAATCATTTTCCACTTCCCCACCTGCAGGTAATTAGTTCAGGTGGAAGCAGGGGATTTGACAATTAACCCTGCCAGGATCAGTGTGAGTAAGAGGCTTCTTGGACTGTGCGCCTGCCCTCCTGGACACAGACTTGAGGGGGCGGGGATCCTACAATGCTCCTTGAGCTCTGCCATTCCACAGCCACCATTACTGAACTGAGGTCACACTTGGAACTGTGGGCCATGGGACAGTGTAATTGTGGGAAAACTGGGCTGATTGTAGAAGCCCCCTCCCTTTTTCCCCCATTTGTAGCTGATACTGGTGTATTCTGACTCTGCCTGTGCCCTGGGCACTGCTAACTAGTCCCAGGGCCTGTGTTTTGTTTATAATGATACAGGTAAATTAAACCTAACTATAATTGGCTCTGACAACCTTCCCATACGCCCCTAGTACATGGTAAGGCATGTAGGTTTAGGGACCCCAGTATAGTTAGTGCACCCATAGGTGCACTGCCTTGATGTCCAGTGCCATTGTAAAGGCAGGCCTGTTTTGCTGGCTGCTTTTACATTTAAATTAACCCCAAATTCAACTTTGGAATTAAAAGTGCTTCTAAAGTATCAAAGGACCTTATTTCTGTATATAAGTCACCCTAAGGTCTGGCCAGGGTTGGGCACAGTGCAACTATAAGCAGGGACCTTATGAAAGATGTTTTATAAGCCCTGGTGAGAAACAAATAGCCACATCCATTTTTCCCCATTGTAGTCAATGGGCTCCATAGGCCAACAAAGGGATACTTTATTTTAAAATAATAAGTTATTATATGCACTAGAGATAAGCTAAATATAGCAAGTGTGGTACAAAATTAAATGTTATAATAAATCAAACAACTTGCCAAAGTTGAATTTAATATCACCAGCAGCGGAAAATAGTTTTTTAACTCTTTCTAAAAGTTACCAAATTCAGCCCTTTAGTGCCCTTTCCTGATTGGTCAGCCTCTGGCAGCATGTGCCAGGCTACCTTAATGAGGTGTGAAGTTTCTTGGGCTGATACAAAGGAAGCATCTGGTGGGTGGAGAACTACTGCAGCAGATGGCAGAGCGGAATGGGGGAAAAGTAGCCAAACTGGTCTTCAGAGGAGAGAAAGCCACTTGGGACAGAAACTGGACCTCCCCTGTTTACTGCTCCCACAGTCATATGGGAGCCCCACTGATTAGATTAGGAGAGGAGCTTGAAGGGGTGTGGTAAGGGAGATTTAGTCACATCAGTGGGTGGACTCAGGGTGATTTTTAGCCATCTTGAATTTTTAGACAATGTTGTTTTCTGGGATTGATTTTTGCCACAGTTCAGAAGAAGTGATCAATCCAGAGGGTGGTAGCCTGCATCCCATTGGACAAGATCACCTCTCTGCTTCCCACCCCTGGAGCAAGGATAAATATGGCAGAGCTGCCCCACAATTCAGATGCCTGCTGGAAGAAGATACTGGAGAAGAAGGACTGCCCAGTTGGACCCTTGGCCTGCACCTGAAAAACTGCACTCACAAGGCCTGCACCAGCTGCACACTTTGGGCTTCACCAAAAAAGGACTTTGTCTTGCTTCTGCAACTCCAGGAGTGGACTCCCTGTAAGCTATAGGTACATAGGTGCTGACCAGAGTCCCCTGCATCAAGTCCTGCAAGAAGAGCCCAGCTGACCAGCGTCCAGTAGTCATATGAGGATTCTGACCAGGTGCATTCTGGGAATTATAGTCCCAACTCCCAAGAAGCAAATCAGAGTTTCTGGGGCCTTTGATACAGTTTGTGGAACTTCAAGGACCCAAAAAGGACCTCTGGAGGAAGATCCAGAAGTTTGGAGACGTTTGGAGCAACTGTTGTAAAAAGCTCCTTAAATCGAAGCGGTGCTTTGTGGGAGTTGTAGTCCCAGACCCCAAAAGGCAAACTAAAGCCTCTGAACCCATGGCTGCAGCTGTGGACCACTTTCCTAAATCAAGAAACACTTTTGAAAGTAGGTTTAACAGTGTTAACTCATGGATGGCCGGAACTCTGTACTTTGTCCCTGTCTAGTGTGAGCTTTTTTAACCCTTTGAGAGCTATTTGCTTCTAAGTGCTAGTTTTAATTTTAATCTTTACAAAATTCATATCCCTGGTTCCCTACATTGGATGTTTGTAGTTTTGGTGTCATTTTAACATAAAAGTAATTCCTATTTGTATAAATTGGTGTCAGAATTTGATTGGGTGCTGTGTTTTACTTATTTACTGTTTTGTTGATATTAAATGCTTTACACACCTCTCTCCTAATTTAAACCTAACTGTTCGCTGGACAAGCTAACAAGGGTTAAGCAAATATTAATTTATTGCGACCTTGACTGGACCCAGTAAGGGTTTGTGCCCTATTGCTAAGTGTAGGTACCTACCTGCCCTTACCAATAACCCACTTTCCATCATTTTTGGTGCAGCAATGGGATCCAGTACTTGTGTGTAATATCATCATAGAGTGTTTAAGTGAAGCACAGTAAAAATCTGCCAAATTGACTTAAAGGAAAATTGTTTTTGATTTTTCAAATTTGGATGAATTATTTTTTAATTACTTCATTTTTGATTTTTCTACATTGTTCTGATAAATTGGTACCAACGTTTTTAGTGACCCAAAACTAGGGATACCATTGTGCTTGATCTGGCTACACTCACTTCAGCTGAGCTTAGGGTATTGTGCAGAAAGAGCGTGTTACTTGCTGCTAACAACCTTAAGAAGGCAGAGATCTTTAGGTCCCTAGAAGCCTGGGCAGTACTAGTGGAAACAGAGAAAGCCTCAGATATAGAAGATGTCCTATCCAACCTCCAGGAGGAGGATGATGATCACCTGTCCCTTACTTCAGAGATCAGGGCCCCCAGTCTCGAGCTAGTGGGAGGGGTCCGTAGTATCCACCCAAGAAGAAGCAGAACTGGTCCTCAAAGAGAGGGGCAGTTAGCCTACATAGTTTTAGAGGCAGAGAAGCTGGCCCCGGAGAAGAAGAAGTGGGCACGAGGAGAGCAGAGAGATGGTGGCAGCGAAATAGAGTTTGAGGTTTCCAGGTGTAGTGGGTTTTGATCCAAACTACCGAAGGGGATTGTTCCTAATGATCAAGAGGGCGATGACATTGTCAAGTGACTGACAAACTTTGAGAGGTCTACTAAGATGAGGAAAGTTAGGCCTCAGTATTGGGGTTCACTGTTATCGGAAATTATCCCAGTATCTGGGAGGGATAGGCTTCTGACCCTAGGGAAGGATGGCACAGAGCCCTATCCCAATATGAAGAGAGTGCTCGTCCAGAAGTTTGGCCTTACCCCAGAGCAGTGCAGTACAAGGTTTAAGGACACCCAGAAGGTACCTACCTACCTGCCCTTACCAATAACCCACTTTCCAACACTAATACTTGAGTATGATGGCACTCATTTCTTTGTTTTTGTATAAGTCCTCAAGGGATGGTGTCCCTGGGAAAAAACTAATAAAAGATAAGAGTGTATGTAACACATGTAATTTTCTCACCAGGGCCAGGATCGTACCCTAGGAGCTTTTAAAAACTTAAATGAGGTTGGCCACACACACTTGATCCTAGCTGGTCTTCATTTGTCTAGCCCTATTGATCAGATCATATTGATCTTGAGTATGTTTTGTTTCTGGTGGTTCACGGTGACCCCAGGAGAGTCCTCTTCAGGAATACTGGCATGAATGTAGCGCTCTGTAACTTTTTAGGAGCTGTCATCTTCTGTACCCTAAATCTGATGAGGGAGAGCTCAGGTCCTGCCTTCCAGCCCCTTAGCTTCTAATGAAGGACCTGTGCCTTTGTCAGCACCTGGTATTCTCCTCAACCCGGGGGCACCTCCGGTAGCACTCCACAGCCCAGAAGGTAAATACACTCATTGCCTGCCCTCTTCAGGTCCCAAGGCCTCATTTGAACCTGTGTGTTGCCAGATGTTGTGATCTACCCTCTGATGAAGGTAGTGCTCTTCATGCTGAGTCCTCAGAAGTTTCAGGAGTACCATTCTCCTTTAGAGTCACCCTGCAAGACCTTCACTCTACTGTTCCTCAGAGGCCAAAAGGGGACCGGCACAACTGTTCTTGGAGGGGTAGGTGCAGAGTCCCATTCTTTCCAAGTTAAAACATTTTCTCACCTCCTGATAGGGGAACAGTCTTCTTAAGGGTCCTCTGAAATCCAGCTTCTCTCTCTCTTCCTCTCTGCTACGTGCAGGGTTTAAAGTAGGGGGATAAAAATTCCCAATTTGTAGGCCCCACAGCCTAATCCTATGGTGATCCATACCTCTTCTCCTTTCCCAGCCATCCTGCACAGTATGTTGGAACACTCCAACATGGGAACCTGAAGTGGTCTGTGGAAAGAACTTCCCTGAGAACCTAATCCACACCCTTAACTGCAGCAGCTGCCTTGTCGCTCCTTCTAAAAACATCAAAGAAGTGTTCCTCCTGTGATCATTTCCGGAGGTCTGGCTGCCCTCATTTGTTCTACTTCACATGGGCTTTCCCAGGACTGGTGAACTGTGAAAAGGCCATCAGCACATGCAGGTTTTGACCTAACCCTTTTTCTACCTGGCATAATCACTGCAAATGTCATATTTTTGTATGGGAAAGGCTCTGTAATTCGCATAGCCTAGCATTAATATCCACAGCTGGAAATCTCATTAGAATCATAGAAATATTATAAATCTTAAAGTTCTAGAAGGATTTCAGATATGAGAAGATTAATATTGAATCTGTGCTTCTGATCCTTATTTACCATAAGATTTGGTGCATCATCCAAGTTTCTAGCCCTAACTATGGTGAAACAGTATTTTAGTACAGATATCTCCAATACAGTACAATACAATGAAGCACAAACACTTTTCAGTGAAGCACTGCAGACATACACTACAAATGCCCACTTATATTATAAAGTCTGCTCAGGTCAACACCAATATATGAAGAGTTCCTTCTGTCACAGGCTACCTGTTTACAAATACTGTGCTGGACGATAGTGCCACATGCTCAGTCCACAGCAGTGTGCATGTACTGACAACTCAGTGCATCTTACTCCAACTACACAGTAGTGGACCTTGTTTGGAAAGGTGGACACTAGGGGCATTGCCAATTCATTTCAATAGAGCTTATAGTGAGCACGATTCACTCACTGCAGGAGTCCAAAAGCTGGTAGTCAAAAACCCAGTTAGTTAAATGGATTGCAACCCATTATTCTACTGAAGATATTTAATAACTTTCTTAGCCTTGCCCATTCTCCAAATGTATTGTTGATCACTGTAATTACAACAGTAGCTCTATTAATTGTCTGGGGCCTATCATTGCGTACTGTGTCTATTAGATTTTCACATAATATTTTACAAGTTTTTGTCTGCTGTGTACACAGTTGAGATATGCTTGAAGATATTTGAACATTTCTTTTGGTGTTATATATTAGGCAAGGAGTAAGAAAAACGTAGTTATGGAGCGTATTAGAAAGGAACTCAATTCAATTATGAAGATTCTAGGAACACGAGAAATTTAAATCAAGATTTTCTCCCTTAAATTTGGCTGATGGGTGCTCTCCGTGAAGTAGTTAGTGGAAAAGCAAATAGTCTATGTAGAAGGTGGCACAGTAAAAGTGGTAAGTTATGATATAAGGGGGGGTATAACATCCTGCATTTCTGCTTATCAATTTATAGCTGTAATTGCTTCAGCAAAAATTAATTTTGAAGAGCCACTGGCTGAAGCCAGCTTGATACACTTAAATCACACTGTTCTTTTTCAAAAACATGGAAAATGCTGATACTTTATGGGCAAGGCAACAGAAGAACAGTATTCAGTACAATACGTGTCAGGTGCCAGTTGGCACTGTGTTTTCAACTTTGAGATAATGACTTCACTTTGAGCAGCTGTTCTGCTGCTCAGAGTCATTTGTTCCCTCTTAACTGCAGGGTTTGAAGCAATACAACTATCATGTACTGGTCTTTGAGGATTTAAGGTACTTGCTATACAGCTAAAGGACCTTTGCTTTTACTCCACCATTCAAGCTGAGGTGCACAGGTGTCCTTTAACATTGCCAACAGTAGAAACAAACTACCTAGTGACTTAGACAAGTAAGAAACTATTGATTTGGCAAGAGAGTTTGACCCTCAAGGCAGTTTAGTATTGTGAAGTATTCCAAAGTTTGGCATTAAATACAAAAAACTCTAGGATGAGATCTTAAGCCCTGCTGAAAATGACCACAAGAAAGTTTCCTTTGTTGGATCATCCTACACACATGGACATGCATGAATATACACACACTTGCACACACACCAGCCATTGGCCATAATGAAGTGTGTGTTTACTATTCTAACTCCACACGCGCTTTGATAGTAGGGTATGGTATAAAGCAGACTGAGTCATATATAACTGCATTTCAAGTTTATTGATACAGTCACTTGAAATTATCTAAACACTCACAAGGATAGAGTTTTCTTGGCCTGTCAGGGTTTACCCATGCAATGAGGACTGATCAGGTCCTTACAGTGTGGGTTATAACCCTCTCTCCCAATGCACACACACACGTCCTGTTTCATATTTGTTGGAAAATGTGATTAACTGAAAGACCTTCTTAATTGAGCTCTTCTAAACCTTTAGTCCTTCTATTCAGGAAAATAATGGGATTGACAATATTAGGACTTGGACTAAATACACTGTTCCCACATAGGTGCAATCTCCTACCCTGGCAACAAGTGTGGCTATATAAATTACAGGTCCAGTTGGGTTACATGGTGAAACTGATAGAGTAGCTGCAGACACCATATTAGTGATGTGTGTACTACCCTGTTGATGTCCATGGGGCAGCTAGTTTTGGAGAGCCACGCAGCAAAATGAATGGCTAGCATACAATATTCTGGGTTCACATGTACCCCTTTGGACTTGGACCACTAAGGTTTTCTCCCAGGGTTGTGGAACTCTGTAATTCCAGGGATAATGTTTACTTCCTTGCACAAGCGCTCACTGTATAAGGGGAATTCATTAACTCCACTCATCCTAATCATACCTAGCTGAGTGTCCATTTGGATTCCCAGAGCTTTTCCTTTCTCCAGGGGAAGGAAATTCTAGGAATTAACGAGATGCTATAATTATGATAATCAAATGGCGAGCCTTGAGTTTCCCTGAACAAAGAGCAAAGAAACGTGAATGGATACTGCCAACACAAAGCAGGTGGGCGCTACTGCCTTTTGTACTGACAACATCCTAACTTCTTTCTTCTCTGTCTTGACATGTTTGATTCAATTGGCAAGTACAGCCACCAAATTGAAACATTGTGGGTGTCTTATAGCCACCTATTGGTAGACTTCTTGACTTTGGTCCCATCATACATTTGGATCCCATCAAACCGTAGAGGAAAGAAACTACTCCCCCCTTTCCATCTAGTTCCCCTTTGATGCCAATTATGACTTAAATAAAGCATCTATGGCTCTTCTTCTTAAGGTGTCCATGGCAGTGGTCTATCTTCAGAAGAAAAACCTGCCTTTGGGCTCCAAATTATCATATAACTGGAAGAACAAACCTTTCTTAACTTTAAACTTTTCTCTTTTTATAGTAACCAAGACCCATTCAGCTTGTCTAATTCTGCCCTGAGAGTGTTATCATGCTCCTTAATGCTGGTGCCAAAAACCAAAATATCATCTTGGAAACAGATGGTTTTGGAATGTTCAGTAAGAAGTACTGCATTACTTTTTAGAATGCAGCCCCAGTCAACGCTAAACCAAAAGCCATTCTTTTGTGTTTGAATGCTCCTAAAGGAGTTATGAATGAAGCCAGGTGTTTTGAGGGAGGGTTTAGTTTGATCTGCTGATAGGCCGAGCATCTCTAGTCGCTACTCTCAGCTTTGTTTCTGTGTGACATATGCATTTGATTATATCTTTTGGGTTGTTCCCCTGCTAAATACACACCCTATAGGCATGCACTAACAGGATCACCTCGAGCACTCCAGCCCCTTTGAATCTTAGGCACATCCACCTAAGAAAAGGAAATACGACTAAAAGTCCTAGGGAGAGAGTTGCAGATTGCAGGAACAATAATTAGCAATTTTCAAAATAGCTGTACAAACTTGAAATAATTTAGTACAGTTAACAAAGTTTATTATACTTACAATGGCATCTGAAAGCATGTCCCAACCGCCACCCTTTTTTAATGAAGAAGGAGAACCAATTCCTCCCTGGAAACAATAGACAAAACTGTTTGAGGCATATCTCATTTCGGCTGGTGGGTGAAAATTTACACCATTACGTAAACAGCACATCGTACTACACAATCTGGAGATAGAAGAAAGGAATATATATGAAAGCATAACTCAGACAGAAAAGGATGAAGAAGAGGAGGATGAAGACCAAGCAGATGTGTATCAGGCTACTTTCAACAAACTACAAGATCACTTTGGAAAAAGAATAAGTGTGGTCCTAGAAAGACATACATTTTTATATGAATTCAAAGCAAGGCAGAAAAAGTAACAGTTTCTATTGCTGCTTTAAGAGGGTTACCTAATATGTGTGATTTTGACTCCTTAACAAATTCCTTATTTCATGATCAGTTAGTCAGATGTACCAACAATCCCAAAGCACAGGATGCTGCAACTGAGATAGAGCACACAGAAAAATGCATGACAGAGATGAAAATAAATGTGGAAAGGCAAACAATATCTCCCATTGAGGTGAAGGTCATAAACAAAACTAGGTGGTCCAGCCTCATAAAAAACAGATGACTCTCTTAAACAATATACTAGCAAAAATGACAATATTCGCAAGCAGGCAACAGCAAGTGAAAAAATTAAGGGGGTCATTCTGACCCTGGCGGTAAAATCCGCCAGGGCAAACGACCACGGGAGCACCGCCAACAGGCTGGTGGTGCTCCCATGGGCATTCTGACTGCGGCGGTACAGCCGCGGTCAGAAACAGAAAACCGGCGGTGTACCGCCGGTTTCCCGCTGCCCTGGGGAATCCTCCATGGCGGCGCAGCTTGCTGCGCCGCCATGGGGATTCCGACCCCCATACCGGCATCCTGTTCCTGGCGGTTTTGGCCACCGGGAACAGAATGGCGGTATGGGGTGTTGTGGCACCCCTGGGGGCCCCTGCAGTGCCCATGCCAATGGCATGGGCACTGCAGGGGCCCCGTAACAGGGCCCCGCAAAGATTTTCAGTGTCTGCCATGCAGACACTGAAAATCGCGACGGGTGCAACTGCACCCGTCGCACCCCTTCCACTCCGCCGGCTCCATTCGGAGCCGGCATCCTCATGGAAGGGTGTTTCCCGCTGGGCTGGCGGGCGGCCTTCTGGCGGTCGCCCGCTAGCCCAGCGGGAAACCCAGAATACCCGCAGCGGTCTTTTGACCGCGCAGCGGTATTCTGGCGGTCCCAGCCAGGCCGGCGGCTTCTGCCGCCGGCCGGGGTCAGAATGACCCCCTAAGTGTTTACATTGTGTAATAGTGGTCATTTTGCTAACTACATACATTACCAAACAAGAACATCTTTATGTAGAAAATGTTGCAAAAAAGGACATTTTGCCGGATTATGTAGGAACTTACAAAGTAAACAGGCTTGTATGTTAGAACCTAACACTCAACAGGAAAATACGTTTCTTTTTTAAGTGACTTCATGTGAAATATTTTTAGATATTAAACCAGTAATGGTATTTGTAGATTTCTATTCTCCAAATGCCTCATTAGTAAGGATGGGAGGTGAAGTTTGCACCGCTTGCAGAGTTTTTCCCACTCCGCTCACCATTTAGAGCACGGAGCTCCGAAAAACTCTGCATAGAAGAGTTTTTTCTGCACTCATGCTTGCCAACATTAAGGTTGCAAGTGTAAGGGATGAAAAACTTATTCTAGACCACTTCCCAGCGAGATTTCTCATTACAGGCTGTCACGGATGGTCCCTACCACTCGCATTGAGAAACCTTCTGTTCGCATTAAGGAAGTTGCCGCTCGAGTAGAAAATCTACTCCAGCGGCAGAAAAGAAGCAGCACCCTCTTGCGTTGCGCACGTTGCCATTTGTGCTGATTTTACAGCGCAGGACAAACACTCAGTGCTAAAAATCAGCATGAACGGTGTGACCTACCACACTTCAACACTGCACAGCAGAGATTTTTGGTCACTCTGCGAGGCCTACTTATTAGATAAAAAAAATTGACGCTATGTTTCTCCATGGTAGTAAGTTACTGGGACCACCAGTCATTATGCCTTGTGGGTACAATGGGGATGAAAAACCATTGAAGGGCAGGGTGAAAATGAGGATCTGCTTTAAAGACAGAAGCACTAATGGAAATGTGTACATCACAAAAAAAGTCTTCTGGGACGGAAACATCAGAAGGATATAGGTATAAGATTAGACCCTAAAGTACTGATCCTGTCCTTGTAGCAAATCGTTCAATGTGTATGGCCTGTGACTACGATGGGTAACACAGTGGTGGTTCCAGTGAATTGATAGGCTACTATGCAATGCGGGTCTTTGCAGCGGTTTTGATCCACCCATCAGCAGTGATGTGTTGGTTTTGCTCTGAGTTGCGCTGTGCAGCAGAGGAGATGCCTCACTTCAGATGGATCCAGAGAGGCTGGCAGAGCCACTTAGGCCTACATCCAAGGATACAGGACTAAGGTGTCACCACTTGGAAGGGTAAACTAAAAAATGGCAGAGTCCAGGTGCTGGGTTCAAGGTTTTTGGAGCTTTCTGTCGCTGGGGCTTCAATCAGATGCCAGCCAACTAGCCTTTTCAGTCACTCTGGAATTCAGGGTTAAACAGATACAGGTCCAGTCCTTCTCATCCAGGCAGGAGGGCAGTAGGCAGCAAGACAGCACAGAAGGGCAGTAGTCCTTTGGTGCAGCAGTCCAGCAGATTGGCTGTCATTTCAACAGCACAGCTGTCCTTCTTACTCGTAGAGTATCCACAGGTCCTGAAGTGCACAGACGAGTTGGTGTCTAAGGTCCAAAGGTTACACCAGTTGTGCCTTTGAAGTAAGCTTCTAAAGGTTTCATGCCCCTGACGTGTCAGGCATCCATTTCCTCCCTATACTGGCCACAACTTGTCTGGGGTGAGAATTCCCTAGTGAGAAGCCCTTTGTGAGAGTGCTCAGGCAGGACCTTTATGATGTGCAATTGTGGTAGGTTATAGGTCCTCCCCCTCATTAACTCCGAGTGGCTGGTCCTTCAACCCCTATTTTTTCTCTTTGTCTCACTGGTCGGGCCAATACACAAAGACAAAGTGCCTGGTACACCTATTCAGGTGACTCAGGAACAGGCTGCAGGCACCAAATGATTAGGACAAGAAAATGGCACATTTCTAAAAGTGGCATTTTCAGAATTGTGGTTAAATATCCAATGTTACCATTAAAGAGGGCTTTCAATTACAATTCTTTATACTCCAAACTCGAGCTGTTGACTTGCTCCACATTGGAAGTTATAGCTTATTGATTGTAATGAGGTAACTCCAAGGTTTTCCTATGGGAGAGATAAGGCCTGCAGTAGGAAGAACTATTTTAAGACTTTCTCATTACCAGGACATGTAAAAGTAAAAAGTACACATTTAATTTTTTAAGTACATTGCACTGCGTTCTCTGTGCTATCCAGGGCTTACACTACAGGTGACATACAGTATAGGTATTAAAAGGAAGGTTTGGGCCTGGCAAAAGGTTTATTTTGGCAGGTCAAAATGGCAATTGAAAACTGCACACATAGGCTGCTTCAATGGCAGACCTGAGACAGGCTTAAATGTGCTACATTAGTGGGTGGCACAATCAGTGCTGCAGGCCCACTGGTAAGATTTAATCAACTGGCCCAGAGCATAGGTAGTGCCACTTTACTAGGGATTTACAAATAAAACAAAGTTGGCTTAGCCACAGGATCCACAGACCCCGAGTGCCTCACAAGTCCACAAACCATGGCCTGATTTTGCAAACCCCACCCATGTCTCAAGGACCAATGTTGGGTCCCCAGGGGTACACAAACACTAGCTTTGGTTTCACAAGTCCACATATGTTCATAGGCCCATACTACGTTACCTGCCGAATTCATGGATCTGTTGACTCGAGTCATTAAACTTCTATGGAGTTGTCAAACCAAACTGGGTCTGTGAACCTAAAAAATGTCTTCTAAAAAAGAAGACAAGCAATGGTGATGCCAGCAGGTCTGACTTTAATGTTCTGCACTCAAATAGCACACCCCTTCCATGTTCTTAGAAGGGCACACACTCGTCTTGTACTCTTACAGGCATGTCTCACCATGTAGTCATATGAGAAAAGTTGTTAGAAATTGACCTTTCTTCAGGGTTATCCCCAAAATCTTTGCCTTTCTCCTCCTGTTTTTCTGACCCTCTTATTGTTGGCCTTAGGACTCTCTGCACTTTACCACTGCTAATCAGTGCTAAAATGCATGTGCCCTCTCCCCTACAACTTGATATAATAGTTTACACCTGTTTAGCTTTACATGTAAGTACCGTGAAAAGTGGTATACCATATACACAGGCCCTGTAAATTAAATACTACTAGTGTACCTGCAGCACAGATTGCGCCACCCCCAGGAGTAGCCTTTCAAGCTTGTTTCAGGCTTGCCACTGCTTAGCCTGCTCGTGCAGTTTACTGCCACAGTGACTTGGCAAGTCAAACTACTTGCCAAGGCCTAAAGTCTCTTTTTACTACACCTAGGTCACCTCTAAGGAAGGCCCTAGACAGCCTTGTGAGTGCTGCTCCTCTCATAGGATTGCATTGGAAATGCCCTGACATATGTTTAAGTGGTATCGTCTTATCTATGAGGAATAGCGTGGGCATGTTTAGTATGTTTGGATTGGTAGTGAGAAATCCTGCTTATTGGTGTAGGTATATTTTTCATTACCATTGTAGAAATGTCACTTTTAGAAAGTGAGCAATTACCTGTGTCTATAACTCTAGTGTTTTTGCCGCCTGACTCCAATCCACACCTGGGGCAGAGTGACAGCTCCATTTGGTGCATACTTTCCAGACAGTCATAACACAGGAAGGGCTGAGTGTGACAGAAGGAGCATCTGCATATTGATAGTCTTCCTGAGTTGGGGAGAGGGAGAGTCGTTCACACCTTCTGTGTGAATAGGCTGTGTCCTGTCCTCACACAAAGGACTGATTACCCCCTACTGATGTCTGGAGACAGGACTGGTTTGAAAGTATGTTGTGATTGACTTGCAAGGACTCCTTTGAAGTTACCCCCAAACAAAGGCACTTTGAGAATAAGTAGAAGGGCTCTTGCCCCCTGTTAGGAGAGCACTTTTCGAACTGGGACTGAACCTCTGCCAGAAGGACTGCTAGCCTGCACAAAGGACTCATCTGGACTGCTCTTCTGTTGCCCGGCTGCCTGGTGTCTGCTGGGTGGCCCAAAGGCCTCAACCAGATTACTTTTCTGCATGTTGCCCTGCTGCCAGTTGCTCTCTGACTCTGTAGGGTCCTATGATCCTGGGGGGCTGCTAGGAGGAACCATTATTCTTTGTCTCTTCTGGGTGAACTTCCTGAATGTCCTGGCCTGCCTGTTCTGTCCCCAACCACCTGAGCCCTCCAGGGGCTTACTGTCTGACCCCTGCTCCATCAGAACCCCTACAGAACTGCCACTAGGCTCTGAGAGTGACCTCTGTATCTATCCTCCTGCACCTGGTGAGTGTGTTTACCTCAACAGAAAGTGTATGAGGCCCCTCTGAGGACAGCACATGGAGTGCTGCCCCCTTTATCTCCACGCACTTTGGAAATTTTGCTGACAATAGTCCTCCCCAGTCGGAAGCGCCGCAGTTCCTGCCACTAAAATCAGTGTGGACAAGGCACATACTCTTTGGTGCCCCCAGGGCACAGGCAGGCATACACTTCTGAGCCTGTAGTTCACTGCCAAAGCCAGAGCCGCATTGTCAGCATGAGCCGGCTCCTTTGCTGAGAGAGGCCCGCCAACATGTCTGGTACAGCCTGCACCCTGGCCTCGAGGTGGGAGTGTGTGAGAAAAATCACATAGGAGTAAGCGGGTGCACTGCCTCGAGGACATGTGCAGCTGCCCCACTGCTATCTTTTGAGCGGAGGACCCAGTGAGGTCTCTCTGCTTCCCCCCTTTGTCAGTATGTGCTTCCCCTCCCCCCCAGCATTGAGACCTACAAATGGGGAGGAAGGTGTTGGATAAAGGAGGGTCCAGAGGGAAAACCGGTCCAACCAGACTGCAAGTACCCTAAGGGCTTGAGAGGAAGCCCTGGAGGAATCTTCACATTATTTTGGGATGTGTTGCGTCCCACCTCCTCCAGGTGAGAGGGCAACACCATGCTTTCACTCACTCACCCTGTGGCAGGTTATTCCTGGGGACATTTCTTAGCAGCCCCAAACCTGCGCTAGCATTGCGGGCCTCTGCCTAGTGATTTGCTCCACGGGGGGAACCCAGAGAGGTCCCACTTTTACCCCCCCCTTTTATTTTGGGGACATACCTTTCGGGATGGGCATTGTTTCTTGAAAATTGTCGACAGATGTGGAGGAACCCTCATTTGAAGCCCTGCTCCTGTCATGCCTCTACTGGAGTATTACCATGAATCCTGAATATAAATGCAAGCGCACTGAGTCTACGTGTCTAGGAAGAATTGGGAAAACTGATATTGCTGATTATGGGAATGACCAAAGTAAGGAGTTGTGTTCTCCAGGGATGATGGGTAATCGAAGTATGTTCTAGCCCTCTATATTTGTAACTACCATTTATGACCTGATATTGCACTTTGTTTCGTACTTGTTCTGTTGGAATAACATGCATATTGCTTAGGTTTCTTGATGGTCCATGTTTGGTGGGGACTTTGGCTATTGTATAGGTGATCATGGTATCCTCATGCCCTGATGTTATAATATATGACCATATTATTCGTGCAAAAGTGCACACAGTATGGAGGAACAATGTCATGCTGGCCTATAATTTATGTACAATATACTTGTATTTTTATTTAATAATGTGTATAGTCTCTTTTGTGGTGTACTTATTGTGTCACTAGTGTGTGTGTTGTGCAAACGCTTTACACATGACCTCTGGGGATAAGCGTTGCTGCTCTGTGCCAAGCTACTGGCGGTGAGCGCAGGTTATTTCTGGTGTGTAACTTACTCACCCTGACTAGAGTGATGGGCTCTGCCTGGCTAAGGTGAATACACTAGTCAACCAGGAACCCCATTTCTAACTAAATCTATTGCCATGTTCTCATCCGGACACATGTCCTAGGCTCAGCATTCACTCTGTGCTGACACAAGCAAACATTCACCATTAACTCAGACATCCATCCACCTCACAGCTATCTGGTCAGAATTCCATGGGATTGCACATGTTTTCTTCCTCTTGTCCAGATAGAAAAAAGTTACTTCCCTGAAAGTAAGCAATAGATGTATACAAGTCACCCAATCAAAAGCATTAGAAAGATGTTAGGTTGCAAGAGAAGAACAGTTACGAGAATAGGAAGGAAATATATCAGATAAGTAAGACAATTAGAAAACCAGCCAATGGTAAGCTATTAGCGGACCCAAAGCCACTGTAAGTAATGGCATTGTCCACAATAGGGGTTCAAAATCACATATCTTAAAGTTTTCGACAAAGGTGTTAAAACCTAAAAATGATCTCAGACCTGTGTGAAACCTATTTTGCCATGCTCAACTATCTACGAGCCCTTATACCAATAAGAATGCTCCGCTTTTTGCTTTGTCAGAGGGCAATGGTGGCTCTGCGGAGGCTATCGTTATGATGCCACTTAAATATACCTTAATTTCCTAATTGAAAACAAGTATGTTGAATGTATGTTTCAACTATGATGAAATTGTGTTCTACTGTATTCTGTCAACAAAAGTTATCCTTTCTGAGAGAAGAACTATGCTCAACATTGTGGTATAGGGAATTGAATGGATCACTCTTAACGTTCATTAACCTTCATTATTTCTAGTGACACCTTTTTTCACTTCTATGGAATTTAAGCTTACCAATTAGTTTTTATGCCTACCAATTAGCTTTCGCAGTGTATTACATTGACGCTGACAGAATAGCATTTTTTCTGTTTTAAATCCAAATTAACCACCATCCACAGTAAATTACTTTCCAGAACACTTAAGGGCTATGGTGCCAAACAAAAATTAGACGCTTGTTTTAGTTCCCTCTGGTGAGATTTTTTCTTCTTTGGAACACAAGAACAGACGTTAATTACATCCATGGAAGAACAAAAACGTAAATAATCCGAGTCTAATATGCAGTGCTGTATCCTATTTCATGGGCCCTTTATTAACCGAATTGTTCCACGCATAAATATTTAGATTATCATATTTCCTTATGCTTAGTTTTTTATTCTTGAGGTTTTTGTTTATGCATTAGTAATATCTTGTGTTGGAAGTACGTTCGTGTTTCTGTACGTTTTTTGATATTTTGATTACATCCATTGTGATGTAAAAGATGGTGTTGAAATGCGTACCTTAAATTAACATTTTCAAATGTTTTGTTTACAATAAATATTTAAGAAAATTGTATTTGTGTCACGTCGTATTTAATGATGGTTATTGTTTTGATAAAATTGGCCTGGTTTCTAAATTTATATTGTCATTTTCATGTCCTTGTTTTTTGTTTCCACGATCTTACGAAATTAACAGATGTATTCCAAAACCATAGCCTTGCTCTAGTAGCGTCATACGTGACTGTGCTATGGTGCTGATTACATACCCGCAGTATATGAAGACAGTAGCCATGGCAGAGTCACAGCAAATCAATACCTCCTCTGTACACCTCTTCAAAAATCCACCTACACGGAAGGAATTCTTATTTAACAAAGTATTTAGTTGTCTAAACAGGTATTCTGGTTTAAACATAGCGTTCACAAATTACATTAATCTGGTAAAAAGAATCAACATCATAAATTGAAGAGGAAATAACAATTGAATGTTGTGGGCACAGCCATGCTCGTTAGCTATGTGAGGAAGGGCACATCACTAACAAGTCCTCTGTGAGTAATTCGAATTGTAGTACCCACAAGCTCAGTGACCCTGGAACCATTATCAACATCCGATCCAGCCCCACTTTGCAGAAACGTAATCAATCTCAAAAGTACCCTGGAAGTGATATACAGGGCCCAATACCTATGATCTGCAAATATCCCACCGTGATGTTGTTTCACAGATACTGAAGCTAGAGACAGCAAAAATCATCAAACAACACTTCCAAACGGTCAGGAGGCACTACACACCTCTCAGGAGAAGACAGTTCCCCAAACTAAAAAGACTGCTGTAAACAAATCATTGTAGACAAAGCAGAGATTTGTAGGAGCAGGGACATGTAAAGAAGAAATGATAGACCCGGTGTCACATAGGCCAACGTGACGAGGAATCAGTTATACAGAAACATTGTGTATGCACTATCATTGGCACAGTGGGCAGAATGATCAGACCATACTAGTCATTGTATTTAAAAGCAGAGAATCTCGGCCTCTGATGTTCATAAACAAATAATGAAAGTGGCCCCTCCTGATAAGCAATCCATTAACAATTTCATAGTCAAAAGGAATTTCATTGAAAACGTGGCCCATAATCTCATGGAAAAATGCAGGCATCTCGAGTTTTCTAGAAACTTGATATCCGAGCACTAGGGAACCTCAATGGTTTATTTTCATCCATCTTCTACAGGCCAGTCCCGACAAAAGCAAGAGAAACTCATCTGAACTGCAGTTTGCTGTGTAGATCTACACAAGGATTTTACCCCATGGAATACAATGAACACTTGCCAAAGTAGTTCTCATCAAAACTTTGTCAGACTGGAACATCATTATGTACAACTTTTAGAAAATCTTTAGAGCATTAAGTCCTGAAATACAACATCCCAAACCAAGCCATTTGCGTGATTATCATGCGGAGAAATTGTAATGCCAAAGTTGATGAATTGGATGATAAAAAGGGAATATTGTGAAGAAGGCAGGAGGACATGAAGTGTCACAATTTCTCACTTAGTTTTCTAAATAAATACATGAAGGGCACAATTTTACAAAATACCTTCTTGAAAATAATGTAATCTAAACTTCAAACACCAATGTAACACCTACCCTCGCAAGGCCAGCCTACAACTTGTGTATAAATCAGTTCATACCTGACTATATCTTAATAAACACACTCCATCATAAATGACTGGAGAAAATGACGATAATATGGTGTCTTGAAAGCAACTATAATCCTCTGGGCCTGATCTTCGCAAGGGACTTTAATGATTCAGTGTTGGACTTTTTTGCTTATGCAGGGTCATCCCCAATCTTTTTGCCTACTGCCTCCTATTTTTCCTGACCTGCTGCTGTTGGCTTTTGAACTCCGAGCACTTTACCACTGCTAACCAGCGTTAAAGTGCATCTGCTCTCTCTGTAAATTGTATGTAATTGGTTTACCATGATTGGCATATTTGATTTACTAGTAACTTCCTAGTAAAGCGCTCTAGAGGTACCAGGGCCTGTAAATCAAATGCTGCCAGTGGGCATGCAGCACTGGTTGTGCCACCCACATAAGTAGCTCTGTAATCATGTCTCAGACCTGCCACTGCCGTGTCTGTGTGCAGTTTTAACTGTAAATTCGACTTGGCAAGTGTACCCACTTGCCAGGTCTAAACCTTCCCTTTTCTTACATGTAAGGCACCCCTAAGGTAGGCCCTAGGTAGCCCTAAGAGCAGGGTGCAGTGTATGGATCAGGTAGGACATATAGGCCCTCATTCTGACCCTGGCGGTCGGTGATAAAGCGGCGGCCAACCCGCCAACAGGCCGGCGGTCTAAAATATGCAATTCTGACCCTGGCGGGAACCGCCAACACAGCCCGCCGCATTAACACTCCGCCCGCCACGGCGGCACAAACAAACAGCGCGGCGGTCCCCGCCAACAGCCAGGCGGCAGACAATGTACCGCCCACCCTATCACGACCCACCAATCCGCCACCTTTTCCGGGGCGGGAGCACCGCCGATAAAAACATGGCGGAAACAGACTACGAACGGGAAAACGCTCACCTCTACGCACTCCACGCGAGATTCCGGCAGTATGGAACCCGAGTTGCAGGTCATCCCCGCACTCCTCTACCTGCTCCTGTACCAGGAGCACGCCCGGCGGCGCGGAAGACATCGGTGAGTACTGCACCTACGACACAGGGGAGGGAAAAGATTACCGGCACACACCCACCCACCCATACCCACTACAACACACACATCAATGCATTCCCACAGATCACTGTCACAACCCACAAACCCCCCCCTCCGAAATAATGCAAAGACCAAAAGAAGAGATCATAAACGGGCAGATATATTGAAATATGGACACCAGTAATCCCAATAAATAAATAAACTATGTACAAAATATATACAGCTACTAAATGTAGTCCAACCACTGTCCGTGGACCACAGGGGTCCTGTGCAAAGGGGCAAGGCCCAGTCCCACGACAAGAACTCCACGGAGAGAACACTGCAGGGGCATCAGAAAGAAAATAGGACAGGCACCTCAGGGGGAAGGGACGGGGGGGCACCTCAGCCACTTGAGTACACGACGCCAGATCCACGAGGGGACTCCATGACCACTGGCCCATCCTGGGGAGTGCAAAGCCACAGTCCATACAGTCCATGCAGTGGGTGGCCTGCCCACTGGGCCATCCTGGGGAGAGCAAAGCCACAGTCCAAACAGTCCATACAGTGGGTGGCCTGCCCACTGGGCCATCCTGGGGAGAGCAAAGCCACAGTCCAAACAGTCCATACAGTGGGTGGCCTGCCCACTGGGCCATCCTGGGGAGAGCAAAGCCACAGTCCAAACAGTCCATACAGTGGGTGGCCTGCCCACTGGGCCATCCTGGGGAGAGCAAAGCCACAGTCCAAACAGTCCATACAGTGGGTGGCCTGCCCACTGGGCCATCCTGGGGAGAGCAAAGCCACAGTCCAAACAGTCCATAACAGACCCCACTGCCACTGGAGGAGGCATGTTGGCCAGAGGACATCCTGCAGCCCTGCCCGAGACAGATCCTGCCACGTCTGCCAAAGGGCCAGCGGTTCTTGCCTTGAAGGGCCCAGTTCAGCGCTTCTTGCCTTGAAGGGCCCAGTTCAGCGCTTCTTGCCTTGAAGGGCCCAGTTCAGCGGGTCTTGCCTTGAAGGGCCCAGTTCAGCGGTGCTTGAGACGGCGGGGCCCAGTTCAGCGGTGCTTGAGACGGCGGGGCCCAGTTCAGCGGTTCTTGAGACGGCGGGGCCCAGTTCAGCGGTGCTTGAGACGGCGGGGCCCAGCGGAGCGGTGCTGGAGACGGCGGGGCCCAGTTCAGCGGTTCTTGAGACGGCGGGGCCCAGTTCAGCGGTGCTTGAGACGGCGGGGCCCAGTTCAGCGGTGCTTGAGACGGCGGGGCCCAGTTCAGCGGGTCTTGAGACGGCGGGGCCCAGTTCAGCGGTGCTTGAGACGCCGGGGCCCAGCGGAGCGGTGCTGGAGACGGCGGGGCCCAGTTCAGCGGTTCTTGAGACGGCGGGGCCCAGTTCAGCGGTGCTTGAGACGGCGGGGCCCAGTTCAGCGGTGCTTGAGACGGCGGGGCCCAGTTCAGCGGGTCTTGAGACGGCGGGGCCCAGTTCAGCGGTGCTTGAGACGGCGGGGCCCAGTTCAGCGGTTCTTGAGACGGCGGGGCCCAGTTCAGCGGTGCTTGAGACGGCGGGGCCCAGTTCAGCGGTGCTTGAGACGGCGGCCGGTCTATGGCCAACTGCTCATTGCCTGGTGGTGCCCTCCTGGGCAGCGGGGATGGTGCTCCTTCAATGCCCACCTGGGCTGTGGGTGGTGGGGCCCTCCTGGCCAGCTGGGCTGGGTCCTCCCTGGGCAGCGGCTATGGGGGTGGTGGGCTCCTCCTGGGCAGCAGGCCTGCAGCCTGACCTCTCCGACTTGCTGCCCTTGCCCTCCTTAGTCGGGAGTCTGTGGCCCTTTCCTCCCTTTGGAGCTGTGGCTGGTGACTGTCTCTGGGTGGTGTCCGGGGGGGATGTAGAAGCCGGGCTCCTGCGGCGCCCCTTCCGCCTTCTGCTCCTCTTCCCAGGGGGTGGGCTGGCTGTCCCCTTGCTGCTGGGCGAAGATCCAGACATGCGGGCTGGTGGGCTCCAATACCCCTGCACCCTTGTCAAGGGGGCTGCAGGGCTGGTGGTGGCTGAGGTGCTCTTCTTACCCCGACGAGAAGGAGGGGGGGGGCTCAGGGTCAGGAAAGAAGTTAGCAGTGGCGAGGAAGAGTTTCTTGGGACAATGGAGAGTGGTAGGTACAGTGGGAATGGGAGTGGAGGGAGAGGATGTGGTTGTAGGTGAGTCACGTTTGCTGTCTTTGGGTGCAGGTGCAGGAGGGATAGGCTGTCGTGAGGTGGATGGCTGTTGGGCGGGTGGGTGGCTGCGTTTGTGTGGTGTGGAAGAGGGGGTGACAGACACAGTGGGAGAGGACACAGGGGACGTGTAAATGGCAGTGGGGGTGGTGACTGCACGTGTGCGGACTGGACTGGAGGGTGTGCTGGTGATGGAAACACTGGCTGATGGTGAGGTGAATGGAGGTGTGAGTGTAGACGTCACAGGGAGGGAGGAGGGAGACGAGGAGGTGGGGGTCACAGAGGTGGTAGTGACTGTTGGCATGTCTGTATCGGAATGTTGCGTGTGTGAATGTCTGCGTGATCTGTGGTGCTTATGTTTGGATGAGCTTCTCTTGGGTGTTGAGGTGTGTGCAGGCTGGTCTGATGGTGTGGGTGGGACAGGCAGAGGAACAGGAGACTGGGAGGAGGGAGTTAGTAGAGGGAGGCAGGAGACAGGGACAATGGCTGCCGTCAGTGCTGAGGCCAGAGCCTGGAACGATCGCTGATGGGCAGCCTGACCCGAATGAATGCCCTCCACGTACGCATTGCTGCGATGAACCTCCCTCTCCACCCCCTGGATGGCATTCAAAAGGGTAGTCTGCCCAACAATGAGCGTTCGGAGGAGGTCAATGACCTCCTCACTGAGGGCAGCGGGGGTAACAGGGGCAGGGCCTGAGGTGCCTGGGGCGAAGGAGATGCCCGGCTTCCTGGCAGAGCGGGCACGGGGCGAACGCTGAGGGGCTGCTGGGAGGGCGGTGATGGTGCGCTGGGTGGCGGCTGTACCTGTAATGGCGGGGGGCACGGATGGTGCCACCCCCGCAAGGGAGCTCCCTTCCGAGGACGTGTCCGTGTCGCTGCAGGGTCCAGTCGTCCCCGTTGTGGAGCTCCCCTCGCCCTCCGTCTCACTGGTCCAGTCTGACTCTGTGGCATGGCCCTCCTGGGCCATGTGAGATGCAGCTCCCTCCTGCCCCAATGCCACTTCTCCTCCGCCTGATGATGCTGATGCACACAAGCACAGAAAGACAAACAAAAAGGGGGGGGGAGAGAGAAATAAAGGGATATTGAGTACATGGATCTCCGGTACAGTTAGCGGACATGACAGACACTGATGCCCCCTGCACTAAGTTGCGCACTTGGGGTCCGCTACGCATTCCGTGGAACATGCCCTACACGCCTAGAGTTGACAACTGCACCCATGGATGACACGGCCCAGGGATGGCTGTACTGACAAACTACTGAGGGTGGTGGCTGGGGACACAGGGGCTTACGGGGGTGCCCAGCCTACAGATATCGCCCTGGCCTAGGGGGACCCACAGCCCTCCTCCCCCACCCAGACACCTCCACTGCGCGACAACAGAGTAGATAATGCTAGTACTCACCCCCTTGTGTCTGCTGTGCTGCCCTCACGCGCCCATCCAAATCAGGGTAGGCCACCGCCAGGATCCGGAACATCAGGGGGGTCAGTTGACGGCAGGCACCCCGCCTACGTTGGGAGGCCATCCCCAGCAGAGACTCGGCGGTCTTCTTGGTCCCGCGGCGGATGTCCTCCCACCTCTTGCGGCAGTGGGTGCCCCGTCGATGGTGGACCCCCAGGGTCCGGACTTCCTTGGCGATGGCACGCCAAATCCCGATCTTCTCATGGGCGCGGACCTATGTGACACGTACAGGGAGGGAGAAATACCACGTTCAAGTTTGTCTGCATTTTCGTTGCCAGTGGCCCAACGCCCCCCATCCCCGCCAGGCCCCCCGCCATGCCCCCCGCCAGCCCCAACATGCCCCCCCATCCCCGCCATGCCCCCCGCCAGCCCCAACATGCCCCCCCATCCCCGCCAGGCCCCCCGCCAGCCCCAACATGCCCCCCCATCCCCGCCAGGCCCCCCGCCAGTCCCAACATGCCCCCCCATCCCCGCCAGGCCCCCCGCCAGGCCCCCCACCAGGCCCAACATGCCCCCCATCCCCGCCAGGCCCCCCGCCAGCCCCAACATGCCCCCCCATCCCCGCCAGGCCCCCCGCCAGCCCCAACATGCCCCCCCATCCCCGCCAGGCCCCCCGCCAGCCCCAACATGCCCCCCCATCCCCGCCAGGCCCCCCACCAGGCCCCCAAGCCAGGCCCAACGCCCCCCATCCCCGCCAGGCCCCCCGCCATGCCCCCCACCAGGCCCAACATGCCCCCCCATCCCCGCCAGGCCCCCCGCCAGCCCCAACATGCCCCCCCATCCCCGCCAGGCCCCCCGCCAGGCCCCCAAGCCAGCCAGTGGCCCCAAATCCAGATTGAATTAAACTCACTTGTTGGTCTGGAGGACCGTAGAGTAGCGCATACTGGGGGAGGACCCCATCCACAAGTTTCTCCAACTCCTCTCCAGTGAAGGCAGGGTCCCTTTCCCCAGGCGCAGCAGCCATTGTCCCTTCCAGACCGAGGTCACAGCAACACTTGCAGTATAGGTCCTCTCCTGTGAAAGTTCAAGTCGCAAGTGGATAAGTAGATAGAAAATGGCGGTCACGTCCGCGGCGGTGCGTACCGCGGCGGTGCGTACCGCCACCGCCGGCGCCCTTCGCCATTGGCTCCTGAAACCCATAGGCTTCAATGTTAACCAATGCGGCTTCGCGCCGCGGTCTTCGCCCGCCGCCCGCCGCGGTGTGCCACGCCAGCGCATTGACCTCACATCCCATTGTCACACTTCACAGGTCAGGCAGCCGCCATTTCGAGGGTCCACATGGCTCAATTTCAACTGCGTCACACAGGCCTAGGCCTTGCATAGCCACTCAGACACGCCATTCACTGCATAGAGAATCGTTTACTGTGCTAGCTGTGAGTACGTACCTGTGGGTTGCTTGACTGTGTGCTCCATGTTGTCCTTCCTAGGCACCGTCCGCTGGGTTTGGCGAGGAGACGGATGAATCCTCCCGTGTACCGACCGCTGGTGGACCTGTCGACAATGGAAGAACGCCACATTATCCTGACCTACCGTCTTAACCGTGCCACTATACATGAACTGTGTGCCCAGCTGGAGCCCGACCTGATGTCCCCCATCCGCCAACCCACAGGGATTCCCCCTCTGGTGCAGGTCCTGTCAGTACTCCATTTCTTGGCAAGTGGGTCATTTCAGACAACAGTGGGAATTGCTTCTGGGATGTCTCAGCCCATGTTTTCGAAGGTGTTATCCAGAGTGTTGTCTGCCCTGATGAAATACGTGAGGAGCTACATCATTTTCCCTGAGGTGGGCGAATTGGCTGCAGTGAAGGGTGATTTCTACACCCTTGGACATATTCCCAACGTCATTGGTGCCATTGATGGGACCCATGTGGCTTTGGTTCCCCCAAGAGACAGGGAGCAGGTGTACAGGAACAGAAAAAGTTACCATTCAATGAACATCCAGGTGGTGTGTTTGGCTGACCAGTACATCTCGCATGTAAATGCCAAATTCCCAGGGTCAGTGCATGACGCCTACATCCTGAGGAATAGCAGCATCCCTTACGTGATGGAACAGCTAGAGAGACACCGTGTATGGCTATTGGGGGACTCTGGGTACCCCAACCTGTCGTGGCTACTGACCCCAGTAAGGAATCCCCGGACCAGGGCAGAGGAACGGTACAATGAGGCCCATGGGCGTACTAGGAGGGTGATCGAACGCACCTTTGGCCTCCTAAAGGCCAGGTTTCGGTGCCTGCATATGACAGGTGGATCCCTAATGTACTCACCTAAGAAGGTGTGTCACATCATCGTAGCCTGCTGCATGCTTCACAACCTGGCTTTGCGCCGCCAGGTGCCTTTCCTGCAGGAGGATGGTCGAGACGGTGGTGTTGTGGCAGCGGTGGAACCTGAGGAGAGTGACGAGGAGGAAGACGACGGGGCTGAAACAGACAACAGGGACAGAATCATTGAACAGTACTTCCAATAGGACACAGGTAACAATTCAAAGATAATTTAGTAAATGTGAACTACTCTCCTGCATCTCTGCTGCCTGTCTATTTGCCCCAGTGTATGATGACTGAGTTGTGGCTTTTCCCTCCCTATTTCAGATCTGGGGTCCCCACTACGAGTCCTGTGCTTCGTTTCCCCATGGACTACAGCTTTGTGGCAGCTGTTTGTTGACTTCACTATGTACAAGGACATATTTGCACTGTCATGTCAATTACAATATTTTGAAATCACAGCCAGACTCCAGATAGTTTTGTGCAAAATAGGTGTTTATTTAAGTGCTCAAAATGGGATGGGTGGTTTCAAGTGGGTGGGGGCTATGGTGAAGGAATGTCCATGGCAGAGTCCAGAGTAACAGTCACACAGGTGCATTGTCCAGAGGCCTGTGGAGAGATGGAGCATGGGCAGTTCAAGGATGGATAGGGTGACAATGTGGGACAGTGGGACGACATCAGGTGGTATCCTTTGCTGGCGGGGGTCTTGACATCCTACTCTGTCTTCTTGCGAGATCTCAGGGCCCTCTTGCGGGGTGGTTCTTCTCCTGCAGGAGGTGGGGGTCTGGTGGGCTGCTGCTGTGCGGGGGCCTCCTGTCCACTAGCGCCGGCGGAGGTGGTTGGCTGTTCTTGGTCCAGGCTAGTGGCAGAGGCCCTTGGGTGTTGTTGAGTGTCCGTCCTGGTGTTGATGAGGTCCTGCAGCAGCCCTACCATGGTAACCAGGGTGGAGGTGAGGGCTCTGATGTCCTCCCTGTACCCCCGATAGTGTTCCTCCTGCAGTACCTGGATCTCCTGGAACCGGGCCAGTACCGTCGCCATCGTCTCCTGGGAGCGGTTGTATGCTCCCATGATGGTGGTGAGGGCCTCGTGGAGAGTGGGTTCCCTGGGCCCGTCCCCCCCCTGTCGCACAGCTGCCCTCCGAGTTGCCCTGTTTCCCTGGGCCTCTGCCCCCTGGCCGGTGTGCCCACTACCACTGCCCCCAGGTCCCTGTTGTTGTTGGGGTGGTGGGTTATCCTGGGTGCCCTGTAGTGGTAGACACACCGCAGATTGACGCGCCCTGGAGACAGAGGCATGGGCCCGCTGGGTGGGAGCTGTGCTGGTGTTCCCAGAGGGGTTTGGGTCTGTAGTGGCCTGGGCCTGTGTGAGGGGAACCGACTGTCCAGAGGTCCCCGATGGTCCGGGCTGGTCATCGGTGTCCAGGTCGACAGAGCTGCTGTCATCGCTGACGGCCTCTTGGGTGGGGGGTGTGGAGAATTCTGGGCCCTCCGCGGCGGTGTGTTGACGGTCGGGTCCTGCAGGGGTATAGAGGTATGGTTATAGTTTCAATGTGTGGCATATGGGTGTATCTGTGGGTTCCCGTGTCCCCAAGTGCTGGCATTCGTGTGTGGGGGCTTTGGTGAGGGTGGCTTGTGGGGGGGATGTGTATATGCATTGGGCATGCTTTGGTGATGGGTGTCCATGCTTAGTGGACGCATGCAGGCCTAGGTTTTTGGATGTGTGGGTTGTGATGGTGAGACATTGGCAGGGAATAGGTGTGCTGGGGGTGGGGGTGAGGATGGTGGTGGGGGTGAGGGTGGGGGTGAGGATGGGGGTGGGGGTGAGGGTGGGGTTCGAGGATGGGGGTGAGGGTTGGGGTATGATTTGGCATGCAGGTGGGGGGGAAGCAGTAGTGAAGCTTCAACTTACCAGTATCCATTCCTCCGCCGACTCCTGCGAGGCCGTCAGGATGCAGGATGTTCAAGACTTCCTCCTCCCATGTTGTAAATTGTGGGGGTTGAGGTGGGGGTCCTCCGCCAGTCTTCTGCACGGCGATGTTGTGCCTGGATACCATGGAACGCACCTTCCCCCGTAGGTCGTTCCATCGCTTCCTGATGTCTTCCCGATTTCTGGGGTGCTGTCCCACAGCGTTGACCCTGTCGACAATCCTCTGCCATAGCTCCGTCCTCCGGGCAATGCTGGTGTATTGGACCTGTGTGCCGAACAGCTGGGGCTCTACCCGAACGATTTCCTCCACCATGACCCTGAGTTCTTCGTCTGAGAAGCGGGGGTGTCTTTGGGGTGCCATGGGGTGGTGTGTATGATGTGTGGGGTGGAGTATGTGTAGTTAAGTGTGTTGAGTGTGGTGGTGTGTGTTGTTTTGTGTGTGGATAGTGTGTGGGTGATGGTGTTGAGTGGCTGTGGCTGCTAGTTTGTGGATGGTGGTGTCTCGCTCTGGCCTTCTTTCAGAATTTTTGGTCGTAGGGGTTTGTGGGTGATGTGGGTGTGTGTTTTATATTGTATTGTGTGTGTGGGAGTGGTGTGTGTATGTGTATCAGGTGTGTGGTATTCAAATCGGCCAATGTGGCTGAGTTTTGTTCGTTTGTGTGTATTCTGACCGCGGCGGTGAGTCCCGCCAATGGAATACCGCGTTTGAAAGACCGCCGCGTGGATTCGTGGGTCGTAATGGCATGGGCGTATTTCTGTTGGCGTGACGGTGGAGGTTTTGTCACCTCCACTTTTCCGCCGACCGCTGGTCTGGCGGTCTGTTGTGGCTGTCGGATTTTCAGAGGTTTGCCTTCTGCGGGTCAGAATGACCGTGGCGGGTTTCCGCGACCGCGGCGGGATTATGGAGGATTTCTGACCGGCGGTAGGCGCCTTTTACCGCCGAGGTCGGAATGACCCCCATAGTAATGTGTTTTATATGTCCTGACAGTGAAATATTGCAAAATTCATATTTCACTGTTGCAAGGCATGTCCCTCTCATAGGTTAACATGGGGGCTACCTTTAAATTTGATTAAAGTGTAGATTCCCTTTGGGAGCGGATGGACATGTGGAGTTTGGGGTCTCTGAGCTCACAATTTAAAAATACATCTTTCAGTAAAGTTGATTTTGAGATTGTGTGTTTGAAAATGCCACTTTTAGAAAGTGAGCATTTTCTTGCTTATATCATTTCTGTGACTTTGCCTGTTTGTGGATTCCCTGTCAGGGTCAGTTTGACAGTTGGGCTGGTTGCACCTCACACTAGACAGTGACACAAAGGGAGCTGGGGTGTAGTCTGCATTTCCTGATGAGCCATCTGTGCTAGGAGGGAGGGGAGGAGTGGTCACTTACATCTGAAAGGGCTGTGCCTGTCCTCACACAATGCCGTCTCAGACCCCCTGGTGAGTGTCTGGGGCCTGGCCTGGGAAAGGCAGGATTTCACATTCAAAAGAGACTTTACTTTGAAGTAGGCCTACTTCAAAGGAGAAATTGGGTATAAGAAGGGCACCCAAAATCACAGACTATAGAACACTTCTGGAAACAAGAGGAACCTCTGTCTGGAGAAGAGCTGAAGAGCTGAGGAGAAGTACTGCCCTGTTTGTGACTGTGCTTTGTGGAGCTATCCTTGCAGTTGCTGCTTCTGCCAGAGTAAGAGGTCAAAGACTGGACTTTGTGTGCCTTCCATCTTGTGAAGAAATCTCCAAGGGCTTGATTTAGAGCTTGCCTCCTATTGTTTGAAGTCTCTGGGACAGCAAAGACTTCTCTCTGCCAGCACCTGGAGTCTCTGGAGAGACTCCTGCTCTGACAAGTGGTGCCCTATCCAGTCCCTGGGCCCTTGAAAGGAAAGCTGGTGGAAACCCAAGGAAATCGACTTCGGATGACTTCGGACGACGCCGCTGCTGAATCCGGTGACGCCACCTGCAACCGACTCCGTGATCTTTGCTGGAACGCGACGACCTTCGCAGGCCTGATGCCGCTGCAGCCCCACTGAAGTCCGCGACTCCGTGGAAGTCACTGCACCACGTCGTGACTGACGCTGCTCAAAGTGCACGGATTCAACATTTCGCACAGGCGCTGTGATTCCCGAATTTGCGCATCGGCTTGTTTTCACTCTTCACCAAAGGGACTGTACTTGGGGGTCTACGTGACTCCGTGTCCGGCGCCACTGGTGTCGGCTTGTTGGGAACGACTCTGTCATGATGCTGTGTTACCACCTCATAGAAGCATTTTGTGTATCTAAGCGCTATTTTTGAGTTTAATCTTGAAAAATTCATAACTTGACTTGTGTATGTCGGATGTTTGTCGTTTTGGTCTTTTTTTGTTTAGATAAATATTTCCTATTTTCCTAAACTGGTGTTGTGTCATTTTGTAGTGTTTTCATTAAGTTACTGTGTGTGTTGGTACAAATACTTTACACCTAGCACTCTGAAGTTAAGCCTACTGCTCTGCCAAGCTTCCAAGGGGGTAGGCAGGGGTTAGCTGAGGGTGATTCTCTTTTACCCTGACCAGAGTGAGAGTCCTTGCTTGAACAGGGGGTAACCTGACTGCCAACCAAAGACCCCATTTCTAACATACAGTAAATAGGCCATGCCTCAGCGAGGCACTGGAAATTAGAAACAAGAACACTATGGTCCTCATTACAACTTTGGCGGTCTTTCAGAAAGACCGCCGAAGCTGTGGGCCCAGTATACCGCCTTGTTGGCAGTATATCTGGCTCCCTATTATGACTTTTCTGCTGGGCCAGTGGACAGTAACAGTGTTTACGTCCGCTGGCCCAGCGGAAATGTCACATCAACATTGCAGCCGGCTTGTAATAGAGCCCGCAGCAATGTTGATGAGCAGCGGGTGCAATAGCACCCGTCGCACATTTCAGTGCCCAAAATTTGGGCAGTGAAATGCGCAATGGGACTGTGCCTGGGGGCCCAACACTGCCCATGCCAAGTGCATTGACTATGACCTGGCGGTATGTTGGAGGGGCCGCCGGTATGGCCGTGGCTATTGCGCCACGCTCATAATAGCTGGCGGAACATCGCCAGCCTGTTGCCCGTGTTACCGCCAGCTTACTGCTGGCCGCCAGGGTCATAATGAGGCTCTATGAGAAGGTGCCTTTGTGTGTGTGCACCAACATTTTATGTGGACTGATGCTGGTGTGTTTTTTTGCTATTCTGTGCACTAGGATACTGCTAATGAGACCTCAGTCAAGGTGCTCTGACCCCTAAAAAATGTCTTCATTGGCTGAAACTCTAACCGTAATATAAGGCCATAGTATATAGTCCCAACAGTACACTCATGGCATGTAAAGTTGAATGTCACCTATGGACTTTAGCACTGCTGTGCCATCCATTAGTGTTACAAAACAAACATGATTCCAGACCTAGCACTTTAGCCGGGTTCTACAGTTTTAAAACTGCAACCTGACCTGTCACAATAAACCCTTTTGACAGATAAAAGCCTCCCATTTAAATATCCATAAGTCACCCATATGTAGGTCTTGTAGCCCACACAGCATGATGGATGATATTTAAAAGCAGAACATGTAAAAAGTTAAACTTAACATGTACCTACAGTGACAAGTACCCAAAAGCTGTAGGTAGGCTGGCCCATATGGAGTATGTCCTGAAAACCTGTCCTATCCATGAAAAAACAAGCGCAGACCTCATCCAGTGAAACACAGATTTATGTCTGCTGCAACGCTGTCATTGCAAGTTTCAGCCACAACACTGGCCTTGTTCACATAACGCACAGCGCTATTTGTCAGGTCATTTTTATACCATCCACATGATAAACAACATAGTAAACAGACTAAAGTTCCATGTGTCATTTTCAAATACCATTGTTACCTGGTAATGAATGCTTTTTCAGAGTTCTTTGACCTACTCAAACTTGTAAAGATAAATAATCAATGAAAATGAAAAAAACAAAAACCTAAGATCATTCATTACAAGTCTTTTTTTCTTCATGTAGCTTAAATGATTGCGTTCTTTACCATCTTAGTATAGAAAGAAACTGTTGGCAGTTTGTATTAATTTCAAAAGTGCTTCAAACATGCAATTGTGTCTGCATTCATAAAGTTATGTGCAACGTGTTCATATGTAGGGCATTGCCAAAATTCATAGTGTAAAGCATGGCATAATTACAATTTCATGTGCACACCTCAATCATGCCCAATTGGGCTGATAATTCAATATGGTGCAACAAAATACCATTATCACACTATAATGACATTGGCTCATAATGCGGTATCCAGGCTTTGCCAAGATTACACACACAGTTTTATATGCAGCATGCATTCATTATTAAATGCTCAATGGAATCAAGCCCAAGTGAGCCAATTTTACAATCCACTTTGATGTTATCAAACATTGCACTCACCAATATCTATAATAAACCAAAAAAAGAACTTAAAAGAAAAATAACAACCAACCAAGTATTTGTATAGCTTAACAAAACACCCTCACTGAATCTCCTTCTAATAGCTCAACAAATGACTACACCAAGCCTCATATTCACAAATCTTCAGTTCACATCATCGTGAAATCAGTACATCTTCAAAACAGGCTTCTGAACTCTCACATATTTCTAGCTTCAATGATCTGGTCACCTCTTATCACATTCATGATTGATTGACTCATATTCTATCTCATTTCTTTGCATAGGAACATTAACCATTCTCACATGGAGTTTCACTATCAAAGACATGTACATAATTCCTCCTCAATTTTGAGGTACCTGGGTGAGGTAGTATCCAAGTTAATCATGTTTCTATTTTCCATCTTTCACAGTAATTGCTTCTGATCACCTCCCCTTGATTGTGGTGGAATAGCATCAATTAAAATTTTTTTGAAACAACTTACATCATTGTTATGTGTTTCATGTGCAAGCCTCACCACTGGATAAGACTAATGCTTATTTTTAACCACCAGCAGGTGTTTAAAAAATCTTTTATGGATCTGAAGGTTTGTATTACCAATGTAGCATAAACCACATTCACACTTTAACACATATATAATCTGTTCTGCAAATGTAAGATCCTGTAATTACAATAGGTTTATTGAAAAATTGTGTCTTATGCTCCCCTACATCCAACCCAAAACCACAGCCTTCCTCTACTGCAACCAATTTGTATTCACCCTCACTTCGGGGCTACCCTACACTAGGGAATTCCTCATAGAGTGTGCTGTACTGTTAGAAATGGGGATTTTGGTTGGCAGTCAGGTATCCCCCTGTCCAAGCAAGAACCCTCACTCTAGTCAGGGTAAGACACACACAATCCAAAAATATCCTGTGCCCACCCTCTGGTAGCTTGGCACGAGCAGTCAGGCTTAACTTAGAAGGCAATGTGTATAGTATTTGTGCAATAAATCATACAATAACACAATATAGCTCCCCAAAAATACACCACACAGTGTTTAGAAAAATATATAATATTTATCTGGATAATTTCAGGTCAAAACGAATAAAGATGCAATGTGAAATTGTAGAGATATCACTGAAAAGTGATATAAAGTGTCAAACAAAGTCTCTTTCAAGCACAAAGTACCTGGTTTAAAGTGGAAAATCTCCGCAAAGGGCAGCAGAAGAAGAGATACGTGGAAAAATGGTGTGTGTGTCGATTTCTCTCCAGCACACACAGACTTGCGTCGTTATTTTTCACGCAAGGAAGTCGGGAGTCGTTTTGCGGCGCGCGGACAGTCTCTTTCTGTGGTTCGCGGGATTACCAGATGTCCCGGGGTCTGTGCGTGGAATCCTAGGCTTGTTTTCCGGCTGCGCGTCGTTCCGGTGGGCTGTGCGTGGAATCTTCTCTCTCACGGCAGGCGTCACGTCGATTTCCTTTCTGGAGTCGGCAGCGTTTGTCCAGGCGAGGCTGTGCATCAAAGTTCTGGTCGCACCGCAGGCGTCGCGTCCAGCGGCGTCTTTCCAGATCGGCGTGCAGTGAATTTTTCACCGCAGAGCAAGCTGTGCGTCGAATTTTTCGGCGCACAAGGCGTACAAATGAAAGAGAGAAGTCTTTTTGGTCCTGAGACTTCAGGGAACAGGAGGCAAGCTCTATCCAAGCCCTTGGAGAGCTCTTCAGCAGCAGGACAAGAGTTCAGCAAGGCAGCAGGGCAACAGCAAGGCAGCAGTCCTTTGTAGAAAGCAGTCAGGTGAGTCCTTTAGGCAGCCAGGCAGTTCTTCTTGGCAGGATGCAAGTACTGGTTCAGGTTTCTTCTCCAGCAAGTGTCTGATGAGGTAGGGCAGAGGCCATGTTTTATACCCAAATGTGCCTTTGAAGTGGGGGAGACTTCAAAGAGTGTCTAAGAAGTGCACCAGGTCCCCTTTCAGTTCAATCCTGTCTGCCAGGTTCCCAGTAGGGGGTGTGGCAGTCCTTTGTGTGAGAGCAGGCCCTCCACCCTCCCAGCCCAGAAAGACCCATTCAAATAGCAGATGTATGCAAGTGAGGCTGAGTACCCTGTGTTTGGGGTGTGTCTGAGTGAATGCACAAGGAGCTGTCAACTAAGCCCAGCCAGACGTGGATTGTAAGGCACAGAAAGATTTAAGTGCAAAGAAATGCTCACTTTCTAAAAGTGGCATTTCTAGAATAATAATATTAAATCCAACTTCACCAGTCAGCAGGATTTGGTAGTACCATTCTGGCCATACTAAATATGACCTTCCTACTCCTTTCAGATCAGCAGCTACCACTTCAATACTGTATGAGGGCAGCCCCAATGTTAGCCTATGAAGGGAGCAAGCCAGTAGTGCAAAAATGAATTTAGGAGTTTTACACTACCAGGAGATGTAAACTACACAGGTACATGTCCTGCCTTTCACCCACACAGCACCCTGCTCTAGGGGTTACATAGGGCACACATTAGAGGTAAATTATATGTGGAGAAAGGGGAGGTTTAGGTTTGGCAAGTACTTTTAAATGCCAAGTCGAGGTGACAGTGAAACTGCACACACAGGCCTTTCAATGGCAGGACTGAGACAAGGTAAAGGGGCTAATTAAGTGGGTGGCACAACCAGTGCTGCAGGCCCACTAGTAGCATTTAATCTACAGGCCCTAGGCACATATAGTGCACATTACTAGGGACTTATAAGTAAATTAAATAGTCCAATCAGGTATGATCCAAGGTTACCATGTTTAAAGGGAGAGAGCATATGCACTTTAGCACTGGTTAGCAGTGATAAAGTGCGCAGAGTCTAAAAGCCAGCAAAAAAAGTGTCCAAAAAGTGGCGGGAGGCAGGCAAAAAGTTAGGGGTGACCACCCTAAGACTGTCAGGTCTAACATGTACGAAATGTATGAAGTGGGGAGCTGGGCATAGTTGGGCCCAATATAGGACCTGCCTGTATCATATGACAATGCTTTCTAAGGATTGCCTCAGTTTGTTTTCATTTGTACTGAGAGTGGTAGTCAATCTGATTGGGGAGCTGTCCTCCCTCTGCTCTCTTTTGGAGAATAAAAAATGACTCCCGGCTTACCAACTCCACTTTTGTCCTGGGGTTCACACATCCCTTGGGCAAAAGTATTTTTAGGCATGGGGGAGGCCCTTGTCCTCCCCCTCAGCCCCAGGGACTGCCACCTCTCCGAGCCTCAATTCCTGAAGAAGGAGGGGGTCATCCGGTACCCCCTACTGCCCCGGGGATCACCATTTCCGCAGGACTATATAAAATAATAAGGGGGGTGCCCGGCCCCTCTTCCCACCCTGGGATCACCACCTCCCCAGAGCTTCATTAACATTTAGTGCAGGGGGGCTTCATGCCCCCCAGCCCTTCAGGGATCACCACCTCCCTGGGACATAGATAAAAAAATACTAACTGGGTCAGTTTCAGACCCACTTTAGTCCCAGGGATAGCCCCTCCCAGAAGCTATATCTTGTTGGAGGGGACACGCATCCCCCTTATTGAGCCACTGATGGCCATGGGGACCATCCCCCAGAGCCAGCTCTTGCTATGTCCCAGGGTGCCCACCTCCAGGACATAGTTGTTTGCTGTGGCACTATAGGTAACAATAACTCGCGCCCTCGCCATGCACTGCTAATGACCTCACAAATTACGGCATTAATAATATCGCTGTAATATTTGCAGTAAAATCTTTGATGAAAAAACTGCATGGCGAGTGCACAAGTTATAATTCCTTGTGTTATCTCTAATTCTAACTGGTGAATTTCTATGGTTTCGTGCATATAAAATGTGAGCCTAACTATAACATCCCTGTAACCTTTGTTTTTTTAAGTGACTATACATATATTCAAGAAGTTTTCCACCACTACTGCTGACCACTTTTAGCGGGTGCCGGGCACATGAGGGTGGCCCTCATAGCTACATTTACCTGTCTGGCTGAACAAGAAGACTGCCACTCGAGGAGGAAAGGTTTTATGTTCTTTTATTGCTTGAGAAAAAATAGGTGTGTTTCGATACCAAATGGCCACAAGCCCATGGTCCATGATGATGTCCCCCTGGAGGGCCCAGTGTGCATTGTTGCCCACATCAAGGGGGGGATACAGTCCAAAATCGCAGTGTAAGTAAGATTCCAATCTCCTCCCACAATCCAGTGGATAGCATCAATGTCCGTCAGTTTTTTGGGTCCTGTTGGCACACAGGCAGAGCCCCCACAGAGTAGCTTACTGCCATCTAAAAGTTTTATGAAAATGTACCGACCCTCCTCATGGATCCATGTCTTGAACACCTTAAGCGCCAATGATTTCTGCAATGATTTCTTCACACACCATTTGTAGGATTGCTCACTCCCAATGGGCAGTGAGGGTGGGTGGCTGCTGTGGATCACCCTTCCCACCCAGTCACGTCAGAGCTTCTGCACCTATGCTGACAAGAGGTGGGTCTCCTGGAGACGGGCCACATCCATATGTTTGGATTGGAGGTATGCCAGAATTTTCTTACGCTTGATAAAGTGTGGAGGCAATTGACTTTCCCGGAGATAGCGCAAAGGGGTTGCAGGTGGCACATCACTGCCATAAGTAACACGGGGTGAGCTGGAAAGTGGCAAGAACACAGAGGAGGGGAGGGAGAGGGAAAGAGCACAGGGGTGAAGAAGAACAAGAGCAGGAGAAAAAAGAAAAAGAAGAAATGAGTCCTCTTTGACAGGGAAAGGGGAGGATAGGGAGGGAGGGAGAGGGCTGACAAGGAAGGAAGATAGGATGGGGAGGAAAGGAGGACCAATCTAGAGGTTGAACTGCGGGTAGAGGTGGAGATCAAAGGTGAGGGGGGAATCCTGGGCCAGCAATGGGGTAGTCCTTAACTGGTGCCTCAAATGGAATTCAGGGTTCAAAACCTTAAGCCACGTGTCCAAACCTGGGACCCATGTGGTCCAAGAGGCCTGAGGAAATAGGGAAACAAAACAGGAGCTGACTAGGGTTGACAGAGGGGCTGGCGAATGAGAGCACCATGGGGGGGAACGGGGAGAGAAAGTTGGCCCAAAGACTTAAAAATGAAAGGCTAAGTGGGCCATACACAAGGCAACTGGGCACCCATGCCAATGGGGTGCATTACCATGTCAGTTGGGCTGAGTAATAAATAAGGCACAGGAGAGCAAGTGGGTCGTAGTTACAGCAAGTCAGAGTGAACATAAGAACCGGTAGGCAACCATGGATACAAAAAAAAAACAAGAGGACCACTCCACAAAATATTCATCCAACAGCCTGTATGGAGGGAGGGGTCATGCAGGAGGCAGACAGCAGAAAAATGGGCACTTCCGTCTGCAGATGTCCCTAGCTTCCATGGGGAGCGGGACTTGTCCAACCTTGATCCTGGGTAAGCTCTGCCACGGACTGGAGTGTCTTGTCCTATCCACTCTTGGATCTGTGTGAGTGGTCATGAACCCTGTTCAGAGGGCAACTCCATCAGAAGTTGTGGCCCTCGGATTCCAAGAGGGGGGAGTCCGGTGGGGAGCATCTGACAGCAAATTCAAAGGGGTCATATTCATCCCCTGGTCTTGAAGGTTCTCCAAGAAGGAGAATAGCTCCCCTGTTTCAAAGAAGTCTTTAGATCCTCCAGGTCAGTGAAATTGTTGCAGCAGTAGCTGAATTCCATGTCCCGGTCTGGAATGCGGTGGAGTTTCTTTTCCATGGCTGACAGACAATGTTCCAGCCCTTCCACTCTGTTGTTAAAGTTGACAACGTCTGCCGTTATGGATCTTGATTCCTCCGTGAGCGCAGACATCTTGGCATCCATGTCCTCCAGGCAGCAGCCCACTGCCATGCAATTCAGCAGTATCAGGTCTATCGTGAGATCCTGGGTTGGAGGGGTTTCGGTCGACATGCAGTAGGAGCAATAGGCACAGACATGGCATGGGACTGGGTGATTACCTCAGTGAAGAGCAACTGGTAGGTCACTTTGCCAGTGGGCATCACTGAAACAGCAAGTGCAAAGAGAGCACATCACCCTAATAACACCTACAAGGAGATCCAATGGTGGACAGCTGAACAGTGGCAGCCGTGGGATGTAGAGAGGGACGGTTTTCAATATACAGAAAAAGTATAACAGGGCCTTGCTCTCCACTGTGGCATGGGGGACAGGGATCCTGTCTGCCAAATGGTCAGAGGGTAAGGCCAGTCCCACATGGATCAAGTGGGTTGGCTCCACTCTGTGATGATGATGAGGGGACTCTGACCAGTCCCTGCAGTGTGATGGGTGGGGTGGTGGAGGCCAGCGTCCCCCAGCATAACAGGGCCCAAGTCCAAATGCCGATGAGGAGGGGAGGCAGTGGAGATTGACAAGGGTGTGGGGCAAGCAGGCAGGCCATCACCCTGTCCCCAGTGCTCAATGCTCAGACTGCCAGATGAAGCCACAGGACCCAGTAAGTGACCCAGCAACCAAAGGCCTGCACTGGCAAACTCCAAGTGTTTAGTTGTGACCTCCTTGGGGAGGAAAAAAGAGTCAAGGAGGGGGATTGCAGGCTCTGAACCATTGGTTCATGGTGTGAAACAGTCCCTCTCACATGTGTGGCAGGGCTGAGTGGGCCAACATGGTCCCTGCAAGGCTCGGTGGGCAGACCCACCTCTGAGCCCCAAAGTCCAGTGGCAAGCATGAGGTGCCAATGAAAGTGGAGGGCACGCCGTCACCCCCCTATCCCACAGCAGAAACAAGAGCTGCACCCCCATCCCGTGGTTGCACAGGCCCCCTCAACAGTGGCCACGCACTCTACTGTGCCAGACCAGGCCACCAGACTCCGGCGGCAATGGTGAAATCCAGGAGCCCCAGCCTCCATTAGTGAAGGGCCAAAGGCTCCAGGGGGTGGAGGGGGGTCCTGTTTCCAGATATTGAGATGTCTGCACTGTTACATCTCTACTGGTGTCGCTGGGTCCATACAGCTCTACGGGCAGGTGGCCATCTTCATTAGCAACTATTCTCTGCTCCCATCACAGCAACATTTAAAATTACATAATTGACAACAAGACTGTGCTTGATGGGGTGCGAGTTATAGTTACTTTATAGCACACATTTTAGTCACGCTGCAAGATCATTGAAAAAACAGTCTATGTTCAACTCCAAGACCACATCAATGCTAATCATCTCCTGCATGACTACCAGTCTGGCTTCAAATCATGTTCGTGCTGGGAAACTGCTACTTACACATCATAGACAATGCCCTCTTAACCACAGATGAAGATTACCCCTGCTATCTGATATTGCTCGACCTCTCAGCTGCCTGTGACACCCTCAACTATCCAAACTCATTTGCCCCCTGGAACATCAAATGGGGTTCACCACCAATGTTGTTAGGTGGGTCTCCTCCTACTTTTTCACCTTACAGCAGTTTGTTCACATGGACAAAATAAACACATTACTTGTGGAGTCCTTTGAGTGTTATTACTGTGTCATGTCTTCTTTACCCCTTAAACTGAGCTGCTACATGCTCCACTCATACATAAAAACTTCAAGGTTCACCAATATGCTGATGATACACAGCTGTACATGAAAATCCCTGATTAAAAGCCCCCTCTGCTTCAGTCATCAAACTCCCCAGACACTGCTTACACATCATCAATACCTGGATGTCCAAGGCCTACCAGAATCTCAACCCAACCAAGACAGTATTCCTTTTATTTGCCAAGGACGATAAACAATATACAATATACAGTACAAACCTATCACAATGACATGAGTCGTGATGGCTTTGAACCCTTGCATTTACTAAATTCCAAGTGGCTTTGATTCACCCTGGACCCCTGGTACCAGCTCAAACCATTTCATCCAGGAAGCAAGTTCAGAAGTGCTGTTGAAGCCGTCATACTAATGCATCAGGATGGTGCCAAAAAACTAACACCATGGCCTCTCAGATGCCTCACTGCGCCCCGCCTTAGGAGAATCCTTCATGCTGCAGCTTCTCTCATCCAGGACCTGACGAAATACAATCATCTCACCCCATCCTGATGGAACTCCACTGGATCCTCTTGCCGGCCTGCACCATCTTCAAAACCAGCTATATTATTTCCAAAGCTACCACAACCAACACTCTCACTTATCCTGCAGACGGGTGCTATCTCAGGTGGATCTCAACACACCATGAGCCATGATGCCATAAGATTGAAGAGTAACAGGTGGAAAAAAGAGAAAAACAGACAGTGGCCTTTTCTATCTGTGCACCATGTGTCTGAAAAAACATCCCTGTACCCATCATAATTTGTAGGAGCAAGGAATTTGCTCAAAATAAACCACGTCAAATTTGAAACTGAAATTGAGAACAGTGCCTACTCCAGTCATGCTTATACCTATAGTGCTGGTTCTATTTAATGTGCAAGTTACTCAGCTGGACCCCATTTGCCTGTGCCCTAATTCCACATGCATTATTTGTCCGTGTGCTAATTGCTTACTCTGGGCTGTTTGCCTAAAGGTAAAACCTGGTGAGCATATTGCTGGCAAATAGTGTGAAATTCCAGCTTGTGCACCCTCAAACAGATGTGGGTTTTATGACTTTTGCACCTTGGAACCTGTTAACCTTTCATTGTTTAAACCACCTTAGCTTGGAGAATCAGCGCTTGCAGATGTTTCATTTTCAAAGTTATCTAATCTGAGTTCTGGTGAAGCACACACATTTCTGCTGGTGGTTCAATGTCAGGTATAGTCCCTTATTCTCTCTGCCCCTAAATGAGTGAGACTGAGATTTATTAGGCATCACTGAAGGGCCTTACACCTGGCTTCACTTCTCCCTTCAAGAGAGACAAGGGCTGGTCAAGAAACTTGTCATTAGTTCCTCATATTCCCCCTGTACCCTGGTTATTTATCCCACACCAAGATCCTACTTAGATGTAAGAGAGAGGGCTGGTAAGCATACTCTGTCAGTTCCTGGGCACCTGAAGGACTAACATGGTTCTCAAGCTAATATATATGTTTGGGTTTAATCAGTTCTTTCTGTTTCATTTGGCTGTCTACTAGATTGGTGGTTTCTAGAGCACCTGGTTTTTCCCAGTCAAACCGACCTTCTTTTTTTGGAGCAATGATGCCATAGCAGGCAAAGGCCAGCTTGATGTCTGCCCAATATTACTGATTGTTTTCAAGATGTGATATCGGTATGGACATGATTCACTCTGGGTTGACATCACCCCACAGCATGATGGAGACCATGCCACGAGGTAATGGAGGTGAACACTCCTGAAGGGAATGATTTAGTCAGGCTCAGGGCAACTCCCATTTCTTCCCAAGAGCACATCTTTGTTGTACTGCAGGGATGGGTGTTGTAGCGAGGAGTCCACATTACTGCCCCTCAGCGATGGTCTACAAAGCCAAAACCTTATTTCTGTTTTGGAGGTGTTGGACTTGGACCTTTCTGCAGGATCATCCCCAAACCTTTTGCTTTATCCCACCTGTTTTCTGAATTCATTTTTGTTGGCTTTTAGGACTCTGCATGCTTTTTATGCAGCTAACTAGTGCTAAAGCTCTTTTGCTCTTTCCTTTAAACATGGTAAAATTGGCCTACACCCAATTAGCACATATGATTTACTTGTTGGTCTCTAGTAAAGTGGTACTAGATGTACCCAGGGCTTGGAAATGAAATGCTATTAATGGGCCTACAGCACTGATTGTGCCATCCACTTATGTAGTCCTTTTAAACATGTCTCAGGCCTGCCATTATGACATGGCAAAGTAACCCATTTGCAAGGCATAAACCTTTATTTTAATGTATATGTCACCCCATGGTAGGCCCTAAGCAGCTCATATGGCAGGGTGCATTGTATTTAAAATATTAGACATGTACTTTTACCTTTTACATGTTCTAGTACCTCTCCTATGGGATAATAGTGTGTTACCTTATTACATATAAGTGATAACTTTCAATTGGGAGCAGATAGGAATATTGATCGTGGTGTCTAAAGAATGTTTGGTGTCTAAAGAATTATAATTTAAACCTCTCCTTAATGGTGAAGTTGGATTTTAAGTCACAATTTGAAAATATCACTTCTATAAGGCTGTTCATTTCTTGTCCCAACCATTTGGTGCCTGCAGCCTGTATCCTGGGTCACATGGCCTATGTAGCTGGCAGTTGGTCTTTGTGTGTTGCTCCCAGACAGTGAGACAAATGTGGGATAGGGATTAGCAGGATGGGCCATCTCCGACTTGCTGAGGGGAGGAACTGTCACCTCCCACACTTCCAGATCACAAAGGCTGTGCTGTGCACGCTCACAAAGAGCCAGACACTAGTATTTTGTGACTCCAGAGAAGCTAGGGCCAGGACAGTGAGGCAGGAAATTCCAAGCACCACTGAGGGGTAGGGATGGAAGCCTCCGAAACCTTCCCCTTATTCAAAGTAGGCACCAGGCATAGTGGATCTTCAAACCCAGCTCTTCAGTATTTCTCTGGACCCATGGAAGACTCATAAGGACTACTGTGCTGCTCTGTAAGAAGAACTGCTACTCTGCTAAAGGACTGGATATGTACCTTGAACCCAGGACCACCAGTGTGATTCTAAGAGCTGGTTGACTGTCCTCCTGAGCAAAGCCTCAGGGACAGAAAAGGCTCCAACCACCTTGAACCCAGCACTGTCTGCTGTGAGTCGTACTACCTAAGTGATGCAACCCTGACAGCCGAGCCGTGGTCCTGTGCGCAGAACCGATGCAGTACAATGTACCTCCTTGGAGCCTCACTTCCAAACTGTCGCAGCGCAGTGAATCCCTAAAGCTAGACCTTGCATCGCCGACTGCAGTCTCCTCAGAACCACCACTGCGATACACATCCTCAGTGTCAGACTTCACTTTGCAAGCTCCTCATCAATAGAATTGTAATGACAAGGCAGGACTTGACATTGCAGACCTACAGCTTCTTTGGGACTGCTTCTGTGCAAAACATCCTTGACGTAGGATCTCTCAGCACTCCACAAACCAGTATTTACGGTACTTTTTTCAGCGGGCCTAACTTTGTCCCTGTGTCTGGCGCACAAACCTCATCGTAGTCAGCCTGAACTTGTGCCTTTGCCTGAGTCCAGCACAAACAGACAACCTAGGTTGGTGCTTTGTGTTTCCAAGCACTATTTTCACTTTAATCTTTAAAATTTTATTTCCGGTTCTACTGATTGGATTTTTGTCATTTTTATCTCAAATATTTATTACATGTTATTCGAGATTTCTAATTTGGTGTGGGATTTTTTCTTGTGCTTTCACTTTATTACTGTTTGAAGTGCTGCATAAATACTTTACACATGGCCTCTAAATTATGCATGACTGCTTTTGTACTGAGCTACCAGAGGGTTAAGCATATGATAATTTGAGGTTGCTTGTGACTTCACCTTAACAGAAATTGTGGTTGCTGGTTAAATAGGGTCCTACCAAGATGGTTGAGTAGCGTCCTACCAAGACGGTTTTCCTACCCACTCCCAATATACAGGGGCAATGTAAAAGCATGATTGTGTGGCAGCAGAATATTCTTTGTGAACATGAAGCTGCCAAACTTTCCACATAATCCAATCTGTGGGCATAATTAGTAGATTTTAACAAACAAAATTTTCTCGGCAAGCCTATCTAACCTTTACTTAATTTACTATACACGGGTATGGAGTGATGAATGGAGCACGTTGTGAAAGTTCACTGGTATACTGAGCTATGAATCGATTTATCCTATTTGTTTGAGGGTTTTTAAGGTCTTTGGAGCAAGGAACAAAACTGCAAAATGCCTAAATGTGATGCAAACGGAGTAGGTATTACGAGCCCTTCTCTGTCAATTTATTTTGTTTCGCTTTTAACTCAAATTCATGTTCTCAACGCGGTCCCTGTTCTCAAAGCTGGAATTTATTCTATAGGGCACCCATACTTTTATAGACTCACAAGTACCTTTTTAAGGCCCTGTGTCTTGCATCATAAACAACCTCTAACGAGACATGCACATTATGAATATGAATGCCCAACACCCTTCTGCAGTTCCTTTTAATAGAAAGATATGTAGCATAATTGCCACAAATATTTTCTTGCCATATAATTTGTAGTAAAACCTGCCATATAATTTCGTTCTTAACTGAGGCATGTTTACAGTGCCCCGACTAACTTGTATTCTAATCATTGAACTGCTCAACTTATTAATCAAATCAGTCGATCATTATTAAAATCTTGGGGCCGTCTCTCTCAATTGTGTGGGCATCAAAAAAGGTTAATTCGAAAATCTTAGATCATTGCTGAGTAAAAAAATGCCACGGTTTATACCACTGTAACTATAAAATCTTAGGCTGTAGAAACAAAGCTCTGTATTCTACAACCATGGCGCTGTTTGTATTGTTGTTATAGCAGTCACGCATTGTATATTTTGTATGGCACGGTTATAGCTAAACATCTGTGAGGGGCATTAAAACCAACACTCTGTACAAATATTTTGCTGATCAATAAAATATGGAATAAATGATGGCCAATTTGACATCGTAAATTAAATCTAATGATAATATATTTGGATTCAAGGACAGAGTTAGGGCAAAATGCCTCATGAACAGCAGGAGAATGAATGAGAATTGCAAATTGATTCAGATGATCTCTTCCTTAAAACCCTTCATAGCTCTTCTTTATTGACAAGATTGACATTTTATCTTAGCAACTCAGAAATTAATTTCAGAAGAACAGAGCATACCTGCCTAGACTTTATTGATAGTTTACAGATTTTGCTATAAAAGAAAGTTGATTTAAATAGCAATATGCATGCTCGCTAGTTGACTTTATGCGTGCAGAGTGCACATTTTCAATCACTGTACATATTAAGACTGGCTTTGCTTCTGAGGGATTTGCTAGCCAAGGTCACCAAGTGTTTTGAAAGTGAATATCAATCATTGAAACTCAGTGTGATAAAAGGTCATGGTTATTGGAATAAAATGCAACATTTCGTTCATTGAAAATTATCATCACCACAAAACGAAAAGAATGAAAACTCATCCATTCAAGGGCTTGTCAAAGAACCAATTTAACAATCTATTGTTTTAGAAATGAGGAAGGATTTTTTAGATATACATGGACATTTCGTAAGACACATTCAATAAAGACCACTGTCCTTTATTCCTTCCAAAATTTTGGGATTGTCCCTTTATAACAGTCTTTTTTTCCAGTCACTCAATCTTCATAAGCACGGTAAGTTGCACTCAAGTCTTTTAGATTTTCGTCATTTAGAAAACATGCGCGAACACAATTTGCCTAACGGATTTTTAGGTCTTAACTGAATGCAAAAAAACACGCGTATTTTCCTACCAACAGAACATTTATCGAGGGTACGATATGACATTGTTTTGCTCTTCTAAGTATCACCAACTTGGTGATAACAATGCCTTTTTTGTTTGAAAATGATAAACCGATGCCAATGCAATGCAAATTACACTTACATGGCAGAAAATCTAGCAGTTTAATGTAAATTGAAGGACAAACTGAAGAAAGAGTTTAGGCGGGGGCATGCAAAAACGTTGGCAATCCTACAATAAGAGACATTCGAAGGATTCTCAAAAACGTTGCAGATGCTTCCCACCTTCGAAATACATAAGAATAATATTTGCATACGTGTGATTACACGGTGGGGCTCCTTATGGAAGTGTTTGGGTGAGGGCTTAACTAGATGGAATCCCTTTTCCTGTGTTAAAACCATGGGGAAAATTTAAAACCACTTGAAATTTACTAACACATTGGCCCTGATTTATACTTTTTGACGCAAAACTCAGTTTTGCGTCAAAAAGGTTAGCGCTGACTAGTTCCATTTTTTAACGCCTCTCGGGCGTCATATTTATACTTTGATGCTCGGTGGTGCTAAAAAATGTTTAGAGTCATGTTTTCCCCCGTTAACCATTGTGCCTTGTCGTAAGGCAAAATGACGTTAACGCAGGAAAAATGACTCTCATGGAAACACGTTGCAAAACGTAAATGAACCATTTTTGCCAGCAACAGCGTCAAAAAGAGACGACCACTGAGCAAGCAGTGCAAATGAGCCCCCCAAATGGATCCCAGAAGCCAGGAGAGACCCCAGGGAGAACCCAGGGAGACCCCAGTCAACTAGGAACCAGCCAGCATGACATGACACAAACAAGACCCAGGGGAGGGAGAAGAAAAAGTGGAAGTGTTGTTTGAACGCAGACGAGCACGAAATACTGGTGAGAGAGGTGACGAGCATCAAAACCAACTCTTTGTCACCTCAAAATTGCCAATTGGAAGGAGAGAGGCAATCTGGCAGCAGATTGTGGATAAGGTCAACAGTGTGGCAGAGGTTAGGAGAACAGTGACTGAGTGCAAAAAACACTGGCATGACTGCAAGAGAAAGACCAAGGAAAAAATGGCACAGAACAGGAAGGCAGCATTGCAAACTGAAGCTGGGAGTCCAGCACCGCAAGAGGACTTGGATGAGATGGAGGAGATGGTTGCAGCAGTCCTCCCAGAAGAAATCATCACAGGGATACAAGGACAGGACAATGCAGAATACCAGGAAACACCACAATTGCAGGGTAAGTTGCATGGGGGAAATACATGCATAAATGTCAATGATAGAAGGGGGAGGTACTTGGGACACACACAATGTATGTTAACGAAGCGCAGAGGGACATATTGCACACTAAGCAACTTGCACCATGCCAACGTAAGCTTACCCATGTATCTGTGCCTTGGGAGTGCCATGCACCATTGAAACATACACAACATGGACATATTAACAACACCAGGCCTAAATGCCCACATGTACAAATGCAGCACATGGGATGGATGGCATTTATAATCAATGTGCCACTCGTTGTGATATCACTAAATCCCTTGCATGTAGTCACATCAACACCACTAACACAACCAAGACCTCAGAGCCCTGATTTATACTTTTTGACGCAAAACTCAGTTTTGCGTCAAAAAGGTTAGCGCTGACTAGTTCCATTTTTTAACGCCTCTCGGGCGTCATATTTATACTTTGATGCTCGGTGGTGCTAAAAAATGTTTAGAGTCATGTTTTCCCCCGTTAACCATTGTGCCTTGTCGTAAGGCAAAATGACGTTAACGCAGGAAAAATGACTCTCATGGAAACACGTTGCAAAACGTAAATGAACCATTTTTGCCAGCAACAGCGTCAAAAAGAGACGACCACTGAGCAAGCAGTGCAAATGAGCCCCCCAAATGGATCCCAGAAGCCAGGAGAGACCCCAGGGAGAACCCAGGGAGACCCCAGTCAACTAGGAACCAGCCAGCATGACATGACACAAACAAGACCCAGGGGAGGGAGAAGAAAAAGTGGAAGTGTTGTTTGAACGCAGACGAGCACGGAATACTGGTGAGAGAGGTGACGAGCATCAAAACCAACTCTTTGTCACCTCAAAATTGCCAATTGGAAGGAGAGAGGCAATCTGGCAGCAGATTGTGGATAAGGTCAACAGTGTGGCAGAGGTTAGGAGAACAGTGACTGAGTGCAAAAAACACTGGCATGACTGCAAGAGAAAGACCAAGGAAAAAATGGCACAGAACAGGAAGGCAGCATTGCAAACTGAAGCTGGGAGTCCAGGACCGCAAGAGGACTTGGATGAGATGGAGGAGATGGTTGCAGCAGTCCTCCCAGAAGAAATCATCACAGGGATACAAGGACAGGACAATGCAGAATACCAGGAAACACCACAATTGCAGGGTAAGTTGCATGGGGGAAATACATGCATAAATGTCAATGATAGAAGGGGGAGGTACTTGGGACACACACAATGTATGTTAACGAAGCGCAGAGGGACATATTGCACACTAAGCAACTTGCACCATGCCAACGTAAGCTTACCCATGTATCTGTGCCTTGGGAGTGCCATGCACCATTGAAACATACACAACATGGACATATTAACAACACCAGGCCTAAATGCCCACATGTACAAATGCAGCACATGGGATGGATGGCATTTATAATCAATGTGCCACTCGTTGTGATATCACTAAATCCCTTGCATGTAGTCACATCAACACCACTAACACAACCAAGACCTCAGAGCCAAGGTAGTCAGTCAACACCATTCTTGGGGCAACTACATAGTGGCGTCCCTTGCTGCAACATATTGTAACAGCCTTGCCACATTGTGCAAATGCATGTCTGCTGCATCTCACAGCACAATAGTCATTGCAACTGTCCCAACAGTCCCCAGGCATGTGCCGGTAGCACCACCACACTTAGACAATACATCCACATGAGGCAGCCATCCCTACATCACGCAGTCAAGGTGTCCCCTGCAGGCTGGACTGGAATCACTGGTAACATACCACTACCCAGACCAACTAAACTGAAGTTGTGTTCAACCACACATATTGATGTTGAACTGAAATGTGCCAATACACCAAATATGTACCACAGATTTCTAACAGTAGGTTACAACAGTCACATGCTGAACCCACAACTATTTAGACACAACAATGTCAGACACATGGGAATTGGGAAATAAACACACTCATACAACACATGGGGTATGGCTTCCACATAATGGCAGTTAATTCCACATCAAAGGGCGGGGGATGGTGCATGGCAAGCCAGGTGTTGGTAAGACTGCCAGTGCAGTGTATCCACTGCACTTGGCAGTGTGAGTCACATGTTGGGATGGCAGCTGGTAATATGTCAGTACATGGTAGCTCTGTCGGGCACACACTAGACAATATAGATGGTTCAAATCGAGTCAGTGCCAGTTGTGTCCTGCATTGGGTGTAACAGGACATGCTGCACAAACCAAGCAGTGGAAATGGCAAAGGGCCTAGGTATGGGACACCCTGCACTGCCCATGCCAAGTACATGGGCTGTGCAGGGCCATCCAGGGGCACACTACACCACTTCACCAACAACCATTTAATGGGGGTTACACTGCCATGCAAAGGTTGGAGGAAATTTGGAAATATACCTGGAGGGTAGTGATGAACGTATCACAGGTCTGTTGTCACAGGACTGATGCCATAGCCAGTCCCTCAGCTGCTGGTAACCTGCCATGTCCAGTCCATTGGCCCATGGGGCATTACACATTGACAAAGGTTGCTACCACCACCTGTGCTGTAGGGGGTGAACAATTACACAGTGTCAGTCAGGTGCCCCTTGGACTGTTGCACATGGAAAATGAGCCTACCTTAGGCCCTGACACACTTACCATTAGGCACTGTCACAAACAGAATGATGTACACAGCAGACATTTCATACCCATATTGGCCATCCCTGGGTTCAAACCTGAGCTTTTGTCACATGAGCTGTACTATCACCATGCTGCACTCATGAATCATAGTGCAAGGAGGGCTGCATTGAGGGGGAGGACATAGGTGTTCAGTAAGGTAAACAACCTTCTTTGACAGGAGTAAAACAGTACTGTGCCAGGCCCATGAGTGCTATGCAAAGTAGTACACAATCACAAATCACAACATGAGGAGACATCAATGGCAACAAGAGCACAGTGTGGCGACTATGCCATCCATGGGGTGGTGCAAGGTCTCAGCACAGCATGGATGTATGTGAAACATGTAAGACTGGGACAGGTGAAAATTGCCATGTGTGGTCCTGCGCCATGACCACAGCAATACACATTGCACGGCATCACAATGCAAATGGATGCAAAGGGAGGGTAGAACAAGATAAGAGGCCGTCAAGACACGATAAGGATAGACAACACACTTAGAAGATATGACGTAGACAATTGTGGCAACTGGGCTTTCATTCATGTGACATGCAGGTTGGGCATAGGGATGTAGACTGCAGCTATGATGTACTGGTCATTGGAACTAATTGATAGGTACACAAGCAAGCTGATCAAAAGGACTGTCACCTACACAGTGAGCATCACATCTACCTATACATTAGTTGATCCCACTCTCTATGCCCCAGGGGGTATAGCCATGCAGATCAACATCTCATCTGTCCAGCTCATCCAGCAATGCATGCCCACTCACACATGGAGTCAGGGGGTGGGCCATAATTTCGGTGATGACAAAATATGAAGCTGGTATCCATAGGTCTCTCACTTCTACGTTCATGTGTCCAGGTGTAGACACCCATCAATACCTGATTAGCCAATACCATTCCTCACACACCTATAACCATGCCAGAACACAATTGACCTCCATGCATGCCTATATCATTCCATTTAGTTGTCACGTAGGTGTACTACAAGATTATTGGCACCATGCTAGTAGACAAATGCCCACACATTCCTACGTGTACATCACAATACAGGGATGGCTCAATTTGTCAAGAAAATGGCGCATCACTGTGTTGTGTGAATGGCGGTGTGTTCCAGTGCCATTACATACACAACGGTGTACATCTGAGTCACATAAGGAGCTACATGTGGCTTGTCATCACCTTGTTTACACAATGCTGGTCATTGAGCGCTAGAAGCCTCACATGCTATCACTCTTTGCTCGTGCATGGGGAACCACTCAAATGTGACACATTGTCACCATCCATCCTAATCTGCTTTCTGATCATTTTACCATTATCGAAAAACATGGAAAATTAGTAGGAATGGATGCAGTCTCTAATTCACTTTCAATGAGACCATAAATCTATCATTGAGGACATAATTTAATTGCTCAAAATTCACTTATTTTTTCATTCCCAACAGAAAAGACATTTTGATCAATCACGGGAAAAAATTTACATATATGGTATAAACAATAAACATTACAAACAAACAGATTCAACATAAACAGAAATCAATAGTTCAACAGTCCTTATAAATTATTGGTCCACATTCCTCTCCTCCTTTATTTTCCATAAAACCAAGCAGTGCTCAATAAAAACTAAGCCGAGAATCTGCATTGAAGGGATGGTTGTCTATTCAGTCCCACTCCTAAAACATCTCTACTTGTGACCCAGTTCAGGGGAAAAAAATGGACTGTAATCAAGATTCCTTAAATGGTAACTTCAATTTTTGAAACAACCTCTCCATATATAACCAGTCGACGCGTTTTGGCCCCTTTCCAAATCTGGGCCTCTTCAGGACTACTGGAGAGAGCTAAACCTAACAAATAAATCCACATATTACTTAATAGCCACCTAATCCAAAATAAGGGACACCCTTCACCATGTAGTGCACAAGAAACACAAATCTAATGGTGCTATTTAAAAATAACTGCATGCTCTACGACATAAAATACACAGGTGTGTTAAAGACACACCAACATAGGTATTAGGGGTCTGTGTACCCTTTCTATTACGCAAACCAACTGGGTGGAATTATAGATAGTGTAGTAAAAGGAACCCACTTTCAAAGCATCGGGTGAACGTTCCAGAATTCATATTATACTCACCCTAGAAACCTATATCTCTATAAGGGGAATGTCTCTATAAAAGATTCGCTGTGATTACATAATTTGGCAAAACATTGCAGCCTTATTAAAAGGTTCATTAGCCTTCTTTCCAACTTACTTAAGGGGAACATAGCATTGCCGTTCTTCTATGATTATTTTCTGCCGTTCTGGTACTCTGTCTCCTCGTGTTACCAGAGGGGCTGCAGAACATGGAAGTATCAAGGTTTTACTACCTCTGTGTCATGCTCTAATGTGAGAAGGAAAGAATACAGGGAGGCAGGTTTGAAGAATACATAAGACTCTATGTTACGTTTTTTACACTCCCTTTGAGCTCTGGTTCCCTTATTAGTCATGTAGTAAGCACCAACACATTGTCATTTTAAGCAGGATAATGAATTTCTAGTAAAGGGCCCCAGTAGACTCACTCTAAGCCCTCCACTTTAAGATGGCCGCCGAGTGCAGACCGCATTATCTTATAAAGATGGCTGACACGGAGGTAGTAAAACTGTGATACTTCCGTGTTCTGCAGCCCCTCTGGTAACACGAGGAAACGGAGTACCGGACAGGCAGAAAATAATAATCGAAGAATGGCATTTGTTATGTAGTAATCACCAACACATTGTCATTCCAAGTAGGATAATGAATTTGTAGTAAAGGGCCCCAATAGACTTACTCTATGCCCTCCACTTTAAGATGGCCGACACGGAAGTAGTAAAAGTCTGATACTTCCATGTTTTGCAGTCCCTCCGGTAACACGAGGAGACGAAGTACTGGACCAGCAGAAAATAATCACTAAAGAACAGCCATGCTATGTTCCCCTTAAGTAAGTTGGAAAAAAGGCTAATGAGCCTTTTAATAAGGCCGCGATGCTTTGCCAAACTATGTAATCACTGCAAATATTTTATAGAGAAATTCCCCCTATAGAGATATTTTTCTATAGATAGTTTCTTTGTTTAGGCAGCCACGGGACATGAAAGCTCCGCATTTTGAACAGGGATACATATAAGCTTTCCCGGTTTCTAGGGTGTTCACTTATGCACATTTCATGCAACAATCACAGATCGGGGATTGTTGATGATGGCTGATGCTTGCAAATTGGCAACTGTTATGCAACAAATGACTTCATATGTTGATGTTAAGCATATGGATGACTTGTGTGTGGACTACACCAATGTCTGACATACATACGTCTTTGCTACATACTGTGATTGACACACTCTGCCTACCTTCCTACCATTTCATCTATTGAACACAATAGCCAGTTGAAAATCTGAATATTTTGCTTTGTATTACAATTACTTTGTGGTGGACATGCAGCCTTAGCTGCAGATGTTCTCATTTATTCTGATGTGCATTCCATAGACTTGTTCATGCAAAGTGTGAGGTCCTGTGTACCCTGTGACAGGATTGGGCTCCATGGCAGTGGCAGGTATGATTTCCGTAGATTTACTGCGCATGCTCCATTTCTCCCATTGATTGTCAGACCTGGGCTAATCGTGTTGGGCATTGTCACCAAAGATGTCCCCACCTTGTCACACATGGCCCATGTAGCCATTGCAAATTTTGCACTGAATTGTGTTAGTAGTCTGTTCAAACATTACCGTCCCACCATATTTTGACATCCACTGCCTCATATTCTGACCCCTTATTTAGTTTATTTGTAGACCTGTTGTTGTTGTGTGTGATGTGCTAATGCTATCTAAGTTGGCAGCATGGATGTAAATTATATGTAGTGGCCCATAAATTGTGTCCTTCAGTTGTCACATTCAAGTGATGGGGATAATTGTGATGTGTGTGATGGAAGCAGTTCACTCTTACACTTCACATGTGATGTTACTACAGTACTCTTCAGATTTGTATTTGTGACATGCTCTCTGAGGTTAGACTGATAATCCTAAAGTATATGTTGGAGAGATTGAAGACACCAAAGCCAGATTGTGTGGATGAGTGAGATGTTTATTGAAAAAATGTACAAGGTGAGTTATGTGATGATTATATGAAGAAGTTCTGTACAATTTGCAGTGTGCGGCGTATACCAGCAGCTGTGTTGTGGTCTTTCCCCTCATTTTCTTCTCCACCATCATCCTCCTCCCCTCAGGCAGGTCATCAACCTGCTCTTATAATGGTACGTTCATCCGTACACATATGTTGTGCAGGATGGCACAGGTCAATTTGATCTTGCAGACCATTTCTGGGGCATGTAGGAGGCTGCCTCCTGTGATGTCCAGGCACCTGAATCTGGACTTCAGGATGCAAATGTCCTCTCCACAATGGTCTGTGTCCTCAGATGTCCCTCATTATATGCACGCTATGCTGCTGTGCTTGGGTTGTGAAATGGGGTCATTATCCATGGCTGTATGCCATAACCCATATCTGCTGCAAAAGATTACCTGAGTAAATCATTGTGAGGGCTTGCAAGATGTAAGTATTGTAGCATGACAGTTGATATTAGGATATGGTTGTGGCTCATATGTATCTGTGTTGTGGTGTGAGTTCCTAACCTTGTGTGATCTTTCCTCAGCACTAGGTTGTTGGACATGACAATCTTGTGTATGGGTCAAGGACCTAGAACATTTGATTTGGATTCCACACTGATAGTCATTCTGTATGTATCAGGCATCTTAAGGCATTTTGTATCAGTGTGCTATCAGTAGAGGGGACATGACACATCCTGACAACACAATGGGGTCGGATGTGGTGGCAACATGGTGGCACTACAGTGCCTGGACATCCCATCCCTTCTGACATGTGTCATTGCAGATGAGGTGTGTCACTTAGGGCCTGATTTATGAAACGTTAGCACAACTTGTGTGACATGTTACTTGGCAACCCTTTGTTGTTCCCTGCGCCAGTTGCACATGTGTAGCCATGCACCAATGCTACCTACCCTACACCAGGGTACTTGGCTATCTGCCATGTGGTGGTGGATGTATCTGTGCTGTACGGTACACCTCCCTGGACATATACTTTTTTGATGGCCAATTGGCTCTTTCTGTGTGTGGAGCCGTGTGCAGCATGCATTTATGCCACATTCATCTGAGTTCATAGCACAGTCTACCTCCTATTTGCAAACTGCATACTGCACCTCTGGGGTGGTATTCTTTTGTTGCCACTTCCTCAGGTCTTAGGGGACAACAACATGTGAGTCTTCACCTTCATGCTATGTATCTTGTAGTGACAGACCTGCAGCAAGAAACATTGCACACCTCTTCCACGCTACAAGCAGCATAGGAGGGTGTCCAATTTAGAATGTGGCCTAAAGTAATGTAGAGATGGTCATCTACCAAGCTGTACATACAGTGCAGGCCATGACTATGAAACTGTGACCTATAACATTGTTCCCTTGGTGTTCCAGAGTGGCAGCTAATATTTGTGTCAGCCATGGATGTGTATCCCATTGTCACTGGATGATCAACATAACTAGCAGTGTCTCTCCTATCTTCCAAAACAATACTGTGCATTTCTACTGTCGACACATGCACAGAAGATGCTATGGGATGTAGCTTAGCTACTTAGCAAATGTGTCCATTGGCACAGTGCATGTGAGGTCAGTGATGTCCTGTTGTCTCCTACTGGGTCCCACTTTGACATCCATGATCTGCACTGTCAGACTGAGTCTCTGTCCCCTGTTAGGCCATTTCTCATATCTGGTACAGACATGATGGTGTTGTGAGTCAGTGAGTGTTGCATGTGAGGTTGCACTACAGTGACTGTGGTTCCACTTCTAACACATCTGGCACATGGTATGTGTTGGTGATTGATCTTGTATTCCTATGTGTGTGAGCCACTGCGTCAGAAAGTTGTCTCTTCACAATACAGGTAAGTTAGGTATGTGTTGATGAGATGCAGTAGGTATTGGCACAATTTGTGTGGTGTTTGATATTTGTTCTCGCAGTGATTAACATGACATGACTCGAGAAATCTGTGCCTATTTGGAAGTTACATGACATGGGCATGGTGTATTCCCTTGACGTGTCTATGCTATTGTTTGTTTGGTGTAGTGTGCATGATCTATACATAGTGGACAACCTGATGCCACTTGTAGTGGTCGGTGTAGTTCTGCTGTTTTCAAAGGGTACATGTCTGCACCTGTCCCTCCTGTGGTGTGTCTGTCAAGTTGTGGGTGTGTTATGTACATGTGGGTGTGTGTATTGGTGTTGTGCACTGATTGTGCTGTACTGCAGCATGTTGGATATGTGTTATCACCTGCACATGTGTGTTACCCTGGCCATATGTTTCTGTAGTTCTGTATGTCTTGTGTGTCCGACAGGGTTGAGGTGTTGTGTGTACATTACTAGATTTGTAGACTTACCCACAAGTAGGCCATTTCCAACTTGCCCATCCTGGAAACTGTTCATTGATCGTGCTGTTCCGGAATATGTAGGCATCATGGACACTCCAAGGTTACTTAGCCAAAGTGTTTATGAATAACCTGCAGTGGCCCACTATGCCCTGGACATTAATGGAATGTGTGTGCTTGTGATTCTGGTATAAATGCTTTGTTGCTGCAGATGGTATGAGCCAGACATGGGTGCAGTCCATTGCACCAAGCACATGCAGAAAGCTATGGATTTGCTAGAACCCCTGTTTGTTCTCATGTTGCTTTTGCTGGGTGTTGGGAAATCTGATGTGGCAGGGTGTCAGGGACATGATGGCGTCTAAGACCTTTGGCAGGAATGCAGAGAATGACAGCTGTGATACACCACTAACCAGTGCCCCCATTGTTTGGAATGAGCCACTTGCCAGCATGTGCAGGACAGCAAGCAGCTTTGTTATAGGTGGTATGTTGTGTGGGGTCTCCAGGCTGGCTGCAATTTGTGGCTCAATGTGGTGCAGCAGGTGTATAATGGCGTGCCAGTTCAGTCTATAAGTCTTAATGATGTCCAGGTCCCTGAGGCCAAGGAGGGTTGTCCTGGTTCTGAAGACCCTCTCCTGCCTTCTGCATTGGCTTTGTGGGCTGCATTGTGGTGGTGGTGATTGCTTGAGTTGTTACTGTCCTCTGTGCCATCTAGCAAGCTGTATCAGTCTTACCTCCATCTTCTCCTGTGTGTTGTGATGTTGCTTCTGTGTGTTTTCCTTAAGTAGTGGTTGTGTTTGCCCCATTTTAATGCCTGCTCTGACCCAGGCATTACATTTTGACGCAAATCGGTGTAATTTTTGGGGTCCGCCTCCCACCCATGCATCTTTTTTGCCCGGGTGGATAAATATGGTGCTAGGGTGTTTGAGTCATTTTTTGGATGGGAACGCCTATCCTGCCTCTCATTGACGCAATGAGGTTTCACGCATCCGGAAAATGATGTTATTACAATTGTTTTGACGCTAGATGAGTTTAGCATTAAAATATAAATATGGAGTTAAGTTTGCAATAGATTTGCGTAAAAACAAATGACGCAAGTCCGGCACAGAGTATAAATATGCCCCTCAGTTTCTGTGCTGATGGTGGCATGTACAGGAATTGTCGTAGGGGAAAAGTTTACATCAGCAAAAATTATGAATTTTTTTTTTCCATGAATATGCATCATTTGTTTTTCTCAGTCCTCTGAAAATCATGAATCTAATATAGGTTAGGACGTGTTTCCACTTTCCATATTTAGAACATTCATTGTGAATCAATCTGAGTTTAGATAAAACAGAAGTTTTCAAGATCTGTTTATTTTTAGCCTTTCTCTGTTGAAATCGTTGGATTTTATGTCACACTAACACGCAATATATGTCAACATAAAATATTCACAAATCCGACTCAAGGTTTGTGAGAAACTATCTTGATTGGCTACTTTCAATAGGTCCGGTAGAAAGTTCAAACAACAAAGGTTTTGTTGGGCAAATCCCCGTTGTATCTAGAAAGACAAATTACGTTATCATTGTTTTTCTTGCACACTAACATCCACTCTCAAGGTGCTTCTGACCATTCTTTGTGTTCGTGGCTCGAAATGTGGGGCAGAATGTTCTCCTATAATTCCCCGAATGTGTGCGCTCAGCTTCCTTTATAGCTTCACTGCTGCTATGATTTTGCTAAATTGAAAAAAACTGTTGGTACCCTGGCTGTTTTAGTTACGAGATGCGATTTACAGCACTGGTAAATAAGGCATGTGTGGGGAAGGGATCATACTATCCCCTTCCCCAAATTCCTTATTTCATCAATCCAAAACAGTTGCTGACAAGGCAGGAGCTGCCTTCCATGCATTGAATTTGTTACAGAGCACTTAGTTGCCTACTTGCAAGAAAACTAACCTCATTATCGCGGCCATGCCCAGCACTTGGAGTCCCATAAAGAAAATGCTTTAAATTGATACTCTCATATAAAGGAAAGTACCACTTTGGGATAAAATCAGCTTCCAAATCGGCCACTTTAACATTGACTGGATTGAGAGGTCAGACAGAACAATAGTCAATATAGAACAAATGCTAGGTGGTTAGTAATCATTCCACTATATGTGTAAATAATTTTCCTTTGATGGTCATCACCTCTAGTATTGCCAACAATGTGTGCATTCCTTGCAGAATTACTTAAGACCCATTCCTATTTGCCTGATCCCATGCCCCATATTGCCTGTCTCATGGCTTGAGATGAATAGAGAGTTCTTGTATAGTGTTTTAATTTCTAAAATATTCTCAACTGTCTCTAAAACAAACAATGAGATATATTGGAATGCAAATATTTGAAGGAGAAATTATCCTTATCCTGGAATTATATTAATAGGCGTAGATTTACATACTTTACATACTGGACTGTTGGAAAATGGGTTATTGGTAGGGCAGGTAGGTACCTACACCTAGCAACAAGCCACAAACCTCCACATAAGTACAGTTAGGTCTCAGTAAATTAATCCCAGCTCTACCCTTGGTAGCTTGGCATCGAGCGTCAAGGCTTAATTTAGGAGACAAAGAGGGTCATTCTGACCCTGGCGGCCGGTGGCCGCCAGGGCCACCGACCACGGGAGCACCGCCGACAGGCTGGCGGTGCTCCAATGAGCATTCTGACCGCGGCGGTTCAGCCGCGGTCAGAAGCGGAAAGTCAGCGGTCTCCCGCTGACTTTCCGCTGCTCATTGGAATCCTCCATGGCTGCGGAGCGCGCTCCGCAGCCATGAGGATTCTGACCCCCCCTACCGCCATCCAGTTCATGGCGGGAAAGCCGCCATGAACAGGATGGCGGTAGGGGGGGTCGCGGGGCCCCTGGGGGCCCCTGCCGTGCCCATGCCAATGGCATGGGCACGGCAGGGGCCCCCGTAAGAGGGCCCCAAAATGTATTTCACTGTCTGCCTTGCAGACAGTGAAATACGCGACGGGTGCAGTAGCACCCGTCGCACCTTCCCACTCCGCCGGCTCAATTACGAGCCGGCATCCTCGTGGGAAGGTCGTTTTCCCCTGGGCTGGCGGGCGGTTTAACTGGAACCGCCCGCCAGCCCAGGGGAAAACTCGTAATACCCGCCGCGGTCTTTTGACCGCGGCGCGGTAATTTGGAGGGCGGGATCCTGGCCGGCGGCCTCCGCCGCCCGCCAGGGTCATAATGAGGCCCAAAGTGTAAAGCATTCAAATATCACAAAACAGTAATTAAATAAAACACAGGAAACAGTTTAAAAATCCAAAACCACTTTATAAAAATAGCTTATATTTTTATCTTTAAAATGACACAAAAACGATTAAAATCGGTTCAGGGGAACCGGAGATATAAATTTTTAAAGTATTATTATTTTCTAGCGCTTAGAAACAAAAAGCGCCAATCGGGTCATCTGGTTGCACCAGGACCGGGGCAAAGTCAAACTTTCAGGCCGACCGCGATGGAGCCCTGCTCGGCTACAAGTCGCGGGAGGCCTCGGTTAAAAAGTTACCTTCTGACTTAGTCTCTTTTTTGATGTTTTTCTTCCCCGGGACGAACCTGCCAGTTGGATCCGACCTCCTGGAGCCCTTGTCCGGATACGCGAAGTCGGTTTCCTCGGTGGTGATTTTTACCTTCGGACTTAGTCGTTTTTTCGAGATGAAAATCCTTCGACCGGGGTAAACCTGGATCTTGATCCGACGTCCGTGGAGCCCTTCTCGGATACGATGGCTGGAAGGTCACGGTCAACTTTTTACGTTCGGACTTAGTCTCTTTTTTGGATGTTTTTCTTTACCGGGACGAACCACGAAGTCAGGCCGGGTCGCGTTGAGGCAAGCCGGCTAGAATTTCCGCGTCGGGTCGGTCACTTTATGGAGCTTTTTTTCAAAAATTCTCCAATCTTTTCCAAACTTCTGGGGCTTCACCCAGATGTTCTTTTAAGGTTCTTTTGGGGTCCACAGCTCACCCCAAGGGTCCAGAAGTTCTGTGATGGTCCTTGGGAAGTGCGGACTTCAACTCCCAGAATACAGCTGGCGCAAACTCCTTTTTGGCCACTGGACAGTGGTCAGCTGGTCACTTTTTCAGGAGTTGGTGCAGGGGACTCTGGATAGCAATTTTTCACCTGTAGCAAACAGGGAGTCCCTCCTTGAACCAGTGGAAGCCAGGCAAAGTCCTTCTTGTGGTGAAGCCCAAGTGTGCAGCTGGTGCAGTCTTTCTGAGTGCAGGGTCCAGGTGCAGGCCAGGGGTCCAGCAGGGCAGTCCTTCTTCTCCTTGTAGTTCCTTCTTCTTGAAATTTGGTGGGGATCTGAGGCGTGGGTGCAGGTCTGCCAGTTTTATCCTTGCTCCTGGGTGAAAAGCAGGGGGGCCCTGGTTCTCCAATCAGGGACAGGGTCGTCCCCCTGTGATGACCACTTCCTGGGAAGTGTGGCAAAAAATCCATCCCAGAAGGCAACAGTCTCTAAAAATCCAAAATGGATGAATCTGATTTTTGGAGGAGAGATCTGGCTGAGCCCACCCACTGGTGTGGCTAAAAATCATAAACACACCCCTCTCCTGCCCTCTCCTAATCTAATCAAGGGGGCACCTAGCTGTCTGGGGTTGCAGGATGTGGGGGTGTTGCTGGGTGCTCCAGATGTCCTTCTCTGCCTTTGAAGACCAGTTTGGCAGCCCTCCCCCTTCCTGCCTCACCATCTGCTGAGGGGAGATTCTCTCCCCCAAGCACATTCCTTTGTGTGAAGCCAGGCCACTTCACACCTCATTAAAGTAGCCTGGCAGAAGCTGCTGCAGGCTGGCCAATCAGAGCACAGCAGCAAAAACAATGCAGAGCTGAAATTGGCAACTTTTTAGGTAAAGTCTAAACTTTTTACCTGGACCAGTTATATTAAATCCAACAACTGGAAGTTGTGGGATTTATTACAACAATCAATTTGATACCAAATTCTTGGTATGTAACATTTAAGGAGACTTTAAAATTTAAAATAAAGTCTGCCCATTCTAGCCTATTAAGGCCATTTACTTCAATGAGGGAAAAACGAATTTGACTGTTTTTACCTCACCAGGGCTTATAAATCTATTTTTATAAAGTCCCTGCTTATAGTTACATGGCACCCAACCCTAGGGGCACATAGGGCACACCTTAGGGGTGACTTATATGTAAAAATAAGGTAGTTTAAGACTTTGGAAGTACCTTTAATTCCAAAGTCGAATTTGCATATAACTTTAATTTAAAAGCAGCCAGCAAAGCAGGCTTGCTTTTAAAATGACACTGGGCACCTCAGCAATGCACCTAGGTGTGCACCACCTATGCTGTGGTCCCTAAACCTACATGCCCTACCATATACTAGGGACTTATAGGTAGGTTAACTTAGCCAATTATAATTAGCCTAATTTGCATATCCATTTTACACAGAGCACTGGCCCTGGGACTGGTAAGCAGTACACAGGGCACAGCCAAGAGTCAGTAACCACCAGTACCTATCCAGAAAGAGAGGGGGTGATCAGGCAAAAAAAAAAGGACTTTCCTACATGGACATACCTAAATGTACATAAATTTCAAACAGTAGGTGTTTGGCACTTAGTGATGACCACCACTTAAGTTGTTCAAGGCAGTTCTTCTCCTTGAATCATGCTGAAGTGATCAAAAATCCATTGTGTCGGATACATATAATATGAGGCTGTTCCAAGCTAGAGAAACAAAGTATAGGGCATTAGGTCTCAGTCTTGTTTCTTTACATTCTACTCATCCATACAATTCACAATTTTACCCGGAAGCACTTACATATTGGGATCATATCCCATTGTCACAGGAGATCTTCACTATCGTAGCAACAGCAAAAGTGTGCATCGCGTGGCAGTGACAATCACCTACAGTCCAATATGCCACAAATGTCTTGTCAAATTCTGAGGTATTGACAGCTTTTATTTGAAATTGTATATAATTTTGACACATGTATGCCTGTGAAAGCATATTATATAAGATAAATGACAAAGTGGACATTATGGATGAGGTGGAAACAGCTCCTGTTGAGCAGATCTTTCTTAATGTATCTAATTCCATATATACACATCTGTGTGATTGGAGTGATCACTTTGCATACCCACAGTAATGGTGGCAGGTAACAGTTGTATCAATGTCCCAGTTTGTTCAGGTAGTTAGCTGTTTACTGGTAAAATGCTTGCAATTTTTAACTCATTAAATTTACAATATAGAATAACACAACTTTTCAGACTACTCAGAATGTGCGTTGCCAAAAGATTATACTTCATTTTTTATGACATATCAGTGCATTAGGTTGGATATCACATAGCATACTTTTAAAGCATTCAACACTTAGGTAATGACTAATGTTACAGTGTTATCTGGCTTTCTAGGTACCTCGAACGGACCATTGGAATATAGGCAATTGTACAGGAAACTCCTCACTGAAAATTGATAAATGTGCAGCACAGCACAGTACCCTCAATTTCTCACTTCAAGCTCTGCTACTAAATGGAACAAATGCAAGCAGCACCAGGCAAAAGCACATACTAACCTGTTCACTTTTGTATGAATGTCTATGATATAGGCCTGCAGATGTCCCATTCCCAGTCTGTGTTATGCTTCTTTTCATCCCTTATTGTCATACTCAGATCTTTCTTAGTGAATTAGTTAATGTATTGCTATGGGATAACAATGTTGGATAATGAGAATGCAGCCGTCTACCAATAAATGGGTAATGTTTCTCTTCATTTATTTTTCTATCTATTGGGGTGACAGTGCCCTGTGTAGCTCGGTTTGAAAATATTAACCTAAGTCTATGTATGGATAGTAAGTGTAACTCCAATGAGCCCTAATCAGACGTATACGGTCATTATGCTTTTGGGACATACAGATTGTAGTTTACTGTTTTTTATAATAATACAACTCTCTCTAAGGGCCCTGGTTTGGAATAGGCAGGCAGAGGTTTATGACTGTGTTATAGAAGGACATGTTATCTTAAAAATCCACATAAAAATGTCTAGATTTAAGCACTCTATCCAGAGGTGACCTATGCATGTTGAAAAACTAGGCGCTGTACTTTCAAATGGGCTTAGTAAGTCACTACCTTTGCTCATTTAGCATCTCAGAAAACATTCATTTAATTGTCCATCCTGTGCTGGAAAATTACTCTTGTGGTAGTTGGAGGTATGCTGCTGTAATTCACGTCTTAAAACAAGGAGGAATATTTCTTCACCCAGCATCTCACACCATCTATAAATGCTTAATATTCCATTTTCAAAGACAATGTGAAAATCATCCAAGTTGGTAGGGATATAGTGGAATATGAGAACAAGCATTTTAATACCAATGGCCCCGCAACATTGGAATAACACTTCCCTCTACCACAGAATACCATGTAAGAATATCTGTCATTGACTAATTGCAATTATTTTTTTATCAAGGTTGCATGTGCAACTACAGTTGTCACTTCTTGTAATAGTTTGAGTGAGTATTTTGCAGTAGGAAGACTGCCTATTTATTTTTATTTGGATACAACCAATTTTGTCAGTATAGGTTTGGGATGCCTAAGATGTGCATGTAATATTTTTTCTACATTGAAGAGAACAATCTTGAATCTTGGATCCTTTTCATGGGGTGACCATTTTCAAATATTGAAAGAACCTCTTTTTCAAGATAAGACTATCTCAATTATCAAGCAATATCTAGGTTGTTCCAGAAAAATGTATTGAACATGAACTATGAACCAATGAGGGCGGGACTTTTTGTAATAAAAGATTGAAGAAATATGTGTGGAAAAACTGCCACACCTTTTTCTGTCAAAGCTGTATTAAGCATGTCACCAAATGCAGTTAAGGACACTGCCTCCTCTGACTGGAGAGGAAATACATTTTACACTTTCCATTAGAGAGGCTACCATGACCAGAAGAGGATGAAAACAGAACACATAAATATTTCAACCATATATTTCTATAAGGCACCTGGAAATTAGGGAAAACATTAATTATTGTTGTGTGTTCTACTACAATGTAAATAATGTCTTGATAATAAGTAGTGTACTTTTTTAGAGTGGCTATGAATTTATGTATTGTATATATTTACTATAAAGTAGGTATTCCATGGTGAAGTAGATCACCCCTATGAATAGAGCATCACATTTAAAATTCTGAATGTTTCAATGGGTGCAATTTAGTTCACAGGGGTTTCATAATACCGTGCGCAGGTTCATATAATTTAAGCCAGCCGAGTGGGTCAGTAAGTTGGATGCTTGCTACTGTAAAACCTGATCTGATGGTCAGGAGTTTGCCTACTGGCAAGAACAATTTAGCCTTCCATCTTTCTAAATTCCTCAAAATGAGTACCATTGAATTAGGTAATAGTAATATCTGTTATGTGATGATTCTTTAAAACACAGAAGTGTGATATGAAGCACTTTATAAATTGGGGCTGATGCTCAAAAGAAGCTTGTCAAAGCAGAACGTTTTGTATTGCACTGTGACTAGGCTCCACCTTTGCAGTGGGGGGATGCTGAAGTCATAACATTGCAAAGGGAGTATTTGCAATGATCACAGTGAAATGCAAAACATTTCACTGTGAGCCACCACTTTGTGCATATGCAAACTGAAACAACTGAAAACACTTAAAAAGGGTCTAATTTTGTAGTGTGCTTCATTTTTCCACCTAGGGTTTACTGGGGATTCTCTGCTACTGTTAGCACTTTTTGCTGAGTTTGCAACTTTTGTACATTGATTAGCAATTTGCAAAGTGTTTTTTTTGTAATTGCTATTGTCATAGCGCATTTTGCAAAAATAGTCACAGTGCACTCCAAATTCTTTTCTGACTTTGCACTCAATTGTGTATTCAGAAATAAAAATGTGTATTCACAAAGTATTCTGTGTTGACATTGGGAATGCAAATTGCTTTGTGCATTGGTTGTGGATCAGTCTCATTGGACAATAAAAGATCAGTTATAACAAAATGTAGCTGTTTGCTTTTACCATTTGTTTATTTTATAATATGAATCCCATTTAAATTATTTTTCTATCACACATTTCTTCAGTTTATAAGTGCTAGCAAATGGTGGCAGACCTATTTGATATATCATTAACATCAGAGAGTCCTAAATACATGCCACATGCAGAACCAGGTGGATTTGAGAATATGGTGTCTCCTTGAGGGCTTGACTAATATTTCTTGACATCTAAATTTTTTGACATATCAGAATGACAAAAGGCAAAAAAATCTTGATGAGTAAACAGAGACTTTGGTCTACTCATCTTATGTTTCATAACCAAATGGCACCTTTTGCACATAATATAAATACATGAATGAAGTGCTGTAAATGTAATGGCAAAAGAAGAATTGAATAGAGGAGTACACAAAGCATTAGATATCTCACCTTTCTTAACCACTTTTCTGCATTCTCTCCTGGTGATCAGTCTAGACTTTTACATTTAAATGCATACATTTGAAGGGCTAAACTCAATCATAAAATATTATAGACAAAGCAATGACACTAGATCTGTTTGCACAATGTCATATATTGCCTCAAATTCACAGACTTAAACATTATCAGATAAGACATATTGCTTTAAATAATAGAAAAGGGCTCTCAATACTGCTATAGAATGCCCTCTTCATATGAAAGGATAATTAAAATCAATGTCAATTATTAACACCATTTTTTAATTATGCAGTAATGTGAGATCCAAGTGCAATCAGATAAGATCCTCAAAAGTCAAGGTCCAATTAGCGACTTATGGAAACTTAAATGTATTTGCCAAAAAAAGTGAACTATTCACGTCCCACTTGTTCCCTTAGGAAGAATGCATGGCTTTCAATCAGGATTCTGTATTTTATCTAGATCTGAAGTTAAGATAGAAGATACAGTAGGGAAATCCTCTAGTTCAGACATTAAATCCCTCTGGCACTGTAGTGTGACTGTCATCAGGAAATAGTTTCCAAACTTATTATTCATTGAGCCTTCTTTAGCTGACACATCATTTAACTGATGTGCATTGCAATACTTTCTAAGGTGAACTGACACTTTTATGACAACATTTCAACAATTCCAAATGTGTCTATTTAAACAAGTTAGTTATTTTTTGGGGTGGAAAGTGTTCTGTTGAGCTGCCAGAGTAACTCCTGGAAACTCTCTAACCAATGAGGAATCGTTCCATAGGGTAGCGTTTACCACTTTCTCAGCACATCCTGTTTGCCTGCTTCCAAACTATCCTCAGGTTTAGCTATTCTAAGGGAAATCCAACATGATGCAGGCCTACTTCCCCTAAAGGGAGCCTGTGGGCCACCCAGGGATGTGTTTGGGGATATTAGCTGTCCCTGCCTCCTCAGCTGAACCAAACTGGTGCTGAGACCAGCTCTCCCTCTCACAGTGCTGGTGCCCAATCGCATACTGAGGCCTAAAGATCAAAGGCCTTTCTTACACACATTCCCCTTAAACTTGACCGTGAATAAACAGGTCTAACCTTTGTCCCTCTAAAAGTTAACTAATATCCTGATCCTTCTTAGCTGCTCTTTCTGGGCTGACAGTTTTCACATACCTCATCCCCATCCCATTCTGTTACCAGTACTAAGCCATTGTATCTGCTGTGGAAGCAATTTCCATACCTCAGTAAGGTCAAGCCCTAGCAGGGGCAACTGCTGACAGGCAAAATAAAATTAGCCTCGAGGTCATCTAGGCAGGGAATAGGTAATTTTTTAAAAGTTGCTTTTCATTAGAAGTGATAAAAAAATCCAAATTCACAATTGAATTGGATATTATTAAATAGTAAAAATAGTTAAATAGTAAAAATAGTTGTTGAACTATTTCTATACCTTGTCCCAAAACCTAAGCCTAAGTTAGTAAAATGTATGTATTAATTTACACTCTCATTTTCTCATAGGCCCCCAAAGCCTTTTACAATGTAAATAGCTTTTGGGAACCTTGTCACTACAGGGGCCCTACCTTGAAGGCTGCAAGACCTACTTAGGGGTAGCCTAATAATAGAATGGAAGGGTTTTCTCTTGTCAAAAGAGTGATTTTGACAGTTCGGATTGTAGGTTGAAACTGCTGTAATCAGGTTACATTGGTGAGCCTGAAGCCATGTTTTCCTTGTCACACTAGTGAATGGCACAATAACTGCTACAGTCCACAGGTGATGTTTAACATTCCCTGCTATGGGTGTAGATAGATAGATAGATAGGTAGATAGATAGATAGATAGATAGATAGATAGATAGATAGATAGATAGATAGATAGATAGATAGATAGATAGATAGATAGACACATTATTTGCCTAGTTACTTAAAACCATAGTCACGTTTACACACTTTTTTAAACACAGTATCTTCAGATTCTGAATTATCATATAATACATTATCTTTTGCTGCTTGGTTAGTCTATAAAAATTCATCTGTTAAATTCCCTGTTCAACATAGGGGCACGCAACTTGTGATGTAAAAAGCCTTGTTGGGGGCGCGGGGGAAAGCCTTGTGTGGGTATGGGAATAGTTTCAACACCATATACTACGGCCTTACAGGAGAGTTCAATAGATCAATCCAGGACTAACTTCTTTTCACATGTTATAGGGGTCAGAGTAGAGTCATAAAACATACACTGGACATTGGCGTTGGTCAGTGTACATCTAAAAACCACCAAGAAATTTCAACAAAAAATGGGGGTGACTATGCAATAAAGGGGATTTCCACACAACCTATGAGATAGATAAAAAGTATTATTTATTTATAAGCATTGCCTAAGAAAGCAAAAAAGTGTTTCTGGTGAATATTAAGTGATGGTGGTTACTAGGGTTGAGTTTACTTAGGCCCTCATGACATCTATGGAGGTCGGTGATAAAGCAGCGGTAATACCACCAACAGGCTGGCGGTAAACCCCGCCAAATTATGAACATGGCGGAAAGAGCTCAGACAAACAGTCCCTTTACCACACCTACCGCCAGGGCGGAATCAACAGCCACCATGGCGGTAGGCACCAACAGCCAGGAGGAAGCAAATGTTCCACCCACTATATTATGACAGGCCAATCCGCAACCTTTTCTGGGGCGGTACCACCGACATCAAAAGCTTAGCGGAAACACTGCACAAAAGGGAAATGACTCACCTTTGGAGACTCAAGGAAGAACCGCGCCGCCATGGAGCCCCAACTGCAGATCTTCCCAATGCTTTTCTATGTCCTGCTCCACCACGAACACCAACAACAGCAAAGATGACCATGGTGAGTACTGCTGCCTAGCACACAGGGGAGGGGGGGGGAAACAAGAGTGACACACACACGCCACACGCAACACCCCCACCCCCAACACCATACAGATGCAGTAACCTAACATATTTACCCTGTACCTCTCAGGAATAATGCAAGGACCACAGTAATAGATGAAAGTGAGTTTAATAATATAAATAAAGTAGAAATATGAAAATGCAATCTAAAAGTATATACATATGTACAAACAAGGGAGACCGCCCAGTCCTCAATGTGCGTGGGCCACAGCGCCACATTACAAAGTACAAGGCCCCACTTGACTCCTGCAACAACACGGAGAGAACACTGCAGGGGCATCAGTTGGGAAATAGGCAGGCACCTCAGGGGGACAGGGAATGGGGGGGCACCTCAGTTGGAAGGTGGAACAAATCCACTGGTCCTGGAGGGGGCAACATGCCCTGTGCTTGGTCCTGGGGAGTGCAAGGCCACAGTCTCTTAATTGAGTGACTTGCCCACGGGCTCTGGAGGGAGCAACATGCCTTGTGCTTGGTCCTGGGGAGTGCAAGGCCACAGTCTCTCAAGTGGGTGCCATACCCACTGGCTCTGGAGGGGGCATGGTGCCCTGTGATCTTCATCCTGGAGAGGATGGGGTGAGTGGGCGCCATACCCACTGGTCTGGACGGGGCATAGTGCCCTGTGATCTTCATCCTGGAGAGGAGGGGGTGAGTGGGTGCCATACCCACTGGTTCTTGAGGGGGCATCGAGCCCCATGATGCAGATCTTTGGGGAATGCAAGGTCACAGTGTCTCAAGTGGGTGACTTGCCTACTGGCTCTGGAGGGGGCAACATGCCCTGTGCTTGGTCCGGGGGAGAGCAAGGCCTCAGTCTCTTATGTGTGTGCCATACCCACTGGTTCTGGAGGGGGTATGGTGCCCTGTGATCTTCATCCTGGAGAGGATGGGGTGAGTGAGTGCCATACCCACCGGTTCTGGAGGGGGCATCGTGCCCTGTGATCTTCATCCTGGACAGGATGGGGTGAGTGGGAGCCATACCCACTGCTTCTGGAGGGGGCATCGAGCCCCGTGATGCAGATCTTTGGGGAGTGCAAGGTGACAGTCTCTTTGGTGGGTGTCATACCGGCAGGATTTGCAGGGGGCAGGCGGCACAACAGCCCATGGACACAGGACTACAGACTGTCCACCAGCAGTGACGGCTGCTCAATGGTGGTGCTGCTGATGCTGCCGCTGGTGATGGAGGGAGGCACCTGCCCATCCCCTGCAGGCTTGAATGGCTGCTCACTGATGGTGGTGGTGCTGGTGGTGGTGGTGCTGCTGCTGATGGTGGTGGGGGAGGCACCTGCCCATCCCCTACAGCCTCGGACTGCTGCTCACTGCTGCTGGTGGTGCTGGTGGTGGTGCTGCTGCTGGTGGTGGTGGTGGTGGTGGGGAAGCTCCTGCTTATCCCCTGCAGCCTCGGACTGCTGCACCACCATGGTTGGTGGTGGGGGCTCTGACTGAGTCCCAGCACTAGGCCCCTTGCACTTTCTGCCTGCTGGTGCAGTCCTCTTGCCCTTCCTTGCAGCAGCTGGTGGTGGCTCCTTGGCCTTCCTTGCAGCAGCTGGGGGTGGCTCCTTGCCCTTCCTGCAGCAGCTGGGGATGGCTCCTCGCCCATCCTTGCACCAGCTGAGGGTGGCACCTTGACCTTCCTGGCCGCGGCTGGGGAGGGCTCCTTGCCCTTTCTGGCAGCACTTGGGGCAGGCACCCTTTCTGTGTATCTGCCTGGTGCCCGGGACCTTTTGATGTGGACACTACTTGGCCTATGGACTGGGTGGCTGAGGTGCTTGCCAGGGTTTTACCCACCCTGGCCGTATGTGAAGAAATGGGGGTAGGGAAGAGGTCAATGGTGGAGAGGAAAAGTTTCCTAGGGACATTGGGGTGGGGAGAGGGAGAAGGTCTGGGAGCGGAGGAAGTGGGAGTGGTTGTAGGAGGTGTCTGTCTGCTGTGTTTAGGTGCAAGTGCATGGGCTGGATGCTGTTGTAAGGTGGATGGCTGTTGGGTGTTTTAGTGCTTGCGTTTGCGTACCTTGGGAGGGGGGACAGGCACAGTGGCAGTGTGCATAGATGTTGGGGTGGTGACTGCCATTGAGGTGTGTGTTCTGATAGGTGTGCTGGTGATGAAGGTGGTGGATGACGATGTTGTGCATGCAGGTGTGAATGTAGACACAACTGGCAGGGAGGTGTAGGACAAGGAGGAGGGGGCCACAGTGGAGGCAGTGGATGTTAGTATGTCTGCATCAGAATGGTGTTTGTGTGAGTGCCTGTGGGATGGCGTGTGGTGTCTGTGTTTGCCTGTGCCACTCTTGTGTGTTGTCCTGTTTGCATGCTTGTCTGCCTGTGTGCTTGGGATAGGTTGGGGTTGAGGGGAATGGGATTGGGTAGAGGAAGTTGGAGGGGGGAGAGTGGAAACAGGGCCAATGGCTGCCATCAGAGAGGAGGCCAGAGCCTGGATTGATCTCTGTTGGGCCGCCAAGCCAGTGTAAATGCTCTCCAGAAATGCATTGGTCTGTTGCATTTGGGCTGCCAGCATGGCATTCACAATGGTTGACTGCCCAACAGAGATGGATCTCAGGAGGTCAATAGCCTTCTCACTCAGGGTAGCATGGCTAACTGGGGTAGGGCCTGACGTGCCCACCCTCCTGGGTGAGCGGGCACGGGCAACTCGATGAGGAGCTGCTGGGAAGGCAGTGCTGGTACAGGGGTGGCAGCTGTACCGGTCGATGGGGTAGGCACAGAGGTGTCCACCACCACCAGGAAGCTTCCATCGGAGGAGGTATCCACGTCCGAACTGTCCCCTCCAGTCTCTGCCGTAGTGCTCCCCTCGCCCTCCGTCCCACTGGTGCCCTCAGTGTTGGTAGACTCTGCCTCCTGGGTCCTGTTGGATGCAGCTCCCTCTGTCACCGTTGCCTCAGCTCCTCCGCCAGATTATGCTAATGCACATAAGGACAGGGTGACAAAACAAAAAGGGGGGGAGAGGCAAAGGATACACTTGGTCAGTGGCTGCACCAAGACCACCGTTGGCGTACACACCACTCTCACACACAGGGAACAGCCCTACGCACTATGCAAAACACTATCATCAACAATGCAAGTCTCCATGGCATGGAGAGGGTCACATACCACCATATGCAGCATACCTGGGACCCACACAGCCCTGCCTAGTAGTGGATGCCTACTAGCTAGGTTGGAGGAATTTTACATAAGCTCCCAGCCCTACATGGATCCTACTCTGCAATGTCAAGCCTGGCCTAGGGGCACTCAAAGACACACATCCCCCACCCGGATACCACCCCACCATGCGTAAGTAGTAATGATGGGCACTGTACTCACCCCCTTGTGGCTGCTGTGATGCCCTCAAGCACCCATCCAGCTCCAGATAGGCCATCACCAGTATGCGGGCCATCAGGGGGGTCAGAGTTGAACGGGCACCCCTTCCTCGTTGGGAGGCCATCCCAAGCTGGGCGTCCGCCATCTTCCACGCCCAGCATCTCAGGTGCTTCCACCATTTCTGACAGTGGGTGCTCTGCCTGATGTAGACCCCCAGGGTCCGTACGTCCTTGGCAATGGCATGCCATATACCCTTCTTTTGATGGGCGTTGATCTGCAGAGGAAATATACACAGGGAAAGGTATTAGTTAGGCCGTCCTGGCTGTTACACTCATGGCCCACCATAGCCCTTCCCATCCCCTTTTGTACAGACATGGCCCAGCATACATGCATCAGTGGGTTCCTGACCTCCAAATAGTGCCTCTGAAGTCCTGGACCCTTAGTGTGTCTCACGACTCTTGAAATCAAGTATTTGGGCTCTTCACAACTACGAGTGGGCATGTTCTCACCAGAACTGCACTGCTCACACCAAAGGTCAATGCTAGCCACCAACAGCCCATCTCTTTACAAGCATGCATCGATTACCTGCGGAGTACCAACACTTTGCAGCACCAGACCACTTGTCCCTGATTGTCAGCTAGAGTTAGGTGTTGTTGAGTGCTTTTCTTCCAGCAGGATCTTCTTTCAACAAGTGTTGTTTTCCTAAGTACAGGAATAGTCTGAAGAAGTGGCTAGGTGCCATTTCTGCCTGTGCACTAACCAGTGACTGAAGAATTATTCCCCTACAACCAGTCTCCTTTCTTACCTCATTTTGCAGACCTTTCTCTTTGCTTTACTGTAAAAATTCAAATAAAATCTAAATTCAAAATAACCAATCCCTTGGTCCACGAGAATGGAACCAGGCTATACCTAAGAGACTACCCTATATAGAATAAGTCTTCCTAGTGTCAGGGAGCCAAGAAATGTTTTCCCCTCAAAGCCTATCAAGGGAGCCAAAAAGTCTTAGAGGATACTGTGAATGAATAGGAACAGATCCTACAACTGTCATTTGGCATATCTAAGACAAAAACTTCCGGAGATCAGAGGCTGAGCCGTTGTTCTCTACAGAGCAGGAATGTTAACTCTGTTAAGGATTTTATACTGGGTACCTCGAGGTGAGATAAACTCTTAAGATTGTTTCCCAAAAGTCCACAAATAGACAGTGCTAGGTTTGTCCTATATAAATACCATAAATGTAACTTCCAAATCATTGCTACATTGTCTATCATGACCTTACAAGAAAGTTAACTAGTCTTATTGGGTGAAACCAGTTTTGAAAGTACCATTGTGGGGGCAAGCACATATACTGTGGCACTGTATTGCAGTCTCACGGTTCTCAGGGTGAGAATACCAGTAAAAATATGGTTAACAAAAAGGCAAAAGTAATACCGAGGTGACTACATAGAAAACGTAGACTTTCTACACCACGTTTCTATCCCTTTCCTAAAGTTAATATGATCAGTCTACAAACCTCGTGAAAGTTAAAGATTATTCCTGAGACAAGCTGCTGGAATAACACCATCTTTGTTTCTGGTTCAAAACTTATGGAATGGATGTACTTGAAGTGAAGGTTGTCTGGGTAATGCAGACTCTCAGACACAGATAGTTTGAAATAACCATAAAATCTAGGTCACTATCCTGCTGAAACATTTTCACCATGTACAGAGCATCAGATTGAATCGTTAGGTCCCCATGGGCCCACTGACCCATTTTCATATGATTATACCAATTAAAAGTCCACCTATTTTGGTGGTTCCATTCTGCAGACACTGAACATGGCACGAGTTTCTAAGCATTGATACCAGCTGATGAAGCTGCATTCATATAACCTAGATTATTAGTGTGATCCAATACTACTAAATAATTTAAGAGGGTATTAGCTATAGATGTTTATCTTGGTACCTGACATTGATAAATTAGCATCAAAATGGAAATCAAACAAATTATTTACACGTTTTCTAAAGGGGGAACGTGTCTAGGAAACGTGCCCCTAAATGCCTCCACCACAGGCACATAGGTACCACACTTCTATCATAAAAGAGAGCTGGATAGCTCCATTATGATACCAAGTGCACACCTTGTGTTACAGAAATCTGGCATTCCAACATGAATGTATTGTTTATCCCATAAAAATTGAGTAGTTAAAGTTATGTCATTATGGTGCGTGTTCCTAATGTGCAACATGTACCGTTGCGAGCTACCACTCAACAGAGGGCGCAGAGCGTAGTCCACTCGGTAGGTGGGCTACCCTCCTACACAAGGCAGGTTTTGGATGTAGCAAATAAGATGCTGCTCTTTACTCCATGTCCTTAAGGGACAATGATAGACAGTACAAGTAGGAAAATAGGGTAATTATTTGCGCAGGATGGGAGTCCATAATTGTCTCCTGACTGGGTAGCAGCAAAGCAGTCAAAGGTCTACAAAAGGAAGGTGGTGTGGGCTAGTAATCTTCACCGGTGGCAACAACGCTCAATAAATCATTGTCTCATCAGTGCTGGAATATATATTATTTTGGTATATTTTTTAACATTATTTATATTTATAATTTAGAACCAAATAATAAATATGTACTATTTTTATATATGTTTTACATTTGTTTATATGTAATTATCTGTGTAACTATTTTAAATATTTTAGCTTAAATTGGCACTATTCCTATACCTCCGTTAGTTTCTATGTAAGGGTGTTTACAGTACCAGTGTTTGGCCATAATGCTGGACTTATTACAAAAGTGTAAGTCACTCCATAAGTGTAAGTTATATGTGTAAGTTACTACATGTGCAGTTTGGGAATACCAAAGTTAGTAAACGTACTCAAAAGTTTAAGTTACGTTTGTGAATCAGCCTCTGAGTGTGGGTGAAACAGAGAGTGTTTGTGTGTGTGTGTGGGTGGTGCGTGTGCGTGTGTGTGTGGGCTTGGATGTTCATGTCTTTTCTTGTGCAGTAAACGGCCAGGACATTTGATATAAGTGTAGTAATGAAAAATAGATTGTTATGAGCCGAATGCCAAATGCAGTATCTCCTTGAGTGAACATATTAATTGAAACGGTGGCCCGATTAACTGAGTAGTCTTAAAATTACATTCAAAGTACTCCAGTGCATACGCTGTGTATCCCAGTGATCACAGCATATTACATATCACTGGGCATCTGTAGTACATTTTCAACGTTGGACAAAAAATAAATTTCTGTGAACAGAATTTCTCTTATATCACTTCAAAATGTCATATCCTATATCAATCAGTTTCACCCAACTGACTGCAAGCGAATACTCAGTTGAAAAACTGATAGGCGCTTATATTATGCACTGGTGTTAGATTATGCAAGGGCATTTGAACCAGTGGACCGTGATATTGTACTGTTCACATGCTCCCCTCGGAACAGTAACTCCGTTCACTTTTCGATCTTTGCCTATTACGAGCTAAATTCTGCATAATTAAAAATGCGATACTTTTGCGCCCTGCCAGATGATGCACTCAGATCCTTCATGTGGTCTGTTGAACAGCAGTATACGGACAGTTTAAAATGCTCAACGTTTTTACTTGGTCGGTCACACGGTTGTGATCCTAAATTTCTCATGCAAACTATTGTTTGCTAGGCCCAAGATCTTTGACAAAAAGGGTAGGATTTAATAGCATCTCGAAAGAGCAGAACTATTTAAATATGTATTTTTTTCTGATTAAACGGGAGCATATTCTAAAGTATACAACGAACCATTCAGGTTTCAGCAAACAATTCGAGTATTTTATAATAAATTCAAAATGAATGTTGGTTGAAGATTAATATCGATGTGGTAAGAAAATAGCAGAAAATAGTGAATAATGAAAATTATGTAGCCAGAAATGTGTAGCCAAAGATGGTATTAGGTTAGGATTAAAGTAACGTACAGGTTTGGGTTACTAGTCTTTCTGATATCTCGATGATGTGTAAGTCAACCACCTGCCAATTGTCAAATGTCAGTGTTCGGTCAGAGGTGAGTCTGTTGATCTTCAGTGTCCTTGACCAGTAGATTAGCCAGTATGTCATTGGGTCTAGTGCAAGGAAGACAACTGGCCATCTGGCTGCTGTTTGATTTATAAAAGGCATCAATAAGTATGGTACCATGTGAAAAGGTCAACTTTTTTGCGCTGATCACCACAGTTGTTTGACTGGTAATGGTGGTTTCAGACTCTGACTGTGCCCTGGGCTCTGCTTACCAGACCCAGTGCCAATTCTCTGTTTAAAAGGTACATGTAAATTAGGTGTAATTATAATAGGTTCTGAAAACCTACTGTAAGTCCCTAGTATATGGTAGGGTATGTAGGTTTAGGGACCCCAGTGGAGTTAAGGCACCCATCGGTGCACTGTTGTAGTGTGTGGTGTCATTTTGAAGGAATGCCTGCCTTGCTGGTTGCTTTTGAAACACAATTAACCCCAAAGTTGACTTTGGAGTTAAAAGTGCTTCCAAAGTCTTAAACTACCTTTTTTTTTTTTTTTTTTACATATGTCACCCCTAAGGTCTGCCCTTGGCTCTACAAGGGTTGACTGCAGTGTAACTATAATCAGGGCATTCTAAAAAATGTTTTATGAGCCTTGGTGAAGGAAAAAACACCAGTTTCATTTTTCATCATTGTAGTGTATTAGCTCCATAGTATAACATTGGAATGCTTTATGTTAAAATAATACATTCGTATTTTTGATAGGAAAGAGCTAAATATGTCCTGTAGTGTATCAAATTATTAGAATAAATTCTACAACTTGCCACTGTCAGATTTATTATAACTATCACAGGGAAAGAGGTTTAGAACTCTTTCTCCAAGTTTCCTAAATCTAGCCTTCTAGCAGCCCTTCTCTGATTGACCAGCCTGAGCCAAGTTGTCTTGATGAGGTGTGAAGTGGCCTGCATTAAGACAAGGCCATTAAGTGGATGAAGATCTGGAAGCTGCAGAGCAAAATACAGGAAGGGAGCTGGGTAGCATAACTGGTCTTCAAATACGAAATCACAATTAGGACAGGACACAGGCTCACCCCTATTTCATGTACCCCAGGCCACATAGGAGCCCCAGTAATTGAATTAGCAGAGGGACTAGAATGGTAGTGTTGTGGAAATTTAGCCACACCAGTGGGATGGCCTAGCCTGATCTTAACCTCCAGGAGAGAGTTTCTCCACTTTGGATTTAGAAAGAATATTGCTTTCTGGGACAAGATTATGCCACACTTTAGAGTAAGTTGTCATACTTCTGTGTGCCACTCTGCACTCCATTAGTAGGTGGTGCCCCTCTGCTTGTTGCCTAAGAACACTGGACAAATATGGGAGGGCTGCCCAGCAACTCAGATCCCTGCCTGAAGCTACGAGGGGATGAAGGACTGCTCTGCTAGAGCTTTGGTCTGCACTCTGGAAGATTGCACCTGCTGCACACTGTGGAGTCTGCAAAAATTCACCTCTCCACTATTTAAGATCCTCTCATTTGAACCTTCTTGCCATTCCCCTCTTTTAACAACCGAGACATGGTGGTGCCAGGTTTTCCATTTTGGTCTCCTGTATATGTAATTCCTTGCCGCTAGAAATTATCTTGACCCCCCCGCTACATTCGATTCAGACAGCTCCTATAAATGTGGCTGTTTAAACAGGCACATGACTAGGTTGAGGACGCTGTATTGGTTGGTTCTGTAATCCTAGTGCCATGAAACCGTCTGGTGTACGTGCGCTTTTATAAATCTTTCTAACATAACATAAAATCTAAAGCCCCCTGGATTCAAGAAGTTAACGAGTGGACTTCATGCCAGCAACAGGTTAACAGTGCTCCACCTGCATTATCTCCACTAAGAAGAAACCTGCTGGACAGCCACCAGTGGCCTTTGAAGGAATTTTATATGTGTAGATAAAACATTCAAAGGACCATCTCAGTGCTTCAAGACCACTGATATGTTTTGTGAACCCTTGGAGATCCAAAGGAGAACTTCTGGAAAAAGATTCCAGAAGTTTGGAGACATTTTTGTAAAAAACTCCATATGGTGACTGACCTGTTGACGTGAGTCAAGCCACTGACGTCTAACCGTGACCCATCCCGAAATCCAGGTTTGCCCTGATGAAGCTCCCGAGCTTTTCATCTTCGACAAGACTTCCAGTAGTTGACCAAGGCATTGCGTTGGATCAAACCATAGTCGTCGACTCGCAACCCTGCCTGACGAGTAGCCTAGCACGACGAAGAAAGAAAAAGCTCCAGAAAAACAACTAAGTCTGCAGGTAAAACTTTGACCGAGTCCTCCTGCTCAGTAAATCCCATTTAGGCTCCATCGAGGTTGGCCTCAAAATTTGACTTGGTCCCGGTCAAGAGCGACTAGATCTACCTGATTGTTTCTATTGGTTTTTAAGCAATGGAATGCACATTTTTTAAAATTTATGCTTTAATAATTCATACCTCCTGTTCTCTACATTATATGTCATTTTGGTGTTATTTTACTCATAAAAACATTTCCTATTTTTATAAATTGGTGTTGGATTTTTATTGTATATTGTGTCTTACTTATTTATTGTATTGGTGTTTTTAAATGCTTTACAATCCTGTCTTCTAAGTTAAGCCTGGCTGCTCATTCCCAGGGACCAAGGGATTAATTTATTGAGACCTGGACTAGAAGTTATATTGTGTTTGTGGCCTTAGTACTAGTGGTGGGTACCTACCAATCCCTACTAATAAATCACCTTCTAACAGGTCCTGGTGCCACTGTACCTGCAGTATCCAGGTAAGCTATGCCCCTGTCCCTGACACGAGTTCAGCTTTTAACTACTAATTTTGCCATATGTATGACTGAATTGAATGTTTACGTCCAAGTTACGAGTAAAGGTTTTTGTCTAGCACCGTGCACATAATATCTCGTCTGATGTTAAGAGAGTAGAAATATATCTAATTATGAATATCTAGCCCCTCCTATTTACCCCTGAAATAGTGCTCAAGTTCTTGAAAATAGGGATTAAATGTATGTCCAAATCCATGCCAGATATTCAGCATACGACTTCAAATAAATGAGTCACATTTAAATCTAATATATATGTATTTATCGACTACAGATACTGTGAAGATCGAACCCGCCAGGTCCTGCGCTGGACACCTCTATTTTAAAAGGATGTCATTATGTTATAGTTAGGTTCTGAACGTACTCGTACAAAATCACAGAAATTCAGCAGTTATAGTTAGAGTTATTTCAAGCAACTATAACTCATGGCCTAATGTAACTATAACTCACGCCCCCTACCATGCACATTTTTTTCTTCAATAATTTGACTGCTAATGTTTCATTTATATTTTTTATGTCGTTACAGAAGTTTTGATGAGTGCTCTGATATCTTGGGTACTTAGCAGTGCATGGCAAGGACATGAGTTTTACTTACCTTAGTTAATTTGTATGTTGTTTTTTAACATAAAGTAATTTTAAATACTATGCTTTATTCCAACCACTGCCTTGCATGGCATTTGGTCTTGTGCAGCGGCATTATCCACAGGGCCTGTGGCTAACCCCTATACCCACCCAACCTCATGCCACACACGACCTTTGGCAGTGCACAGCAGGGGTTGGTTGCAGGGCGTAGACTGTGACCAGGCCCTGCAACCAACCCCCTATAACCACCCACCCCCACTAAGCACACCCTTTGGCTGTGTGCAGCAGGAGTTGGCCACCTGGCCTAGCCTGTAGCCAACCCTCATAACAACCCAACCCCACACCACACATAGCTGAATGGTCTGTCTCTGGGTATGAAAATAGGTCTGAAAGGGTGTCTTTTGGTGTGAAAGTGTCTGTCAGGCTGTAGGAGTGGGTGGGTGAGGGCCTGAGTGGTTCTCTGAGTGGATGTGTGATGGTCTGAGTGGGTTTGTGAGTGGGTGCATCAGTGTCTGGGTAGGTCTGTTAGTGGGTGCATCAGTGTCTGAGTGGGTCTGTGAGTGGGTGTGTAAGGGTCTGAGTGGGTCTGTGAAGGGTGCCTGAGTGTCTGAGTGGGTCTGTGTGTGGGTGCTTGAGGGTCTGTGTGGGTCTGTGAGTGGGTGCATGAGGGTCTGAGTGGGTCTGTGAGTTGGTGCAAAAGTGTCAGAGTTGGTCTGTGAGTGGGTGCATCAGAGTCTGAGTGGGTCAGTGAGTGGGTGTGTCTGTGTTTCAGTGGAACGTTAGTGCATTCATAAGGTTCTGAGTGGATGTGTGGGTGGGTGTATGAGTGTCCGTGTTGATCTGTTAGTGGGTGTATGAGTGTCTGATTGGCTCTTTCAGTAGCTGAATCACTGCCTGAGTGCTCCTACGAGTGAATAATTTAGTGGTTGAATGAATCTGTGAATGGTTTTTTTTATACCAATATTTGCGAATGCATCACAACGTTACATGGGGGACTGAGCTGAGCGTCACAACGTATTCATGAATATCACACTTGTGAAAAAAAAATTGAAGGTCAAAATCTGATCCTCAAATACCCCTATATCACACCCCTGGGGTCAGGCTACCTACACCATGACCCCTTATGCCACTTTTTATTTTACTTTTCAGTCCCGGGGACAATGCCCATTACCCAAAATGGCAGATGCAACTTTCTTGTCAGGTTGTGGACAGCCAATCCCAGCATTCCTGTTGGCAATTGCATTCCTAAATTTGCCACAATAATCTCCAAAACGTTGTGACAGATACATGGCCCTAGATATTCAAATTTATTTTCCCTTTAATATCTAAAAAAAACTGAATGTATTTACACCAAATAACGAAAAGCACAATATGCGGAACCAAAATCTAGCTTTCTGCCAAATTTGGTGTATTTCCATCCAGCAGTTCGGGCTGTAGTCGTGCTCCCCCTTTTCTTGGCTCCCGCTTGACAAATCACCCTGAAACTTTCCATGCACAACAAAATTCACTGGCACATTTTTTTGGGAAAATTTTGTGACGATTTGCCAAAAGACATCAAATATATATAAATCAAAAATGCATTTTTCTTGGGAAACATGTCCTAACCACCTATTGCCAGTAGATTATTTATATATATATATATATTTATATTTTGTTTTTATATAATTCACTGAAAAAAAATGTTACAGGGATGTTATAGTTAGGTCTCAATTTACTCGCACACGACTGTAGAAATTCAGCAGTGATAGTCAGAGTTATTTTAAGTAACTATAACTCGTGTCCTAGGGTAACTATAACTCGCATCCCCGCCCAACGGGTATTTACATGCAGGAAAACAGATGAAAACTCCACTTTCTGCGATACAGCTCCTGCTTGGAAAAAGCGGAGTCATATTTACTTTTACTTTGTGAGAGCTGTCAACTCCCACCAAACAAATACAAACAGCTACCTCACAAGGGTGGGCATCTCGGGAGGTAGCAGGAGCTGGCTCAGGGGGGGTAGCAGTCAGCAGGGCCATCTATGGCTCCACAAGGGGGTGCCATGCAGCCCCCCTTAAATTGAATTAATTGCCCCGGGGGCAAGTGGCAGTCGCTGGGGGTGTGTGGGGGGCTGTGCAGTCCCCCACGTAACAAACTCATTGCACCATGGAAAATGGCAGTCCCTGGGGTTGCGGTGGGTGGCAATGTGGCCATTACATTCATTTTATGGTTAGCCCTGGGGAGGTGGCAGTCCCCAGGGGTGCAGAGGGGCCATGCGGGCCCTTGACATCAAAAGAAAATGTTTTGCCCCAGGAGGTGGCAGTACCCAGGGCTGCGTGCCCCCCCATTAATTTAGGATGATTTGCCCAAGGGAGGTGGCGGTCCCAGGGGTGCAGACGGGCCAAGCCATGCACATTTTCCAGTGCTCCAGGGAGGTATATTTCTTATATATAGAATATTAAGTATATATATATACATTTTCAGACGATCCTCTTCATTCATTGATCTGTTGTTGTGCTATTCACATTTTTTTCAGCCATTACATCACGGGGCAGAGTGTCAGCTCACACCTGCCATTTGCTAGCCTCACTATTGTGTAACAAAATTCTAATCTTGCTCAAGGAGCACATCCATAGCCAAAGTAGTAATATAACAGGTAGGGGCTAACTTATATAACAATATTGTTTTTTGAGTGAAAAAAATATATGTTTCTGTTAGTCAATGCCTTCTATTTTAATACTGGCTCTCCAGTTGAAGATCTGCCAGGAAGCAACCAATGTGCTGGAGGCCTACACCTGTTTCACCGTCTTCTTTGAAGTGGCGTGGAAAAGAGTGTTTTGAGGTGGAGCTTCCAGCAATTGTGCCATCAAGAATGCTGTATACCATTCTTAAAAGCATCAGGACTCGACCCAGTTTGTGCATGCTGATACACCATTATTTTCATATGAAACAACGTTATTAAAGACCACTAGGTGAACCATGTTGGCCTTGCATAGAACCTCAAGAAAGTGTCCCTGATCTGAAAAGCTGCAAAAACCTGATAGCCCACCAAGGGCACTGTTAATATAACACCGAAGATGCACAACATTATGTGAGTTCATTATCAGTAATTGCATTATCACATCAGTTCTACTGTGCTAGGCAAAAGTCTGCTTATTTAAAGAACACATGCTGCAGCATGGACTCTGGTGGCTTAAGATTAGCGGGGTCGACGTGGGTACTGCAGCTCCTAGGCTGTGAAGGGAAGGTCTTTGCCTTTTCTGAAGGATTTCAAAGACCTATTAAGGTGTTGCACAAAAAAACGTTTTATGTGATAATTTGTTTGCCCTTCTCCCAGGCATTGGTACAGGCACATGGGAAAGGTCTGTTGCAGGTATTAAATTTGCATTTTTAATTCTGTATCGCAGAGAACTAACTAGATATGAATAGCTGAAATGCCAGATAATACAGCAGCAATAAACAGGTCGACGTCTCTCAAATCCCTGCTTTCTTCTTAACTTGGCTTTTGACTTACAATGAATTCAAAAATGTATTTGTTAACATTATCCTCACATTCATACTCGCGTGTTGATGCTTGCAGGATGGTATGGGGAACCTGAGAGTTAACAAGAAAGGTATCCGACTAGAAGGAATTTCCGAGTTTCTGCTTCCATTATATGTGAAAGAAATCCATTCTCGGAAGGTAGGTTGTTATTTCTTTACATTCATGTACATCATGTGTTCTCTCTCATAATAAATCAAAAGCACAAGCTGAGTGTTGAGGCGATTTGTGCAACCTTGTCCTCAAAGAAATATTGTATTGGGTGAAATGTCTTCTATGGCCCATAACGAGGTTTATCCTCTGGAGTCAGTGGTTTCACGTAGTAGACCTTGACTATTCACCATTAAATCTACTTCTCAGAAATACCTCTACTGCAGGTGTGGTTACTGTGGGATTAAATAGGACAAGGTTTGCAGGTTGAATCTTGAATATTCCTGAGAAATGATGAATTAGTAAATTATCCTTGTTCCTTTGATCCGTCCCCATACCCTCCTCCGGATTCATGATTTTCACCTAGAGCTCTTTTTCTGTTTATAGCTGATTTGCATTGTTCTATTGATTTCATAATTCCAGTTGGGCTGGAACTGCTGTTCCCGTCAGAATTAAAATGCCACAGTGTTTTTTGTATCACAAATTTCTTTGATTTGAAATAACTATCCACATTTATTACACATTTATTACACCCTCCAGTTCAAACCCAGAGTTTTCTAATGCTGACTCTTGTTGACAATTATGTTTGCTGCTTAGCTTTCAAACAACAGACAATGCAGTATCAGACATTAATGTGTTCCCCTCCGCAAGTATCTCAATTACCATCAATATCTACAGAATTAGGCATTTTCTTCACTCTATGTGTGTTAGGAGATTTCGCATCAGAATTTGTGCCACCAAATTCCAATATTTTAACATATAATATTCTAAACAACCATTTATAGTAATGCCATTATTTCTAGACAATAAAACATTTTATTGTAAAATGTGTGCGGCAAAAAGTACGGTTATGTTGACAAGGTGAAAACTTTAGCTGAACAAACAGCTGCAGAGCAAACCTAAAGATTCTTTTGATACTAGACATGAAATTAAAATTTCAATGCAAAAGTTAGTTTTAGCATGGTGTGTTGTTTACACTTATGTTATGGAAGATAGTGGTAATATTAATTTTTAAATGTAATAGACAATATGAATAAGAGGTTGTGGATGAAATATGTTGGATTACTGATTTACTAAAATCTCCTGATAGTTGCATGTAAAATGTAAATGATAGTGCCTGTGTTTTAAACTATCAAAGTAGTCACCTTTGTAAAAAAAATGTATTGCTTTACATATCATTTATTATGTTAGCCAGTTTCACCTTGAACTGGCGAGGAGTGCCTGCAAAGTTTCAGTTATTAATATCAAGACTATAACATTCTTCAATTTCAAAACTTGTAATACTATAAAAGATGTGTAATACAGATGTTCAATCGCTCAGGAATGGTACAAAATCAATTGGTGAGATCTCATTTCAACATAGCCAGATTATGAGTTTTCTAAACTAGTTCTTCAAAAAAGTCAAACCAGTGAAATACATTATTCCTTGCTTGTAATTTGTTAAGAAACTGTTGGTAAAAACCCCACATTTCTTTCAATTCTTAAGTCACCTAAAAATGACTGAAAAATGCTACTGCAATGCCACGACAGTCTTACAATAATGAATTCTTGCAGAATGCATAGCATGTACATAACACTGTTTTGCCTAATTATTTTATTAAGTTTTTATGACAACTAAAATGTTTTAGAGAATTTCAAACACCAATTCATTTTAGTCCAAATATTTATATGGGTGTTTTTTGGACTTGGCCTTCTCTGCAGGGTTACTCCTAAACCTTTTGCCTTTACTCTATACGTTTGAGTGAACTGATTTTTTTTAGCTTATAAGAATCTGTGCACTTTACCATGTATAACTATACTAAAATGCGTGTGTGCTCTTCCTTAAACATGGCAAAATTAGTTTGTACCTGGTTGGCTTATTAAATGTACTTGTAAGTCCCTTTTAGAGTGGTATACCATATACCTAGGGCTTGTAAATTAAATTCAACTAGTGGGCATGCAGCACTTATCGTGGCTCCCACTAAAGTAGCCCCTTAAAACATGTCCCAGGCCTGCCGTTATTTTATCATATTAAATAAAAAGGTTACTTTAGTGACTTTTCTGGTTGTCCCTGATGGGGGTTGTGGTTGTTGTTTGAATAGGGGATCACCCCCTTCAACCAAGAACCCAGTTTCTTCCAGTGTTACTTTGAGGTCTGTCTAATATGTATGTTAATTAGTCCTGGGCAGAGCTCACGGAGTTCTACTCCATGGAATTCTGTGGAGTTGGCTTAAATCTCAGTGGAATTCCACTGAGTTCTGCGTGCTGCAGAATTCTACCTGCCCTACTGGCACCCTGACCAGAATGCACCCAATCTCAGAAGCACTAAGCAGGGTCAGGCTTGGTAATCCAAGCTCGACCCTGCTCAGCGCTTCCAAGATCTGCACATTCAGGTCAGGGCCCCAGTTAGGAAAAGGTGCAGTTTCAGGCCCCTTGTGCTGCCACAGCCCTCTGGTCTGGAGTCTGCTGCTCTCCACACCTGCACACTTCCCTTCACTAACTGCCTTCCTTCACAAACTTGCTATGGCGGGCCAAGCACACCCCCTGTCTTTCACCAACCTTGCAATAACTACCTGTGCACTTACACACAGACTCAGACTGCAATCTTTTTAGGGCCCAGCAGTAGCAGCAGCAAATCAGCTCATCACCACCAGCAGCCTGGTATTTTCACAAAATACCTAGCCTCACTTGCCACTGGGCTCTAAGGCACTCTCTTAGGCCACACACATTTCTATCTGATGGGGGCTGCCGGACTACTGCTCACCTGGTCTTCAGCTCTCCTTGCTGGCCTCAGCACCGTACCCCATAACACAAATTCATTTCCCAGGATCTCTGGGGATACAGGTTCTTTTCAAGTGGAACTCTGACAGCAAGTTTCCTTTTTTCCAAGCACAGACCCCTACCTTATCTGCACATATTGTCCATGCTCAGTGCCGGCCCCCAGGTGCACATAGAAGAGAAAGCAAAATGGGGGTCTTATCTGGGTCTGACTCCCAGGGTCCCTGTGGCCAGCTGCCTGGCTCTCTGCCTCCCTCTGCACCCTGGTCCCAGCCAAGGTGTTGAGGACAGTGAAAGGAGGGAGGCCCGGATCCAGAGCTGGCACCGGTGCAGCCCCGCAGCTTGCAGCAACTCCATGCCGCTGACGTCGGGCCATGTGCGCACTGCAGCCCAGTTATGGGCCATACAGTGCAAGTGCAGACTGTCTGCACTTGCGCCGTCTGTCCCATGAAAGGGCTGCAGTGCACATACAGTGAGCTCTGCTCCTCTGCCGGGGCTGGAGACTTTTTTTCTTGAACTCTACGCTCCAAGCTGAGCATGGAGTGCCAAAAACTGTGTTAACTCTGCCAGCGGAGTGGAGCTCAACACCCACCCCTAATATTAATGAGGCCCTGTCTGCATAGACAGAGAAGTGTTGGCACTATCACTCTTATGTTACCCTAATTTATGGAATCCTCTAAAGTGATTTCTGGCCACTTTCTGCATGATCTGAAGAGCAATGGAGCAAGGCAGTTTATCAGCTTCAGGATTAGCAAGATTTTTATTTGGTGGTGAAATGTACAACAGTGTAAAACAGATGCATTGATTCCTGACACAGAAAAAAAACCTGACAACAAATAGTGTTGTAAGAATTTTACGATTGCATAAAGTTTTATGTGGTGAATCTAGAGGTGCAACAGGTACCATGGTGCACAGCTTTGACAGTTAAACACATTGGGGCCTGTAGTTTATGAATTGTTTGTAAGCCATAAGTAGAGATGTGTAGTTCAACTTGAGCCACTAATAATCAGGCAAAAAAGGGAGAAAGAAAACCATATAAACTACTACAACGATTAATTATCCTTCCTCAACACTGAACAATTAGTTAACAAAATAGCTCACTGACTCTTCATCATATAAAACCTTGTGGGGAGTGATAGCTTGATTTACAAAATTAGGTCCTTTTACTCTCTTGAAATAGACACTACAGAATCAATGTTGTCTACGACTTTTTAAAAAGAAAATGTGCAATTACACAAACTGTGATAATCACTAATCATAGTTCTTAATTCACTTCAAAATCCTGAGAAATTATGGGATATTTCTCCTTATAAATCCAGTAGCCACACCCCACAGATACAATATGTCAATTGATTCATCAAATTATATGTACACAGTATCATGACTGTTGGACTTTTGCTTATGCAGGGTCACCCCAAATCTTTTTGCCTCCTCCCTCCTATTTTTTTCTGACCTGTCGCTGTTGGCTTTTGAACTCTGAGCACTTTCCCACTGCTAACCAGTGCTAAAGTGCATATGCTCTCCGTGTAAATTGTATGTAATTGGTTTATCCATGATTGGCCTATTTGATTTACTAGTAAGTCCCTAGTAAGGTGCACTAGAGGTGCCAGGGCCTGTAAATCAAATGCTACTAGTGGGCCTGCAGCACTGGTAGTGCCACCCACATAAGTAGCTCTGTAATCATGTCTCAGACCTGCCACTGCAGTGTCTGTGTGTGTATTTTTACACTGTAAATTCGACTTGGCAAGTGTACCCACTTGCCAGGCCTAAACCTTCCCTTTTCTTACATGTAAGGCACCCCTAAGGTAGACCCTAGGTAGCCCCAAGGGCAGGGTGCAGTGTATGGATAAGGTGGGACATATAGTAATGTGGTTTATATGTCCTGACAGTGAAATACTGCCAATTTTGTTTTTCACTGTTGCAAGGCCTGTCTCTCTCATAGGATAACATGGGGGCTACCTTTAAATATGATTAAAGTGTAGATTCCCCTAGAGAGTAGATGGACATGTGGAGTTTGGGGTCCCTGAACTCACAATTTAAAAATACATCTTTTAGTAAAGTTGATTTTAAGATTGTGCGTTTGAAAATGCCACTTTTAGAAAGTGAGCATTTTCTTGCTTAAACCATTCTGTGACTCTACCTTGTTTGTGCATTCCCTGTCTGGGTCAGTTTGACAGTTGGGTTGTTTTTCACCTCGCACTAGACAGTGACACAAAGGGGGCTGGGGTGTAACCTGCATTTCCTGATTAGCCATCTCTGCTAGGAGGGAGGGGTGGAGTGGTCACTCTCATCTGAAGGGACTGTGACTGCCTCTGACAATGCCGGCTCCAACCCCCTGGTTTGTGTCTGAGGCCTTGCCTGTGCAAGGCAGGATTTCACAAGTAGGTGTGAGTCCCCTTTTAAGAAAGGTGACTTCAAAGACTAAAATGGGTATAAGAAGGGCACCCAAATCTACAGACTAGAGAAACACTTCTGGAACCAAGAGGAACCTCTCCCTGGAGAAGAGCTGATAGCTGAGGAAGAAGTGCTGCCCTGCCTGTGACTGTGCTTTGTGGAGCTTTCCTGCAGTGCTGCTTCTGCCAGAGTAAGGGGGCAAAGACTGGACTTTGTGTGCCTTCCATCTTGTGAAGGAATCTCCAAGGGCTTGAGTTAGAGCATGCCTCCTGTTGTTTGAAGTCTCAGGGACAGCAAAGACTTCTCTCTGCCAGCACCTGGAGTCTCTGGAGAGACTCCTGCCCCGACAAGTGGTGCCCTATCCAGTCCCTGGGCCCTTGAAAGGAAAGCTGGTGGAATCCAAGGAAATCGACTTCGGACGACTTCGGACCGACGCTGCAGCTGAATCCGGTAACGCCGCCTGCACCTGACGCCGTGACTTTCGCTGGAACGCGACGCTCTTCGCAGGCCCGATGCCACAGCAGCCCCGCTGAAGTCCGCGACTCCGTGGAAGTCGCCACACCACGTTGTGACCAACGGCGCTCAAAGTGCACGGATTCAACGTTTCGCACAGACGCCGCGATTCCCGACTTCGCGCATCGGCTTGTTTTCACTCTTCACCAGAGGTACTGTACTTGGGGGTCTACACGACTCCGTGTCCGGCGCCGTTGGTGTCGGCTTGTTGGGAACGACTCCGTCACTACGCTGTGTTAACATCTCATCGAAGCATTTTTGTTTCTAAGCGCTATTTTTGAGTTTAATCTTTAAAAATTCATAACTTGACTTGTGTATGTCGGATTTTTGTCGTTTTGGTCTTGTTTTGTTTAGATAAATATTTCCTATTGTTCTAAACCGGTGTCGTGTCATTTTGTAGTGTTTTCATGAAGTTACTGTATGTGTTGGTACAAATACTTTACACCTAGCGCTCTGAAGTTAAGCCTACTGCTCTGCCAAGCTACCAAGGGGGTAAGAAGGGGTTAGCTGAGGGTGATTCTCTTTTACCCTGACTAGAGTGAGGGTCCTTGCTTGAACAGGGGGTAACCTGACTTTCAACCCAAGACCCCATTTCTAACAATGACTCACTGCCAAGAGCATTTGGGAAAATGGATACTATTAGCTGAGTCTTTGTAACACTTCTATATGCAATTCATTGAAGACATCTATGTTTTTCTATACATTAGGGAGTGTTAGAAAAAGGGTTATTGGTAAGGGCAGGTAGGTACCTACACCTAGCAACAAGCCACTAACCTCCACTTAGGTCCAGTTAAGTCTCAGTAAATTAACCCCAGCTCAACCCTTGGTAGCTTGGCAACGAGCGTCAAGGCTTAACTTAGGAGACAGTGTGTAAAGCATTCAAATATCACAAAACAGTAATTAAATAAAACACAGGAAACAGTTTAAAAATCCAAAACCAATTCATAACAATAGTTTATATTTTTATCTTTAAATTGACACAAAAACGAATAAAATCGGATAAAGGGAACCGGAGATATGAATTTTTAAAGAATTATTATTTTTCTAGCGCTTAGAAACAAAAAGCGCCAATCGGGTCATCTGGTTGCACCTCGACCGGGGCAAAGTCAAAGTTTCAGGCCGACCGCGATGGAGCCCTGCTCGGCTACAGGTCGCGGGAGGCCTCGGTTAAAAAGTTACCTTCTGACTTAGTCTTTATTTTGAAGATTTTCTTCACCGGGACGAATCTGCCAGTCCAATCCGACCTCCTGGAGCCCTTCTCCGGATACGCGATGCTGGATTCCTCGGTGGAGATTTTTACCTTCGGACTTAGTCGTTTTTTCGAGGTGAAAATCCTTCGACCGGGGTAAACCTGGATTTTGATCCGACGTCCATGGAGCCCTTCTCGGATACGATGGCTGGAAGGTCCCGGTCAACTTTTTACCTTCGGACTTAGTCTCTTTTTCAGAGATTTTTCTTTACCGGGACGAACCACCAAATCAGGCCGGGTCGCGGTTGAGGCAAGCCGGCTAGAATTTCCGCGGCGGGTCGGTCCCTCTATGGAGCTTTTTAACAAAAATTCTCAAACCTTCTCCAAACTTCTGGGGCTTCACCCAGATGTCCTTTTAAGGTTCTTTTGGGGTCCACAGCTCACCCCAAGGGTCCAGAAGTTCTCTGATGGTCCTTTGGGGGTGCAGACTGCAACTCCCAGAATGCTCCTGGCGCAAACTCCTTTTTGGCCACTGGACAGTGGTCAGCTGGTCACTTTCTTCAGGAGTTGGTGCAGGGGACTCTGGATAGCAATTTTTCACCTGTAGCAAACAGGGAGTCCCTCCTTGAACCAGTTGAAGCCAGGCAAAGTCCTTCTTGTGGTGAAGCCCAAGTGTGCAGCTGGTGCAGTCCTTCTGAATGTAGGTTCCAGGTGCAGGCCAGGGGTCCAGCAGGGCAGTCCTTCTTCTCCTTTAGTTCTTTCTTGTTGAAATCTATTGGGGTTCTGAGGTGTGGGTGCAGGTCTGCCAGTTTTATCCTTGCTCCTGGGTGAAAAGCAGGGGGGTCCTGGTTCTCCAATCAGGTACAGGGTCGTCCCCCTGTGATGACCACTTCCTGGGAAGTGTGGCAAAAATCCATCCCAGAAGGCAACATTCTCTAAAAATCCAACATGGCTGAATCTGATTTTTGGAGGTTACATCTGGCTGAGCCCACCCACTGGTGTGGCTAAAAATCATAAACACACCCCTCTCCTGCCCTCTCCTAATCTAATCAAGGGGGCACCTGGTTGTCTGGGGTTGCAGGATGTGGGGGTGTTGCTGGTTGCTCCAAATGTCCTTCTCTGCCTTTGAAGACCAGTTTGGCAGCCCTCCCCCTTCCTGCCTCACCATCTGCTGAGGGGAGATTCTCTCCCACAAGCACATTCCTTTGTGTGAAGACAGGCCACTTCACACCTCATCAAGGCAGCTTGGCTAAGCTGCTGCAGGCTAGCCAATCAGAGCATAGCAGCAAAAACAATGCAGGGCTGAAATTGGCAACTTTTTAAGTAAAGTCTAAAACTTTTTACCTGAACAAGTTATATTAAATCCAACAACTGGAAGTTGTGGGATTTATTACAACAATTAATTTGATACCAAATTCTTGGTATGCAACATTTAAGGAGACTTTAAAATTTAAAATAAAGTCTCCCCATTCTAGCCTATGAAGGCCATTTACTTCAATGAGGGAAAAACAAATGTGGCTGTTTTTACCTCAGTAGGTTTTATAAATCTATTTTTATAAAGTCCCTGCTTATAGTTACATGGCACCCAGCCCTAGGGGCACATAGGGCACACCTTAGGGGTGACTTATATGTAAAAATAAGGTAGTTTAAGACTTTGGAACTACTTTTAATTCCAAAGTCGAATTTGCATATAACTTTAATTTAAAAGCAGCCAGCAAGGCAGGCCTGCCTTTAAAATGACACTGGGCACCTCAGCAGTGCACCTAGGTGTGCACCACCTATGCTGTGGTCCCTAAACCTACATGCCCTACCATATACTAGGGACTTATAGGTAGGTTAACTTATCCAATTATAATTAGCCTAATTTGCATATCCATTTTACACAGAGCACTGGCCCTGGGACTGGTAAGCAGTACCCAGGGCACAGCCAAGAGTCAGTAACCACCAGTACCTGTCCAAAAAGTGTGGGGGTGACCAGGGCAAAAAGGAGGACTTTCCTACACTGCCCCCCCCCAGATGAAAGGTGATGGGTACTAACCTACAGCCTGGTAGTCCTCATCAGCTAAGTGGAAAAACCTGGAAAGGCCATCTGCATTGGCATGGGCAGTCCCAGGTCTGTGCTCCACTGTGAAGTCCATCCCCTGTAGGGAAATGGACCACCTTAACAGTTTTGGGTTCTCCCCCCTCATCTGCATCAACCATCTGAGAGGTCTGTGGTCAGTTTGTACACGGAAGTGAGTGCCAAACAAGTAAGGCCTCAACTTCTTCAGGGACCAGACCACAGCAAAGGCCTCCCTCTCAATGGCACTCCATTTTTTCTCTCTGGGGAGTAGTCGCCTGCTGATGAAGGCAACTGGGTGATCTTGGCCCTCTTCATTAACTTGTGCTAACACTGCCCCAATCCCTTCCTCTGAAGCATCTGTTTGCACTATAAACTCCTTGCTATAGTCAGGGGCCAGTAACACTGGTGCTGAACACATAGCCTGTTTTAGGGTGTCAAAAGCTTTCTGACACTCTGGGGTCCAAATGACCTTCTTGGGCTGTTTCTTGGAGGTAAGCTCAGTCAGAGGGGCCACTATGGTCCCAAAATTCTGAACAAACCTCCGGTAGTACCCAGTCAGGCCAAGATAGGCCCTGACCTGAGTCTGGGTTTTAGGAGCCTCCCAATCCAGGATAGTCTGGATCTTGGGCTGGAGAGGTTGTACATGGCCTCCACCAACAAGGTGGCCCAGGTACACAACTGAGCTTTGCCCTATCTGGCACTTGCTTGCCTTGATAGTCAGGCCTGCTTGAAGCAGGGCCTGAAGCACTTCCTTCAGGTGGACCAGGTGGTCCTTCCAGGTGGAACTAAATACAGCTATATCATCCAGATAAGCTGCACTGAAAGATTCCAACCCAGACAGGACTCTATTCACCAACCGTTGGAAGGTGGCAGGAGCATTTTTCATGCCAAAGGGCATCACCTTGAACTGAAAGTGGCCCTCTGGTGTGGAAAATGCTGACCTCTCCTTAGCTCCTGGACTTAAGGCAATCTGCCAATATCCTGAGGTCAGATCAAATGTGCTCAGGAATTTGGCAGCCCCCAACCTGTCAATGAGCTCATCAGCTCTAGGTATGGGGTGAGCATCAGTCCTAGTGACTGCGTTTAGACCTCCGTAGTCCACACAAAATCTCAATTCTTTCTTCCCACCTTGGGGATTAGGTTTGGGCACCAGTACCACTGGACTGGACCAAGGACTATCAGAGGGCTCAATTACCTTGAGCTCCAACATCTTAGCCACTTCAGCTTTGATGTTGGCCTTGACCTGGTCAGACAGCCTGTACAGCTTGTTCTTGACAGGCAAGCTGTCACCAGTGTCAACATCATGGACACACCAATTAGTGAGTCCAGGGGTCAGGGAGAACAGACTAGCAAACTGTTCCAAAACTTGTTTGCAGTCTTTTTGTTGCTGGTCTGTCAACTTGGGAGAGAGTACCACTCCCTCTACTGACCCATCTTGTACCTTTGAGGACAGGAGGTCTGGCAGAGGTTCACCCTCCTCCTCCTTCCCTTCATCAGTGACCATCACCATGGTCATGTCTGCCCTGTCCTGGTGGGGTTTCATCCTGTTAACATGCAGGATCCTGTGAGGATTCCTGGGGGTACCAAGGTCCACCAAGTAGGTGACTTCACCTTTTTTCTCCAGAATTGGATAGGGCCCAGTCCATTTGGCATGTAGTGCCCTAGGAGCCATGGGCTCCAAAACCCACACCAGCTGTCCTGGGTGATACTCAGGCATGGTAGCCTTCTGATCATGCCAGAGCTTCATGAGCTCCTGGCTGGCTTCCAGGTTTCTGCTTGCCTTCTTCATGTACTCAGCCATGCGTGACCGCTGGCCCAGCACATAATCTAGCACATTCTCCTTGGACTCCTTGAGAGGCTTTTCCCAAGACTCTCTCACCAAGCACAATGGGCCTCTTACTCGGTGCCCAAACAGTAACTCAAAGGGGCTGAATCCAACCCCCTTCTGTGGCACCTCTCTGTAGGCAAACAGCAGGCATGGGAGGAGAACATCCCATCTCCTCCTGAGTTTGTCAGACAAACCCATGATCATGCCCTTCAGGGTCTTATTAAATCTTTCCACCAGACCATTGGTCTGTGGATGATAGGGGGTGGTGAACTTATAAGTAACACTACACTCATCCCACATGGCTTTCAGATAGGCTGACATAAAGTTTGTGCCCCTATCTGAGACCACCTCCTTTGGGAACCCCACTCTGTTGAACACACCAAGTAGGGCCCTAGCCACTGTGGGAGCAGTGACTGTCCGGAGGGGTATTGCCTCCGGGTACCTGGTGGCATGGTCCACAACCACCACAATGTACCTGTTACCTGAGGCAGTTGGTGGGTCTAGGGGACCAACAATGTCAATCCCCACACGCTCAAAGGGAGTCCCAACCACTGGCAGTGGTATCAAGGGAGCCTTTGGCTTGCCCCCTGTCTTGCCACTGGCTTGGCAGGTGACACAGGAGCTGCAAAACTCCTTGACTTTTTCTGACATTTGGGGCCAATAAAAATGGTTGACCAGCCTGTTCCAGGTCTTGGTCTGTCCCAAATGTCCAGTTAAGGGGATATCATGGCTTAAGGTAAGGAGGAATTCTCTATACTTCTGGGTCACCACTACTCTCCTAGTAGCCCCTGGTTTGAGGGCCCTTGCCTCAGTGTAGAGAACTCCATCCTCCCAGTAAACCTTGTGGGTCCCACTGGTATCCCCTTGTTCTTGCCTGGCAGCAGTCTGCCTCAGGCCCTCAAGAGTGGGACACTCTCTTTGTCCCTGGCACAAATCTTCTCTGGTGGGCCCACCTGCCCCTTGCAGTTCTGCCAAGTCAGGCAGAGTTTGCAGGGAAAGTGTCCCTCCCTCACAGTTCAGATCCTCCCCCTCAGGGTTGGATTCTTCCTGACCCTCTGTACTTGTAGGGGCTGGCAAGCCAGACCCAGTGCCCTTTCTCTTCTTCTTGGAGGCTTGGCCCATTGTTCCAGGGTCCAAGTGTCCAGCACTTCCCTGTTGTGCTGCCTGTGACCTGGCACAGCACACACCCATTCAGGGAGGTCCAGCATCTGAGCATGGACCCTTCTCTCCACTTCTGACCATTCAGATGCTTCAAGATCATTTCCCAGCAGACACTCTACTGGGAGGGCAGGAGCTACAGCTACCTTCTTAGGGCCAGTCACTCCTCCCCATTCCAGACTCACCATGGCCATGGGATGGAATTTGGTTCTGGTATCTGCATAAATCACTTGGTGGAAGACACCAGGTAAGACCTGTTCTGGAGAAACCAGCTTCTCTGTGACCATTGTCACACTGGCTCCTGTATCTCTCAGAGCTTCTACCTCAGTCCCATTGACTTTAGGCCTCTGCCTATACCTCTCCATGATGGGAGGTAAGGTGGCCATAGTTGCAATGTCCACCCCACCCACGGATACTAAGGTGACCTCTGTGTACCCTGTCCCCAGCCCTGGGCCAATTTCCACCCCCAACCCTACACTAGCAATCCCCTGGGATTGCCCACCAGTGGGGGGCTTCTTGGAGCAGATAGCATCTCCTCTTTTGTGTCCAGGTTGATGACACTCAAAACACTTGCCGGCCTTAGCAAGCTCCTCAAACTTTCCTGCTTTAGCAGGATCATAATTCTTTCCCTGATACCCTTTCCCCTTAAAAGTGGAATGGCTCGGGGCTCCCCCACCCTGAGAAGTTTTTGGGGGCTCTTGTGAGGACTCTTTGGGCTTTTTATCATCTTTCCCTTCGTTCTTCCCCTGAGAAGAACCATGTCCTCCCTTTTTCTGATCACCCCCTGGGAGTTTCTGGTTAACCCTAGTTCTTAACCAGTCATCTGCTGCCTCCCCCAGCTCTCTGGGGTTGGTCAACTTAGAGTCAACTAGATACTGGCGGAGCTTCTCTTGGACACAATTGGTTAGAAGGTGCTCCCTCGTAATCAAATTGTACAGCCCCTCAAAGGTACTTACCTTGTTGCCCTGTATCCAGCCCTCCAGTGCCTTTACTGAAATGTCCACAAAGTCCACCCAGGACTGGGTGCTTGTCTTTTGGGTGTCCCTAAACTTGAGCCTATACTGCTCTGGGGTCAGACCAAACTTTTTAGTCAAGCAACTCTTCATACTGGGGTATGAGTCTGCATCCTCCCCCCTCATGGTTAGGAGCCTATCCCTCCCAGAGTTGGGAACTAACTCCCAAAGAAGTGAACCCCAGTACTGAGGCTTGACTCTCCTCATCTGGAGGGCCCTCTCAAAGGCCCCCAGCCACTTATCTATATCATCCCCCTCTACATAAGCAGGAACCACCTCCTTGGGTAATCTAGGGGAATAACCCCCACCCAGGGACACCTCAGCTTCTTTGTCGCTGCCACCATCTCTTTTCTCTTTGTTTGCCCACTTTTTCTTTTCTAGGGCCAGCTTCTCTGCTTCCAAAGCTATATATGCAAGCTGGGCCTCCAGCTCTCTTTCTCTGATGGACGGGTTCTCTCCTCCTGAAAGGACCCCCTTCCCACCACTAGCTTTGGGTCTGCCCCTAGTGACTGTATGTACTGAGGACCGTTCTTCCTCATCCTCACTTAGGCTCAGATGCCCTCCCTCCCCTGAGTGGTTAGAGCTAGCATCCTCCCTTGTTTCTTCCTCCTCTGGAGCTTCCCCTAGGTCTACCTCTTGGGCCTCAGCCCATGCTGTCAGGGATTTGATCAGGACTTGCTTCCTGAGGTCAGTGGTTGCAGGCAACCCTCTTTCAGTACACAACCCCCTAAGCTGGACTACTGTCAGTGTGGGTAGGCTAGCCAGATCAAGCTCCATGTTTCCCTAGTTTTGTGTCAACAAAAACTTTTTGCAAAAATTGGAAACAAGAATTTAGAAAAATTACAAAAAATCAATAATTGAAATTAATCCAAAATAATAAAAAAAATAAAAAAAATGTAAAATTAAAAAAAAAGGATAAAGGATTTTTAATTTGTTTTACTTAAAACTGTAACGTGATACTGAACACAAGTACAGGATCCCACCGCTGCCACCAAAAATGTTGGAAAATGGGTTATTGGTAAGGGCAGGTAGGTACCTACACCTAGCAACAAGCCACTAACCTCCACTTAGGTCCAGTTAGGTCTCAGTAAATTAACCCCAGCTCAACCCTTGGTAGCTTGGCAATGAGCGTCAAGGCTTAACTTAGGAGACAGTGTGTAAAGCATTCAAATATCACAAAACAGTAATTAAATAAAACACAGGAAACAGTTTAAAAATCCAAAACCAATTTATAAAAATAGTTTATATTTTTATCTTTAAATTGACACAAACACGAATAAAATCGGATAAAGGGAACCGGAGATATGAATTTTTAAAGAATTATTATTTTTCTAGCGCTTAGAAAGAAAAAAAAAACAATCGGGTCATCTGGTTGCACCTCGACCGGGGCAAAGTCAAAGTTTCAGGCCGACCGCGATGGAGCCCTGCTCGGCTACAGGTCGCGGAGGCCTCGGTTAAAAAGTTACCTTCTGACCTAGTCTTTATTTTGAAGATTTTCTTCACCGGGACGAACCTGCCAGTCCAATCCGACCTCCTGGAGCCCTTCTCCGGATACGCGCTGCTGGATTTCTCGGTGGAGATTTTTACCTTCGGACTTAGTTGTTTTTTCGAGGTGAAAATCCTTCGACCGGGGTAAACCTGGATCTTGATCCGACATCCATGGAGCCCTTCTCGGATACGATGGCTGGAAGGTCCCGGTCAACTTTTTACCTTCGGACTTAGGGGATTATTCTAACTTTGGAGGAGGTGTTAATCCGTCCCAAAAGTGACGGAAAAGTGACGGATTTACCACCAGCCGTATTACGAGTCTATTATATCCTATGGAACTCGTAATACGGCTGGTGGTATATCCGTCACTTTACCGTCACTTTTGGGACGGATTAACACTCCTCCAAAGTTAGAATAACCCCCTTAGTCTCTTTTTCGAGGATTTTTCTTTACCGGGACGAACCACCAAATCAGGCCAGGTCGCGGTTGAGGCAAGCCGGCTAGAATTTCCGCGGCGGGTCGGTCCCTCTATGGAGCTTTTTTACAAAAATTCTCAAATCTTCTCCAAACTTCTGGGGCTTCACCCAGATGTCCTTTTAAGGTTCTTTTGGGGTCCACAGCTCACCCCAAGGGTCCAGAAGTTCTGTGATGGTCCTTGGGGGGTGCGGACTACAACTCCCAGAATGCTCCTGGCGCAAACTCCTTTTTGGCCACTGGACAGTGGTCAGCTGGTCACTTTCTTCAGGAGTTGGTGCAGGGGACTCTGGATAGCAATTTTTCACCTGTAGCAAACAGGGAGTCCCTCCTTGAACCAGTTGAAGCCAGGCAAAGTCCTTCTTGTGGTGAAGCCCAAGTGTGCAGCTGGTGCAGTCCTTCTGAGTGCAGGTTCCAGGTGCAGGCCAGGGGTCCAGCAGGGCAGTCCTTCTTCTCCTTTAGTTCTTTCTTGTTGAAATCTTGTGGGGTTCTGAGGTGTGGGTGCAGGTCTGCCAGTTTTATCCTTGCTCCTGGGTGAAAAGCAGGGGGGTCCTGGTTCTCCAATCAGGTACAGGGTCGTCCCCCTGTGATGACCACTTCCTGGGAAGTGTGGCAAAAATCCATCCCAGAAGGCAACATTCTCTAAAAATCCAACATGGCTGAATCTGATTTTTGGAGGTTACATCTGGCTGAGCCCACCCACTGGTGTGGCTAAAAATCATAAACACACCCCTCTCCTGCCCTCTCCTAATCTAATCAAGGGGGCACCTAGTTGTCTGGGGTTGCAGGATGTGGGGGTGTTGCTGGTTGCTCCAAATGTCCTTCTCTGCCTTTGAAGACCAGTTTGGCAGCCCTCCCCCTTCCTGCCTCACCATCTGCTGAGGGGAGATTCTCTCCCTCAAGCACATTCCTTTGTGTGAAGCCAGGCCACTTCACACCTCATCAAGGCAGCTTGGCTAAGCTGCTGAAGGCTGGCCAATCAGAGCACAGCAGCAAAAACAATGCAGGGCTGAAATTGGCAACTTTTTAAGTAAAGTCTAAAACTTTTTACCTGAACAAGTTATATTAAATCCCACAACTGGAAGTTGTGGGATTTATTACAACAATTAATGTGATACCAAATTCTTGGTATGCAACATTTAAGGAGACTTTAAAATTTAAAATAAAGTGTCCCCATTCTAGCCTGTGAAGGCCATTTACTTCAATGAGGGAAAAACGAATTTGGCTGTTTTTACCTCACCAGGGTTTATAAATCTATTTTTATAAAGTCCCTGCTTATAGTTACATGGCACCCAGCCCTAGGGGCACATAGGGCACACCTTAGGGGTGACTTATATGTAAAACTAAGGTAGTTTAAGACTTTGGAACTACTTTTAATTCCAAAGTCGAATTTGCATATAACTTTAATTTAAAAGCAGCCAGCAAGGCAGGCCTGCCTTTAAAATGACACTGGGCACCTCAGCAGTTCACCTAGGTGTGCACCACCTATGCTGTGGTCCCTAAACCTACATGCCCTACCATATACTAGAGACTTATAGGTAGGTTAACTTATCCAATTATAATTAGCCTAATTTGCATATCCATTTTACACAGAGCACTGGCCCTGGGACTGGTAAGCAGTACCCAGGGCACAGCCAAGAGTCAGTAACCACCAGTACCTGTCCAAAAAGTGTGGGGGTGACCAGGGCAAAAAGGAGGACTTTCCTACAGGGAGCAACCCCTGTATACTGGTTATACACATCATACCATATGCTGTACCATCAGCATAAATCTAAATTCAGTCATTGCATCTAATACAACAACAGGCTGTGAGCTACCTCACTAATGCTAAACAAGCATACAAAAACCATGCTGACATCCAAAGACAACCGACAAATCAAGTTCTTTGACAAGAGTCACAAAGGATTTAATGGTTCCTTCCTGGAGAACTTGTTTTTTGCCGTTGTAAGGGGTTCTCTGTTTTGATATCATTTAGCTGTCTCAAGATGCCTGTGGTTGGGGCCAGGCTAAGCAAACTGGTGGCACTTATTGGTACATGGCCATTAACATTAGTCAGTCAATGCAGCATTTTCACAGGGGAATATGGTGGTGTCCATATGCGTGTCATCCTGAAAGTCAGAGAGTAAATCTAGAGCTTCACGTTCAGCATATTCCACATTCCTTCGGTCATAGAAAATGACCATTATTGCAGGTCCAGGAGTCCATGTTAATGTTTCTTGTTCATGGTGATGGGTTGAAGCACCAGGAACTTCTCTCATTTCATAGTTATGCCAGGTGATTTATCTGCTTATACATTGATAGAGCTGTCTCCCAGAATGAATTAATCCTTCTTTTTTTCTTTCTATTTTGACAATTATTTGTGCGTGTTAAAGTCACAGGAGATATTCGATAATGGATTGTGGTTAATTGCCATGTGCTTATACAAAACACTAAGTTTCACTCCAAAGGAGTAATAAAAGTAGTCTTAAGGAACCTCAGGAGAATGTTATACTGGAAGTTTGGATTGTGTTCACCTTTCTTTACCTTAGGCATACCACACAGATAAACGTAGTGGACCCGTCTCAGATATTTTCTTCATGTGGTCTCCAGAGTGAAATTTGTCATTGTTTCAATAGATGGAGCAATTGACGGGCACCCACCAGTGAGTGCTTCAGTAAAAAGTAGTTGTTGCTGTAGATGCTGGGATAACATTGGACATGCACAATAGGTAAGTCAAGGGGTAGAACCCATAATTTGTGCGTATTGCACAAACCAAGCAAGAAAGGAGAAGGCGACCAAAATGAACATCAGATTAAATGTGCCCAGTGGCACCAGATCCAATCTTCTGGCAACATCTCAAGTGTCAGGCCAGCAAATAGTAGAGCAGCAATACCATTATAAGGAAAGTGGAATAGAACACAAGAGGAGTACACACGTATAGTACCTAGACCTCCCTACAAGCTACAGCCTGAAGGTGTTCCCATTTATCGTGGTTGAACAACCCAATTAAGTTATGTAGAGCTCTGTATGTGTAGCACTACAATCAAGTACCTCCAGTTCAGGGGTAAGGTGGACTGCTAGCAGATTTCAGAGGAGAGGTGACTGCACAGAGTCAGCAAACAGAGCTGGTTTTACTGCTGGGATCAGGTGCGTATGCTGCCATAAGGATAGACAAAATGAAGCAAAAGACAATCCAATGTTGCTCTGTCCGGGGTAGTCAGACAGGAAGAGTCTATGAATGGGATTCCCTGGCACTGATATTGCCCACCGCCATGGTTTTCGTGGTTGTACAAAAACCATGGAAAGCATGGCGGTAGGCCAGGTCATAATCCTGAGTGTGGGAATGTGACAGCCTCATGGCTGGAGACTGAAGTCTCCAGCCCAGCGCCCGTTACCACCTTGGTGGTTGGTGTGTTAAAGTGCCGGTGTTGGATGGAGGTAACCGCCAGGGTCCACATTCCATTTTTTTTACCGCCGGCCTGTTGGCGGTATTACCGCCGCTTTAACACCGACCCCCAGGGTTGTAATGAGGGCCAATGTGTCTTAATCCTGTTAGAGAGTCCCTTCTTCCTTCTACAGAGCCTGTGTGCCCACTCAGAGGTGTGGCCAGGGAAATGAACAGTCCCTTCCTTTGAGGTCACTCAAAACTGGGTCTGGTGGTAGTTCTTTTCCCACAGGGTCTGGCTGGTGGGACAAAGGGATGTCTTCTGCAGGTCTCGCCTTACATTTACTTGTAAAATTTCAAGTCTCTGTTTTCTAGGTTCATTGTAACTAGTCTTCCTGCAAAGGGAAGCAAAGGGAAGAAAAACATCTTCCCACATCCCTTTTCATACCTCATTAAGACCAAACAGTAATCGAGCGGCTGTTGGTGAGATAATGCAAATTATCCGCTAGTAGTTTTAAGCAGTGAAAAGGTAGCTTTCTAACAGTTACTTTCTTTGAATATGTCAAAAGGTAAACTTCACCAATGATTTGGACTTTTTGTAAAGATAATGAAGTATTTATTATTACATGCGTTGAGGGTACAAGGTACAGATTAAAGTTTATAATCTGTACTATGATATTTTCTGTGATTCAACAACATCCCTGCCAGTGAAAAGGGCTATGAGGCCTATTCAGCTGAGTAAAATTCCTATTTTAATTTTGTTCATGTTCCACTTTTAAACATCAAGCAACTTACCATGTGGGGGACAAGGCATGCTTAGGGATGACTTAGTAATAGGTAAAAGGTGTGCCTCCCAAAAGGCAAAAAGAGTTATTTTGATAAGGTATACACAGCATGTTTTAGACTGCTGCATTCAAGATACACAGGGTAGGCAAGAAATCATATTTTCTGTCGCTGTAGTTGGTGGCACAATCAGTGCTGCAGTCCATAAGCGACATTTAACTTTCCCAACTATGGGTGTAATTCTGTACCAAGTACTATAGTTATAGGATAGTTAAATATTTCAATTAAGATTAAGCCAGTTTTGACATGTTTAAAAGGTGTGCACACGCACTTCACTCCTGGTAAATAGAGGTTAAGTGTACATAGTTTTAAATCCAGCAAAACAAATAGTGCAACATTGTGGGATATACCGCACAAAAGAGGGTATATTTTACAGTGACATTTCTTGTTTGCCCCTGAAATGAACTCTTCTATTTTAACTAAGGTCTTGGAGAGAAAAAATAGACACAAAATATACCAATCGGTTCCACTTGAAATTGCTCATGAAAGTATCACCCATATTACTTAGTTTCCTCCACTGCTTTAGCTGTCAAAAGAAATCCACAGTTGTGGAGAAGTCAGTGAATGGACCATCGGTGTTGATGTTCCCAACAATTGTACGTACAGTAAATTGTAATGAGGGGACAACATAGGCTCTATTTTTTAGTACCCCAAAAGAATAGAGTTTCTGTGAGTCCTCTATCCCTTACCACAAAAGTATTTAGGATACCATGTTCTACACGTGCAGATGTATTTTTTTTTTAAATAGCGTTTCACCCATTCTAAACATGATGAGCCAAGTATCTCTATATTGTTCTTTGTTAACAACAGGAATTCAAATAATGTATATGCATAACAAGTTTAAAGAAAAGAAAAATGCTATTTTTTTCCATCAAAGAACTAAGGTACATCTGTAACAATACTTTTTATGTGATGAGGACAACACTATCTTGAACAAAATTGTCTCTATGATTTGTTCACTAGCGAGGATTCATATTACTTCTCTCACAATACTACTGCAGCTTGGAGAAATCTATTATCGACACAACATTGATCAGAGAGGATGTCAATAGGATGTGTCATTGTCATCACAATAAACATCAATAAACAAGCAATCTGATTACACTGCAATGTCCACACAAGTTGATTAAGAAGGTTTGTAAATTTATTTCCCTATATTAACATTGCTAAAGTCCACGAAAATAATTCTCAAACACAATTGATACATATAAAGAATCATCAATGGCTGATTAGAACGCCTTATATATCTGAGTTTAATCAAAGCAAGTGAACAAATTAACTCAAGAGTTATGACACAACTTAATAGCAATAAAATCTGCACCAGTGAGATAATATACATTGAAGTAATAGATTCAAAGAACGTCAATACGAATGATGAGCATGTAAAGATAAACTCCCTCACTAACCACTAATTAGCATTGACATGTTGAGCTTCATGTAAAAATTTTAGAAACACAAATTTAGAAAACATACTAACTCAGGTTATATCAAAAATAATATTATTATGCAGCACTTAATTCACGAGTTGCAGCTGGTACCTGTAAAACAAAAGACACATAACAATTTGCATTCTGTTAGACTTTTCATCCTTTGCGTGGTCTCCCTTAACTTTTTGCCTCTGTTACCCAGGTTGTTGATGTGTGCTGGACTCTGATTTTGCTATTTGTTTTACTCTGGGCACTTTCCCACTCCTAACCAGTGCTAAAGTGCAAGTGCTCCTTTACAAAATGTGTATGTAATTGGCTTACCCATGATTGGCATATTTGATTCACTAGTGAGTCCCTAAAGTGCACTAGAGGTGCCAGGGCCTGTAAATCCAATGCTACTAGTGGGCCTGCAGCACTGGTTGTGCCACCCACATAAGTAGCTCTGTAATCATGTCTCAGGCCTGCCATTGCAGTGTCTGTGTGTGGAGTTTTAACTGTAAATTCGACTTGGCAAGTGTATCCACTTGCCAGGCCTAAACCTTCCCTTTTCTTACATGTCAGACACCCCTAAGGTAGGCCCTAGGTAGCCCCACGGGCAGGGCGCAGTGTATAGATAAGGTAGGACATATAGTAATGTGTTTTATATGTCCTGACACTGAAATATTGCTAAATTAATTTTTTCACTGTTGCAAGGCCTGTCCCTCTCATAGGTTAACATGGGGGCTACCTTTAAATCTGATTAAAGTGTAGATTCCCTTTGGGAGCGGATGGATATGTGGAGTTGGGGGTCTCTGAGCTCACAATTTAAAAATACAAAGTTGATTTTAAGATTGTGTGTTTGAAAATGCAATTTTTAGAAAGTGAGCATTTTCTTGCTTAAACCATTTCTATGACGCTGCCTGTTTGTGGATTCTCTGTCTGGGTCAGTTAGACAGTTGGGCTGGTTGCACCTCACACTAGACAGTGACACAAAGGGAGCTGGGGTATAGCCTGCATATCCTGATGAGCCATCTGTGCTAGAATGGAGGGGAGGAGTGGTCACTCACACCTGAAAGGGCTGTGCCTGCCCTCACACAATGCAGTCTCCAACCCCCTGGTGAGTGTCTGGGACCTGGCCTGGGCAAGGCAGGATTTCACATTCAAAAGAGACTTTACTTTGAAGGCCTACTTCAAAGGAGAAATTGGGTATAAGAAGGGCACCCACAACCACAGACTATAGAACACTTCTGTAAACAAGAGGAACCTCTGCCAGTGTAGGAGTGCAAAGACTGGACTTTGTGTGCCTGCCAGCTTGAGAGGAAATGTCCAAGGGCTTGATTTATAGCTTGCCTCCTGTTGTTTGAAGTCTCAGGGACAGCAAATACTTCTCTCTGCCAGCACCTGGAGTCTCTAGAGAGACTCCTACTCTGCCAAGTGGTGCCCATCCAGTTCCTGGGACCCTGAAAGGAGAGGCTGGCAGCCTAAGAAGAGAAAATCCACGCATAGAGCGCTGTGCGGGGAAAAGATCGTCGCAACTCTGATCTGCGGCTAAAGAAATGACGCGCCGCCGGCTCAGCGGCTGGAAATCGATGCTCACCGTAAATGCGACCGAAGAATCGAAGCACGGAGCATGAGATATGACGCGCAGCATTGCTGATGAAGGCTGGGAGATCGAAACCCACACTGCGTGGTTTTTTAATCATCGTGCGCCGGTATTTCCGATGCAAGCACCGATGGGCGTATAAAAACAACGCAAGGCCTGCCCGGACCTGAGAGTGCTGACTGGATCGACGCATCACTCTCCTGCGGTGGGAAGGAACGACGCGCCCGACCCGACGAAAGGCGAAACGACGCAAGGTCCAGCTCGTGAGTGGAATTGGTGCATCGCAAGCCCTTTTTGACACATACTCACCCGCGTAGGGTTATTTTTGACGCACCCAAGGTACATTTTTACACTAACAGTGTAAGTATGGGTTTTAAACTACATAAAGACTCTTGTTGCTTTTTAATTGATAACTTGACTTATGTATTGTGGATTTTTGTCATTTTGGTCTTGTTTTATTTAGATAAATATTCTCTATTTTTCTAAACCTGTGTTGTGTCATTTTGTAGTGTTTTCATTAAGTTACTGTGTGCGTTGGTACAAATAATTTACGCCTAGCACTCTGAAGTTAAGCCTACTGCTCTACCAAGCTACCAAGAGGGTAAGCAGGGGTTAGCTGAGGGTGATTCTCTTTTACTCTGACTAGAGTGAGGGTCCTTGCTTGAACAGGGGGTAACCTGACTGTCAACCAAAGACCCCATTTCTAACACATTCTATACATTGCCCATAAGGTCAATGAATAACAACAGGAATCACTTCAGCAAGGGGACACCATCAGTAGGAATGATCTGTAAATCCCCCAAGTGTGCAAAACTCTAACAAGTCTCTTATAATCTGAATCTCAAAATATCTGGTACAATCTAACCCAAAGAATAAATGATAGAATGTTAAATTAATTCTCACAAAGCCCATGATTGGTCAGGGCATGGTGTGTTGTACATTCAACCAATGAAACTACTGTTAGATAACTTAAAGTTACACATTCATAGTACACTAAGTTCTAATTCTTTAAAGCCTCATTGACGAAATCATTAGCTAAACACAATTCATAACAATTCCTTCTTCTCTTCTGTCTCGTCTGTCGTTCCATTGTTCCAACTCGTCAAACATTCATGTTCAGGAAAAAACTTCTAGCATTGTTGCATCTACTTCCATCCTCGAGGAAAAACCACACATTAGTGAAATTTTTCTAAACATTAGGACAGTCAAACTCTGGCAATGACCTAATAAATCTGACCTTGTAATGCATAACACAAAATTCCACTAGGGGTAGCTGTTTACATTTCTATAAACTATTAAACAAACTCTTTTCAGTGAGCATTGAGCAATGAAAAACAATTTCATTATAAGCTAAAGTTAGTCTAAGTAGAAAACAAAATGGATTATGGTGGCCATGTACAAAAGTCACCCGTTTTGTTAACATTTATTAGAAAGATCACACATTAGTTCATCAAGATCAGTTCATATTTAATTATAAATTTCCATCAGTAAAATCTCTGCTCCTGCAATACTTAGATGTTTTTTTCTTCTACATAAACCAGGATATGTTGATATAAGGTTCAAAGTCTGATGGGAACCAATGCATACATACAAGTCAAATGACAGAACAATGGTTTTATTGTTTTTAAATGTTAAGTGTTAACTATACTTTCTAATTTAAGAAACCTATTGTTAGAAAAGGGGTCTCGAGTTAGCGGTGGTTTGCACCTTGACCAAGTAGGGATCCTCACTCTAGTCAGGGTAATGGACTCATACAGCTAAGTTAACCCCTGCTCCCCCCCTTGGTAGCTTGGTACGAGCAGTCAGGTTTTGCTCAGAGACAATGTGTAAAGAATTTGTACACACACACACAAACACAGTAAAGCACCACAAGAGTACTCCACAACAGCTTAGAAGAATAGGCAAGTTTTATCTGAATAAAACAAGACCAAAACAGCAAAAATCCATACACATGTAAAGATACACATTTTTAAAGATGAAATCTCAATAAAGAGCTTATAAACACAGTAGATCCAACTAGGGCTATCACAACGTCATTGACAGAGTATTTCCCAATGGTCTGTCGCCACTCTCAAAGGAGTGTGGGCCAGCCACAGAGTCGCATGGACCCCAGCACAGGACCTTTGGAAACGACGAGGGAGCAAAGATGTTGTACAGAGTCCGGGAGGTAAGGCATCGCTGGAGCCGGTGCAGCGCTGGTTCCTTACTAATACCAAGGCGGTGAGGAGTCAGTTCCTTACTGAGAGGCAGAGGAGGTGAGGTGTCAGTTCCTTACAGTTGCAGGGAAAGTGATGCAGCATCGGTGGCAAGGTGTTGGTTCCTTATATTCTGGTCGATGAATCCAGATATGAGGTGTCGACTTTGCAGTGTCGCAATCGCATGACAGTTGGAGTCTGGTGTCCCAGACATCTGGGGAATGGCACTCAGGACTCACGCTGTGGAAGGACTTTGGAGGCGCTGCAGCAGTGTCAGGCCTGTGGCATCAGTCGCAATCATTGCACTCAGCGGGGCCAAGGCTCTGTTGCAGGCAGCACTGAGGAGTCAGACAACTGCAGCAGTTCCAAAGTCGCTCTGGAGCTGATGTACCTGGTTTCTTCCTGGTTACACCTGAAATCACTCCCAAGGGCCCAGGAACTGGATTTGGCAGAACTTGGCATGTCAGGACTTTCAGCAAGAGAGTCCAGGTACTGGCAGATTAAGTCTTCGATGTTCTTAAGACTTCTAACAGAAGGTAAGCTCAGTTCAAGCCCTTGGAGAAGCTTTGGAAGCAGAATGTAGATATCAAAGTCCAGTTCTTTCAGTCCTGGGACAGAAGCAGCAAGCAGCAGACCATCACAGCAAAGCAACAGGCAGAGTGGCAGTCCCTCCTACAGGATCTAGCTCTTCTTCATGGTAGAATGTCCCCAGTCCAGAAGGATTCTAAAGTTGTTGTCTCAGCGGTCCAATACTTATACTCATTTCTGCCTTTGAAGTAGGTAACTTCAAAGGAAAGTCTTTGTAGTGCACAAGACCCTGCCTTTCCTCTCTTGCCCCAGACATGCTCCGGAGGCTGAAGACTGCTTTGTGTAAGGCCAGGCACAGCTCTATTCAGGGGCAAGGGCCAGCTCCTTCCACCACTCTAGGCCAGAAAGACAATCAGGATATGCAGGGCACACCTCAGCTCCCTTTGTGTGGCTGCCTAGACTGAATTAGCAAGGCGTGCATTCCAGAGACAGGCAGAGGAACAGAATGATTAGGCAAGAAAATGCCCACTTTCTAAAAGTGGCATTTTCAAACTTGCAATTTAAAAACAAACTTCATCAAAGGATGTATTTTACAATTGTGAGTTCATAGACACCAAACTCCAAATCTCTTTCTGCTCCCAAGAGGAAATTACACTTTAAAGATATCCCATGTAACCCCATGAGAGTGATAGGCCTGGCAATAGTAAAAATATCACCATCTGGACATGCAAAACACACTATTGCATGTCCTACCTTTTAAAAACACTGCATCCCGCCCGTGGGGCTGCCTTGAGCTTACCTTAGTGGTGACTGACGTACATGTAGTAAAAGGGAAGGTTTGGGCCTGACAAGTAGTTGCAGTTGCCAGATTGAACTGGAAGTTAAAACTGCACACACAGAGACTGCTGTGGCAGGTCTGAGAAATGTTTACAGGGCTACTCATGTGGGTAGCACAATCAGTACTGCAGGCCCACTAGTAGCATTTGATTTACAGGCCCTAGGCACACACAGTGCACATTACTAGGGACTTACTAGAAAATCAGATATGGCAATCATAGATAAACCAATCACCAACACCATTTAGAAAGAAAGCACTTGCACTTTAGCACTGGTCAGCAGTGGGAAAGAGCCCAGAGTCCTAAAGCCAGCAACAACCACATTCAGCACAGGAGGTAAAAATCATTCTAGCTGCAAGGCGTATTTCTGTAATACAAGCTTTTTGTGTTTTTCCCTGCCACATTAGGAGGCAAGCTAATGACTATTTAAAGTCGTGCAGCGTTTGAAAAATAATGAATACACAAGTACAATAAGTAGAAGGAACATCATAAGTACATTGTGTCTCAGGACATGAATCAGCTCATAGAAAGTCATAAAAGCAGTGGGAAGTGAACAAGAAATGTACAAAATCTGACTCCAAACAGCATCTGAAAATTCACATTTATTTCAAGTACAGTGGAAAAAATGGAAACTCATAATTTATCAGTGGTTTGTATGCAAATCGAAAGCAATTTTTGGAGAAAAAATATATATTTTTGTGGGCTTTCCCTAAAAGTGCCTCTTTTTCAATAATTTTGTCCATTTGAATAAGGTTGTCACATGGATATCAGAGTGCAAGACTGAAAACAGCTGCCTGATTCAGGGGTAACTGCTGCCTTTTACTCCAAACTGTGATTCAGGACAGTAAACCCATTCTGGAGAAACCATAGACCCGGCAATCCTGCGATCTATACTTACATGTAACCAAGTTCGAGCTGGCCTGTCAGATGATCAACCAGTGCCTAAAGGACTGATCTAAGAGGTCAATGTATGTGACACTTTATGGTCTGATGGTCTGATTTTTACTGTTGATTTCTCTTACCTTACCACAAACATTGCATATGTAGCTGCCTTGTTGCGAGACCCGGCAATGATGCTGCACGATGAGCATGCAGGGCAGTAAATACACACACACACACACACACACACACACACTAATATGCTTGTGGGCACAATACCTCAGGTGGTCTAGCCCCCATTTATTTATTCCCTCTGGCCATCCCTGTCCAAAAGATGTGTTATTTGCATATCAGGATCAACGAACAACACATGCCACCAAGAACAGCACAGCTTTATTACCTTCCTCCCCAACTTGGTTTAAATGTTCAATTGTTCAAGTAGCACACAAAAACCTTCCATTTCTGACTGCGTGGTGGATTTGGCCAGAGACTGTATCACTGGTGATGGGATTTCCTTGCCCCCTCCTGAGTCACATGACCCTCCTCTGTGGGTCTGGACATGCCTGATCAAGACACTGATTCCCTAGCTGTCAAGTCCCTGGGTTCCTGTTCATCTCATATAGATTCTGGCTTGGTCTAGCTGAGATCCAACACCTCGCCTGGGGTTCTGCAAATGTTGCTTTTTGGAGCCAAGAAATATTCCCGGTCACCTTCTCACCTCTTTTCTGTGCGTCACCATGGTGTTGGCCACTCCACTTACTGTTGATATCCCAGGCTCATATGGCATTCGAAACTTCCAGACAGTTCTTCGTCTTTGATGATCACTTGATCACTGATCTGTAGATGCCTTTCCCCATCCCACGTCTCCTCCTGCTTGCCTTGATCAGTTGTTTTCTGCCGTCTTGCTTGCATCTCTTTGGGGCAATATGGAGGTGATGGCATTTTAGTTTAACTTGGCGAACTGCTGGAAGCAATTGAGCTCAGCAATTATGTCATGTATTGTGGGCATTATATATCTCTACCTTTTGATCGCTTTATAGGAGAGTGTTAGAAATTGGATTACTGGTTGGCCAGGGTGGGGACCTCAGCCAGACAGAGACCACTCTAGTCAGGGTGAGGGGGCTACACAACTTTCAGCGTACAAGTACGCTTAGGCGTACCCTTTCTGCGTATGCTCAACAAAGCCCTACGGATCACCACCCTGGAAGCTGGTGACACTGAGCTCAGCCTCCAATGTTTTCTAAGGGAGTAAAGAGGAATACCTCACTGTACCACATGATGAGCCCCGTGGTCGCTGAGGCTAATGGATGAAAGACAGGACATCATCTGAATCCATCTGGGATGGCCGGGCTACACACATAAGGTAACCCCTGAACACCTATGCAGATCAGCTGCGGAGTTCCACATGGCTCCTCCCTGAGCCCACACTCTTCAACATCTACATGGCCCCAATTACATCTATCATCAGGGACCATGGGCTGAACATCGTCGCCTATGCCGACAATACCCAGCTGGTCATCTCAACCCCACTACAGCCAAGAAGAATTTCCACAACGGGATGAAAGTCGTCGCTGCCTGGATGAAGAAAGAGCTACCTCAAGCTCCACTCTGATAAGACCGAGGTCCTCATCCTGGGACCCTCCACATTAACCTGGAATGACTCCTGGTGGCCATCCATCCTCTGCACCCCCCACCCCAACAGACCACACACGTACCCTCACCTTCATCCTGGACTCATCACTCACCATGACCCACCAAGTCAACTCAGTCGCATCCTCCTGTTTTCACACACTCCAGCTTCTACAAATCGATCCCAAAGGGCTGCAGCAGAACCATAACCTATGCCCTGGTTGCCAGCAAACTCAACTATGACAACACTCTCTGCAGTGGCACCATCCAGAAGAACCTAAAAAACTACAGCACATCCAAAATGCCTCTGCCAGATTCATCCTGGGCATTCTCTGTCGCAAACACATCACCAATCACTTAAGAGACCTTCACTGGCTTTCTATTGAGAAAATAATTAACTTCAAACTCCTCATCCATGCATACAAGGCCCTCCATAACCTAGGACCTGTCTACCTGGACCACCCCGTAGCCTTCTGTTCCCCCAACAGACCTCTCCACTCTGCATAACAAGCACTAGCCACTGTACCTCGCATACTTAAAACCTCAGTGGGTGGAAGATCCTTTGCCTACCTCATGACAAAGAGCTGAATTCAGGAAGGGCCTTAAAACCTGGCTCTTCAACTGAAGCCCAGAGGACAAAACCCCTCAGCTTCTTGAGACCGTTATGGATGAGTTGTTGCACTCTATAAACCTGATTTGATTTGATTTGAGAGTGGGTGTGAGAGAGTGTATTTGGGTGTGAGAGAGGGTGTAAGAGGGTCTGTGTGAGTGTGAGAGTGGGTGAGTCTGGATGTGAGAGTGGGTGTGAAAGTGTGTGTCTGGATGTGTGAGTGGATGTGAAAGTGTCTAACTGGGTTTGAGACTAGATGTGAGAGGGTACGTTAGAGTGTGAGAGTGGGTGTGAGAGTGGGTGTAGGAGGGTGTCTCTGGGTGTAAGAATGTGTTTCTGGGTGTGAGAGTGTGTGTGACAAGGTGTGTATGGGTGTCAGAGGAGGTGTAAGAGAGTGTGTATTAATGTGAGAGCAAGTATGAGAGGGTGTGTCTGGCTGTGAAAGTGGGTGCAGAAGTGTATTTCTAGATGTGAGTGGGTATGAGAGTGGGTATCTGGGTGTGATAATAGGTGTAGAAGAGCATGTATAAGTGTGAGAGTGGTTGTAAGAGAATCTGTGTGTGTGAGAGTGGGTGTGAGAGGTTGTGTGTGGCTGTGATAGTGGGTGTCAGAGCAGTTGTGAGAGTGTATCTGAGTGTCAGTGTGAGCGTGGGTGTGAGAGGGTGTGTCTAGGTGTGAGAGTGTGTAAGTGTGTGTCTGCATGCGAGAGTAGATGTGATAGTATCTATCAGGGCGTAAGAGTGGGTGTGAGAGAGTGTGTCTGAGTGTGAGAGTGGGTATAAGAGAATATGTGTGAGTGTGAGGGTGGATGTGAGAGGTTGTGTGTGGCTGTGAGAGTGGGTGTCACAGGGTGTGTCTAGTTGTCAGAGGAGGTGTGAGAGAATGTGTCTGATTGTGAGATTAGGTTGAGATGTTGTGTCTAGGTGTGAGAGTGGGTGAGTAAGTGTGTGTCTGCATGTGAGAATAGAAGTAAGAGTATCTATCAGGGTGTGAGAGCTGATGTGAGAGAGTGTGTCTGGGTTTGAAGGAGTGTGAAAGTGTGTCTCTGGATCTGAGGTGAGTGTGAAAGTGTCTATCTGGGTATGAGAGGGTGTGTTCGAATGTGAGAGTGTGTGTGAACATGTGTGCCTGGCTGTGAGACTGGATGTGAGATTGTGTGTCTGGCTTTAAGACTGGTTGTGAGAGTGTGTCTGACTGAGTGTGAGAGTGTCTCTGTGGATGCCTGATTGTGTGTTTTAGTGTTTAAATACGTTTTTTTAATGTTTTCCGAGATCTGCGGATCTACCCGCGGATTTACACTGGGACCCGTGCTGAGCCCCACGGAAGGATCGGTAGATCTCAGGAGATCTAAAAAAGGAGCATGGATATTTTCAGCCCATTCGCTACTGTTTTCACACATTTGTGTGAGCACCATGGGATGAGGGATCTTCTACCCTGGCCCCAGCATATCTATTGCAGCCCACATTACAGCACCAGGGACCACTGGAGCCACCATTAGGTTTTATCAAGGAATGGTCCCCGGGGCTGAAATGAGGATTGCAATGGATACAAAGGGGTCAGGGTAGAAGTAGCCTGTCTCCAGGGGGGTTGATACAAATATGGTAAGATTGTGGATAATTGGTTGAAAATGCTTATGACTTTTATTTTTGTTTAAGTTTTCTGAGATCCACTGATCCATCCACAGGGCTGAACGTGGCACACAGAGTGAATGCATGTGTGGGTCCGTGGATCTCAGAAAATGAAGAAAAAAAATGTATTTATTCATTTTTTTAATTAATTATTTATAACCAAGCCACGTTTATGTCATCCCCCTGGGGTCAGGGAACCACAACCCTGGCCCCATTATGTACATTGCCCCCCACATTTCAGCCCCAGAGACCGTTCCCAAACAAAAAGAAAAAGTGGCGGCAGCAATTTGCCGGTCAGGTTGCAGCCAGCCAATCATGTTCTTGCTTTGGCTCATGGATCCATGGTGATTCGGCGTCCCTTTATATCTATATTTATTGGCCTGAAATAGCACTAAAACCACTGAATGGATTTACACCAAATCACAAAAAGCACACTTTCACGACCAAGAGCTAGCTTTCTGCCAAATATGGTGTAATTCCGTTTGGCTGTTCTCGTCTGTACTCGTTTTGAAAAATATGAAAAGTCCCTTTAATAGAAAAAGTATTTTAGGGCCCCCAGTTTTTCTCTGCCCCACTTGACAGATCACCCTGAAACTTCCAACACAGCAGCTGAACTGACTGAAGTATATGTATTTATCAAACACTTCCAAAGTTATTGTCATAACAAAAAACTCTCTGTCAATGGAAAAAATGGTCCTAATTATAATTACTTACTGGTGACCGTCGGTATCTCTTCATATTTCTCTTTTATAGTGGTCTGTTGCATTATGTCTTGCATTATTCATTATTTGTACATTGTAGCATGTGTGTAATTAAATAGGGGGAAGTCGATGGTTATTAGTGGGTGGTTAGTAGTATAGATCTGTTATTTAGTTATTGCTATTTTATTATTTACCATTTATTTTGGGTGGGAAGTATATAAGAACAGGCACGTTGGGCTGCCACAGTGTTCTATGTTGGAATGCGGTTATGTGGAATGTGGGGGCTGTCAGTGTGACATTTGAGGACAGGAGCGCTGTTGGGTAAGGTGTTAAGATTAAAGGCTTGACCTACCTTATCTCCTGGCCCGTCATTCTTTAGAGAACACCACAGTGGTCCTTGTACTAGCTTAAAAATACAAAAGTTATTTATTGGTATTATCTGGCCAACCCTAACCAAGTTGCCCTACTGAAGGCAAAACAACCTTATTTTCTGCCAAGCATTGTGGTTGAATCTGCTCTAGCTCCACTCTATTTATTTGCTTTTGTAAAGCTCATACAACCCAATGAGTATCTAAGCGCTTCGTGTGTGCATAAGCCCTCAGCTCATTGAAGCAGTTCTTCCCCAGACCCTCCTAATTCTGTTCTAAATAGCACAGTTTTGAATGTTCTGATAAATTCCAGATGTGAATTAATTCTTCACTTGTACTGCGTGGCATGTTCTGAAGCATTGCTGCTGCCCGTGAGTAGGCTCACCCTCCCCCCCATCTGGCTTTCCTAAATCTGGGGGTATTTACCTTCTTGTTCCTTACATATCTCAAAGCTCTGCTGGGTGTATCCCAAGAAAAGACAGTCCTCAGATATTCTGAGCTGGAATGATGCAATGTCTTTTGCATCAGGCATACTGCTTTGAGGCTAATCTGTTTCCTAATCGGGAGCCGATGAAGGGACCTCAAACCCTCCCTCATCGAGTGGTTTGTCAGAAGCCAGAGAATCAAATGCGCTGCCTCATTTTGGATCTATTGCAGCTTGATGAGGGAGTATTTAGCACCATTGAGAAAAAGGGCATTGAAATAATCCAGGTGTGAGCCGACAAGAATCAAGACTACCTGAACTCTAAACTCTACTGGAATAAACTGCAGGATCTTTCTGAGCATTTTAAGTATCCAGTGATATGTCTTCACTTTCTTACTAACCTTCCCCTCAAAGCTCAGTTCCTTGTCAAAAACTATTTCTAGTCTTTGCTTCCTTCACAGGAGTGGGTAACGGACCGCAAGTCTCCGACCACCAAATAGTCTTACAAACAGAGGAACTGGACACAAAGAACAGAGCCTCCATTTTGTCATCATTCATCTTAAGCCAATTTTGTTTCATCCAGCTGCTAATCTCCACATACAGGAACTAATTCTCACAGCCACCTCGTCCAATCCTTACCAATCTCCACCATGATTTGTGTGTCACCTGCATAGGAGGCAACCTGAAAGCCATAATACTTTATTAATAGTGCCAGTTGAGTCACATACAGGTTGAACAGAGTCGGCCTGAGGGACGAGTCTTGCAGCACCCGGCTTGGCACCCGCAATGGAGGGGCTGTGAAGTCACCACAACTGATGATGTTCATCAAATTCCTAAGAAAGGATTCTAGCAGTTGTAGAGTCTTGCCCCTCAGTCCTGCCTGCTGCAGTCTGCTCCCAACTAAAGATGGTAAGATGGTGTCAAAGGCTGCCAACAGGTCTAACATTACAAGAATGACAGCATCACCCTGATCCACCTGACACTGAATGTAGCAACAGGATGATAATAATGCGACTCCGTTCTGTGATTGTTCCTAAAGCCATGCTGTGATGAATCGAGGCATTCATTATTACCTAGAAAAGAGGCTAATTTTGTGTTCAGAAGTTTTTCTAATATTTTAGCTGGGGGTGGTAGAAGAGAGATGAGTCGGTGATTCTTCAGGTCATTAGCATCTCCACTAGGCTTCATTTTGAGTGGGCGAATAATGGCTTCCTTCCACCTCTACGGATATTCCCCTGTGGCCAACACCTGCTCACACCTTATCTCTAAGGTCTCTGCTACCTCCTCAGGGGACATTTGTAAGTGGGCCAGGGTACTCAGGTAAACCTGATCTAATTTTCATTTGCAGAGAGACAATCCTCTCAATTGTGAGAGGAGAAAAAGTATCTAATGTGTTTCTGTTAGATTGCTTGGAAGACCCTACTTCTGCAGTCTCCTCACTCTGATGCTTTCTTATTTCCAGAAATTCAGAATAGATGTTGAGGATTTGTCCCTAAAATACAAAGCTATTTTGTCACAAAATTCCTTTGAATTCTCCAGGTCTACTTGGGATGGAGGAGATTATAACATCTTTACTGTTTTAAATAGTATACATGGGATATTTATTGTCTCTCTGATTTTCTGAGAGAAGACCAATTTAGCTTCCTTTACGTCCTACCTCTTAAGCGAATCTTCATGTTTCAATTTTTTCTCCAGACTGGTGTCTAATCTCCACCTCCTTTCTTGCTTACTACACTGCCTTGGGAGGATTTTCAAACCCTCTGTGAAACACTGCTCAGAGGTTTTGCTTCTTCCCTTCTTTACTTCCCTTATTGGCTAGCTCATCAAGTGTAGTCTGAAGCCAATCACTGAAACTTGCTGCAGGTGCGGTCCTACTGTTCTCAACCCTCCCAAGTATTCCAGCCAGTCTGCACTCTAACTCCCTTCTTGTAATACCTCCCCATTTCCTAGTGATCATAGTGCTGCCAGCTGTTGAGGCACTCAGGCACTTCCCAGAATACGAGAATAGTATCGCAAAGTGATTGACCAGCTGAGTGGCAAACAGTTCCCAAAACCTCACTCCATCAACGTTCATGAAGACACCGTCTAACGTATGACCTGCAGTAAGGGTGGCTGTTTCAACAATTTGGAAAAAAATCCTGATTATTTTTACTTTTTTCTCAATCTCTGATTCAAGTTACAGATTAAAATCCCCCAGATATATAAAATTGTTATTCGTAATGTCAGGGCCTATTATTTGGTCCCAGTGATACAGGAACTGAGGTTTAGGGCCTGACGTGCGATATACCAATAACCCAAACAACATCAGCCTGTTCTTCTTATGAAGTCAATCATGAGAATTGGTGAATATGTGCTGTAAATATACACTTTCATCATTGGTATGGCATTATCACTGTAAGCATCATAGTGGGATAAATTAAAAATGTGATTAATTCTAATATATAGGAAACAGCCATAAAATCATCTCAAATAATTTTGAGTGACTCTGCAACCGGAATTTCAGGTACTTTGTCCAGCAGGCCTAACAGGATCCTGGTACCCAGCACATGCTTCATCGCAGTCAGTCTGTACTTGGGACTTTGTCTTGATCCGGCACAACCAGATAACCACAGTTGGTGCTTTGTGCTTGGAGGCACTCTTTTCGCTTAAATCTTCAAAATTGCTTTTCTTCAGTTCTACTGATTAGATTTGTCTTGTTTTGGTCTCAAATATTTTCTTAAATTTTCCTAAATTTTCCTAAATTAGTGTATTATCTTTCTGTGTTGTGTTTTCACTTTATTATTGTTTGAAATGCTGCAAAAATGCTTTACCCATTGCCTCTAACTTAAGCCTGACTGCTTTGTTGCAAGCTACCAGAGGGTAGGGGTGTGTGGGGAGCTCTGCTCCACTTGGGGAGCTAACGGAGTTGTCTCCTCTTGGAGCTGACTCAATGCGCACTGCAGCTCAGTTATGGGCCACACAGCACAAGTGCAGACAGTCTGCATTTGCCCTGTGCACCCCATAACTGGGCTGCAGGGTGCACCAGAGAAGAAGCAGCTGCAGACTTGTCACCTTTGGGCGACAAGAAGACCCAAGATAAGTCCTCATTCTTCTTTTTTTTTGGTGTCTGTGCACATTGGTGTAGAAACAAGGACTGAAACGCCCCCGAGGGATGTAGGCAGTAAAAGCTGCTGTTTCAGTCCTCTTGTGCACCGGCCTGTCCTGTGTGCACTGAACACAGGGCAGGCTGGTGCACAACAGGCCTGGCAGCTTTTGCTGCCTTTGGCCTTGGCCTCAATTCAGGCCAGGGCCACAGGCAGTGAAAGAAAGCTGAATTTCAGGCCTCATGTGCACCAACCTGCCCAATGTGCACTGCACACCGGACAGGCTGGTGCGCAAGAGGCCTGAAAAGCAGCTGTCACTGCCTATGGCTCTCTCTTGAATGTACCCGATCTCAGAATCGCTAAACACTTCTGAGATCTGGCACATTCAGGACTCCGTGCCTGTTTTAAAGTATTATTACAATCATATTTTATGTAATAATACATCACTCCTAAGTACACCTTGTCATCCACAAGGTAGTATGCCTGATATTTAAAAGTGGACATGTGTAAAATTAAAATTAACAATGTTTCACCAGTGACAATGCCCCGAAAGTGTTTTCCCTGGCAGTCCTGTAGCTGAATCCTACAAAATGTGAAAGTACATATTATAACCTTTTATCTATAACTTATGATAGGATAGAGCTGCAAAGTTTATTCCAAGACAATTTTCAATGTTAATTGAAATCTAAATCAATGGTAACGTCGGATTTCTAATAAATAGTCAGAAAACATAGCTGTAAGAAATTTACCCTTTATTTTCCTGAACCTCCAGTTGGCTAATTATCATTGGGCTACTGACAGTTGGTCTAAACAATGTAATGTGAAAACTGCTCCAAGAGCTGAGATAATGGCCTGGCTGTGGGGAGGCGGTTTTTTTCCCCTTCAGGTAAACTAGTTGGGGTGATTCCAGGGACTTAATTAACTTGTGAAGGGACCTGCACTTTCACAAGTAAATGTGATGTGAGACTGGGAGAAGGTAACCCTCCCACCCACCCCCAAGTCAGGCTGGCATAACAACCAGTTGGAAGGGAGCTATCCCCAGAACTGGTTTTAGGTATCTACAAAGGAGGGGAGTTCTCAGTTCCCTGGCCACACCTCTGGGTGGGCACAGAGGCTCTGCACAAGGAATGAAGGGTTCTACAGGTGCAATTTGCACTTTGGGATTGTTTGAAGGACCAACAGAAACCACTGAAAAGTGTATAGGGTTGCCCCTTGAGAGCTTTTACCCCATTGGTTAGGGCGGAGCCAAGAGATACCCCCTCCCACTAGCTGGTGGCAACTATAACTGTGGCTACGCAAGGCGCCTTCTTAAGAACAGTTTCTTGCCTGCAGAGGATCAGGGGCCAGATGTAGCAAAGGTTTTTACACATTCTGTGTCTATGGGAAAAAGTGTTCGTACATATGGCCCCAGAAGAGTACTGGACATGCTAAATGTGAACAGAGATGATCCTTGAATGACTGGACCTGATCCCTCTTGCACCTGGGAAAAAGTAGTGGGCTCCAAGGGTCAGTTGGCTACAGAGACTCAGGTTGAAAGAGGCCTTTGTCCTGAAGTGACCAACTGACCAGTACCAGCTTGGTCTGGACTGGACCAATGCCACTGGCCTCTGCTGGAGAAAATCCTGGCCCTTAAGTTCTGTCAATGAGATCCCGGGAGCCTTTGAAATGACCCACAGGAGCTCTCCAGAAAGCCTGATAAATATAGAACATTTTTTGACTTCTAAGACATCCAAAGCCATTAGGGGCACCTCACTACTAAGGTTATGAATTTTGATATTTAAATGTAGCTTCAGGGTTGTCTCTGTGGAAGATTTTGAGCTCAATGAAAAAGAGTAGGGGCGACAAGTACAAATGTCAGGATTTGTGACTTGCAAATTGCGAGTCTTAGCGACTCACAATTTGAGAATCTCAGCAACTTGCAAATTGCAAGTCACACATCCTGATGTACAGCAATGTCTCAGTGTTCCAAATGGGTCACAAGGAACCTGCCTCATTAATATTCATGAGGCAGGTCGCAAATTGTGAACCATTTGGAAATGGCCACACTCACAGGAATGGTGGCCTGCTGGGGTCAGCAGACTACCATGTCTGTGACTACTTTTTAAATAAACCAGTTTTGCGAATGAGTTGACACCAACTTGAAATTGGTGTTAACTTTGATTGTTTGGCGACCGCATCACGGTCACAAAACAATCATACATATCATTACAACTCGCAATGAGTCAAAGACGCCCTTGGCACACCCCTTCCTAATTGCGACTTGCAAGCCTATTTGGGGATTCAGTTAATAGATTACTGAATCACAAAATAGTATTTGTACATACCAAAATGCTTTTTTCTGTGTGCAAACGTCCCAATTTTTGCGAATCCGGCCTTTTGAGCACAGAAAAAAGCCTTGTACATCTAGATCTAGGTCGCAAGGTACAATTTTTGACTGGGACAACCCAGTTTGGTCTATCTGACTAACAATCCATAGCAGTTGGCCTAAAAATCGAGCCTAGGTCCCAGTCTACTGATTTGATAGGCAATCATTGGTGCTTAGTGCTTTTTTTGCACTATTTTTACTTAAATCTATGGTTCCCCTTATTTGATTTTTGTTGTTTTGATGCTATTTTGTTCATTCGATTGTACTCTATTTTTTTATTCATTTGGGGACATTTGTTGTTCAGTCTTTTGAATGTATTCCTATCTTAGTGCTGCAATATACTTTACATATTGCCCTAAGTTATGTCTGTCTGTTCTTTGTCGTAGCTACCAAGAGGTTCAGTTAAGGTTAATTTAGTGATTTTGGGATTCAGCCTGAAAAACTATTGTCATTATTCCTTGAGGTGGGCAACCACCCACCTGTAGTAATATCCCACATTCTTACAGTTACATTGAGTAACACTGTCATTTCAGGGCACAATTCCCAGGTGAGGTAATTATGACCCTCTTCCATGGACCATCCATTGCTCTACAAAATGCATTTTTGGATTTTATTATGTGTCAGAGAGCATTATGACCCACATCACATCTCTTGAAATTTCAATTCCATTTAGCTAAGATACATCCTCACACATGCAAACAAATGTCAAGGTGCACATTACTTTGTGTGGTCAGCATGGCTACATACACGTTTCCATATAAATAACTTTGAATATTCTCTGATGCCATGGGTTGTGATCATTGGCCTTGAAATGCTGCCTGCTCTGGGGGAAATTGAGCATGCATTTGGAATGCTGAAGGCCCTTTTTCATTTCATTTTCTGCATGGCACCATTGGAACTTTGATGTATAAGCCAGACTGCACAATGTTGTATAACTTGTAAAATGTATTTTGTAAAGAAAATGGCGCCCCCCAGCAAACCATATGCCCTGATAGCTCATTCTACCATTCATCCTTACTCCCAAATGCCCTACTACCTAACTACCCTATCCCCAGCACCCCCTATACCATCCTACTAACCACTGTAACACAAATGGGCCATCCCCATGATGCCCTTTCCTTCACTAACCTTTCCTCTAATCTCCATGCTCTGTTTGCCCCACCATAACCCACTACAAGTTGAACTGGTCTGCATTCTGGCCGCTGTACCCTACCCCTACCGATGCCTTAACTCCAGTGGCCTGTTTCATGAGACAACCTGTACCCCATTTATTTGAGGGAGGTTTTCAAGAGATGACTTTGGGAAGATGTACAGCATTGTAAGTGTACCCCCTCAGCTGAGCTGACACAACTAGAAGGGTTGACAATAGGACAGAATAATAGACAAAGTTGATGATATTATACTGTACTGCAATTAGAAAGAGTCTGCTATGTTTCGAGTAGCCTGGACTGGCTGTTATTGGTGGAGTCTGTCTTGCTATGAGCTTGTGCGCGTGGTCCCTAAAGAATTGTGAATGCAGTACAGTCCCTGGGGCCAGTGATATTGGGCAGAGCTGTGGTTGTGTTGATGTGTGAGTACCTACACGATGAGGTGATGTTGTATATGGAGTGTACGCCTACCTGATTACTTCATAGACACTCCAGCCTCTACACCATTGCAGTCACCTTCCATCCTTCACAAGTCAAACATTGTAGCACTGGAATATGGTTTATTCTGGGTCAGGGTGCTTTCCACCACTGGTGTCAAAGGTCACTCTTCTCTTCAGGTCATTCAACATCTTCTTCTACCTTCTGGGAGTTAGCAAGCTCAGTGTTCAGTGGATAGCATGCAACAGTCTCCAGGGCATGGTGGGAGAGGTCTTTATCAAATGGTGAAAGAGCTGGGCTTCCTTTTCCACCACCTCCTCTGCCAGGACCTCCAACCCTTGATCTCAAAATGTCAGTGTCAGCTGCCTAATGGCAGATGTTGTTCTCATGTGAATGACTGATAGTGTAATTGTGTGGCCTGCAATCTGTGTGCTTAGAGGCAGAGGGTGGTGGTGGAACCTGCCTGGTGTACTTTTGGCAGCATTTTCCCTCCAAAAATGGCATCCTCCTTCCCTGCACAGGTTTGCGGCTGGTCATAAGGGGTGTCCTGACCTGCCTCACTAGGTAGTCATGAGACACTGAAATAGCCACTTTGTCTGAGCAAACCCTCTGGTTTGCAGGGCTTGGAAACTTGATTTAAAGGCATTCACAAATATGCTGTAGCTGTAACATTAAATGAGAGTTTTGTCCATGGCAATCATAAACACCAATACACTTCCATTCCCCCTAAAGATATCCAATGGTATGAAACATCAGAAATGCTGCACTTCAAAATTCGAATCCTGCACTATTGTAACCAACTATGTTCCAGGTGCTGGCCCTTCCTTATGAAATCTTTCTCCCCAAAGGATGCTTCCAATCTCTTACCATTCCCTTGCCTAACACTTCATTAAGGTTTTACTGATTGATTTAATAATTACTTGGTTGTTTTGCAGCATAAACATTGATTCTCCTCATTCCTTGTTTGGTCCCTGTAATTGTCTCAGAGACCCCAGTCTCTGTTTTTTAAAGTTCATTGACACTGTCTGAGATAAAATTTGCACTTTATAAAAATTAGACCTAAATATATAAATTATTAATAAATGTTTCATGAGAAATGTATGCATGCACAATCTGCACATGCAGTATTATTGCAAATATTGATGATACAGCATACGATTTTTGAAGGTTATTGTGATTGATTGATTGATTGATTGATCATTTAAAACTACAGTTACCTAAAAAGGAGTGAACTGGTGCTAAGGTCACAGTCATGCAAAAATGGCTTAATCAAAGAAAATCAGATGGAAATTACAGTGCAAACAAACATGTTTTAAGATGTTTTATAAGGGAAAGGCGAATGTTGGTCCCACCCCTTAGCTGTAAGGCAACTAAAAGAACGGCCTCCAAGTCTAATTTTCTTTAGATAAGTGATGCACAGAAGACTGAAAGAGGTGGGACTTACAGAGTATGAGGGAACATATACAGTTTTAAACGATTCTCTATGGTTAGCGCCAATAGCTCCAACCCATGTTGGCAGTAGTACAGGGCATTGAACAGGTATCTTTTTAATTGTTAAGCCAGTGAAGATCACGAACATGTGGAGACACATATAGCAGAACTTTCTCCCCAATAGGAAATATGTGGTGATATTTGGGACAATTTGAAGATTCTAGACATGTTTTTTTGGAAGTCCAAGAACAAAATGTTGAAATAATACTGCCTGGCCACAGTGTATACAATAGTCCATATGAATGAAAGGGAGTCCTTATTTTAAATTTTAAGATGAGCGAAATAGGTAAAAGCTATTTTTGAGATATGTTCCTGTAAGGAGAGGTTACAGACGCTAGCTCCTTTGGCCACCAGTAGGAAGTCTAGATAGAGATTTCACCAAATACCAAGATTTCTCTCTTGGCAGAGTTGATTCTTAAAGATTAGAAATTCATACAACATGCAATGATAAATAAATTGAATTGAAGCTACACCAAATCACTGTCAAGTCCAAGAATCAGGGCCCCCCCCAATCTACTACATTCCTAACTTGTCCATCCTCTGGCCTCTGTGTCATACCCATGCGTCCCTTCAGTGCCTTGTGACATGTGAACACCTCTACTCTATTTTTTTGAGGATAGGTTTCAAGTGATGACCTTAGGAAGATGTTCAGAAAGGGCAGTTTACCTCCTCAGCTGTACTTTTAGGGTTGAGAGTGGTAGCCTATGGACTGAACAGTGGATGATATTATACTGTCTTGCCAGTAAACCCTAACTTCTTAAAAAAAGTCTCCCATGTCTACAGTAGTCTGGACTGGCTGTTGAAGTCTGAAACTATCTTGCAGTGACTCTGCTCTTGGGCCTGTGATATTGGGCAGAACTTTGGTTGTGTATATGTGTAGAAACACCCACAGTGAGCCATACCTACACAATGATGCAATGTTGTGAATGGATTGTACACCTGCTTCCCTGCGTCCTAGAGCCTCCAGCCTCTGCACCATTGCAGACACTTTCCACGCTTCACATATGTAAAAAAGTGAAACCGTAGAAATGTATGATGGCTGCAATAGGCACTACATGTAGATCAAAGAGGGTGGGGCTTACAGCTGATGCTTGAGGAATCTAACACTTAATATCTTCGAAACTAGAACAAAAGGTGCCACTGAGACTGCCTGAGGATGGTAGACAGAAATGATATTAACCAGTCACGAGCACAGCCTCCCACTCTACATTCATGGTTGTACCTTCAGTTTATTATGCAGTGTATTTCCTAATTTACTGTGCGGGTTTACCTTAGGTCACAGAATTAGGGAGTTAGAGCTGTCCCTGTTATCCCTGAAGAAGAGGCAAACTTCTACAGCATCTTTTGCTTCTTGGATCATATGCTGGCAATTAAAGCTCATGTAATTAAACTAAGGAAAGATATCTGCTTTAATTGACAATTCCTCTTATATTTGAATATGTTCCTTTGTAAGGCACCCTATGACCCGTGGATCTCATTTGTTCTCTCAAACATTGCATGACAAAATTAAAAATAGGAATGGCCATTATTCACACAAAAATTTTAGTTATAATTTTACATCCACAATTATGTAAAACACATTTTCTCATTTTACTATCTCAAAAATCACATCTGTATGCAAAAAGCACTTATCCTGAAAAGTCTATCAATGACGTTTCGAAAGAACCCCTTTAGAGAAATACCATCCTCATACAAAATTTCATTTCACAAAACGAAATCTCAGTTGCAAATCTTATATAATGTATAGCCCAAGACTGAAATGCATCTGTCTGAAATAAAGCTATGAACACTATGCATATTGTTCAGATAAAATCATCTTGTAATCGAGGGGGCAGATGCAAAGAATTACAATCAGTTTCTCACCAACCAGCTTTTGTTTTGCGATGTTCTTACCCTCTTAATGATTTTTCATTTGATGCCCCATGGCTTTGTCATATACAAATTTGTTTCATGTAATTAAGACCATTACTCTTCATTTACTCTCTCTTTTGTAACAATCTGGTTATTATTTTTGCTATCTTAGTGGACGATCCACGTTGAATAAACAATTGCTTCGTTTGTGTATTTTGCATATTAAAGCAGAAACAGGAAGGCAAAGATTTATGGAAATACACTGCGCTGAAGTTCAGTTTAAAGGGTTAAATATATTATGTTCCCTAGGGACTACTGGAAAAGGTTCTAAATAGTTCTCTTTATAACCAACATCAATTATTACTTAATGACGTTTAATGTATTTTTTTCTACTTCACAGATCGGACTTGTGATAGCAATGGATATATTTTATTTGAAAAACCTGGCGTAGAGCCATTACTGGCGGCTAGTCTGCCTGAATGACGTCACCTTCAGTGCATTGGGCCCTCCCTTCTCCGTATTTTATTTTGTGCTTCCAAGTGAGATTTTCATTGCCCGGGTGCCCCCACACTGGGGAGTTGTTTCTGAAAAACAAAAAGGTATGCTTTCTGGAAGTGCAACTACTACTCGGCAGATTCATTTTCAGCACAACAGTGCCACCCACAAGGTGACAAAGTCACAATATGGTACGTGATTCTTCACTAGGTGGGAGAATTTGAGGGCCTCTGCCACAATGGTAGCCCGTTGTGTCTCGATCCTCCCTTTAAAATATTCCCATGATTTCTTGATTTAAAATAGTAATACGAGTCATTGCAAATCTCACATGTGAATATTTCAACACAACACTTTCTAAATTGATGGCAACAGAGAGCAACACTTTTTTAATAATAACAAATTGGGTCGATGGTTCTGACACGGATTGGACTAAATTATGATTTGCCTCCCTTCACTCCATTGCATCCAGCACATTTGAAGCATCTTTTCTTGGTCCATCAAGTAAAGAAACGGACACGTAGTTGCCTAAGCACTTGCAGTCCATCATACAGCAAGCAAGGCAAAAGATAGCAGTGTAATGGAAAATTGTGTTGGACAGAACAAACGCAGTGAGCTCTTTGTCACAAAAAAAGATGATGGCTGTCACTACTGTGCCTGACAAATAAAGTGGCCTAAGCCATGCAGTTGGTACAGAGAGAAGATTCGATTCAGTCCCTGCTGAGCCCGCAGGAGTATTCCTGATCAGAGCACAGTGTGGATATAAAGTCTGGGCCTATTTATGAGGGGGTTCAGGTTGTGCTTGCACCACGCAACGTGGTACATGCACAACACAAACCACAAACGTGATGTATGAAGCCACGCATGGCCACTTTGCATGGCCCTGAATGGTTTCATAAATCTGGAGTAAAGCAGCGCAGCGCAAATCGCTGCATTTCCTTATTCTGCCCTGGGAAGGCTCTCCACGGGCATTGCGTCAGTATTCTCACGCACTTTGCACAGATTTTGATGCCTTCCCAGACTTACCAGAACTGGCAAATCTGGGAATGCGACAAAATGTTATGCCTTTCTAAGGTAAAGGGGCCCTTCCTGCACATAAACAGTCCTGCATGCAACGGAGACACCCTTGTACCATAGTGAAAGGGTACCTGTGCTAGCTCTAGACAGCGAAAAGGGCACCAGTGCAGGTGAAAAGACAGGTATGCGCTGTAACTAAAAAACTGTGCTTACCTCCCGTTTCCCTGTCACGCAGTGCAGCAAGGTGACTTGCAACACTGCGCTGCATGTGTTTCTCATACATATGCCCCTTAGAGTGGACACATAAGAGGACGTATCTCTGCATGGTATTATGGCATGGGTGCCGGTGGACTACATGACATCCGGACCCTGCTGAAGCTAAAGAGTCTGAATCTTGTAACAGTCGTGGACGGGAGTGGGTAGAACACCAGCTGAGGGATTAAGCCACAAGAAAAAAAATGAAGCAGTGCCCCAATGTGTTGAGTTTACAAAACAGCAGAGCATTTTCTCTCAAATCTGATTATGTATTTTACTGAGAAGCCCAATGTCTCAATCCATGGCTTGATCAATTCCTTGTCTCTGTCTCAATTGCCCCAATGGTCACCTCTGTGGATGTAGGTGAAATATTGCCTTTGGACCACACCCTGATGAAGATTACGCTGCAAGCGCTGCAGGGTAGACACAAGGAGGTTAAATGGAGACTGCAGAACAGTTTATTTTAGAATGAAGAGGTGATTAATGAAGTGGGGAAATTCATTATCCACAATCTGGAGGGCAAGAACACTGGAGAGACTGATAATACTCTGGGATGCAATTAAAGTGGTGTTGAGAGTGTATTTCCTCTCTTCCCCAACTAGGATGAATAATGAGAGAAAAGACAAATGGGAGTCGATGGAAACAACTAGCCGTTAGAGGTTATGCATAAGCGTAAAAACTGCATAAAGTATGGCTCCGATTGACTGTCACTAGAGAGCATTTAAAGATTGTTGATACCGACATTTCAGAATAGGCACTGTTGAATGTTAAATAAAGATACTTCGATCGAGGCAGCGATGCCAGTTGACTATTAGCTTGTAATTTAGAGTCAAAATAGCAGCAGAAAGAGTATCAGCACTAGGTATATGGCAGGCCAACTCTTTGCTAATAAGTTTAGCATTGCTAAAGGGTCTATGAGACAATATATTCTGCCGAAACAATCTCTCACTCCCAAATAGGAAAGTATCCCTAGACATTTCAGTAGACACTTCCAGACATGGAAAAAAAGAGAGCCCCAAACACCTGGACGAGGCTGTTGCTATCATCTCAATGCTTAAAACAATACAAATATCATAGGCTTGATGGTTTCACATCCCTCTTTTATAAAAACGTTTTGCAGGCTATGCGCGTCCCTGACATATCTGTTTAATGGGATCGACGAGTCTAAAGTTAGAATTGGTTCGATGTCACAGCCTATTATCTCAGTCATCCCCAAATAGAGAAGGTATAAATTGCTTTATCGATCTTCCAGACCGATACTGTTACCGAATGTCAATGTCAACCCTTTGGTGAAAAGGATGGGTGGGATCCTACTGGGGTTGATAGAGACAAAGCAATCCCCGGCAGAGGTTGTGTACATAGCACAAATCAATTATTGTACCTGAAAAAGGGAATCACTGACCATCTGGAACGATTGTGGGAAAACTCACAGGGGGAGAGATCTCTGGGTACAAACAAAATGTGTCCTCAGCACTCAATTCCTCATAGTTACCTGAGCTACCTTGACAGCATGAGACAGGTTCTTGTCAAGTTGTGACTCCCACATTCACTTCGTTGTTAACGTCCGTATTGGGAAATCTTGAATTCACCTCACCCACATATAAGAACTCTTTTCGGGTGGGCAGAGGTATTATACTATTGTTTTCTTTTTCAGCTGCAGACTCAGCCAGCAGGTGCAAGGAGGGGAGGGGCTGGTCCATGCGAGGGGGAAGCAGGGGGGTGGAGTCAGTGCAGCCAGCCAAACTGACATGCTTACTTAGGTTTCCCCAACCCGTCTGGTTGCACAGCCGGGTTGGAGAAACTGCACAGACTCCCATGCAGTGTCTGAGCAGCAGAACAAGCTGCTCAGACCAATCCTGGTGCTGCTCTTATGCTAGGCACAGCATGTGAGCAGTGCCAGGATTGCATGGGGAGCCTGTGCTGGTGTCCCGGGGACTACTGGGACACCAGGAGAGAAGAGGAGCAATGCAGCAGGTGCAGTAATCGGATAGGAAAGTCATTTTTTTATTATTAATATTTGAATTTACCCTGTCCCTCCCACTACCACTCCACCACCCCTCCCCTTGAGATTTGCATCAGACGCTGCTGACTGGAAATCAGTCCTCATAACTATTAACAAAATGTTTCACACTGCGATTGCCATGATCCAGACATCTGTCATGCTTGGACTTTGCCTATGAACAAACATACCCTCTATTACTGTAAAGGCAGACAGATGTCACTGACATTATGGGCTGCAAAACAAACTATCACCTCGTTTTGGGGGAAAGAAAGACCACCAGAACAGAGGGAATGGCAATCATTTTTGGAATGTGCAGAGCATAGAGAAATGTACACACACCATATCTGGAAGGGCACAAAGTTATGCTTCAGACTAGGCTCCGTTCTCACGGTATCTCTCCACTCAATAAAAAAAAATTCTCATGGTCAGGTTATCTTAGAGCATTGAAACTATCAGTAAATGGCAAGATAAGTGAGACTGCCACAGAGAAAAGGTGATCATTGCCTGCATAATGCAAGAACACACTATACAACATACCCGATGGATGGAACTCGTAGATTATGCCTAACTTCTGCTGGGGTGGAACACTTTGCATACCTATTTGTTGACTCTTGATTTAAGTGAATTTGTTACTTCCTTGCCAGCTTGTGTTTGTAGGCAAATATGTGTGCACTCTGTTCTTAAATAAAAAATTAGTTTGAACCATAAATAACACATCGGGGGTGGCTTAAGTGGGAATGTTGTCAATGCAATACTGCTAAATCAAATAGGGTTGGATACCAAAGAGTTTAACACATTCCAATAGCATTAATTCATTTCCCACCATTATGATATTTTCGTCATGAAAGAATTGATTAACAATTGCAAGCTCAGATCTGTGTGATAAAATAAGCAGTACCTCAAAAGGGGATATGAACTGGATTTTACTGTCATCTGACTTTATATTAAATGCATGCCAAATGCAACAAAATATCAATTTGCTCGTTTTCTTGTTCCCCATGGTCCTGCTGTGCATTATCTGCTGACCGCCTAGTCCGGGGACCATTAAGTCAAGTTTAACTGACCTCAGAAGTACAGCTGCTGGAGTGGTGATCAGGGAGGGATTGGACAGTGCCTGGCACAAGTGTTACAGCTCCTGGAGTAGGAAACCCGAGACAGCCTGTCTCCTTTGTGAACCTGCTTCCATAATGAACAAGTAAATACCCCCACAATGTGGTAGTCTTGATAAAATCACTCCATACAACCAGCTGTTTTAGGATGGTGAGAATGCTCTAGATGGCAGAGTGGCATGCTTTGGTAATAATTACACTGAAATTATATCTGCACGGTAGCAGCCCATTTTCGATATGAGTGCTGAAAATAGTATCCCTTTTTTGTAGTGCTGATATGTTACCTGATGACCACTTTAGAATGCTGACCATTTTTTTAAATAAATTATATGGATTTTCCAATGGCATGTGTGTGTTGGACATTGATTTAATGAATGTCAAACTTATATAGTAATGGTGTCAGCCTAGATAATATTTTGCTCAAATTGCTTGAAATTAAGATACTAAAGATAAGCTAGTTGTTTTGTGATATACAATGTGGTCCAAAATATAAACGGAGGGACAGTTTTGTGAAAAAAGACGCATGAAGCAGACACATGTTTTGCAAGATCCAAGAATAGCTTAGGAATGTGCAATTGTATAGTGATCTTTTAAACAAGAGACTCTTGATTTCTGCAAAACTAAACAAGGAATCGTATTTGTCTATGTGTTCAACTTGTTTTTCTGGTGGCCTTTGTTGGGCACAGTTGGTATGAATCCAATGGCAACATTCTAACCCTTGTTCTTAAAATCCACAAGTAGAGCTGAATTTCTGCAGTAATTATTCCGCCACAAACGTAATAGAGTACCTTGTTCATCAAACCTTAAAGGCAGGTGATTCCAACATGTTTCTGCCAGCAAAGCACCCACTGACTTTTCTTGCAGAATCGTTATTCCCACCAGGCCACTCGTCCCGGTCTAACTATAACTTTCTGCCTGCCCTATTTAGAACAGGTGTTCTGACATACTTTTTTTTCCTGTGCCGGACCTCCAGGAAAAGCCTGGCACTGAACGGAAGAAAAAAAAAAGACGTTCACACCCGCAATGAGTCAGATTCATTTTTGTTTCTTTAAAAAAACAAATTTCCACTTTGGGAGTTCGTTTTTGAAAAAACAAAAAAGATTGCTGCATTGAAATGGTGACTCCTCAGCAAACAGTGCCTTCAAAAGAGCCGTCATGATGGCAAATTCCCCAAAAGCACAGTGGTCTCCGTCAGGCAGGCAGAGATCTCCGATTATGGTGGGCTGTTATTCACTAAAGCAGCAGAGTGCATTTCTTTTCTGCCCTTGCAAAACAGAGTATAGCCCACCACATCCAAAATGACCCCTGAAGGGTATTTTCAGGGTGCTAAGGTGGATCAGTGATTACAAGATTAAATGGAATTGTTGGCAAAGTGTTCCTCTACAGAGAAAAATGTTTTCCCATGAGAAATCAAAAATGCAACACACTGACATATGTGCAACACATATCAACTGTGGAACTTTGCACTTGGTCAAAATTTCTCTTTTATAAATGTTATTCATGTGAGTACTTGTTAAAATCTGTGACTGGTGTATTTTTCGTAAGTGTCCCTTACTTTCTCTTGCGAATCCCTGCATAGTTCTACAATTTTTAAAAGCATAGAAGTGACTTATTTCCCGTTCAGTTGTGAATCTAGCCCAAACATATAAAGTAATCTATTTGATAAAACATATTAACTAGTAAATTAAAAAACGTGAATGAAAAACATACTATTACTTTTTAATTAATTAGTTGTAATGCAAATGTATTATGGGCTGGTTTGCCAACAATTTGGGAGATCAGTCCATATGCACATGTGAATTTCACATATAACCTTTTGTGCATCTTCACATGGTATAATTTTACCTTTACTAGTATTAAATTCAGGGGTTATCCTTCTCTATTCTGAACCTGGATACACATTTACCACCTCACGTGGCTGTTGTTGACATAAGCACATTTGTAAGTAGTTAAACAGGTTTGTGGTCCCGGGCTGGAACCAAACCTAGACATTTCTTAAAACTAGACATGTGGGGTAGTCAAGGGAGGTGTGGTTTGTGTGGATCTTCCAATACTTTCTTACCCAGAATCCTCTATAAACCTCCACTTTAGCTTAAAAAATAGTATTTTCCTCACATTTCTGTGTGGAATCATTGCCATGGCACAAATTTCCTACCACCTAGTGTTCCGGTTGGTCTCCCAATAAAAATGATTCCTCACATGTGTGGGTGCCCAAAGCAGAGTCATCCTAAAACGTATTAAAAGAAACAACACTTCTAAACATGCCTTGGTGCCTCCTCAATCTCTACACGTTTTAGGCCCTTCCATGTCTCAGACACTTGGCCTACCCACACAAGTGAGGTGTCATTTTTATCGGGAGGCTGAAGGGAATGCTGGGTGGTAGGAAATCTGTGCCGGTGTAGTGATACCACACGGAATTGTGAGGAAAATTTCATCATTTAGCTAAATTTGAGGTTTGCAGAGGATTCTGGGTAAGAAAACTTTGGGGGATATATGCAAGACACATCTCCTTGCACTTCCCTGTGTGTCCAGTTTTCAGACATGTCTGGATTTGGTAGGTTTCCCTAGATGGCCACTGAGCCAAGAACCAAAACCCCAGGCTACCCTTGCAAAACCAGGTTGTTTTGTGACTGATAATTTTGATGTCTCCACAATTTTGGGCGATTTCCTGTAGCAGGCACTAGGCCTACCCACACAAGTGAGGCACCATTTTCATCAGATTTGGGGAAATGCTGTATGAAAGGAAGTATGAGGCTCCCCATAGATTACAGAACATTTCATCACAGAAATGCAAGGAAAATGTGTTTTTGACAAATTATGATGTTAGCAAGGGATTCTGGGTAACAGAACCTGGTGACAACCACACAAGTCACCCGATCCTCGATTCCCTTGAAAATCTAGTTTTAAAAAAATGTACAGGGTTCCTAGGTTTCCTTAGGTGCCAGCTGAGCTAGGGTCAAAAATCCACAGCTAGGCACATTGCAAAAAAAGGGTCAGTTTTCAATGGAAAAATGTGATGTGCCCACGTTGTTTTTTGGGCCAATATCCTGTCACAGGCACTAGGCCTACACACACAAGTGAGGTGCCATTTTTATTGAGATACTTGGAGGAATGCCGGGTGCAAGGAAGTTTGTGTCTCCTCTGAGATTCCAGAACTTTCCCACAGAAATGGGAGTAAAATGTATTTTTTTTTTAGACATGTTTTGAGATTTGCAAGGGATTCTCTGTAACAGAACCTGGTGAGAACCACACAGGTCACACCATCTTGGATTCCCCTGGGTGTCTAGTTTTCACGAATGTACAGTTTTGCCAGGTTTCACTAGATGTCAGCTGAGCTAGGGTCCAAATTCCCCACAAAGACACATTGCAAATTAAGGCGCAGTTTTCAGTGGAAAAACGTGATGTGACCACGTTGCGTTTTGGGCTGTTTCCTGTTGCGGGCATTAGGCCTACCTACACAAATGAGGTACCAATTTTATTGGGACACTTGGGGGAAGGCTGGGTGTAAGGAAGTTTATGGTTCCCCTCAGATTCCAGAACTTTCCATCACAGAAATGTGAGGACAATGTGTTTTTAAGGCAAATTTGGATGCTTGTAAGGGACTCTAGGTAACAGAACCTGGTGAGAGCCACCAAGTCACCCCATTCTGGATACCCATGGGTCTCCAGGTTTAGAAAATGTACAGGTTTGCTGCTTTTCCCTAGGTGCTAACTGAACTAGGGCCCAAACCCCTCAGCTAAGCACATAGGAAATAAAGGATCAGTTTAGGTCCGCGTTTCGTTTTCGGACACACAAGTGTGGTACCATTTTTATCGAGAGACTTAGAGGAAACCAGACTAGTAGAAAAAGTGTTATTGACAATTGTCTTTCTCTGCAAATGCACTTTCCAGAGCTCATTCTCAAGAGGCGGCCAAAACAAATTTGGTAAGTCTGTCTGGCATGGATTTACAGATGGGGAGACAGAAAAAGAAAACTGCTATATTGGCTCACCTCAAGACCCCTGGCAGGGTGAAACATACCTGAAGTGGCCAACTTGAGGGGCTCTATGCAGAGCTCCTCCCTAGGTATTACCTCGATGTTCGCTGAATACTGTACTGTGGTATACACAGCTGCTCTGCAACCTGATTCCGAAAGGGCTGCTCCCCTTCTAGATGAGCTACCCCTTTGTCACCTAAAGAACTCTGAATGACAAGCACTAGACCAACCTATTACGTTGGAGGAGATTGGAGAGGCAATCTCAGCTATGAAACCAGGCAAGTCAACAGGTCCAGATGGCTATCCCACCAAATTGTAAGCAAAATTTAGGGATCTTCTCACCCCCGCTTACTGAACCTCTTTGAAGAGAAAATGAAGGTGGGTACCTTCTCCCATGACCTTTATCAGGCCGCCATAGCGGTCATACTGAAGACATAACCCCCGTCCGTTTCCTGTGCCGATTATCGACCTATCTCACTTATCAATGGTGAGATTAAAATGTATGCTACCGTACTGGTCAACCGCCTGCGACAAGCCATGGGGTTCTTAATCCACCCAGATTAGTGCAGATTTCTGCCCATTCATAGCACACGACAATGCGTGCAGCATTAGCACATTGCACTTTCCCAACCACACTTTCTCCCAACTCCACTGGCCTTACTCCTGGTATATTTGAAAAGGCGTTTGATACAGTGGACAGGGAACATCTATTCCGAGTGCTGGAGAGGAACGGCTTTAGACCACGCTTTCTTCACCTCGTACGACTGTGTTATGCAAACTGAACAGCTCATGCACAGGTGAATGGAGTGGTCTCAGAGGCATATCCCATCTACCACGGTACAGGACAGGGTTGCCCCCTGTCCCTCTTCCTCTTTGCACTGGCCATAAAGCCTCTGGCACGGCTTTTCTGCCGCAACACACAGTTCAGTGTATGGAAATGGGACACAGGTCAGGAGGACCGAATTGCATTGTATGCTGAAGGCGTACTAATATACCTCTCAAGTCCCACAGACAGAGCCCCTTGTTGTCTTTACATCTTACAACTATTTGTAGAGACCTCAGGCCTAACCATCCACAGGGCCAAATCGTTTCTGGTGATCTTGACAATTGGCCGTGGCACTGTGGACAGGCAAACAAACATATCAGTCTGACTCCTTAGCTTTCAGTAGTTGATTATTTGCATAGCCCTTGACCCATTACTCACCTGATCCCACAACATTAAGCTGAAAGTTTGCAAGGTTAAAACAGACCTTATCCGGTGGCAATCCTTACCATTAAACATCATGAGTCGCAGTACATTACCAGATGATGGTATTACCCTGCTTTCTATACATATTTCAACATTTTCCCATCAATATATCCAGCCACTGGTTTCAGGAAATGGATTCCAGGGTCATCGCCTTCCTCTGGCACAACAATAGACCACGCTTGGCTTTGCGCACCTATCAGCAGACACCACAAGAGGGAGGCTGGGCGTGTCCAACTTCTACTTCTACTACCTAGTGTCCCAAATCCTAGTTGTTAACGACTGGCTCAAAGGGGGCTGGTCTGACCCAGCTTACTGACAAGAACTCACTATATTGGGCCTCCTACCCATCTTGGAGCTGCTTTACAATGGCACCATCTACGTATGTATCCCAGAGCTAACTAGGGTGGTATTTTACGGGTGGAGAGCCACACAGCGACACACGGAATAGTGAAAGAAAATCACTCAACATGTGCCCCCTGTGGCATGGTAAATGGTTGCAGGGTGTAGCTGCCTCAGAGAGTTTTACTTGAAGGGACACCATAGGAGTCACTCTTGTGTGAGATGTGTGGATGAGCACAAACATGACATCTTTCAAAGAACTCCAACAGACCTATGCACTATCCAACACACAATTTCACAAATTCTTGCAGTTGCATCGCACGTTGAGAGTACACATTCCCCCTGAAACCTCCATACCAGAATTTAGCCCCTTGGGGTAAGGGAGAGGTCTCTCAGATATAAAGTTGATTCTGAATGCATCGGAGACTCGCCTTCCCTTTCGGGCCCACTGGGAAAAGTGGGTTGGACCTTTGGAGGAAGAGGACTGATGCAATGCATTGGTGGTGCCTAGAGTCAAAATGATCTCTGCTTGGCTAAGGCTGGTGCAGGTTTATGATCCGCACTGTACCTATCTTACTCGTGTCAGACTACACAGGACAGGTCTTCTGGCCAATCCAAAATGTAACCGCTTCTCTCTCCTTCGCCAGACAACCTTTTCCATATGACCTGGTAATGCCCAGTCACAGCGCGCTATTGGAAGGCGATCCTAGCTGAGCTTTCTAAGGTGCTAGGTCAAACATTGAACCTCTCCCCTCTTTGGTAAAAGAGCTATTATAGTGAACTGGAGGGCACCTGGCCTTCCCATGGTTTCAAAATGGAGACAAGGGGTTGATTGGTGTGCCAGATGGAAAGGCTGGTATACATACCACGCGGATGTCCCAAAAGACATTCCAGGATCTGGAATAAATGGTTTGAAGGAGCTGGAATGGACATAGCACTGTGATAATATTGGGGTGAATTGTCCTATTATGGGGATGCTATTATATTCTTGGTATGGCATGATTTTAGCTACTATAAAGAGGATACATGAACTCTGGACTGGGAGGGTCAGTATTCATGTAACCTGTAATTATGACTTGCCTTTCCGTAAAACAATAAAACATTTTTGAAAAAAGTCCACAAAACATGATTCAAGGACTTGAATCACAGGTAAATGTTTAGATGAACCTAGCCACTATCAGCATGAAAAAAGAAAGTACACATAAAAACCTATATGAACTTAATCTAAATCAGTCATCATAACACAGTAATAAGCATTTCATCATCAAAAATACTTTATTTTATTGAACATTAATCATAAAAGCGCATATACAAAAATAGGGAAGTATAAAAACATTAAAGTATTTTAAAAATTAAAAAGGGAAATATGTCCGGCAATGGACAGTACATTTTAAGAAAGAGGCAACTGCGAAGCAATTCACGGGATGCCTAAGAGACTGAAGGAAAATGACAGCTGGGCTACATAGTCAGAAACTGTGCACTTTCACAATTGGCAAAAGATAGAGCCTACATTATTTAACATAAAATTTGCAGAAAAAGTGAAATGTAAAAAGTTGTATTAGAAAGATCATCCCAAGGACAAACAGGAAGACCGTCTCCCACAAAAGATCCCAGGGAAAAACATAGTAAACTGTGTATGGATCCAGTTCTGAATCTCAGATGTATGACCTCTCCCAATGACTGGCAGTATACAGTAGATATGGTAAATATCACCAGTGGTCTTTAAGATAATGTATTGCTTGTTTGTAGGTTTGGCAATTTCCCTAAGATCTTGTTCTGTATACTTGACATCCAAAAAGCATTCTTCAGCCACGATTATCAAGCATGGCCACACTGTTGGCATTGATAAAGTGGGATGACCTATCTAACTGAAGAAAACTATTTTTCATATAGGAAATCCATGGAATATTTATCCCTTAATCACAACTAAGGCAATCCCTGATCACTTGTAGGTAAAAAGTTTTCTCTGCACTTTTCCAGATGGATGGCCAGGGGTGAAAGTTTGACAAGGCCCTTGATATAAGTGAGTCTGAATTTCTCATGGCTGACAAAGTGAGGGCAACAAGGAGGCTGGGACAAGAGTTGATTTTCTTCTACTTGGATATTGCCAACGTTAACGTAGCCCAAGAAACCTGCTATAGGGACACATTGTGTTTGTATATTTCAGGGAAGGCTATGGTTGACCTACCTCTCTCCCTCCCCCATATTGGGATTGGGTTGAAAAGGGCACACAAATGCTTAGGTTTTAGAATACATTGTGTCCATATCCCACACAAGGAGATGTATTTATTGTTTGCTTTTTATGGATCTTGAGTATTCTACTTTAGCAAATGAGAACAGTTTTCTCCAAATTCATGGTTTTTCATAGTACTATTATCTGATGTCAAGCCACCATACACTTCAGCCCATTGTTTATGCCAGCTGAGTGCACCACATATAATCTGCCATGCAAACGTATCTGAAAATGCTCTTCCAAATACAATATCAAAGTGGGATCACACTGTTCTGTAAATATGGAACCTAAGAAGACAGAGTTGGGAACACAAGATGAATACAAAAAAGCATATAACGTACTGTGATCTCAGACTCAGGCGACCTTTTTCAAATCACAATGAGTTGGTGGGTTCCTGCAAAGAACACAGTGATCTTCTTGCAGTATGTACTTCCACTGCCTATTAAATTAAATATACAGCTATTTGCGGAAAAGTTAATAGATTTATTTGCTTACTTGTTCAGTGCATTTTGAAATATTAAGTTTTATCCCCTTGAGAAAATGTCATCTATCAAGCAATGCTTTGTTTTCTATATCTATGGCATTATCATCTGTCAAATGTAATCTCACTGATAAATCAAATGTCTGATGCAATCTGTTTGCCCATGGGACCCGCTGGCGTCGCTGCATACCTGAAACACAAGAAAACACATTACGCAAGCATCAGGCTTGCCTTTCTGCAAAGACCTACACAAACAAATTTATAGCTGTAAAATTGGTTTGTCAAACGAAAAGCCAAGTAGATCAGAATTGGACCAACATTATTGTTCTAACTTCAACCAACCAGAGCACATCATTTTCAAACAGTTTTGAAATTATATTACTGGTGTATTACAATTCTTATGCTTACTGACTATAAAATAATATAGGGCTCCTTGCTTCTCATTTGCACATTATCAGTTTACAGTTTAAAAACAAATCCTGAGGGTTTCGCAATCAATATATTTGTATTTCCACTGATTTCTTACACATTTAAGATACACATTAGGAGCACGGAAATATCTCTTTTAAAATGTTATCACATGCATTTTATGGACAATGTATAAAGAAAAGGTCAGTGATAATAAAGACTGCCACATTTGCGTCGATTTGGCAGTCACAATGATCAAAAAATAATGCAAAGCAATCTATTGATAGTTTTTCTCCATTTTACAGTTTTTGGTCCTAATCAACTTTTTCATAATCCAGTACATTCAACAGCACATAAAAAAAGATGAAAAACAAATTTACTTCATATGTGGTTTCTTACAAATTAGGAAATTGTATAATTGGTAACTTTTCTAATTTGGAAAATAGGCCATTCTGATCCATGAGTTGAGAATGCAAAGATGTCCCATACAAGTTAGTCAAGCTGCTCAGAAACCACACTAGTGGTGTGGGATGTAGTTCACACATTGTCACAGAGGGTACTGCTATAATTTGACTTAACATAAACACCATTTAAACACAGCAATCCACAAAACTAATGGTGCTAATGGTCGCTTTGACTCTCATTTAGTAGCTGTGAGAAAGTGGCATATTAGTTGAAGCTCCAGTCAAAAGTTTCAGTAATTTAATCCTGAGCTTAACCCCTCGTAGCTGTGGCACAAAGCAGACAGTCTTAACTTAGAAACTTAGAGAAAATGTGCAATGCAATTTGGAAGTACAAAAATTGTTAAAAGTCAACAAAATAATATTCCTACATGAATTAATAAAAATAACTAAAATGGAAGCAGAATGACACCAAAACACCAAATATCCAATTAGGAGAGATATGAATTTTTAACGGTTTAAGTGAAAATTGCTGCAAAAGGTGCAAAGCATCGAGTAGTCAATGGATATGGTAGATGGAGAGCTTGACTCAATTTGAGGCCAACAATGATGAAGCATGTGTCTGATATAAAAATTTGAAGAGAGAATGTTATTTTTGAAAGAAAATCTATGCCATGAGGCTGCGGTCAGATACTTTTTGCAGTCAGTTCCCTTGAAGAAAAAGAGCAAACGTTTTAAAAACATTCCCAAACTTCTTTTATTACCCGAATCCTTACAGGAACACACTTCCAAGGCTTCCAAGACACTCCTAGTTCCTTCTGACCAAGAGATTAAAACTTCACTGGGTTAACTACATTTGCAGACGTTCCCATTGCATACTGTAAACAGGCCCAAAATGCAATGTGTCGGGTCAATCCAAGATGGCAAAGCCCTTCAGCAACACTAGGCTTGAGTTCTTAGGCAGAGTGTGTGACTGGGGGGTCTACTATAGTAATCCTCCAGCACTCTCATATCTAACATTACAATCCAATTTGAAGCAGGAACTGTACCCACAACAAACCCAGCGACACAAGTATGGTACAACAAAAGCGTAGCCCACCAGCAAACGGTGATACACAATAGTTGTCCTTGCATCCTGTTTGGTTCCTTTGAAGGGTGAATACATTTGTCATGTACTACAAGCAGACTTGTAAAGCATAGCCCCCCACTCTTCATATTACATTGAGATCGGAGGAATATTTTCGGCCTATTCAAATCATATTGTACAACTCTTCCTGGGCTGAGCACTAACTGTAAAAAGTTGGAAAGTTGATGCAAATTAACTTCTAGGAACGTCACACAGGAAAAAGGTGACTTTCTAAAAGCTACTCTTCCTTTAAAGTTATAAAAAATACCACTGTTAAACTGGATTTTTAATATGTATTAAAACTAGTGTTTATTTTTCTAGCTTGTCCCATTTCTCAGATGACAGTATTAGTATTTTAATCAGGAATGCATAGGAGAGCTAGGCATGCCACCATGAAAATAGCTTGTAGGGCCTTATCAATGTGGGAACATAGCAATATTACATCTCTACATGTCCTACTTTTTAATTGTGATGCACCCTACCTTATGGGCTACAAGGGTACATAGGGAGGACTTACGAACTTATGAAAGAGATTTCATTTATCTGCCATAAAGGCTATTTTAATTGGTTGCACTGTAGGTTTCATATTGCAGCATTCTGATGGATACAACTACCTGTGGATTCCTCACCTAATGAATATTCCCATGGCGCCAGCATTCGACGGAAATCTTCTTACTAGTCTCTGCACGTCGACGAGGACGTCCCTCTAGCCCACGCGACGCCGTCTGACGTCATACAGGCAATAAGAGGTCCTCGACGACGTGCCGACGTCAGTTCCCTTTTTTCCGTGCATTCGAAACGGTTATCTTCGAGGGAGCAACTGTTACTTTTGTGGTTACAGTGTATTTTTGCTGCGTAGTCTTTCGCTGTGGTAATAATGTCGCAGAGAAAGTCTGGATTCAAGCCTTGTCGTGAGTGTGGAGGCAAGATGTCAGTGACGGATCCTCATTCCGATTGCCTTTGGTGTTTGAGCTCCGACCACGACGTCTCGACTTGTGATTCATGCCAGCACATGAATCCAAAGGCCCTCAAGGAACGTGAGGCGAAGCTGTTTATGGCGAAATCGAAGGAGAAGCATCACAAGAAGTCTTCTTCACCAAGACATCGGCGTCATCGAGACTCCCGGCGCCGTAGAGAATCTCGGCGTCATTCAAAGGAGACTCGTTCCAGGTCTTCGGATCGGCGCCGAAGGACATGGGAGATCAGTCCCACGGTTACGCTGCATCCTTCGACGCCGTTGCCCTCTCCGGCGTCTCCGACTTCACCTGGACAGGCGTCGGTGATTGAGGTATTGGAGCCTCAGGTGTTTTCTCCGGCGTTGCAGACGTCGAGGCCGGCGTCGGGGTCGCCTCCGAGACAGGTACCCCAGTATCCGGCTTTTCCCACCCCTGGAGCCGATAGTTCCGCATTCTTGAATGCGATGTATGCCATCTTCCAACAGATGGCTCCAGGGGGTGCTCCGGCTGGGCCTTTGGCCTTTTCATTGGGTGATCCTGCGCCTCTTCGGCCGGCACCCTTTATGCCCTTTCTCCCTTTTGGGAACGTGGGCTCGGCGCCAGTGTCGGCGCCGGTGGCCGCTCCGGTGGCTTCAGAGGGATTGGCCCCGGGGATTTCCATCCCGTCGACGTCGACGTCGGGATTTCTGCCTGTGACTCCGGTGGGTCCATCTGCTTCGACTGCTCTTTCGTCGGCGCCGAAGTTACCTGTGGCGCCGGACGCGGCGTCGGTGGCTTCTGAAGATCGGCGCCGATCTTCGACTTCGGCAGAGGCATTGTCGACTCTGCGTATTGAACAACGGCTTCATTCGAGGAGACGTGCTCTCCGTGTATTAGAGGAGCAGGAGTACCAACGAGCCCTGGAGGAAGGAGAGCTAGAGGACTCGGGTGATGGGCTGCGTGGTCTGGAGTCGGCCAGTGGGCTGGACTCTTCCCCTGAGTGGGATCTTTCGTCCCCGGGAGAATATACTGAGGAGGCTGCTTCCTTTCACGCAGTGGTACGGAAGGCAGCTAGTTTTTTGGACCTGCCTTTGCCGGTGGTGGAGGCTAAACAAAACCTTCTAACAGAGGTGCTACATCCGGCCTCAGCTGCGGCGGAGCCTCTTTTGCCATTTAATGACGCTCTGCTGGATCCGGTGTTAGAGGTGTGGAAGAGGCCGGCATCTTCCCCAGCAGTTCACAGAGCCGTGGCCAGGAGGTATCGGGCGGCTCCGACTGACCCTGGTTTTCTGTCTAGGCACCCTACGCCGGAGAGCTTGGTGGTGCAGGCCTCCTGTTCATCCAAGTCAGCGCCTGGTTCTTTCCCGACGGTGCCTGGGGACAGAGATTCAAAGAAACTAGAGGCGCAGTCCAAGAAGATTTTTTCGTCCTGCAGTCTGGCGTTGAAGGCCACCAACGCAACCTGTATCCTGGGGAGGTATATTCATGCTCTGATGGATGACATTTCCTCATCATTTACAGAGCTTCCCCAGGGTCTTTTGGATGTTGTTTCAAATGCCCAGGCTGCTGCGACCCAGATTATCCAGACGGGACTGGATACGACCGACTCGGTAGCCAGAGCAATGGGCACAACTGTGGTGGCAAGGAGGCAGGCCTGGCTCCGTAACTCGGGCTTTTCTGCGGATGTACAGTCCACATTGTTGGATCTCCCATTTTGATGGGGACAAACTGTTTGGAGCCAAGGCTGATTCGGCCTTGGAACGTTTTAAGGAGAGCAGGGCCACGGCTAAGTCGTTAGGGCTCCAAGCTCCTTCTTCCACGGCCTCTTCCAGATTTTTCAGGAGGTTTCGTGGATTTGGGCGTGGCTCTTCCTCCTCTTCCTTTCGGGGAAGATATCAGCAACCTGCCTCTTCCCATCCCTATAGATCTTTTAGAGGGAGAGGTAGGGTCCGCACCAGAGGAGCCTCTCAGCAGCACTCTGCCTCTTCCTCATCCTCTGGCGGGGTGCACCAGGGGAAGCAGCCTTAGGCTTCCACCATTTCCCACTCACTCCTCTCCTGTAGGGGGAAGATTACAGCATTTTCTCACCAAATGGAAGACTGTTACAACGGACACTTGGGTTCTCAGTATTGTGGGAAAAGGCTACACCCTTCCCTTTCGGGAGTTCCCGCCCCTCATCCCGCCCCGCCCTTCTTATTGTTCAGAAGAACACCTCCTGTTGCTAGAACAGGAGGTACAAGCCCTCCTTTCAAAGGGCGCGGTGGAGTTGGTCCCAGAGCAGGAAAGGGGTCGAGGATGTTACTCAAGGTATTTCCTGATTCCCAAGAAGGATGGTCGTTTGAGACCAATCCTGGACCTGAGGATCTTGAATTGGTTCCTCAAGCAGGAAAAGTTCAAGATGCTGACCCTAGCACAGGTGCTTTTGGCGTTGAACAAGGAAGACTGGATGGTGTCTGTCGACTTGCAGGATGCTTACTTTCATATCCCGATACTCAAGTCACACAGGAAGTATCTCCGGTTTGTGGTGGGATCGCAGCACTATCAGTTTGCGGTCCTTCCGTTTGGTCTTACTTCAGCACCTCGAGTCTTCACGAAGGTGATGTCGGTGGTTGCGGCAGAACTCAGAAGGAAGGGGATAGCAGTATTCCCTTACTTGGACGACTGGTTGATCAAAGCCAAGTCCCCGGAGCTTGTGTCGCATCATCTGCAGTCAACAACCCAGTTGTTGTTCGACCTGGGTTTTTCGGTGAACGAGCCCAAATCTCACCTAGAGCCCTTTCAGCGCCTCCTGTTCATAGGGGCAGTACTGGATACAACATTGGGTCGGGCCTTTCCTCCGCCTCAGCGGATTCAAGATATTCAGGATTTGGTTCCAATGTTTCGAAATGGAGCGGTAGTTCCAGTCCTCAAGGTCCTTCGTCTGCTCGGTCTGTTTGCCTCCTGCATTCTGTTGGTCACGCATGCTCGCTGGCACATGAGGGCTCTTCAGTGGTGCCTCCGAAGGCAGTGGTCTCAACACAAAGGGGATCTAGAGAGTACTGTCAAGATCTCCAGAGATGCTGCTGTGGATTTGAAGTGGTGGATTGCAAGCAACAATCTTTCACAAGGAAAGCCGTTCCAGCAGTCGCCACCAGTGGCCACAGTCATAACGGATGCTTCCACTCTAGGGTGGGGAGCTCATCTGGGGGATCTGGAGATCAAAGGTCTTTGGTCTCCAGAGGAACAGATGTTTCACATCAATCTGTTAGAGTTACGGGCTGTACGTCTGGCTCTCAAGGCCTTCCTCCCTTCCCTTCGTGGTCAGTCGGTACAGGTCCTAACGGACAATACTACCATCCAGATCAAGTCCGTTTAATCTTCCAGAGGTGGGGGTTTCCTCGGGTAGATCTGTTTGCCACTCGGGAGAACGCGCATTGTCCGTTATTCTGCAGCCTCCAGTATCCGATGCAGAGAGCGTTGGGGGACGCGTTTCAAATAACCTGGTGCGGCCAGTTGCTTTACGCGTTTCCTCCCATACCCTTGATTCCTCGAGTATTGAGGAAGATTCGCCAGGACCGGGCTCTAGTCATCCTAATAGCTCCGGATTGGCCAAGGAGGGTATGGTACTCCGACCTTCTCCAACTCTCAATGTGCCATCCGCTCCGTCTCCCTTTCAGGGCAGACCTCCTCTCGCAGTCGCAGGGGCAGGTTCTACACCCCAACCTCCAGAGTCTGCACCTACATGCCTGGAGATTGAACAGGGCAACCTGAGTTCCTTCTCTCTCCCGCCTGAGGTAGTGGATGTTATATTAGCGGCCAGGCGACACTCCACTAAATCTATCTACGCTAATAGATGGTCTAAATTTGTGGCGTGGTGTGGAGAGAGGCAGATTGATCCTTTGCATGCTCATCTATCGGACGTTTTGTCTTTTGCTCTGTCTCTAGCGCAGAAAGGTTGTGCAGTGGCTACCATTAAGGGTTATTTATCGGCCTTGTCAGCCTTCATATGTCTTCCAGACCAACCATCTTTATTTAAATCCCCTATTGTTATCAGATTCTTGAAAGGTCTTCTAAATAAATATCCTCCAAAGCCATTCGTTATGCCGCAATGCGATTTGTCCTTGGTCCTGACTTTCCTTATGGGGTCCCCTTTTGAACCTATGCATTCTTGCCCCTTAAGGTATTTGGTTTTAAAAACAGTCTTCCTGATAGCTATAACATCAGCAAGGAGAGTGAGTGAGTTGCAGGCCTTATCAGTAAAGCCCCCTTATACAACTTTTTATGGGGATAAGGTGGTGTTGAGGACCAAGGCTGCTTTCCTCCCGAAGGTTGTTTCACCTTTCCATTTGGCTCAGGCAATTACTTTGTCCATGTTCTATCCTCCGCCTCATCCTTCCAAAGAGGAAGAAAGACTGCACCGTCTGGACCCAAAGAGGGCGTTGAGCTTCTTTATTGATAGAACAAAGGATTTCAGGCTGGAGGATCAGCTGTTTATGGGATACGTGGGCAAGAGGAGAGGAAAGGCAGTCCACCAGAGAACACTATCCAGGTGGGTTGTTCTTTGCATTAAAATCTGTTACTCTTTGGCAAAGAAGGATCCTCCTGAGGGCATTAGAGCTCATTCCACCAGAGCTAAGTCGGCCACTTCGGCCTTGGCCAGAGGTGTTCCTGTGGTCGACATCTGCAAGGCCGCAACTTGGTCGTCCCTTCACACTTTTGCAAAACATTACTGTTTGGATTCTGAGGTTAGAAGGGACGGCCATTTTGCACGGTCAGTGATGCAGGATTTCTTGGTTTGACCATTTAGGCACCCACCGCCGGGCGTGGTACTGCTTTGGGACTCTATTCATTAGGTGAGGAATCCACAGGTAGTTGTATCCATCAGAAGAACGAGTTACTTACCTTCGGTAACGACTTTTCTGGTGGATACATTAGCTACCTGTGGATTCCTCATGGTCCCACCCGCCTCCCCGTTGGCTTTCTGGTCTTACCAAGTAATCCTTGAGATTTCCGTCGAATGCTGGCGCCATGGGAGTATTCATTAGGTGAGGAATCCACAGGTAGCTAATGTATCCACCAGAAAAGTCGTTACCGAAGGTAAGTAACTCGTTCGTCAGGCTGCAATGCTATGCCTGAAGCACTGTTTTTTGTCACACTAGTGGGTTTCACAATAAGTGCAGAAGTCTACAAGTGACATTTAACTTTTCATGCTATGAATGTATTTCCACACCATATGCTGTATCCTTATAGAAATGTTAAATAGGTCAAGCTAGGACTAGCCAACTTTTTATGTTTTAGCGTTAAAAGCAAATGTACTGGGCACTGAACAGCAGTGCCCCAGTGTGCAGAGTTTGCAAACCAGCAATAAAGTCTGGTGAATATTGGGGGTGATCATGGAAAAAGAAGACTTTTCCACAGTAGTTTAGTCAGAGAGGAAAACTGTATAAGAAAGCAGAAAACATAAAAATGCAGTTAGAGAAAATAATAATGTAAAAGTCCAAATCAAGTTCAACTGACCTCATGAACAAAATCTAACAAGAAGTTAGTAAAGATTTCATTCCGCAATAAGTAGGAATTCCTTCTCTCTTCTGAGTTGCAGTTGTATTCTGAAATGTCCTTGTGCTGAGAACACGTTAATAAGAAGTGTCAGTGCCCAAAGTTTTTGTTAGAAGCCCACAGATGGCAGTGACAAACGTCAGAATTGCTGAATACCAATGCTGTGTAGTTTTAATTCCACCTCTTGTCTCTTTCATCTGCCACCAAATACTTCCTGCCTCTTTATTTCTCTCTTCCATGTTCTTTTCCATCTCTCTTATCTCCCCTTGTCACTGTCTCTCCATCTGTATCTTCCTCTTTCTTTCTTCCTGTTGGATTCTTCTCTCTCTTTCTCCTGGTCAAAGTTTGATGAGGGAAAATAGTGCATTTGGGTCCCACTTGCAACAACCGGCTCAGATTAAGCACTGTAGCATGTTAGTGGGGGCTCCTATACCAACACATAAGTATCTCGCATTCCCATGTTCAACTTTCCCAAAAATATATTGCATCACCTGCTTTGAGAGAGTACCTTATAGCAGAGGAGTTCTTCTAGAATGGTTAACCTCTCGAAATTAATATGGTGTCATTAGCAAGAAAGAGCTCTACAGCAATTCATTATTAAGCAAATCTACTATTTGTAGGGCCAAAACATTTTAGAAACTTATAATTACAAGACATCTATAGCTACACAGATTGGATAAAGTTACATATTTGTATTCCACCCATAAGCAATCACAACACAGAAATCCAGACTCTTAAAACACTGACATCATGATAAAATTCTTCACTGGAAATCTCAAGCAGGTGGCTCTAAAACGGTACCAAGATCAAGATACAAAGAAATAAACTAATATACTATCCCAGCAATGTGAATATTGTCACCCATAATACATGACCTAACAACGGACAGCGTTATTCCGTACATGGTAGTCTTGGCACTGAATACCCATGCCTTACTCGCAGTTGTAGTCCCAATGAGCATTTTGATGATTTTTGGGGTTTAGCTAATTTCATGTACCATTTCTTATACTTGCAAATACGCAATTATTTCACGTAAATTTACTAAACATTGTTTAAAACGTTTTAGAGAAAGCAAATGCCTACTAAAGACCTGGAATTCTGTCTTATGGTTGAAATGAATGACTAACATGAGCAGCACTGAGTTATTTAACCTAATTTCTTAACACTAAAGAAACTCGTAGATAACACATAGGCGAATGTAGCTGCTGTATTGTTAGAAATCAACACAGCAGGGTGAGGGGGTTGAGTGTCCCAAGTTACTTATGAATAATGTAAAGAACTTACAACATCCACGTGTGTAGCCCTAAAGAGCCAAGCAAAAGTTTTTTTAATTGTCATTGTGATAAAGTAACATGAGGTAAGGCTGAAGGTCTGCACATAGGAAGACTTTGTGGGTGGAGAGATTCAGATGAATCATACAAGTCACAGAGTAAAGAGTGGAATGTCCAGACCGCATTTTTATTATTCAAAGAAAAAAGATGAATGAAAAGGGAGAAAGTGCATTTAACTATAAATAATAAAACCAGTGTTTCAGTCGTGAACCTTGACAGTGTTAAGATAATTACCTCCACTCCAGATTTTCTCCTAGTAGGAGTAGGCTGAATCAATGCCTAAGCGTCTTTGTGAGTACCTTTAGCGATGAGATTGTGCAAAGGAACATGGCCCACAAGTGTGAGCTGTTGGATAAGGATTTTGTGCTAGGCACAGGGATACACCTTTTACCTTTAGGCTAGGGGCCTGACTAAGGGTAATGTGGTAATGGGAAATAATTTGATTGGAGTAGGAGGTATTAAACACGTTAATGAAGGACTCTCTAGCAGCGTAGAATATTCCAGCACAAAGATCTCTTCACATGGACACCATAGTACTGGTAAATCAGCCACAGAATAATGCATAATCGAACCAATCTAAAAATTCTTTGCATGTCTGTTAGACCTGACAGCTTTAGGGTGATCACCCCTAACTTTTTGCCTGCCTCCCTCCACTTTTTGGACACTGTTTTTGCTAGTTTTTAGACTCTGCGCACTTTAGCACTGCTAACCAGTGCTAAAGTGCATATGCTCTCTCCCATTAAACATGGTAACATTGGATCATACCCAATTGGATTATTTAATTTACTTTTAAGTCCCTAGTAGAAGGCACTATATGTGCCCGGGGTTGTAGATTAAATGCTACTAGTGGGCCTGCAACACTGATTGTGCCGCCCACTAAAGTAGCCCCTTAACCTTGTCTCAGGCCTGCCATTGCAAGGCCTGTGTGTGCAGTTTCACTGGCAATTCGACTTGGCATTTAAAAGTACTTGCCAAGCCTAAAACTCCCCTTTTTCTACATATAAGTCACCCCTAAGGTGTGCCCTAGGTAACCCCTAGGGCAGGGAGCTGTGTGGGTAAAAGGCAGGACATGTACCTGTGTAGTTTACATGTCCTGGTAGTGTAAAACTCCTAAATTCGTTTTTACACTACTGTGAGGCCTGCTCCCTTCATAGGCTAACATTGGGGCTGCCCTCATACATTGTTGGAGTAGTAGCTGCTGATCTGAAAGGAGTAGGAAGGTCATATTTAGTATGGCCAGAATGGTAATACAAAATCCTACTGATTGGTGAAGTTGGATTTAATATTACTATTTTAGAAATGCCACTTTTAGAAAGTGAGCATTTCTCTGTACTTAAATCTTTCGGTGCCTTACAATCCACGTCTGGCTGGGTTTAGTTGACAGCTCCTTGTGCATTCACTCAGACACAACCCAAACACAGGATACTCAGCCTCACTTGCATACATCTGCATTTTGAATGGGTCTTCCTGGGCTGAGAGGGTGGAGGGCTTGCTCTCGCACAAAGGACTGCACACCCCCTACTGGGACCCTGGCAGACAGGATTGAACTGAAAGGGGACCTGGTGCACTTCTAAGCCACTCTTTGAAGTCTCCCCCACTTCAAAGGCACATTTGGGTATAAAACAGGGCCTCTGCCCTCCCACCTCAGACACTTCCTGGAGAACAAACTTGTAACCAGAACCTGCATCCTGCCAAGAAGAACTGCCTGGCTGCCCAAAGGACTCACCTGACTGCTTTCTGAGAAGGACTGCTGCTTTGCTGTTGCCCTGCTGCCTTGCTGCTCCCTGGCTGTGGTGAAGAAGTACTCTCCAAGGGCTTGGATAGAGCTTGCCTCCTGTTCCCTGAAGTCTCAGGACCAAAAAGACTTCTCTCTTGCAACTGGACTCCTTGTGCAGTGAAAATGCGATGCGCAACTGGCTAAAAACTACGCACAGCCTGTCCCGAGGTGAAGAATTCACTGCACGCCGAACCGGAACGACGTTGCTCGACTTCGCAAAGAAAATATCGACGTGACGCCTGCGGTGCGACCGGAACTTCGACGCACAGCCCACCAGATCGACCCACAGCAGACCTGGGACAACGCCGCCCGACTTCCAGAGGGAAAATCGACGCAGCGCCTACCGTGAGGGAGAAATTTCCCCGCACCACCCACAGGAACGACGCAGAGCTTGTCACAAGCCCAGGATTCCACACACAGACCCCGGGGCGTCTGAAAACCCCACAAGCAGAAGAGGACCCATGACCGAGTGCCGGAAATCGATGCCCAGTCGTTCCTGCGTGGAAACTAAACGACGCATCGACTATGTGCGGCCCGAGAAATCGACAGACACCCCTTTGTTTTCCCACTTCTCCTCCTCTGCAGCCCTTTGCGGAGATTTTTCACGCAAACCAGGTACTTTGTACTTGAAAGAGACTTTGTTTGCTTTTAAAAGACTTAAGACACTTTACATCACTTTTCAGTGATATCTTTACATTGTCTTATTGCATCTTTGCTCGTTTTGACCTGCGAATATCCAGATAAATATTATTTTTTTCTGAACACTGTGTGGTGTATTTTTGTGGTGCTATATTGTGTTATTGTATGATTTATTGCACAAATACTTTACACATTGATTCTAAGTTAAGCCTGAATGCTCAGTGCCAAGCTACCAGAGGGTGGGCACAGGATAATTTGGATTGTGTGTGACTAGAGTGAGGGTCCTTGCTTGGGCAAGGGGTAACCTGACTGCCAACCAAAGACCCCATTTCTAACAATGTCACTTTTCTATAGAAAAGAGTTTGCTAGTATATTTGGTCAGAAAACTTCATCCCACGAAGGCTTCACACAAGTGGCACAACTTTTTGTCCATCACCATGGTACAGTGAGAAAGGCACACTTAGCCCCTTCAAATTTTCCTGCTGCAGGATCTGTATTCAAGTCTACTAAAACACTAAGGCCCTCATTACAACCCTGGCGGTCAAAGACCGCCCGGGCTGTTTTGGAGTTAGCACTCGCGTATTACAGTTGCACCACCGGGACCGGCGGTTTACCGCCACGTTGGTCCCGGTGGATTTAATCCTCCAGCAGCGCTGCCCAGGGGATTACAAGTCCCCCTCACACCAGCCTTTTCATGGCGGTAGGAACCGCCATGAAAAGGCTGGCGGAAAGGGGAGTCGCGGGGCCCCTGGGGGCCCCTGCACTGCCCATGCCTTTGACATGGGCAGTGCAGGGGCCCCCTGCCACAGCCCCCTGGAGCTTTTCACAGGCTCCTGTGTTGCGGCCGACAACCCCGCTGGGCCGGCTTGCGGAAACTTGGTTTCCGCCCGCCGGCCCAGCGGGGATGTTGTGATGGCCACCGCGAAAGTGCGGGCGCATTGGTGGCCGTGCCTCCGCCTGCCAAACTTGTAATGAGGGCCTAAATCTAGAAGGGAAAACCACCTCATATTCACTGCTAAAATGCTTCCCCCCTTGCTATACATCATATTAAACTCATGTTAAAGAATGTTGCATCTCTATTTTGCAACCAAATTAAAGCACATCTAGCATATTGTAAACTAGAATTGTGACTGTCTCTTGAGAAAAACCCAGATCTCATCAGCACATAATCACATCCTAGAATCATGAAAGCTGAGAAACTGTTGCATTTTGCCAGGCAACAGAATTATTTGATAAGGGATTCTGGTGGCATTATCATTCAGAAGTTTCTACACACTTTTCTCTGTAACATACCCAACTAAACCTGTTAATTCAGATGTCGCACATCCTCTCTCCTGTATGGGGTGCCTAATAAGGAGTTTGCGGGCCACTAGCCTACATTTCAAACTTCACTAAATAACATTCCATGATCTCCCTTCCCACTAGCATCTTTTAAACTCCTTCAAACTAGGACATTTAGGGTGTCATTATGAAGTTGCCGGTAAATCCCACTTACTGCCATGCCGACTGATGCCAACATACCGCCACCATTGCGGATATCTGCCAACCATATTATGACACAAACATACCAATCCATCACTATACAGCCACACACACAATTCTGCCGGCCCAAGGTCAGTGATAAAGTGGTGGTATCAAAACCCACACCATTACGCCAACAGAACAACATCCACAACATCATGACCCACGAATCAGCACGGCGTACATTTAATGGCAATAAACCATTGGCGGTACATACCCCTGCACTCAAAATACACACACAAATACAAAACAACACAACATTGGTCAATTTAAACTAATCACACCTGTAACCCATACATACACCACACCCACACCACTATAAAACACACACCCACATTATCCACAGCCCTTTACCTTTACAAACCATTGGCACAAGACAGACACCACGGCCACAGACAAGACCAGAGACACACACCACCTACACCTATACGCCACCCACGCACCCCACATCACACATCCCAACACACCACCCTACATACCCTCACCCACACTACTCATACCACACTCATGGCACCACAACAACACCCCAGGTTCACTGAGGAGGAGCTAAGGGTCATGGTGGAGGAAATCATCAGAGTAGAGCCACAGCTATTTGGAGCACAGGTGCAGCAGATATCCATTGCTAGCAAGATGGAGCCATGGTGGAGAATCGCGGACAGGGTCAACACCGTGGGACAGAACCCGAAAATAAGGGATGACATCAGAAAGAGGTGGAACGACCTATGGGGGAAGATGCATTTCATAGCAGCAAGACACCAATTCGCTGTACAGAGGACTGGGGGTGGACCACCACCTCCTCCCCCACAACTAACAACATGGGAGGAGCAAGTCTTGGCAATACTGCATCCTGAGGGCCTGGCAGGAGTGGCAGAAGGACTGGACTCTGGTAAGTCAACTCTTTATTACTGTCACCCCCCCCTGTTGGACTTTTGCCCTTCTGTAGGGTCATCCCCTATCTTTTTGCCTCCTGCCTCCTATTTGTTCTGACCTGTTGCTGTTGGCTTTTGAACTCTGAGCACTTTACCACTGCTAATCAGTGCTAAAGTGCATATTCTCTCTGTGTAAATTATATTGTTGATTGGTTTATCTATGATTGGCATATTTGGTTTACTAGTCGGTCCCTAGGAAGGTGCACTAGAGGTGCCAGGGCCTGTAAATCAAGTACTACTAGTGCGCCTGCAGCACTGGTTGTGCCACCCACATTAGTAGCTCTGTAATCATGTCTCAGACCTGCCACTGCTGTTTCTGTGTGTGCAGTTTTAAATGTAAATTTGACTTGGCAAGTGTACCCACTTGCCAGGCCTAAACCTTCCCTTTTCTTACATGTAAGACACCCCTCAGGAAGGCCCTAGGTAGCCCCAAGGGCAGGGAGCAGTGTAGGTTAAGGACATATAGTAACGTGTTTTATATGTCCCGACAGTGAACTACTGCTAAATGCTTTTTGCACTGTTGCAAGGCCTGTCCCTGTCATAGGTTATCATGGGAACTACCTTTAAATATGATTAAAGTGTAGATTCCTTTTGGGAGCGGATGGACATGTGGAGTTTGGGGTCTCTGAGCTCGCAATTTAAAAAATACATCTTTTAGTAAAGTTGATTTTAGGATTGTGTGATTGAAAGTGCCACTTTTAGAAAGTGAGCATTTTCTTGTTTATACCATATCTGTGGCTCTGCCTGTTTGTAGATTCCCTGTCTGGGTCAGTTTGACAGTTGGGCTGGTTGCTCCTCACACTAGACAGTGACACAAAGGGAGCGGGGTGTAGTCTGCATTTCCTGATGAGCCATCTGTGCTAGGAGGGAGGAGAGGAGTGGTCACTCACACCTGAAAGGGCTGTGCGTGCCCTCACACAATGCAGTCTCTAACCCCTGGCGAGTGTCTGGGGCCTCGCCTGGGCAAGGCATTATTTCACAATCAAGAGAGACTTTGCTTTGAAGTAGGCCTACTTCAAAGTTCAAAATGGGTAGAAGAAGGGCACACAAAACCACAGACTTTAGAACACTTCTGGAAACTAAGAGGAACCTCTGCCTGGAGAAGATCTGAAGAGCTGAGGAAGAAGAGATACCCTGTCTGTAACTGTGCTTTGTGGAGCTATCCTGCAGTTGCTGCTTCTGCCTGTGCTAGAGGACAAAGACTGGACTTTGTGTTGCCTTCCTTCTTTTGAATATCTCCAAGGGCATTATTTAGAGCTTGCCTCCTGTTGTTTGAAGTCTCAGGGATAGCAAAGACTTCTCTCTGCCAGCACCTGGAGTCTCTGAAGAGACTCCCACTCTGCCAAGTGGTGCCCATTCAGTTCCTGGGACCCTTAAAGGAGAAGCTGGCAGCCTAAGAGTAAGAAATCCACGCACAGAACACCGTGCAGGAAAGAAAATCGGCGTGACTCCGATCTGTGGCTGAAAAATCGATGTGCCGCTGGTTTTGCGGCTGAAAATGCAACGCGGCCCAAAGATTGACGCCCGGTGCTGGAGAAACGATGCACAGCATCGCTGACGGAAGGTGGTGAGATCGCAACTCGCACTACCTTTTTTCGGTTCATTGTGCAGCTGGATTTCTGATGCAAACACCGCTGGGTGTGTAAAAACGATGCAAAGCCTGTCCGGACCTGAGAGTGCTGACTGGATCAATGCATTGTTCTACTGCAGAGAGAAAAAACGATGCACCCCGGGCCGCCGAAAAAAATAAATGATGTAAGGTCTCGCTCGTGAGTGAAACCGACACATCGCAAGCCCTTTCTGATGCACCCAAGGTACATTTTCACGCTAACAGTGTTAGTGTGTGTTTAAAATTACATGAAGACTCTTTTTGCATTTTTATTGATAACTTGACTTGTGTGTTGTGGATTTGTGTCATTTTGGTCTTGTTTTGTTTAGATAAATATTTTAAATTTTTCTAAACCTGTGTTGTGTGTAGTGTTTTCATTAAGTTTCTGTGTGTGTTGGTACAAATACTTTACACCTAGCACTCTGAAGTCTGCTCGTGCCAAGCTACCAAGGGTGTAGGAAGAGGTTAGCTGATGGTTATTCTCTTTTACCCTGACTAGAGTGAGGGTCCTTGCTTTGACAGGTGGTAACCTGAATGCCAACCAAAGACCCCATTTCTAAGTCCTCTCTACCTGCATGCCATCACATTTCCCCACCCTCACCTTCACTCCCATCACTCCACCAGCTCCCACACACCCCACCATCACATATCACTCATCCCAATGCCAAGCTCTGCATGCCATATCAATGCATGGACACCCCTCACAGACCTGCATGGAAACTGATCACCACAGCATGCACACTAGAGAGAATCACCTAGCCCACCAAATACCAACTCACACAAGGCAAAGCTGCCAGGGCAATAACAACCATAGAGGGCAACACACCCATGCAAAATATGTCACACGCAGAAACAATAACACTACATTTACATCCCCACAGGTAACCCAGCCAATGTCACCGGTGAAGAGGTGCCAGCAACATCCAGCCCCACCCAGAAGAGCCCACAGTGATGACAGCAGCTCTGGCAGCCTAGATCTGGATGACCAACCTGCCCCATCAGGGACCTCCGGACAGTTGGTTACCAGGCACACTCTCACACCACCACAGAGCCCCTCTGTACCCAGGACACATCAATCAGCAATGTGTCTGCCACTACAGGGACCCCAGGCCACCCCACAAACACAGGATAATCAGGGACCTGGGGTCAGTGGCAGTGGGCACACGGTTCAGAGGACAGAGGCACTGGACAACAGGGAAGCTGGGAGGACAGCTGTGTGACAGGGGGAGGACAGGCCCAGGGAACTGACCCTCCAGGAGGCACTCACCGTAATCCTGGGAGAGTATCAACATTCCCAGGATACACTGGGCCAGATCATGGACAAGATGCAGGAAAACAAGCGGCTGCAGGAGGGACAGTACCTGGGGATCGGGGCGGACTTGAAGGCCATTAACACCACCCTGGTCTCCATTCCAGGGGTGCTTGCAGACACAGCCAACAGAATGAGGGAGGCAGTGGCACACCAGCGGGACCCTGACACTAGCCAGACTACTGAACAGCCCTCCACCTCAGCTGCCGCTAGTGGACAGGAGGCCCCACCACAGAACCAACAGGCCACCAGCAACCCTCCCCCTGCAGAAGGAGAACCACCATGCAAACATTCCCTGTGATCCAGGCAGAAGCCAGAGACTATTGCCAAGACCCCAGCCAGGAAGTAAGACTCTCCCGATTGTCACCCTTGTGTCCCACTCTGTCACCCTGTCCACCTTGAACTGCCTTTGCTTCCTATGCCCCCTTGGACACTGCACTTGCGATACAAGTAGACTGGACTCTACCCTGAACTTTCCTCCATCACCACCCCAGCTCATTGCACTACCCCCTCTTCTTCAGAGCACTGCAATAAACACACTTTGATAAAATACAAGTATGGTGTATGTCAAATGTTTTCAAAATGTATTCGTTTAACCAAGTTCAAACATTGCAATTCAGCTGTACAGTAATGTTTACATAGGAAAGACCTGTAGTTGGCTGCACTGAACACACCAGGAGCAATAGTGGGGAACCAACATCTGAAAAAAGAGATGCCAAAGGGTACAGTGAGTGGACATAGAAGTAGGAATTCACACCCTGCCAGTGACAATGTTACACATCAAACTGTCAATGAAATGTGAAATAACAATGTCTTACCTGTGTCTCATTGGAAGTATTGACGAATAACTGCACTTCTGTTGTCCTCATCCTCATCCTCTGCCTCCTCACATTCACTGTCCACAGGGTCCACTGCTGCCACATGGCCATCTCCAGCCTCCTCCTCTTGCAGAAAAGGCACATTGCGGCGCAAGGCAAGGTTGTGCAACACACAGCATGCCACGATGATCTGGCAGACTTCTTGGGTGAGTAGCACATGGATCCACCTGTTAGATGGAGGCACTGAAACCTGGCCATCAGGAGGCCGAAGATCCTTTCTATAATCCTTCTTGTTTGCCCATGTGCCTCATTGTAAAGTTCCTCTGCCCTTGTCCTGGTTTTCTTCACAGGGGTCAGTAGCCAGGAGAGGTTGGGGTTACGAGAGCCACCTGCAAATATTGAGGGACAACTGTTAGCCACACACTCACCCTTATGTCCCACAACCGACCCATACACCAACATCCACTGGGTGGGAACCACAGCTCTCCTATGAGCCACACCCTGTGCCTCTGGAGTTGGGCCATCACATTTGGGATGCTGCTATTCCTCAGGATAAAGGCATCATGCACAGACCCAGGATACTTTGCATTGATGTGCGAGATGTACTGGTCCGCCAGGCACACCATCTGGACATTCATGGAGTGACAATTCTTTCGATTTATGAACACCTGTTCATTTCGCTGGGGGGGAACAAATGCAATATGTGTTCCATCTATTGCCCCAATGATGTTGGGGATATGTGCCATAGCATAGAAGTAAGATTTCACTGTGGCCAAATCCTCCACCTGGGGGAAAACGATGTAGCTGCACATGTGTTTAATCAGGGCAGACCACACTCCGGTCAGCGCTATTGAGAATATTGGCTGTGACATTCCTGCTGCCAAGACCACTGTCACTTGGAAATAACCAGTTGCCAGGAAATGGAGTAGTGATAGGACTTGCACAAGAGGGGGGATCCCGGTGGGGTGACGGATAGCAGATATTAGGTCAGGCTCCAATTGGGAACACAGCTCAGTGATCGTGGCCCTGTCAAGTGTATAGGTGAGGATAATGTGCCTGTCCTCCAGTGTTGCCAAGTCCTCCAGGAGTCTGTACACAGGGGTATGTCTCCATCTCCTATTCATCTGCAGCGGTTGCAATCTATGGGGAAAAATAGTGAGCAGCTGGTCATTATCTGTACATTCTAACCACTACAGTTCAAAGCATGTTGTGATTGTAACATTTTTATGGTGGGATATGTCCAAAATGTGAATTTGTGTACTGTGTCACAGTTAGGATACATGGCATGCATCCCCCCTGAAATGGGGTCCACCTGTCCTGTATGGATGGACAGGTGGAAATGAGGTAATTCATCTGAAATTGTGCGCCGTTGCGGGAGGTGGACAAGAACCACTGTGCAACTCGTCATTGGTTATCATTGGGCCCTGTGGGGTACAGTGGCCAATGGTGATGTACGCCGGTGGTGACGGTATGCACCGCTGCGGACTTCACTGCCAGGTCTATCTGTTCACTCACTTACTACCTGACCAAGAGCAGAGGACCTACACTGCATATGCTGCTGTGACCTGTGTCTGGAACGGACCATGGCTCGTGCTACTGGGGAAAGGGCCCCTGTCTTCACCTCAGTGGTGTTGGAGCGACTGGTGGATGTGATCCTACCTCAGTACTGACTTCTGTATGAGCCTCCAGACCAACAGGTGAGTACACCGTGAGTACAATGCATGGGGTGTGAATGCATGGAGTGCTGTTTGTGAAGACCTCATGTGGGGGGGTTGGTGGGTGGGCCCTGGGCAGCGTGCAGCATGTATGCTGCGGCATGTCTGTGCGTAAGGGGATGGGAAGGGGCATGGTGGGCCATAAGTGTAACTTACCTTCCCCTGTGTCTATTTCCCTGCAGGTCAGCGGCCATCAAAAGAAGGGTATATGGTGTGCCATCGCCAAGGACCTGCAGACCCTGGGGATCTACGGCAGACAGAGCACCCACTGACGGAAACAGTGGGAGGACCTGAGACGCTGGGCATGGAAGACGGCGGAGGCCCAGCTGGGGACGACCTCCCAATGAGAATGGGGTGCCCATTGAACCCTGACCCCACTGATGGCCCGCATACTGGTGGTGGCCTATCCGGAGCTGGATGGGCACTTGGGGGGCATCACAGCAGCCACAAGGGGGGTGAGTACAGTGCCATTCATTACTACTAATGCCTGGTGGGGGGGTTTCCGGGTAGGGGGTGTGGGTCCTGTGGGTGCCCGTAGGCCAGGCCTTGCATTGCAGAGTGGGTCCCATGTTCGGCAGAGTTCTGATGTGAAAGTCCTCCAACCAAGCTAGTAGGCATCCACTACTGGGCAGGGGTTTGTGGGTCTCAGGTATGTTGCAATTTGCGTTAGGTGTCCCTATCCATAGCCTGATGACTAGCATTGTGACTGGTAGTGCACTACCTAATGTGTAGGGCTGTTCCCTCTGTGTGAGTGCGTTGTGTACGCCAACGGTGGTGTTGATGCTGCCACTGACCAAGTGTATCCTTTGTCTCTTACCCCCTCTTTTTGTTTTGTCACCTGTCCTTATGTGCATTAGCATCATCTGTTGGAGGAGCAGAGGCACTGGCGACGGAGGGAGCTGCATCCCACAGGACCCAGGAGGCCGAATCCACTGATGGTGAGGGCACCAGTGGATGGAAGATGAGGGGAGCACTGCAGCAGAGACTGGAGAGGACAGTTCGGACACGGATACCTCCTCCGATGGAAGCTCCCTGGTGGGGGCAGACACATCTGTGCCCATCCCATCTATAGGTACAGCCGCCACCCTTCATACCAGCACCGCCCTCCCCGCAACCCCTCAGCGAGCTTGCCTTGCCCTCTCACCCAGGAGGGTGGGCATCTCCTTCGCCCCAGGCACCTCAGGCCCTGCCCCAGTTAGCCCTGCTGCCCTAACTGAGGAGGCTATTGATCTCCTGAGATCCATCTCTGTTTTGCAGTCAACCATTGTGAATGCCATCCAGGGGAAAATGTAACAGTCCAATCCATTTCTGGAGGGCATTTACACTGGCTTAGCAGCCCAAAAGAAATCAATCCAGGCTCTGGGCCCTCTCTGGTGTCAGCCAGTGTCCCTGTTTCCACCGTCCAACTTCCTCTTCCCAATCCCATTCCCCTCAACCCCAACCTTTCCCAAGCACACCGTCAGACGAGCAGGCAACCAGGACAACATACAAGAGTGGACATGGCAAATACAAGCACCACACTTCATCCCACAGGCACTCACACAAACACCATCCAGAACCAAACATACCAACATCCACTTCCTCCACTGTGACCCCCTCCTCCTCATCCTTCACCTCCCTCCCAGTTTCGTCTCCACTCACACCTGCATGCACTACACCCTCATCCACTACCACCATCACCAGCACACCTATCAGTACACACCCCTCACTGGCAGTCATCACCCCTACATCCATGCACACATCCCCTGTGTCCTCTCCCACTGTGTCTGGGCCCCCTCCTCCCAAAGTACACAAACGCAAGCACTCAGACACCTAACAGCCATCCACCTCACAACAGCATCCAGCTCATGCACCTACACCCAAATATAGCAGACTGACACCTCCTTCCACCACACCCTCTTCCTCCACTCCCAAACCATCTCCCTCTTCCTGCCTCAATGTCTCTAAGAAGCTTTTCCTCACCACCATTGACCTATTACCAAGCCCTCCACCCCCCGTCCCTCACGTCAGCCAGGGTGGTCAAAACCCAGGCAAGCAGTTCAGCCACCCAGTCCACAGGCACAGTAGTGTCCCCAGCAACTCCAGATGGGAAAGGATCCCAGCCACCAGCCAGCCAGGTGGAAAGGGTGCCTGCCACAAGTGCTTCAAGGAAGGGCAAGGATCCAGCCCCATCTGCAGGAAAGGAAGGAAGGGCAAGGAGGCAGCCCTAGATGCAGGAAGGAAGGGCAAGGAGGCATCCCCAGCTGCAGGAGGGAAGGACAAGGACGCAGACCCAGCTGCAGGAAGGAAGGGCAAGGAGGCAGCCCCAGTTGCAGGAAGGAAGGGCAGGGAGGCAGCCCCAGCTGCAGGAGGGAAGGGCAAGGAGGCAGCCCCAGCTGCAGGAGGGAAGGGCAAGGGGCCAGCCCAAGCTGCAGGATGGAAGTGCAAGGAGCCTGCAACAGCAGGCAGTAGAGACAAGGGCTCTGGTGCTGGGACTCAGTCAGAACCCCCACTACCAACCATGGTGGTGCAGCTGTCTGAGGCTGCAGGGGATGGGCTGGAGCCTCCCCCCACCACTACCTGCTCCACCAGCAGCACCAGCACCGCCACCAGCACTGCCATCTGCCCCAGTGGGCAGCCGTCCAAAGCTGCAGGGGATGGGCTGGAGCCTTCCCCCACCACTACCAGCTCCACCAGCAGCACCGCCACCTGCCCCAGTGGGCAGCCGTCTGAAGCTGCAGGGGATGGGCTGGAGCCTTTCTCCACCACTACCAGCTCCACTAGCAGCACCGCCACCAGCAGCTTCAGTGGGCAGCCATCCGAGGCTGCAGGAGATGGGCTGGAGCCTCCCCCCACCACTGCCAGCTGCAGCAGCACCATCACCACCACCACCACTGAGCAGCTGTCACTGCCAGCAGACAGTGTGTAGTCCTGGGTCCATGTTTTGAGGCCTGGCCCCTGCAAATCCTGTGGGTATGACACCCAGCTGAGTGACTGCGATCTTGCACTTTCCAAGATCTGCGTCACAGGGCACAATGCCCCCTTCAGAACCAGTGGAGAAGACATCCACTCACCCCATTCTCCCCAGGATGAAGCTCAATGGGCACGGTGCCCCCTCCAGAACCAGTGGAGAAAACATCCACTCACCCCATCCTCCCCAGGATGAAGCTCAATGGGCATGATGCCCCCTGCAGAACCAGTGGAGAAGTCACCCAATTGAGAGACTGCGGCCTTGCACTTCCCAGGACAGAGCACAGGGCATGTTGCCCCCTCCAGAGCATGTGGGCAAGTGACTCACTTGAGAGACTGTGGCCTTGCACTCCCCAGGATTGAGCACAGGGCATGTTGCTCCCTCCACAGCATGTGGGCAAGTCACCCACTTGAGAGACTGTGGCTTTGCACTCCCCAGGACAGAGCACATGGCATGTTGCCCCTCCAGGACCAATGGTGTTGTACCATCTTCTGGCTGAGGTGCCCCCCATTCCCTGTCACCCTGAGGTGCCTGGCTATTTTCAAACTGATGCCCCTGCAGTGTTCTTTCCCTGTTGTGGCAGGAGTGAGATGGGGCATTGGACTTTGTGATGTGGCCCTGTGGCCCACGAACATTGAGGACTGGGCAGTGTCCCTTGTTTTGTAAATATGGATATACCTTTTTATTTTGATGCACATATTACTACTATATTTATCTTATTACACTCTTTTTACTCTATTGTTGTTGTCCTTGCATTATTCCTGAGGGGCACGTGTTAAATATGTTATGCTACTGCATCTGCTTGTGTTTATGGTTTTGGGGGTGAGGGTGTTGTGTGTTGCGTGTGTGTGTGTGTCACTCTCCTTTCCTCCCCTATGTGCTAGGCGGCTGTACTCACCGTGGTCATCTTTGCCGTCGTTGGTGTTCGGAGTGGAGCAGCACGTAGAAGGGCAAGGGGAAGACATGCAACTCGGGCTCCATGGCGGCGTGGTTGTTCCCTGAGTGTCCAGAGGTGAGTCGTGCTGTTTTCCCGCCAGGCTTTTGATGTTGTTGGTACCGCCCTGGAGAAGGTGGCGGTTTCCTGTCTCTTAATACAGTGGGCGGAACATTGTCTTCTTCCTGGCTGTAGGCGGTTACCGCCGTGGTGCCTGTTGAATCCCCCCTGGCGGTCGGTGTGTTAAAGTGGCTGTTTGCCTGAGCTGTTTCCACCGTGGTCATAATTTCAGTTATTACCGCCGGCCTGTTGGCGGCAGTACCACCACTTTATCACCGACCGCCAGAGTTGTAATGAGGGCCTTAATCTATAAGAAGTAACTCTTAGCCTAGGCAGCCCAGTCCCAGGAAGGCAGAACAAAGGATTTCCTCTGAGAGAGGGTGTTACACCCTCTCCCTTTGGAAATAGGTGTGAAGGGCTGGGGAGGAGTAGCCTCCCCCAGCCTCTGGAAATGCTTTGATGGGCACAGATGGTGCCAATCTCTGCATAAGCCAGTCTACACAGGTTCAGGGATCCCCCAGCCCTGCTCTGACGCGAAACTGGACAAAGAAAAGGGGAGTGACCACTCCCCTGACCTGCACCTCCCAGGGGAGGAGCCCAGAGCTCCACCAGTGTGTCCCAGACCTCTGCCATCTTGGATTCAGAGGTGCTGGGGCACAATGTACTGCTCTGAGTGGCCAGTGCCAGCAGGTGATGTCAGAGACCCCTCCTGATAGGTGCTTACCTCTTTCAGTAGCCAAGCCTCCTTTCTTGGTAGCCAAACCTCCTTTTCTGGCTATTTAGGGTCTCTCCTCTGGGCTATTCCTCAGATAACGAATGCAAGAGCTCACCAGAGTTCCTCTGTGCTTCCCTCTTCAACTTCTGACAAGGATCGACTGGTGACTGCTCCAGGATGCCTGCAAAACCGCAACAAAGTAGCAAGACGTCTACCAGCAACATTGTAGCGCCTCATCCTGCCGGCTTTCTCGACTGTTTCCTGGTGGTGCATGCTCTGAGGGCTGTCTGCCTTCACACTGCACTGGAAGCCAAGAAGAAATCTCCAGTGGGTCGACGGAAACTTCCCCCTGCCAACGCAGGCACCAAACATCTGCATCACGGGTCCTCTGGGTCCCATCTCATCCTATTGAGCTTGGTCCCTGGAACACAGGAGCTGGGTACAAGTGTCTCCCACAGTCCAGTGGCCCTGCTGTCCAAATTTGGTGGAGGTAAGTCCTTGCCTCCCCATGCCAGACAGCAAACCTGTGTACTGCGTGATTTGCAGCTGCTCCGGCTTCTGTGCACTTTTCCAGGACTTCCTTTGTGCACAGCCTAGCCTGGGTCCCCAGCACTCCTTCCTGCATTGCCCAACTCGCTGAGTTGGACTCCGACATCGTGGGACCCTCCTTTGTGACTCTGAGTCGACTGCTGTCCTCGGATCTTCTAAGTGCCTGTTCCGGTACTTCTGCGGGTGCTGCCTGCTTGTGTGGGGGCTCTCTGAGTTGCTGAGTGCCTCCTCTGTCTTCTCTTCCAAGGGGCAACATCCGGGTCCTTCCTGGTCCCCATCAGCACCCAAAATCCTCAACTGAGACTCTTGCAGCTAGCAGGGCTTGTTTGCGGTATTTCTGCCTGGTAACACTTCTGCAACCTCCAGCACGCCGTGGGACATCTTCCATCCAAAGTTCCTAGCCCTTTTTGTTGTTGCAGAGTCTTCAGCTTCTTCCACCCAGAGGCAGCCCTTTTGCACCTTCATCTGGGGTTTAGTGGGCTCCTGCCCCCCCGGACACTTTTGTGACTCTTGGACTTGGTCCCCTTCCTTTACAGGTCCTCAGGTCCAGGAATCCATCTTCAGTGTTTTGCTGGTGCTTGTGGTTCTTGCAGAATCCCCTATCACGTCTATTCTGTCTTTCTGGGATAGTAGGATAACTTTACTCCTACTTTTCAGGGTCTTGGGGTGGGGTATTTTGGACACCCTTACTGTTTTCTCACAGTCCCAGCGACCCGCTACAACTTCCCATAGGCCTGGGGTCCATTCGTGATTTTCATTCCACTTTTGGAGTATATGGTTTGTGTTGCCCCTAGGCCTTTGTCTACCTATTGCATTCTGTTGTGATTCTACATTGTTTGCACTACTTTTCTTACCTGTTTGGGGTTTGTGTACATATAATTTGTACATATTACTTACCTCCTAAGTGAGGGTATTCTCTGTGATACTTTTGGCATATTGTCACTCAAATAAAGTACATTTGTTTTTAGTAACTCTGAGTATTGTGTTTTTTTATGATATAGTGCTATATGATATAAGTGGTATAGTAGGAGCTTTGCATGTCTCCTAGTTCAGCTTAAGCTGCTTTGCCATAGCTACCTCTAACAGCCTAAACTTCTAGAAACACCTCTATTCTACTAATAAGGGATAACTGGACCTGGCACAAGGTGTAAGTACCACAAGGAACCCACTATAAGCCAGGCCAGCCTCCTACATTGTGTGACCAGATAACTCTATTTGACACTTGGAGCTTTTAGGCACTACTTTTCCTTAAGACTTTGGAATTGCATATTTCCAGTTCTACTGATTGGATTTTTATAGTTCCAGTATCATTTTATTTATTAATATTTACCCTCTGTTTTTATATCTGTGTGGGATATTTCGTGTGTGGTGTTAGCACTTCATAACTGTTTGAGTGATGAATGAATACTGTACACATTGTATCAAAGTTGAGCCTGACTGCTTGTGTGCCAAGCTACCAGAGGGTTAATTTTGTGACTTTTGTGGTTCACCTTGACAGAGATTGTGGTTGTTGCCTGAGAAGAGTTAGCGTACATTTCTACCAATAATCCAGTTGTTCACATGCTCAGTGGTGGGATCCAGTACTTATATTTGTGCAATACCACTCAGTGATTTTGTGTAACATCAATCTCCCAAATAAATATTCTGACATCAGATTCTACCTCTTTTTAAATTGTCCTTGATAGGCCTCTTTTTCATTTTCCAAATTCATGTTTATTCCACCTGACTGTGCATCTGTGACTGTATCTGCAAGCATGGAGTTTGAGCTCAACCACCTGGAGAGCTACACTGTGGTTGACCTCAGAGGAATCTTCAGGGATGGGTATTTCCAGCAAATAAGAGCTCCAAGAAGCAGGAGCTCCAGAAGGCCTTCAGTGCCTGGCTGGAGACCCATCAGTTATAGGCCACAGCACAGGAGGAGGATAAGGTAGTGGATGCTGAGGAAGAGCAACAGGAGGATGTGCAAGAGGTGGATGACAATCCCCTGCTTGTGTGCCCCAGAGAGGAGGGTCCACAGGAGCAGGACTCCCTGCCAGATTCGGAGCAGGCAGCAACATCTCTGCCCACAACCTGTCTTTTGAGGAACTGGAGGACAGGAAGGCAGAGAGGAACTTCAGGCTGTAGCTGGCCAAGCTAGAGATGGAGGCAGAGGAAAGAAAGGCTGAGGCAGAGAGAGACTTAGCAAGGAAGAACACCAAGGCATAGAAAGCCTTAGAAAAGTAGGAGGAACTTCAGTATCATGAGGTCATCAAGAGTTCTGTGTTTCTTCCATTTTCTTTTCTGTTTGTGTATAGATTATTTATTATTTACTTATGCAAGAACTTCAGGTTCCCAGCTCATCACATTGGCTAAGGCAAAGAACTATAACAAAACCATTACTGAAGCTACCAACAGAGCAAACAATCAAGCACTTTTGGGTCCCAACCGGACCCAGCCATTCCTCATTTCACAGACAATTTCAATGCCATGAGCCTCCTATTCAGTCAAACATTAGAGAAGATTGAATAGCATGTCTACTACACCAAGCCTTCTTTATCACCTTACCATAGAATCCCACACTAGCCTTACGTCATACCCTATCTCTTGCTGATCTTGCCAACATACTCAACTCCCTCAAGGCCACTTCTTGAGATGATGTTTCACCTTTCTCCTTTATCAAACCACTATCTGGGGATGCTCTCCCACCCCTACTCACAATTGCCAATGCCTCCCTCATTCCAGACATCTTTATAGAAACTCTAAGACAGTGTAGATTCTCCCACATCTAAAGACAGCAACACTAGACCTTCATGACCTCGCCAACTACCTGCCTATTCAAGCCAACTAACACCCTCCTAAAACCCTGATATCGCCACTAGCACCCCTGATGGCTACAAGATGATACACAGAGACTGCACCAACAAAAGTGGCAGGGACATCACCATCATCTTCGAGGAAACCATCCAATGCACCATACTGACAATGGTCGCCTGCTGTGGGAACGAGAATTCAACGCACAGCCTCCAGGAACGACGCGCAGCCAGAAAACAAGCTGAAGAATCCACGCACAGACCCCAGGACATCTGGTAATCCCGCGACCCACAGAAAGAGACTGTCCGCGCGCCGGAAAACGACGCACGACTTTCCCGCGTGAAATATAACGACGCAAGTCCGTGTGTGCAGGGGAGAAATCGATGCACACACCATTTTTCCACGTATCTCTTCTTCTGCGGCCCTTTGCGGAGATTTTCCACTTTAAACCAGGTACTTTGTGCTTGAAAGAGACTTTGTTTGCTTTTTAAAGACTTAAGACACTTTATATCACTTTTCAGTGATATCTCTACAATTTCACATGGCATCTTTATTCGTTTTTGACCTACAATTATCCTGATAAATATTATATATTTTTCTAAACACTGTGTGGTGTATTTTTGTGGTGCTATATTGTGTTATTGTCTGATTTATTGCACAAATACTTTACACATTGCCTTCTAAGTTACTGACTGCTCGTGCCAAGCTACCAGAGGGTGGGCACAGGATAATTTTGGATTGTGTGTGACTTACCCTGACTAGAGTGAGGGTTCTTGCTTGGACAGTGGGTAACCTGACTGCCAACCATAAAAAACATTTCTAACAGTATCTATCCACTCTGGGGCACCCACTGATCCCTGCTCCCACCAACTTTTAAACCTAGGAGCCAACACTGTTAGCACAGAACTGGCTTTCATTCTCAACAACTCCATCCCCATTGCAACCTTCCGAAATGAATGGAAGCATGCAGAGGTCAGACCCCTCCTAAAGAAACCCTCAGCCGACCCCAGCGGCCTCAAAAACTACAGACTGATTTCCCTGCTCCCCTTTCTTGCCAAAGTGCTCTAGAAAGCCATCAACCAACAGTTCCCCTGCTACCTCAAATTAAATCACTTTCTCAACACCTTACAATAAGGATTCCTGGCCAACCACAGCATAGAGACTGCACTGATTGTCGCCATGGACTACATCAGGACACTCCTCAGTCAAGGAGAGTTGGCATCTCTGATCCTTCTGGACCTCTCTGCAGCATTTGACACAGTGACCAACCACACTCTGTTTAATAGACTCCACAACATAGACATTCAACAAAACACCATTAAGTGGGTTTCCTCTTACTTCTCAGGCCACACGCAGTGCAGCTGGCTTCCTTCCTTTGCTTCTGAACCCCAAAACATCACCTGTGATGTATCCCAAGGATCCTCCATTATCCCAACCCTTTTCAACATCTACATGACCCCCCTCGCAGACATTGTCATATCCTATGTACTCAATATAGTCTCCTTTGCCATTGACACTCAACTAATCCTCTCACTAACTGAAGACTTCCACAATGCCAAAGCCCACTCCTGCAATGTCATGACCAACATAGCAACATGGATGAAAAACAGCTGCCTCAAACCAAACACCAAAAAAACAGAAGTCCTGGTCTTCGGGAAGAACACCTGCATTAGGTGCCACAGCTGGTGGCTAGCAGAACTCGGACCAATGCCCTCTCCAGCAGACCACAGACAAAACCTCAGCATCATTCTCGACTGCCAACTACTCATGAATTCACAAGTAAACTCAGTCACCTCCTCCTACTTCTACATCCTCAATATGCTCTGCCAAATCTTCACATGGATCTCTACTGACACCAGAAAGACAGCCACACATGATCTGGTCACCCTCTGCCTCAACTATGACAATACTCTCTATGTAGAAGTGTCCTCCCAGCTACTTAAAAGACTCCAGACTCTATACAGCACCACAGTCAGACCCATCCTGTACCACCCCACTCCTCAGGAACCTCCACCAGCTCCGTTTCGAGAAGAGATGCCAATTTCAAATCCTCATACTCACATAAAAGGCTCTCCACAACCTAGGGCCATGCTACATCAATCATCAACTGAGCTTCTACTTACCAGCAAGACAACTATGCTCCACCTCACTAAACCTCGCACACACACCCCAAATCCATCACAGTTGCAGCAGAAGCTGCTCCTTCTCCTAAACAGCAGCCAAGTCCTGGAACAGCCTGCTCTTCCACCTCCGAACAGCTCCCTCTCTGGTGGACTTCAGAAGGAGACTCAAGATGTTGCTTTTTGATGCAGACACGTCAACCTCAGCACCCAGATGCCCTTAAGGGTGATAGTGCTGTGCTTTACAAAAGCTATGATTGATTGATTGATTGATTGATTGATTGATTGATTACTCAACTACTATTCATCTGCAAGATACTTGAACAATCTATGTTCAACTAAAACATTACATTAACATTAGGCACCTCCTGCATGACAAAGAGTCTGGATTCAGTCTGTGCTGCATAGAGACAGCTACCTTACACATTTTAATGATGACCTCCTGACCATCATTGAAGTTGACCCTGTCTCTTGATATTTCTGGACCTCTTAGCTGCCTATATGGACATACATGGTATGATCTATGCTATATACAACACAGTTAACTATCCCACTCATGTGCATCCGGGAGTCTTAAATGGGATTCACCAGCAATGTCCTTCACTGGTCCTTCTCTGACCTTTCTTACTGACCCTAGTTTGATCACATGGTACATCCAGATAAAAAAAAAATCACAATCATCTGTTGAGTTCCCCAGGGCTCCATACTGTTTCCTGTATAAACTTCTACAAGGAGCTGCTTGGTACTCTTCTCACAAATAACCATATAAAGGTCCACCTATATGCTGACACAAAACTCTACTTGAAAGTCTCCACTGCTTCACACATCTAACTCCTGAAGCACTGCCTGCACAACATTCAGATGGGGATATCCAATGTCTACCCAAATCTCAACCCAACAAAGACAGAGTCACTGGTATTTGCATAGAGAACAACAAGCAAGGAACAACATACACCTGGCTCAATGACATGAGCCTTGTCTAGTTCAAACCCCAATTTTCATTGAATGCCAAATCATTTGGATTCACTCTGGACACCAACCTTACCTTCAAGGAACACATTGCCAAAAAAAAACACAAATATAGTCTGGAAACAGCTGTCTCTTCTAAAGAAAGTGAAACAGTTTCTTATAGAAAGTGGCTTCAATACTGCTCTTCACACCCTCATACACTTGCATCTAGGTGCCGTTAACACCCTGCTCTCTGGGCTCCCATACTCCACTATCACAGACCTTAAGGGGATCCTACATGCCACAGCATGTTTTATTCAGGGCCTGCAGAAATATTATCACATCACTCCCATTCTGATGGAACTCAATTGGCTCTCCTTGTGAGAGCATACCATATTTAAACTCGGATGTATCATTTGCAAAGCCATCACAACCACACCTATCGTATCTTACAGACAATCACTGGTGGCTCTCAGCACACACTCAGCGAGGACACTATAACACTGCAGAGTAACAAGTTTGAAAAAGAAAAAACAATGTGGCAGACCTTTTCCATTTATGCACCCATGATCTAATACAATATCCCCATATCCATTAAGGCAGCCCCAACACTGCTCTAGTTTAGGAAAGAGATGACCACACATCTCTTTAAGGAACACTCTATGTCAATGCATTAACAGTCCACAAACTAGCTGCTTGCACTTGTTCAGTTTATACTTGTCTTTGGCCCTGTCCAGTATATTTATACTTGCATATATACCCTCTCCAAAGCTAATATTCTCCCCTTATGTCTCCCCACTGTTCCTGTCATTTAGTCTTGCTATTCTATTAACATCAATGTAATAAACATATGCACTTCTTGAAATACTTTAAATAGGTTATAACAACTTATCATACATACTTTTTCTTTTAATAGGTTCACATTGTTATTTGTCATTTTGAGCACCCCTTTAGCATCCATCAAAGGACTAACCCTTGATTTTGGTACTGTTCTAGGTATATTGTAGTGTTTTTTAAGACCACTTCTTTTTGTAAGTGCATCTACTTATCCAGTGACTTTTTAGAGGTCTTCAAATAGCATATTCATTTTAGAGATTTGTACGGAGTACTTAGTTCTAGAAAGAGACCAATTTCCCAGTGGCAAGGCAAGATTACCAAATAGTTCATGCTAATATATAAAATTTGGATTTATTTTCTTTCAAGATTTTCTTTTATCTTTTCCTGTTCCTTACATTTAACAAAAAGGTTATTAAGGTGAAGTACATTATCATGATTATGCTTTACACAACACTTTCAGTATCTCAGATGATCAAACTGCATTTTTTCAAAAGAACTGACTATTTTCAGAAGTTTTTAAATATCTAATTTCTATCAACATTAGTAGGTTTGTGCTGCAATTGGGTTCTGTTGATTCAATTCGCCTGGATTGTTTTGCTTTTCGGATCACTCGCTTTTGCATTTCTTACTGTGGATGAATCTCACTACGTGTCTCACACACGATAATCACATGGCAAATGGACTGCTCGTGTTTATAGCCAGTGTTTGTTTTCTAAGATAAGGTCACTGTGTTGCAGCAAGGGTAACGGGCACATGGCTGGTTACATGTGAACATGTATACACATGTGTGCACAAGTGTGTTGGCTTCACCTGGGAGACTACTGTTGTGCACAGACTGGTAGCTACACACATAGCCTGGTGCAATGGGGACCAGGATTAGATATTGACCTGGAGTAGAAATGTTCATGTTAGTGTACAATAATAAGGAAAATTAATGTGATTTATTGTTTTATCTGTAGTGGCACTGTATTATACACATAGGGAGAGAACTGCCTTAGAGTGCATTTTTGCTTTCCTTTGTCCTACAGAGACTGTTGACATGTCAAATTGGGATGTAACCTATGCAAGTAAATCAATTCTGTAAGTTCCACAATTATATCTGTACTACTTATGGATTATCCAGAATTGTCATATTTCTGTCTCAGCTCAGGAACAGAACCCAGGCCTTTTGTCACCCTGCTGTGCCCAGTAAATAAAATGTCTATCCAGGAGCAAGAAAAAAGGCCTCCCCACTGAAAGGGAGCAATCAACAGTGCTTCACCCAGCTCCTAAAGAGGTGGGACAGATGATCTGCATTAATCAATCAGCTGTCACACTGCAGCAGGGATGAGCCTGACCAATCCCCTTAAACAAAAGTGGGAGCCTACACCTCTGGAGTCCACGTAAGAGGGGGATTACCTTTCAAAATCTAGGGAGGGAGGCACTGGCAGTGATGTCAGTGAGGGGCAGAGCTGATATTCTGGCTAGTGACCTCTGGATTACGCCACCTTGAACTGTTCAAGTATACTGTGCAGGAAGATTGGGACAAGGGTGGAGAGGTGAACTGGCTTCCTAGGGTTGGCTAGGGGTGCCTGACTTCTGGATGCTTCCACTCCCCTTTAAAAACTCTCACATAAGGGAAAGACTCTCTCTTGCCAGGTGATTTCTCTGTGTGTTGATGCTGGACCCTTGACCTCCATGGAAAACTCAAGGGAGGATCCCCGATGCCCAGAAAGGACTAAGGGCTGTGCCCAGTTCACACCAGGAACAGTGGGTCTCCCTAAGTTTCAATGAGGTTGGCCTCCTTACATCCCCTGAGGATCAGTTGAGGAAAGCCCTAGACTTTTGCACCTAGAAACCAAGACCAGGTGAAAGGCTGTCACAGTGAGCCAGAAAAACCAGCTCCCTGAGAACTGTACTGCTTTGAAGATGAGAAAGTCTGCCTTAACTGCCCCACCAGGAGTAATAAGGGCCGAGCATCTTCAAAATTGGCGCAATGGGGCCTGAGTTATGGCATTTTAAAGTTTTTCGACCTTTGACCTTTTCTGTGACAAAAACGTGTAGGGCTCTGCCACGATTTCTCAAGATACCATATTCAATTTTTTGCAGGGAGTGAGACTGAGAGGGCCTGAAGCCTAATCTGCATTCAATCTTATTGCTATTTTAGCAGGGTCACCCAGAAAATGATAATTGTATAATTTGTATCAACTAATATGGAGATGAGGTGCAACTAGCCATGTCTAACTCCTTTTCTATCACATTTTCTGTTGTTTCTTAAATAAGCAACCCACCAATATTATCATCTGAGTTCAATTTTTGGAAACCACTATTGTTTAACTGTTTGGGGTCCCTTTAATCAGTTCCTTATTTGTAAACACTAGGCTAGTTCCATATTAGGATGTAAGAAGTTGGGTCCTTAGTTGAGAGGGCTAGAAGCTCCACTCAAATAAAAAATACAATCCTTGTCAGGGTGAACCATGAAACTCACCACATTTATCAATGCTTAACCCTCAGGTACCTTGGCACAAAGCAGTCAGGCTTCACCCAGAGGCAATGTGTAAAAAAAGTATTTATGCAACACACAAACCGTAATAAAGTGAAATCACAACACAAGGAAAATCCCAAATTAATTTAGTGCATTGCTTAATAAAATATGACACCAAAACAAACAAAATCCAATCAATAAAATTGGAGACGTAACCATTTGAAGTTTCTGTTGAAAATAGTGCCTAAAAGCACAAAGCTCCAAAGGTAGGTATTTGGGCATGCTGGATTAGGACAAAGACACAGGTTCAGGTCAACCACAATGGAACACAGGCCAAATACAGGTCAGAATGTGGCCCACTAGGAGTTGTACCTTTTGTCTTTTGGGCTATGGTGCGAGGTCCTGTGCCAATTTGCACCACTCTGCATCGATTCTGGTGAACTACCCGTCAGAAGTTGTGAGGTGCTGCAATGTGAAGTCTTGCTTGCTGTGCTAGTTGTGGTAAAGCTGTGATCAGGAGCTACAAATTCCTGAGATGCAAGATCCTGTGTCGGGCTGCTTAGTTTCCAGTGAATTTACTCATCAGGAGCTGTGAGGTACTGTGCTGCGTGGTTCTGCATCAAGCTGCCTCTCCCTGTGCCAGTTCTGGTTCAGGTGAAGCCTTCAGTTGCACTGGCAGGAGTACAGTCTGACTCCTGCCAAGAGTCAAGGAACTGGAAGACAACAGTTGATGGGTCAGAACTCACTCACAGAGATGGAAGCAATAGGGGACCAGGTCAGGTCCAGTTTGGTCTGGTCAGTTGGGAAGCAGAAGAGTCACTCTTGGTAGCCTGGGATCCTAAACAAACATGTCAACTTTCCCTCTTCATGCAGCAAGGCAGACTTCAAGCAGGAGGCAAGTCCTTCATGTAGCAGGGTAGTGCTTCTTCTAAATCTTCCAGGTCTGTTGTGATGAGTTGGTCTGTTGTGTAGGTTCTCATTATCCTAATGAGACTACCGGATTTGGGTGGCAGAATCAACTGCATTGTTGTGTACTGCGTACAATTCCACACCATGTGACACCTGTCACCCTAATCTGGGTTTTCAACTACAACTAGCAGTGCCTCATCTCCACCCGAGAGTGGGAATGATTGTGGCAACCAGGTGCATGACAGAGAGGAGTCCACAGGGGAATCGTGGTCGATCAGATCTCATCCCTTTCTCTCAGTTACATTACAGTAGTCTCACACAGGCAAAGACAAACAGAAGCAGAGTATAGTTCAATAAGGCTTATTGAAGTAACTGCATCTTAGATAAAATTGCATGTATTGCAATAACTAGGATGATAAAACACACTAGAAGCAAAATTGTGACAAGGAGAGTGAAACACAAAAACAGTCCCACCATACTGTCACTAGAAATGATATTTTTGTTTCCTACCTAAGCTATGTTAGAGCACAGCATTATAAGCCCTAATCCGCCCTTCAGGTTTCCCTCCTGGGAAGACATCATCCCCCATACCTGAGCAAGGAAGCCTGTTGTCTAAAGAGACACTGTCCCCAAATAGGCCAGGGATCCGGCAGTCTAAGCAAGCAGCTGTAGCGAAGACGTTTGGCAATCAGCATGTAGTCGTGGTCATCTGGCTGGAATCTTCCTCTGACGCGTATGGGACAGAGAAGTGTTTTATAATAAAAACCATTGATGTTCTAGGAAAATGTCCCCACATAAGAATGTGTATGTTTCTGTGAATGTTGAATACACAGCGTACCATTTTATGCCTGCAACCATATCTGACTGCAGCCTTGAGGAAAGCACAAAGTGAAATGAATACAGTACTAAGAACATAATGCTTTCCTATGAGAAAGAACAACTAGATAGAGAAAACAAATCAACACTACAAATGTGGCTAATGTTAGAAAAATAAAGCGATGCTGAATAAAATGTAAATGGGCTAAAGTGCACAATGGCAGGCCTAGTTTGCTAAAATAACGTATCTAAAACATGGCTAAAATAGCTATACAGCACCTCCCCTTGCCGGTTCAAGGGTGGTTCAAAGCCTAAAATGAAATAAAAAGCTAATAAAATCTGTTCAGAAAAGCATATAAACAAGAATGTTAATAATAAGTTAAAAGACACTTGAGCATAGGGTAAAAAGGGGCATCATCACGCCAGAAAGAGATACTCAGTTCCAAGTATAGGACATTTCACTAAAATAATCTGTTTCACTTGATTAGCCCAAGAGCTAAAACATAGTGAATCCAGTGTCCATCATAAGGCAGATTACTATTCATTTTATGAAGCTTGCAAACTTTTGAATAGAAAATGTTGACAGTGTTTAATTAGTATCCACAGTTGCTGTTCGAAAGATTTCTAATTTTAATTTGATCTTCATATGACTCCAGCTTCACAACGGACATAGTATGTCTATTTCGTAAGTCAAATGATTATAAAATATCTCATAATAGTAACCTCTATTTCCCCAGCATTGAATAGGAATCAATTGTTTATTTTATTGATCTTGTGCTTTGGGCAATGCGGGAACAGAATTCAATATTCAGATAGCCCACGACCCGATCTATCTTTGAAAACAAAACACGTCACTGTTTTATTGTGGAAACCAATTTTGACTGAATAGCAGATTTGTGAGGTGAGCACCAGTGCATAATTTGTGCTTGCTGTTTCCAGTGCTGAGCACCAGCACTTATTTTTGAGGCCCGGCGCTTAGTCTCCTGACTCAAGCATTTGCTGTGAGCAAAAGACACATTTGGGAAAGACGGAGGAAGAGAAAAACGAAAAAGTGTCACAAAGGAGAAAGCAGAAAGGTGCAGGTGTGAGCTGAAGGGGCAGGGAGTGGCCGTAAATGGATTGAAGAGGTCCGAGATGGCTTTGGGTTTACGCTGCCTCAGTATTCCGTGTTCGCAGATTTAATGTAGCAGCCGTGTGTTTAAGAGGAGGACTTTGGGCACCGGCACCTTTTTATTTACAAATTAAGCACTGGTGAGCACTTTACACGGTTTCATTTCAAACTTAGACTTTGCTCTCCAGGAGTGCATCTAAAAGGCCAATGGTGGTCTGCGCATTACCACTGCTGGCTTGTCTCCAATAAATTTGATCTCCTATTCATTGACTGTGAACCCCTATTGAACAGATCAAATTAGAGGACTACCCCGGCCTTTCTAGAAATGAGTTGAGATGCAGCGGTTGTAAATATATAATCATATTTTATGTTGCATCAGAATAATTGGCTCATTACCAGTATTGAAGTCCTTTAGATATGCAAGCGAGAGAAACATATTATTAAACTACCAGGTTAGATAGAAATTCCATGCCGGAACCAAGTGGTATTATATTTTTTAAATACTGAGGAAGATGCAAAACTGAGAGTTAACAAAAAATAAAATGTGAGTCAGTGCATCCTACGCAAAAAAAGTTTATGGAAGAAAAATGTTTTTCAATGACAGGGTACGTTGTAATCATAGTAATCATAGTTTGTGAATACCCGAAAGAATAACCTTACACTAAAGTGTAAGTTTACCTTTGTGAATCAGGCCCAGAGAGTGCTTCTTTTATTCTCCTACAGTACCTTTAAAAATAGAGGCAGAATACCATTACTTGCAGGATTTTGCATCTTCAGAGAGTTAGTGCATTTGGTCCAGGAAATCAGTCTTATATCTTGAAAGTTGGATTTGTGGTATTACTATAAGCAAAAGAGAGATAGCAGGAGGATTTTCCTGTTCCATCTTCAGCAAGTTAGTGCATTTGGCCTCAGGAAATCTGTCTCATATCTTCAGGGGTGCAGCTTGGTCAGTAGGACTGCAGGGGTGTGAGCTTCAGATTTCCCAGCAATCATGCTGACACATAGGGCCTCATTATGAGTTTGGCGGCAGGGTTACTCCGTCACAAACATGACAGGTATCCCATCCGCCATATTACAAGTTCCATTGGATATAATGGAACTTGTAATATGATGGGCAGGATATCTGTCACATTTGTGACGGAGTATTCCCCTCAGTCAAACTCATAATGAGGCTCATAATGATGCCCATAATGTTAAAATACATTATGTGGCAAGCAAGGCATACAAGAGGGGCTTTAGGGGCAGCAGAATGGGAGATGAATGCGGATTGATAGGGATATTAAGTGAGAGAAAGCACATTTTTTGTGAAATAACCAACATTTTTCTAGTCCTTCCAAACACATAAAGGGAGACTGTGTGTGCACTTTTGTCTGTGTGTACAAATGCCTGGTGAAATCCAATAGACACTGCACCGTACCCAACTGAAAGCACCTGTACCCAACTATTTATCACAAAAATACATTTGTTAGGGGGGTGTAGCACCCAAGACATCCCCCTGAAGCTATACCCCTATATATCTTGAAAGGTTGATATGTGATATTATTATAAGCAAAAGAAAGATAGCAACAGGTATCCCTGTTTAATAGCACAGAAAGCCTAATTGTCGAATATAAGTGAAATGTTGTGCAGAACATTTGTTAGATAGAGACCGCACCACAATATGTATTTATATTTACATATTTATAGTTTTATTTATATTTATTTATAGTACAGTACAGATAGAGGATTTCGGCACATAACGTTATTCTTTGTCTTGAAACTGTATACTCGTTCTGTAGCATTGAAATCCTCCAAAACCTTTAATATTTATTTAAGAGTTTTTCACTATTCTTGTTAAAAGTCAGGAAAGGTCAATGCTTGTTTGCCTAACCGCTTCACTGCTGGGCCTTTCCCCCCACTGTGCTAAGCCTTTTTTTGGCTATTTGGGGTAGTTTTCTCTTAGGCCCCCACAAAGTTTTTGTCCACAAATGCTATTTGACAATATTGAAATTGAGTAGGAAAAACAGCCATTTGTGTGCATGTTTCATCTGTAGCTTATAATAACTATGACAGATTTTCAAAAGCAATATACCATTAGTTCTGCAGTACCCTTCTGGTTGTGGAGATATATAGGGCTTGTAGGTTGTAGAGTCAATAACTGACCTGTACCTTGCAATGGTTTTTCATTGTGTACTGGGTTTACAGCAAATAAATTGGTAAAATATAAAGAGTGAAGATTAGGTGTCAAGGAAACCTATGTATCTTCGAAATGGGTACCACAGAGTTTAGAAACAGTGTTTTTTTGCACATTTCAGATTCTTTGTGTACCCATACAAGCATGTGAATTAGAAGTCATTTCTCAAAATGACCTCTTTCTTACATATCATCTTACATTTGGAAGGTGCAAATGCAGGGAGAGACAATTGGGAATGACACATGTACTAATGTTTTGTGTTCCACCATGTCTCCCGATAAAAATGATATCTCACTTGTATGGATAGGCCTAGCGCTCACAACAGGAAACAGCCCAAAACCCAACTTGGACACATCACATTTTTCCACTGAAAACTGACCCTTTTTTTGGAACATGCCTAGCTGTGGATTTTGGACCCTAGCTCAGCTGAGACCTAGGGATACCTAGGAATGTTGTGCATTTTTGAAAAATAGACACCTAGGGGAATCCAGGAAGGGGTGACTTGTGTGGCTCTCACCAGGTTCTGTCACCCAGAATCCATTGCAAGCCTCAAAAAGTGTTTAACAAATCACATTTTCCTCATATTTCTTTGATGGAAAGTCCTAGAATCTGAGGGTAGCCACAAACTTCCTTCCCCCAGCATTCCTCTGAATCTCCCACAAAAAATGATACCTCACATGTTGGGTAGGCATAATGCCCGCGACAGGAAATGGCCCAAAACGCAGCATGGACAAATCACATTTTCCACTGAAAACTGACCCTTTTTTTTCAACATGCCTAGCTCTGAATTTTAGGCCTTAGCTCAGCCAGCACCTAAGGTAACCTAGCAAAACTGTAAATTTTTGAGAACTAGACACCTAGGGGAATCCAGGAAGGGGTGACTTGCATGGCTCTCACAAGGTTCTCTCACCCAGAATCCCTTACAAACCTCAGAATTTGTCTACAAATGCACATTTTCTCACATTTCTATGACGGAAAGTTTAGAATCTGAGCAATGCCAAAAATGTCCTACCTTTCAGTGTTCCCTTCAGTCTCCCTATAAAATGTTACCTCACACGTGTGGGTGGGCCAAGTGCCTGCGGCAGGGAAGGGCGAAAAACATGTCGAGTTTAAGGGGGAACAAAAGTGGGTCCAAAAGGACAGGGGGTTTTTCATGTGTTTTTGGGCTGACTCTGCTTTGGGCACCCACATAAGTGAAGTATAATTTTTATTGGGAGACTAAGTTCCATTTTGAGTTTTTCTGGGCATTGTGGGTAGGAAAACATGTTGGGATCCACTAGAGGCACGCCCCCCTGTACTCAACTAGGTGTCTAGTTTTCTAACATATCTACAGTTGGTAGATTTTTCCTAGACAAGAAGCAAGCATGCTACTAAGTCTTTTACTTCTGTGATGTCCCAAACACTGAAATTGTGAAAACAAAAGTCCTTACATTTTGTTAAAATGACCCCTAACCCAACAACCTAGTTTGTGGTATACTTTATCATTGGGGTCCCACCCAAGACACCTAGCGTGTCAGGGCAGTGCTTCAATGCCTGATTAAAGCAGAGCAGTTTTTTTTGTGAATTGCATTCCCCACTGAGAGGAGAAGTCAATTAAATTGTCCCGTGGTTACCCACCAATATAGCTTGTTTTTAATCGTAGTAACCTTGGACAAAGGTTAAAAACTGTGATTTTCATAATTCGAGTGTTTGGGACTTTGTAGCGTGCTTGCTTCTTATGGTTATTGAAAGTAATTTGGGAAGGTGAGCAAGCTTTCTATTCTCACTCTCTTTATTGGTACACACACATGGGTGGATTTGGCATGAGGGTGAGCGAAGGTTCACAATGTAAAGTTTTATTAGCAAAATACTTCACAAAAATGAAAGGCACTGTTAATGATTGAAAAGTCAAAAAACTGAACCTATGACACACAGCTCATGAGCTGTAAAGCCACATGAAGGCACCAACCACTTGCACTCCATTCACACACCTTTCATGCATGACACACACAAGACCATATAGCCACCAGCTGCAGGCCCAGCACATTTCAACACTCACATCAACACACAACACCATTCAAGGGCCCATCACTTTCATAGGCCCACATGCCTGACACAGCAATGACACCGGCTGACTGAGTGTGTGGACTGATGTTTGGCAAGCAGTGTGTGTAGTGATCAGCAGCAAGTCACTACTCACACACCGGCAGCCAAATGCCAGCTTACACACAGTGCCAGCCAATTGCCAGCTCACAAACATCACCAGTCAAGTGCCTGTCCATGCACACAACCAGCCAAGTGCCAGTCCACACACACCGACAGCCAAGCACCAGTCCACTCACACTGACATCACATTTTGTTGACAAAAAAGAAAACACAAACCTATTGTAAGTATTGACAAAACTATAAACACAACAGCTCTAACTAAATACACTCACAGGTGCTCTCAAAAACCCCTTTGTGTGGTACATTGTAAAAACAAGTGGGCAACACTGCACAACTCGCCCTCCGCATGCCTCTCCACATTCAAACTCTACATCTCATACAGGGATTGTTTTTTGGTTTATTTGGGTGTGGGATTAATGTGATCAGCAAAATGGTGATCTTTCAATCTAGCCACGTTCTCCACCACTCCAACTCTAGGAACACTTGCCTATTCCACTACAACAAGGCTGCCTATCACAGATTTGTGAAACTCAATAAAAGTAATTTTTGACTCTAGAGAACAATCATTGAACACAACAAAAGTGTAAAGGTTGCTAAATGGAAGAGATGGATATCCAACTTCTTATACTAAATGTAAGCCTTACAAAGAGCAGTGTAAGGTTTCAACATCTGACCTACCCTTGCTACAACACTTGTGTGCTTATAGCAGCCTAAAATACAAACAGGTTTGTGCACTTAAGCAACCTGACCCCAAAGAGTCGCAGGTGAAGTACTTTCATCATGGATGGTTGTCAGCATGTAGACATCCCTCCTGTCTGCAAATTTCACTGCACTGCCCTCTCAGGTATTTTACAAACAAGTCCCTTTGGCTAACCTTTACGGTTCCAGCGGACTGTGCTAAAAGCAACAGTGTCCACTTTGAACAATTTCCTGAAACATTGCACACCGTTGTAGAAGTTATCTACGTATAAATGGTTACTTTTGTTAATAAGTCCTCTGCCAAGTTCCCATGCAACTTTCTCACTAACTCCAAAATTGGACGGTCAACCAGTGGGGTTCATAGTGGAATCCCTACCAGCGTACACCCGGAAAGTATAGACATATCATGTACTACTCTCAGGTAGCATACACATCTTAATTCCATAACATGCCCTCTTGCAAGGAATGTACTGCCTAAAAAACAAAAAGTCCTTGAACAGGACCAAAGACTCATTCACAGCTACTTCCTTACCTGTACGTAGCTCTCAGAAAATCTAACAAAAAGGAGAAACAAAACATTACAATCAGAAATGCAAATAATGCACCAGTCAACATACTGCCAACCAAGCTGGAGGACAGAAAGGCCTAAAAAATATGGCCAAAACATTCACCCCCAAAACGCGAGCGACCTTTGCCCAGGGGGCGCTCCCCACCACAACAATAGTGCCCAAAAATACAATCTCTGGTGCCTAGTGGCTTCTGTCCCCCTTGGGAGCAAACGGGTTCAAAAGCACAAGGCTGATTGGCCCCCAAAGGGGGCAGAAATGGCCAAAATAATCACACCCTAAAGGGGGGTGACTCTTGACCAAGGTGCCACTCCCTACAACAGCATAAACTTTTTGAATAAAACATCCGTGGTGTCCAGTGGCTTCAACCCTCCTTGGGAGCCTATGGGTCTAAAAACATAACGCTGATCTGTCCCGGGGGTCAGAAATTGCCAGAATATTCACTCACTAAAGGAGAGCAACCCTGGCCCAAGTGGCGCGCCACACAAAAACATATTTAATAAAACATTCTTGGCGTCAAGTGGCTTCTTCCCCCCTGGGGGGACATGGGCCTAAAAGCATAAGGCTGTTGTGCCCCCAAGGGGGGCAGAAACGGGCAAAATAACCACCCCTTAAAGGGGAGCAACCCTTGCCTAAGTGGCCGCTCCCCAAACTGTAAAAACAAGCAAACAAGAAAAAATGTCTGGTGTCTAATGTGCATTCCTGGTGCACTATCACAGCCCAATGAGTGAACGAGCAACAGGAATGCTCCAAAAAGACATCAGAGGAAAGTGAAAACATTTTCTTTTCTCTGATGCCTCTTTGTTCCCAGAAAACCCCTTGCCCGAGGAGAAATTCACCTTTCTCCTTTGACACGCTAGAAGCAAATGGCTTCCAGCACTTTCTCAGAAACTTCGAATGACTTTGGCATACAGCGCATGCTGATATAATTAGATGTCTTGGGGGGGTCGGGTTGGCAGAGGAAGTGCTTCTGCTGCCATCCCTGGTGGGGTAGTGTATAAGGGCAGCCCACATGGGGAGCGCCAGTGCTTCCTCTATGGGTGGGTGCCAGGACAGCAGAGAGCTATCAGAGGCACACGCCCAGTGCTGCGTTTGACAGTTCCCAGCCATCCGACAAATGGAAGGGGCTCATGTGCGTGCCCGAGTGCTATGGTTTTCTTTTGGCACTTACCTTTGGCTCTCCCTGCTCTACTTGATATGTGTTCCATTAGACCTTGGCACTGAAATTAATGTTTTCTGACTGAGTATGAATTCTGCATTACGTTCAGACCTTTTATTAAATCCTTTGCTAAGCAGTCTTTCCCATTTCCTTTATTTTTCGGCCCTGTATCCCATTATTGTTTGTCTCTCTGTATGATTGTTCTTATGTAGTTCAGTTTCTCTCTTGTTTATTGTTAATGTTTGTCTGACCTCTGTGTGTTTTAAGGCTTTGCTCTATTGTTGCGGTAGAGCCTGCTAAAATTGTTCTCATTTGTGACTGACCAGGCTTTAATGATCGATTTCATCCTGTATTTCTAAGTATTTTATGTTTTTTTTATCTCTACAATATCCTTTACATGCCAGGCTTGTTGTTTAGCTATGTGAATTTTTATCTCCATAACATTTGCCTATTTGCCGAATTTTGAAATCGAGTAGCTCCTACAGACCAAATGACGTTTTTCTAAATGTGTTAATATTATCTAGTATTAGAAGTAGCTTGAATGGGTTAGAACATTATATTGATGTTATTATAGTTTTCCAACGTGGACTCTCACCAGACCCATTTTTAAAGATATTTTTGTTAAGCATTTGTCTTAATTGAACAGCGCTAAATATATCACATGAAGCATGCCAGTTTACATGTACATTGTTCTAGGTCAAGTACTTTGTTGCATATCAGGAATGCTTTCAATAGGACCATTTGCATATATTTCTACAGCAGTCTGCATGAGTTCATAAGATTAAGAGTAACAAATCCCTTCGAGTATGGAGATATGCTAGCTCTTGAATTGCGTGCATAGTTGTTTCTCTAGTAGGCCTAGGTGTATGGATTTGTGTGAGCAGAGTGTTTAGTAAAATCATAGATGGTATAGCAGTGAGGACCTAAAAGTTGGACCTGCTGTTGAATTTCTAAAATAAGGACAGCCATTAGTGTGTGTGTGCTACCACAGTTAGTGAACAGTGGTGCTCCTTATAGCCCATGTTCAGGAAGCTGGTTACAACTGTCATCCATTGTTCTGCCAAAGGTTTTGCTGGCAGGATTAGAATGGGTGTGGATCATCTTCAAATTTGCTGTGGGTGTAGGGGAAGTGAATTCACCAAGGGGGGAAATATATGCTTAAAACAGTTCAGTAGTAGGCGAATAGGCAGCCATAAAAAAGATACGTAATTAGTGTAATAGTATACCTCAAACGTGCGCCTGACATGGCTATTACACTTGTTTGTGGATGTCAAAAAGTGCAAAAGTATCTTAAGGTGGAGTCATAGGACTCTGCCAGTACTTCAACAAGTGTGTTCCTCTGTGTTAACTGTATTTAATGTAAGCATTTTGATGAGCAGATTCCTCATAGGCCTGACAACTTTGCCAGAAGAATATATCTTCAACAATGGATTATTCTTCATCCTGTATATATATATATATATATATATATATATATATATATATATATATATATATATATATATACACATATATCTGCAGGAATTGAAGTTGTTCACCATAGTGCATTTGTAGCATATTTCTGCTGGGTTTGTTGAAGGACAGGTAAGTTAATGCCTCTTCACATTTCTCTCAATTGTGTTCATTAACATTTTATACTGTCACTAAATATGTATTGCTCCAATCACAACGGACCACTAGCTATTGTCAGAGCTAATACTTAATGTGCGTTGTAAGTCAAAATGATTTAAAAACTGTCCGAGATTAACTGACAGTTGATCTTGGTTAGTTTTTAGTGTTCTTGTTCTTCATCAACAGTTCATAAAAATAATTGATTTAAATAAAATATTTGGGATTTGCCACCATGAGCTGTTGTTTATTAGCCTAATTTTCGGTTGATAGAATTGGTGTTATGGTACCAGAATATCGTTAGCAAAAATATCTTCTGAAGGAGAAACGGTGTCTTTTATATAAATATCAGGCTTTTGGATTTATTAACAGAATATCTACACCCAATGGGACAATATTTTGTGAGCAATTTGGAACACATTGTCCAATATGTTTGCTACAATATTTTGATATACAACCAGGACTAGAGCAGTTGCAAACACATATTCAACTTCGACCAATTCTCATTTTACATCATTTGAAGGATATCAAACCCAACTGTACAAGCATGACTGTTTCAGAATGGTGCATATTAATATTACTTTCTATACAGTGATAGCTGTGAGTTTGGCACTCAGCTGTAAGGTATGTTAAAGTTTATGCTAGAAAATGTTCTGTGAGTTTAATGTTTATTCAAATCAGTGAAGCACAGGATTTAAAAACATTGGGCTACTTGTAAGAATGATTGTTTATACATATCTCAAGACATCCAAAGCAAATCTACTTTACCTAACTAAAAAAGTAATCAATCTTCCCTTCCGAATACATTGGTGATGTATTTAAATAGGTACCTAGAGCCGTATTGATTAGAATTGTGTGCTATTCAGAAATTCTGAGAAAGAAAAGTGAAAATAGTTAAGACATTTGTTATTCTGGTTGCATTGGGAATTATCTGATCAAATGGTAATGGCATCTCCCTCACTTTATGTAATAATAAAAAGATTATCCTGTTTCGCAACCAGACCTGGGTACCTAGGATTGCATAGGTACGAATGCCTCTAATGGAATAATTCACATAACAAAATGATAATATTTATTTGGACTAACACTGCTAAGCAAGTCCGCAGAATTATAAAAAAGGAAAGTAATTATCAAAACATAATTCTATTTAATTGCAAACAAGGGTGCCACATGAACCAATAACAGCACAGTGTGCGTGGTGCTCCGCAACTGTAGTGCAACATGGTGTCAAATCAAATCTAAAACATGGTGGGAGCGTTGTGCTGCTCCTTCCGATTAATTCTGGTAGAGAAGCGAGTCACACTGTCAGTGCTTAATCAGGGATTGCCACAGAGGTGCCTCAAAGTCAGAAGTTTACTCGAATAACTGACCCAGAGTGGACCAACTATTCCAAACATTACATGGAGAAGCAGCAGTTAACCAGTTGCGTAGAGAATTGCTATGAATGCAAATCATATGCACCGGCATTTGGATTCCTCCTAAATCACAAATACCCCAGCTGTTTTGCTTTTGAACATATGAGATACGGACCTGTAATCATCTATAGCAATCAGCTTTAACCTCCGGTGTTAAAACAAGGGCAGCTTCTGTTCAGCTTGGGGCAGTCGTTCTGATCCTGGAACATCGGAGCACATGGACATACGTGTGTACACATCTGCAGGCTGAGTGAGGACAACTGTTGTCTGATTCAGCCTGGCATCTCAGCACAGGTAACACTGTGACAGACGAGACAAGGGCTCAAATTAAAATGGTTTAATTGGAGAACAAGTGACTGAGCTATCTCATTTTGTGTGCAATGTAATATGTAATGTTATCACTTTGCAGTAAGAGTCTAAATTGTGTGTTACTGTGTCTTCAGAATGGTGTATGATTGAAAGGCATTCAAGTGCATTTGCATCAATTTTTCGAGCCATACAATTATATCTCATATTAACAGCCAACTCGTCACAAGGCACATGAGGGAAATTGGCTCTACAGCAAGCAGAAAGCTGAGTTTATCCTAAAGTTTATTGCTGGATGGAATAAAGTTGCAGATATATGTAAGATATGCACTTTTAGTATATGCAGGGAAAAATGCACACATAATGGTCTTGCAGTACTAATGTGCAGCTAAATTTCGTGCACTCTACAATCAATAATCACTGCATGCTCTTTATGACCACAATCTTGACTACCTATTACTAGGGGGCGAACATTGTTATTTCCATTTACCATCTCATATTCCCCTGTCTCATGTTGCTTATTTAGGAATCATACAGCAGATTCATAGCACAATTTAGTAGAAAGTAGCAGCCAAAATCCGTTCCATGATTCAATGTGTGATCCCCTAAATGTCAAGTCACCTTACCAGTGCAAACTGATAAAAAAGAATCTACCTTAGGCTAGTGTAAAAATCCTATTACCAATTTAGAAAAAACGAGGAAATCTAATAAGTAAAATTACACAAAAAGGAAAAAGGAAATTTAATAAGCGGAATCAGTAGTCAGTGTTTGCAGTTGACTGTGACCTAGGCAGAATTTCAGGCCCACTGCGATGGAACAAAATACACTTAGCTGGTTCATCCACATCAAAGAGGTTACCTTCTGACTTAGTCCCTCATTTAAAATGCACTGGTTACTTTCATCACAAACATGACCACTTCCAACTTATTAGAACTGCATAATTTCCTATGGCACTTGTAATATGGTGGATGGGATATCCATCTCTTAACTGCCTGCTAAACTCCGAATCTGGCACTTTGGGGGTAATTACGAATCTGGCGGTCACTAGACCACCAGACTCACCAATGGTGGTCAGACCACCACCAATGCGGCGGTATTAGGGCCACAATATATCTCGGGTGGCTGGGCTGCCAGGGAACCACCAGCTCTACTAGGATCGGAGATCCTGGCAGTCTGGAGGTGGTGCGGTCCTAATCCGCCAGGGCAACACTGCAAGCAGCACAGCCCTGAGAAGTATGACCTCCTTCTCCACCAGCGGTTTCATGGCGGTACCACTGCCATGTAAATGCTGGCAGAGGATGGTTGCAGGGCAGTGCAGGCTCCCCAGTGGCCAGCACCATCACAATGTTCACTGTCTGTTTTGCAGACAGTAAAATACAGCATTGCTGCTGGCTCAATTCCGAGCCAGAGACAATGCTCTAGCCTGATTCCTGCCAGGCTAGAGGTTGGAAACTTAGGTTTCTGCCTGCTGACCTAGCGGGAAACTCTTAATGGGGCCGGCAGGAAGGTAGCCTGTGTTGCAGCAATCTCCCTGTCTGATGTTCAGTGGGCGGTAAAAGCCGTCTGCTAAACTCTTAATGACCCCCCTTACTCTCTGAAATACAAGTTGACATCGTCAAGCGGGGCACGGTTGCAGGCTGCAGGCTATAGCTGCGAAAGCCCTCTCAAAACTGAGCAGCTACTGGATCAAGGCAATCTGATGCCATTTGTTTTGGCTTCAGAAGCACAAGGTGGGAGAAGTTCTAATTTTGCACTGAAGGGCCTGATTTAGAACTCCACAGGTGGGTTACTCTGTCATAACTCTGACGGATATCCCGTCCACCAAAATCTAATTCCCAACTATCCTTTGGGATTTATATTTCAGAAGATGGGCCATCCATCACCGTTGTGATGGAGTAACCCATTTGCCGAGTACTAAACCAGGCCTTAAGTCCTCGCAGTGGGCGAATACTTTGCTTGTCTTCTTCCGGTCACGATTTACTACTACCTTCAGACTATCGATCCACAGGTATTGGAAGTCCCAGCTTTTTGGGGTTTCTTCAGAAGCTGCTCTTGGTCACTTTTAAAGTTCTCAGTACCTCAGAGACAGCTCTTAAGGGCAGATCTCACTCCAGCAGAGGCCGAGTCCAGTTCCATTTGCTACCAGTCAGTTGGACACTACAGGCAAAAGCTGTTTGTTGTGTTCCTATAACCACAATGAAACAGAAATAGTGGGTTACACAGCTGACCTGAATCAGACTCACAAGTGTGTGGGGTGGTGGACTCCTGTGAGTATTAGGCATCTATGCAGGTCCCAGGACTAGCTCTCCCACTGCTGCTGCTTCACTTTTGCTCCTGTCTTCTGCTTACTTTACCCCCATTTTTTGTGTGCCTTCTCCTTGATAATTGGCACAACATGGGGTGTTACCATTTGAATTCAAATTGTATACACTAGGCAAGATTGGCTGCCAGAGACATTTGCGGTCATTATGAACACTGCAGGAAACACTGCCAACTGCTGTGGCAGCAGTGAACAGAATGCCGCCGTTGGCGGTGAATGGAACCCTGCATATAATGAACAAAAATCCCAATCCCGCCAAAAATCACCAGACCACCACTCCCCGCCATGACCCTGTCGGCGGGAATCCCGGACCTCCCCACCCCGCCACCACCAAGCACACCCACATCCCGCCCTCCAAATAATGCTGCACAAATCACCTTGGCAGACAGTGGAGGCCGAACTACCACTGGCGGCCGCGTCCGCCACGGGCTGCAAGTGGACTTAACAGCAAGAAGTGCACACATGGATAAGAATGTAACCCACACACCTGACACGCATCCATAACCCCATAAAACACCCCCAGACATAACCCACAATCCATTGCAACGAAAGCAGGCCAAGAAGACGGAGAGCACCAAAGGCAGACATCAAACACCAGCATAAAGGAGACGCACACCGACCCACAGAAGAGCACCCTCACCGCGTTCCCAGCGCCGACACCTTTCACCACACTCACCACGTCACCCCCCAAACGTCCACGCTTCACCGAAAGGGAGTTAAGGACCATGGTGGATGAGATCCTGAAGGTGGAGCCACAATTATTTGGCGCTGAGGTGCAGCACACACCCATCGCAAGGAAGATGGAGCTATGGCAGACCATTGCGAACACAGTCAATGCAGTGGGACGCCAACCACGCACCAGGGACGACATCCGGAAGAGATGGAACGACCTGCGGGGGAAGGTCGGGGGCATGGCATCAAGGCACCACATCGCAGTGCGGAAGACTGGGAGAGGACCACCACCAACACCACCAGAATACACAGACTGGGAGGAAAAGGTACTGGCCATCCTGCACCCTGAGGGACTCACTGGACTCACTGGAGGAATGGACTCGGGTAAGTCATAAACATATACCCTATATACACCATCCTTGTAATGCATGCACCACCCCACCCCACCCTCACCCATCGGGACCAACACCCCACCCAGGCATCAGCCACTAAATCCACCCCTGCATGACCACAAACCCACTAACAGGCCCACATCCCTCCCCCTGTGCACAGTCACCTTCCCCAGCAAGTACCAACAATGGAACAACACCCCCCACCACAATACAACCCCATAGTCGAAGCTAAATACAGTGTCAACCTCACAAAGGCACCCTGTAAGGCCACTGAAAGTAACCCCAGCACAAAATATCCCAGTCCTGTTCACCTCAAACGTCAATACAGATGTAACAGACATGTCTATGTCCCCCAACCGGCACCACCACCCATGCAACCCTAATGGATGGGACAAGGAGAGCCAGTGCACCCCTGGTGAAGGATCCCTAGACACTGATGAGCAGGTAGACCCCTCACACAGTCCAGTCATGACAGGTTGGCACAGATTGTGTCCACCCTGGAGCACAGTCAGAGAATGCAGCAGGAACACCACCAACAGGCCATGGAGCAGTGGAAACAGCACAACGCCACAATGGCCACCATAGCAGGAGCACTGCTGCAGCTGGTCCAAAACCAGCCTGACACCCACACAGGACAAGAGGCCCCCACTACAGCACCGGACACCCACCATGAGAATACACCATCAACAGAAACATCCCAGGAACTACCCTCACAGGAAACCCAAGGGCCTACCATGGCATCCCCTGAAGATCAACAGCAGGTGCCCAAACGGACCCCCAGGCCAAGATATGGCACTGGAACCCCAGCAAAGAACAAGGCCCCCTTCAAGAAGTAACTCACCACCAATCTGCACAGCAACAATCCCACTCAATCAGCCACCACACATTGCTAAGAGGCAATATGAACTAATGTAAGAAAAGATGGACCCATCATTAGTACCAACAAGGCTGCCACCATGTTGGTCTTGAGGACACCCACCCCTTACGACTTACCATCACTGTAAATAGCACTATTCACTCACTTCAACCAATAAACCACATATCACACCTGTAACACTGTCCCCTGTGTTAAATTAAGTATGGATGCAACTGGCTGATAACTACTTTATTGTCAAATCTGTGCATGAAGGGAGTCCTGTGTGCCTAAATGTTAGCAATAAGTAAATGCAGAAAATATCAATTTGTACCATGCAGAACTGGGCCATGTTTCACCTATCATTATCAACCTCCCCTATATGACTGAGCACACTGCCAGTATGTGTCACAAACCCCAATGTCAGGCCCAAGTCCCACACACTTACTGGAAGTAGAGTTGTATCATTTGGGTCCTGGAATTGACATCTTCCCCTTCCTCATCATCACCATCACTCACCTCACCTCTCTGAGGTATCTGGTCAGGACATACAGCACCCTCCACCTTCAAAAGGGGGATTGAATGTCTCACTGCCACGTTGTGCATCATGCAGCAGGCCAGCACTATTCTACACTTTTTCAGGCCCATAGGCCAGGGAACCCCCAGAGATATGTAGACAATGAAATCAAGCCTCCAGGAGACCTATGGTTCGCTCTATCACCCTCCTAGTACGTCCATGGGCCTCACTGTAATTCACTCTGCATCCGTCCTGGGATTCCTTACTGGTGTCAGGAGCCAACACAAGTTTGGATAGCCAGAATCACCTAGAAAAAGGTGCAATACAGAGTCATCATTGTTATGCCCCTTAGTCAGACAGCCTGTCTGCTGTCTGCTGGCTGTCTGCTATGTGTAGTTAGTGACAGGCACACTTACCTATGATCCACCCTCTGTCCTGTTGAAGTTGTTCCATCCTGTGTGGCACACTACTGTTCCTCAACACAAAGGAATCATGGACTGAACCTGGGAACATGGCATTCACATGTGAGATGTACTGGTCTGCAGTACATACCAATTGGATGTTCATGGAGTGAAAGTTCTTTCTGTTTCTGTACACCTATTCACTCACTCTTGGGAGGATGATCGGTATGTGGGTGCCATTGATGGCACCTATAACATGGGGTATGTTGGCAAAGGCATAGAATTCCAACTTGATGGCAGGGAGGTCAGTACTTTGGGGAAACCTCTCATAGGACTGCAGGTGTCCTACAAATGCATTCAGAAATCTTGTCAGTACCATGCTGAACATTGGCTGTGAAAATCCAGCACAGATGCCCACTGTCACTTGTAATGAGCCCGTAGCCAGGAAATGGAGTGCGGAGAGCACCTGCACTTCAGTAGGGATGGCATGCTGATTACGATTCCCCGGAGTTAGTGCAGGATCCAGTAGAGCACAAAGTTCCTGAATTGTTGCACGTGTGAGTCTGTAATTGATTATGATCTGACGCTCCACTATGGTCGTCATATCCACAAGTGATTTGTACACCGATGGTGCCCTTCCTCTCCACAAGGGTCGGTACCTCCGAGGGGTGTCAAAAAGGTGTGGTGAAGACACATACATAGGCACACATTTCATCATTTGTGCACTGCATAGTTCATTGTAGTAACTCTACATTTACTGCTTCCTGACAGATCTACATCTACATCACAATGAGGGAACAGAGTATTTCATGTGTGGTATATTATATAATGGACACATGCTTAGGTGCTTCACGTGGCTAGTAGGGCCTGCATTGTGCAAAGTTTTATTTATAGATGCGTAGTTACTGCCAAAATGTCTGCCCACTGTAATCCAGGCCTTTAGTTGTGGAAGTGACCTCATACCTCTAGCGGTTGATGTTACAGCGTAAGGCGTGTTTACCGCAGTTCGCACCGTCATTGGTTAACATGGATGCCAATGGGGAATCCTGGCACATCATGATCGCCGCCGGAGGTGACGGAGCACACCGCCGCAAAACGTACGCGAGTTCGTCATCGATTACTCACTTGACTCCCTGATCTCGTGCGGACAGGTACTCCACTGTGTGTACTGCTGTTGCCTGCCTCTGGCAATGGATGTGGCTCGAGTTGCAGGGGGAAGGTCCCCGGCCTTCAGCCAGGAAGAACTCGAGAGGCTAGTGAACGGGGTCCTGCCCCTATACGCAAAACTGTACAGATGGTACAGTGCCCCCAAAACCCAGGTGAGTCTGGGTTTGGGTGGCACTGTTTGGGTGTTATGGATGGTGTTGAATGGACATATGTGTGCACCTCTGAGCCAGCATGGGCCGTGGTGCATGGCATGCTGCGTGCGTATGGCCTGTAAGTCTGCGAGTACTGTCTGTCCCATAGTGGACAATTAGCCAGCTGTACCTATCTTGCAAGTGCCTGACCTCTGTGTTCCATATCTGTGTCACCCTTTTAAATCAGCGCCCACCAGAAGAGTGCACTTTGGCATGCCATCGTCAAGGAGGTGCGGACCCTGTGGGTCTACAACCGGCAGAGCACCCATTGCAGAAAGAGGTGGGAGGACCTGCGGCACTAGGCACGTAAGATCTGTGAAGCCCAGCTCGGGAAGTCCTTCCAATGTGGAAGGGGTGCCCGTCGGGCACTGACCCCCCTTATGCGATGTGTCCTGATGGTGACATACCCAGACCTGGATGGGTGCTTGAAGGCTGCACAGCAGTCACAAGGGGGGGAGAACTCATTTCACAAACTTCAGTCTGGAAGGATGTCTGTGTGTGCATTAGGGTTCATGCTGCTTAGAGGCAAGGACTCCGACTGGTGTCCATCTGCTTTATGATCCCCAAAGGGTGTAGGTCTGACTTTCGCAGGTCTCCCACACGTCGCCTCCTTAGGTAGTCCAGACGATGGGGTAGAGCAGTATTCTGGTCAGGGGCATGGCCATGGGCATAGTGAACGGTGCTGCCTGCCCCCATTCCATCACCACCCTCCCTTCTGCTCCCCACTGAGTTGCCCGTGCCCGCACATCCAAAAAGGTGGGCATCTCCTTCGCCCCAGGCGCCTCCTCGCCTGTCCCAGTCAGCCCTGCTGCCCTCATCGAGGAGGCTATTGACCTCCTGAGAACCATCTCCGTAGGGCAGACAACCATTGTCAATGCCATCCTGGGGCTAGCATCAGAGGTGCAGCAGACAAAGGCCTATCTGGATGGCATTCATGGTGCTGTGTCTGCCCTACAAATATCCTTTCAGGCTCTGGTCTCCTCTTGGATGGCAGCCAGTTTCCCTGGCCATTCCATCCCCCCTCCAATGTCCTCTACCCCTTCCAGCACCCCACTCCCTTCACCCATCCAAGGCATACATTCAGCCACGCAGTCAAGCACATCAACACACAAGAAGCACACTTCTAAACACAAGCACCACACCTCCCAGCACAAGCATTCACACAGCCAACAGACACATGCACACACAACAACATCCACTTCCCCCAGGATGCCCACCTCTTCCGCCTCCCTGTCTGTCCCCTCCACATCCACACCCTCATGCACTGCACCTTCAGTCTCTGTTGCTGCGCTTCTTACTGCACTCACCACAATAGCAGACATCCATACATGCACCCCATGCACCACACCTGCACTCACCACAACTACTGTAGTTGACACATGCAGCACACTCACCAGACTTGTAGACACCCACACAACATATATCCACACTAGCTGCCTGTTTTCTCCCACTGTGTCCACCCCCCTCCTCCAAAAACACACACATGCACCAAGACACACACCCATCACACGCCCACCACACCACAGCATACTGTCCAGTCACCTGTACCCACTAAACACACCCCTACACCACGTACATCCACTGCCTCTGCCTTCACTCCCACACCCTCATCCACGACCACCCCAATTGCTCTGAAGAAACTTTTCATCTCCCGTGCTGACCTCTTCCAACCCACTGGCCCACCCCGTCTTGTCCCCAAGCGTGCTCTCCTCCTTGCCCTTTCCACTCCTTCGACTTCACAGCCCACCCCTGTCTGGCCTTCACATTCCTGTGCCCCTTTCCCAGAGAAAAATAGGCCCAGGCTGAGCCTAGTCCATCTGGCACCACCCACTCAACCTCCCCTTCAAAGGACAAGCCCACCCCCCCATCCACCTTCCAAACGAAAGTCCAAGGCCCATCCTGTTGCAAATTACCACACCGCCACTTCCTACCCCCATTCTGTGAGGTGCCTGGATGCCCCTTTGTTTCCCCATTAGGTGGAGTACCGTGTACTTGTGGGAGTCAGGTTGGGTCCGTTGTGGCCCATGGCAATTGTAGCTGTACGGACTAGCCATTGGCCCTGTTTGGACTATTCAGCTCTGTGAGCTTTCACTAAAGATTTCGGTGTGGCCTGTGTTTTGGTGGCACACTGTTGAACCCTGGTCTTTCGTTCCATTGTTTGTGGGTGTGGGGCATTTGTATGTACTATGGTCAAGATGGATTTGCCTTGTGTCGGGTAAGTACCTTTTGCTGTGGGGTGTATGACTTGTGCTGCTGTGAACGGTGGGGGGGCGTTGCAGGGTGGGTGGAGTGGGTGGGTAGGTGACTATGCCCTTTCCTCCCTTGTTTCATAGGTTGCGGTACTTACCGTCATCGTCTTTGTTGGTGGTCTCGGTCGTGAAGGTATATGGCAAGGAGCAGGGCTGGCATGATCTGCAGCTCTCTACCCAGGTCTGCTTCAGCGCATTGTGTGGGCCTCCGGTGAGTGTTTCCTTATATTTGGTTCATTTACGCCTGGCATTGCGTGGCGGTGGTTCCCGCCCCAGAAATGGCGGCAGACTGGCGGTTCATTATTTGATGGGCGGGTTGGGCCTTTCCATCAGCCTGTGGGCGGACTCTGCCATTGTCGTCGACACTCCTCTGCTGGCAGTGGGTCGTTTTCGGGATGCCTGTCTTTCGTTTGGTTCATTATTTGGCGGTCCGGCCCGCTCCTCTGTTGGCGGTGTTTACCACCACCGCCGGCGGCGCGGAACGGACCGCTGTGTTCATAATAAGGCCCATTGTATTACCAGCAGGATGGCAGCAGTCCTCTTTTGCTCATTATAATCAGTTGTCCAATGGTAGTGAATGATTCTATGTTTAAATTCACTTCTGCTGTGTCATCTTATTTGTAGAAGGTTTTGAAAAAGTCAAACACCGAAATGCCTCTACTGGCAACTAAATCAACTGTAATTAACCCCATGAGTGTGCTGCTGGCATCCTTTGGGATTTATTGTACGTACAGAGTGGGCCCACCCCCACAAAACAGAAGCACCCATCTGTCCTGTGTGCGGCTAGTTGCTTGGTGGTGCTCTTTAAATGAATATATATATATATATATATATGATGCTGAATAGTCGCGTGTCAGTCAGCGTCCTATACAGCAGGCTGCAACAAGGTTCGCAAACCCTTGCAAATCATCAATAATATTTCTTCAACAAGAAGACAATATCGCAGCCACTTACTTGCTACAGTCCAGATATCTTTAATCAGGCAGACAAACAGAAATGGCAATAAAATTCTCCAACGCGTTTCAGGAGACTCTGCTCCCTTGCTCACAGAGATATTCTAAACCCCTTTTCCCTTTCCATTATAACTAACACCATGAACATAAACACAAAAAACGGACCACATTACTTCAAAAAACAATGGCAGCCATCTTACAGTGTGTTACTACTGCTAAACATTACAACATAATTTGTATTTTATTTTCCTTGATTTGCTACATTCTATTTAATGCACCTATACTTACTTTTAGTATCTCCAATCTTCCTCCTGTTTATGCATTTCTAAGTAGTCCAAAATTTTCTTAAAGATATAATAGCTCCTTTGCTTCTAATTTAGGCATTCATGCCGCCTGTCAACAATGAAAACAAAGAAAGGGGAAACATTTAAACAATACAACCTTCAACAAATACTATAATAGTTACAAACAAATAAAACATCTTAATGTTTCACGACAAGTCAATATAAATGCACAGATAATTCTTCATCCTTATTCATTCCTATAGGTTCCATTGTGTTACATCTAATAATCAACTGTCATTCCAATTTTCTTAAATCCAACGTCCTACTGCCACCTCTCATTTTCATTATGACCCTATCAATGACCATAAATTGTAATTTATTCTCATTTTTATTATGGTATTCCTTAAAATGTCTCGCCACTGGGTATGATTTGTCTTCATTTCTAATTGCTCTCATATGTTCCAATATGCGTTTTTTTGCCATTTGTATTGTGCTGCCAACATTAAATTTGTTACATGGGCATCTTAAAACATAAATACAATAATCCGATGAACATGAAACATGTTTCCTTATTATAAAGGGTTTCTTTGTCCCCGGAAAATGTACCTCCTTACAGTTGGAACTATGTTTACAAGCTTTGCATTTACCACAGGTGAAAAAACCTTGAATAGATTTTGCCTTTTCATTACTAGATATTATTAAACTATGACTTAACATATCTTTCAAACACCGACTCCTTCTAAAAGTAAAGGCCGAATACCCGTCCAATAATTTACCTATATTTTCATCTGTTTTCAGGGCTGGCCAAAATTTTAAGAAAGCTTTCTTAATTTCTTTAACTCTATCATGATATGAAGTTATAAATCTTATCTTTATATTTTCCTTCTTGGTGTCATCCATCTTCTCGACCAGAAGATCATCCCTTTTAATCTGTCTAACTCTCCTCACAACTTTTTCTATTACAGCCTGTGAATAACCTCTTTCACTAAATCTTTTCGTCATTACTTTAACCTCATTCTCAAATGTGGCATCCAAACTACAGTTCCTTCTAGCCCATAGTAGTTCCCTGTAAGGAATACTATAAATCTGATTTTTTGGGTGACTACTCATAGCATGAAGTAGGCTGTTCCCTGCACTGTCTTTCCTATATAATTCACATTCCAGTTTGTGGTTGATTACCTTAATTCTCACATCCAAAAATTCCAACTCAGCTGAACTCATTATACAACTGAATTTAAAATTCAATTGATTGTCATTCAATTCCTCGACAAAGTTCAGAGCTGATTCCTTTTTACCTTTCAAAATACAAAAGATGTCGTCAATATACCTCACCCACAGGACTGCTCAGTCTTCAAAACCTGTGATATTCCAGACCACCTGTTCCTCCCACCAGCCCAGGTAATAAACCTGCATAGCTGGGGGCAAAACAGGTCCCCATAACAGTCCCCTGGCACTGACGGTATAGAGTATTGTTGAAAATGAAAAAAATATACGTCAGACACATCTGCACCATGTCTAATAACATTTCCATATGTAGAAGATGTGATAATCACCTTGCCCTCAAAAAATGTCTCACTGCCTCAATACCCTTCTCATGTAGTATGCATGTGTATAGACTATTCACAACTAGACTTAAAAGAAGGAAATCCTCCTCTCATCCTATTCCATTAATTATCCGTAAAAAATCTCTTGTATCCTTTATATAAGATGGTAAAGCCTCCACGAAGGGATGCAAAAAGTAATCTACATACTTTGAAACATTTTCCAGCAGGCTCCCCCTAGAAGATACAATAGGCCTCCCGGGTGGGTCTTTAGCATTCTTATGTAACTTAGGTAAAAAATAAATTGCCGCTGTTTTAGGGAATTCCCCTTGGATATCGTACTTATCGTTCACAATTGTTAGCAATTAATCTACATGATATAAACCATCAGCAACACAATCAATGCTTATATCTTTTTTAGTATAGTAGCTCTTCTGCATTCCCATCAACCAAAAAAGAAAATATTTGGTGAAGTAAAACTAAGGATTTTGTGTTTAATTTGTCTGATTACTTTAAAATATGTATTACAGCAATAATTAGTGATTATGTTGTTTAGGTGCTTGAAAAATTGAGAGAAAAAATTGTTTTACACAAGGATGTTTGAAATGTAATTCACTGTGGGGATCAGGTTTATTAATATTGCATTAATATTGCCTTAGTTGGTAATAATGAGATGGGAAGGTTAACATTTTAAAGAAATTCAAAAGAAATTCGAAACATTAAAAAAATGCAATACATCGCTGATATTACAAATAGCATCAAACAACATATTTTGGCAATATGGTATAAAAAGCGTTGATTGTGTTGCTGATGGTTTATATCATGTAGATTAATTGCTAACAATTGTGAACAATACGTACAATATTTAAGGGTAGATGCTAGTTGTGAATTGACAGTTGGAAAATTTGCAACATATGTAGTAAATGACCTGTTCAGCATAATGACATGAGTAATATGTTAAAAAGATATGTTTAAAGATGGCCGCCATCTTTTTAAGAATGTTAGTAGTCCGTTTTTTATGTTAGTTGCACTTGCTGGGTAATATATAGAAATAGAAGTAGGGACTCAAATTACTCGTGAACAAGGGAGCTGGGACTCCCGAAATGCGTTGGGTGATTGTTTGCCAATTAAAGAAATTTGCAAGAAGACATCGTGTGGTAGAGGCGTATTTTCCGAAAGCGGGAAATCATATGTTTAATTTTTATGGGATTCGCGACCCTGTCTCTGCCGTCTGTGTTAGGGCGCCGGCTTATGCTAGTTTGAGCTGTTTGGAATGCAGAATATATATATATATATATATATTTTGTGTCAGTCCTTTGCAATGTGTATAGTTCCATCTTATATACAACATTTGAGTGACCCTGGCACTAGCAAAAATCAGATGACATCCATGCAGTCTGACAAACTGCTTATCCACTCTCTTTTCTACCTGCCATGAATAGCAGATCTGATATATAGGTTTTGTCTACCTCACAACTTAATTCCACTGCTTTGTTCCATTTCACATTGCAGTGTCAAATGCTGCTTTAATTTCAAATCCTGCTTGACATGTATCTTGGGTTTACATAAAACATTTGTGTACACATTTGAAAGAAAGGGAAACAGGATGCCAAAAAAATTCTTGTGTATTCAGGCCCATATTTATACTTTTTGACGCACAACTGCGCCAACGCAGTTGTGCGTCAAAAATGTTACCGCCGGCTAACGCCATTCCAACGCGCCATGCTGGCGCCTTATTTATGGAATGACGTTAGCCGGCGCTGCGGACTGGTGTGCGTCAAAAAAAAATTACTCACACCAGGCAGCGCCGACGTATGGGAAAATGGGGGTTGTGCGTCAAAAAATGGGGCAAGTCAGGTCTGAGGCAAAATTCAGGCCTCAAACCGGATTTGCGCCATTTTTGTTTACGCCCAACCTCCATTGACATGACTCCTGTATTAGCAAAGACAGGAGTCATGCCCCCTTGCCCAATGGCCATGCCCAGGGGACTTATGTCATCTGCTGCTAGCAGCTGATGGCTGCCCCCATTGCAAACCCCCACTTTTGGTGGGAGCAACAGCGGGAAACCAGACAAAGGACAGAGGAGTGGACAGTCCTGGCTTGCACCGCCCCTAAGATACTGCATGCCAGGAGACCCCTCCATTTAATTTACGTCTATCTTGCATGGAAGGAAAATGACCAATCAGGTGTAGGGAAGTGACTTATGCCCACAGGAAGTGGTCACTTAGGCCCATATTTATACTTTTTTTAGCGCCTTACAAAAGGACAGATTAGTAAACACCTTGCCTGATTTACCGTGAATTTTCAGTGTGTTCTTCCATTGATTCCTATGGTGAGTAATTATACACAGAAAGTCTAACTTTATTAAAACCTTGAAAATTCATAACTAAAAAGTACCCACGTTTGATGATCTTGGTCTTAAACATTTTATAAAAATCTGAAGTACTTTTGTAAATTGGCCCCAGATTATTCTTTTGAGTGAGTGCCTTGAAATTATTGATAATGTGAGTACAAAAAATACTTCTCCAACATTAGCCTAACTGCTCGACCGAGCTACCATAAAAATTAGAGCGTTAGGTGGTCTAGTTTTTATCTATTTAAACCAACGTGTGGTTGCCTGAACCCCCTGCACAGTGTGCCTAGCTTTGCACACCACATAGAGGGCCAGCCTTGTACAGACTGCGTCAGACAATGAACTGAGAGCCGATTTAGAGGGTATATCCCCTGAGATGGTGGAGGAAAGAGTGGAACTGGTAAGAGGCCAGATAGACCTTAGGAGCCCCAAAGCTGGCTCTGAGGCCTACCCGTGGCCCCCAGTTGGAACCACCACTTGGCAGTGGGTGGACATGGGCCTGGTTCCGGACACTCAGATGTGTAAGTGACTTCTGTTAGTTGTTAGCCTTTTGGGTAGAGCTTGCTCTGAGTTGGGGGCAGAAGTCTGACCTATGGGCAGAATGGGCCCCATAACTTTGTTGGCCATTGTGGTACTGCCCACCCACTGGGATGCATATTTTAGCAAGGTAGGTTTAGTTGCCTCCTAGGTGGGGTCTGCAAGTGAGGAGAAGGAGTCCCCATGGATAAGGTTAGTGGCTGAGACACGTGTTGAGACAGGGGTATTGGCAGGTTTAGAGAGGCATAGAACAGATAAGTGCCACTCCAGAGATGGGTACTGGTCTACTGTTCTACTGTTTGGAAAGGAAAGCCCATCAAGGGATTGTTTAGTCTGCCCTAGCTCTTGGCTAGGAGCAACCTGTGTAGGAAATCCATGTTTGCTGTGTGGTCACTCCCTATTTCCCCCCTTTTTGCTGGTTCCAATAATTGTGCTGGTTTTAGAGCTCTGCACACTTTAGCCCTGCTAAACATTAGTATAGTGCCTGTGCTCCTGATTTAAATGTGCTTGATTCTGCTTATTCTTGAATGGTATATTAAATTTACATAAAAGTTCGGAGTATATGCTCAACAATTTTCCCAGGATCTGTAATTTAAATGTCAGTGCTTCCAGACTACTAATGAAACCTGGCTGTGGCACTTTAATACTGTTATTTGGCTTGATAAAAGCAGCCCTTTTAATAGGTCGAAACTTCCCTGTTAAATAATAATAAATCACTCTTATGTAGACGTTGTTGCCTACAAGACATGGTGCATGGTATTTAAAATTAAGAAATGTAGGAATTAACGGCAAGATGTATGAAGCAATTTTTGCCATGTACCATCCAACAGGGTTCGCTCTTCGGTATTAGGAAGGGGCGTGTCAAGGGTGTTGCTTCCTAATAGCATGTCACCGGGGAGTAAGAATGTTTTGCGACCAGGAATACAGTTACCTCCAGCTTCAAGTTGGTGGTAACCCACTCTCTAACAAAAAAGGCTCCCCAAGGGACCCCCTCCCCTTTGCAAATGAGGGTGCAAACATTTTTAAGAGCAGTCAGTGGTCCCAAAGACCACTGCCTACTCTTATAAAATGAAAAGAAAACTTTTCAGTTTTCTTTTTAAAGTGCATCCCCTTTTCCTTTAAGGAAAACAGGCTGCATTACAGAAAAGAAATTGCTTTATTTAAAAGCAATCACAGACATGGTGGTCTGCTGTCTCCAGCAGGCCACCATCGCTGTGATTGTAGCCATTCACAATGGGTTGCAAATTGTGACCTGCCTCATGAATATTGATGAGGCGGGCCCATTTGTGACCCACTGCAAATCGCTAAAAGTGTCAAACACATTGTCTTACATCACAGTTTGTGTTTTCCTAATAGCGAATCACTAGGATTCACTGTTAGGAAATTGCAAACATTAAACTACATACATCTGGCCCTTAATGTAAACATATCCTTACAGTGACTAACTCCAAAAATCTATTTTCACTTAGTAGGTCTAGCTGTCCTTTATAGAAAAGCAGAGTGCAGATTTAAAATCCTAATACTGTTTCGCAGGAGTGGGACTAGCTAAAAAAGATAATTAAACAACTATCTTGATAGATATTAAAAGTCATTGATGAGGTTGAATTTATAATAAATACTAAGCAAAAGTAAGTTTTACAAAGTTACATTTTCTCTGTCTAATGTTCCTGGAGGCTAAATTTGCATTTGCTTTCTCACTTCTGCCAGTCAGTTGTCAGCATTTGAGGAGGTGTAAAAATAGTGTGAAGTGTTGTCCCCAGAATTAACAATAGGCTGACCCAAATGTGCAGAGATGACTCCTCTGAACCTGCTGAATATGCAGAGTCAGGCTTTGAGCATCCCTTTTTACATTATAGTGTCAAATCCTTCTTGAATATTGAATCCTGCTTGGTAGGTCTGGTGGGTTTACATGTAACCTGTTGGAACATATTTAAAAGAAAGTGAAACAGGATGCCAAAACAATTCTTGCGTATCCACTTTCTGGTTGCTGGAAAACCTCACTTTTCATGTATGAGAATTCTACCACTTGGCTTATTGTGACTGCCCCAAACTGGATTTTAGTGTTAGATATCCGAGGACACTAGAATTACCAGTATACTACACTACACTACATTACACTACACTAAACTACATTACATCACACTATACACACACACACACTGCCCTCAGATCATAGGCTTAGTATGTCTGAAGACTTTACCATCCTAGAAATGCCCAAGGTGAATAGGGTTGGCACAGGAAACATGTACCCCTTGGTTAGGTCATGTGCAGCAATCATTTTCACCCACTAGCTCATGCCAGGCATAAAAGTGGCATCTCAAGGCACCCACTTCAGAACACCCTTAGACACAATAAAGATCAGAAGAGGACTGAACCTGCTGTCTGTAGCTTGGGAAGATCAGCTCTGTATGGTAACCTGGCCAAAGAAGTGGTCTCCAAGTGTCATAAGGCTGGCCTCATAGTACAGCTACAGGGGCAAAACAAGCTACAAGAGGGTTTTTCCTGTAACAACAATTTACACTCCAGGCATTGATAAGCATTGTATTCTCTATCTCATCAAGGATGCTAACTGAATTTGCCACATACCAAGTGTGATTTGTGGTGATCACAATCTAGTGCAAGATGACATTTTGGACAAATCTGGATGCCCTGACAAATGTAATAGGAATGACAGGACAATGTTACATGACCTCATGACTCACCACAGTCTAATTGACACCTTGCATTTACTTCTCCCTGTTAACAGAATAAGCCCATCATTAAGACTTCGGTGGTCTTTTCATAAGTTCGCTGAAGCCGCTGCCGCAGAAAGTCCACCAGTGCTGGCGGTCTTAAGACTGCCCTATTGTGACAGATTTTGGAATTCTTCCCAAAATGGTGTGGAATTCCGACACCAGTCGTGCTGGCGGTCGGGGTGAAGAGGCACTTCCACAACCGGCACCGCCATGCTAAAAAGAGAACGCACACCGTATTACAACCCATAATACGGTGTGCTGGTGTCCTGATGGTGGGCGCTGCTGGCGGGAGAAGAGCTGGGACCCGACCATCCCGGACGACCTCCTCGACAGACGAGGTAAGTGGATCGTCCACCAGGGGAGGGGTGTGTGTGTGTGTGTGTGTGTGTGTGTGTGCGTGAGTGTGTGTGTATATGTGTGTGTGAATGTTGTGAATGCGGGGAAAAGAGGGGTGTTTGTGGGTGCGTGTCTGCATGTGTGAGTGATTGTGGACAGGGTGAGGGGGTGTGTGATTGTCTGTTGATTGGGGGTGGGGGTACATGTGTGTAAGTGGATTGGGGTGGGGGTGCATGCGTGTAAGTGGATGTGGGTGGGGGTGTGAGTGTTTGTGGATGGGGAGAGGGGTGAGTGTGTGTGTGAGCAATTGAGTGCGTAAGTGCGATTGAGCGGATGGAAGGGGTGAGTGCGTGTATGCATGTGCATGTGTATGTTAATGGACGGGGATGAGGTGAGTGTTTGTGTAAGTGGACAGGGGAGAGTGGGTGCGTGTGTGTCAGTGGACGGGGAGAGCGGGTGTATGAGGTGCAGGGAGAATGGGGGTGTGAATGTACGTATGCGCTGGGGAAGAAGGACAGGGGGTGTGAATGCATGTTTACGATGGGGGGTGGGGGAGTGAATGTATGTATGCACTGAGGGAGATGGGGTGTGAATGTGGGTATGCTCTGCAGGGGGAGTGAATGCGTGCGTGTCAGCGGTGTTTGTGTATGTATGTCAGGGTGAATGCGTGTGTATGTCGCGTTTGTGTAGGTGAGTCGGGGTGTGTTTGTGTGTAGAAGTATGTGAGTGCATGCATGCAGGTATGTGGAAGTGTGTGCGAGTGTATCCTGGTGACAAGAATGCTTTTTCCTGTTGCCAGGATGCAAGACCTCCAGAAAAATACCTCTAGCGGTATTACAGCACCTGCCGTGCTGGAGGTGCTCACCTCCAGCCCAGCGGCCTGTGGAAAAATGGCAGAAAAAGCAGAGTATCTGCAATTTGGCTTAGTCCAAATCTCTAAACTTCTAATTTGGTGGCCTTCACCGATGGCCTGTCAGCGGTGAGACCTCCACCGCAGCCGTGGTGGTCTTCAGACCTCCAGGGTCGTAATGAAGGCCATAATCTTTCTTTCTTGCCACCATGTGACAGCATCAGCAATAGATTATTTCTTAATGTAAGACCCCAGCTCCACATCTCTTATTGATACATTCTTGAGAGTGGGATTACTAATCACTCTGCGCTATAGTTATCCATAGAATTGTGACTTGCGATGCTTGGTGGTGAATCAGGAAGACTGCATTTAGGTACTTTCAACACAAGAAACTGCTGCATTCCTATATGCAAATATATGTGAGTTAAAACAAAGAATCCATGTGATCCTTACATATGTTATTGGCAGACGGCAAGGCTGATTGGGGAGGGCTTATAATGAAACACTGTGCATCTGGCAAGCACAAATCCAAGATTGAACATCAAACACTGGAGACTCAAGTTAATGATTTTACACAGGTCTAATATTGGAAATATCTCTGACCAGAAATGTCATTGAATAGCAATGTCACAGATGGAGCATTACAACCACTTGTAAATTTGCAGCAGATACACTAATGAACATGGAGGTAAAGCCAATGAGCTATTGGTAAAACATTTGCATCAAGGAAAATCCCAGACTTGTAAACTGGCCGTCCTCTGATTATTGACTTAGACATAGTTGAGAGGTTTGTGTCTATTCTGTGCAACTCTGAAATGCCTTCGTAGAAGGTAAGATCACTAAGGAAGAAATAACAGGGGCCATAGCTCCTCTTCCAACAAGTAAATCACTAAGAAAGGATGGCTTCCGTACCAAATTTAATAAGATAGGCAAAGCACTCTTGGGACTTTTGTTATGCATAGCAATAAAAGAGGAGAAAATGGGCTGGTAATGTGGGCCTTATCTCCAGTGAGCCCTCTATAATCCTCAGATACAAAAAAGGCAAAGGCCCCCTAACTGCAATGACTTCCATTCAATATCCATGAGTAATGTAGTTACAAAGATTCTGGCAATAAACCTAATCAAGAAATCAACTTAGGTATTGAGCGCTCCTTCTATGACAAAACAAAGTTGACACACAGAATCCATACCTTCCTTGCATTATACTAAGAAACCATTAGATCATGTGGAGTTGAAAATAGATACCTGCCTTGGTGATTTCTGATTAGGTACCAAGAGAGAACTGACCTGGTTAAAACTTCAAATTCAAGGTATGATGGCTTCAGGGGACTATAAGTTGCAATGGATAGCTATCCAGGCCAATCAAAATAGACTGTGGCACTAGACATGTTTGGCTGCTCTCACGTTTGTTGTTTCTTTTGGCCTTAGACCCCTTATCAGCTGCCCTATGCCAATCAGGGGACGTGTCAAAATACCTCTATGCGGTCGTTATCCTGCTGGCCCTGTCCAGATGGAAGTCATCCCTTCCTGCTGTGGTAGATCTAATTCAATCCTTCTCTAGATTTTCTGGATATACTTTCTACAGTGGCATTTGTGAGGCACTGCTTATGTCATGTGTTAGCACAAAAGTCTGTCTAGATACACACCCTGTCCAATGGACTCTCAAAGATCTCCAACACTTTAGAATCATATTAATAAAAGCCCAGAGAAAATGATAGAAGACAATCTCTTATGTTTGAAACTAGGAATGACTTTGCATGCTAGGTAAGGCTTAACCTATCCTTGCTGGAAAGAGTACAGACAGTAGACAGGAAACATGACAATAGCACCTATATTTGACTATACCTTAAGGATGCCCCCCCTTTCTTTGTCAAAGAATCACTATTGACTCAAGATTATTGGGGCATCAAATCATACATTTGCCAAGGGAGGAAACTAAGACTAAAATCCCAGAAATTAAACGTGCACACTACTTCTGGAATCCTTCTCCTACCACACATATAACCATATCACCTAGCACAGAGCACACCAATGTGGACTGACCTGCTTCCATTCAGGTGCATGTGCACCACCACTTGGGATGCCAATCAAACAGACCATTCTTGGGAGCCCAAAAGATGTATCCCTGGTCTCTGTGTATAATCACTATCTTTAAGTATAGACAAACTGATGGTCAGATCATTATTTGCCATCTAAAGTCTAGCTCAAGGGCACCAATAAGTATAAGTGCACCCTCTAACTTAACAACTAGCTCCCATGTGGCACAAGGCCAGAATGCACGTGGGTAGGCAGACACTGGATTGGCAAGGTGAAAAATGAAAAGAGTACTCATGGTAGATCATTTATCCAGTAGTTCAACTTTTAAATAGTTCCAGGGTTTTTTCTTACCATTTAATTCCCATTGAATTTGCCTTTGGCAAAACATGCAATTTTCACACGGTCAGGGAAGTTATCAGGCCCTCAGAAACATCCCACAATGTAGTTCATTGTTTGCTTATTATCTATCCAAGTGGATTCTTTATAAGGGACTAAGGGTCAGAAGTAGCAAGCAGTTTTGCGCATTCTGTGTGTATGGGAAAATGTGTTCGTACATATGGCCCTAAGTTCTGGCAAGTGCAATACCTTAGCTATCAAAATGTTCCCAAGTCTGAAAATGAACACTTTCAACGCCACTGGCAAGCACCACTGGGTAAAGTATACCCAGCAGAAAAATAGTCCTCACTTATTGAGGACCACAACAAGGTAGTAAAATAATAAAAACCGACATTTCCATATTTAACACAATCAAGGACACCCTTAAAGCAACATAGAGCCCCCACATTTCCCCATTCTAACTTCTGTCAATGTGACAAAGATGAACGTGAAGCACGGAATATGGGATTGCCCAAGACTACAGATCTACAGTCACTAGTACGGGACAAAATATCATAGGTGGTTTGACCTTCATCAGCACACAGAGCTCTGATACGTAACATTTCAGATACAAAGTGATTGTCCCTTTACAAACGGATGAGTTGCCACTTCAATTACACCAACACAAATCTGCAGATTGAGATACTGCCACATGCCTTCCTTATCCATATTAGATGAATGGCAATGGGAAAAATAATGGATAGCCTCACGCGAAAGCATTGTTTATGAATTAAGAAATCAGCAACACTCTTTTGACAATATCTGTGGACCCTTCATTGGCAACCTTCAGGAGTAAGAGGGAGCACACCTCTTTTGATGGCTCAAACCCAAGAAGGACATTTTACTAGTAGGCAGATCACTCCAGACCAGACAACAGTACTTTCACCAGTTGTTTAGTTGCCTTCTAACCTTTACACCACCCAGTTACAAAAGAGACCTCTTCACCACTCAATTACAGAAAAGACTGACAGGGAGCATAACCAGCTTGAAATATTAGATATATTTGAGGAGAGAGGTCGACCCAGGGGGTAACTTTGATACCTTCACTTTACCTTGCATGCTACGTTTACCATGACTCATTGGGTTTTAACGGTTGAACAAGATAAATAGTGTTATATTTGAGTTTCAATTTTGAAAATCTCAGATTGAAAAACTTCTGTGCAGGTCTTTTCTTTTGTACTGTTTGTAAGATTTTAACACTCATTAAACTATATGCAATTTCTTCCCAGTTACCTTGGTAACATTTCACATCACAAACCCAATAATAAAACCTTTCAAAGCTTACATCTCATAAGTGACTGTAATAATTCTTGTTTTGCCTATTCACGATCATTGCCTCTATGGTTGTCTTGGCTCCCCACTGTTTGTTGGTAACTTCACTCTTGAGCTTGATAAATTAAAATGCAGATTTTTGTTTTTAGATGTGTGGTGTCCCTGAATTTGGAAGCACTGAACCTAGCTCCAAATTGAATCACCAGTTCCAAAAAGGATTAAACAAGAGAGCTCATCAATTTGAACTTTTATCATAGCCCCTCAACAATGCACTTAGGGGCTAATTAAGAGTTTGACGGATGGGAAAGCCTGTCTGCCAAACTCCCGACAGGGTGGCCACTGGCTTTTGGCAACCACTCCACCGGAGTCAATAAGAGTTTCCCGCTAGATCAGTGGGCAGAAGCCTCAGATTCCGTCTGCCAGCCTAGTGGGAAACAGGCTACAGTATTGTTTCCGGCTCGTAATCAAGCTGGAGGCATTTTGCTGTAGTCTGCAGGCTGCACCCGCACCCTCGCAATGTTCACTGTCTGTGGTGCTGGAATGGAGGACCACTGCCATGCCCATGCCAAGTTCATGGGCAGTGCAGGGGCCACCTTCTGGCCCTCTGCACCTGTTCACCAACCTGGTAACGCTGCCATGAAAAGGCTGACGGAGAACAAGGTTGTAATCCTCAGGGCAGCGCTGCATGCAGCGATGTCCTGGCGGATTATGATCTCTCCCACCGCCAAGCTGCTGAGACCATGGATCCTGGCGGTGCTGGTAATTCTCTGGTGGTCTGACCACCAGGGTTTTAATGTGGCAGTCATACTGCTGCAACAGTCTGGTGCTACTCTCCCACCAGTGCCATGCTAGAACACTTTTGCTCTCAGTGAAACCGAGATTAACTGAATTTGAAATTATTGAAAAATTCCACTGACCTGAGAATAAGCAAAACAAAGGACTTTAATTAGGGAGTTAGCCAATTATGTTCACGAAGAAAACAATCAAATTGTTTATCGTATGCATAATGTACTTGCCAATAAATAGGCATCCGTCAAACTGATGACATTTTATGCATTTTCCTGTTTAGTGCCCCAAAAAGTACAACTTTTCAGCAGTTTATTCAATGTGATGTATTCCTCTCGGTGCTATAGAAAATCTGTATGCTTAGTCGTCAATTCATGGCCAGAACCGTATTGTGCATTTTAAAATTAGTTTTTTAGAGCTTAGCATATCTGTTTTTTTGGATTGTAGTTTATGCATACCAGTGAGTGGATTTTTCTCTTGACTAAAAAACACAAGCATTGAAAGGATAGGTTTTGAAAAAACTTGGGAAATTGTCAGATACACTAAAATAACAGAACTCTGATAATAAAGTGGAACATGAGCTGCTGACTGGTAGCTGTCCGAGAGATACCAGGCTACTGTACATGTGTTGTGTTAGATAATGACCGGGCCGAAATCAATACTTCTGCGAAATCAGATCATCTGCATTAGCAAAGAGCAAGCCTGGCGTTTTCAAATCATGAATATTTATAGATTAATCATCCAGTTCTCTACTTGCTATGATAATTGTTAATGCAATCTCTATTTGCTTTACTAGCAAAATCTTTAAGGTTCCCGTCCTGGACTGTTTTATTCTTAATCACAGATATTTTATGGAGGTTTGTTTTAAATGATAAATATGTGCATGCGCCGTGCAGGGAACACTGCGCCCACTGTTCATTGATTCCTGGCCTTCACAAACGTCATAGTTGGCGATTTCTTGCACACCTTCTGCCAGCCACTCTTTGCTGAATCCCAGGATGATCCCTGAATTGATGAACTATGCAGATGACTAGAATCACTACTTGTAAACAAACGATCATATAGCACACATTAATTAACATATATAGTAAAAGTAGACTTTGCAGTTAGAAATGGTAATTTCTGTAAGCATGTCTATATACACATTGTTGATGACCTGTGATACTATTCCAATGAAAATAAAGAGCCTGAATGACATTAACAGAGAATGAATGTTGAGCGGTGCGTCTTACACAGTACTTAATTATGAACATAAAAATGCTGCTTTTTAGGTCTGGGCTAGGAGACAGCTTAGGGTGTCTCTCCGGAGAGACTGCATTTATTACACAATATCCAAGAAGAGGAGCCTTGAGACAGCCTTCTTTAGCCATTGCTAAATAAAGAATGTCAATAAAATGTAGATTCAGCCCATGGATGACATACAAGCAATGGGTCATCCCTCTTTATCAATTGCTCTGTTTGCTGTATCAGTCACATTGTGGTAAGCCCACGCACCAGGGATTAGTGATCTGAAGTGTCTGGAATCATTAGCATGGACATTTTGCCCTTTTACATGTCACTCCAAAGAAAAGACAAAGTAGTGCTGCCACCTTCTGCAGCTGCTCCCCTCATAGTTGTCCTGCCTATAAATTCACTGTTAGGACCATCTGTACAATGTTGTTGGTACTGTGCCCTGCCTGCCATTAGTACCTTGCAAAGGTTGCCATGACCATATGAAGGAAAGTGAGTCCGAGGCACAGGAAACACAGGATACTTGTTTATTGCTGCTAAGTAACAATATAATAAAGCTCAGTCATAACACGGAGCCACCAACTACCGCTCTCGCTGCTCTCCACTCTCCGTCCTCAGCATTCCACAGCCACGTCAGGGTTGACATCACCCTGGAATGCAGAGGATCAGAATACCACACCCCCCCCTTTAATATACTACACAAATTATATACTTAAGGATGGTGACAAATGATGGTACAAAGTAAATAAAAAACAAGTTACATGTAGTCCTTTAGATAAACAGGTCTTCTCGTTCTCCGATCAGATCTCCTTAAGAAGTCATCAGTGGAGCCGTTGTCTTTTCCCAAACTTGAGTTGTCATTCTCTTCTGCATCTTCTGCATAACGCATCTCCTTTCCTCTATATGGAACCACACGGTTAAGATTCCATACACGGTGATCGTCCGTTCTGATGGCATTGTTGAACATTTTAATGACTTTCATTGGTTTAGATAACTTGTTGCCACCAGACTGAAAACCTGGACGCTGAATCATGACCCAATCCCCCACATTTACCTTGGTCACTTTAACAGAATGTTTAAGATCAAAATAAATCTTGCGATTATTCGCTTTTACATTTTCTCTTGCCTTTCTGATATTATCATTAACAGTTAAATTTTCATTTCCCAAGAACACGTTAACCCACGATGGCTCAAGCATAGTATTGGGGCGTCTACCCCTAAACAACTCAAACGGTGAAAAACCTGTGGTAGTATGGGGTGTGAATCTGTATACGCCTACTCTTTTGATAACCTCATCTTGCCAACCCCTACCACTACCCTTCGCCAAGGAAATTGTCTCTTTCAGCACTCTATTGAACCTCTCAATCATTCCATTGGATTCTGGATGATATAGGGCGCACTTCTTGTGCCGTATGTCACACTCAGCAAGAAACAACTCAATTTCTTTAGAGATTAGCTGCACCCCATTATCAGTAAGTAATGTCTCAGGAATGCCCTCCCTCATGAACAGATCTTTCAAAAACTTTACAACTTGTCCAGTTTCAATTCCTCTGGAGAAACAGATTTCTGGCCAACGTGAAAACATGTCTATTACAACAATGATGTAGATTTCTTGCCCGCCATTATGTATGGGCCCTAAAACGTCCAAAGCATTATCTTCCCATGGTTTGTCCGGGCGATCTCTTATCACCATTGGTTGGACTTTGGGCTTACTGCTCTTCTCACTTATGGCACACTGCATACATTCTCTTACCAGGCGTTCAATTTGGGCATTCATACCTGGCCACCAATAGCTCGTAGCAACATAGAAAATTGGGCAGCAGCATGGAAGTTTCATCAACATATGAGGATGTTACTCATTGAAGTCTCTCTGCATTTATTTCTCAGTATAGTTTCCCACTGTTTATTTTCATTCTCTCTTAATGTCAAATGTTTGAGAAGAAAAGGGAAAAAGAAAAAAAAAATGCACCTGTAATTGACAGGGAGAAGGCCCAGCAAAGGGTTAAATATAAATGACATTCAGTCTTAAAAACAAAAAAACATTCATCAGGAGTCAGCTGTGAGAGAGTCCCAGTTGTTTGGTTACCATGGAGACACTCCACGGGACTGGGTTGAATGTAAACAAACAGCCAGCCAGTCAACCGTGAAGAGATAATGAGGCCTGAATCAATATAGTCAGTGAAGCGTGAAGGGAAAGTTAAGCCTCCCAGAGAGCTGAAAGTCTAATCAAACATACCATCAACATGCCGGTTTAAAAAATGCAGTCACCTGGCTGAATCCAATCTTTTGAAAAGCGCTCCTTCCACAGTTATGTTGAGCTTCAACTCTAATCCCATCCTCGTCGCCAGTGAAGGAAAGTGAGTCCGAGGCACAGGAAACACAGGAAACTTGTTTATTGCTGCTAAGTAACAATATAATAAAGCTCAGCCATAACACGGAGCCACCAACTACCGCTCTCGCTGCTCTCCACTCTCCGTCCTCAGCATTCCACAGCCTCGTCAGGGTTGACATCACCCTGGAATGCAGAGGATCAGAATACCACACCATACTTTGCAGTGGACTCACCCTGCTGCTGCTTCAGATTCTTGCCTGTGTTACTGCTCACAACATGTGCTCACATTGCCATGCCCCTGGTTGCCCTATTTGCTGCCTGCCGATTGTGTTCCTTCAACTTTACAAGTGACAACTGCAGCAGCATGTTAGTCAGCTGTATTCATGGTGGTCCATGCTGAGACAGAATCTTTGACACCTTCCAGGATGACAACCAATCCGGCCTGTTGCAGAGGCAGGATCTACCGCAGTACCACCATCTTTCTTCCTTCTCGGCATTACTACCTTTCCCTATGCCTTTTGTTATGGTAAAGGACCATGTATGAACACCAGTGAAATCTTTCACACATGGGCATCTGCTGGAGGGGGGGCAAGGAGGAGCAATCCCCCCCCCCCAGATTTAGGTACAGCCTGGATTGCAGGCTCACAGTGTACAGTAACATTATGGCTGCCATTGTGTTATGCTGCCTGCACTAGTACGGCCGCAGCCCTCTCCAAAAACAGTCTGATGCCCACCCTAAAAACATTTCTGTGGAAGCCCATGCTTTCAAGTTTCTCTTCCCAAGTAAACCCTGAGTGTTCTGTCCAAAAATCATGTCACTTGAGAGCGGAGACCAGAAGCTAGGGAGATAGATGTATGAAACCAACTTAATGGGTTGATGTGCCTCAAACCATAGCAGCTCCCAGAGCCAAGTCTGCCCTCACTGCTGCTATAGCACATTCTCTTAGCTCGAGGTGTCACAGCTTCACTGATGCTCCAAAGAAAAGCAGCTCTGGTCTTTATCTTGATGGATACTTACACTCAGTGGCTTTCAGCAGCTTCAGACCATTAATCTAACAGGTTCATGTGCAAGGCTCTTGCAGCCTAGGAGGTGACAACGTTGGTGAGCAGTATTGTACTGTTTGGTGTTTATGAAGTGCTTGTAACAAACACCTCTTGCCTTGACCTGTTCAGACAAAGGTGCAATAGTAGTCTGGCTCTGGTTTGATGGCTTAGGGCTCATTACCCTTATTACCTCATGGAAAAAGTTGTGTCTAGTGGGAGAGGAAGACTCACCAAAAATGACTCTGTCACAGCTACCATCAGCTTTTTTATCATTTTTAGGGGGCAAAAAGGACAAACGTAATTTTCCATCAGTGGCAAGTGAGCTATATAACAAATTAAACGCCTCTACCCGATAGACATTCATTGTATTGTTCCCATCTCTTTACTACATTGTAAAGTTAATTTTCTTGGTATTTGGACTGATATGACCACTAAACACAGATTACGATTACAGCATATGTGTTAGGTGTTCACAAACAGGATGGATACAACTTTGTTTTGAATGCACTGGGGTCATTTTTCAAGAGAGGAGTGATTGACTCAACCAATTTTACCTTGAAAAAACAAGCATTGGCAAAGCCCATAGGTTTCACCTATGCAGGACTTATTAGCATTGTCAATGTATTTTAAATATGTTGCACAGCAGCACATGCTTCAGTGCAATGTGGCCCAAAGCAAATAAAAACAAAGTGCTTTGGTCTGGCCAGCATTGGTCCTGTCATAGTACTTTTTTGTTTACTTAAAACCATGTTGCACAGCATTCCTCACTGCTGTGCAAAATCTTTAAAAATAACAAAGCCAAATAGCTCTAGCTTTAGCTGCAATAGGTATTTGGATTTACTATTTTTTAAAGATGTTACACAGCAGCATGAGTTGCTGTGCAACATGACTCAAAGCAAATTAAAACAAACTGTTAGTGTTTTGTTTTTTCCCCTTAAAACATGTTGCACTGCAGTCTGTGCTGCTGCGTAATATGCCTTAAAACAGCACAGTGGGGTGTAAAGGGTGACAAGCAAGCCTCTCCTCCGGGGAGAGGATGTAGCGTTAAGGCCAGACATGCTAACTGGGGGACCAGGTTCGAGTCTTGGATTTAGCTCAGCATCCTTTGACTCTGGGCAAATCACTTGATCTCCCTGTGCCTAAAAAACATGAATGTGTAATTGAGTAATAAATCCAAATATAAGTGTCCTTGTGTAAGGTGACTGGTGCTCATGTAAAGCACTCCAACCTATTTGGGTTGTGTTTGCACTATATAAACCTGCAAAAAAAAAAAAAAAGGGAGAAGGGTGGGAAACTAAAGTGGCGGTGTGAGTGGGTTAATGCAGTTAATGAGTGGGGGTGATAAAAATGATAAAAAAGCAAAAAGAAGTAGGAGGGTGGGAAACAAAGGTGGTGGGGTGAGTGGGTTGAAGATACTGGGTAGGGGTTGCTGAAAAGTAAAAAAGAGTACCTGAAGGAGCCTGCGGCCAGTGGAAGGACACTGGCCACAAGAACCAGTACTTGGTCCATGCACCAAGGCAGGGACAGAGACTGAAGCCCAGGGGGAATGCAGAAGGGAAGAGGAGCTGCCAACCAATAGGAATCAAGGAAACAAGAGTGACCCGAGATCAAACCAATGCTAAGTAAAGGTAAATAATGGGTGGTCTCTAAACTCATTTTAAGCTTTTTTTAAAAAGAAAAACAATAGTTTTCACTGACAGAGCATGAACATTGTAGGTGAAACCCAAAGAGTGCAAAGATTTGATGAATGTAACCGTATGGTACACTAATAATGAGAGGTTTACTTTTCTGTGAGTGCCTTAGATGATTACTTCAGGTAAAATACTTTTGATCTATAATTTGGTGCAGATGGTCCAAATCTATAGAGAAAGTAATGAAGCACTTTTTAATGAAGCAGTTTTAAAAAGCTGCACCACAGGCAAATAGCAAGGCATTTCTTCCCCAGCCGACTTTAGCATTTGGCAAAGTACCTATTAAATTTTTCATGCTGATGGCAAATTACTACTTATAAATAGAATAGTTGCCTTAAAGGGGTCTCTATTCAACACTCACTCCTAATATAGCATATTGCTACAGTGTCTTTCAAATGACATTTGAGTACTAAAGTTTTGCAATTTTCCAGCATTTGGGAGTATTTTGAAATGATTGTGCATTGTTCCTTGAGATCCTAAAACACTATAGAAATTATAACTTTAGTAACATTCTCTGAATTGAAAGGGATAGGCGCATTAGTGGACGATCCCAAGTAACCACCACAGCATTTTAAACACAAAAATGGATACCAAGTGTAAGAAATCAGGAGCAGGTGGTTGCTTCTATTTGTACATCTCCCCTAAAGCATGGAACGACCTCCCACAGATCATCAGAGCCTCCTAATTGCTCACTGAGGTATGCAAGAAACTAAAGACCTGCTTTGTCAAATATTTCTTGGAAGGTTCTAACAATCTTCAAGATATTTGGATACCCTCACATGTAATAAGTGTGCTGTACAAATACCCATAGCATAGCCTAACAAATACAGTTATTAGTTGCAAAGGATGCGTGCCCTTAACAAGTAAATAGTCTGTAACTTTATTCTAATGTGAACCATGTATCCCATTGTAACACTTGATTCCCTCATTGTAGGAAAGCAGAGTAGTTCAAGGCCTGATCAGGGCAGGTGGAAGGGGCTGCTACCCCAGTCAGCTGGTATGTAACAGCAACACATAATAAATTATTGTCTACTCAGAAAGTGTTTTTTCTTATACACAATAATTGCAAATATCTACAAGGTAGATGGAAGTACCTTTGGTGACATTCTCAAAACAGTTCATAACCCTATCAAATCATGAGCCCTTTAGTCACAAAACCCTCACCTGTACTAGACACAATATAAGGGGACGCCATCATCCAAAAGGCAGGACTGTGGGCTTTGTCAGGGTGTCACCACATCAATAACTGTAAAGATATTGTAAAAAGAAAATTTTAAATCAATACAGATGGTACCTCCTTCACAATGCTATGACTAACTGGTAACCTTGTGGTTGTCAATAATGCATTTCAACATGGGCCTGCGCACACAAGAGCATATACACACACACTCCAAGAATGTTTTAAAGTATAACAAACCTTTTCTGTGGTGATATATATAACCTTTATCTGAAACTTTGTGGGGACTCAGGTGGTGATTGCTGAGCGCTGGGCAGACACCAGAACATCATTGGTGATGCCCCAACCCTAACTTGGGCACCACAAAACTCAACAATGGTAATTTTAGAGTCCATGTTGGGAGCTTATGAGTGGCCAGCTAATTGGACTGTGTGCATATTTTATTAGCAGCTTTTTCACACCTCTTATTTTTGTTTATTTCTTTTTACCTATTTTTCAGTGGGTACCCTGATCGCACCCAGGCACCAAAAGTCATGGGTCTTCTGTTGGCGGTCACAGGGGAAGCTTCAAAGCAACTGTGGCCCCACCATTCCCTGACCCCGGTTAAGCTGTGTGTCATCAATGTAGGAACAGCTTTCCCTTCTTCCATGGGCACAGCTGTGAGAGGGCGCCTGCTGTACTACTCTTCCCTGTTTATTCCAAACACTGGCATGGGGAGTGGGACTCGTTGCATCAATTTACGGCAGGGGGCATGGCAAAGCTCAGCTTCTTTTGTTCATGTGTTGGCTTTCCTGCATTCCCCTGGTCCAAAGTAGCTTTGAGTAGAGAGCCCCATGTACACACTCTCCCCATTAAAAAAAAAAAATGAGGTTGCCTCAATAACCAAAGGCTTGGCCATCTCAGGGTGAATTTACCAAGGTAGTAATGAAGCAAAACTCATTTTTTTTTTTACCTCTCTGCGGAACAGAATTCTGTCTTCACCTTCTCCAGGCCCCTAGGGTCGAATTGCATGGTGACTATATATATTTTTTCTTTGGAAGTCAGCTGTAGTCACAAGGAGCATTTTGCTTAGGACACCCGGCCTCTCAATTAATTTCTTGTTTCTGGAGCTTGGATTTTAAGGTTGTGCTCTGTTTAGGCTCCTAATTCTCTCTCCTGCTTGGAGGCAGGCTCTTCACATCCAATAATCAGAACATGCGTCCAACAGTCGCCTAGCTACATGTAGGGCACCTGTGTGGCTTTGGAGCCTAGTCTGTGCCAGTCCACAAAAGTCCCAGGGGAACCCCTAAGGGTCCCCTAACAGATCATTATGCCTACTCTTACTCAGTGAGAATAAGGTGTCCAGCACCATTGGCCCAGGAGAAAATCTTTCAGTCCCTGGTGCCAGTTGGAGTCAACGTCCTTCAGTCCATCCTTGCAGTGGCTTCAGATGACTTCTCTTTCCAGCTCAGCATTAATTCACCATCATCGCTCCAGGACCAGTGAATTCTCAAGTGTCTCTCCCTTGTGCAGGGTTTTTAGGTGTGGTGAAAATTCGGAAAGGTATGTCTCTCTCACTCCTCCTGTACATGGGACATTTAACGATGGCGACTTGTAGTGAGCTATGAAAAGACCCCTGGAACCTTCAGACCTACCCCAAATGACACAGCTGCTTGATCCATTCTATTTAAAAGTCAGAAGGGAGCCATTTTTGTGTTTGGCTCAGGGGGTTGTGCCTTCATCTTTTGTTTCTATAGGCTTGGACTTGACCAGACCAGGTGCCTTGTGAAGAGTCATTTAACACATGCACATGTTCTTCCCACCCCTGTTTTACCCTTGAAATGGTCCAAACACTGTTAAATAGCTCTTTTGTGTGGGGATACCTTTGCTTCTTATGCTAGAAGGCAGAATAATAAACTAGGCCCAGTAGGGGACAAAGGGAAATATCACATTTCTCCAAGTTCCATAGAGGGTACTGATATCTGTGACAGTGGATCTGTATTTGTTGTACATGTTGACCCTAAAATTGATATCTGCAGATCTATGCAGTGTATGCCCACACACATTATAGGGTCTACACCAGGTCAGCACCAATTCCTGATGGGTCCCTGTTGTGGCAGGCTACCTGTGTGCAGATACTGGGTTGAGCTAGACAGTAATCTCACATGCTCAGCCTACACATGTGGGCACATGAGTTCCCTCAGGGTGTGCTGCAGAAGATTACAATGTCTGTAAGTGATGCTGGACACGAGAAACAATATTTAGCATGAGGGGTCTATATTTATACCTTTTTGTCCTACTGCTGTTCCAGTCTCTAAGGTTCAAGGAGCTTCAGTAAAGGCTTGTATTTATGACCTATGTTAAAATCAATGAGTTGGAGTGGGCCACTTTTTTTCCTTGGTAACCAAGAAAATACTAGCCACTTATTGAGCCAAGAACGCCACTGGCAGAACAAGCAGCAAATGTAAGCCCCTTATTAAGCTATATTTTAGAATATCCAGTCAACTTGTTACAGAATCTAACTGCCATTTTAGCAGCATCTCCAAACCCTTAAAATGACTATTAGCAAAGATTGTGCTTGTGATGTAGGATTAAATCCTACTGAGGATTCGATTTAACAATAAGAATAAAAATTAAGCAGCATTCAGGAACATTTGAATCTCTTCATTGAAATTATGAAGAATCTCCCTCAATTGAAAAAACTACTTTGGGATGGACAGAAAATACATTTCCAAATTATGTCATCCTACTCCTAACAGATTTTCCTGGCTTACTTCACGGTTGGAATTTTGCTGCTGTTACATAGGATCTTTGGAGTTAGATTTTTTTCATGTCCACTTCTCAGAAGAAGACAGAACAACGAGTTTCAAAAACAAAAAATGGTGGCAAATGCAAGTTGAATCCTGTGGCTTTTATAAGCCTAAACAACGGTTTTGGCAAATTAAGTCTGAATTATGATCTCTTATATGTGGCAGCAAATCAGCAAGGAAGTTGAAGCATTAAATATTCTTCCCTCAGAAGGAAAATAGATGGCACTCATTTTAATGAGATAGGACAACCCCACCCTTCTATCTTGCCAACAGGGCCAGACTACAAATTGCTGACCAAGTACATTTTTAGGTCTCAGCTACCGATAAGATGTTGCTGTTGTTGGGAGACCTATGCTTTCAAAACACAGCAGAAACTTAGGGCCTGATTTATACTTTTTTAACAACACATTTGCGTCATTTTTTGATGCAAAAGCGGCACAAACGTACAAAATTCAAATATATTTTGTAAGTTTGCGCCGCTTTTGCATAAAAAAATGACACAAATGTGGTGCTAAAAAAGTGTAAATCCGGCCCTTAGGGCTTTGGGTCAGCCCCTTGATCATGATTTGATGACTTTGTTGGCAACTTTGTTGGAGTTCACGGGGTCCTCTAAGAACATATGACTTTACATAGCATCCCTTCACCACTGCATTGAGCCATTGCACTGTGACCACAGTGCCCATACCAGGACCGCCATCCCCAGCACTTCCCTATGGCGGCATCACTTAATATATCCAGATGCCGTTTCTTAGCAGCACCTCATCACAGCACGCCAGACTCTGCCCTTATAACCCATGCACGCATCGTCCTTTTTAGTCTCCAAGGGAGATAAGGTCGAGCGGTACTGGAGATTGATGTGCTTTAAATAAAGTTGAAATATAGTAGGGAGGTGGTGTCATTGAATTTCATGAGAAAAATGTACTTAGGAGAGTGAAGGAGTCCACGGACAGCGTCACTCAAAACGATGGCGATGCCACTGCAGAGACAACCGAGAGACAACACCGGACACTGAAGAAGGACTACTGTGTGAGCACCGGCAGGCGGCCATTTTACTAGTATAGAAGTAACCGAGGGGCAGCAGTTGACACTGAAGAGGGACTAGTGTGTGAGCACCGGCAGGCGGCCATCTTACCACTGCAGAGGCAACCGAGAGGCAGTACCGGACACTGAAGAGGGACTAGTGTTAGGGCACCGGCAGGCGGCCATTTTACTAGTATAGAAGTAACCGAGGGGCAGCAGTTGACACTGAAGAGGGACTAGTGTGTGTGAGCACCGGCAGGCAGCCATCTTACCACTGCAGAGGCAACCGAGAGGCAGCACCGGACAATGAAGAGGGACTAGTGTCAGGGCACTGGCAGGCAGCCATCTTACCACTACAGCTGCATTGGCAGCAGCCCCGTCATTCTGGACACAGGGCATTTGAGCCCCTTTGAGATGGCCAGTTGACCAGGGGGTCCTGGTGGTTTGCAGGGCACAAGGCCCCATTGTGTTTTTGTGGTGCTAGGAAATGTATTTCTTGTAGTTTGATTTTCAGACCCTGTTCTGGCTACCTCTAAATTGTGTTTTTTGATTTTGAGGTTGTCTTGCATACTTTGGGTTATGCTAGTGAAATTATGTTCCACCCTGTGCTTTTTGCCCATAATGTTGGTGATACTTAGGAGGTAAGTGTCTAATATTAGACTGTTGAGATTTTGGGCGTACAATGCGTTTGATACCTATTGTGAGGCTGTGCTTTATGTGGTTTTTATCTCAGGATGATAAGTACAGTGATTTTCCTCTTACACCACTCCATCTTCAGTCCTATCTTGTTGAATCAGCCCTGTTCTGAAGTAACAACCTATCCCTAATCGCCTCACTTTCCTGTCTCCCCAATAACTCAGGTTCGTTCACCCGACGTCTGGATTATGTGCCCCCTTCTTGCCCTCATACTTCTCCTCACCACCACCGTCCTAGTAACACCCTTCCCTTATCCCCACCACCCTCCTCCGCCATAATTTCCCAACATGGCCACCGTTCGAATTAAGTCTGGAATTAATTGCTACAAAATCATCTACCCCTCTAACCTGACTAAAGCTGCAGCAAAACGTTTCAAGCATAACACCATTGAATGTTTCCCCGATTCCCTTTTTGTCGATCAGTTTTACAATGGTCGGTATGGGGGGCTCAAAAACGATCTAATTTTTTTCACGCACGACATACCCTCTTGGTCTACCAGCTTTTACAATTCCTTTAACGTCACCTCCTCCTCCTCTATCCCTCATGGGAAACAGCTAAAAATTTCCCCCTCTGCGAGTTTTAACGGCTCCCTCACTATCTCACTCTATAACAACGGTACTGTTATGATCCAAGCCAAAGACACCTGTCTCTCTCTCTTTGACCGCCTCTTCCCTTCCCTACTCCCCTCCCCTGCGACCGGGCTATCCCTTGACTCTCCATCTAGCTCCACCAATGACTCCCTTTCTCCTCCCTTGACCCCCCCACTCTCCAATAGGCTGCACCCTGGGGTGGCACAGGTCGACCCTCTTCTCTCCCCTCTTCTCTCCCCTCCCATTCTTCCCCCCTCACAGTATGCCCCTCCCCCCTTCACTTCAGCCTTACCTCTAGCTAACACGCTCCTCGTCCAATCTGTACCGTCCCGGCACTCCATTCTCATCTCCTCCCCCCTATCCTCCCCCCTATCCCTTCCGGCCACCCCCCTCCTTAGACCACCTCTCCTCCAGCCCTCTCCCCTTGTCTATTTTCCTCACGTTCCCCTTGTTCCCTCCTCCTCTCTGCTTTTCCGCCCACTCCTCCCCTCACTATGTACCCCGATTTCCCCACAAATACATTCCATCTCCTCCAGCAATGCTTTGCTGCCCCCTTTCCTCCCCTGGTAACCCCTTCCCTCCCTCGGACCGAGCAGAATCACTTCCTTTCTTCAACTTCCCTTTCTCCCAATCCCCCCCACTCTGCCTGATACCCGCTCCCTCACAGCCACCTCACTTAGCTACCAGGACCTATCCAACCCCTCCCCTCCCTTCCTTCCAAACCTCCCTAATCCCTATGACTCCTCACACTCCTCCCCTCTCCTACCGCCCCACCGCCCCACTCCTCTCCTATCGCCCCCTAATTCTGCCCTTAATTCCTATCCTTCTTGCAACGCCAACAACGACAACTCTCCTCTCACCCATGGCGCACCAACTCCTGCTCTCATCCAAAACTTTTCCCCACATCTGAACCCTATACCCCTACTCCCCTCCCGTTCCCCCACCTATCCCTGCCGTACACTGCCTAGCGCACCCCCTCCTGTTTCCATCGAGCCACCCAACATGCTGTGCTCTTCCTTACTCTCTCTGGATAATAAGCTAAGCTCTCTAATCACCGCCATCTCCCAACTTGAAGCTACCATTTTAATTTTAAGCTCCAAGATCTCGACTTTTTCACACACCTCAATTCCTTTGGCAAACACTCACCCTTCCACGAGATGCACCTCACCCCCACACCCCATTATAGCTAAGCATAGCCTGTCGTCTGCAAATCCACACAAGCACTCGAACGCTACCCTTCCTTCACTTCCACTTCCCAGTAACCCTGTTATCTACACTATTCCGACCATCTCCTCTGTCAGAGCCACTCGCCCACCTAAACCCTCCCGAGCGCCCTCATATAAGTACAATATCCCTATCACCCCTCTTAGCCCTAGTGCCCCCGTCACCAAAACAGTCTCGTCAGAGCTGCGCTGTTTGCTCCACAACTGCAGATCTGCAATAAAACACAAACTTGAAATCTCCGATACCATCAACTTGCACAATATTGACATGCTCTTCCTCACAGAGACCTGGTTCAACGATACCTCTCACTCTATGTTTGATCTCCTTGTACCCACAGGCTATTCTATACTTAGAAATGACAGAATTGACAAAGTTGGGGGAGGTGTTGTAGTCATCTTTAGAAACTCCCTTCAACTTAAGGCTCTTCCTAACAGCTCCTTCCACACTTTTGAATGCCTATCTCTTGAGCTTCAATTGCACCACCGCTCACCTCTCAGATTCCATGCTATTTACCACCCGCCTGGTAGCAGCCCTTCGTTTATGGAGGAACTCACGGACTACATCAGCGACCAATACACGCAAAGTGACAATCAGATCTTCGTGGGTGACTTCAATGTCCACTGGGGCTCGCCTCAAGACACCTATGCGAATTTGCTGGCCACCTTCCTCTCTGCAAACGATCTTATCCAACACTGCACAGAAACAACACACTCTAAAGGCTCAATCCTGGACCTTGTTATTTCTAAAGCAGGCTTGCTGACTATCGCTACCCCTATTCATGTAAATTGGTCGGACCACCTCCTCATCCCATTCTCTCTTCACCTATCACACTCTATAACTCTTGGCCAGCCCAAGAGGGCTACTTTCTGGTTCCGTGACACAAAAAATATTGACCTCAGTACCCTCTGTGATTCTGCTTTGCTATCACTTCCAAGGCTAGACCCGGACCTAGATGTTAACGAACTCACCTCCCAATGCCTCACAGTCCTTGCAGTCGAAATCAATAATGTCGCTCCTCTCCAAAGCAAAAAGAAAAGGCCCACTCCCTCAGCACCTTGGTTCAACAAATCCCTCTATGAAGAAAGGAAGTTCCTAAGAGCCCTTGAGAAACAATGGAGACAAGCGCCCTCCACTGAAAATTTGGCCACGCTTCGTTCAGCAAGATCCAAGTACCACAAGCTCATCTTCCTTGGTAAAGCGTCACATTACAAATCCCTCCTTGACTCAGCCAAAAATAGACCCAAAAAACTATTCGACCTCATCAAGAACCCAAACAGCTCTCCCCCAACCTCTAACTTGGAAGATTCCACAAAGAAAGCAGCGGAATTCGCTGTATTCTTTGACGAAAAGGTAAAATCACTTGTAGATCAGGTCATTCATCCTACCCCTACAGAGGAGCGCAAATCCTTAACCATTTGGCAAAACTTTGACCCCATCTCTGACGATGCTCTCCTTAAATGAAACCTCGATACAAAGCCCTCTAACCATTCTCTTGACCCCATCCCTAGTGCCATTGCCATTGACTTCTATACTAATTCTCTTTCCTATTGGACCACTCTGGTCAACCTTTCCCTCAGTCAAGTCTCCCTTCCTGTTTCCTTCAAAACTGGGCAGGTCACCCCTCTGCTTAAAAAACCCACTGCTGATGCGAACGACCTCAACAACTACCGTCCCGTCACTAACCTACCCTTTCTTGCGAAAATCACAGAAAAATGTGTAGCGAAACAACTCTCTCGCCATATCAAGGAAAATGATCTTCTTGACAATTTCCAGTCCGGCTTCATTCAAAACTGCAGCACTGAAACAGCCCTGCTGCTAGTGATTGATGACGCGCTGCGGATACTCGATTCAGGGGAGTCTTGTCTTCTAATTCTTCTTGACCTTTCTGCAGCCTTTGACACTGTCAATCACAACACTCTCCTTAACACTCTTCAACAGAGAATGGACATGGAGGGCACTGTGCTCAAATGGTTTGCCTCCTTCCTCTCTGATAGATCCCAAATGATCAAAATAGCGAACAGTCTTTCAGCTCCTTTAGCGGTCAGTCAAGGTGTTCCTCAAGGCTCCATACTTGCACCCACACTGTTCAATCTCTATTTAGAACCGTTGGGAAATCTCCTGAGTAAATCCGGGATCCACTATCATCTATATGCGGATGACACTCAGATCTACCTTAAGGTGGCCTCCACTCACGATCTCTCCTTCCTTAGCTCTACTCTCGACTCCATTCAAAACTGGATGTTAACTCATCAACAGATCCTGAATCCCTCCAAAACAGAATTCCTCCCCCTCTCCTCCTCACTTTCTCATCCCCCAGTGCAATCATGGATGGATCAGATCAATCTAATGAACAATAAGCCCATCATTGTCGAGAGCCCAAAATCCCTTGGTGTCATACTCGGCAAAAAACTCAATCTACTCTCCCACATCGACTCCATTGCAAAGTCTGCTCGACACCAACTGCGCCTTCTTTGGGGGATTCGTTGCTTCTTCCCAGAGCACGACCTTAAAACCCTGGTCCAATCGCTGGTTCTCTCCAGATTGGACTACTGCAACTCTCTTCTTACTGGCCTTCCCAAATCCCACTTTGCCCCCCTGAAGTCTATTCTCCATTCAGCAGCTCGTTTCATATATGGGGCCAAAAGAAGCGACCACATCACACCCATTTTATCCACCCTGCGTTGGCTTCCCATAGAGGCAAGATCTATCTACAAAACTGCATGTATCACCCACAAAGCCTTGCACTCCTCCTCCCCTCGCTACCTGATGAATAAACTGAAACTCTCTGGGGGCTCCAGACCATCACGTAATGCAGAAAAGTTATTGCTTGAACCTCCCATTTTCAAGAAGGAAAGATCGATGGCCCAATCCTTTTCAGACAACTCGGTGAGAATCTGGAACTCACTTCCGCCTCAGCTTCGGACCACCACCTCTTCCCAGGCCTTCAAAACTGACCTCAAAGCTCTCCTCCTTCAAAGACACTTCCAAATTTAATTCAAGCCCTCTGTTTTCTGAAGGAAGTCCTTCCATTATAGGAAATTCTGTTCTCCATGCCTATAGAAGTGCCTTCCCAGTGTGTTTTTGTGTTTTGAGTGTCTGCCATTTAGTGCAGTATTATACCTTTACCTGTATTTTGTACTTTTTTGTAACATGCACACAGCACCTTTCCTTTTACAACGTATCATTTGCTACCTCTTATATCTTGTTTGCTTTTGATACATGCACAACGGCCACCACTGCCTCATGTAACGTAACTATTGTTGTAGTGTTTTGAGTGTCTACCATTTATTGCAATTTTTTTTTTTTTTTACCTCTACTCGTACTTTATTTGCTCTTGTAACCTGCGCACGTCACTTTTTCCTTTCGTAACGTATCGTTTGCTACCTCGTGTATTTTTGTTGCTCTTGATACTTGCACATTTATCACTATTGCCTCATGTAATGTAACGTTTGTCTTTGGAACAGGCTCACTTGTAATTCTTCTTCTTTTGTATCTTTACTTTGCCTATTGTGAAGCGCTCTGACACCTTCGGGTAAAGACCGCGCTATATAAAAACGCATTAAATAAAATAAATAAAATATGACATATTTGTTATTTGATTTGATGGTGGTTTTCTTTCCTATTCTTATGTTCATCCCACTCAGAGGTCTCAGTGTTGTGACTGGATGAGCATGCAGCACCTTTTGGGAGTGCTTGTTTCTCCTTGGTCTCTACCTTGTTTGCTTATCTGCCCCATGCTGCTTTATTTTCACCAAGACCTTTTCTCCTCAACTCTCCTTCCTGCTGCCCGTTTAAAATTATTTTTTTGTTTAGCTGGTTGTTTATTTCTTTTAGCTGGAAACTTGTACTTATTGCTTACTTCTCACTAGTGTACTTTTTGAATTGTTTGTTGCATTAAATTTACTATTCTAAAATGGCAGTTGACCACCTTACAACAGGGAATAAAAATGACCCCCCATGAATGACAATACACACGCATGCATATGCTACAATGCAGATGCATTAATGGGTCACAATGCTATGGTGGGCACCTTGGATTCGGATTTCTTTCATTAGAAAACCCATTGCACGTTTACCGGCCATACATCTACATGTGTTTGCTTGCCATTTCTAATAAAACAAACATTGCCAAAGCCAATAGCTCGACCTTTCATAGTTTAAACCTATTGACTTTGCCAAAGCTTGTTAAACAATGAAGCCAGGTTCCTCCTGTGGCTGTTTATAAATTGATGTCCTAATTGTGCTAAGTTTAAATTTAAATGCTATCTTCACATCTGTTTATCCTTAATTGCTACTTAATTTTTTTTCAATTGCACAAAAATGTACTCCAGTCATTTGAATTACAGGGAAAATTGTAACCAAGAATGTTTTATGAAATGGCTGTTAGGCCAAGATATCCGTCTTTTCCAGGTTTCACGAGCTCCGAAGCAAAGAATTCTTAACGAAATGGTTTATTTTACAAATGGGTTTTGACTTTCTGGTTCTGTTCGGATACATGATAAACAACAAGAAATTATATGTGTTTTATTGATTCTAACCATCTTTCCTTCTTATTTTTTCTTTTGCGCCACTGGGCAAAAAGCATAAATTATTGAGATGAAGTATTTTAGAGGTAACTAGTAAAAAACACAATTAAGAGAAAGGCTTGGTCCTCAGCCAAGATTCGTTGCACTCTAAATTCATTTTAATGTAATCGTCCATGCACCAGATGGCCGCAATCAATGCCATATTGCTAATGACTCCAAACTGTTTGCATAATGCTAGCTCTCCTGGAATATTACGGATGGTTTTCAGTTATTAATATTTATTGATTCCAATACAAACCAACAAGCTGATGAAAAACTCTACTAAAAAGAGATGGGATCAACAATTAAAAAATTATATCAATATTCTGCTAAAGTCAATGAAGAAACTAAACTTGCATATTTTCTTTTATTGCTAGAATAGGAAAAGGGTGAGAACGACTAGGAGAGAGGAAAAGAGAGAGAGAGAAATGTTATTGTTACACTTAACTGTTGGATTCTTTCCCCTCAACTTTGCTCAGCTGTTAAAAGATATTTAGGGCCTGATTACAAGATTGGCAGCTAAAGTGGAGGTCTCCCCACTGGCCCCATTATAACTTTCCCACTGGGCTGACAGGAGGGACCCATGTCAGCCCAGTGGGAAAGGTGCGGCAGCATTATTCCCGGCTCATAATTGAGCCGGCGGCAATGCTGCCACACACAGGGTGAACTAGCACCCTTAAAATGCGCACTGTCTGTGCATTTCAAGTGGCCATAGGCAGTGCAGGGTTCCCCCTGCACTTGTTCTATTAAACCCTTATTATGGCAGACAGACCATCATAAAAAGGCTGACAGAGAACAAGGTTGTAATCAGGAGGGTGGTGCTGAGTTCAGCCCCGGTCTGGCTGATGACAATCAGGACCGCCGTCAGTCCGTCAGGACCATGGATCCTGGCAGGGACGGCCATAGGTTGGGGGGTCTGCCCACCAACCTCATAATGTGGTGGTTGGTCTGCCACAGCTGTGGTGTCCAACCCCCACCGCAAGGCAGGCGGTCTTCAGTCTTTATGATGCCTAAAGCAGGAGCCCACAAAATGAAAATCCCTTTAAGGCCTGTGGTTGACAGTTTTGTGCCTACACCTTCAAACCTATCACTTTTTTGGACAAGCCTTTTCAGGCCATTAGCTTGAGACTTTGTTAATCATTTTCAGGCTCAGGTGGTCAGCACCTCTAAACATGGGTCACATAATATACACAGAAACACAATGCCAGTGGTGGTCTCAAATGTATCAAGATTGATCCTATATTGGCCTTTATATGTCACTCAAAAACATCCAGTTTGGTGAGGAGGTGGCATTGGGATGACTGTGAGTGGTAATTATGTATTTCAAACTACATCAGAAATAGCAGCAGCATGACATTATCCAATGGGAAACAACTTTTATTGTAGTGGAGTGTGCTCTTACCAAATGACTCAATCTATCCCCCTTTACTGATTGAAGAGTGTTGCTCTGAGGAACCTTGAACTTCCATGGGAGCTAGGGCTCATCCTGTCCAAGCGATTTTGCAAAACAATGCTGCCAAGTGGTGCATTTTTCTCAACATAATTGACCAAAATATTGGGTTGTGAAACACATATTCCAATCATTTGACAAAACGTGTTTAAGCAATTTCACTTGTAAATTTGTCACTTGAAAGGTATGTAGTATGATCCATTACATCAAGTACGCTCCATCTGCTTTTATTTTTACTGGGCCCAGAGGAAATGTAAGTTATGTTGCCATATTTCACATAATTTTGGGAATTTTACATTACTCTTTTTGAGAAAGATTTCTAAAGTTCACCATGATGTCATGTTGCATAATTACACACCTGTTTGCTGCAAACATTTCGAGCTGGAGAGCGCAATTAAGAGTGACTCTAGTTCGCAGCAGTTGTGTTTTTCACTCTATATTTTAGCACAAAATGTGTCATAGTATAAAAATTGATGTAAGGAAACATTTTGCACTAGAATGTATCAATAAATGATGGATTTGCAATTTGCATATATGCATGGGTAATTTTCCAGCAATTTGCATCATTTTGCACACTCCTGCTCTTTCCAAGGAGTTTTTTCAGTACGGTTGTAATTGAATAAATAAATGTTATATACACCTTCACATTTACAGAACATTTAATTTTTTTTAATTTTGCTTCTTTGTTTACATACACTTTAGAAATCTGTTAATATCATTTAATTTACTAAGCAGTCGCGGGACCCCCTGAGTAGGAGTCATGGAACCACAAGGGTCCCTGGACCACAGGTTAGGAACTGCTGGCTTAGAGTATCATTCTAAACACTAATAATAAATGTAGACGGAACAGTGAACAGTAATGATAATATAAATAAAGGCTTACTTAGAGGTCACAAAATGTCTTCCTTGATGAAGTACCAGTGATAGCAGTACGTGTGCTCATAGGTCCAGGATCCAAGGTGAGTAGTATGCCTCCCAAACACAGCATGCATTATCCCTTACATATTAACTTTCAATATTTTTTTAATTATCTTCCCATTTTCTAAAAGTATGTTAATTTACTACAAAAATATATATATATATTTTTCATGTCATCAACCATTGTCATGTTGTATTCCTACACATGCACATACTTTGTCTTTCATGCTTGGCTATAAGAATCATCAGAAGGCCTTCGTGAAATTTAAATTACACCAGCATAAATCACATAACTTTGGGAATTTCTCATTACACTTGAAATTCCAAAAATTACTGCAATATGCCACTTCAGTTTATTATGCATGATTTGGTGTAAAAAGTTACCATAAGTGTGTTATTCGCAGTAAAACTTCAAAGCAAATAATGCAAACATTAGAACACAAGTAGCTACTGCTTGTAGGGCATTGTCCGAATGCATCAAAAATTGACACGAAAACAAATTACATGCTCAGATGTAGAGCAAAATGACAATTCAAGTTTTGCCGAATTTTACATAGCTTTGCCAACATTTAGTGCAATTGCAAGAAAACAAATTATGCAAATTGATCACAGCCCTAATCACCAGTTGCTAGAATGTGTTTCACAGCCCATATTATAGCAAGGCTAGGTGCACTTATGTCAATTTACCATTATTCCATGGATTGCCACAGATATTTCAAGAATGCTCACAACACAATAAAGATGGACCTATTAAACTAGGGACACCTTTATGTCCAAATAGTTACAAATATGTTAGTAATGGACACAAAATGTCAACAATGGCAGCCATTTGGTCAAAGCCATTATCATGCTGGTGATATAAACAATTAAGAGCCAGATGTATCAATTATCTGGATAGCGATTACCTAATTGTGATTTTCTGCGAATCGCAAATCGACCTACCTCATTCAAATTTCTGAGGTAGGTCGCACTTGCGACCCATTGTGAATGGCTACAATCACAGGGATGGTGGCCTGCTGGGCTCAGCAGACCACCATGTCTGTGATTGCTTTTAAATAAAGCAATCTTTTTTTTTAAATGCAGCCAGTTTTCCTTGGGACCACTGCCTGCTCTTAAAAAATGTCTTTGCATGCATTCTCAAAGGGGGAGGGGCCCCTTGGGGCCCCCTACCCGTTTGCGAATGGGTTACCACCTACTTGAAGTACATGGTAAAATGCGAATGTTTTACCACCTCATTTGGGTCAAAAAACATTCCTACATGCAGCTGTGATTTAGTATTAGGAAGGGACGCTCTTGACATGCTCCTTCCTAATACCGAATCGGTATGTAGCCCCAATTCCAATTTGTAATTCGGTAACAAATTACTGAATCGCAAATTGGAATTCACACATACCAAAATGTATTTTTTGCCATCACAAATGGCACATTGGGCCATTTGTGAATGTAAAAATGCATGATACATCTGGCCCTAAGTCACAATTGCTTCTTAAAGTGGCTAGGGACACCATTATGCTTGGGAAAGTGAAAATGATGCTGAGAATGCCCATCATATGTAAATGAGATTCCACAATGAAACAGGGCTAGCTATTTGCCTGGGACCTTTACAACTATGTCAGTTGTGTCATGAATTGTGACCATGAGACCAGGGCCACCATTTTGGTTGCTATAAGTAGGATATTATATTACTGGTTGAGGGGAGTGAAACCCTCTACAAGCAGCAGCAACAATTCTTCTCAGGGTGAAATCACATATAAACCATAAATTAACCTCTGCTCAACCCTTGGGTTGCTTAACTCAGAGGCAATGGTGCAGTATTTGTGCAACATTTCAAAAAGAAACACAGTGAAAACACACAACAAAAGGATCCTACACCAGTTTAGAAACATAGATTAATTTTAATATATAGACCAAATGACAAAAATCCAATTAGTAGAACTGGAGATAGGCAGGTTTAAAGATTCCAGTAAAAATAGCAATAAAAGGCACAACATGTCAGTTGTGGATATCTGGCAGCGCTGGACCAGGACAGTCACATGTTCAGACTGAATCGAATGGAGCGCAGGCCAGCTACAGAGGCCCAGTTAGGCATACTGAACAAAGTATCTTAAATCATGTTTTTTTGAGCTTTTGCACAGGTTTGCGTAGAAGATGCATCGCACTACCACATTGATGTATTGATTCTGAGATGGGGCAAGGCTGAATGCAAGGCTTACAAAATAGTCGAGGATCATTTAAACAAGGGCTTGCGATGTGATGTCCAGCATCAAGAATGCGTCACATAGCCAGGGCAATGCATCGGATCTGAGGAGCTGTGGTGCTACGATGCGGAGTCTGTCATTGTCGTCAAGGCTGCAATTGATGAGGGAAGCAAGGACCTGTACCAAGGATCTGTTGCTCAGCTGTGGTTCTGATGAGGCAAAGGACTGCGATACGGATCTTTGTGAGGGTTCTAATCTACGCATTAGTGGTTATGCGTTGGTTCTGCTTGAGGTTGGGCCGCACACCAGAGGAGATGTGTTGGTTCCACTGGATCCACAGAGGCTGGTAGAGCACCTTTGGCCCACTTCCGAAGGTCTAGGACTGTGGTGGCACCACTTGGCAAGGTAGACTCAAAGATGTCAGAGTCCAGGTGCTGGGGTCAAGGTTTTTGAAAGCTTCTGTCCCTGAGGCTCCAGTCAGGAGGCCAGTCACCTAACCCTTGGAGTCACTTTAGGGACCTGCATTCAACAGATAAAGGTCTCACTCAACCAGGTAAGAGGACAGCAGGTCAGCAAAGCAGGGCAGCAGTCCTTCAGAGCAGCAGTCAAGCAGAGTGGCAGTCCTTTCCACCACACAGCAGGCCCTTCTGACAGATTATTCCCAGGCCTAGAAGTGTATTGAAAAGCTAGTGTATGAGGTTCAATATCTATACCTGGCACCCTTCCTCAAGAAGGTGGAGAAGCTTCTAGAGGTTTCCTTTTGAAGTCCCCAAACATCCTGCCTTTCCAGCCAGGGCTCTAGACTAACTACAGGGGGTATGCAGCTACTTGTGTGGGGACAGGACACTGGCTATTAAAGTGGAAATAGGGCTGGCCCCAGCTCTACCCTCCCATCCTGTCAGTGATGGCCCTTCCAGCACACCTAGCTCTACATTGTGTGTGGCTGTCTGGGAGGAATACACAAAGCCCAAGTGTCAGCTACACCCAGTCATTTACTCAGAGTACAGGCACTAAATGACTATGACAGGAAAATGCCAACTTTCTAAAAGTGGCATTTTAAAACTGTAATTTAAAACTGACTTTAACATAAGTTTAGACTTTTCATTACATTTCCAAATACACCAAGCATGCCATGCTTACCTGTTCCCATTCAGAAATTACATATTAAAGGTAACAAGGTAACTCCAGTGTATAGCTTTTCACTACCAGGATAGGTAAAACTTATAATTACATGTCCTACTTTTTAAAAAAAATATTGCACCCTACCCTGTGGGCTCTTTATGGCCTACCTAAGGGTGGCTTACAGGTACTAAAAAGAAAGGGTTGGGCCTGGCAAAAAAGTTTATCTTGCCTGTCAAAATAGCAGTTTGAAACAGCACACACAGGCTGCAATGTCAGGCCTGAGACATGCATAAAGGGCTTACAAGTAAATTAAATGCACCAATTGGATGCAAGCTAATTTCCCCATGTTTAAAGGAAGCACAAACACTTTAGCACTGGTTAGCAGAGATAACGTGCACAGGGTTCTAAAAGTCAACAAAAATGGGTTCAGACATTGTATTTGAGGATTACCTAAAGGAAAATCTACATCATGGTTTCGTACTTCATTCAACTATACCAGCATGACCCCCTGACGTCTTTGTTCCGAAACTAGGAGACAACTATGAAAAACTTAATGCATTCATAATTCATGAACAATATCCATTCCATGTTATCTCTGTTTTTCTTGATCAGATAAAATGAACGAAGATCTTTTCAAAACTGGATCGCAGAGGGGCCTATAATTTTTTTTAAATCTACTGGGAAGAAAAATTGAAAACTGCCTTCAACAAAATATATTGACTATGCTTATGGTAAAGCTCTTGCAGCCTCTCTTCACTTTGTAATGACATCTTCAGGAACATTTTAGACACATCAATATTATTCTGTTTGTGAAAACTAAGAGGAATACTGGAAACGTGAAGGAAGTGTCAAAACACGTTTGCAAAACACTTTCTCAAACTGCAACACTGGAAAAGTGCATTTTTGCAGTAACTGATGTGGTATTTCTGGGAATCTGGGTTTCTGATGGATGAAGAGATACCTATGGATCAGATGGGGACATTGGGTACTAGCCCACAGTCCCTAAGAAATTTAATAATTATGTGATTCTCCAATTTCTATTGCCCTTTCATTAAGAGCTCTTTGTACTGATCACTAAATTGACACAAAAAGGTGTTCAGCTTTATTAGTTGAAATAGGAAGCGGTCTTTCAATGGTTAAATAGTGCAGTCACTACTTCATTTATTTTGAAACATCCTGTGCTGAAATTAAAATGCCTTCTTTGCCATCATCACAAAAAGACCTGAAGCAGGCCTATTTCATACAGTTGCCTATTATTCTCTGTCATCTTTGGGAATAAATGACACCATCTATGTTGTTGACAATTAAGAAGGACTTGAGACATGTGAAACATTATTTCGAAGCCTCAAGATTGTATCCCCTTCTGTATTTATCATAAATATAACAAAATAGTTGTTACTATTGCTTTTAATAATATAGTTGTAATGCAGTTGTAATTAACTTTATTGTTTTCTGTGTTTTAGTTTATATATTAATTTTATGTGTTATAACTATTTGAATTGTTAATGTTTTTGAATATCGTTTGTAATTTTAAGTGATTTAGGAATTTTTATGTAATTGTTATTAGTAGTTTATAGTGCTGTAGCTGATTGTTGGGTTTGTAGGAGGATAGGGTGAGAAATGAATTAGGTAATGTTTAATTATTGAATAATAATGTTTAAGTAAGTATGTGATTGATATTAATTATGTCTATTAAGTAATAATGATTTAATTATTTATATTTTAGATGTGGGTTCCTATGTTTGTGGTGGTATAGGGGAGGAAGGTAATTAAGTAATAATTGATAATTGGGTTTTAAAATAATAATTATTTAATTGATTAATAATTATGCACATGATGTAATGATCATTTTTATTTAATATTTAGTTTTAGGTTGCTGGGATTATAATTATAGAGTCGGTAGTTAATCAGGGAATAATTCATATTTTGAATAATATATTAATATTTTTAATGAATTATTAATTATGCCATTGTGGAATAATTTTATTTTTCAGTTATATTTTAGGTGGGGGCCGCTGGATTTGTAGTGGCATAGGGTGGAAAGTTAATTTAGTAACAATTAAGAAACTATTAATTATTAATTTATTATTAATTGATTATTACATATGTACATTGTGTAATAATTATATTTTTTAGTTATAGTTTATATATGGATTGCTGGATTTGTAGGGGTATGGGTTGGGAAGTAAATTAAATAAAAATTAACAATTTCTTGTTAATTATTCCCATAATTATTGATTATGTAAATCGTGTAAAATCTTTATATTTTAGTCAGATTGTTGGGTGGGCTCTTATTATTTAATTGATAATAAAATATGAATATTATGTAATGCTGGTTTATTCTAGTGATATTTTGGTTGCAGGTTGTTAGGTTTGTAGGGTTACAGGGTGGGACATTAAGTAATAATTAATTACCAAGTATTAATTAATTTATTAATTAATTCTGAAAATAATGCAAATTGTCTTATACTTAGTTACTATAGTTATATTTTAAGTGTGGGCTGCCAGGTTTGTAGAGGTATGGTGTGGGAAGTTAATTAAGAAATAAAAAAAATTAAAAAATCATAAACATTAAATTGTTTAATAATTATGTAAATTGTTTGGTGTGTAGAATTGTTTTTAATTAATAATGTTCATATTAAGTATTGTATATTTGTGTTTGAAGTGCAACACTTTCCATACTGGTGCTTAGACTGGAGCCTGAATAGTAAGTTTATCTCCTCAGAAGTCCAACGCTTTGCCAACTGTTGCAGAGACTGGAGTGGGAATAGTAAGTTTAACCCCTCCTGAAGTCCAAAGCTTTCCCCACTGTTGCACAGACTGCAGTTGGAATAGTAAAGTTTACCCTTCCGAAGTCTTAACATTTTCCCTACTGTTGCATAGTCTGGAGTGGGAATAGTAAATTTTACCCCTCTAAAGTCCAAAGCTTTCTCTACTGTTGTACAGATTGAAGTGGGGATAGTAAATTGAACCCATCTAAAGGTTAAATCTTTCTCTGCTATTGCACAGACTGGAGTGGGAATAGTAAATTTAAAACCTTGGAAGTCCAACACTTCCGCTACTGTTGCACAGACCGGTGTGGTAATAGCAAATATTACCCTGTCCAATGCTTTCCATACTGTTGCACAGTCTGTAGTGAGAATAATAAATGTGACCCCTCTGAATTCCAAACTTTCTCTACTGTTGGACAGACTGAAATGGGAATAGTGAATTTTAAATTCCAACGCTTTCCCTACTGTTACAAAGACTGGAGTGGAAATAATAAAGATTACTCCTCTGAAGTCGATGCTTTCCCTACTAACATTTTTTCTACTGTTGCACAGACTAGAGTGGTATTCGTTCATATTACCCCTCTGAAGTTCAACACTTACCATACTACTGCACAGACTGGAGTCAGAATAGTACATTTCACCCCACCAAAGTTTCACGATTTCCCTAATGTTGCACAGACTTGAGTAGGAATTGTACATCTGTTAGTCTCAGACTCCAATACTTTTCCTAACATTGGGCCTCATTACGAGTTTGGCGGTCTTTTGGCAAGACCGCCAAAGTGGCAGCCACTAAAATACCACCATTTTGGTGGTAAGATGACTGCCATATGAAGACTCACACATTAAGGTGTGAAAAAATGTAGCCAAAATTCTGAAAGCACCAGATCTCTTGAGGGTAGGAAAAAGGAGATCCCACCACCAGCACCACCAGCCCATCAAAAAACCTCTGATCCTATTACGATCCACAAATCACAATAGTGGTTCTTCCATGGCAGAAAGCCAATGGCATTGCAAACCGCGGCAGTCAGCGGTCACATCAATAATACACCATACCACATTGGATAGTTTAAAAAGCCCACACCTGACACACATCCACACAAGCGACACACCTACAAACTGCACTTCAAAACACACACCTCCACACCCCACAATCCTTTGCAACAAAAACACCATACACTGCTAGATAGAGGCTGCACAAAAAATATTACTAACTATAGTTATGCACTTCACATAGCAGTCATCCCACACCTACACAACACACCCAACACATACATTAGTACCCCACACAATTGACATCACCGGCCAACAAATCATATCACAGCACCCACACCTGATCACCAATAGATTTTTCTCTTTATTTTATCTACCTAACTATCTTGTTCACCACTACCATGTCCCCCAAAAACATCCCCGTTTCACAGATGATGAATTGAGCGTCATGGTGGAGGAAATCATCAGAATAGAGCCACACCTATTGGAGCACAAGTCCAGCAAACATCTATCGCCAGGAAAAAAAGGAGATGTGGCAAAGAATAGTTGACAAGGTCAATTCTGTAGGCCTGTGAAAGTTTGCTTAGTTCACTGTGAGTGGGAGGCAAGATGGTGACAGCTTGAGCGGCTGAAAATGGCCCCCGCTCCACCAACTCACTGTCTTAGATGACTTGAGAGGGGTTCTCGTCACCCCTGAAATCCATTGAATGAAGGACCTTGCCAGTGCTATAGTGGTTGTCGGCTTGGCGATCTTGCAGGAGGAACGCAGGCTAGGGGCTATTGAGTGGCAATTGGTTTGGTGGCAGCAGTGAGCTAGAGAGCATACGAGGGTGAAATTGTTTACCCAGCATGGTGTCGGAGGTGCCGAAGGTTCCCCGGTGCTCTCAGGGGAGACCAGGTGTGGGCTCAAAGGAGCGGAGGCAGACTCCTCCACTACCAGGGACTGTCGCCAGCACTAGTCTGAATCAAGCAGTCAAACGTAGGGGTCCTCGCTATGACAAGGGGCTGCTCCAGGCTGAGGTTGTCCGTATGAAGGCAGGATGTAAGGATACCACACAAACTGGAGGAGGATTGGCAATAGCTGATATTTTTAAAGTGCCATCACAGGCAAAACATTCAGCGCCACCATCAGGGAAGGAGGCAGCCAATATGACAATTTTTTTTAAAGATCATTCGCTAGAAATGGTGAAATGTGGCAATTCGAAACTTGTAGCAAGAGCCAAAGTTGATCAGTCAGTTTTTAATTCTAGTGTACAGCCGGTAACTGATATCCTCTCCTCTCAAGTTAGTGCCAATGTTTACAATACCATATCTGCTGTTTTAGAGGGCCTCTCCCTGAGGGTGAACACGATTTAAGCCAAATAATTAACGAGGTGATTAAAATAGCCAAGAGACAAAAAAGGGAAACGTCAGGTAACCCTGGTTCCAGATGAGATCACACCTGTACCCTGGCGCGCGGAGGGCATATTGTATGGCAATGACTATCAGCCAGTTTCTGGATGGGAGCATGATGGCGATTGTACAGTACATCTGGGGGCACTTTGGGGGTAACTATTGGTGCAAGAGTGTTTAAGTCGGAGATGCTGGGCAGGTTGAGACAGCAGAGAAGTTATTTCCACTATCAGATCAGTCTAAGGACACAGATGACTATAGCGCATCGTCAGAAGTAGATTCTAATGGGACCTGCACAACTTTCAAGGCGGGCCTAGGCGAGATGGTTAGTAAAAAAAGTAAAAGAAAGTTGGGTCTGGGAAATCAGGGAAGGTGAAGGCGGAGCAGAAAAAGTCCACAAGAGGGGCAAGAGGGATGCTATGAGATTATACAACGACTCAGCAAATGTATCCAAACCTAGATAGACTTTCCTTATGTCCCTCAGCATGCCCCCCATGATCTTCAGAGTCCCCTTCCCTCAATCTCATTTAGCGTACAATGATGCAACAGTGTGAGCAGACTCAAAGTGACAGTAGCAAAGCTAGGATTGCTACAAACAACTTCAAGCTTCAGTCAGAGGAATTGCCAAGACCTGCTCAGAGATTGGTGAACGTGTAACTACAATTGATACACCAATGTACCTGAATCTCATGTTAGTGCTGTTGTGCAACAATGTGCCATGCATGAGTCACAGATTTTAGATATTCAGTGGAAGATGGAGGATTTTGAAGATCGGCAGTGCTGCAATAACTTGCAGATTTTAGGAATTACATAAGGGGTGGAATGTGAAGATGTGGGTTTACATAATTAAATTATTTAGAGGCGTCTTTCCTGAGCTAGAGAACTGGAATTGGGCTTGAGATACAGATAGCCCATCGGTTTCCGCTTCTCAGGAAGAAGCAAAAAGAGGAAACTACTGATAGCCAGAGGCAACCTCTGGCTATCACTGTATATTTTGGCAACTACTTACTGCGGCAAGCTATGTTTGAGAAGGCCATCCCCGATTCAAAGATAACTTTTGATGGTGCCCCCTTCTTTTCTCAGACAGATTATTCCAATGCCACTGTGGAGAGATGTTGGTGACTGAGACAATTGATTAATCCTTTTCAGGAGAAAGGAGTGGAACCATACTTATTGAACCCTGCCTGTTTAAAAATTGTTTACAAAGGAACTGCACCATTGTTTTTCCCAGAGCTCAGGGCCAGAGAGTATATGGAACAACTGACTTAATCTAGGGATAATGGAGAAGCAACAGTATTTTATAGTGAATGTGGTGTGTCAGGAGGATAGGGTCTACTCCTCTTTGACTGCATAGGTAGCTTATCAGGCTTAAGGAGTTGATGGGTTGTATATGTGTGTGCTGGAAGTGGGGGGGGCAACTATCCATCTTATAGACCTAGTGGTCTGGCTGTCTCATTTAGCTGGATTGGGGTTGGGCTAGGGTGAGAGTGGGTTGTCTGGGGTTCAGGGCAGGGAGTGGGCTTGGAGGGGGTGATGGGGTTGGTTGGGGGGTGGGTGAGTGGTGGGGCACACAGAAGGTCTAAGGCTCAAATTGGGTGATTTCACACTGATTATTGATGTGAAAATGTTGCAAATGCATTTTTTTGGGTGACAGTACTCACTCGAATATGGCGCATAGAAACAGTTTGCGCATAGTTACGATAAATATTTGTGGGTTAAATTATGGCAGAAAAAGGTGTTTTGTAGCTGAAGGGTTGGAGGCTCTTAGGGCAGGTATTATTTGCATACAGGAGACACATCAAAGGCTCTAAAAAACATGTGTTGGAATTCCCTGGTTATCAATTACTGGCCTATACCACTCAGGGTACATCAACTAAAGGTGTAGTGGTAGTGGCACGTAATAGATGACCATTGACAAGATGGGAGCAGCATGGAGTTTGTTGTCTAGTGGAAAGGCCGCAGGACAAGATAAGATCCCTTCAGAATCTTTCAAGGTATTCTTATTGGAATTAAGGGACGAGCTTCTTGCACTATTTAAAGCTGTTCAAGGTGGATCTCAAGCCCCTGTATCATGGCTGACAGCGAACATTACAGTTTTTTTGAAGAAAGAGAAGGACCCTTTTCTGCCTGACTCCTACTACCCTATTTCTTTAATAAATGGAGACGCTAAACCTTATGCAAAAGTTCTTGCCAATAGATTGAGTACAGTAATAAGTACATTTTTTCTCCTTGACAACACAGATTTATCCCCAAGAGGGGGATGACTGATCCTGTCAGACGGGTGATAGCTCTGCTGGATGCAACGCAGGCTGTCGGGACTCCTATGTCATTAATTTTATTGGAACCAGAGAAGTCCTTTGACCGAATCCCACTGCAAGACTGAAAATAGCAGGGTCAGAATCAGGGGCCATTTAAAGTTTGAGGGGCACAAGACAAGGGTGTCTTTGTTCATCTCTGCTTTTTGCACAATATATTGATCCACTCATAAGAATGCTGTTAAATAGCAAGCTGATCCCTCCAATTGAAATGCCTGGGGGGAGCGCTAAAACACTCACTTATGCAGATGACATTGCGGTTGTATCATCAGACCTAATAACAACAGTAACAGAGATAGAGAAAGAAACATAAAGATTTGGTAAGGTGTCAGGTTATTTGTTAAATAAGTCTAAGTGTCAGATAATGATTAATGAATGAACAAGCCTGGAGGAGGAGCAAAAGACGTCAAATATTTGGGGGCTAAGTTGACAGCCAACCTGGACACTATAGTGGATAACAATCTTGCCCCAGTATTGGCTAAGACTAAAAGAGAACACTGCATGAATAACTTGCATCTTTTGATATCAGGGCAGTGTAATGTTATTAAAATGCTCTTCCTTCCCAGAGTTTTGTATTTCTTCTGGACCATTCTGCTGGAATTTTGATAAAACTGGGGGTTTTGTATTTCTTCAGGACCATTCTGGTGGAATTTGGACAAAACTGGTTTAAATGAATGGAAGAGATAGCCAGCAGTTTTATATGGTCTTTTTCTAAACCTCCCTGAGATTTTCAGTATTTAGTGTTACCAAGGATAAGGTGGGGGGAGGAAGGGCAGTTCCAAATTTCAGATTATACTACTGGGCTGCTGCCTTGCAATATATTCAAACCTCAAACCTTAATTACACCTGACTATTCTGGTAAATTGCTAGAGGAAGCTCCCCCGTCTATACACAATGATCTGGAGCAATGTGGCTGACGCTGCCTTTTTGAGAATAGTGGAATGTAGTTATTTAAAAAAAAGTTACATTTAAAACATTAAGGGCTGCATTTAAAGTATGGCTGCAGGTTAGGTGTAGAATTGGAATTGGTCACTTTAGCTAGTATACGCCACTGTGGAACACCCCAATCCTTCCCAGGATCTTTGAGTATAATCACTGTATAAAATGAGCTCAAGGCAGCGCTCGAAAATTGGGTGCTCGTTTCTTGGGCAGTCAAATGAAATTGTTTCATGAATTGCAAGATGAATTCACTATTGATTGCAAAGATTTATTTAAATTTTTACAGATTACAGACTTTTTGCAAACTGTTTCTAGGGTGAGTTTGTGTGACAAGAAGTTTGCATGATGGAGCTGCTTAGGAGCTCAAATGGTTGTAATATTAGAAATCTCTACCCGCTTCTTTTGGACTCTCTGCAAGATGATCTGGGGAAGCAAGCAGAGAATTGGGGAAGGTGGATAGGGGCTAGTGAAAAAGCGTTTTTAGCCTTTCTGGAAATGGGCCCATTTGCGCTACTTTCTGCCTGGCTACAAGCACAGCATTATAAAACTCTAATCAATTTATATCATACTGCCGCCATAGTATCTAAATGGGGAAGGACAGTTGGTATCACTTGTCCACACTGTAATAGCACAAATGCAGACTATTGCCATGTGTTTTTCGGCTGTGATAGGCTTATGACATTTGTAACTGATATAATGAAATTTGTGGAAACTGTATTGCAGCAGGAACTATGTTTAACGCCTCAACTTGTAGTGTTAGGGATTGATGAAGAGGTATGTAAGGGACAATCTCAATGTTTTGTGTTCTTGGCCATGTCGGTGATGCAGAGTTGTATTGCATCATACTCGCTAAAGCCCGACCCTCCAACTTATTATCAATGGTCAGGCCAAATACTCTCAATGTTTTATCTAGAGAGTAGCCTATCTGCGAATAAGGGTAAGGTCAGTAGAAAGAAGGGGTGAAAATATGGGCCCTACTGTCACAATGGCTAAGGAATTTGTGATTGATAATCTGCTGAAGGTAATGAATTTGAATTTCGTCATTATACAATAATTGCAATGTATGTGTCAAAATTATACATTTTTAGCCATACTGAAGATGATGGTTGGTTCTCCTGTATTTTACAGTGTGCTAATAAATAAATACAATTACAAAAAATTAAAAAAGAGTCAATTCTCCAGGCAACTATCCACACACAAGGGAGGACATCAGGAATTCCAACCTCAGGGCAAGGTGTGTTCCATGGCCACCAGGCACTAGCTGGCGGTCCTCAGTACTGGTGAAAGAACCCCCCTCCTCCCCCAACATTCACATCATGGGAGAACAAGGTCTTGGACATCCTGCATCCTGAGGGCCTGACAGGAATACCTGTGGGATTGGAGTCTGGTAAGTTACTACACCAGTAATGTCACCAAATGTTTTGTCTGGCATGCTCACTGATCACCTTATGGGATCTTACCTGGCAACCCACTCACCACCCCTGTGTCCAATAGTCCAAAAAACCCTCTCAGGCATACCACATGTCAAATAAACTCACCTGGGGGCACACGATCATGGGTAGTACAGGGACTGTTATCACTACAACTCCCAGCATGCACTGTTCCACCTGTAAGAAAACCAGAACAGTGTACTTTCAGTTAAATAGCCTTGTATGTGAAACTAACAATCAATTCAACCCACCTGACATCGCCACTCATCACAGTCCATAACAAAGACATCAGTGCTAAGACCATCTGCCAGTCCTATCACAAGCTACACACAGCTACAGCTGTGCCCCTACGAAACTGGCCTTTAAATCACCATCCAGGCAATGTCATGTACTCATGTGGGTGGGGGAATAATATAGAAAGCTTGACGTACTTGGGGTACACCCACACAGAAGCCCAGGTAGAATGGTTTCACCTGTACTGTTGGCCAGCGCCGTTACCATAGTACATTGTGCAGCTGTTAGTTGACTCAATGATGTTATACACCTAACTTGGAGATCACTTTATATTGTCAAGTCATTAATCAGACAATCTATGAGTCAGTGAACAGTCATCTAACCACCAAGATACTCCAAGATCTCTGGGTTCCATATAGCTCTAACCCAGATTTGGAAGCAGATATCATTGTCAAATCAGGGGATCACGTAAAGGCTTTGTGTGCATGTCACATAGCATGTCTAGCGGTCAATCTTTGATATCACTTTTTGCATTACTTTCATCAGCTGTGTGTTCCACTTCTCCAATAGGTAACCTAGCCATTGTCACTATGGAAAGGACACCAGAGACTGGCACTACCCCATTGGATGAAGGCTCAGTGTGAAAAACTCCCCTGGATGTGTGGACATTCAGGACAAAGCTGGACCATCTTGGACACCTGGTCAGTGAACAACTGTGAGCCTCACCCTGCCAACATCAACTCCTACCAGCCTTTTGTTTCAACATCACAGGTAACCATTCACCCCCAAACCTGTGTTCCAAGGACAGTGTCTACCATTGTGTGCCCAACAGTACAGGTACGTGGGTCTCCTGTCGTAAACCCAGACAATGATAGAGCTGCCACCAGTGGGAGTGGGCAAACTGTGCCATGGGCACAGGCATGTGGGGTTATGGGGCATGGGGTGGATAGTGTGGGTCAGTGGATGAAGGCTCCTAGGGATACAACTGGTCACAACACCCTCTCCCAAGCCTTGGGAACTTACCAACAATCCCAAAGCATGATGGGCCAGGTACTTACCATGATGAGGGAGAGAAAGCAGCTGCAGAAGGACAACCACCAAGAAGTCATGCAGCCTTGGCAGACCTAAAATGCCCACTTGGCTTCCGTTGCAGGGGTGCTGAGAGACATAAATACTACCCTGAGTAGGTTTAGTACACAACAGCTGACCCATTCCACTAGCAATGAGGCCTCAACCCCTTCTACATTTGTGCTGTAAGTGGGAGTACAGCAGGAGCTGGCCAAGGAGGTGCGGGTGGGGATGCAAACTATGGCAGCCAGCATTGAGGGGATGCGCATGTGCATGATGACGTCTGCAGAACAGTCAGCAGCCATACAAGTCACACAATACCTTCTGCAAAGAGTCCAACATTGTGTGAGGGTCCTAACCACTGCTGTGAGGGAGTTGCCAAAACACCTACCCTCCCAATCTTGCGGCTGCATGCATGACAACTAGCTGGAATCCATGCACCGGGAACTGGCCTCCCTCAGGGTAGACATGGCTGCCTACTACAGGGATGTTGCAGTCATACTCAATAATCAGCAGCTTCTCCTTGCTGCAGTTATGCCATATGTAGTTCCACAGATGGCAGCTGCTGGGAATTTGGTATCCACTTCTCCAGCCACTGAAGTGTGTGTTGCCCCCTCAAATCCACCAGCACCACCATCAAGGGCAGAGGAGACGACACACACATCAGAGGATGAGGATGTAGATCAGATCATCTACATCTGTAAAATGTGCACTACAGATTGAAATCTGTAAAACACAACACATACAGGCTGAACACACAACATCTCTGACACAACCGTGTGAGCAACATAGGAATGGGGAAACAACCACACAAGCACACCATTTGGTGTAGGTCTGTGAACACCATGGTGCACATAATCACATTGATGGGAGGGGGATGGCGCATGGGCAAGTCTGGTGTTGCTAAGACTGCCAGGTCAGTCTACCCTCCGCCCTTGGCATTACGAGTTTTATGCTGGGATGGCGGGTGGAAATCTGTCTCCTCATGTCAGCTCTTTGTGTAAATTACTACAATATTGTTGCTGGATCAAATAGAGCCAGCGCCAATCTGGGGTGCATTGAGTGTGACAGCACACCCTATTATTGTCACTCCAAATCAGGCAGTGGAAAGCGCAAAGGGCCTGGGCATGGGGCCCCTGTACTGCCCATGCTCTGTGCATGGCAGTGCAGTGGCACCCAGGGGCACACCACACCACATTACCACCAACTTGTACATGGCGGTGGTCTGCCATGCAAAGGCTGATGGAAAAGCGGGAACATCATTTGGAGGTTAGCGCGGATCGTACTGCTGGGCTGGTGTCACAAGACAGGTGGCATTGCCAGTCCGTAAGCTGCTGGCAACCTGCCAGTGCCACGCCATTGGCCCATGGGGCTTTCCCCACAGTCAAAATGTGCCAGTGCCACCTGCGCTGTTGGCGGTGGTCATATTGCCAATGGCAGTCTGGTGGTCATGGGGCTGCCAGACTTGTAATGAGGGTCAATGTGTGCACTAATACAACTAGTTGCAATATCTCCATCAAACTAGCTAGAGGCCCTGATTGAAAATAAGTCAACTGGCTATGTCCATAACTTTGTTGCATCAGGCACTGTCATGTACAAAATGCTATTCACATCATTGAATGATACCCATATGGGCCATCCCTGGGTCCACCCCTGTGGCAGTGGTAAATTAGCTCCCCTGTACAATGCTGCATCCTATTCACCATAGTGCAAGTTTGGCTGTGTTGAGGGAGAGACCATAGTTGTGTAGGAGGAGCACCTTCCAGCACAACCAGAAACTGAAATGGCAATCTGCTAGGTCCATGTGTGCTGTGGAATGCAGCACACATACACAAACATTAACATGAGAAGTAATGAAAGTAAACTTCATCATTGCGTCTTGGCAATGCCATCTCTGGGGTGGTGTAAGATTTTGGTGCTGCCTTAGGTGTATGAAAACACATAAAACTGGGACGGGGGAAAATGCAATTTTTTTGGTGTGGCTTAAACACTGCAACAGCCATTGCGAGGCCCTCCCATGCAAGCTGATACATTGGAAGCGACCATAATAACAAGGTGGTGTCAAGCCACCATAAGGGAATACATCACACCTTTTAAATATGATGCAGCCTATTGCCCCACCTGAGCTTCCCTTTACATGACACTGAAGTGGGGCAAAGGGCTAATAAATGTGAATCATAATATACAAGAACAATGTTTGGGCTGTAAGTTGTCACTGAGCCTCCAATAGCAATTCAATGATGTGCCATGTCAACTGCCACAACATAGAAAGATTGATTTTACACCTTCTCATTTCAGAGGATGATGGCTCTCCTGCTGATCTGCCTGTCCTGGAGTTCTCCGACGACCTGGATGACCAGCTAACAACCATCAGCCAACAGACTCTCCAGGATGTCCTGGGATCCCTCCAGACACCATCTCCAGTTGCAAGGAGGACAATCAGTGTGCAGCCTCCCCAGATGTCCCACCCAACACCCAAAATATACTAAATACTACCTTACAGTACAAACACAGCTCAGGACTCCGAGAACTAAGAGACAAGCTTCCAGGGAACAGTGGTAGCAGTCCAGCAGGAGCTGGCCAAGCAGGTGCGGGTTGGGATGTAGACCATGGACACCAGCCTAGAGAGAGTGCGCATGTGCCTCATGAACACACAGCTACCATCCAAGGCACACACTCCCCACTGCGTGGAGTCCAGCAGTGTCTGGTGGACATAGCTGCTGCCATGAGGGAGAGGCACCAACAAGTGCCCTCCCAAACTGGCAGCAGCATGATAGAGAACAAGCTGGACTCCATTCAGTGTGAAGTGGCCTCCCTCAGGGAAGACACAGTACCAGAAGAACTCATTGTTGTGGTACAGAGGTAGATAACCTCATTAGTGATGGCCACCGGTCAGTCTTTCAGGATAGAGTTCCAATTGTGGCTGTTGTCAGATGTGTCACAGATCCCAACTTTGCTACTACGGGGCCCCAACACTGACAGCTGAACTACCAGACTTACCTGTCCAATACAAAGTATACATAGCCATCATGAATGGTGGGTATACAGAATGGCAGCTGCATGGACTAGTAGATGTGATGTTGCAGTCAATGAGACAGCTCCATCCTTAATAGGTGTAGCACATGGTAAATGAGGCTTTTGAAGGCAGGATGGATTCCCTAGGCCATTTCCCCAATTTGCCCAGTGCACTCATGGGGAGAATCCTGAAACTCATACTAATTACACAAACTGTTTGCAATTATAACAAAATATTTATTATCAAAATGAACTACTAAAAACAAATAAAACCTACCCTATCCTATACTAACCTATACTAACTATGATTATCATACAACTAAGTCTATCTAACCTATGCTAAACTTAACTTACACATAAAACACTGCACGCTAAACACTGGCCCCCACCCTCCCCAAGAAACAAAAAACATGCAGGACAACAAATACTATAACTACACATGTACTAACTAGTCCTATGTCCTAAACAAATATATATTTTAATTATTTTTTAATTTATTTTTACATTTTTTTATAGAAACACATTTAAACTCCAACATGATCCCCCACCTAACAGCTCCCCAATAAAAACCCACAACCCCACTACACATATCCTAGCTAATGGCCACACTACACTAACCTACCACTAACTACATAAAACCCAAAATAAAATAGTGTGCAACTTTAAAAGGGAAGGGAAGGAACTGGAAGGTAGTCCATCACAGTCCAAGTTCATTTCCCTTTTTCTGGATTTACTTAAGGAGTTTTCGGTCCTCTGAAAGAGCCTCCTCCAACTTGTCCAAACACTGGAGTATCAGGTTGATGTCCTGGCGTAAGTTCTTTTCAAACTGTGATGGCCCAGTGGCTGGTGGTGGCAAAACTGGTGCGGGTGTGGTGACTGGTGCTGCAGATGTGGATGGGTAGGTGCATTGTTGATGTGCCTGCTCCATCCTATGTCTTGGGTGGATGAGAGTGTCCCCCTGCTGGGAATGCATGCCATTCCCCTGATCCTTTTTCGTCCCGGAAACGGCATCTCATGCGGCGGTATCCTGTGGCAGTAGCATTCGGACCTTCGGTTGAACTGGTGCTTTTCATCATTGGTCATGTTGGCAGCTGTAAAATGAGGACAAGCAACCATCGGTTTCAGCATTGGGTGGAGTATGTACAGATTTGTAACTTGAAGTGATACAACTGATTACACATGCAGTCCTACACACATTCCTAAAAAAAATGAATTGCTCCTCATCTGCTTCTATATCCAACCATATATCACCAAGTATCTTGTGTGAGGACGTCAATCCATTATAAATCAAAAGGGGCCACAGCTGACAGGAACTGACAATAGACTGCTGAACATCACTCACATTCACACTGTGAGCATCACGTGTCTCAACAAGCTTGGATTTCCTATCTCCTTGAGCAGAAGGGAGGTTGGGCATGCAATCCATCAGCTCAACACCCCTGGTGATGCACCAAGGCCTGAGCACTCATCATGGAGTGTAGGAGTGGGCCATTTGTAAGGGGGGCTGCTAACTACAAAAGCTGGTATTCTATGTTGTAGTACATCTACATTCATGTTTCCAGGTGAAAAACCTGTCCTGAGCCTACTTTCAGCTGCATTCCCCATGCTTTGGCCACACATACAACTGATGCTATCTTGCCATGAGAAAGGTTGGGCAATCTCTGACCTGCACATCACTGTTGTCAAGACATGACAGCACTGGAGCCCCCTTAATGTGCCATGTAGTCCTACGTGTGTTCAATAGCACACACATGGTGGTTGTATGGATGCCCTGAAGGCAACAGTAATTGTGTCACAGCTTTGGGTGCTGCAACTGTATCCAGGAGTGTCTCACATCATCAGCAGATGCATGTCAGATATCCTCACAGCACCAGCTACACACACACACACACACAGCATTGCCTTCTTTTGCATCTGTGATGTCACCTACATCAGTCACAATTTACATGGTGGCTGCACCAAATTGGTTACACTGCTGACATGTGGTGTTAGGACATTAATAGACTTTGGCCTGAAACATCTTGGGTGTAGTTGTCAACACATTGTGTACACTGATTACTGCAGTTCTGGGCATTATAGCTTCTTGCTGTACGACTACCTCATCATCTCTGGAGGGTACTGTGGCACCTGTGGTGTGTGTATGTCTCCTACATAATCCCCCTAGAGAGTAATGCAGTTGGATACCTACATCTGTGCCATCTTGTCAACAAGTGTGAGCTATGTGTGGCACACATTGCTGATTATGGTGCTATGACAAGGTTGTCCACAACAGGCATGCTATGCTATGTACATATACAGCTGGCCTGTGAACTATGATGGCAGACATCCATAAATATGTGGTCAGCCATAAATATTCCTTTTACACACAATTCCATGCCAGCACACACTGCCCTTAGAACTACATCCAAGCCAATCTCATTGCACAACACCACAACATACATGATGGGAATGTGATGGAGGACCATGCTGATGGATAGTTGGCAGTGCAGCACTCTGCCATATTCACAACACAGGGATGTGCCATATTGAATAGGAGAGGGTGCATCACTGTGCGGTCACCTACGCCAGCGCTAATCTTGCTTCCAGTACTTGACCCAGCCACATTTACCCCATGGTACATAGCTGGCTGCGGAGATGGGGGATAGTCATTGTGCATGGAGGGACACCTTCCTACTCAAACAAAATCTTCAAAGGGACTTTGCACTTTCGATGTGTGCTGCCAAAAGTAGCACCCATTGTAAGAGCAAAATATGGAGGGTACAACAACATATATGTTAGCTTGTTGTGACCTGCTAAAGCCATACCTTGGTGTGTTTTCTGGATTTGCTACAGTCTAGTCTAGTGTAAGAAAATGTTTAGATCTGGGACACCGTCTGCTTGCTATGGGTGTTGATATGGCACATCCACAGCAGCACCCATTGCACGCTCCTTCCATGCAAAGTACTGCATGTAAAGGAGCTGTATTGACAAGTTTATGTGAAGACACAAAGGGGGTCATTCTGACCATGGCGGTAATTACCGCCATGGCGGAGGTCGGCGGTAGCACCGCCAACAGGCTGGCGGTGCACCGCTGGGCATTCTGACCGCGGCGGTTCAGCCGCGGCCAGAAACGGAAAGTCGGCGGTGTACCGCCGACTTTCCGCTGCCCGTCTGAATCCTCCATGGCGGCGGAGCGCGCTCCGCCGCCATGGAGATTCTGACACCCCCTACCGCCATCCTGTTCATGGCGGCTCTCCCGCCATGAACAGGATGGCGGTAGGGGGTGCCGCGGGGCCCCTGGGGGCCCCTGCCGTGCCCATGCAATGGCATGGGCACGGCAGGGGCCCCCGTAAGAGGCCCCCAAAAAGTATTTCAGTGTCTGCCCAGCAGACACTGAAATACGCGACGGGTGCAACTGCACCCGTCGCACCTTCCCACTCCGCCGGCTCAATTCTGAGCCGGCATCCTAGTGGGAAGGTTGATTTGCCCTGGGCTGGCGGGCGGTCTTTTGGCGGCCGCCCGCCAGCCCAGGGCAAATGTCAGAATCACCGCCGCGGTCTTTCGACCGCGGTGCGGTGTTCTGACGGTGGTACCTTGGCGGACGGCCTCCGCCGTCCGCCAAGGTCAGAATGACCCCCAAAATGTGTCCTAAGCCCACCATGAATACATGATACAGGGCATAGCCTTCCCCGAGGCTCTCAAATATTGAAGCTCCGGTGGTGCTTGGGTCTCTTACACATGTCCCATGATGTCACCATCCATCCTCCTATGACTTCTGATCAGTGGACCAGAAAACTACAACACTCATTGCATTCCATACTTCTGACGGACACACACGTAACCCTGGAGTAGCTAACAGGAGCCACAATATGACACTTACTGGATGCATCGGGTCATCAAAACTCGCCACCTCTCTGATAGTGCAGGTCCACCTGTAAGACATGAATGTTGAACATTGCTGAGAGTAAATCCTAGTTAATGCAAATGGACAACATAGTTCAGTGTAAAGTTGTTAGTCTGTGTGAGGAAGTCATCCTAAAGGAAGATCAGTGAATCTGACAGACAACTATGATCATTCAATCACACATACTCTCTGATGAGGTAGACCCACACATCTACAAACCATCACTGTCCATGACACTCCTGTGGTGCATTTCACAGCACCATGTCTACATGGCATTGTCATGCAGCTGTTTGTAAGCACAACACCTCCATTACCATTCAGGACAGCTTAGACATGTATATCCCACCAGAGGGCCATGCTATGTTTGTTGCAGTGACTGGCCCATTATCACACATAGCATGTCAGCCTGAATCAGATGAAGTATATATCTATATCATGATCATTGCAAACTGATGAACTGTTACCCTGGGGTTGTGTGGGGTTTCCAAGGTGTTGAGGATTGACATCATACATCCCTCAGTGAAGTAAGTGAAATATGTGTGCCATCACAAGGCAGTCACACAATGAAAAATGCAATGCGAGTGGACTCATGTGAAGACAGTTAAAACTACCTGCACATTGACTGATCTGAAGCATAAATGTATTGCCAATGGTGTGTGCCCTGCCATTGTTGCCATGGTATGCCATTGTTAAACCAGTGAGGGATGAGTACATGGGCATAGGAATATGGCTATTCACAGACACACTTGCTCAGTGGTCAGAGGATGCATCTGGTGTTGCAGGTTAGTGAATGATGTGCCAGTGATGGAGCTGAAACAGTGCATCCCGTCCTGTCAGTGAGGAGCAGCAAGGCAGTGGAAATGACCCAGCACATGTGTGTGGTCATGGAGACTGTATAGGCTGACTCTAATACACAATGCACAGGTCAAATGGAACTGCCAGTAGTCTGGGCCCAGTGCACGTTCAGGCTCCCTAACATGGCCTTGCATAATGACACAAAGAGGACTATAGGACTACTGTATTGCAGCACCTATTGCATCTATGCTGTCCTTGTGGGCCTTGGTGCATCCTTTTCTCACATCCATGTGTGCTTAGTCATTATATAGTCACAGCATGATGGCAGTGTGGACCAACATCATGTATACATGTGAAGGCCAAAGATGCTACAGCAGGAGATGCTACAGATCACGGAAACGTCTGCTGAATATATAAGGGCCTATCTCAAACATTTCTATGCGCAAATCTCACACCTTCACTCAGCAGCCCTACAGGGTGTTTTGAATTTACACACCCTTTCATGCCTGTTTCATGGAACAGGCATCATTCTTGCTGTATATTTACAAATTTAACTGTGCATTCATCACTACACATGGGCCCATATATATGGAAGTGGCACAGCAACTAGTGCTGGGCCTGTTGAAGTGCGGCCCTAGCGCACTCCTGATACTACCTTGTGTGCGCCATCTCCAACAGACTGCGCACCATGGTGGTAGTTAGGGGGGAGTAGGGTCAAAAATGTTTGGCAGTAGTCTGGCGCTTTGCAGGATTAGATTCAAAATTCTTTTCCCTAGTCTTGCCAAGCACCCAGGGGTCCATTGATCATATAGGGAGCATATTTGTAACAACTGCAAAGAGCAGGCATTAAGTAATCTGCCACAAAAGGGGTGCAGCAGTCTCATTGACTTCTTTGTGCTAATTTGGAGGACACCTTTGCGCCAGAATGGACCATTTGCATACATTGTGGGTGGCACAGCCATGATATGTGCCAAGCCCTACCAAAGTGGTGCAATACGTGCATTGTGCCACTTTTTAAAGACTACACGGGGTTAATGGCAGGTTAGCGTTGCCTTACCGTCAATCATATGACACTATGTCAGCTCAAAGGTTGCACTAGGAGCTCTTGCAAATGCCCCTTTGTTATGGTTGTGCAAGCTTCATCATACATATGTCCAACATTGGTTAAATTGTATGACTTTTGAACTGCAGGCCTCAAGTGGAGCAGAGACTCTACATACAGGTTGCATACAACATGTTCACAACCATTACAAGCAGCACTCATACTTATCTGCAACTGTCAGTCAAATGCTAAATGCAGCTGATAGTATGGTAATGGGAGACTTACCAACAGTTCTGCCGATTTCTATTCCAAATGATCCACCAGATCCTGCTCCCTTGCCACCAGATCTGCCCACTGATGCTTGAGCTGGTGCTCATAGCATCCGGTCTTGAGTATTCTTGCCAGAAAGTATACCACCTTTCCCCACCGCAGCCACCTTGCCTCAGTGGGATAGTCCAGGATCACCTGCCCACCCAGTTGCAGCATCAGGGGCATGTAATGGGCCACCAACCAAATAAACCCCAGTTCATCAGGCAACATGCTCCCCATCTTACCCTTCGCAGACATTACAAAAGGGTGCAGGACGTCACCCAAAATAGTATGAGAAATTAGACTTAAACTCAGCACATACCCCAAACTCCCCAAACTACCCCAACAACTAAACTACCCCAGACAGACATCCCACAATACAATGACAAAAACAGTACACTGTAAATACAAATTACAAGTAAATGGACAATCTAGACACAAAAAACACAGGACACAAAACAAAGGACACAACAAGACCTCCAAAGACACCACAAATCCACCAGCACCTCCAAAACACAACCACACACAGTCACAGGGGAACAGACTGTGAAGTGAAAGTGAAACTACACTTATTGTACCATGCTTGCAGGCAGGATATCCTTGTACATCACTTCTTGGGCATGTGTGTCACGTTTTTAGCATCATGAATGTTTTTTTTTTTATGCATGAGAGTCATGCGTTGATTTTTCTCTATGGTACAGAATAGTGGTAACGTTAAATTGTCGCTCAGGGCCCAGGAATCATTTTCAGTGTGGTGTTGGTGCACTTGCATCATTTTGTTTGGATGCAAATGGGAAAAGCGTAATTTTTCTTTTGTGGCCCTTGAATGCACCCTGATCCATTTCACATGTTTTATGTGGTATACGTCTATTGGCTACAGGTGCAAGTCTATGCATGAATGTAATTGCGGTGTCATTGGTGTGTGCAACCAATATGTGTAGCCATGACTCAGCTGTAGGCACTCACTAATACTTTGTGCATATGTGCATGTGTCCTACACTGTGTCCACATGTATGTTGGCACATGTGTGGCATGTGTTTACATATGTGTATGACTAGTGAGTAGCAGGTGGAGAAAATAGTTATGTCTGTGGGCAATGTATGTCTACATACCTACAAACATATTTGTATGTAGGCCCTGTGTCAAACACAAGCTAAGGCATGTGTAAACCATTACATTTTGCACTCAGAGTATTCAGTGGACTAGGACTGCATTGTCATCACATATCCCCTGTCAAAGTGAGCGTGTATGTGTGTCTAGTCACTCATTAGTAATTGTAATTAACTAGTTATAGGTCAGCTTCACATGTGCCATGGAGTTTCCCAGGCATCTTAGTTGCTGCAGTTGTTACAGACATGTGTGTTGGTGAACAATGCTATATGCCATGTGCCTGTATAGGCATGTGTTATGTCATTTGTGTCATACATCACCACATTGCTGTCTGAAGGGGATGTGCTAGCTCACATTGATATCTTCCTCAATTGACAGAAGTTGTCTTTTTTACTATTGCCTGTGTAGTCACATCACTGGCACCTATGCTCGGTATGTCAATACACAATTGATGAGAACATTTTTACTCTAACGAGTTTTGTCACACCAATGCAATTATGTTGCTAGGTTAGCTTTTGTACTGAATCAATTCCTATTACCATGGCTGGACCATTATGGTGGTACATGTGTGGAGAGATCTTTGGGATATGTGTGCCTGCCTCCAAATGTATATTCAGATCTGTCAACATCATGTCAGTCATGACTGTCACATACAATGCCGTACAACTGGATTGCAATGTTGCAATGTGGCATAGATGGCAGGCCTATCCATCTTCATCAATTTATGAGATTGTGTGGCAACACAAACCCATGGTTACATGTGAAGGTGCAGGTTAATGGTGCTCCACTTCACTCTGACCCCTTTGCACGTGCATCAAGCATCTGATATTATCATACATTGATGTTGTCAGAGCAGTGGTGCAGGGATTTATTGAGCTGGGATCTCTGACATTTATGATAGCTAATTTTCAGACTGTGCACACTCCCTAGCAGATGGAGACATGCACAAATGTGGTCATACATATCTGGTTATAATGAATTCCAATGCAGTACTTGATGTCAGCGTTCCCATCTCAGGTTCAGAGGTCAGGTGCTTACACAAGTTGGACATGTATGGACGCTTTGGAGTCTGTTAGACTTTTCATCCTTGGCGTGGTCTCCCTTAACGTTTTGCCTCTGTTCCCCAGGTTGTTGATGTGTGCTGGACTCTGATTTTGCTGTTTTTGTTACTCTGGTCACTTTACCACTGCTAACCAGTGCTAAAGTGCAAGTGCTCCTTTACAAAATGTGTATGTAATTGGCTTATCCATGATTTGGATATTTGATTTACTAGTAAGTCCCTAGTAAAGTGCACTGGAGGTGCCAGGGCCTGTAAATCAAATGCTAGTAGTGGCCTGCAGCACTGGTTGTGCCACCCACATAAGTAGCTCTGTAATCATGTCTCAGACCTGCCATTGCAGTGTCTGTGTGTGCAGTTTTAACTGTAAATTCGACTTGTCAAGTGTACCCACTTACCAGGCCTAAACATTCCCTTTTCTTACATCTAAAGCACCCCTAAGGTAGGCCCTATGTAGCCCCAAGGGCAGGGTGCAGTGTATGGTTAAGGTAGGACATATAGCAATGTGTTTTATATGTCATGACATTGAAATATAGCTAAATTCGTTTTTCACTGTTGCAAGGCCTGTCCCTCTCATAGGTTAACATGGGGGCTACCTTTAAATCTGATTAAAGTGTAGATTCCCTTTGGGAACAAATGGAAATGTGGAGTTTGGGGTGTCTGAGTTCACAATTTAAAAATACATCTAAAGTTGATTTTAAGATTGCATGTTTGAAAATGCCACTTTTAGAAAGTGAGCATTTTCTTGCTTATACCATTTCTGTGACTCTGCCTGTTTGTGGATTCCCTGTCTGGATCAGTTTGACAGTTGGGCTGGTTACACCTCACACTAGACAGTGACACAAAGGGATCTGGGGTGTAGCCTGCATATCCTGATGAGCCATCTGTGCTAGCAGGGAGGGGAGGAGTAGTCACTCACACCTGAATGGACTGTGTCTGCCCTCACACAATACAGTCTCCAACCCCATGGTGAGTGTCTGTGGCCTGGCCAGGGCAAGGCAGGATTTCACATTCACAAGAGACTTTGCTTTGAAGTAGGCCTACTTCAAAGGGGAAATTGGGTATAAGAAGGGCACCCAAAACCACAGACTTTAGAACACTTCTAGAAACAAGAGGAAACTCTGCCTGGAGAAGAGCTGAAGAGCTGAGGAAGAAGAGCTGCTCTGCCTGTGACTGTGCTTTGTGGAGCTATCCTGCAGTTGCTGATTCTGCTAGAGTAAGAGGGCAAAGACTGGACTTTGTGTGTCTTCCATCTTGTGAAGAAATCTCCAAAGGCTTGATTTAGAACTTGCCTCCTGTTGTTTGAAGTCCCAGGGACAGCAAAGACTTCTCTCTGCCAGCACCTTGAGTCTCTGGAGAGATTCCTGTTCTGTGAAGTGGTGCCCTATTCAGTCCCTGTGCCCTTGAAAGGAAACCTGGTGAAAATCCAAGGAAATCGTCTTCGGACCGACGCCGCTGCTGAATCTGGTGATGCCGATTGCAAACGACTTTGCAGGCCCGAAATTGCTGCAGTCCCGCCGAAGTCACTGCACCACATCGTGACCGACGCCACTCAAAGTGCACGGATTCAACATTTTTCACAGACGCCGCCATCCCCGACTTCGCACATCGGCTCGTTTTAATTTCTTCACCCAGGTACTGTACCTGGGGGTCTACATGACTCTGTGCCCGGTGCTGCTGGTGTCAGATTGTTAGGAACGACTCCGTTACGACACCGTGTTATCACCTCATCGAAGCATTTTGTGTTTCTAAGCGCTATTTTTGAGTTTAATCTTTAGAAATTCATAACTTGACTTGTGTATGTCGGACTTTTGTCATTTTGGTCTTGTTTTGTTTAGATAAATAATACCTATTTTTCTAAACTGGTGTTGTGTCATTTTGTGGTGTTTTCATTAAGTTACTGTGTGTGTTGGTACAAATAGTTTACACCTAGCACTCTGAAGTCAAGCCTACTGCTCTGCCAAGCTACCAAGGGGGTAAACAGGGGTTAGCTGAGGGTGATTCTCTTTTACCCTGACTAGAGTGAGGGTCCTTGCTTGAACAGGGGTTAACCTGACTGTCAACCAAAGACCCCATTTCTAACAGAGTCCAAAGTTGTGTCCATGTTCAGCCTGCTTAGGGGTTGCTAAACTGTTCTGATGTAAAGGTTGGAGAAATTACATGGTACATATGGAGCTGTCTGTGACTGTCTTCTGTTCTGGTACCATACCATGGTATGGTAGTGGCAAACATGTATGGGTCATGTACTAATGTGCCCATCCTCTTTGTGCATCAGTTAAAGTTTGACATGTAGACTATGGTGTCTTACAGTGTCTGTGTTGGTGTTTGTCTGGTCATTATCCCTTTATCTGCCATTACTGGTGAGGTATGTTTTTGTCCTCCATTGCTCCTAGTCATTTGTCTGCTAGCACCTTGTACACATCTTCTACAGCTACATTGTTAGGTGATATAGGGACAGGATACAACATGTGACTTGTGTAAAGTGGAGATTTTCCCCTCTCCTACAACTGTCAACTTAGTAGTAAATGTCCCATTGGCAATATTAATGAGATGTAATGAGTGCCAGACACACATGACATTACACATGCTACAGAACTTGAGTAGTCTCCATGTGACATGGCATGTTGTATCTGCAAGAATTTGTTTGTATCTCAGAGCTGTACATCCACATCCACCGTTGAACATAGCATGGCAATGAAATTCTCCCAGCATACCACAACCTAGCTGACTCTTACCATGATTGACTGATGTTGAGGTGTATTTTCTTCTGAGTGCTGTATTTATCCTTTGCCAGATGCTAATGATATGGATGTGTCTACTTCCACTCAGTGTGATGTGGGTCTCTGACACTATTGGACAATGCTGCACATGTTTGCACATGCCACACATGATTGTGATATGTGAGGCCAGTACATGTATGTGCTATTTTGCTCCATTTGGTAACATGCAATGGATCTGTCCTATAAGTGACAATGAGCGGTTTGTTTTTCTATGTGCTGTCTAATATTATTATAAGGGCATACTGTGTAGACATGCAGACACAGGTCAATCATTGTGGATAATGGCATACCTGTTGATACCGAGAATGGACACCCATGCATTAGTCTTCATGTATTTCTAATTATTAGCAGTAGGCATGTGTGAATAAAGCCTATTTGTGTGACCGGTGTGCATCCTATGTAGATAGGGTGTGTTACACACTTTGCCTACATTCCATCCAGACTATCATTTGACTGATACATTCTCCCATTAAAAATCAGAGATCTTATAATATGATATTTGTTTTTATGCGGATTCAACACCCCTAGCTGCTTTATGCCACTGTCAAACCATTGACAAATCCCCAGCCAATGTGTATGTGCCATACATGATTTACAGCCCTTAAGTCAGTGATGTTGCCAATAGCAGTGCCAGAACATATCCCCATGGACACTGCTCAGCTTCCAACATTGAGTAAATTCCACGGGGAATTACTGAAGAAGCATCATTACCTATGATGTCCCCCTCTTGACACACATGTACGGTGCAAGCAGAACTACACTCACAGAGAGTAGTGAGAGAGATCACTTCTAACATTACTTAACCCCCATTTCTTGACATTCCCTACCTTATGTGTGGCCCCCTTGCATGCAACCTGTTGGGCATGGTGTTGTGGTGGGGAATGGCCTATGAAATTGCACATTACCCACATGATGTTACAAAATATGTAGTGGTGCATGGATCATCGCCTTCGGATGTCACATGCCAGGGATTTGGGCGTCACTGATTTGTGAGATGGAGTCTATAGAACCACGTACATCACCAAGGATGTGTATACCATACTTGTTGTTTTTATGTTTCTGACACACTCCCTGAGGTTAGATTCACATAGCAATGTTATATATATTGGACAATGAATAGACCAAGGATGATGTTGTTAAACAAAATTTATTGGTGGTATTTGTAATGGAACTTTTTGGTTGACTAGGCATAAAAGTTGTCAACAATTGTCTGTCTTCTGCGAACTCCTGCCACTGTGTTTGGTTCTTTCCCCTCAAGGTCCTCATCCCCACATGTTGTGCAGGATAGTACACAACGGTATAATCTTGCATAGCAGCGGGGAGCATACAGGAGGCTTCCTCCTGTCATGCCCAGGTACCTGAACCTGGACTTGAGAAGGCCAAAGTTCCTCTCCACCACTTTGTGTGTTATCCAGTGTGCTTCATTGTAGGCACGTTCTTCATTGGTAGTTGGATTTGCAAATGGGGTCATGACCCCACGGCTGTATGCCATAACCTGAGTCAGCTGCAAAGATAAGAGGGAGAAATTTAGTAAAGACTTGAGAGGGATCTGGAATGTTCCATGGCAGTAGTTGGTTGCAGTTTGAGTGGTGAATCAGAGGTGATTGTGGTGTTGTGTATGTACCAGGTCTTTTAATATGGTTCAATTTGACTGTGTTGAAGTACATGACATTCTTGAGTACTGACTCAAGGACCTGTATATGACCATCAGGCTTCCAAAACGTATGCTCATAATGTATGTAATATGTTTTGTGTAGTACATTTAGTAGCAGTATCCTAATATTAGAAGGAGGCTACCACCTCCTTGCTGCACAATGGTGTCAGATATGTAGCTAGCATAGTTTCCCTACAAAGCCAGCTCATTCTGTCGATGTTTGCACGTTGCAATATGCATGCAGTGCAACACTTAGTGGCCTTAGTGGCAGATGATGGTTGTGTCAACCATCTTGGCCCTCATTACAAATCTGGCGGTCTCAAGAATGCCAGACTCACAGTTGTAGTTGAACCGCCGCGATCGTGGCAGTATGACTACCACATTATGACCATGGTGGACCCACCACGGTTAGACCGCCAACATTGCCAGGTTGCCACCAACCAGTGGCCCTCTGGGTTCCACCTCCATGCAAGGGCTGGTGGAATAATGGGGGTGTCAGGTGCCCCTTAGAGGCCCCTGAACAGGCCATGCCCTTCGCATGGGCAGTGCCAGGGCCCCGAAGGACAGACCTGTAGCCCTTTCCAATGCACAAATTACATGCAGTAGAAAGCACAACTGGGGCTGCTGCACCTGCCCCAATGCCACATTGCAGCCGGGTCAATTAAGAACCGGCTGCAATGTTTTGGCCCTCTTCTCAGTTGGGCCAGCGTACGGAAAAAATATTTCCACCCAAAGGCCCAGCAGTGAACTCCTAATAGGGCCGGCAGGGTTTAGACCACAATGGTGGTCTAACAGTGGTGGAAGTGTGCCAAGCGGCCTCTGCCAGACAACAAACTTGTGATGAGTGTCCAGGTGTCACATATTAGTATGATGATCAAATGTGGTACAGGTGTATGTCCTAGCTTCTTAGTAATTGGATTTTCAGCCAGACTTACTACACTTACTACACATGCAGAGTGCAGACTTTGGGAGGGGGCCCAGCTATTTTTATGAAACGTCACTTAGTACAGTGCATGTATGGCCAGTCATGTCCTCCTAGAGACGCCTACTATGGTATCCATGTACAATACAGTTTAGAAGTGAATCTGCACCATTGTGTACTATTGTTATTCTGCAGTACAGGCATGATGGTGTTAGGGGGTGCTAAGTGGGGTATGTGAGGTGTTAGTTGAGTAGTTGTGGGACCATTTCTCATGATTATGCCCCATTGTATTTAATGGCAGGTACATTAGTTTTCCTATGTGTGCAATACAATGTATTCAACAGATATATGTGCAGCCTACAGGTACGTCAGGTATGTGTAGATGGGATGTAGTTGTAATTGGCATCACTTGGGTGGCATTTGATGCAGATTGTGCCTCAGTTTTACACAACATGAATGAGGTGGGTATGTGCCTAGGTGTGACTTTCTTTACATGCCCATGGCATAGGCCATTGACATGGTGGAGCTATTGTTGGTTTGGTATAATGTGTGTGTAGTATAGTTAGTAGTCAACCAGTGGGCACTTGTTGTGGTTTGTGGTCTTCTTCTGTATGCAAAGACGACATAGCTCTACCTATCCTTCACAGGGTGTGGCTGCTAGTTTGTGTGTTAGGTACATGTGGGTGTCTGCGTTTGTGATGTCCAAGCATTGCTTTTTACTGCGGCATGTTGCATATGTGTTGTTGCCAGTACATCTGTGGTCCCATGTCCATGCATCTTTGTTGTGGAGTATATGTTGTTTGTCCTACAGGGTTGGTGTGTTGTGTGTGTATTGATTGGTTGGTTGACTTACCGACAAGTAGCCCATTGCCATAGTGTTCATCCTGGAACTGCTCATTGATGGTGGAGTGACGGAATATGAAAGCATCATCTACGCTGCCAGGGTACTTGGCTGAGATGTTCGTGAAGAGCTTACGGTGGTCCACAATGGCCTGCACATTTACCTGTATAGGTGTTGCATAGCTGTAGGTGGCACCAGTTGTACATGGGTGTAGTCCATTGCACCCAGCACATGCGGAAACCCAGCAATTCGATAGAATCCTTGCTTGTTCTCCTACTGCAGTTGGTGGGTGTTTGAGAAGCAGATGTGGTGGGGTGTGAGGCAGATGATGTCATCAAGGACCTTAGGCAGGTAAACAGATATTGATGGCTGGGAGACACCAGCCACTAGTGCCCCTGTTGTCTGAAAAGATCCAGAAGCCAGCATATGCCGAAAAGTGAGGAGCTTTGTGGTATGTTGTAGGGAGTTTACAGCCTTTACTGTAATGTCTGGCGCAATCTGATTCAGCAGGTGTAGAATGGACTACTGGTTGAGACAGTAAGTCCTGATGACGTCTTGCTCCCTGAGGCCAAGGAGAGTTGTCCTCTGTCAAAATATCCTCTCCTGCCTTCTGAGTTGCCTTAGCGGGGGCCGTGGTGGTGTTTAGGGTTGCTGTTGTGGAGATGGAGGAGCAGCTGTTATTGCGGACATCTGTGGCGTGTGCCTAGCTGAAGCAGTACTACTTCCATGTTGTCATGGAGGTAGCAAATGTTCCTTCTGTGAATTTTCCTTAAACAGTGGCTTATGTGCCCCATTTTAATGGCTGGTCAGACCCAGGCATTAAAATTTGATTCAAATTGGGGTTAACGTCATTTTTTGAGTCTGCTTCCAACCGGTGCATCATTTTTGCACAGTGGGGATAAATATGGCGCTACGGGCATAGAGTTATTTTCTGGACGCCTACCTTGCATCTCATTGATGCAAGGTGTGTTCACGCATTCAAATAATGATGTTAACTCCTATATTTTTATGCTAGACAGGTCTAGCGTTAAGATATAATTATGGAGTTAAGTTTGCGCCAAATTTACGTAAAAAAATGAAACAAACTTGGCTCAAACTGAGTACAAATATGCCCTAAAATGAGGTTGGGAACTTTGAGTCTGCTGGGGCAAGGATTCTGTCAATTTATGGTGAACTCTAGAGGGGGCCCTGGGTTTTCTTTTTTGATTGGGAGAGGGATTCTGCAATTAAGAATGGTTCTGGGATTCTGCACAGAGATTGATCAGAGATTAATAATCGTTGTGAATATTCTGTAAGGCATTCCCAAAGATAGAATGTCTGATTTATCTAAAACTGAACCGTTTATGTATTTTCTGTGCTTGCCTATTTTGTTGGACAAAAGTAGTGCTGGTCGTGATCACTCATTCATGATCCCAGAGTTTTATGAAGCAATTGGAAAACCGAAGGGTGGAAATCATTGGGTCAGAACTGAATTGTGCTTTTGTTTATAGAGTTTCAACAAGAGGCTTCCTTCAGGAATTTCTTTGTGCAATATAAAAATTACAAAATCGGTATAAATTAGTCTCTCTTGAAGTTGCAGATGCAGTGCTATTTATAATTCATAAAGAGGGCAGGGATCTGACAATTTAAAATATATCAATTGTTCTTGCATTAAACATAAGCTAATGTTAATGATAACTATGCCATTGGTTTATATTTAATGCAAGGGTGTTTACATGGAGTAGCTGGAAAAGGTCAAAAAGTATTTGGAAATGAAACAGCAGAATAACTTAAATTTGATATTGGTTTTGAAACACATTGTTGAGAAAAACGGTACTCACATACATTTTTAAATATGGATGTGGAAGCCCTTTGATAATACTATATGGGACTATTAAGCAATGTATCGGCATTTAAGAAATGTGGGTCTCTTTTGAAAGCATAGGAGGATAAAGTTACTTTTAGACCTGACAGCCTTAGGGTGGTTAACCCTAACTTTTTGTCTGCCTCCCTCCACTTTTTGGATATTGTTTTTGCTGGTTTTAGGACTCTGCGCACTTTACCACTGCTAACCAGTGCTAAATTGCATATGCTCTCTCCCTTTAAACATGATGACATTGGATCATACCCAATTGGATTATTGAATTTACTTATAAGTTCCTAGTAAAGTGCACTATATGTGATCAGGGCCTGTAGATTAAATGCTACTAGTGGGCCTGCAGCACTGATTGTACCACAAATTAAGTAGCCCCTTAACCATGTCTCAGGCCTGCCATTGCAAGGCCTGTGTGTGCAGTTTCACTGCCAGTTCGACTTGGCATTTAAAGGACTTGCCAAGCCTAAACCTACCCTTTTTCTACATATACGTCACCTTAAGGTATGCCCTAGGTGACCCATAGGGGAGGGTCCTGAGTAGACAAAAGGCAGGACATGTATCTGTGTAGTTTACATGTCCTAGTAGTGTAAAACTCCTAAATTCGTTTTTGCACTGCTGTGAGGCCTGCTCCTTTCATAGGCTAACATTAGGCCTACCCTCATATATTGTTTGAGTGGTAGCTGCTGATCTGAAAGGAGTAGGAAGGTCATATTTAGTATGGCCATAATGGTAATACAAAGTCCTGCTGACTGGTGAAGTTGGATTTAATATTATTATTTTAGAAATGCCACTTTTCAAAAGTGAGCATTTCTCTGCACTTAAATCCTTCTGTGCCTTACAATCCATGTGTGGCTAGGTTCAGCTGACAGCTCCCTTGTCCATTCACTCAGACAAACCCCAAACACAGGATGCTCAGCCTCCGTTGCATGCCTCTGCATTTTGAATGGGTCTTCCTGGCCTGGAAGGGTGGAGATCCTGACACTTACATGTCAAAGAACAGTAACCTGCCCTCACCCAAAGGACTGCCACACCCCCTACTAAGACCCTGGCAGACAGGATTGAACTGAAGGGGACCTTGTGCACTTCTAAGCCACTCTTTGATGTCTCCCCCACTTCAAAGACACATTTGGGTATTTAAACAGGGCCTCTGCCCCTACCTACTCAGACACTTCCTGGAGAAGAGAATTTGGACCAGAACCTGCAACCTGCCACGAAGAACTGCCTGGCTGCCCAAAGGACTCACCTGACTGCTTTCTGTGAAGGACTGCTGCCTTGCTGTTGCCCTGCTGCCTTGCTGCTCTCTGGCTGCGCTAAGAAGTGCTCTCCAAGAGTTTGGATAGAGCTTGCCTCCTGTTCCATGAAGTCTCAGGACCAAAAAGACTTTATTCCTGCAAGAAGAACTCCCTGTGCAGCGGAAAATGATGCACAGATGGCAGAAAACGACACACAGCCTGCATCGAGGTGAAAAATTAACCGCACGTCAAACCGGAACGACGCAGCCCGACTTCTCAAGGAGAAGATCGACACAGCACCAGTGTATAGACTGGAAATTCGACGCACAGCCCACTGGATCGACGCCATACGAGCCGGAATGATGCAGTCCGACTTCCTGAGAGGAATCGATGCAGTGCCTGCCACGTGGTAGAATTTTCCACGCAATGCCCACCGGATCAATGCAGCCTTGTGATTTCATCCTGCCTGTGCCAGATTTCAAAGCATCGTCCCCGGGGTGTCCGAAAACCCCGCAACCCAAAGAGGATCCAAGACCAACCACTGGAAATCGATGCAAAGCCTTCACTGCATGAAAAGTAAACAACAAATCGCCATGTGCGGTCCGAGAAATCGACACACACCTCCCACTGTTCCACGAATCTCCTCCTCTGCAGTTCTTTGCAGAGATTTTGAATTCAAACCAGGTACTTTGTGCTTGCAAGAGACATTTATTGCTTTTAAGAGACTAAAGACACTTTATATCATTTTTACAGTGATATTTTAACATAGACTTCTTGCATCTTAATCGTTTTGACCTGCATTTTACCAGATAAACAGTATATATTTTTCTAGACACTGTGTGGTGTATTTTTGTGGTGTTCTATTGTGTTATTGCATGATTTATTGCACAAATATTTTACACATTGCCTTCAAAGTTAAGCCTGACTGCTCAGTGCCAAGCTACCAGAGGGTGGGCACAGGATAGTTTGGATTGTGTGTGACTTACCCTGACTAGAGTGAGGGTCTTTGCTTTAACAGGGGGTAACCTGACTGTCAACCAAAGACCTCATTTCTAACAGTTACGTATTTAGCAAAATATCCAACCACACAAACGTATGGAAGGGACCAAAGAGGATGACCATTTTGCCCATGTTTTTTTTACATTGCCTTGGAACTTGCGGCAAGAGCTCTTTTGAGACATGTGGAGAAATATGTTAATTGTGTATCCCTGTGTTTAAGACATTTTTAAATTATCTCTCTGTTTGAATGCCATCCAGGAGTTTGGAACATTGCTGAGGAACACTTTTCAATGAAATAGGCTTTCCATGCGACCTATCTCAATATTTTTTGTTACGTAAAATATCAGTTCTATTGTCCATAAGCTTGAATAGGATTCATTTATTTGTTAACCAAGTGATTTTTTGTCAGTGTCCATACCACTAATACTTTGCATGTTGGACTTCCCGCTCCTAGACTTCCAGGCAATCTATGTGCATTGCCATCGTTTTGCATCAGATAAGTGATATTGTGACATGTGATTTTGGTGAGGTTAATTGATCTCTGGAAGTAGGACAGAGTCTGATGTTGGCAATAATGCAACCTATTATTGGAATGATTGGATGGAGTTTTGGAGGAAAAGGATTGATGCTAGAAAATATTTGTGAAACAATAAATCTCTTGAAGGATACTCTCTGGAGAAAAGTGTTCCTGTGGAATATAATCATAAGGCACTTCTGTGGGGAACTAATTTAAAACTGGAATTTATGTTTCTCAGCTCCAAGTATTTCCTTACATTGCAAAAGAAAACTGACAAGTACTCTTCTCTGACATGTTGAATAATGTAGGAGTCACCTTTTTTTTATTTGAACTTTAATGTTAGTATAGTTCCCTAATTTGACCCTTTTAGCTGCATTGGACCGTTGATCTATGAAGATTCTGAGCTTAGACAAGACATTCACTCTCCTATAATAATCCAGGCACTGAACTTTCAGTCTCTCCAGTCCATGTAATATGCATAAACACTACTCACATCAGCCAGACGCTCCTTACATAATTCCGATCACATTCTGGTATCTCAACAGCACATGCTATATGTCCATATCTCTCCATTTTAAATTCATTCTATTTTCATTTAAAATTGATGCTACAATTGCAATGACTAGAATCACTGGAGCTAGTTCACAATGATAAATTGGGCAGTAAACATGTTTAAATGCCAAATATACATATTCTACACTTTCCATGAATCCTCAAAGTATTTCCGGGTGGGCGTGTATGCAGTTACCAAAGCAGATTTTTCCGCCACACTTTTATATCCCACTTTCTTGAAGGAAAGAGGATATTCCAAAGACAGTGATTTGCCCTGGAATATAGAAATCCCAAAATGGTTTGTTTGTGGGCATTTCCAAACAACACTCCGTCTTTTTTCTACGGTGGAAATGATTTGAAATTTACTTCAGAAAAAGGCTAGCGTTCCACCACTTCGAGACTGCGAAGGAAAATAGAGCACAGCCTCGTTTGGGGCGAGAATATGGGAAGACATTTCTACACAGTGAAAACTAGTTATATGCAAAGAATATGAAGAAATGTGTGCTTGCATGAACGACCCCGTTCCTCCATGTGTCATAATGTAAAAGTACGCCCAGACAAAAGCGTAAATCTTCATTCATACTTTTCTGATAATTTTCATGAATTGGGCCTCTGCGTTTTATGCCGTAACCGGCATGACTAGCATACATCTGATGGTATTTATCGCTTTCTTACATATTGGAAATATTTACCAGCATCAGCAATAGAGAAGAACATGCCCCCTTATCATTAACAAAACACTGGAGATAAAAGTCTGACACACGCAAAAGCATGCACTGACCATATTCGCAAATGCAAATGCAAGACTACTTTCTTTAAAGACAGGTATGCGTTAATAACTTGATGAAATACGCTGTACGTACCCTCCAAGCAAGGAAGTAAAAGGGATGTCTTTAAGTAAATGTTATTGCAATTATTAATATTATCATTGCATAAACAGGCACAATAAGTTTAGGAAATTGCACAGGTGGACCCCTTTCCCCAACATAGTACACAATTAAGCATTAACTGTGTCAGTAAACGTTACAACATCATTACTGCATAAGGGCAAAATGGTTCACCTGTATTCATGCAGCTTCTCTGAAATTAATTTGCCACTGTTCTTACAACACACGTTTTGATTGTTTTGTTACTGGACAGCTCCACCACTAAGGTCTAATAAGCCCATGTGCAAAAAAGATGTGCTACCACATATAATCAATGTAAATATAAGTACGAACCACAAACAAGATCAATAATCATTAATCCATAATATGTACTAGTGAAAATGTAGGTTCAAAAATAGACAGAGTAAGTGTTTGCCCATGTGGGTTCTTTCGGTATAAATGGGCAATGGTTTCCTGCCAATATATTGCCATCTTGCAGTATACAGCTTTAAAGGGAATATGCCCTAAACCTCTGCCTCTGACAATAGTATGTGCTTGGTGTAGGTCCGTATTCCAAGAAGCACAGTTATTGGAAAGCGATATTGTTCCTTATAAGTGCTGCGTTTATGGGACACAATGTATGCTGGCACTGACTACCTCGGTGGCAGAACTTGATAACCATACACACTTTTCCATATGAGAGCACATATTCTTTTGATCCACTGAACTGTGAAACGTGTAGGCTGGTGCCAATCGACGATTCTGGTTAAGGATTCCCTTAGTTTTTTCCTGTGATAGTGGGACAGAAATAAAATATTTAAGTTTTCCTTTTACACATTTTTACTTTAAGTGAAGTCCTAAAGTGCTACACTTGGCAACAGATAGGTGGTGTAACCCCATGATAAAGCATGCTACTCCGTGTGGCGCAATGATCTTCTGCACGTGTCAATGAGAGCACAAAATCCATTGCATGTAAACTTAGCATAGTGTATCACACATCACGTGGACTGTTTACGATGTGAGGTCACAACACATTGGTGTGTCTGGAGGTTGTGGTGCAACTTGTGCATCTGTAAAGGACAGACAGTGTCAATTTCTGTTGATAACAATATTCTTCCAGGCTTTCTTCAAAACAGATAAAAGTGACTTGTAATACGCAATTAATACTTCACTCTTCCACAACCAAAACTGCTTATGTCTCCGAGGTTGTTTTAGTTGATTTAGTTACAGAGAAAGGCATTTTGATGGAGAATGCCCCCGTATTAAATTACAACACATCCTTTCACATTTTATTCTTATATTTGTTATGTGTGCTCCAAAAGTCACCACAGGCTCCCCACCCGCCTAGACTACCCGACCCTCTTGCTGAGTGAGTGTGGCTCATTTATGACACTTGCACTCCAAGTAGCAGTTTGTTGTGTTACTGCACATTCGACTTTAATATGTCCTGGCCAGATCCTACCTCTGAACAATAATCCTGCAGCACTGATTGCAGTCACATTTACTCTAGCGATTATCACGGCATGCAATGTGTGGACTGAAAAAAATATGCTAACAATATCTATGATGCAAACAGTATACATAGCATAATTAGATTATTGTTACATGCTTCTTTTGAGTCTTTCTCTTTTTCTTTCCCTTTTATTTCTAACGGGCACCAGGACAGTCCACTTGTTTTACAGTCTGACAGGAATGTAACAGTAAATGCAAGAAATCACATGGGCCAGTTAACCGGCCAGCTAACCATAGGTGAGTGTTGTTTAGTTACCTTGACCGTTTTCAGTGTACTTTGCTTTATCTAAAATTGTATTATATTCAACAAAATACTGTCATTAAATAATAAGACATGGAATTGAATTGAAGAAGCTTTTTTCCCTAAGATTAAAAGCAATGTCTTACATAGCAATACGTATCCCATCCTACTCTGAAAATATTAAGAGTTTCCCAAGAAGGATGGTTTGTGACAAGTGTTCCTGAAGCAGTCACATGTGTGAACGACTGCATACTGTCATACAGTTTTCATTTGTTGTTTCTATTTTATAATGAGCTGTCGAGTGTTTACTGTAATTTAAAACATTTCTGAAGCTTATTTTGTCTGATAGTGAATATGTGATGTTAGAATGTGGATTATTAGTTGGAGGGGATGGGAGTCACCATTACATACAAGACCTAGTTAGGTCTCAATAATTTCAACCTGAGCTCACCCCTTTGTAGCTGTGGCACAGAGGAGACAGGCTTAACTCAGGAGAAATATGAAAAGCATATATCAGTACTAAAATAGTTATAAAATAGAAAACAAAATGAAGATCCCACGCCAGTTCATAAAAATAGAATAAGATTTAGTGAACAAATAGACACGAAAATTGCAAAAAACAAATGATGGGAGTTGGAGATATGAATTTTGGAAGGCCAGCACTCTGCCAGGTGACAGTTTAGGATTACCTGCGGTAAGGCTACCAGAGACTTTAGGCAAAAGAATAATGACTTTCTGAAGTCACTACTTTTGAAATAGTTCAGCACAATTCGTCTTTGACATTAGGTTTGAACTTTTTTAATTATAAATATCAATGTTTGACATGTTTTCCTAGCTAGTGCCACTCTGATGTTAACTTTGTTGGGTGTAATAAAATAACCCAGTGTTTTCTGTGGCAGAGCCAGCCTTGCTATAGGGAATAATGACTGTGAGGATATGTAAAAACAATAAATACAAATCTTCCACTTTTAAATACTATGCACAATGCCTTAAGGCTGGTAAGGAATAGTTTAGGGAAGATGTACCACTATTTAAAAAAAGGCTTGGGTCTGGTAAAAGGGGTATTTTGCCTACTGGATATGACAGTTTTAAAAATGCTCTGCTAAGCTGCTATGGCCAGCCTAGAGTCATGTTTCACATGGCCACTTTAGTGGTGGCAGAATAGGTGCTGCAGTCCATTAGTGCTCTTTACCTAATAGGGTCTGGTCACACAGGGTACCATGTACTAGGGACTTATAGGTAAGGTAATTGTGCTAATCAGAAATTTTAACCAACCAAACACTTTGTTTAGGTCAGAGCACATGCATTGGTGCCTTGGTAGCAGGGCCCCAAGCTGCAGAGCCCACAACCTAACAACATCAGCCCAGAAAATAGTTGTTTGTAATCACCAATTGAACTCGAATCATTAAGTAACTTTTGCATTGGCTTATATAAGATGCTCCCTTGTGAAAATGAACACGTACTTAAAATGTGCTCTATTTTAGTCTGGAACATCTAATGGGATGTCAGTTATTTGCACTACAAAATGAATTCAAAACATTTTACAATGACATAATTTAATATGAATGTAAATCCTGATGACCTATATAACTGTGTATTCTTCGTTTTCATCCAAATGACCCTATATTTCACAAGCATGAATCTTTGTACTTTATTTTGGTATGCAGAACCAATGGTTCTGATGTCAATTTTATGAAGTTCTCATGCATAACAGAGACTGTTTTTCAATCCTATGAATGGTGTAGTGTACATTATCAATAAAATGTCATGTGTTTCTTGGTTTTGGAGTTTTTTAGTTGGGGGCATGTGTTACACTACATCTACAAATACACACAGGGCCATGCAGTTTAATTAGATGTTCCAAGTTCTACAACCCCATTTCCAGGTCAGAACCTTGCTCTTTGATAGTATGCCTGATATTTCCTCAACTCCGTAGCTGAATTCTATAGCCTATTATGTGCCGAGAAACCCGACTCCCTAACCTCCCTGTCCCCAAGTTCTGAGCCTTTTTTGAACATTGGGGAAGACAGTATGCATACGTTTTAAAAAAAAATCCCTGGCCAACTTTCCATCCTTTATCCCCATATATAGGGGATTGTAAAGGTTGTCAGGGTTTGTAGTTTTCACTAGTGGCAAACTAGAAAATATTTAAAGGTGATGTTCAAGAGCGTATATATATGTTTTCTTATGTTGGCATCAAGTAAATTGAACCCCACTTTGCAACTTTCAGAAACTGTCAGGAGGGTAAAACATGCATTTTTCACAGCCTATTTTGCAGTTTTCCAAGTGGTGGTCAGTGTTTTCTAGGTTTGTGACTTTTACATTTGCTGTTTGTGGCCAATGAGGTGTTAAACCAATGAGTGACCCTAGCAAGTTGAACATTACTCCAAAGTAGGCCACATTCTACATTCATGAAACATTTATTTGTTTAGATAGCTAATGATTTTCTTGAAGAAACTAATCATTGAAATAAAAAATAGTGAAGGCAAGTACAATAATATTAGAAATATGCAAACAATGAGGCATATCTTTATCAAACCTTCATGCAGCGCAGAGCAGCAAGCCACCTTGCTATGTTGCACTGCATGAAAGGGAAAGGGCAGGAATGTGCCATATTTAACATTATATGGAGAATTCCTGTACTTCCCTTGCACTAGCACACAATGTGCTGCCTAGTGCCAAAGCAGGCACCCTTGCACTATGGTGCAAGGGTGCCTGTGTTGCAGACAGGATTGGTTTTGTGCAGGAAGGGGCGCCTTCCTGCATAAAAACAATCCTCTGAGGCATTTTCGTCTTTCTATGTGTGCTGAAGAATGCAGCACACATGGAACGAGGACAAATGAGTAGAAATACAGATATTTAAGCTTCACCTGGAGAGGTGTAACTTTTTGACACATCCCCAGGTCTACAAGTAATGGTAAATTTCAGAATGCGCCAAAATCTATGGGTGGATGCGTGAAAACACCCAAGCATCAACAAATGGTATGCCTCCCTGAGGTAACGTACAGTAGTGCAATGTAGAGATTTGCTCTGTATTGCGTTACTCTAGATTTCTCACGCCACTAAAGGTGGCCTTGCATGGCTTGATAAATCTGACTTAGTAGTTGCATCACCCTACTGCCAACTTGAGTGGTAAGGATGACACCGCTCGTTGATAAATCTTCACCAATGTTTTAATCTTTTTACACTGGAGGCTAATCCAGACAAGTAAATACCATTATGTTCTACAATTCTTTTAGTCACAGTCTCTGTGACTAAAAGAGTCGCATGTACTTAATGGCATATTTGTATGGTATATTTGTATGGATTAGCCTCCAGTGTGAAGAGATAAAAATATTAACACAAATTTATCATTTTTAGCACAATGCTGCACAGTACCCAATGTTAAGAAAGAAAGCAGTACACAGCTATGGTTACTACAATTGGCCTGCTACTACTCCCATTCCTTACCCTAGTATACAAATAGACTCCCTAATGCTACCCATGACATATGCATCATTGTGTGTGTGTCTAATGCCTAGCATAGGTAACCCCGTTAGTACAAAATCTCATGCCTAAACACTTTTTATAACATTGCACACATGTATGGTTCAGAATACATCCATTTTGTGGAATTTTTCAATAAATTAAAACATTTTCCAACTTTTTACCTGCTTCAAGGAGCCTTTTTTAATGCAAAGGCTGGTGTGGCTATTTTAGTAGACTGGGCTATTCATCCAAACTATGGCTGCTTATGCCGATCCACCCAAGTTCCACCCATGCAATGTCTCCTTAATGCAAAATGGCACAAAGCTGCACAATTTGTGAAGAGAAGAGGTCACCTTTTCAGCACTAAACACATTTTTGTGCTGGATAGTGTGTACCCTTCCAAGAGACTGAACAATTTTGTGTCACTTTGCATGACCTTGTGCCGAGGCAAAGTCTTGGTAAATCTGACTCATAGGATTATCAGTTGTCTGAAAACAAGCAATACCCAGAACATCATTCAAGCAATGGTCTCTGATTATATTTTTCTTCTGTTTTGACCATGCATCAGTTCAAAAGATACAATCTAATAAATGAAACATGGATGTGAAGGAATGACACACACTTTAAAATGTGTCCAAGTCTCCTTTCGGAACTAGCAGCTACGCATACTGTTCTGAATTTGGGGCTACACAACATATAAGGTGATGCTTAGACTGTTTTACAAATGTGTTCATTTGTGCACATGCTCTTACATTTTACTGCCAAAAATGTAGAGAAATTCAATAGACAGTAGAAAAGTCCTTTTGTGTCTGTATTCCAATAATTCCTCAAGTTAAACAGTTACTCCAGATGTATAACCTAACTTATTGAACAGGACAGAAAACACCCACAAATACACAATGGTAACATCAGAATATTTGACTTAAATTACACTGACTCTAGGGGTTGGGGTAGCTGTAATATTTGCACATGGGATTGCTCAGCATGCAAGGTAACCTACTGAACACAGACCTTTTAGAAAATGGTTTCCCGTGGAGTTAAAGTGCTTGTATTACTTGTACTACATTTCCTTTTTTTTCCCAGGATGCAAAGCAAATGTAAAACTTAGCATAAAAATATCTTATTTTCTGCATATTTCTTTGAGGCAATGTTCTGAAATCTACAGGTTGGAAATGGAAACTGAGCTTCAGTCCTATCTAGCTCCTTGATTATGGTTGCTTAGATTTTGGAGCAAGTTGATAATTTAAAAGCAGTCTAAAATCACCACATTATGTATAGATGAGATTATTAGAAATTATCTTAATTTTGCACATACGTTAAGGAACCAGTTAAATGCTATGGCAGCTCTTTGAAAGCTAATAATTTTGATGTGGATGTATCCTACCCCTATGCAAAGAACAAAATGACCAAGCTCAGTTTGATTGCTTCAAGAGAAAGGGCTCTTCAAGATTTGCATGCAAAGCCTTCCACTCATGAAGTATGTGAATCCTGGGAACAAAAATCTTCATTGCAATACTTACACACGCTTTCTAATCCACGAATGCGTAATGCAATTTTTAAATTTAGAATAGGATTCCACCCACTTTATGCTCATCCATTAGGTGTATCTTCCTTTAACAACATGGTAAGGTTCTACAGATCTGAGTTGCAGATGCATTGTGCAAAAAGTCATATTTTATTAGATTGTCTTTGTGATTGCGTGTTGGAAAAACTTGAAACCAATTATTTAATGTCAAGGCTAAGATTAGTTTAGTTGGGATTCTTATTTCAAATGCAATTTATGGATGTTTCTTCTGCCTTGATGAGATTTTTAATGGTTTTCAAAGAGTTTGTGCCTTGAGTTTGTACCTTGATCATGTATTTATGGTGCTGATAAGATTTTAATGAATCTGCACCTTGATTCTGTATTTATGACGCTATTGGTCAATAATCTTTTTCTGATGTCATATTATTAAAGTTCAACAGTTTTTAGACTTTGATTCTTTGTAAGGGTCAATATACTTTGTTGTGTTATTGTTTGAGATGTTGTGGTTCAAATAGACATATGTCTGACTGATTGAGTGATACTTGGATTATGGGTGTCAGAAATGTGGTTATTAATGTGAGAGGGGAACACCCCTACCAATGCAGTAAACCCAGTCTGGTCATGGCAAAAAACAGTTTGAGGGATTATCAGCTCCACTCTGGCAGCTGTTGCACAAGAAGTAGGCAATACCTAGAGAAGTGCATGCTAGGATGAACCAGTACTAACAATTTTAACCCCTTTGATGCGTCGGACGGCGGGAGCCATCCAAAGCATTGGTGCTTGTGTGCATCGGATGGCACTTAGCAGCCTGACATGCACGGCACAGAGAATCCCTCTGTTGCAGGCAGCAGAGGGATTTCCTTAGCAAAGAAACAGCCTCCCCTCTCTGCTTGGGGATTGCCCAAGAGAGGGTGATCCCAAAGCAGTGATCCACTCCACTAGACCCCAGAGATGGGGAGCGGTCCTGTGGGCAAGGGTTTTTGCTCCCACTGTTTTCTTTCTGCATAAATTCAGACTTTCAGCCTCCCTGTTGGGCATATGGTGCAATAGCCCCTGATCTTTCCCACCGGTTAGGGGGTGGGGGGAAAACCAAGGAATTTTCTTTTTAACTAGTGTAGGGGTGGAGGGCTGGCCATGATGGCCCTATCAATACCCCACCCTAAAAAAATGGGTGAAGTATTTCTGTCCCCCTTGGGGGAGTGATGTGGGCAATAGCACCTGATGTGTCCCCTGGGGGGGCAGAAAGCCTACTAGGCACCAGGGACTGTTAGGTATGGTGCTGCCCAGAATGAGCATGGCAATGCTCCCACCCCCCAAAATAGGCACATTCTTTGCCCCACCGACTAAAGCATCTCATTCCAACGGCAAGCAATTGGAGATTTAACTCTTTTCAGTGTTGATTTCACATATTGGCCAGCAGAGCTTGGCTAACTCCTAATATTGTCCCACATGCAATTGTGAGCAGCTGCACTTTTTGGACTCGGATTGGCTGCTACCTGGAAAAACCTACTAGAACCAGTCACTTCTGAAATGTAGACATCTGGAGAAGTCCATGGTGTTGTGCTTCAAATGTACCCTACACCATTTTCTTACCCACAATGCCGTGCAAAATCCCAAATTTGCCTGAAGTCATGTATTTTTCCTTCATTTCTGTAATAGAAACTTCCTGAATCATTGGAGCATTGCTGTCATTCATCTGTACTCCTGGTCCTTCACCCTGGCAAGTAACATTCAACCCGGTAGAACTGCTGACATGCCATTTCTTGCTCTCTGCAACTCAGACCACCACTATCTACCTCAACTACAGGTCTCCTGGACAGCACAAGGTCTCCATTGATGAATGCGCAGACCTTCGTACCACCATCCAACATGCCACACCACCTTCTAGGGTGACTTCACCATTCCAGATAATACAAGCTCAAAAAAACAAAAAAGGCACCCTTTTCACCATCATCAGTACACTCAGTGTGGTACAGCATATCACATAACCAACACAATCTGGGAAGCCAGAAAATTTAGCTCGCCGAAGTCAAGTCTTTGTCTGGTAGCTGTACCACTTGGCCCTGTTCTCGGAAGAAAAATGTTCTATGTGCCCATTTACTTCTTCTCTGGTGCTCCAGGAAAGCTTTTGCATATGGTAATGAGTACAAGCGGGAAAATACTTTTCTGCCTTTCTTTCAGTTCCACATAAAAAGGTAAGTCTAAGGCAATTTAGGGGTCTGTACTGCTCAGTCCTCCACCAGGAACATTGAACGTATCCCAAACAGATTATAATCTGTGGCCCCAAGGAACTATTTCCCTCACAAGAAGCTAAAGCAATTTTTATAAGGTGAGCCTAGCTCTTAGTAGCAATATCCTATAAGCAAATCCCAATAGATCAAATCCATATATTTGCAAAAATAGTACCTAGTTTTTGTATCACCCTACTGCTATATTGAAAACCTAATCCATGATGCTTAAACTGCAGCATTCGAAATAGCACAATTGAATATGCTGGAAAATTACAGCTGCCTTCTCCTTCAATTCAACGTCCCTTAGGTTACTGGTTGAGGGGGGTGAAACCCTACTCAAGCAGGAACCACAGTCCTTATCACGATGAAGTCACAAACAAAGCTTAAATTAATCTGTGCCCAAGCCTCATGCAGTTTGGCACAGAGCAGTCAAGCTTAACTCTGAGGCAATGTGTCAGGTATTTGTGCAACACTTCAAACATACCAACGTGAAAACACACCAACAAAAGGATCCAAGAGTAGACGAATAGAGTACATTTTAGTAAATAAAACAAGGCCAAAATTTATAAAATCCAATCGGTGGAACAGGAGTTATGCAATTCTAAATATTTCACTAAAAATAGGACCAAAAGTACAAACCACCGATTGTGGATGTCTGGTTGCACTGGAAAGGAACAAAGTCACAAGTTCATTGTGACTGTGATGGACTATGGGCCAGCTACAGGAACCCAGTTAGGCCCATTGAACAAGAGTACCTTACATCCTGATTGCAGAGGGCTGCGGGGTCCCACGTTGAGAATGCATTACACAGCCAAGGCAAATCATCAGTTCTGGGAGCTGTGAGGCTGTAATACAAGGTTTATTGTGGAGGCTTGCATTGTAGAGTCTGGCATTGAGGAAGTGGTCTGCAGACAAGGAGATATGTTGAAACCAGGGAGCTGAGCGGCTGCAATGCAAAATCCTGCATCATCATCAAGACTGGAATCAAAAAGAGGGTTACAATGCGAGGCCTCTTTCAGGGATGCATCAACCACTGGTGATTCCGAAGTGAGCTTCGAGGTTGATGTGGAGTCCTTGCACTGGGAGAATCCTCGCAGCAGATGTGATGGGTTGGTTCTGTTCAGGGTTGTACAGCATAGCAAAAGAGATGAATCAGTTGTGCTGGATCCACAGATGTGCTAGCAGAGCACCTACAGGCCTACTTCCAAGGGTCCAGGACTGGGGTGGAACCATGTGGCACAGTAGGACTCAGAGTTGCAGAGTCCAGGTACTGGTTATAAGAGACTAGCCTTTGGAGCCACTCTGGTGGTCATGGGCATAGGTTGCAGATCCAGTCCTTCTCACCTAGGCAAGAGGGCTCGAGGTCAGCACAGCAAGCAGTGGTCGTTTAACATAGCAATTCAGCAGAGTGGCAGTCTTTTCAGCAGAACAGCAATTCTTCTTTCTGGCAGAGTCTTTCACAAATCCAGAAATGTATTGAAGTGCTGATGTCTGAGGTGCAATATGTTTACCTGGAGCGTCTTCTGAAGTGGGATGAGTTCTAGAGGTTTTCTTTTGAAGTGCACAGGTCTCCTGCCCCCCGCCCTAGCTACAGACCACCTTTGGCGATATGCAAACCTTTGTGTGAAGACAGGACACAGCCTATGCCTAACTCTACCCTCTCATCCTACCAGTGATGTCCCATCGAGGCACACCTAAGCTCTCTATTGTTTATGGCTGTCTAGGAGGAATACACAAACTGCCATTTACACCCAGTCATTTGTTTCAAAGAGAGGCTGCTGCCACTAAGGGGCAGATGTACGAAGCTATTTAGCATTTCTTAATGGGATGAATCGCTATTTCAGCCCATTAAGAAATGCTAGATAATCTTCTGGCAAAAAATAGGATATCGCAAATAGGGATTTCCTATTTGCGATTTCCTATGCACATGTACACTGCGTTTCCTAAATGCAAATTGGTATTTTAGGAAATGCTATTACCATTGACTCAAAGTTAATGGGAATCATGTGCAATTAAAAAAACAAAAAAAACACTCCAAAATGTTTTTTTTTTTTTAAAGTGCAATAAAGTGCACACATGCCCTTAGGGCATGTGTGTGCTTTGCATGTGACCCACTTTTTTCGGGGTGCAGTAAGGGGGTTCTTAGACTGAATGTTACCTATGCTGTAGCATTTCCTAATGTGCGATTTCCTATTAGTAAATTGCAAATTAGGAAATGCTAAACCATTTGTGCCTATGGGCCTTTAGTTTGGTATTACTTAAATAACAATTTCCTAATATCAATTCCTACGCTGTAGGAATTGCTATCAGTAAATCTCTGTTTTTATACTTACCATTTTGCATTTCCTAAATAGCGATTTCGAAATAGTCACTGTTAGAAATGGGGTTTCTGGTTGGCTAGGATATGCACCTCAGCCAGGCAGAACCTATGCACTCTAGTCAGCGCTTGGGAGTTACACGTCCAAGATAACCCCTGCTCACCCCCTGGGTAGCTTGGCATGAGCAGTCAGGCTTAACCTGGAGGCAATGTGTAAAGCATTTGCACAACACCCAACACACGTGACGCCAAATATACACCATAAAGTAAACACAACACTGAGCTATGTAAAAATAATCTGTATTGCACAAAACATGATTAGACCAACATTATACGTAAGTAATACCCTGCTACCTTAGCAGTTGTCAGAGGGTTACACAAGTTACTAATACTCTGCAAGAATATGCAGTTGTCACATTAGAACACGTAAGTACTCAGAATTCTGCAACATAAGCAATAGTCAGGAATTATAGTAAAAGGTATATGCACTTGTCATGAACAATTCCTAAATACCCATAAAAGGAACCTTAGAAAATATACCACAAGTCATATAATTACATATCAGCTAGACCTGCCCATAAACGGAACACTAGCACATATATGTAGAACCAATAAACAGTTTGGGAAATAACAAGCATCTATAAGTTTGTATTAGGCTCCTAGAGCCTAGATTTCCTACAGAGTACCTGGGTTTTGGTAGGAGAGGCACTTCCAGTGCCTAACGACGAACACGGATGCCCCCAGCACTCCTGTGCGCGAAACGGGGGCCTACCTCGTGGTTGGGGGGGCCTGCCTCGGCCTCCTCACACCCTGTCCGTGGGGTGGGGTGGGGGCCAGGCGTGGCCACTGAAACAAGTTGCGACGTAAACGGCGGGAAGGGACCTCCGCTGAGGTCTCCTTTCCCGATTTTTGGTGGGTAAAAAGAAATGCCCAAAATTAGGAGCGTTCTGCTTCTAGTGCAGTGACTGGGGAAGGGGGCGCTCCCTGTGCCTTCCCCTAGTCCTGCCAAGTAACAAGAAGGAACTCGGACCCCTCCGGGGGCACGAAGGAAAGGCTCGCCCGCACCTGATGTGGTGCGCGAGTCAGGGGAAGCTGCTCCCAATCCGTCGGGAAGCTACCCAGTAGGGACGCCGGCGGCTGGTGCCCCCGGGGCACTCCTGGGAGTGTACCGTGCCCCGGGGGCGCCACTAGGAGCGTGCCGGCTCTATTTGAAGTGTCTTCGTGCCCCGGGGGCACTGGGAGTAGCGCGGATCTCGCGCTGAGTAGAGCCCAGCAACCCGGGCTGCAACAGTGATTTCTGGGGAATAAATAAAGCGCTGCCCAAGCGCTGAAATAAGTTTTGAGCCCCGGTGTAAGGAAATGGCTCCCTGTTGAATTACCCCCCACTTTTTGCCTGATACTGATGCTGACTTGACTGAGAAGTGTGCTTGGACCCTGCTAACCAGGCCCCAGCACCAGTGTTCTTTCACCTAAAATGTACCATTGTCTCCACAATTGGCACAACCCTGGCACCCAGGTAAGTCCCTTGTAACTGGTACCCCTGGTACCAAGGGCCCTGATGCCAGGGAAGGTCTTATGCCCCCCTAGGGACCCCTCACTCAGCACAGACACACTGCTTGTCAGCTTGTGTGTGCTGGTGGGGAGAAAATGACTAAGTCGACATGGCACTCCCCTCAGGGTGCCATGCCAACCTCACACTGCCTATGGCATAGGTAAGTCACCCCTCTAACAGGCCTTACAGCCCTAAGGCAGGGTGCACTACACCACAGGTGAGGGCATAGGTGCATGAGCACTATGCCCCTACAGTGTCTAAGCAAAACCTTAGACATTGTAAGTGCAGGGTAGCCATAAGAGTATATGGTCTGGGAGTCTGTCAAAAACGAACTCCACAGCTCCATAATGGCTACAGAGAATACTGGGAAGTTTGGTATCAAACTTCTCAGGATAATAAACCCACACTGATGCCAGTGTTGGATTTATTAAAAAATGCACACAGAGGGCATCTTAGAGATGCCCCCTGTACTTTACCCAATTGTTCAGTGCAGGACTGACTGGTCTGTGCCAGCCTGCTGCTGAGAGACGAGTTTCTGACCCCATGAGGTGAGGACCTTTGTGCTCTCTGAGGACAGAAACAAAAGCCTGCTCTGGGTGGAGGTGCTTCACACCTCCCCCCTGCAGGAACTGTAACACCTATCAGTGAGCCTCAAAGGCTCAGGCTTCGTGTTACAATGCCCCAGGGCACTCCAGCTAGTGGAGATGCCTGCCCCCTGGACACAGCCCCACTTCTGGCGACAAGTCCAGGAGAGATAATGAGAAAAACAAGGAGAAGTCACCCACCAGTCAGGACAGCCCCTAAGGTGTCCTGAGCTGAGGTGTCCCCTGCCTTTAGAAATCCTCCATCTTGATTTTGGAGGATTCCCCCAATAGGAATAGGGATGTGCCCCCCTCCCCTCAGGGAGGAGGCACAAAGAGGGTGTAGCCACCCTCAAGGACAGTAGCCATTGGCTACTGCCCTCCCAGACCTAAACACACCCCTAAATTCAGTACTTAGGGGCTCCCCAGAACCTAGGAAACTAGATTCCTGCAACCTAGGACGAAGAAGGACTGCTGAGCTGAAAAACCTGCAGAGAAGACGGAGACACCAACTGCTTTGGCCCCAGCTCTACCAGCCTGTCTCCCCACTTCAAGAAAAACTGCAACAGCGACGCGTTTCACAGGGTCCAGCGACCTCCGAAGCCTCAGCTGACTACCCTGCATCTAAAAGGACCAAGAACTCAGCGGCTCTGCTCCAAAGAAGAAACATCTTTGCAACAAAGAAGCAACTTTTAAAGACCACACGTTTCCGGCCGGAAGCGTGAGACTTTGCACTCTGCACCCGACGCCCCCAGCTCGACTTGTGGAGAACCAACACTACAGGGAGGACCCCCCGGCGACTGCGAGCCTGTGAGTAGCCAGAGTTGACCCCCCTGACCTCCACTGCGACGCCTGCAGAGGGAATCCAGAGGCTCCCCCTGACCGCGACTGCCTGCTTCAAAGAACCCGACGCCTGGTAAAGACACTGCACCCGCAGCCCCCAGGACCTTAAGGATCCGACCTCCAGTGCAGAAGCGACCCCCAGGTGGCCCTCTCCCTTGCCCAGGTAGTGGCTTCCCCGAGGAGCCCCCTCCTTGCCTGCCTGCTTTGCTGAAGAGACCCCTGGGTCTCCCATTGAACTCCATTGCAAACCCGACGCCTGTTTGCACACTGCATCCGGCCACCCCCGTGCCGCCGAGGGTGTACTTTTTGTGCTGACTTGTGTCCCCCCCGGTGCCCTACAAAACCCCACTGGTCTGCCCTCTGAAGACGCGGGTACTTACCTGCTGGCAGACTGGAACCGGGGCACCCCCTTCTCCATTGAAGCCTATGTGTTTTGGGCACCACTTTGACCTCTGCACCTGACCGGCCCTGAGCTGCTGGTGTGGTGACTTTGGGGTTGCTCTGAACCCCCAATGGTGGGCTACCTTGGACCCAACTTTGAACCCTGTAGGTGGTTTACTTACCTGCAAAACTAACAAACACTTACCTCCCCCAGGAACTGTTTAAAATTACAGTGTCCAGTTTTAAAATAGCTTATTGCCATTTGTGTGAAAGCTGTTGATGGTATTTTGCTAATTCAAAGTTCCTAAAGTTCCTAAGTGAAATAACTTTCATTTAAAGTATTGTTTGTAAATCTTGAACCTGTGGTTCTTAAAATAAACTAAGAAAATATATTTTTCTATATAAAAACCTATTGGCCTGGAATTGTCTTTGAGTGTGTGTTCCCTATTTATTGCCTGTGTGTGTACAACAAATGCTTAACACTACCCTCTGATAAGCCTACTGCTCGACCACACTACCACAAAATAGAGCATTAGAATTATCTCTTTTTGCCACTATCTTTCCTCTAAGGGGAACCCTTGGACTTGGTGCATGCTATTTCTTACTTTGAAATAGTACATACAGAGCCAACTTCCTACACCTGGGTTGCGGCGGTGTCCTGGGGCAAAGGTACAGCGCTTTTTAGAGCGCTCAGGGCAAAATTAAAGCCTGGGCTGCGGCGGTGATATGTTCCAGCAATTTCAAGAGAGGAGCACCTTTCCAAAGCGCTAAGACAACGCTGGAGAAATCGGTGCAGGGGTCAGGGGCACAGCACCCTGCACCTGGGAGCAATCCGAAGCCCAAGGAGCACAGGGCTGGTGGGCCCAACTACAGACCAGCACCAGGGGTGCAGATGGTGGCAGTTCCTCCTAGTGACCAGGCAGGTCACAGGCCAGCACAACAGCAGCAGTCCAAGGTGGTTTCCTGGTGAGTCCATTCATCAGCGTTCTGTGTCCAGTTTCCAGTTCCAAGAATGTTCAAATTGTGGGGAAAATTCCCCTGTACTTATAGTCAGTTCTTACAGTGTTTTTCAATGGTAGGGAGAGGAGGTTCCAGCCATTTACAACTGGTTCTGGGAGTGCCCCCTCTCTCCTTTCAGTACAGGCTCCAGACATCAGTGGGGGGTTAACGACCCTATTGTGTGAGGCCAGGGCACAGTCTTTACAAATGCAAGTGTGCCCCGTCTCTCCCTTCTATCAGCCCAGGAAGGCTTTACAGTATGTAGATGCACCTCTGTGTCAGTGTCACCTCCACCCTCCCTGTGTTCAAGCTGTCTGATAAGTATGCACTAAGCCCCAACTATCAGTCTGCCCAGACGTTGATTGGAGACAAGCTGTAAAACACCAAAGTCATAAGCACAGATAAATGCGCAATTTCTAGAAGTGGCATTTCTGTGATAGTAATAAAAAATACACCTACCCCAGTAAGCGGCATTTCTCACCACTATCACAACCACACCAAACGTTCCTACTCTACCCCTCATAAATCAGACAATACCCCTTACACATAAGGCAGGGCATCTCCAATGCAATCCTATGAGGAGGCAGCACCCACAGCAGTGAGACACCAAGTTAGGCTGTTTGTCACTACCAGGACAGGCCATGCAACATGGCACATTTCCTGCCTTCTACATACATGGCACCCTCTCCAAAGGGCTAGCTAGGGCGTTCCTTAGGGGTGATTTACATGTGTGTAAATTTAGATGCCAGGTCCCTGTGGCAGAAAACTGCGCACACAGGCTCTGCGCTAGCAGGCCTTAGATAGGTTTGACAGGCTACTTCAGTGGGTGGCGCAAGCAGCGCTGCAGGCCCACTAGTAGCATTTAATTGACAGGCCCTGGGTATAGGGATACCACTTTACAAGGGACTTATAGGTAAATTAAATATGGTAATAAGGTATAATCCAATCATAGCAAATTTGTAAGAGAGAGCACATGCACTTTAGCACTGGTTAGCAGTGAAAAAGTGCTCAGAGTAAAAACGTCAGCCATCAAAGGTCAGAAAAATAAGGAGGCAAAAAGCTAAAAGTCTGGGGAATGACCCTGTAAAAGGGCCAGGTCCAACATGACCCCCTACCAGCCCAAAGCCAGGGGAGAACAATCAATACCTTGATGGACTTCCCTGATTAGGGCGATAGAACCAGGACTCTGGCCCGCAACTGCAGGGACATGATCCAGTTCTACGCCAATCTGAACCCAGTTGAATTCCTCTGTCTATGCTCCCAAGACTATCTAAGCTAACCCAGGGAGACGTCCTAGTTGTCTGTGGCCAGAGCCAGGTCCCAGGCAAGCCCGGGGCCCCTGGCCTCTGAAACCTCTCAGAGTGGAGGGCGGGAGCCCCAGGTGCATAGCATCCTGTTTCCACTCTCCTTCCCACCAGTTCAGGAGTTACCCCCTGCCACTGGTCTTCTAGCCTAGGGACTGTTCCCATAGCCTGAATAGGGCCCAGGGGAGAATCTCTCCTCCTGCCCCTCCTTCTAGGGTTGTGCCCCCTTTGAGGAGGAGTTGTACCCCCAGAATCCAGAACTGCCAGGGTGCTTGTTACAGTCGTCCTGGTCAGCTCACCCACCAGTTCAGAGGATCCCCCCTGTAACTGGTCTGCCAACCTAGGGTCCTTCCCCTCTGGCTGAGCTGGGGTCAGGAAAGAGCATTTCCTCCTCCTGCCCCTCCTTCTAGAGTTCCGCACCCTCCCATCAGTAGTGATACCCTCAGATGTAATGGTAGAGAGACTGGGGACAGCCTTCTCCATCTCCAGGTCAAGGGAGCTACCCTGGACCTGGTTTTCCAACCTAGGGACGGTACCCTTGGGCTGGTTCTCCAACCTAGGGACGGTACCCTTGGGCTGGTCTTGAGTTAGGGGAGCGTCCTCCCTCAAACTCTCCCTTACAGGAACTGAATCCCTAGGGCATGCATCTTCCAACCTAGGGAAGTTACCCTTTTGCTGGACAAGAGTCAGGGAAGTGTCTTCCAGTGAATCCCCTCTTGAAGGAACTGATTCCCTAGAGAATGCACCAGTCGAGATGCTGGTTACAGCAGTCTCTATTTTCAGATCTAGGGGGTTGCCCATGATCTGGTTTTCCAACCTAGGGCCGATACCCTTTTGGTGGACAGGAGTCAGGGGAGTGCCCTCCCTCAAACTCTCCCTTACAGGAACTGAATCCCTAGGGCCTGCATCTTCCAACCTAGGGACGTTACCCTTTTGCAGGACAGTAGTCAGAGAAGTGTCTTCCCGTGAATCCCCTCTTGAAGGAACTGAATCCCTAGAGAATGCATCAGTAGAGATGCTGGTTACAGCAGTCTCTATTTTCAGATTTAGGGGGTTGCCCATGATCTGGTTTTCCAACCTAGGGACGATACCCTTTTGCTGGACAGGAGTCAGGGGAGTGCCCTCCCTCAAACTCTCCCTTACAGGAACTGAATCCCTAGGGCCTGCATCTTCCAACCTAGGGACGTTACCCTTTTGCTGGACAGGAGTCAGGGAAGTGTCTTTCCTTGAATTCCCTCTTGAAGGAACTGAATCCCTAGAGAATGCATCAGTAGAGATGCTGGTTACAGCAGTCTCTATTTTCAGATTTAGGGGGTTGCCCATGATCTGGTCCTCCAACCTAGGGACCATACCCTTTTGCTGGACAGGGGTCAGGGGAGTGTCCTCCATCAAACCCTCAAAAGGAAGCACCTGCACCCCCCTTTGTGGGGTGGTGCTGCTGATCTCCACAGTTGGAGCAACCCTGTTCCCAGGTGTCCCCCCTTCTCCTTCAGACTTTAGGACATCCTTTTTACAGGATTGGCCTTTGGTAATGACTACCCTCCCGCCTTGGGGCCCCTCTCGGGTACCTTCCAAGACCTGCGGAGGAGGACAGGTCCCTGTGGATGCTGCACCCTCCCCACTCAGAACGTTGTCGGGGTTGGTTAAATTCTCGCCTCGGTGTACCGATAAGGAGCCCTCTAAGGCATACGTAAGAGGATAGGTCCTTAACAGTCCTACTTCCTCCCTGCTGAAAACTTTACCTGGATTACCCAGAACCTCCCCCACCCCTTCCAGGGGTGAACCTAAGACAGCCCTTGGTGTCTGACCAGCTCCCCTGGCACTAAGTCAGAGGTCAGCCTCCCTTGCAAGCTCCCTGGGGTCAGAGAACTTACAGTAAGACAGGTGTTGGCGTAGCTCTGAAAAACAGCAACGGAACATGTATTCTCTTAGAATGAGACTAAACAGACCCTCATAAGTAGTTGCTCTGCTACCCTCCACCCATCCTGTTAGTGCTTTGCAACAAGTCCCCATAAAATCCCCCCAAGACTGGTGAGACCGCTTCCTGCTGCCTCTGAACCTCAACCTGTAGTCTTCAGGGGTGAGACCATTCTCTCCTATCAGGGCCTTTCTGATGTAAGGATACCCCTGCCTGTCACTCCCTTCTGGTGCCAGTAGGACATCCCTTTCCACCTCAGGAATATAGCTCTCTAGGACAGTTCCCCAATCTTTCTCAGGAATCCTGCGCACAACTAGAGCTTCTTCATACCCCTTAAGCCACTGATGTATGTCATCTCCCTCCTTGAACCCAGGTACCAAATGTGTGGGTAGGTAAGGATTGTGCCTAACACTAAAAATGCTGCCACCACTGGACTCCACCTGCATTACTGGTGAGTCCAGATTTGTAAGACTGCGCTCTAGAGCGAGCCTTTCTCTTGTAAAGGCCCTTTCAGCCTCTGCCATCCTCTCCTGGGCTAAGGTTTTTCAACCTCAGCCTGTCTCTCTTTTACAGCCAGCCTAGCTAGCTGCAGCTTCAGGTCCCTCTCTTCCCGCCTATCTCTCAGCTCCTCAGGTTACAGGGAATGGGAGGTGGTGGTGCTGCTACGCACAGACCTAGTAAGGGACTCCCTATCTATGGGGTCTTGTCTCTCTACTGGCGTCCCTGGCCAGTCATCTTCTCCGTCAGTGTCTAACTCTTCGGGGTCACTATCCCCCTGGGATGTGGACTGGGGAACCTCTTCCTCAGAGTCCTCACTACTCTTGTGGGTCTCTCTAGGGTCTCCCTCAGAACCACCTCCCCTTTGGGCCTCTTTTTGTGCTACAAAGTCAGCCTCATTGAAACTGAACAGGGCTCTCCTGAGGATCCTTATAAGGGCGTCACCCTCTCTAAAAGGTATACCTCTCTCCCTGCAGAATCCCTCTAACTCTTCTATCATGTAAAACAATATATAATTCATGTCAAAGGTAGGCTTCATTTTGTAAAGAGCACAACACTAGCGTAAACAACAAGAGTCCAAAGTGCGGGTATACAACACAGGAGTAAAAAAAATAATGACTAGCTTGAGAGAACAGGAGAATAATTTAAGAAAAGAGAATTAAAACATGTAATGGTCTAAGTGCAATTTGCGGAGCAAAAATGGGTCACAAGGCACTGTGTAAGCGCAAGTCCTATTCTCACCGCTGACAACCAATGTTAGAATTGGGGTTTCTGGTTGGCTAGGATATGCACCTCAGCCAGGCAGAACCTACCCACTCTAGTCAGGGCGTGGGAGTTACACGTCCAAGATAACCCTGCTCACCCCCTGGGTAGCTTGGCATGAGCAGTCAGGCTTAACATGGAGGCAATGTGTAAAGCGTTTGCACAACACCCAACACACGTGACGCAAAATATACACCACAAAGTAAACACAACACTGAGCTATGTAAAAATAATCTGTATTGCACAAAACATGATTAGACCAACATTACACGTAAGTAATACCCTGCTACCTTAGCAGTTGTCAGAAGGTTACACAAGTTACTAATACTCTGCAAGAATATGCAGTTGTCACATTAGAACACGTAAGTACTCAGAATTCTGCAGCATAAGCAGTAGTCAGGAATTATAGTAAAAGGTATATGCACTTGTCATGAACAATTCCTAAATACCCATAAAAGGAACCTTAGAAAATATACCACAAGTCATATAATTACATATCAGCTAGACGTGCCCATAAACGGAACACTAACACATATATGTAGAACCAATAAACAGTTTAGGAAATAACAAGCATCTACAAGTCTGTATTAGGCTCCTGGAGCCTAGATTTCCTAAAGAGTACCTGGGTTTTGGTAGGAGAGGCACTTCCAGTGCCTAACGACGAACACGGGGGCCTCCAGGACTCCTGTGCGCGAAACGGGGGCCTACCTCGTGGTGGGGGGCCTGCCACCCAAGTTGTGACATAAACGGCAGGAAGGGACCTCCGCTGAGGTCTCCTTTCCCAATTTTTGGGGGGTAAAAAGAAATGTCCAAAATTAGGAGCCTTCTGCTCCTAGTGCAGCGACTGGGGAAGGGGGGGCTCCCGGCGCCTTCCCCTAGTCCTGCCGAGTAACAAGAAGGAGCTCGGACCCCTCTGGGGGCCTGAAGGAAAGACTCGCCCGCACCCGATGTGGTGCGCGAGTCATGGGAAGCTGCTCCCAAGCCGTCGGGAGGCTTCCCTGTAGGGACACAGGCGGCTTGGGCCCCGGGGGCGCTCCTGGGAGCAGACCGTGCCCCGGGGACGCCGCTAGGAGCGCGCCGGCTCCAGTTGAAGTGTCTTCGTGCACCGGGGGCACTGGGAGTAGCGCGGATCTCGCGCTGAGTAGTGCCCAGCAACCCGGGCTGCGACAGTGATTTCTGGGGAAAATAAACGCTTCCCAAGCGCTGAAATAAGTTTTGAGCCCCGGGTTGCGGCGGTGTTCTAGGGCAAAGGTACAGCGCTTTTTAGAGCGCTCAGGGCAAAATTAAAGCCCGGGCTGCGGCGGTGATATGTTCCAGCAATTTCAAGAGAGGAGCGCTTTTCCAAAGCTCTAAGACAACGTTGGAGAAATCGGTGCAGGGGTCAGGGGCAAGCACCCTGCCCCTGGGAGCAATCCGGAGCCCAAGGAGCACAGGGCTGGTGGGCCCAACTACAGACCAGCACAAGGGGTGCAGATAGTGGCAGTTCCTCCTAGTGACCAGGCAGGTCACAGGTCAGTACAACAGCAGCAGTCCAAGGTGGTTTCTTGGTGAGTCCATTCATCAGCGTTCTGTGTCCAGTTTCCAGTTCCAAGAATGTTCAAATTGTGGGGAAAATTCCCCTGTACTTATAGTCAGTTCTTACAGTGTTTTTCAATGGTAGGGAGAGGAGGTTCCAGACATTTACAACTGGTTCTGGGAGTGCCCCCTCTCTCCTTTCAGTACAGGCTCCAGACATCAGTGGGGGGTTCACAACCCTATTGTGTGAGGCCAGGGCCAGTCTTTACAAATGCAGGTGTGCCCCTCCTCTCCCCTCTCTCAGCCCAGGAAGGCTTTACAATATGTAGATGCACCTCTGTGTCACCTCCACCCTCCCTGTGTTCAGGCTGTCTGAGAAGTATGCACGAAGCCCCAACTGTCAGTCTGTCCAGACGTTGATTGGAGACAAGCTGTAAAACACCAAAGTCATAAGCACAGATAAACGCGCACTTTCTAGAAGTGGCATTTCTGTGATAGTAATAAAAAATAAACCTACCCCAGTAAGCAGCATTTCTCACCACTATCACAACCATACCAAACATGCCTACGCTACCCCTCATAAATCAGACAATACCCCTTACACATAAGGCAGGGCATCTCCAATGCAATCCCATGAGGAGGCAGCACCCACAGCAGTGAGACACCAAGTTAGGCTGTTTGTCACTACCAGGACAGGCCATGCAACATGGCACATGTCCTGCCTTCTACATACATGGTACCCTGCCCAAAGGGCTAGCTAGGGCATACCTTAGGGGTGACTTACATGTAGTAAAAGGGGAGTTCTGGGCCTGGCAAGTAAATTTAGATGCCAGGTCCCTGTGGCAGAAAACTGGGCACACAGGCTCTGCGCTAGCTGGCCTTAGATAGGTTTGACAGGCTACGTCAGTGGGTGGCGCAAGCAGCGCTGCAGGCCCACTAGTAGCATTTAATTTACAGGCCCTGGGTATAGGGATACCACTTTACAAGGGACGTATAGGTAAATTAAATATGCCAATAAGGTATAATCCAATCATACCAAATTTGTAAGAGAGAGCACATGCACTTTATCACTGGTTAGCAGTGAAAAAGTGCTCAGAGTCAAAACGTCAGCCAACAAAGGTCAGAAAAATAAGGAGTCAAAAAGCAAAAAAGTCTGGGGAATGACCCTGTAAAAGGGCCAGGTCCAACAGTCACTATTTACGAAATGCAAAATAAGTATTTCATATATTCGGCCCTAAATGGCTAAGGCAGGAAAATGCCAACTTTCTAAAGGTTGTACTTTCAAACGTTTTAAACTAAGGTCCAATTTTACTATAAAAGTGGATTTTTCATTACAATTCAAAAGACTCCAAACGTAAACATTTCACATATTCCCATTTGGAAGTTACAGCTTATTAAATATAATAAGGTACCTCCAATGTTATCCTATAGGAGACATAGACCATAGAATTGTGAAAAATGAATTTAAGCATTTCTCATGTAGAATTTAAATGTACATGTACTACTTTTTAAATACACTGAACCCTGCCATATGGGCTGTCCAGGACCTACCCTAGGGGTTACTTATATATATTAAAAAGGATGGTTTGGGCCTAGCAAAAGGTTTATCTTGCCAAGCCGAAATGGCATTTTAAAATTGAACACACCGGCTGCAATGACATGCCTGAGACATGTTAGAAAGGGCTACTTAAGTGTATGGCACAATCAGTTCTGCAGGCCGACTAGTAGCATTCAATTTACAGGCCCTGAGTACACATAGTACCATTTCACCAGTGTATTATAAGTAAATTAAGTACATTTGGGTATTAGCCAATATTGCCATGTTTTATAGAAAGAGTACAATCACTTTAGCACTGGTTAACAGTGGTAAAGTGCACAGGGTCCTAAGTCTAGCAAAACCGAGGTCGGCAAAAATTGAGGAATAAGGCAAAAGGTATGGGGGAATACCACTCTGAGGATGACTTGTCTAACACCTTTCATGCAAGCAAGGACCATAGCCACCCTTGAAATGCACTTATGAAAACAGAAGAAAAAGGAATGCAAGGAAAACTATGATCAGTATCAATTTGTCAGAAAGGAGTCGATGTAGATAACCTTTAGTAACCTGTGAGCCAATGAGGTTTCCACTGTAGGCTAAGGATTCTACCTGTAATATATAAATCCACGTTCAGTAATGATTTCAATTTTTCTTAATTAGTTATATTCTAAATCCTGCCCGAAGCCAAAGGCCGTGCTAATTTTCTTCTGGTTGCAATATAATACAAAAAGGTTGTAAGAGCGACCCATGCACTGCACCCTGAACTGGCTGCTCATAGACCAAAGTCATTTTTCAGAGGGTTTAGAAGGTCGGAGTGTTGGGCACAGTGTGTGGCTGAAAGCAGAAGTTTAAGATCGCACTATGTGCCTGGTGTCTTATATACAAGCCCAAATGTTGTGCCATGCTACCTTTGTGGCAAATAATTCAGAAGGAAGCATGGCCAAAAAGAAAAACTTGTGCTTAGTGGTTTGGAATAGATGTGGTGTGCTCTGTGGTCGTTGAAGGAGGAATCATCCAACCAAAAGACTAATGGGTGCGTCTGAAGGGCTACTGATCTCGGTCAAACGCAAAAGCACCAAAAGGCCTCACTACAAAGTAATGCCCACAGGAATCAATGGGTAAGAATGTGTTCAGGCAGTGCCTAGTATGTATTTTGTATTATATAAAGTGCTATCAAGGGGTTTACTAATTAGACCAATTAGAGGTTACTAATTGGAGAGAGGAATTAATCTGAAATTTGGCATGTAAACCCAGCATACATTAATCTTGCAACTCTTAATCAAAAACTCCTATCCAAAGATGAATGCGTGTATTGTACACTCTCTTCATAACTGAAACAGCCCTCAGTTCATGTCCATCAGTTAAGGGATCCAGTCAGTAACAAATGAGAGGTAGAACAGCGTCAGACGCTGATTTATGTATGATCTCTTTTACTTGTCTTATTGTACTCTGAAACTTCATTTCTTTGAATGCAACCTAAATGCATGATTTGTTCGTATGTTCTTGTGTACGCCTGTTTCTTTTGCTCTCTTTTATTCTTTTCTGTTTTTCTTTGTTTTATGAATAATTTATTCCAAATTTCCGAGTAATTGCAAAAATCCTCATGTCCTTATAAATAATCCCTTTATTAGCACTTTACCTTATATATTACAGATACCCACGCTTCAACTGGGTTATCGGGTTGCCCATCTTATTCATGTTGATTAGTGTGCATTTTGGGCAGGTGTATGGAACATTAGACATGGCTGTTGGTTTCACCTTTATCCCAGTACATTCTGGCCATGCCACTAGGGACATGAACACGGGCAAATTCCAGACTATTGTTAAATTATATCAATACAAAAACAAAACAAGTTCACTAAAAAAATATTTTGCCTTAGTTGGCTATATAATGTCTTCTAAGATTACAAATTGACATAAAAAAGCCATATCATATAAATTATTTCTTTATTGGGATCACTGTTGGCAAGACAAACTATTAAACAAATGTAATTAATCTAATCACAAAAGCTGGAAACTATTTCGCATTATTTAATATGTTTCCAGATAGAAGAGGCACAGTGCTTTGGAGCCTTACAACTATGTTGTTTGTTGAGTGATATCTGTTACTTTTCAGAGTATCTGGAGTAAACATTGTTATCAATGTCTTTCATTTCTTTGATCACCTTTAGCAGTTGGCACTGGTCTCCTAACCTTAGTTTTTGTTTGAATATATTATATTAGTTTTTTAATTTAAACATAAGCAGTAATCATACCATTTGAAAGTCAAGTAAGCAAGGTTATCTGGTATCACTATGCATTTCTAAGGTTACAAAATGAAGTAGTAATAAAGCACTAATAGCCTAGCCTCTGAAGTCACGTCTCAACGCTAATATGACACAGGAGTATCCCCTAATTTCTCTCCTGTTTAGGCAGGTGATCCCTTTCACTGTTTGACTTTAAAGTCTCACACAGTGGATGTGTAGTCTAAACGATTTGGAGGAAAATGTACGTCCCTTGTTTTAAACATCATGTTACGTTACCAAATTTCAGCAAGTACTCGTTCTTATTTATTCAGACAAAAATATCCCCTTTGCGTGGTTGAAAGTCTATACTTGATCACTGATATTGTAAACCAGTGTGTGATGAAATGTCACTGTCACCGCTGATTCGAACCATTGCTTGAGCGTGGGTGGTATTTTGGTGGCCCATCATCAGAGAATACACCGTTTTGCAATTGCCGAAAATGAATCGATCCATATTTACTTGTCGGTCAACCCTAGTTCATGTTGAGTATCTGCGAGTATTGCTAATTCAACTGAAAACGTACATGTATATCAGTTTTGCCTCTGATGGCATACCATATTTGCTGGAAGTAGATTTTTTTGGCAGGGCAGTGCCAGAGGACATAAGTCGTCTCTTCCAACTTGATCACAGCACCATCAATTTGATGTTTCCGACATTTTCACACATTGTAATTTGTACAGAGGCCAGTGTACTCTTACTTTTCATATTTGTGAAATAAAAATACATGTTTTAAATGTGATTGAAGCAGCCTTTCAAATTAATGTTTGTCATCGCTGGAGTTGTGTAGATATTGAGACTAGAGCTCCAGTCCCATAACTATATATATATGTCGTTTCCGAAGCCTTTGATGTATAGAAGTATTTCTTGTCTATGCATCACGTTGCCTTCTTCACATATTATTTCGATGTTGACAATTGTACTAAAACATTACATCTGCCATTACTGCCTGTCAATGTATGTTTTGCTTGTGATTGAAGCTCCAGAAGCATTTTGTCAATATCGTAACGTAATGTAAACTGTGTAGTTCCAGCAGTGATTTCATGTAATTTATAATGTCACAGATATTGAATTGAGAACGGGTAATATGCTTGGTTTGGGATCATAAATGTAACGTCTCTTCAACTTAAGTTTTTAAGAAACTTTATATGATTGATTTATTATTTCATTCATTTGGTTGTTGCTCTTTAATTCATTTGATTGCTTTAATATTTAATTAATATGGTTGCTGCTTTGCGGTTTGTCAATTTGTTCAACATCAGTAATTGTTTCCTCAAAATCACTGCAATCCAATGTGAACATCACTACCCTTTCTCGATGTGCTCATTGTCCCACAGGAAGGCATACTGACTTCACAGCTACCTCCTACCCTTTAATAGCTTCTACCCCCATTCACTTTGTAAAAACCTCCTAGTGGGCCAGTTAGTGAGCATCCACCGCAATTATTCTTCCATCAAAACTTTGACACAGAAGTCACTCAACTATCGGAAGAGCTAACAAAGAAGCACAAAGAACAGATGATGGACAGAACATTGAAGAAATCAAACATTCACCCCAGTCACAGATCTGGGTTAAATCCATCAATTTTATTTTGCTTGACATGCCATTCCAGTTTGGACCCCAGCCATATGCAGATCAGTCTTGACCCTGCACCCCATGGGAAAATGCCTGCCTGAACTGCCAGGCGAGGTTCTCATTGGACTGGAGGAAAGCATCCTGGGACCGGCTTCAGGCTATCATCCCTCATCAGCAAGGCAAGCTTGAATCTGGTGGCATAGTAAGCAAGGAACCCACATACCCTTCCCACGTAGGGCGACAAATGCAAAAGAGATGATGGAGGGTCTACCCTGAACATAAAGTCAAAAACTCTGTTAAGAAGGCCAGAAACAATCATAGGCAAGACCTACTTAAAACCACCTAAAGAACAGAGGAGGAAAGGCTCATTTGGGTCAAACATCAACTCCAACATCATAAAAAAAATAAAACATCAGAAATTGGAGGATATTATGCTCCAACAAGATAAACAGCCTCAAAATGATGTTCTATTGTTGTTAGAAATGGGGTCTTTGGTTGACAGTTAGGTTACCCCCTGTTCAAGCAAGGACCCTCACTCTAGTCAGGGTAAAATAGAATCACCCTCAGCTAACTCCTGCTTACCCACTTGGTAGTTTGGCTGAGCAGTAGACTTAACTTCAGAGTGCTAGGTGTAAAGTATTTGTACCAACACACACAGTAACTGAATGAAAACACTATAAAATGACACAACACAGGTTTAGAAAAATAGGAAATATTTACCTAAATAGAACAAGACCAAAAAGTAAAAAATCCACAAAACACAAGTAAAGTTATCAATTAAAAACCAAAAAGAGTCTTACTTTATTTTAAAAAACACACTAACACTGTTAGCGTGAAAATGTACCTTGGGTGCGTCAAAAATAACCCTGCATGGGCGAGTGAGCGTCAAAAAGGGCTTGCGATGTGTCGGTTTCACTCCCGAGTGAGACCTTGCGTCGTTTCTCTGTTCGTCAGGTCGGCCGCATCGTTTCTTCTCTACGCAGGAGAGTGATGCGTCAATCCGGTCAGCACTCTCGGTCCGGATAGGCCTTGCATTGATTTTACACCCCAACCAGTACTTGCGTCAGAAATCCAGCCACACGATGATTCAAAAACCACACAGCACAGGTTTTGATCTCCAAGTCTCCTTCAGCGATGCTGCACTTTGTTTCTCCAGCTCCGTGCGTCGATTCTTTGGTCACGTTTATGACGAGCGTCGATTTTCAGCCGCAGAGCAGCTGGTGTGTCATTTCTTCAGCTGCAGATCGGAGTTGCGTCGATCTTTTTCCGGCACGGCGCTCTGTACGTGGATTTCCTCCTCTTAGGCTGCCAGCTTCTCCTTTCAGGGTCCCAGGAATTGGATTGGCACCACAGGGCAGAGTAGGAGTCTCTCCAGAGGCTCTAGGTGCTGGCAGAGAGAAGTCTTTGCTGTCCCTGAGACTTCAAACAACAGGAGGCAAGCTCTAAATCAAGCACTTGGAGAGTTCTTCTCAAGATGGAAGGTACACAAAGTCAAGTCTTTGCCCTCTTACTCTGGCAGAAGCAGCAACTGCAGGATAGCTCCACAAAGCACAGTCACAGGCAGGGCAGCTCTTCTTCCTCAGCTCTTCAGCTCTTCTCCAGGCAGAGGTTCCACTTGTTTCCAGAAATCTTCTAAAGTCTGTGGTTTTGGGTGCCCTACTTATACCCAATTTCTCCTTTGAAGTAGGCCTACGTCAAAGCAAAGTCTCTCTTGAATGTGAAATCTTGCCTTGCCCAGGCCAGGCCCCAGACACTCACCAGGGGGTTGGAGACTACACTGTGTGAGGACAGGCACAGCCCTTTCAGGTGTAAGTGACCACTACTTCCCTCCCACCTAGCACAGATGGCTCATCAGGAAATGTAGACTACACCCCAGCTCCCTTTGTGTCACTGTCTAGTGTGAGGTGCAACCAGCCCAACTGTCAAACTGACCCAGACAAGGAATCCACAAACAGGCAGAGTTACAGAAATGGTATAAGAAAGAAAATGCTCACTTTCTAAAAGTAGCATTTCCAAACACACAATCTCAAAATCAACTTTACTAAAAGATGTATTTTTAAATTGTGAGCTCAGAGACCCCAAACTCCACATGTCCATCCGCTCCCAAAGGGAATCTACACTTTAATCAGATTTAAAGGTAGCCGCCTTGTTAACCTATAAGAGGGACAGGCCTTGCAACAGTGAAAAATGAATTTAGCAATATTTCACTGTCAGGACATATAAAACACTTTACTATATGTCCTACCTTAACCATACACTGCACTCTGCCCTTGGGGCTACCTAGGGCCTACCTTAGGAGTGTTGTACCTGTGAGAAAAGGGAAGGTTTAGGCCTGGCAAATGGGTACACTTGCCAAGTCGCATTTACAGTTAAAAACTGCACACACAGACACTGCAGTGGCAGGTCTGAGACATGATTACAGAGCTACTCATGTGGGTGACACAACCAGTGCTGCAGGCCCACTAGTAGTATTTGATTTACAGGCCCTGGGCACCTCTATTGCACTGTACTAGGGACTTATTAATAAATCAAATATGCCAATCATGGATAAGCCAATTACATACACATTTTGTAAAGGAGCACTTTAGCACTGGTTAGCAGTGTTAAAGTGCCCAGAGTAGCAAAAACAGAAAAATCAGGGTCCAGCACACATCAACAACCTGGGAAACAGAGGCAAAAAGTTAAGGGAGACCACGCCAAGGATGAAAAGTCTAACAATTGTACTAACTTCTGAGCTCTTCTAGTGCACACCGAGAAACAAAAGGCCTCAAGACAACTTGACATTGTAGAGGATACCCCCTATCAATAGTCATTTGCTTTCTGGAAATTGTAGTGTATGCAGGTTTACATCTACCATTAAGCAAATAGATCTAGGCCTAAAGCCATCTTGGGTCATTCACATAGCAAACTGTAACTCAGAAGGAGTAATTTACATAATAACATGTCCCTGCAGTCTAGAAAATGTGGAATGACAACCAGGAAAGTGAGAGCCACACCATAACACTAGAAGACATGCAAAAGCAGCCACCAATCTTAGCAATCACTGCTTAGAGATTAAACACTAATAGAATGACATCCATTGGGTTGTCATTGATAAATTGTGGATGCCAATGAACAAAAAGAATCATAAATCCATCCTACTCGAAAGAGAAAAATGCTGGATTTACAAACTGAAAATGTTCCATAGATGCCTCAATGGCAACATCTCATGGAACCATATGAATTCATTAAAATAAGGTGAGCCAGAGGTCTGAAAAGGAGTGGTCCTCAGTTGCACTAGGAGATGAAGGTATAATTTGACATAATCAATGGTATAGACCGCTCTGTAGGAATAGTCAAATCGGTAATCACTAAGTGAATTATCCTGAAGAATGAAAAACAAACCGTGCAATATCCCCAGATTCCAGATCTGACAACTCAGTGTACAATCACTGTGCGATCCCATCTACTGACCAGAAACTGTAGGAGGCTGGCCTGGCTTGTAGTGGGTACCAGAGGTACTTACACCTTGTGCCAGGTCCAGTTATCCCTTATTAGTGTAGAAGAGGTGTTTCTAGCAGCTTAGGTTGATAGAAGGTAGCTATGGCAAAGCAGCTTAGGCTGAACTAGGAGACATGTAAAGCTCCTACTATACCACTGGTGTCATATGCACACTATCATAAGAAAACACAATACACAGAATTACTAAAAATAAAGGTACTTTATTTTTATGACAATATGCCAAAAGTATATCAGTGAGTACCCTCAGTATGAGGATAAGATATATACACAAGATATACGTACACAAACCAAAAATAGGTAAATAATAGCAAGAAAAGTAATGCAAGCAGTGTAGAATTACAGTAGATTGCAATAGGAGCACATAGGTATAGGGGCAACACAAACCATATACTCCAAAAGTGGAATGCGAACCACGAATGGACCTCAGACCTATGTGAGCTTGTAGAGGGTCGCTGGGACTGTAAGAAAACAGTGAGGGTTAGAAAAATAGCCCACCCCAAGACCCTGAAAAGTAGGTGTAAAGTGCACCTACTACCCCCAGAGAGCACAGAAGTCATGATAGGGGGGATTCTGCAGGAAGAACAAACACCAGCAATGCAATAACAGTGGATTTCCAGACCTGAGTACCTGTAAGACAAGGGGACCAAGCCCAATAGTCGCAACAGTGTCGAGAGTGGGCAGGAGCCCAGGAAATGCCAGCTGATGGTGCAAGGAAGCTGCCACCATATGGATGAAGCTTGGAGTTCTGCAAGAAAGAAGAGAGCTAGAGACTTCTCCTTTGGAAGACGGATGTCCCACGTCGCGATGAAGCTTGCAGAGGTGTTCCCACGCAGAAAGACCACAAACAACCCTTGCTAGCTGCAAGGGTTGTGGTAGAGGTTTTTGGGTTGCTGCTGTGGCCCAGGAGGAACCAGGATGTCGTCACTTGGAGGAGGAGACAGAGGAGGCACCCAGCAACTCAGGGAGTCCCCACAAAAGCAGACAGCACCCACAGAAGTAAATGAACAGGCACTTGGAAAAAGAGTGAACCAGAGTCCATGTGAAGTCACAAAAGGGAGTCCCATGACGCTGGAGGACAACTCAGAAAGTTGTGCACTGCAGGAAGGAGTGTCGGGGACCCAGGCTTGGCTGTGCATGAAGAAAATCCTGGAAGAGTGCACAGGAGCCGGAGCAGCTGCAAATCACGCAGTACCCAGCCATGCAGTCTAGCGTGGGGAGGCAAGGACTTACTTACACCAAACTTGGACTGAAGAGTCACTGGACTGTGGGAGTCACTTGGACAGAGTTTCTGAGTTCCAGGGACCATGCTCGTTGGGATGAGAGGGGACCCAGAGGACTAGTGATGCAGTCTTTTGGTGCCTGCGTTAGCAGGGGAAAGATTCCATCGACCCACAGGAGATTTCTTCAGAGCTCCTGGTGCAGGTAGGAGGCAGACTACCCCCAGAGCATGCACCACCTGGAAACAGTCGAGAAAGCCAGCAGGATGAGGCGATACAAGGTTGCTAGTAGTCGTCTTGCTACTTTGTTGCGGTTTTGCAGGCGTCCTGAGCAGTCAGCGGTCGATCCTTTGGCAGAAGGTGAAGAGGGAGATGCAGAGGAACTCTGATGAGCTCTTGCATTCATTTTCTAAAGAATTCCCCAAAGCAGAAACCCTAAAGAGCCAGAAAAGGAGGTTTGGCTACCTAGGAAGGAGGATTGGCTACCAAGAGAGGTAAGAGCCTATCAGAAGGAGCCTCTGACGTCACCTGCTGGTACTGGCCACTCAGAGCAGTCCAGTGTGCCCCAAACACCTCTATTTCCAAGATGGCAGAGGTCTGGGACACACTGGAGGAGCTGTGGGCACCTCCCCTGGGAGGTGCAGTTCAGGGGAGTGGTCACTCCCCTTTCCTTTGTCCAGTTTCGCGCCAAAGCAGGGCTGGGGGATCCCTGAACCGATGTAGACTGGCTGATGCAGAGATGGGCACCATCTGTGCCCATCAAAGCAGTTCCAGAGGCTGGGGGAGGTTACTCCTCCCCAGCCCTTCACACCTATTTCCAAAGGGAGAGGGGGTAACACCCTCTCTCAGACGAAATCCTTTGTTATGCCTTCCTAGGCCATGGCTACCTGGACCCCAGGAGGGCAGAAACCCAGCAGCTGCAGTGGAGACCCCGGAAAGGCAGTTTGGCAGTACCCGGGTACTGTGCTAGAGACCCGGGGGATCATGGAATTGTTCCCCCAATACAAGAATGGTATTGGGGTGACAATTCCATGATCTTAGACATGTTACATGGCCATGTTCGGAGTTACCATTGTGACGCTATACATAGGTAGTGACCTATGTATAGTGCACGCGTGTAATGGTGACCCCGCACTCACAAAGTCCGGGGAATTTGCCCTGAATGATGTGGGGGCACCTTGGCTAGTGCCAGGGTGCCCACACACTAAGTAACTTTGCACCCAACCTTCACCAGGTGAAGGTTAGACATATAGATGACTTATAAGTTACTTAAGTGCAGTGGTAAATGTCTGTGAAATAACATGGATGTTATTTCACGCAGGCTGCACTGGCAGGCCTGTGTAAGAATTGTCAGAACTCCCTATGGGTGGCAAAATATATGCTGCAGCCCATAGGGATCTCCTGGAACCCCAATACCCTGGGTACCTCAGTACCATATACTAGGGATATATATGGGTGTACCAGTATGCCAATGTGAATTGGAAAATTTAGTCACTAGCCTGTTAGTGAAAAATTTTAAAGTAAAGAGAGAGCATAACCACTGAGGTTCTGGTTAGCAGAGCCTCAGTGAGACAGTTAGGCATCACACAGGGAACACATATAGGCCACAAACGTATGAGCACTGGGGTCCTGGCTAGCAGGGTCCCGGTGACACATAACAAACATACTGACAACATAGGGTCTTCACTATGAGCACTGGGCACTGGCTAGCAGGATCTCAGTGATACAGTGAAAACACCCTGACATATACTCACAAACAGGCCAAAAGTGGGGGTAACAAGGCTAGAAAGAGGCTACTTTCTCACAGAAACACACAGCAGTATCTGTAGACACCAGATCTGACAGCTCCACACACAGTTCCTATGCTATAACTCACAAATGCATACCTTTCACAAACCCCCAATATCATTGCAGGTAGGACCACTTCAACAGAAATATGTCACTTGTAGCTCCCACATCTCTTATTTTGAAAAACGTGTGGCAGAAACACAGTTTTTAATGTAGGTTTGATAAAGCAATAGTTAATGGTGAGACCATTGCATCATATTGTGTGTTATGTTAGGGTCATCTACACTTTTGATTAGGAAGGTCACAATTATGTTCTATCTTATTTTTCCCTTTCAATATACCAGCAAAATAACACTGATCAAATACAAAGATATAAGCATGCATGTGCACCCTTATATAGTCATCTTGCACTATCAGCAATATGACACCTGTCAGATGCTGTGTCCATACAAGGCACCAGATCAGCTTAATAGAGACTGACCAGGGGGCTATCCATCAGCAGAGGGAGTCCACAACAGTGAAAGAAGCCTTCATTCCCATTTTAAGTAAATAGCACAAAGTACTGGGGAATAACACACAGCACAAAGAGATACGAACAATCTATCAGGAATTCATACTATGTTCCTAGACTGCTTGAAAGACAAAGACATGTTCAGACCCTTAATTTTTGGATTGATGCTACTGGTGTATGGATTTTTATACCACTGGGCAACTGACGCCCAGTGCTCCAAAAGTGTGCTCTAACCCCTAAAATATGTAGAATGAGCTAATCCCAGATTGGGATACTTACCTTAACTGTACATGCTTAGTATTTGGTACTTTGTGTACCTAGGGTCAGTAAGGTCAATATCACGTGTGGACTGTGCCACTAACTGTGATACCACTAAAGTGAAGTGAAAACATGATTATAGGTTGGCCACTACAGCCTAGCTGTAAGTAAAAACTTGACTCAAGTACAGCCACTCTAGCCTAGTTATGTAGTCTTTAGACTGTCTACTTGACCTGGCAAAATACACCTTTTGCCAGCCACAAACCTTCCTTTTTGCTACTGGTTAGTCACCCTGAAGGTAGGCCCTAAATGTCCATAGTGCAGGGCACATTGTTTTTAAAACTTGGACATGTGTTCTTGAGTTTTACACTTCATGGCAGGAAAAATCTCAAATGTCAATTTTCACTGTGGAAAAGATGTCTCTCCCATAGAAAAGCACTCAATCATATTATAATAGCCTATAATGTCTAACTTTGGTTTGGGAATAGCTAGACTCATGATTCAAGGGCTCAAATGAATAGGAATTTAAAAGCCAATCTAATAGTCAAGTCAGATTTTAAATTACTATTTTGAAAATGCCACTGTTAGAAAGTTGGCATTTTTTTGCCTACGGCCTACAGTAGCCCATTCTGAGATAATCTATACTGTTGCCTGGCAGCCTGTTCGGAGATATGAATTGCTATCAGGAAAGGGAACAAAAGTGCCCTGTTGGGGCAGAGTTGTGACTTCTTCCTGACAGGATGGCCTGAAGTATGTGACCACCAACTGTTACAAGCTACAAAGGGGCAGCCTCTGTCACAGGCAAATGTAAATCATACCTATGCTTGCCCCTGACATCATCCAATTAGCCAGTGTAGCATCAATCAAATTAAGACAAATCTGTTGCAGAACTGTTTTTGCAAAGAGAGAGTTCCTCATTTCCTAGACACACTTCAGGAGTGTGCCCCAAGCTCTGACCAAGGAAGAAATATTCTACCATGATGAATTTTGTTAGAGCAGGGCACAGTAGGATTGCTTAGGGCCAACCCCTCAGGGATATGATGTTGAAGTGGGTAGGATTGCTCCTTTTTTCTTATTAATTGGGGAGTCACCCCTAAGCTAGTGCTAGGCATGAAAGTGGTACCCCTGGGTAATTGTCTTCAGAAAACCTCTGGATCTGTGAAAGACAGAAGAAGGGCTGCACCTGCTCAGCTCTGACTACTGCAAATTATGTAGAGAGACCTCTAGGCTTGGACCTGCTCCAACCTTTACCCAAGACTGAAGAGTGGTCTTTGAGGTTTAGTTAGCTAGCCTCCTATTAAGCTTCGAAAAAGCTACAAGAAGCCTAAGGTTCTTCTGAGCGAAGCTGGCCACTTCCAACTCGATTTGCCCTGTACCTCCCCCGGTGGCTTCGGGCAGATTGAGTCATAACCCCCGAGTAGTGCCAACAAGGTCCTAGACCCCTCGCTGGTTTTAGATTGTACTCTTCTCCCACAAGGACTGCAGAACTTGAGACTTAAAAACGTTTTCCAAACTTTCTCTAAAAGGAAACAGGGTCTCATACCAGAACACAGCTGATGCAGCAGTAACTGCAGATTTATTGCATGTTGGATTCACCTTGCTGAACGTGCAGCACAGATTTCCTCGCTTCTAGAATGACCAGCTTTCTTCTTCCCGCAAACATGAATAGACTTCACCGAGGCCAATGCAAAACCTGAATCTGACTGTTGATGAGACCCTTCCAGATACAGACTTCAGACAACACCCTCACAGAGCTCCTTGCACAGACAACAGCTGCTCCACACCCAAAGACAATACAAAGTTCGACCGAGGACTGGGACTCCATCAGGCTGCCATTGACAAGCTGATGTTTGGATCCATCCTGCAGCCTTACCTTCCAGTGAACCCCTTTGATGAAGATTTCTCCCCAAGAAAAAGACAGAAGGCAAGCTGGAGGTCAGGTACACCAATTATTTTGTCCTCGCCAAAGATTTTACTTTCTAACAGCTGGGGAAGCTTCCAGGCTGTATATGACAAACTCATGTCAAAGGCGGATGGTTATTGGCCAATGTTCTGCAGAAACTGTTTCACTGAAACAAGCTCCGAGAAGGAACATTTTAATTTAATGGACTCCACTTCTTTGTCCTGGGTCTAAGTGAGAACAGGTCCAGCCATTCAGGTCTCTACACAGAACACAGAAAGGAGGTTGAGTCTTTCTCCATTCTTCGACAGGCCCATAGAGTGTTCTGATGAGCTATGAGGTTACTCTTTTGAGGGATTCACAAGTAGGAGGTTGCCGGTGGCTCATAGACACCCTTAACCAATGAGGAAAAAGTTATTAGGGGCAACTCTTTCAACTCTTGTAGCACAGACTGTTTGCCTTACTGCAAGCTATCCAGGAGTGCACTATTCCGAGGCACATCTAGTATGCTAGCACCCTTCTCTCTTAGGATGTCTTCAGCATGCAAGATAGGGTTGTATATAGGGAAATTAGCAGTCCCTTCTTTTTTGACTCCATCATGATGTTTCTGAAGCAGCTCTCCCTCTGTGCCAAGATGGCTCCAAGAGAAAAGGCTACTCTTCATTGGGTCTTTTTTACAGTTAACTCAACTTTTACACTTAACTCACCCTGGCCCCTTTCAAGTTAATGGCATTCCTGAATCCTCCCCAGCTGCCCTTCCTGAGTTGATAGGACTAATATACCTCAAACCCAGATCTTCCTGTGAATAAGCCAAGCCCTTGTTTCTGCACTGGGAAGCCCTGAAAGGGCCCAGGTACTGGCAGGCTAAATCCAAATAACCCACTGGAGAATCAGACAGCTAAAGTGTAACTTTGTAAAGTTTCCCTTTTTTTAAAATATGTATTAAAAATGTGACTTTACCAGTTAATTGTATTTAAAATGAGCATTACAAATATTGGTTGATTCATTACAGTAGCTGCTCCTAAACTAACAATAGCAAAACTGTATTGTTATCTCATAGTACAGCTACTGCCCTTTTACAGTAAAAATAGCTTTGCGAGTAGTCACTGTAGGTATGTCCCAAAACTACACTTTTTGCATGTACCACTTTTAACTACTACTAAGCAACCTAAATTGTAGGCTACAAGCCCCCTTAACAGTATTTAAAAGTATGGTCCCCATCAAAAGTGAGTTATTTTGACAGGTTTGCCTGCAGGTTTAATAGTGGAGCAGTCAGGTTACACATGTAGGTTGTGCCATGTTTTTTCCTGTCAGTCTAGTGGATAGTACAATTTGTTCTGTAGTTCACATGTGACATTTCATGTAATTGGTGGTATTGTCCTGCACCATATACAGTTGCCTTACTAGAAATGTTAAGTATTCCAAATAGCCAATTTACCTTGTTTTAGGAGACAGAACACATACTTTGGTGATGGGACAGATGAGTCCCATTATGCTGAGTTCAAACACCAGCACTAGCAGCCAGCAGAAAAAGGGTGACAATCACACACAGATATTTTCTCACATAATAAAGCACACATTAAAGAAAAGTATCTGTGATATGCACACTAAAGGAAATGTTGAAATAATTCTTTAGTAAGGCTTGTGCTATTCTATTAAGAGTGGAGTATGACAGAGGAATGTAATTGTCTGGTTTGGTCCAATATTATAATATATAATAGTATGGTCTCATTCATTCTCGTACTGATGGAAGACAATCAAAATTTGATAATATATATGTAGATATTCTTCAAGGTCAGTAAAGTATATCATCTTCTTTAGTAAGCACCAAGCCAGTACTTAATTATGTGGTTTCCTGGGTTAATGTCAGCCTTCTGATTTTCACATTATTAATTGGTAACTCATGGTTAACTGTGAAGACTGGTGATGGGCATGTGAAATGACATTCACAAACTGTGGCTTCAGAATGCACTAAGGGCAATTAAAGTACGTTCGGCGTCTGGCCCTTTAATATCATCCTGTCAGATTACTGATATTTCGTTTTTTTTCTCTCTTTTTTCTATTTAACTTTCAAACAGCTCATTAATTCTCAGAGAAATAAGGCATTCTGCACTGGTATAAATGGAATGAAGGGCATAACATTTCTCAATACCGTTTTGTAGGCTTTATTCTGTCAAATGTAGAACATTTAATAGAAATTGACTAATCACATACCAGCTGGGTCTTTCTAATAGGCTACTTCAGTTTATCTCTTTCCAAAATCTTTGCGAGCAGTCAGCAAGCCTTCCTTATGATAAACTAGCATAGTTCCTTGTTATTTGCATATCCATTTTCATAAAGTAAATCAAAAGATTGCTAACTGATCAGGGACGTTGTACCACTTGCAAATATGCCTCACCCAATCAGAAAAGATTAGTATTTGTACTAGCGATCTAGAACCAAACTCGTAAGGTAAAAAAACAAGACTTAAGTATGAAAATATATTAAGGAAAAAACATCAGAAAATGTAAGTGCATGCGCTCCTTGTACTATCATCCCCAGAGAGAAGATTTGAATTATGCTTTATTTTTCTGCTGGGGCAGACAGTCTTGGTGGTAAAAAGTACTGTTCGTTATCAACCTCCTTAGATGGTGACATCTTGACTAACGAATATTCGACACTAAGAATTTGACCGACAGATATTCCCTACAAAGACACAACTGAAGTGAGAGTATTCAATTCTTCAATATCCGCACAGGGAGGTGGTTACTTTCGCAGGTTTTTTTCATCACGCCAGGATCTATGCTCACCCAAGAGCACCTCGTGTCTGGAGGTTCTGCAGTGTTGTTACCGTCTACTCCCTCTCCTGCCTTCCACAAGTCTACATATGCACGCAGAAGAAGCAGATTCAAGTCTCTACGTAAACATAGATAACATAGGTTTACATAAAGGTGGCCTGCTACCATTTAAGTATAAAGAAAGGGAAAGCTGTTGAGCGACATCGGGAACGTAACAGGATAACAGGCATTACAATCAGTTTCGAGGGGGGTGCTCATGGATTACCATATATAAAAGAACATTTCATATGAGTAGATAGCAATAATGGGAGGTTTTCCACTTCTGGGATTCAGGTAGAACCGCAGTGGTCTCAAGCTCTGCTGTCACTTGGCAATGGCGCCATTTAGAAAACCTCAGGAAAAAACCCTGTTATAAACTTTCGTGTTGGAGATACAACCTGCTCTGATCCAGCATGGCATGTTTTTTCTTCACTTGTATTTTACTCTACCAGTGTTGAAGGGTGTATTTTTCCTTACCAAAATGAGCAATTCCGGGTTTGAATTGGTGCTCTCAGTGGGTAATTAATAGGTGGTTTAGCCACAGGTCCCTAACTGATGGTTTGGCATTATGTGTGAAATAGTGTCTTCATTTTCCTGAAAATACCTGTTGGAGGGGCCGTATCACCAACCGATCAGTCACTTGGGAGTGTAGCTCAATGTTTGTATCTGTACATAGATGATTGAATGTTGACCAAAGGCCCCCTAGCCATGGACTGGCGTTATGTTGCACATTAATAGAAAAATAGACATTCTGGCCCATATTTATACTTTTTGACGCTAAACTGTGCTAACGCAGTTTAGCGTCAAAAAATTTAGCGCCGTCTAACGCCATTCTGAAGCGCCATGCGGGCGCCGTATTTATGGAATGGCGTTAGCCGGCGCTAGCAGACCGGCGCTGCCTGGTGTGCGTGGAAAAAAAACACGTAGACCAGGCAGCGCCGGCGTAGGGGGAAAATGGCGTTAGGGCGTCTTAAAATGGGGCAAGTCAGGTTGAGGCAAAAAAATCGCCTCAACCCGATTTGCGCCATTTTTTTCGACGCCCAGACGCCATTTAAATGACGCCTGTCTTAGTAAAGACAGGAGTCATGCCCCCTTGCCCAATGGCCATGCCCAGGGGACTTATGTCCCCTGGGCATGGTCATTGGGCATAGTGGCATGTAGGGGGGCACAAATAAGGCCCCCCTATGCCACCAAAAAAAAATAAAAAAAATAAAAAATTATACTTACCTGAACTTACCTGAATGTCCCTGGGATGGGTCCCTCCATCCTTGGGTGTCCTCCTGGGGTGGGCAAGGGTGGCAGGGGGGGTCCCTGGGGGCATGGGAGGGCACCTGTGGGCTCATTTTGAGCCCACAGGCCCCTTAACGCCTACCCTGACCCAGGCGTTAAAAAGTGGCGCAAATGCGGGGTTTTTTGACCCGACCACTCCCGGGCGTGATTTTTGCCCGGGAGTATAAATACGACGCATTTGCGTCGCCGTCATTTTTTTAGACGGGAACGCCTTCCTTGCATCTCATTAACGCAAGGAAGGCGTTCACGCAAAAAAATGACGCGATTTGCCCATACTTTGGCGCTAGACGCGTCTAACGCCAAAGTATAAATATGGCGTTAGTTTTGCGCCGAATTTGCGTCGAAAAAAACGACGCTAATTCGGCGCAAACGGAGTATAAATACGGGCCTCCGTGTTTAAGGCTATTGGCATGTTTCATTAGGCTATTGTGTGGCTAGGCGACCTATTGTCTACAATTGTATGTTCTTTCAGAATTTTCTAATGTTCATGAATAAAAGGGAAGATTGACAATTCATCTGTTTCTTAAGGCTAAAGCAGAAACATTGTTTGAAGCAGATTAGAAGTGAAGACAATACATGGTCGTGGAGGAACATACAAGCAATGCTGTGGCACAGGACTGAATGGAAATGCTTTCAGCCACCATTGCCTTTTTTCTGCATAAGACTCATTCCTGCATTTCCTTGGAAATGCTTGTAAGTGTATGTTTACATACTAAGAACATTTCCAGCGACCACACACAATAGCTGGTGCTGATTTACAGAAAGGGTACTGTTCACTTGGGATTTATACATAACCCTACATCATAGGCACAAAGTAATAGCCGGATAACTGAGACGTTGTGTTTAAACTTCCGTAGAAAAAACGAGAGCCCACAGGAAATATATATAAACATAGTGCTGTGGGCTGTCTGCTATGTCAGAGCACTAAATTGTGAAAATAAAAACACTGAGCGTGCACTCCATTTTATTTACAGTGCACCAAACGTTTCGTTAACATTAAAAATAAATAAACACCTTTCTTTAATATCACATATGGAATTTATACATAACATAACATTTTGTACGGGGATATTTGTCATCAAGAGGTTTTTTAAGCGGTATGTTTATTAAAGATCAAAGACAGCCCCAGTTTCACTCTCGTTATCTGTGTCATCACAGACAACACTATATTTGTTCTTTGGAGATGACAACGGATGTTAAATAAATTATCACCCCTACAAAGTTTGTCCACATTTCTTCAACCAGCGCTATAGCATACCTGTTAATTGAAAACCAGCACCTCTCTAATGCACTGACTCGTAATAGGTAAACACATTTCTCTATGATTTGCAGCTATCTTCCAATTATGTCCTTTGACCCATATGTAAAATGAATTTTTATGACTAATTAGTTTATAAGAGGCTGCTAAATTCGTATATGCTAATCAAACCTCATTACTTACTACCCTACTTACGCAACTGTTTATCTTGTTAATGTTTTACCCACTCTACCACTGGAAAGCATGTGTATGAGAATTTCTTCAATAAATGAAAAGTAAGATGACTTTAAAGTGATATTGTAATCTGGTCCGTCTCTTTCACTAAATTAATACCATTTAAATAGTGCTAATAGGTGATGGCTATATTTAGGCGGGATCATTAATCATCTTAATTGCACACGTTTCAGTTATGCTGTTTTGCCTTTGCTAGCAGCAGCATGGACCTGCATCATCTGCGCTTCTCAACTTTGCTTATTGGTAGAATGGCAGGACTCCAAATTAACACTTGTGAATAAATTAAATCTAAACAAGTTAAAGGAAACTCTAACTAAAGAATGCACAGGCATGTCTAGCCACTGTAACCATAATCTTACTTACAGAAATATTAGATAGTCTCTTGCCGTAGTTAATACAATTTTTCAAATAATGCACTTATAACATAGTTAATACATCAACGATGCTCTATTATTGATGCTCTGCAATTCAATGAAATATAAATATTTGAAACAAAACCTAAGATATGCATTTAAACATACATTAATTTACTTTGTTTTTTTGTCTCCAATCGAATAAAAGGACGAAGACTTTCTGCCTATCCTTCTATCTATTAATAGGTATTATTGCCCTAATTCATTCATCATATACTTACAAAATCTTATTAGTAATGAACACTTGAAATGATCTATTTCGAAGTTTCCAAACACTTTTTGAATTTTAAGAATTACTGTTAGAAATGGGGTCTTTGATTGACAGTCAGGTTACCCCCGTTCAAGCAAGGACCCTCACTCTAGTCAGGGTAAAAGAGAATCACCCTCAGCTAACCCCTGCTTACCTCCTTGGTAGCTTGGCAGAGCAGTAGGCTTAACCTCAGAGTGCTAGGTGTAAAATATTTGTACCAACACACACAGTAACTTAATGAAAACACTACAAAATGAAACAACACCAGTTTAGAAAAAAATAGCAAATATTTATCTAAACAAAACAAGCCCAAAACAACAAAAATCCGACATACACAAGTCATGAATTTTTAAAGATTAAACTCAAAAATAGCGCTTAGAAATAAAAATGCTTCGATGAGGTGTTAACACTGCGTCGTGACGGAGTCGTTCCCAACAAGCCGACACCAGCGACGCCGGACACGGAGTCGCGTAGACCCCAAGTACAATACCTTTGGTGAAGAGTGAAAACAAATCGATGCACGAAGTCGGGGATCGCGGCATCAGTGCGAAACGTTGAATCCGTGCACTTCGAGTGGCGTCAGTCACGACGTGGTGCGGCGACTTCCACGGAGTCGCGGACTTCAGCGGGCTGCAGCGGCATCAGGCCTGCAAAGAGCGTCGCGTTCCAGCGAAGGTCACGGCGTTGGGTGCAGGCAGCGTCACCGGATTCAGCAGTGGCGTCGGTCCAAAGTCATCCGAAGTCAATTTCCTTGGATTTCCACCAGCTTTCCTTTCAAGGACCCAGGGACTGGATAGGGCACCACTTGTCAGAGCAGGAGTCTGTCCAGAGACTCCAGGTGCTGGCAGAGAGAAGTATTTGCTGTCCCTGAGACTTCAAACAACAGGAGGCAAGCTCTAAATCAAGCCCTTGGAGATTTCTTCACAAGATGGAAGGCACACAAAGTCCAATCTTTGCCCTCTTGCTCTGGCAGAAGCAGAAACTGCAGGATAGCTCCACAAAGCACAGTCACAGGCAGGCAGCACTTCTCAGCTCTTCAGCTCTTCTCCAGGCAGAGGTTCCTCTTGTTTCCAGAAGTGTTCTAAAGTCTGTGGTTTTGGGTGCCCTTCTTATACCCAGTTTCTCCTTTGAAGTAGGCCTACTTCAAAGTAAAGTCTCTTTGGAATGTGAAATCCTGCCTTGCCCAGGCCAGGCCCCTGACACTCACCAGGGGGTTGGAGACTGCATTGTGTGAGGGCAGGCACAGCCCTTTCAGGTGCGAGTGACCACTCCTCCCCTTCCTCCTAGCACAGATGGCTCATCAGAATATGCAGGCTACACCCCAGCTCCCTTTGTGTCACTGTCTAGTGTGAGGTGCAACCAGCCCAACTGTCAAACTGACCCAGACAGGGATTCCACAAACAGGCAGAGTCACAGATATGGTATAAGCAAGAAAATGCTCACTTTCTAAAAGTGGAATTTTGAAACACACAATCTTAAAATCAACTTTACTAAAAGATGTATTTTTAAATTGTGAGCTCAAAGACCCCAAACTCCACATGTCCATCGGCTTCCAAAGGGAATCTACACTTTAATCAGATTTAAAGGTAGCCCCCATGTTAACCTATGAGAGGGTCAGGCCTTGGAACAGTGAAAAACGAATTTAGCAATATTTCACTGTCAGGACATATAAAACACATTACTATATGTCCTACCTTAACCATACACTGCACCCTGCCCTTGGGGCTACCTAGGGCCTACCTTAGGGGTGTCTGACATGCAAGAAAAGGGAAGGTTTAGGCCTGGCAAGTGGGTACACTTGCCAAGTCGAATTTAGAGTTAAAACTGCACACACAGACACTGCAGTGGCAGGTCTGAGACATGATTTCAGAGCTACTTATGTGGGTGGCACAACCAGTGCTGCTGGCCCACTAGTAGCATTTGATTTACAGGCCCTGGCGCCTCTAGTGCACTTTACTAGGGACTTACTAGTAAATCAAATATGCCAATCACATACACATTTTGTAAAGGAGCACTTGCACTTTAGCACTGGTTAGCAGTGGTAAAGTGTCCAGAGTAACAAAACCAGCAAAATCATAGTCCAGCACACATCAACAACCTGGGGAACAGAGGCAAAAAGTTAAGGGAGACCACGCCAAGGATGAAAAGTCTAACAATTACCTTCTTAGTTTTTTATAATTCTGGATACAGTGACTAAAGAGTACTGCATTGTTCTAGTTTCATGTTTATATACATTAAATATCTGTAGTTTCAAGTAAAATTCCATTATTAACTTTGAAAAACATTTTATCTATGTAAACGTGACACAAAGAACAGTAGTCAGAGGCAACTCAGTGCCATACAGAAATCAACATGAATCTTTAAACATCAACATCATTATTAGGCAAAACCATGCCAAAGAAAATAAATTAAAGACATGCACACTGGAGAAAATGCTGAATGCTAAAATAAATGACTCCACAGTCAAGATGAGTACAGTAACCAGAAGTAGTAAAGTTAAACGGGGTATTTCTTTCCTATTAAAAAACGCATAATTAAATGAAAGAGATACAGAGTTAAAAGTGTAGGATTACAATCGTTCTGATCTGATAGACATTGTTGAATTGAACTGAAACAAGGTTTACGACTCACACACATCTTTCCAAATGTTATAGCCATTATAAAGAGCATTATTATCATCCAAACTGATTACATTTAGATAAAAAGTAGACACTATTTATTTGGAATTTAAAACATTGTCCTTCCATTGTGCAAGAGTGAAAAATATATCTGCATGTGCTTCATACGACTGAGTTGAGTGCTTGCTTACTTATGAAAGAAAGTGATCTGCCCTAGTATGCTCCTATGGTACAGTTAATAAAACGGCTTTAATTACTTTCATTATCTTTCCTTGTGAACTAGATACCATATAACATAAAAGCAACACTCAAGAGTGCTATGTGAACACACAATCACTGCCACAATTGTGGGTGACTGGTGTCCTATATAGTTGAAGCAGTGGTACTTTACCACCTGATTGGATAGTGGTAAATGGTTGATTCTCAGAGGAACTTTAAAGGTATGTGCTTCTTCCATTGGAAATTTTGCAGTGTTTTTTGACATCTAAAGAAAACAAAATAACATAATATAATAGAATAGAATACACAAAGCAACATAGCACATAGCAGGGCACACCTCCACGATATGTTCAAAACATTGTGCAATGCCACAACTACAGTACAACACAGCATCACATTGGAAGAAAGCAGCACAAAAACTTAGCAGCTAAAAAATAAAAAAATATATCACCACAACAAAAAGTCACTCCATAAAAAGAACAAACAATTTTATCACACAATAGCAGCACCTGAAACCTGCTTTACTAATAATGAAATTCAAAAGCTATAATGTCTTCATATAACAGTAGCATACATTGAACAGCACATACATACCTTAAACCGAAGAGCTTTGGAAAAAGGTTTAGAGATTAATCATTTAAAAAAATTCTTGCATATGTTACAGTGAATTTAGCATGAGTTTATTTAAAGCGAAATTTCAATCAAATTCAGAGACAACATATTGAAGTAATTGTATTTGGATTAAGAATTCAGTTTTAAAAAATTGTACTGGACAAATGTTATAGTTATTTTAAATGTTTGCTCAGCCAGTAGTGTTAACTGACTATTTACCCATCATACAAGAGGGGAAAGCACATATTTTACATGAATTTAAAACTAAACCCATACCGTCAACACCACTTTTAAATGAAAGATTGCACCATTCAGGTGCCAATATCCTCAAACAGTATTTTCTAGGTACCATTCAGCTTCTAGTGTCCCACAACATTTGCTACTCACAGATGACTGAGTTATCACAATGACTTGTTCCATAATTAATGTTTCGAAAAGGCAGAGGAAATTTGTGTTTCACTGGGAATAATGAAAGAACAAGTCTGATATGCGCCAACACTAAACGTTCACAGAAGAGTATGAAAAAACACTATGCCATAGGTGTCTGCCTTATAGGAAATATAATTTCTCTCTATTCATCTCAAAATTGTATATTTCATGGCACGCTGGTTCTTACTCCACTATCCTAAAAGCTACCTAGCTTTCGTCATTCATCAATCTAATATCAGATTCTTATGCCAGACTTTGGGCTTGATTACAACCTTGGGGGAAGAGATTACTTTGTCCCAAATGTGACAGATATCCTGCCTTCTGTATTACAAGTTCCATTATATCCCATGGATATAATGGAACTTGTAATACAGGGGGGGGAGGGAGCGGGAGGAATTGTTATCTAGTTTTTGATCCATAAATAGATCTTGTTTCTAAAGCCACTTTTGTCCCATCCTCCATGCACCAACAATTCATTACAACCACTGAACAACGTTCCCTTATTGATACATGGATATTATGCAACCCATCATTACTTGAATAGACAATTTTCTCTCCCACTCATCTATCTCAATCTAGACTAGACTGTTTATTTGTTTCTAAACCACTTGCACAACATATTATACTTGGAGATCTTTGTTCTAATTTGTTCTCTGACCATGCCCCGTTACATTAGATTTAGCCTTAGTTCCTATCCCCAGTGGTATCAGAAGATGGCATTTTCATACCTCTCTATTACTAGAAACTGCTTTTACTTCGCAATTTGAATGACTTCTTACTGACTTCTTTTATCTAAATTCCTCTTTCAGTCTCTCCTCATATTATCTGAGACACATTCAAAGCTTTGCAATTTAATTATATCCTGTGTTTCCAAGAAGAGGAAATTGAACTTTCAAAAAGCATTAGAGATATTAGTTCTATTAGCCATTTAAACAAACTAATTGCAGAAAAGCTCCAGTATAATAAACCTTTGACAGAAAACACTGCTTCGTATCTACTCAAAGCAAGTGGTAAATACTATGGAGGGCAAAACAAGCAGGTAAATTATTGGCTTTTTACCTAAAAAAAAAAAAATGCACTAAAATAGATTCCATACTAAGATCAGGTGCCTCCCCTGTCTTTAAAGATGCAGATATCTTAAATTAATTAAAAAAATCTTATAACACTCTTTATACCTCTCAATTACTCCCCCACCCGAATCCGGATGACATATAACATTATTTATCCTCGATCCCTAAAGTTTTTGATTCCTCCATAGATTTACCCCAACGGGAAAAGGATATCTCCTCCAAAGACATTGCTGACACAATGAAATTAATTAAAATAGGGAAGCCTCCAGGACCTAGGCCTATCCCTCCAGGGAATTATGAATACAAAATCTGTGCCCAAATTCCTGCCCTACGTCTTGATCCCTTTTTACATTTTTCAAAAGTAAAGAGGAATCAGGCTTTGTCAAAGGCTAACACATCTCAAATAATACCAGAGTATTATTTAACTAAATTCAAAACAATGTATACAATCTTTAGCTGCTATCACACTTGAAGCTGAAAAACCCTTGATCGCTTGGATTGGTCATTTATTTTTCATACTCTTTCATGGTTTGGTTTTGGCCGCAGATTTATCTCCATGATATTTTTCTTATCTACTGCTCCAAGAGCCTTCATTTGTAAAATGGTCTCATTTCTTCCTCTTTTTCTTTACATAGGTGTGTAAGAGAAGGTTGCACTCCTTCCCCTCTTCTTTTCATTCTTGCACTAGAGATGTTTCTTCCAAATATTTGAGGTAATCCTAATATATTTGGTTTCCAAAGTGAAGAGAGCTGTGTTTCTGCTGATGGCGTCCTGTTATTCTTATCCAAACCTGATTCTTCACATCCATCTTTTTTTGCAGATGTCAACTCTAATGCAGCACAATCTGGTTACAAATACAGATAAATGTGAAATTATCTTGCTTAACATTTTATGTTTCAAACAAGACATTATTCAATCCTAATTTGCTTGGAATTCATAGAAAATTAAAAATGCCTGGTTCACACCTACTATTAAACAAACAATATCCCTGAACCTAACTAAATTTATAACTGATTTAACCTATTTAACCAATAGATAGCACCCTTTATATTTATCTTGATGGGGTAGACTTGATACTATTAAGATGATATTTATGCCCATAATTCTTTTTTTTTTCATTTGCAACACCATTCCTGCTCACTCTAAAATAAATGTACTGTATACGTGCTTCTTTTTTTATGGAATAATAAAAACCCTCTATGTCCCTTCTTAAGACTGAACATAGCAAATATCACAGTGACGTACATTTTCGAGACTTTCAATTTTACCACACTGCTTTCCTACTTCAACAATCTTCTAAATGTTTATCAGATGTCTCTACAGATTTCTCACCCCATTGGAAAGATATTTAGTTATCTTTTCTATCATCTTTCTCTTTTAAAGAATTCCTCTCCTTTACCCCAAAAACACACATCTCTTCCATATCACTACTTATAAATTATGTAGACCAATCTCTTCTGCCATCTCTTGGCTAGAGAAAAATTTCCCCATTACTCTATTTGGCATAATAAGTGCCTAAGAATTAACAAGAAACTTATTTTTCAGAAAAACTGGAGACAAGAGTTTGTTTTGGATTCACCAGAGTCTGTAAAATGACTAATTTGTAACATTTACTCAAGCACAACAACTATATAATATTCTAAAAATCATTACAACAAAGTTAATATTTTAATACAAGCCACGGTTCACCCTTTAGCCTCACTGACCTCAAATACTCCTACCCTAATTTGTGACACTCAAATCACCTTCCTCCTTTTCAAATCCTCCACTGCTTCATCCATATAGAAACTACTAATTAGGACTCCAGACAATAGATATAAGTCAGAAGTTGAGTTACAATGGAAACAAGACTTCCAAATTTTATGGTATAGCAAACTGAGGGATAAGATAATTTTGAAATTATGCGAAACATCGCAATCTGCCAACACAACTCAAACCTTTTTTTTATTTATAACAGACTCATGATCACTCCAGTTAAATTACACAAGATTAATTCAGATTCCTTACCAAGCTGCTGGTCAAGTAATGCCACCTCTGAAGATCTAGACCACACTCTCTTATCCTGTCCTTAAGCTCATCAATTCTGGTTGAAGGTATGGACCCAAATGAACTCCATCTTTTTCACAAATATTCCATTTTCATTTTCAACTATTTTTCGTGGAAGCCTTTCAGAAGTTGACAAAATAGTACTAGAAATGAGTTATTTTTGATTTATTAGATACAGTTGCTTTTCAGCAAATAACTAAGCACTCAAAAAATTCCTCACAACTCTCTTTTCAGGCCTGGAGGTACAGGATTTGCTATAACCTCAAATTTTATAGAGCATATGTCATCCCCATTTCCCTTGTTATTAAAAGAGGTATTATTTGGTCACCAGCTACTATCTTTTTTTAGACTTGCGCTTGAAATTCTATCATTCACCAGCCTCTTGTAGAAGAGGAGCCTAAGTATACATGAATTTTACTATATACTATATGTTCTTTTATTGTTTCTGTCTTTATAATTTTAGTGATTATATTTTACTATTAATTATATATTGCAACATGTATTTTCTGCTTCTCCATCAGAAGGACTGTGCATGCTTGGCAGATGTGACTGAGAATGGAAACTTCTCAACCAAAATGCACTTTACTAGGATTGTGGGCACTCCCACAACACTTACCCGGCAAGATTTCTGACCCAAGCATCTTTGTATACTTGGAATAGCTCTAGGGGCTTGATTACACATTTGCATGGGTTTTGCAAGCAGGGAACACCTTTCATAGACTTTCTAGCCAGGTGAAGGGTAAACCTGTAATGATAACAGACTGCTAGATTGCATTTTGAATAGGATGGATTTTAACTGAACCAAACTATACACACCAGGATTTGTTTTCTGCTTGTGTCCTTCCTTTTTGCTTAGAACTGCACTCTATGTTTCCTACCTCGTGAACAGAACTTTTACAGTAGTGGTGCTTGGATAACTTAGGTGTAATTCAAATTGTGCCACAATAATGATAATTTTTTTCTTTTTTAATGGTTTGCTATGGTTTTAATTACCCGTTCAATAATAAATAAATTTGAAGCTTGAAACACAAACTGAGTCTGCCTTGCTTCTTAGCCTTTGGATAATTTCTGCCCAAACTAGGAGAAGCTTTTCTGTGTTCTAATAACATATATTTCCATTGACTGATAACTGTCTTCAAGAATACATCAGTCTGGAGTAAAAATGTGCACAATTATGTGCTCAAGGTCTGACAGACCAAGATAAGTTTTTGAAGGTGTTGGTAATTAATTTTGTGGTTGCTTTCATTGCTGTTAGCAAACTTGAAGCATATTTGACAGCATGTGAATTATGTTGCTTCGTAGTGAAATTATAGTTGCTGATGTTAATTTTTCTTTAGCGAAATTTTATAAGCATGTGAAAATAGCTGTGCTGAGAGCACAGGCCTATTTATTAGAAACCAATTAAGTGTAAAGACATAGGGGAAGAGTTATAAAGGTATTTGCACAGTTAAGTTAAACTTAAGAGCTCCTGCACCTTCATTGGCAAGTGTAAGCACAAGTCTACTAATCTCAAACTGAGAAGCTATTTGCTCATGCATCTTTATGGTGTAGTTGTATGCCTGAGCAAATTTGCTTATAAGAGCAAGTGGTAAATATTTCAGGGCATGGAAGCCTGACCAAGGAGGTGAACACCCCCAAACCTGCCTATTTGTGGGTATTCATTAGCTATGTCAAGGACATTCCTATTCTGGATATGATCAGGGATTTCCTCCGACGGGAGGCAACAGTAAATCTCTGTCCAGAGAGGTAATGGGGAGGTATCATCTATCTAGTATTGGTAGAGGGTAGGTGTTTATAATTGCTAATAATCCCAGTGGGAAAAAAAAATACTTAAACATACAAGCATACTCATGTCACATTAAGGCATACCCTAATATATTTTACCTACTTGTGTTACTGCCTAAATGGCTACTCAGGTACGCAAAATGAAATGCACAAAGGGTTCCACAACAATTTCTGGTTCACTGTGACTATCACAGATTTCGGCGGCGAGTCTGAGCTTTAATCCAAGCATAAGCGAGCATCTTTTGTTAGTTGGGGTCTTATAGAATAAACACAGTTTGTGTAGCCACCCATAAGAAGAATAATTATATTGAAGAAGAATTATATTGAACAAAAGCAAATAACCGATCTTGGATAGCATTACTCTACGAAAGGACAAAAACAGTATGCTTAATGGGCATAGGACTTGAATATTCTCCCGAATAGAAGCTAAGCAATGCTTTTGTGTCTTAGAATTTAGAAATGTATATTTATTTTTTGCATATTTCCATAGTTATCTAAACATTAGAAAATACATTTACAGAACAGGTGATAGAACTCACCTGTTTTTGAGTACATGTATGGCCTCAAGGCTGAAAATCATATAACCTCATTGTCTGTCCCAGGGGTTCATATTATCTCAGAAGGTTGTTTTAGTTAAATTCCTATTTTGAAAAATGTTGATGTGACAGAAGTTGTGATCTGTTTAAGAGCCAGACATATTGTAAATAACTGTATTTTTCAAGGTCAAAAATATCACAACACATACTCATGTTAGATTGCAGATTACAAACTATATCAAACTTGAATAGCTAAAGGCATGGGACAACATAGCAACAACACTGTCTGTGCAGAAAGGTGTGAGTGCCCTAATTTAGTTAAATTCCAAGGCATGTGAATAAATGGCCATCCTTTTTATCATTGAAGTGGAGCTTTAAGTTGGAAGAAGGAGAGCAATTTAACCCTAATTGTAATTACCCAATCATAGTTTAAAGCAAAAGTCTCACTTCTCTCCTAATCATTGTACTGAAAGTTTTTGTCCTTGAGTGGATCTACAAATCATTGCCTATATTATATTATTTGCAATATCCAGGTGGGCATCCACATACCTGCATGGTTCAGAACAAAATATGCAAGAGGTGTCCTTCTCTTCTGTCATGGAGTTTATGCATGAGAGGAATATATGAATTACAACAGAAAACAAATGTATAAAATCTCAATAAGTACTGAGGGTTGGCATTGTGTGAAATAGTGCAGGGTTTAGACCCATCCACTTAAACCCATCTACCACAGTGTTTCTTTCCAGATGTTCAAATATAAAAAATTATCAGCAAGAACACTGTCACTTTACAACCTAGCAGCTCTGTCAGTTGTAGAACCGATATGGTTTACTTTTACTTCTAAACAAATTTAGCATAATCTGCAAGTACTTATATGTTCAGCAGGGAGATGAGGTGCTAGCACAGGAAAGAAACTTTCCAAATTCAAGCAAAATATGATATATTGGCCCTCATATTTGCATCTTTAACAATGTTGTGTGTTCAACCTGGTGATGTTCGAGGGTCAACTAACAAGTGTGATATCAATAAAGGTGTTCATTTTATTATTGACATTACTAAAGAATTGTACATTGATCATGATATTCCCCCCCAATATTATATAATCTGTGGAAATAAACATCAATTTAGAAGAAATAGTGGCCAGAACGCGTTGTCAATTTGGGTGGGTGCATATACGTTGAACAAGGAAAGAGGAATTCTGCTAATCAAAATATGAATTTCTACCCATCTACCTTCTACATCTGACTTTTGGAAAAGTAAGTTATTATCTAAATTCTTATTGAAGAGAATAACAAACCCCATTTCTTTTCGCTTAACCATGGGAAGAAAATCATTTCACACCCATTAATGTTTAAGTTTTTGAACCTCTAAAGCCAGAACATGAGTTTCTTGCAAGAATACAATATCTGCTTTTAGCCAGGATAAATGGGTGAGTATCTTATGTTGCTTAATGAGTGAAGCTAAACCTTTAACTTTCCAGGAAACAACATGTAACGTAATTTAAAGTAAATCAATATTCATAGAATAGAAATTCATGAATATGAACAAACACTGTAAAAAAAGAACGAAAGACAGTAAACAGATGTTGGGAAAGTCCTGGGAGAACAAGGGAGTTGTATCCCAAGATATTCATCTTTTAAGTTTAGCTGCCTGCAGGACTTGCAATAAGTCAAGATATTCCAAAAAATGAACAATGATACCTCTAGTCCTAGATGATGAGCTTTCTGAATATTTTATGTAGGTGGCTCAGGGAGTCCAATACCTTTTGTAAGAAATTTCTGAAAAAAAGTTCAGAGCTGCCAACGACTCTGACAAGCCATAAGTATGGAGGTTATTCTGCCTATTTTGGTTTTCAAGGTATTCCACTTGCTGTTTAGGACAAAAAAAAACTGTGTACAGAAGAGTGACTTGATGATCAGTAACTTGAATTGATTTCACTTTGTGTTCCATTTGTGTGACTCTAATGTCAATGGTTGACCACTTGTTGTCTATATTTTGAAGGTGCCTATTTGTTTCTTTCACATATGGTTTAGGGGTTTGTAGTTCCTTTAGGAGGAGTTCCACAGATATAGGTAGAGAAGAATTAGCTGGTGAAGGCAGATCATTTTTAACCCTTTTGTTTGAAAAAAGTACATTGCCACCACTCATTCTTGATGTAGGCTTTGTGACAGAAGTTGGTATATTCTACAGATTAACTTATGAAGAGGGAGACAGGATAGTAAGTTCTGAGTCATCAGTACTATTTACTAATACAGAAAAGGGGTTAGGATCTGAGTAAGCATGAAGCAAAGGTGATGATAGTGGACAAGCAAACGTATGCTTGAGAGACTTCGTCCTCCCCATAAAACTCAAAAAGATGCTTGCAATACAACATATCACTAGGAGGGAAGGGTCTGGAAGCATAAAGAACCATTATATCAGCTCTCTTTGCAAATCCTCTGCCAGGAGTGTAGAAAGTCAGGAGCTCTCTTGAGGCAAGAACAAACCACTGCTTCAGAAATAAGTTTATTAGGCAAAAAGAAATTAAATAACTGGATGCAACATAAGCAACTGTTGACAAGTAGTTCCATTCATATGTGTCGAAGAAAGAGAAGACTTGCAGGGCTATCAACAAGTGCCTTAGTATAAGGCCATGATGAAATCTCCTCAGGTAAGCGTATATTTTGAAAATATGTAAGTCTACAATATTGATGCAACACAAAACTCTCTGACGTTTATGCAGGAATCCTAGGTCATGTGTAGTCAAAACGTCAATTTGCTAACAATAGAAGTGCTGTGAATAAGTTATTGTAAAATATAAAGTGATAAGTTTTGATTTTAATTACATAAATTATTTTACTAGTATGATAATGTATGGAATATAGCCAACTGAGTGCTTAACAAATGTAATTCACACTTTGGTTGCAGTTTCTGCCATACTGCACGTAATGAGTCCTTCTGCTCAAGCTGAGCAAACACCTGGCAGAACAAAGAGCAACCAGGCAAGACAAGTGTGGGTAGTGTTGATTAGCCCCAGGACTTCCTGTGGCAGATCTGCCTCTGAATAAACCTTGTAACATATTTCTCCTCTCAAATTGTAGGACTCTACCAGTCAATGATCCTAACTGAAAAGAAGGCATGTAGCAGTTGGGGAAAATAAGGATTACCTTTTGTTTTGTGGTCGGGTGGAGTCTGGTAGGAAGAGTTAAAGGATAGAGATTAAGCTAGGAGACGAAGGTGGATCTGTACAGCTGTGCAAAGAGGTACCACACTAGATTTTATGATGACTGGGTATGTGGGATAGCTCTTTTTTAGACTCATATCCCTGAGACATTTCCTGGATTACATTAAAACAAAATCTGGAAGGGAAAACGTGGGAATTTTATACCTATTTGCTGAGCTTCATCAATGATAACTGGCAAGTTTCATCCTGTCAAATGCCCTTCTTTATCTACTCTATGAAGAAAGCAACCTCTAACAGGCAATTAACAACCACCTCCTTGCTTGTAGAACTGGGTTATTCCTCCTAGCTTAGCATACATAGGAGAAAAGTGTTTCCAGCTTCTGACAGGCATGACATTAGCCAGTTCTGAAGTGGGCCACAGGGCTAAAGGAGGGGATAATACTTGTCTGTGTTCACAAGGTCCAGAAAATCCTGTGGATACATTGAACTGTCCTTCAGGCAAAGAAAAAGAGAATGTGATTCAGACCTGGGCATTTTGCTGTCTACTAACCTGTGCTGGAAGTGTGCGGAGCATACTGCATTTGGAATCGATGGACTGGGGGCTGAAAGACAAGTCCTGAACCTTTGGAAATATTTCCCTAAAGTGGCGGTGGTACATAAAACACTTTTTTAAATACTAGGATAAAAAATGTATCTATGAATGACTGGAATAAGCTGCCAAAATACTCCCCAAAACAGCTCGTCATTCAAGCTTTTTTGCATGGATTTCAAAGATACATGGATTTGACCAACAGATATATTCAAACTAGTAGAGCCTCCGTCAGTTATAGATTCCAATTGTCTCCACTGAAGATTTTTTACTTCTAGACAAGTTTTCGAAATCAAAAGTCAAAACCTTTTTGACTAGGAATGATGTTATTCATCATTCGACTATAAACGTTTCATTCGTCCTGATATACTGCACTCCAGATACTAACATTATGTTTTTATGTCCGCTTGTTTTTAATGGAATCACATATGTTTTTTTGTGAAAGTCAGCTCAGTTTCTCTTTAAACCACTTCCCTTTAATTTTTGATTTTACATGATCCAACGTTGAATCCCTGCAGGTAGGGAGTCTCATTGAGCCTTCCTCATTGTAAGCACTGCTAAAATGGACTAACCACCAGTGCCCATGTGTTGGAAATGAACAGCTTTTGTAAGGTCTTTCCCCAGGCTTGTGACGCCATTTACAGAACTTGTTTCTATTGCTCATTGGTCCCTGCATACTTTACTCCTCCGAACCAGTGATAAAGTGCTCATGTTCTGCTGTCTGAGCATGCTAAATATGGCTTACCCCTAATTGGCACATTACATTTACTTGAATGCCCCTGATGAAGCAGAAAAGAAAGACTAACAAATATTAATATATCATTTATCAAAATCGTATAAGTTAGTGTGATTTTAGCAAAGAAAAATAATGTATGTGGGAAAATGTGCCCACGAGGTAGTTCGCCATTATTATAAACGAGCATAAATTAATCATGAAGAATCGACAATGTAGTAATCCATCTTAATTGCAAATATATTCTATGATTTTCCTTTTTGAAACTGTTATATGCTTAGCTTAAATTTAGCAGAGGCTTTGGCCTAGTTGCCTGGTCTCAAATTTGACTGCGTGGTTTTCACTTGTATTAACAAAAACGTATTTTAACTTTAAGGTTGTATTTTTCCAGTAGAAATGACTAATACACTTATCTCAATGTTTCGTGCTAGGCCAGTTTCATCCCCTTTGAAGCAAGGTCAGTTTCTGCAGGTGCAGACAATAAAGACACTGATATAGAAATAATTGGCAAACTTTGTTGCTACTTGTGTTCCAAGGCTCCAAGGACACTTTATGCATAAATGAGTACTATGAGAAAGACACTATTCATTGGTCAAAAAGGAAGCCATCCTATGAACCCTCCAATGGAAGACCCTGAAGAATTTGGAATGTTTCTTACTTAAACCCACCGGACAAAGAGAAGTCAGCCATTTTCTTCGATGCCATTTTGAAGCCAGATTCAAGACGCCATTTTAAATGACACTTTGTTGCCTTTTCTCTGTCCCAGAGAAAGAGACTTTAAGAATTCTCACCCTAGAGACTTTAACTCTAATTTTGCCCCGTCTTGTCCATGCAGTAACTTTTGCCCCATTTTCCTTGCTGCCGCAAGAAACTTACTTTAACTTTGCCCCTTTGAAATCTGCCCCATGCTGATCGAACCGGTACCTGAAGGACAAAGACTTTTCCTTGAATGCTGATTGGATTTGGTAATTATGAAAGGATAATTGTATTATGCATTGTGTTTTCCTTCTTAGGTACCAACTGCTTATTTTGACAGAGCCCAAGCTAGAAGTTTTCTACATTTGTGTTGACTAAATTTGTTTTGCATGAAGCCCCACATGCCAATGCTAATTAGAGATTAGTTGAGGTATTCACTTGATGCACTATGTTGAATTGAAATCTTGTTATGCTGACCGATGTATGCAATTAGTCAAATTCAGTTACTTATATTAGTGATTTGCATTACTATAACCGAGTGCATTATAATCCAAATATTGCATAGATTGCGTTTCTTCCGTCGCTATGGACAGCTAGTAATGTTCGTATATGTATACCATTTGATATTGAGACACCTATATTGTGCTAGCTTTGTTAATATAGGGAAAATAAACTCATTAACCTACAATAAACAGGTGTGGTTATTCATGACTGAAAGGTCATGGTGTGTCTAATTACTGATTTTCTGTTTAACAAATTTGTTGTTTGATCTATTAATTGAGTTTTGGGTATTGGGTATTGATTTTTGCCTCCTTCCTCCTATTTTTTCTGACCTGTTGTTGTTGGCTTTTGACCTCTGGGCACTTTACCACTGCTAACCAGTGCTAAAGTGCATATGCTCTCTGTGTAAATTGTACTACGGATTGGTTTATCCATGATTGACTATTTAATTTACTTGTAAGTCCCTGGTAGAGTGCACTACATGTGCCTAGGGCAGGTAGATTAAATGCTACTAGTGGGCCTGCAGCACTGGTTGTGCCACCCACCTCAGTAGCCCCTTAACCCTGGCTCAGGCCTGTCATTGCAAGGCCTGTGTGTGCAGTTTCACTGCCACTTCGACTTGGCATTTAAAAGTACTTGCCAAGCCTAGAACTCCCCTTTTTCTACATATAAGTCATCCATAATGTGTGCCTTAGGTAACCACTAGAGCAGGGTGCTGTGTAGGTAAAAGGCAGGACATGTACCTGTGTAGTTATATGTCCTGGTAGTGTAAAACTCCTAAATTCGTTTTTACACTACTGTGAGGCCTGCTCCCTTCATAGGCTAACATTGGGGCTGCCCTCATACACTGTTGAAGTGGCAGCTGCTGATCTGAAAGGAGCAGGAAGGTCATATTTAGTATGGCCAGAATGGTAATATAAAGTCCTGCTGACTGGTGAAGTCGGATTTAATATTACTATTCTAGAAATACCACTTTTAGAAAGTGAGCATTTCTTTGCACTAAAACCTTGTTGTGCCCTTCAATTCACGTCTGGCTAGGTTTAGTTGACAGCTCCTTGTGCATTCACTCAGACACACCCCAAACACAGGGTACTCAGCCTCACTTGCATACATCTGCATTTTGAATGGGTCTTCCTGGGCTGGGAGGGTGGAGGGCCTGCCCTCACACAAAGGACTGCCACACCCCCTACTGGGACTCTGGCAGACAGGATTGAACTGAAAGGGGGCTTGGTGCATTTCTTAGACACTCTTTGAAGTCACCCCCACTTCAAAGGCACAACTTAGTATAAAACAGGGCCTCTCCCCTACCTCACTAGACACTTGCTGGAGAAGAAACCTGAACCAGAAACTACATCCTGCCAAGAAGAAGTGCCTGGATGCTCAAAGGACTCACCTGTCTGCTTTTCTACAAAGGACTGCTGCCTTGCTGTTGGCCTGCTGCCTTGCTGAACTCTTGTCTGGCTGTAAAAGTGCTCTCCAAGGGCTTGGATAGAGCTTGCCTCCTGTTCCCTGAAGTCTCAGGACCAAAAAGACTTCTCTCTTCCTCTTGGACGCTCCGTGCGTCGAACTTTTTGACGCACAGCTTGTTCCGCGGCAAGAAATACGCCGCACACCGACGCTGATCGACGCGACGTCTTCGGGACGACCAAAACTTTGACGCACGGCCTCGCAAGGACAACGCCGCCCGACTTCCCGGGAGAAATCGACGCAACGCCTGCCGTGAGATCAAAAACTTTGACGCACGGCCTCGCAAGGACAACGCCGCCCGACTCCGCAGGAGAAATCGACGCGACGCCTGCCGTGAGATCAAAACTTCGACGCGCAGCCCCGCAGAACGACGCACAGCCGGAAAACAAGCAGGAAAAGGCACGCACACACCCGGGACATCTGGTACTCCCCGCAAACCACAGTAAGAGACTGTCCGCGCGCCGGAAAACGACGCACGACTCCCTGCGTGGAAAATAACGACGCAAGTCCGTGTGTGCTGAGGAGAAATCGACGCACACACCAGTTTTCCCACGCACCTCTTCTCCTGTGGCCCTCTGAGGAGATTTTCCACCAGAAACCGGGTACTTTGTGTTTGAAAGAGACTTTGTTTACTTTCTAAAGACTTAAGACACTTTATATCACTTTTCAGTGATATCTTTACAAATTCGTATTGCAACTTTGATCGTTTTGACCTGAAGATACCCAGATAAATATTATATATATTTTTCTAAACACTGTGTGGTGTATTTTTGTGGTGTTATGCTATGGTGTTGTATGATTTATTGCACAAATGCTTTACACATTGCCTTCTAAGTTAAGCCTGACTGCTCGTGCCAAGCTACCGGAGGGTGAGCACAGGCTGATTTTGGATTGTGTGTGACTTACCCTGACTAGAGTGAGGGTTCTTGCTTGGACAGAGGGCAACCTGACTGCCAACCAAAAACCCCATTTCTAACATTGGTGATCAGCGGTGAGGATAGGACTTGTGTTTGTGCAGTGACATACAGTAGCTAAGTATTTCACTACCTACCCACAGTTGAAGGTCAACTTGATTTTTCATCTTTTTTGGCTTTTGGTTCTCTGATGTCCTCCTGGATATACTATTGATATTTTGGACTTTGGATTTTGGTTTTTGCGGATAAGATCTTATCAGAATGGGATTGTGTACCTACTCATTCTTTGTTCGTACTGACCACCTCACTAAGGCTGACCTAAGGAAGCTTTGCAGAAAATGGGGCCTTCCTGTAGCAAGGAGATCTACTAAGGCGGAGATGCTACATAACTACATAGTCTGGGGGGAGGAAAGATGGGCAGAGAGAGAGGCAGCAAGAAACCAAATGACTAAGTACCCCTCAGATGAGAAGGAGGACTACGCACATGAGGAGGAAGACTGCTCACATGAGGAGGAAGACTACTCAGATGAGGACAGTGACCCAGAAATAGATGAATGGCTCCGAGGTCAAAGGCGACAGGAGCAACAATTAGAGGAATATCTTGCAGAGGTTGAGGCAAAAAGACTCTTAGCCCTGGAAGAAGAAAAGATTGCAGCTCAAGAGCTGAGCTGTAAAGAGCTGAAACTGGAGGCCGGAAGGGCTGAGTCCAGTTCAGATGGTGGCAGCAAAAATCTTGCATCTAGTACTGCTGAAGAAGGGCACAAGCCCAGAGATGTGGTGCCCAACTTGAAGAAGGGAGTTGACACACCCCAGGCGGTTCAAGGGTATGAGGTAGTTCCCGTTATGCACAGGGTCCCTGAGAAGGATTGGGGAACTGGCACAGGGAGTCATATTCCTACTGGGGGGAGGGACACTTTACTGACTCTAGCAGAGAGTGACAGAGAAAAGGGTTCCCCCCTGGTGGACGTCCTGGATATAGAGTGTAGAGACATCCCAGAAGAGTATGGGTTGAGTGTCAGGGACAGACAGATACTGTCTCACCAGTCTCAGGAGGGTGAGGTAGAGCGCTTTTCCAAGGTTGAGTTACTGGGTGGTTGGGTGAAGGGTACTGTGGTTAATACATGTGAAGGGCAGAATGATGTAATTGCTGGAGAGCATATGTCTGGTCCTTATTTTCCAGAGCTACGCCAACACCAGGTGGAGTGTGAGTTCTCTGACCCCAGGGACCTTACAATGGAGGCAGACTTCTGGGTGAGTACCAGAGAGTCTGGAGAGGCATTTGGGGGTGCTCCTGAAGGGAGTGGTCTAGGTGGTTCCCAACCGAATGAGGTGGGAAAGGATTGTAGTATCCCAGGTAGGTCCCAGGTCCTAGAGGGTTCCATGAGGGAACACCAGGAGGGAAGCCTAGCCTGTACCGTAGGGCCACCTTTTGAGGAAAGCCCCGCAGTGTCAGAAGAACTTGGGGGGGTGACTGTAGCCAGCATCCCAACAGTTCTGGTGTCTGGCAGTACCCCTCCTAGTGAGGGGGTGCAGAAGTCCAGACATAGGGTTGAGAGGGGGTTGCAGACCCCAATGGAGGACCTTGAGAGTCAGGGGACAGCTCTGAGAGCAGAGCCCCCCAGGAATGACCCAGGTGAAACCGTTTCTGGTTTGGGGGAAACCCAGACTCTGCCGGATGGGCAGAGGTTGGGAGACCTGCGCCAACCAGACTCTTGTGTGGCCCTTGGGGACGGTGTGTCCCTTGTGGGGGGTGAGAGTGCCCCCCAGGAAGTCCTGGCATGCCAGGCAAAGATTCAACCTCAGGGTGGTGACTCTGGGTTGGATACCCAGGTTCAGAGGTTAAACTCTGACCTGGTGGGAGGTAGATGTGCCTCCCAAGAAGTCCTGCTGTGCCAGGCAATTGTCCAACCTCAGGGTGTTGACTCTGGGTTGGATGACCAGGTTCAGAGGTTAAACTCTGACCTGGTGGGGGGTAGGTGTGCCCCCCCAGAAAGTCCTGGCGTGCCAGGCAATTGCCCAACCTCAGGGTGGTGACCCTGGGTTGGGGAACCAGGCTCAGAGGTTAAACTCTGACCTGGTGGGAGGTAGGTGTGCCTCCCTGGAAGTCCTGGCCTGCCAGGCAATGGTTCAACCTCAGGGTGGTGACTCTGGGTTGGCTAACCAGGTTCAGGGGATAAGCTCTGACCTGTTGGGGGGTAGGCGTGTCCCCCAGAAAGTCCTGGTGTACCAGGCAGTTGTCCAACCTCAGGGTGCTGACTCAGGGTTGGATAAACGGGTTCAGAGGTTAAACTCTGACCTGGTGGGTGGTAGGTGTGCCTCCCAGAAAGTCCTGGCGTGCCAGGCAATTGTTCAACCTCAGGGTGGTGACTCTGGTTTGGGTGACCAGGTTCAGAGGTTAAACTCTGACCTGGTGGGGGGTAGGTGTGGCCCCCAGAAAGTCCTGGCGTGCCAGGCAATTGCCCAACCTCAGGGTGGTGACCCTGGGTTGGGGCACCAGGCTCAGAGGTTAAACTCAGACCTGGTGGGAGGTAGGTGTGCCTCCCTGGAAGTCCTGGTGTACCAGGCAGTTGTCCAACCTCAGGGTGCTGAGTCTGGGTTGGATAACCGGGTTCAGAGGTTAAACTCTGACCTGGTGTGGGTTAGGTGTGCCCCCCAGAAAGCCCTGGCGTGCCAGGCAATTGTTCAACCTCAGGGTGGTGACCCTGGGTTGGAGAACCAGGTTCAGAGGTTAACCTCCGACCTGGTGGGAGGTAGGTGTGCCTCCCAGAAAGTCCTGGTGTGCCAGGCAGTTGCCCAACCTCAGGGTGGTGACCCTAGGTTGGAGAACCAGGTCCAGAGGTTAAGCTCTGACCTAGTGGAGGGTCAGTGTGCCCTCCAGGAAGTCCTGGCGTGCCAGGCAATTGTTCAACTTCAGGGTGGTGACTCTGAGTTGAATGGCCAAGTTCAGAGGTTAAACTCTGACCTGGTGGAGGGTCAGTGTGCCCTCCAGGAAGTCCTGGCGTGCCAGGCAATTGTTCAACTTCAGGGTGGTGACTCTGAGTTGAATGGTCAGGTGCAGAGGTTAAACTCTGACCTGGTGGGGGGTAGGTGTGCCTCCCAGGAAGTCCTGGTTTGCCAGGCAGTGATCCAGTCTGAGGGTACAGACCCTGGGCTGGAAGACCAGGTTCAGGGTGTCCCCCCGGACCTGGAGGGAGGGGCTACTGATAACAGTGCCCCTACCATGTTGTCTTCTGAGGAGGCCACTCCTAGTTGGAGGGTGCTGGACCCCAGAAGGGAGGGCAGGGGGAGGGAAGCCTCACCCCGGGCCCTAGTCCAACCTGAAGGTACAGACCCCAGGTTGGAGGGCCAGTTGCAGGTTAACAGCCCTGCACTGGTGGAGGAATGGTACAGGGCGACTTCTGTAAGCACCCTGACCATGTTGGACTCTGGGGGTACCGCTCCAGGAGGGAGGGTACAGAGCCCCAGAGGGGAGGACCAGGTTCAGGCTGTCATCCCTGACCTGGTGGAAGGGAGAGTGGTTAAAGGGTGCCCAGCACCTGGGGCTACTGCCCCCCACTCTCCACAGCCACAGTGGTTGGAGAGCTTTGAGAGGCCTGGGGCCTGGCTCTCATCCCTGGCAGCTGTCAGTAATCACTGTGACTTGCTGTCCGGGTGGACAGAGTTATCCCTGGGGAGGGGACAAGTGTCACACCCCGGGGGTAGAGTGGGCAACACCACTGTGTTGGTCATGGTGGTACTATCCTGCTCCTGGGATACATCTGTGAGCAAAGTAAGGTTAGGTGCTGCACAGATGGGATCCGCAGGTAAGGAGAAAGGTTCCCCATGGGTTGGCTTAGTGGGCCCTGAGAGTATGGACAGAGGGATCCAATTGGAGTCAGGAAGGCGAAGAACTGGAGCATGCCCCTGCTGTTGTGGGCCTGGGTCCTTGTTCTGTCGCCTCAAACAGGGAAGTACATCAGGATAGTGATTGTTCTCCCCTGGCTTTAGGCTGGTAGGGGGTCATGTTGGACCTGGCTTTTTGACGGGGACATCCCCAAACTTTTTGCCTCCTTCCTCCTATTTTTTCTGACCTGTTGTTGTTGGCTTTTGACCTCTGGGCACTTTACCGCTGCTAACCAGTGCTAAAGTGCATATGCTCTCTGTGTAAATTGTACTACGGATTGGTTTATCCATGATTGACTATTTAATTTACTTGTAAGTCCCTGGTAGAGTGCACTACATGTGCCTAGGGCAGGTAGATTAAATACTACTAGTGGGCCTGCAGCACTGGTTGTGCCACCCACATCAGTAGCCCCTTAACCCTGGCTCAGGCCTGCCATTGCAAGGCCTGTGTGTGCAGTTTCGCTGCCACTTCGACTTGGCATTTAAAAGTACTTGCCAAGCCTAGAACTCCCCTTTTTCTACATATAAGTCATCCCTAATGTGTGCCCTAGGTAACCCCTAGAGCAGGGTGCTGTATAGGTAAAAGGCAGGACATGTACCTGTGTAGTTATATGTCCTGGTAGTGTAAAACTTCTAAATTCGTTTTTACACTACTGTGAGGCCTGCTCCCTTCATAGGCTAACATTGGGGCTGCCCTCATACACTGTTGAAGTGGCAGCTGCTGATCTGAAAGGAGCAGGAAGGTCATATTTAGTATGGCTAGAATGGTAATATAAAGTCCTGCTGACTGGTGAAGTCGGATTTAATATTACTATTCTAGAAATACCACTTTTAGAAAGTGAGCATTTCTTTGCACTAAAACCTTGTTGTGCCCTTCAATCCACGTCTGGCTAGGTTTAGTTGACAGCTCCTTGTGCATTCACTCAGACACACCCCACACACAGGGTACTCAGCCTCACTTGCATACATCTGCATTTTGAATGGGTCTTCCTGGGCTGGGAGGGTGGAGGACCTGCCGTCACACAAAGGACTGCCACATCCCTACTGGGACTCTGGCAGACAGGATTGAACTGAAAGGGGGCTTGGTGCATTTCTTAGACACTCTTTGAAGTCACCCCCACTTCAAAGGCACAACTTAGAATAAAACAGGGCCTCTGCCCTACCTCACTAGACACTTGCTGGAGAAGAAACCTGAACCAGAAACTACATCCTGCTAAGAAGAACTGCCTGGCTGCTCAAAGGACTCACCTGTCTGCTTTTCTACAAAGGACTGCTGCCTTGCTGTTGGCCTGCTGCCTTGCTTAACTCTTGTCTGGCTGTAAAAGTGCTCTCCAAGGGCTTGGATAGAGCTTGCCTCCTGTTCCCTGAAGTCTCAGGACCAAAAAGACTTCTCTCTTCCTCTTGGACGCTCCGTGCGCCGAACTTTTCGACGCACAGCTTGTTCCGTGGCAAGAAAAACGCTGCACACCGACGCTGATCGACGCGACGTCTTCGGGACGACCGAAACTTTGACGCACGGCCTCGCAAGGACAACGCCGCCCGACTTCCTGGGAGAAATCGACGCGACGCCTGCCGTGAGATCAAAACTTTGACGCACGGCCTCGCAAGGACAACGCCGCCCGACTCCGCAGGAGAAATCGACGCAACGCCTGCCGTGAGATCGAAACTTCGACGCGCAGCCCCGCAGAACGACACGCAGCCGGAAAACAAGCAGGAAAATCCACGCACAGACCCGGGACATCTGGTACTCCCCGCAAACCACAGTAAGAGACTGTCCGCGCGCCGGAAAACGACGCACGACTCCCCGCGTGGAAAATAACGTCGCAAGTCCGTGTGTGCTGAGGAGAAATCGACGCACACACCAGTTTTCCCACGCACCTCTTCTCCTGTGGCCCTCTGAGGAGATTTCCCACCAGAAACCAGGTACTTTGTGTTTGAAAGAGACTTTGTTTACTTTCTAAAGACTTAAGACACTTTATATCACTTTTCAGTGATATCTTTACAAATTCGTATTGCAACTTTGATCGTTTTGACCTGAAGATACCCAGATAAATATTATATATATTTTTCTAAACACTGTGTGGTGTATTTTTGTGGTGTTATGCTATGGTGTTGTATGATTTATTGCACAAATGCTTTACACATTGCCTTCTAAGTTAAGTCTGACTGCTCGTGCCAAGCTACCGGAGGGTGAGCACAGGCTGATTTTGGATTGTGTGTGACTTACCCTGACTAGAGTGAGGGTTCTTGCTTGGACAGAGGGCAACCTGACTGCCAACCAAAAACCCAATTTCTAACATAATGGTATGGCAATTCTGTCAACAAGTTTCTCAAACTTACACTTAGTCAGTTTTTCTCATCACCTTGAACTGTGAGCGTATTTTTTCCTATACTTAAACTTCTATCGTTTTCTAATGAGGCATTCACATTGTGATTTCCTCCTTACTCTTATAAGTTGCTGCATTCTACTTTGAAATCTGAACCTTGCAAAATATGTTTCAGACTCGCACTTGTGACATCCAAAGTGCGTAAGTCATGCAACTCCATGTTTTAGCGTGACTATCCAACTTGTTAAATGTTTTTGCTTTGATGTGCAAGTTCAACGCTATTAGTAACGTTAAGTCTTTCAATCATGTTGTTTTTAAACAATGCATTTCGGCATTAACTCACTAATTCAATTCCAAACAAAAACATGTAAAAAATGTAATTACATGATGCTGCTTTTTTTCAGTCTAATATTTTCTCTTAGATGTTTTTTTCCACAGTAGAGAATAACCAACTGATTTTGTTCTAATTTGTTGCTCATTGAAACTCTCAAACTCAGAGAGACTAGTGGAATTCCTAGCCCTGCAACATACATCTACAAACTCTTAATTTGCCATTTCCTATTAATAAACAGTCCTTTCACAACGAGATCTGACTCAATAGTAAAATATGTTTAAAAAAATGCCACTGTTCCATGGTGTTAGACTTGACAGCCTTAGGGTGGTCTGCCTCCCTCCATTTCTCTGATCTTGTTCTTGCTGGTTTTAGGACTCTGTGCACTTTACCATGGCTGACCAGCGCTAAAGTGCTTGTGCTCTCTTTCCTAAACATGGTACCATTGTCTCCTACCCGATTGGCATATTTAATTTACCTACAAGTTCCTAGTAAAGTGCCCTATATGTGCCCAGTGCCTGTATATTTAATGCTACTAGTGGGCCTGCAGAACTGATTGCACTACCCACATAAGGAGCTGCTTAACCATGTCTCAGTCAATCAATCAGGAACTTGTGAAGCGCACTACTTACCTGTGACAGTCTCAAGGCTCTGGGGGGGGGGCAAATAAGAGAGGGGAGGTGGTGCTACTGCTCGAACAGTCAGGTCTTGAGAAGTTTCCTGAAGGTAAGGAGGTCTTTGGTCTGGCGCAGGTGGGTGGAAAGAGTGTTCCACGTTTTAGCAACGAGGTGCGAGAATGATCTACCGCCGGTTGTAGTTCTGCAGACGCGTGGGCGGTTGCGAAGGCCAGGTCTCAGGCATCCCATTGCAGACCTGTGTGTGCAGGTTCACTGCCACTTCAGCTTGCCACCTTAATACTACTTGCCAAGCCTTAAACCCCCTTTTATTACACATAAGTCACCCATAAGGTAGGGCCTAGGTAGCCCATAGGGCAGGGTGGTATGTAAGTAAAAGGCAGGATATGTACTTATGAAATGTTCTGATAGTGAAAAACTACCAAAATCCTTTTTCACTATTGTGAAGCCTGTTCCTCTCAGAGGCAGCATTGGAAATTCTCCTATATACTTTAAAGTGGTAATTTCTGATCTGGAAGGAGTGGCATTGTCATGTTTCGTATCGTTGGAATGGTAGTGAGAATCCTGCTTACTGATGAAGTTGGATTTAACATTACTATTTTAGAAATGGCAGTTTTAGAAAGTGGGCATTTCTCTGCACTTACTGCTCTATGTGCCTTACAACCTGTCTCCAATCCACATCTGGTCTGTGCCGGTTAACAGCTACCCTTGTGCGTTCCACTGAGTCATACACAAATACAGGGCATTCAGCTGCATCTGCAGTCATCTGTATACTGATGGGTCTTCCTGGGCAGGAAGTGTGGAAGCCCCCTCACTTACACTTGAAAGGATAGTGGCTTGACACCACACAAAGGACTGATAACCCCGACAGATCTCCTGGTAGACATGGCGGGGTTGAAAGGGGAACTGGTGCACTTCAAAACCACTCTTTCAAGTCTCCTCCACTTCAAAGGCACATTTGGGTATACATACTGGGTCTCTGACCCCCTAAAATGAGACACTTCTGGACTTACAACTGGACTCTGTCAGAAGGACTGCAGTGCTGCCTAAAGGATTCAACTGGACTGCTTTTCTTGAAGAACTGCTCTTCTGCTTGAGGCCCTGCTGCCTGCTGCTCACTGAGTCTGTTGGAAGGATTTTATCTTCCCAGCATAAGTGATCTCCAATGGCTTGCAAGCTTGCCTCCTTCCACTCCTCAATGTGCAGTGCAAGAAAAATGGATGCAATGCCTGTCTTGCAGTTGAAAAATTGACACAAGGCCTGTAGAATCTATGCAGCGCCTGTCTCGTGGCTGAAAAATCAACATAGTGCCTGCAGAATCGACAGAGCGCCTGTTTCACCGTGGTTCCATCATCACAGCTGTCTGGATTTTCCATGCATCGTTCCTGGACGTCAATTTGTCATCACCCCTACAACGCACTAAATAACAGAGACTGCGTGTCCAAAAATTGATGCTTCACCTTACCTGCAAGGAAAGAATTGACACATCAACTCCTCTGTGCAGTAAGGAATTGATACACTGCTTTGCTTTTCGGTGCCTCACCTCCTCTGCCTCCCACATCTATTTGTTTTAGATGCAGCTCAAGTACTTTGTGCTAAAGAGATACACCTACTGATTACTATAAATTAAGATTTGCTTAAAAGTCTAAAAAGTGATATCTTGACTAGGGGTGGGCGAAGAATCCCACTTGGCTGTCAGAGTTTGCGGATTTTCCTAAAAACTCTGCAAAGTGAAACAGAGCAGAGTTTTTTCCCTTACTTGCCAATGGTAAATTGGCAAGCAAGATAAATTGCTAAACTGGTGAGCAAGATTTCTGAACATGAGCAGTCGACATAGGCTCGCGTTGAGGAAGCTGCAGCTTGAGTAGAAATTCTACTTGAGCGGCAGAAAGACGTTAGCACCCTCTGGCTCTCCGCATGATGCAGTTCGCGCTGATTTTACAGATCGGGAGAAACACCTGGTGCTGAAAATCAGGATGAATAGTGCAATTTACCCAAACTCCACCACTTGCAGAACTCCACATAGCATGGCAGAGTTTTATCAGCACTTTGCTGAGTTCCGCTTAGCAGAAATCCACAAACTCCACCCAGGCCTAATCTTTACATGTGTATATTGGACCTTTGTCACATTAGTCTTGTTTTATTCCGATATATATCATCTAATTTTCTAAATTAGTGTGGAGTACTTTATGTGGTGTTTTCACCGTGTTACTGTATAAGCTATTGCACAAATAATTTACACATTGCCTATTAAGTTAAGCTTGCCTGCCTTGTGCCAAGCTACCAAAGGATGAGCACAAGATAATTTAGGTTGCGTTGTGACTTACCCTCACTACGATTGTGGTCCCTACTTGGACAGGGTGCATACCTCTGCCAACTAGAGACTCAATTTCTGAAACATAGTAATAGCCCAACTCTGTCCCCAAAGGTGGTCTGTAAAATAGGGAATGTTCAAAAACATGGTTACCTTCTTTGTCTAGCCAATGTTAAGTAAGCACTTTTTGCTCCCTAGGCTTAGCCTCAATCCATAAACATTCTTGAACACATTAAAAGGGTTAAACCAGTGTTTCCAAAAGAAGGGTTATCATAGTGCCTCCAGAAAATGTGGTTATTGGTTGCCAGCTCGCATACGAAAGTTGAATAAAGATAAGGATAAATTTAATAAAACACCAGTTTACTATATAAATTCTCCCTAAAAATAATAAAGATACCTTTAGAAGCACTTCAAATACCAGGACGACAATATATAGTAATAGACAGTTGTGAAAAAGTGCAAAGAAATTGTACTGTACTTCTTAAATGGCAATCTTTAGAGGCAGTCAGTGCAGTACATTTGGTGCAGTATCATACATTGTGCCCTGAGTGTACAAATGGGATGTGTGCCAGCTTTTTGCACTCCCTAGGGCACAATGGTATTACAAAAGGCCAAAGATGGTTGTTTATCCCCTCCAGTATTACTAATAGTACTGGCACACATTTAGCCACTCCGAATTTCACTTGAGTGCACTGCCTACAGAGCAGCTTGAGTTTATGGCTACCCTGGAAGTGGCACTGCCCTGGTAGTAGCATTGTCCTTGAATGTGCCCGTTGCATCTTTCTAAAGGTGCCCCATGACGCAAACAGGAAAAGTGTGGCACATGTATAATGTAGCACTTGGTAGGTAATATCCTAGTCCCAGGCTACTACACCATGCAATGCTGTGACCAGTAACAAAGGAAGACACTTTTGTTTGACAAAGGACATCCTACTGTGTATATTTAATACAACATGCACCTACACAATAACACGCAATACTAGCCTTCACCATGTATAAAATGCCACTTGTGCATACCTTTATCGTATCTTGAATTATTGCTTTGAGTGACTTGAATCACTGTTCAAAGCAATGCAATTTTCCACAGCTATTATCTAGACTCCTAGCCGCGAGCGTCATGTCTGGATGCCAAAGGCCACCACAGAATACATTTCCCAGTACAGCTTAACGGACAAACTGGTGAAACACGCTGATTTTGCCTCGGGCAGTCGCAGAGGATAGTGGATGATACCTCGTGATCCCTTTTATTCAATGCCAGTGGAAAGATCGGATCTGATCATTGACACTATCAAGGAGACACAGTTCTAAATGAGTGGAGACTTTAAATAGAGGCACGACTGCTGTAACAAGATTAGGTGTATATATATAAATGCCTGCTCCTAGTGTTCACCGGTTCAAATAGCATTCCACAATGAAAACAAAATTATAGCACAAAACTCCATCACCTAATCACATCACACGGGCGATGCTGTAAATATATGAAATTTGTGTCTGAGACATAACTATCTGGTTCATCTTCTTTGTTTGTGTGTCAGGGATACCGTATTTCTGGTTTAAAATCGACTGTTAAGCTCAAAGTGGATCAAACATCATTGTGATCGTGCAAATACAAGGCCTAAACCAAACAATTATATCGTCTAGTTCTCCATGTTTCTTCTTCCTTGCTAGAAATTCCATTCTTCTGACTGTAGCATTACGAGCAAAGTCATTGCAAAGAAAATCTTGTGGCCAGTCCAATTGAACTGGCTATAGCAGCACCTAAACTACATTTAGGTTTAATACCTGAATGTACTTATGAATTTAAAAGATTACTCCCCTTGTGTTTTTGATGTCCAACATTTATCCATACTAATATTTGATTCTGTGGGCTTTCTGTTTACATATAGTTTGCAAATCCCTGGGAAGTACATAACATTTGGAATGTGGCTGCAGGACGACTTCCTGAATGGAGAGATAACCAGCTGGTGTTTATAGCTGATATCTTAAAAAAATCTAAAAATAGACCGACCTATATGGTGCATTTGTCTTATTTTTGTTCATATATGTATGTATTTTTTGTTAAAAAAATTATTCATTTATAGAGATCAACTATTGTCAGTAGGCTTGCTGGCGTTAAGATTAACTAAAACAAAACAGTGCACATAGTAGTCAATGAAAAAAAGATGCACAACTTAGCAAACAATTAGAAAAAAGATGAGCCTTTAAAACCCTCCAGAAAGCGAACAAATTATCAGTTAGACACAGAGCTCCAGAAATCTTCTTCAGAGTGCAGGGTCCAGAACTTTTTAGCTCTTTTTGCACAATAGACTTTCTTAAGAGTCATAACAGTGGCAAGAAACCCAGACCAAAATGTTGGCAGGACAATTAAAGAAGGGATGATGTCTGTTAAAAATTACCACCTGCCCAATGAAGGTCCGAGAGTACCACACAAAGAACCTTGAAATTGATTATTTGAGGGACAGACAACCAACGCAGATCTGTAAGGATGTAGAGTTATGGTGAAGTCTATTGACATCACAATTAAATCTCACAGTCATTTCTATAAATTTGCTATAGCTTTTAAAGATGCTGGGATATCTAACTACGTGCCATAGGCATAATCCAGGTGAGACAGAATCAAGACACCAATGGGCAAGATTCTTGTTGAATGAATGGAAGAGCATTCCTAATAGCCTTTAAAGCTGAAATTCAGATAGATCACAAGCACTGTATCTGCTCCTCAAATGCTGATCAAACCAGATGGCAAAATTTCCATCTGAGTCTGGAAAATTGCAGTAGATGGTTGCCAGAGAGTCTCTGTCCACACCAGCCAATAACTGGGAACTTTGTAAACACATGCTCTGAGGCAGCTTGTTCTCATCCCTTAATTAGAGATGGGTGTCATCAGCATATAGGAGTTAAAAAAAACGTATTCAGTGGGCACACACATATATATATATATATATATATATATATATATATATATATATATATATAATAGGTAATAGGGTCCAATTCCTATGGCCCTCCAGGATTCATAGGACAGTCGTTGAAAGTAAGGGGTGACAAAACTACTCCTGAGACTGGTCAGTAAGAAAGGACTTAACCCACTCTGTGCAAGAAATGCCAGCAGCCAAGACACAATTGGTCAACATTGATCAGCATGAGAAGTCTAAACAAAGTGGGCTAGTAAAGAAGCTCTGATTGGTGTTGCTTCCCAGCTCATCACACATGGGGAACAAGACTGACTCAGTACTATATCTAGGATGAAAACCTGCCTTAGACTAATCTAGGTTGCCTGAGGGTTTTAGAAAGCCATAGAGTCAGTGCACCAGAGGTTTGCTCCATCATTTTAGTAATGGCTGCCAAAAGACTACTGGGCACGTTATTTTGTAGATAACCAGGATTAAGGTTACTATCTTTTCAGAAGTGGATTACTGTGCCATTTTTGTATAAGGTAGGCACATGGGCTTATTTGAGTGATGCATGATTATGTAAGAGGGAAAATGATGTCCGTCGGAAGTCAGTGCTTAAAGCATGGAGATAGTACCAGAGTCATTGAGAGATCCAGCCCTAGATTATACAAGGCAGTGATGAGTTCAGTAGTAAGCATTTGGGGTAGCCTGGTCATCTTCCTACCGGCAACCCCTCTTTCTGTATTGGACGAATGGGGAGTTGGCGTTATCCCATGTATATATATATTTTCTAAAATTTCTCTTGCAGTTGCAGCTTGCGTCTTCAAAGCAATGCACATACTTCAACTGACGCGTTTCAACTGTATCTTTTAGACAGCAATAAAACAGTCAAGTAACTCTTGTGATTTTGTTTCTACTACAAAAGGATTTGACTTTTGTCTAGTGAGAGTTTTGATGCCATAAAGTAGCATAGAAGGTTTATATGCCTACTGCAAAGATCAAATCTGTATTTTATGTAAATAGCTGAGTGGATTAGTAAAGCCAGCCATTATATGTGCTCTAATACAAATGAAATATATGTGCAAGATAGGGCTATAGAAAGATGAAGGGCACTTTTGGTGGGTGGTTGTGAGGGAATCCGAGGAGGAGGTCATGGGAGTGGGAGCACAAATAATGATTGATGGACTGGTCGCCAGACGTGCTAAAGACTGGGACGATTGGTATGCAACAAGGTGAAGTAATAGTGTGTCTTTTTTGTTTTTTTGAGTGTCTTGAGAGAACGTCCTGATTGAGGAAAGAAGCGAAGGTAAGGTGACTGACCTTTACTGTTGCACGCATCACACACACACTCACCAGGAACTTTGTTACTTTTAGAGCAAGAGTTTAGCCATTAGCAGAGATGATGTCTCATTGGATGACTGATGCTCAAGCCCTAACTCAGGCTATAGCGGACAGCTCTGATGTAGGATCGGAGAATGAGACAGCAGATATTGAGACAGCATCTGAGGGACAGGACAATGGCCCAGACTCTGGGAGTGATTTTTCCGACAATTCCTCTTTTAGTGATTCTGAGGGAGGTGATGAGGACAGTCTTGCTGTCCCTTCGCAAGCATAGTCTGTGCAGCGGGACAATAGCAGGTTAACCCAACACAGAGAGCAGGTGCAGCATGTGGTGGCAAGCACAGAGAGAGGGCTCTCTTGGGAGCTCCCCAATTTAGTTCAGCCCCAAATTCCACCACCCAAATCATATTGTGGAGACATCAAAATTATCTATCACAAAACAACCTGGTTTTGTAAGGCAGGCACCTACGGTTTTGGTCCGGGGCTCGGCGCCCATATAGGGAAACCTACCAAACCCAGACATTTCTGGAAACTAGACACCCAGGAGAGTCCATATCCTGGGTTCCCCTAGGTGTCTAGTTTTAAAAAATGCACATGTTTGCTAGGTTTTCCTAGGTGCTGGATGAGCTAGAGGCTAAAATCCACACAGGTCTGTTTTCTATGGGAAAATGTGATGTGTCCTTGTTGTATTTTGAAGCATTTCCTGTCACGGACACTAGGCCTACCCACACAAGTGAGGCATCATTTTTATCTGGAAACCTAGGGGAATGCTAGGTGGAAGGAAGTTTGTGGCTTCTCTCAGATTCCAGAACTTTCTATACCCAAAATCTGAGGGAAAAATTTTTTTGCCAAATTTTTAGGTTTGCAAAGGATTCTGGGTAACATAACCTGGTGAGAGCCCCCAAAACACCCCATCCTGGATTCCCCTAGGTGTTTAGCTTTTCAAAAATGCACAGGTGTGGTAGGTTACCCTAGGTGCCAGCTGAGCTAGAGGCAAAAATCCACACCTAGGCACTTTCCAAAAAACACGTCTGATTTCAATGTTAAAATGTGATGTGTCCATGTTGCATTTCCTGTTGTGGGCACTAGGCCTACCCACACAAGTGAGGTACCATTTTTATCGTGAGACTTAGGGGAACACAGAATAGAAGAACAAGTGTTATTGCCCCTTGTCTTTCTCTACACTACCTTCCAAATGTAAGACAGTGTGTGAAAAAGAAGTCTATTTGAGAAATGCCCTGTTATTCACATGCTAGTATCAGGACCCCAGAATTTAGAGTTGTGCAAATATACAGTGCTTCTCAACACCTTATCTTGTGTCCATTTTGATACCTATTTTTCACTCTTTATATTTCACCAAATGAATTGCTGTATACCCGGAATACAATGAAAACCCATTGCAAGGTGCAGCTCATTTATTGGCTCTGGGTGCCTAGGGTTCTTGACGAACCTACAAACCGTATATATCCCCGCAACCAGAAGAGGCCAGGAGACGTAACGGTATATTGCTTTCAGAAATCAGCCATAATTGGAAAAAGTTATATAAGAAAACATGGACAGAAATGACCCTTTTTCACCTCCATTTCAATTTTTTTTTTTATTCAGCTGTTACTTTTTGTAGGAAAACATTGAAGGATCTACACAAATAACTCTTTGCTGAATTCAGAATTTTGTCTATGTTTCAGAAATTTTTAGCTGTCCTGTGTCCAGCATTGGTTTCACACCCATTTCTGTTACTAACTGGAAGGAGGCTCAAAGCACAAAAACTAGTAACAATATACCAGTAAAATGCCAAAATTGTGTTGAAAAATTTGGTTTTCTGATTCAAGTCTGCCTGTTTCTAAAAGCTGGGAAGATGGTGATTGTAGCACCGCAAACCCTTTGTTGATGCCATTTTCAGGGAAATACACATTCTTTCTTCTGCGGCCCTTTTTCTGTTAAAAACTAAATATTAACTGTATTTTGGCTAATTTCTTGGTCTCCTCCAGGGAAACCCACAAAATCTGGGCCCCTTTAGAATCCCTAGGATGTTGGAAAACAAGAATGCAAATTTGACATGGATAGCTTATATGGACAAAACGTTATGAAGGCCTAAGCGAGAACTACCCCAAATACCCAAAAAAGGGCTCGGCACTGGGGGAGGGGGGCAGCAGCTAAGCGGTTAACATCTGACACCTAGCTTAACCTTCAGCAAGTTGCACATAAAGTCTTCCTTCATTTGAAAAATATTGTCTCTTTTTGATGATGTAATCAATGCAGCTAAGGAAAAAATTCAGGCCTCGAGCTGAAAATGTCCCTTTCTAGGTACATTCAATTTTATGTATATATTCTTCTGTCACATTATAAAACTGTTCTTCATTGACAAGAATAACTGGCATTCCACATTGGACTGTTGTCCAGTTAGGGATTTAAAACCCGTTGAACCTTTAGGAAACCCTATAGTCTCTATGTTTGATAACTGTTCACTTGCAGCGGGTGTGATACTCAAGTGTATGAATAGAGGTGTCATGTCTCTGTTCTCCTAAAGAAACCATCTCTGGATCAATCTCAGTCAGCTAATCACAGGTCACTTTCCTCTTCCCACTAAGATATTGAATTATCCAATTTATTGATAGGTATTAGTTAGGCACCTGTAGCCATTATTATACAGAATTGGTCCAAAAAATCATGTCATGATCATTTGCTAATTGTAGCAGTGTCAAAGATGCTGTGGCTCTGAAAGGAACACATGTTTAAGAGAGTGCAGTGATTATTGAAAGAGACAAATGCTTCTATCTGCGAGGGAGAGGAGGACTGGACCCAGGAGAAGCAATGGGGCAAGGGGCATTAAGGAGTGAGCCTCACAGGGAAGGTAATCCACTAAGGAAAGATAAGTGAAAGTTAAGCAATTTTTTGTAGGAGTAGTTTGTTTTATATGGCATGAGAGGAGCTGGGTTCCTGGTACATATCACAATCTGAGTGCAGATGAACTTGCATTTGGCAATGTACTTAAAGGCCGCTAGGTGCTAGAGCAGTGGGGGGAGAGGGGTTGAACTACATCAGCTATGGAACCCAGGGCTTAAAAAAAAGGATGAGTAAAACAACTGAAAAGAAAGCCAAGCTGGTCCTCGTCTAAATAACAGCTCCTCTTTGCTTACAACTTGCTTGGGAAATAACATGACATTAAATAAATCCTGAGAACACAAAATAAATTAAAATAACATTGCATGCAGTGGGCTCAATTTAAATAAGCTGGTTGAAATTATAAATGGGCACTTTGTCATGCTACCTGAATAATACAAGGAAAAAAAACAGGTTTAAATAAAGGAATAGCATAACTCATATTACATATATGTTTGATTTAGTAAATTATCAAGCATACCCCCAAATCCTTGAAGCCGTTTTAGCTCACATTTTCACAAGGCTATATTTGTCATTCATTGTAACTGCGTGTAGCATAAAGTGAGCCACAGCTCCACCTTCTGTGAGAGAATCACCAACCTGGCATTGTCAAAACAGTTCTAATCAAACAAAATTCTGATACAGCTTTATCTTAAACTCACAGCAGGCAACTGGAGTCGCTGAGAACCTGGAACCACTAGGTTTAACCCTATTGGTCACCACCCATACCTAAAGAATAGGGGGCACCGTACACCTAGTAATCTACTCTTTTGTTATCTCATTACCTGAGGCATAGCGGTCAAGAAGTGACATCTCCATGCTGGTATAAGCAAATCAAGCCAACCTAACAATCTTTAATAATATAATTGACTATGCCAAGTATAACTCTTGTGCTGCTAGAATTTATCCAAATCATGGATTTCTCAGTTTTACACCCATATATCCTGAACGCCCCTGACACGACATAATTTCTACCCATCTACCCACTTTAAAAGACCACCTTGTCACCATCACACAAATGACACACAACACCAATACACTCCAGGTCCTACTTCCTCTTTCACAACACATAGCATTTTCTTCAATTCTTGTAGGCATCCTGATAAAGCTGCTTGTGCAGTAAAGCATCCTATTCATTTTCCCAACCCCACCAATGACCACATTCGTAACTGCTTGCCCTCAATAAAACGACTCCCCAACACAACATCTCTTCCAGCCTTTCCACACATCCTACTAAAAAGTTATGATACTCTATTTTAAAAATAGAGGAACAGACAACAGTAGAAGAGTGACTTTTAATCATGAGTCTAAGATTATGGTCCATCAAAAGCCTGCATTTTGATTCTTTAATGTACCTTTTAGTACAGTTGTAAAACTTGTGACTGCTTCTTCTTTTTTGATCATGCAAAGCTGTTTATCATCCTCCTAAGTACTCTTTGAAGCCATGCTGACTGAACTACTGTTTCAAACACAATTTATAATGTCTTCCTCTGTTTTACAACGAGGTCAGTACCACTATTCACCCAGCATGGGTTAGTCGCTTTAAACAATACAGTGACAGAATGACCGATTTGGGAACACAAGAAAAAAACTCCTGTCTGCAATAAAGTTAAGGGATTTTATTGCAAGCTCAGACTCAAAGTCATATAGATAATGTTCAAAACAAAGTAATAAAGGTACAGAATCACCATCGGTTGACCAAGTTGATGGAAAAGATTCAAACTAACTAACATCAATAGGACTAAACATTCAAACAAAAGCATTACAAAACATCCGAGGGATTAAGTGATGAACAGAAATCAAGCCCTGTTCAGTATTTTAACCATTAAGGCAATTCAAAAGTCATCTAAGATTACTTAGCTCGTGCAAGGGAAAACCCTACAGATTAGCAAGGAAAAAGGTAAAGTGCTGGGCTAAACACGTGGGCAAAAAGTAAAAAAGAAAAGGACAAAACTAATTTGAAAAAGGACATCTGGAGCAAAAGGTGACTAACCAAAGTTGACAAAAAGTAAAAAGGGAAGGCATCTGCCTTTCAGAAGCTCAGTCAACAGTCTTCTTCTTGGGGTCATGGGGAAACATTTCTAAGTCTCAGCAAAGCATTGGAATTAAGGTTAAGGGTAGAGAGAACTGTACCTCTAGAGTCCAAGGGGGTCTAGACTGAAAGTGTGCTAAAGAAGTGTGAGGATCAGAATGCTGCTAATCCAATGGAGGAAAAGCATATTAAAATTCAAAGTGCAAGATGATTCGCTCATCCATCATTCCACATGTTGCTGAAAGTGTAATTGTCATATGAAAGTCAATCAGGGAACATGGAACAGAAACATCAATGAAGATTCCAATAACCAAAGAAGGCATACATCTTAGCTCATCTGAGCGGGTTGAAACAACTGTATACATCGTCCTGTTCCACAGTTTTTTTAATGTACTGGGCTCAAGGTTAATTTCTTAGGTTCATTATGTGCAAATCTATCACCATGCTAGCTTTTCATGGGAACGAAGTCCGAAAAGGAAAGTCACGTTAGCAAGAATGACTAAACTTTTTTCGACACAGTCAGAAAACAGGGCCTTGCAGGCCTCACTTAGGCTAAGCAAACTTAATTAAAATAGCACATTCATTAATACAAAATATTTAGATATAACATTCAAACTATAATTTCAACATTAATAAGCTCTGTTCGTGTTCATGTTACAGTAGATTTCAAACTAAATAACTCTGCTAATATATTGCTTTAAGTATAGTGCATAACTGCAAACTTCAACTTTTGCATTAAATATTTTAAATATTACTCTCTGGAAATCTTTAATCATTGTAGTGCACACCATTAAGCAACATCATACAGATTTACATAGCATTTAATGAATTGATGAAACATGAAATTTTAAAGCTATGCAACCACACTTTAGTCCTACATTCAACAGTGAATGCACATCAGTATAGGTATTCAGTGCACTTTACAACAGATGCATAGATTGTCACATATTGATGATCATTGTGACGTCAAACGTAGCACAATTTCTGCTACATCACAGTTGTTTATCATCCTCTGACGACAATACTTTTGAAGCCTTGCTCACTCCTGTTTCTAGCACAATTCATGATGTCTTCCTTCATGCCAGAATTGCCTCTCTCAATGATACAGATTCAGTGACCAGCACTCTACTAATGATTTACACAACACCCTTCTTATTGAACAATTATGGAACTGAACCGCTTTTTAATCATTTTCCTACTCATCTATCATCCTCTCAAAAATTCTATAAATATTTCCTGACTGATCTCCTTTATCTAAAACAATTAGTAGGTTCTTTCTCAAACCCTTCTTTTATTTTGGGTGGATGATTAGTAAAAGTCCTATCCACAAGGAATTGCGGCTGGCACTATGACCCCAAGTTCTCCAAACTAATTGATACTCTATACATACGGTCAGCAATAATCTTCCCATACTGTTGTAACAAAATGTAAACATGGCAACTTGGAACCATCAACCACTATTTTGATCAGATTGCACTATCATTCATTTTTCCTGTAAGTTCATCCCCAAAGTCAATTTCAAGACCACTACTACCCTGATATCCTAGATAGGAATCCTAAAATTGTTTAAGCTAATGACTTTCTTTAAACTTTTTGTGACAAAAAACATCCATTGGATGACCCACCCAACACCCTTGATGCTCTCTTCAAAATCACCTAAACTTCTCTGGATGGCATAGCACCATTTACTAAAGAGAAATTATAATGTTCCAAAGCAAAACATAATAGGTAATTCTTTGAAAAACTGTGACTCCTAAAATGAAAAGCAGAAATCTAGAGAGTCTCTGAAAACAACCTTCCCTCATTCTATTTAAACATTTAAACAGTGAGTACATTCAAAGGTGAACACCCCTATTTCAGTTATTAAGTTTCCAGTGCAGGGAGTTCTCCCAAAGATCTATTTTGTGTTTATAATGAAGCGATTATGGCCTACTCAGCCATTCCTCAAATGATATTACCGACAGAATATTGGAAACAAAAATATTTTGTGGACAGAATATTGTGTTAAAAATATTGAGGGCCAGAAAATCAAGAAGGTAAGTGCAAATAAAAAAGCATAGAGTTACGATTCTTAACTTCACATCTATGTAATTTGAATATATATATATATATATATATATATATATATATATATAAACAATACAAAAAACCTCCACAGAGAGACGCACACTCAGGAATTCACAAAAAAATATAAAGAGTGTTTATTAACACAACGCGTTTCGGCTGTCAAGCAGCCTTGATCACGTGTATAGTTCCACCAATGTACACCTAGTATAAATACCCACCAGATACAAACATAGAAACAGGACTGCACATTGCATTGACTTTCAAAAAAATAGGAAAAACAAATGGGAATCAATCTATAGAAGATTACTAAATCCAGCTCATTCAAAATAAATAAATAAATAACTAGGTTAATACTTTTCCATATATTAAAAAGCACATTACTTCCATGAATGACAAATTAAGGAATTATATTATCATAAACATCCAATTAAATATGATGAAATTTTCTTGACTGGCTATTACTTAATACCCATATAAATATGTAAAAAAATTAAAGTATATGATTATAAAATTTTAATACAACTTATACTTATTCGTTTTAATGAATTCAATATTCTTTTTTAATAAATATGCAAAGATTCAACGTACCCAATTGTATATAAATATATAAATATATAAATAAAGACCAGTCTTACAGTTATAAATTGTAAATTGTGAGTTATGAATTTCATTTCTCCTACTTAAAACATTAGAATTCACTTAGTCAATATATTTTTTGAAATCTATATTTAAATATCACTGTATTTCTCCCTGAGATGACTGAAGACCTATTTCCTCTCCGGATCTCTACAATAACAACATATCATACACAATTTCTAAGTATCCGGTACCCATGGCACCTTGTGACTCAACAAACAACTGTGTATTCAGGAATCCGTCCGGACTCCTCCAGTCTGAAAAAATAAAATAAAATAAAATAACTATATTACAAATACACAATATCTATAGGAAACCACAACTCAGGACAATAAGACAATACTGTTAACTATGTAACTAATTAATGACTAAAATCTCCTACCCCATACTATAATCCAATCCTGAAAATAATCATACAAATAAGTGGGTATTAAGTTCCTCACTCATATTCAATCCTTCTGGTGTCTTAGTTTCTAAATCCACAATATATTTGGATTCTTTAATACGTAAAGTCAACTCTCTATTACCTCCTCTATGATGCAAAGGCACATGTTCGATGCCAAAATAAGATAATAAAGTGGCATCAGAATTATGATAATCCTGGAAATGTCTGGTTACCGGATAGTGGGGGTCTCTTGATGTAATAGCCCGCATATGTTCAAGAATGCGTTTTTTCACTGCATGTTTTGTACTTCCCACATACCACAGGTGACACAGACATTCCAGTACGTAAACAGTAAAGGGAGTGCTACATGGTAAAAACTGCTTAATAGGTCTATTCGTCCCTGTTTTTTTTTGTGGGATACTCTTTTCTTACCATACTATTGCGACAGGCTTTACAGCGGCCACAAGCAAAAAATCCCTGTAGATAATGCTCCTTAACATGGGAAAACGGAGAGATATCATTAGATCTCAACATATCATGGAGATTCCAACCTCTTCTATACGTAATCGAGGGCCATCTCTGAATCTCCTTACCTATAACAGGATCACTCTTCAAAATATTCCAATGTTTGGAAATAATCTTTTTGATCTGTGTAGTATCCTCACTAAAGGTTAAAATTAATCTGGTATCTTCATTATTCTCTTTTTCCATTGTGGCCATATTGTCAAAAAGGGTCTGAATTCTCTCAACCTTTTTAATTTTTTCTGTAGCTTTTTTTATTACCCACTCCGGGTAACCCCTTTGTTTAAATCTTCTAACCATTTCTTCCTGTTCTCGTTCAAATATCTCATCTGTATTACTTATTCTTTTGGCCCTCAACAATTCTCCATACCGGATACTCCATTTAAGTTTATCTGGATGTCCACTAGTAGCATGCAGTAAGCTATTTCCTGCTGTGACTTTGTGAAAGAGTTCAGTATGGATCATCATGTCTTTAATCTCAATTTTAGTATCTAGAAATTCAATAGACACATTGCTAATATTGTATGTTAATCTGATATTAAAATCATTTTCATTGAGTCTCTTAATAAACTTTATAGCCTCCTTCTCAGATCCTTTCCAGATTATGAACAAGTCATCAATATATCTAAGCCACAATATGGCCTGATTAGTTTCAGGATATTTCTCTTCATCTTTAAAGATATTTTCTTCCCAAAGGCCTAAAAGTAAACAAGCAAAACTGGGAGCAAAGCAAGTTCCCATAGCAGTCCCCAGAACTTGTTTATATAGTTGACCGTTAAATAAAAAATATTATTGGTCAAGCAATATGTTATCATGTCAATGATCATATCTGTATGTGCTAAATATCTTAGGGATCTGGTATGTAAAAAATGTCTACATGCTTGTATGCCCTTCTCATGATCAATGATGGTATATAGGGAATTTACATCTAAGGATATGAGTAAAAAATCCTCTTCCCAAATGATACCCTCCAATTTACCTAAAAAATCCTTAGTGTCTTGAACATAAGAGGGTAAATTCATGACAAAATCTTTTAGGAAAAAATCCACATATTTGGAAACGTTTTCCAGAGCATTACCACATGAGGATACTATTGGTCTCCCCGGAGGGTTAACTCTATCCTTATGGATTTTAGGGAGAATATAAAATATAGGTATCTTTGCAAAATCCTTTTTCAGGAAACAGTATTCTTCCCATACTAGTAGGCCCTTATCCTTCCACTCCGCTAGGAGGTGCCATATCCCAGTAATACTATTGACATATACTTCTTTAGTCATGACTTTATAAAATTGTGTATCGCTTAGTTGGCGCGTAACCTCATCAATGTATTTTTGCCTCTTCCAAAGTACTATATTGCCTCCTTTGTCCACTGGACAGATAATAGTATCACTATCTTCCGCTAATAATCTGATGGTTTCACTCTGGTTAAATGTCATATTGTTGTTACTTCTTGGTCTGAACCATGTTCGGTGTCGAAAATGTGTCAGACCTCGAACTGTCATGTCATAAAAAGTGTCAATATTGTCATGATTCATATTTGGGAAAAATGTTGATTTAGGTTTAAAACCAGAAGGGACTACTCGATCATATACAACGCCCAACTAATCTAAACTCCGATATAAATTCTTCTCGTTGGTCTGTATTGTACAATCCTGTTTTAAATCATAAAGGGTTAACCAGGTATCCACATCACTAATTGATAAAACATGTTCATCACCATCATTACTCTTAGATAATTCAAGGCTGTTATCAATGTTCCCTTTCAGTTTGAACCATTTTTTCAATTTCAATTTTCTAATGAACTTAAACAGGTCAATACAAGTTTCAGCGTAGTTAAATCGTGTAGTCGGACAAAAGGAGAGACCTAAACTTAATGTTCTTTTATCATCCTCAGTTAAATTATGGTCTGATAAGTTAATAATCGTCTTATTCACCGTTTCCGTATCCATTATATCACTGTATTGGAGCCACTTGTTGTTTTTACCAATTGCTCCAGATTTTGGTCTCTTCTTAGTCCGGTTTCTAATTCTCTCTCTCCTCTTCTGACTCCGGCTCGTCTTCCTCTTCGTCCTGTTGGTCTGCCCCTGTAATTCTGTCCCTCTCCTTTCTGTTTGTATAATACTTGCCTGCCACGACGCAGCAGGCGATATTCGTCTAAAAAAGTAGCCGGCTTGTTGGTAACTTCGACACTAGACGATTCACTATCCGTTGAACTTAGAGAATCAATCTCTCGTGCACTTTCAAGTTCACTCTCAGAGGTTGAGGGCTGAACCATAGGCATTAGATTATTAGGACCGGGTTTGTACAAATGGTCATATTTTCTGCTGAAAGTTAGAATCCTTCCGCTTTTATAATCTCCAATATCTCTATGGAGTTTTTGTTGTTTTTTGATTTTTATATCATCTTCATATTTTTTCAACTTTACCTTCATAGTTTCAAGAAAACGGGAAATAATTTATTTTTCTTTTTCAGGCCTGCTGGCAAAATCCTCTTTTATTTTTGTAATATCTAATAACAGGATCTCGCGATCACGCCAAGCATATTTAACCAAAATTTCTAGCATATGTTTGGAACTAATTGCAGAATTATCCGCCCATTCTTTTAGCATTTCAGGATTCGGAGACTCATACACCGGTGTAATGAAAATTCTTAGTCCTCTTGGGACCATATCTTGATCAATATAATTTTGTAAGGACGTGGCTTCCCACCATTTAGACATTTCCTGTTTGCACAGTTTTTCAGCTTGTGTAAAGATGTATTCAAATCATTATTTCAGCCCAAATCAATCCCAGTTGATTTACATCTTGTGGCAGTTTTTGCAAATAGTACTTGAGCAGCTATTTTTCTTTCATTATCAATATCGTCATCCATATTGTTGACTTGCGTATACAGATCCAAATATACACAGAAGAACTATACTTCTCCACTACAAAATAAATACTCTATCAAACTGTGAAAACCCCTGGAAAAATACCAGTTCCCCTTGCCGAAACCTCACAGGCACAAAGTTCAAATGTCTTTTGCGAGTGAAGAAAACCGAATGTGTCTTTATATACGGAGTCACGTTAATATAATTAAAAAACCTTACCTTAACTTACTCATATCCTTAGATGTAAATTCCCTATATACCATCATTGATCATGAGAAGGGCATACAAGCATGTAGACATTTTTTACATACCAGATCCCTAAGATATTTAGCACATACAGATATGATCATTGACATGATAACCTATTGCTTGACCAATAATATTTTTTTATTTAACGGTCAACTATATAAACAAGTTCTGGGGACTGCTATGGGAACTTGCTTTGCTCCCAGTTTTGCTTGTTTATTTTTAGGCCTTTGGGAAGAAAATATCTTTAAAGATGAAGAGAAATATCCTGAAACTAATCAGGCCATATTGTGGCTTAGATATATTGATGACTTGTTCATAATCTGGAAAGGATCTGAGAAGGAGGCTATAAAGTTTATTAAGAGACTCAATGAAAATGATTTTAATATCAGATTAACATACAATATTAGCAATGTGTCTATTGAATTTCTAGTTACTAAAATTGAGATTAAAGACATGATGATCCATACTGAACTCTTCCGCAAAGTCACAGCAGGAAATAGCTTACTGCATGCTACTAGTGGACATCCAGATAAACTTAAATGGAGTATCCTGTACGGAGAATTGTTGAGGGCCAAAAGAATAAGTAATACAGATGAGATATTTTAACGAGAACAGGAATAAATGGTTAGAAGATTCAAACAAAGGGGTTACCCGGAGTGGGTAATAAAAAAGGCTACAGAAAAAATTAAAAAGGTTGAGAGAATTCAGACCCTTTTTGACAATATGGCCACAATGGAAAAAGAGAATAATGAAGATACCAGATTAATTTAAACCTTTATTAGAACATTGGAAGTTGGCAGCTCCATTGAAAACAATGGAGTGCTGCAGGCTTTTACTGGCCGGTAAAAGCCCGCAGCGCCAACATTCCAATGGGCTTTGTTCACAGCAGCAGCTGTGAACAAAGCCTCACGGAGCCCGAGGGGATTCTAATCCCCTCGGGCTCCGTGAGCAATTTGTTTTTTTTAAGAGAACATTCTGCCCTGAGTGGCAGAATGTTCTAATAGCCTTAGAACCCGCCGTAGCGGGCTCTACCGGCTATTAAAGGCCCTTTCCCTTGTTAAATGCCCTCGCCTTCGGCTCGGGCATTTAACTCGGGAGCGGGCCTTTAATAGCCGGTAGAGCCCGCTACAGCGGGTTCTAAGGCTATAATGAGGATACTACACAGATCAAAAAGATTATTTCCAAACATTGGAATATTTTGAAGAGTGATCCTGTTATAGGTAAGGAGATTCAGAGATGGCCCTCGATTACGTATAGAAGAGGTCGGAATCTCTATGATATGTTGAGATCTAATGATGTCTCTCCGTTTTCCCATGTTAAGGAGCATAATCTACAGGGATTTTTTCCTTGTGGCCACTGTAAAGCCTGTCGCAATAGTATGGTAAGAAAAGAGTATCCCACAAAAAAAACAGGGACAAATAGACCTATTAAGCAGTTTTTAACATGTAGCACTCCCTTTACTGTTTACGTACTGGAATGTCCGTGTCACCTGTGGTATGTGGGAAGTACAAAACATGCAGTGAAAAAACGCATTCTTGCACATATGCGGGCTATTACATCAAGAGACCCCCACTATCCGGTAGCCAAACATTTCCAGGATTATCATAATTCTGATGCCAGTTTATTATCTTATTTTGGCATCGAACATGTGCCTTTGCATCATAGAGGAGGTAATAGAGAGTTGACCTTACGTATTAAAGAATCCAAATATATTGTGGATTTAGAAACTAAGACACCTGAAGGATTGAATATGAGTGAGGAACTTAGGCCCGTATTTATACTCTGTTTGCGCCGAATTAGCGTCGTTTTTTTCGACGCAAATTCGGCGCAAAACTAACGCCATATTTATACTTTGGCGTTAGACGCGTCTAGCGCCAAAGTATGGGCAAATAGCGTCATTTTTTTGCGTGAACGCCTTCCTTGCGTTAATGAGATGCAAGGAAGGCGTTCCCGTCTAAAAAAATGACGGCGACGCAAATGCGTCGTATTTATACTTCCGGGCAAAAATCACGCCCGGGAGGTGGCGGGTCAAAAAACCCCGCATTTGCGCCACTATTTAACGCCTGGGTCAGGGTAGGCATTAAGGGGCCTGTGGGCTCAAAATGAGCCCACAGGTGCCCTCCCCTGCCCCCAGGGACCCCCCCTGCCACCCCTGCCCACCCCAGGAGGACACCCAAGGATGGAGGGACCCACCCCAGGGACATTCAGGTAAGTTCAGGTAAGTATAATTTTTTATATTTTTTAATTTTTTTTGGGTGGCATAGGGGGGCCTTTTTTGTGCCCCCCTACATGCCACTATGCCCAATGACCATGCCCAGGGGACACAAGTCCCCTGGGCATGGCCATTGGGCAAGGGGGCATGACTCCTGTCTTTACTAAGACAGGAGTCATGAAATGGCGTCTGGGCGTCGTAAAAAAATGGCGCAAATCGGGTTGAGGCGATTCTTTTGCCTCAACCTGACTTGCCCCATTTTAAGACGCCCTAACGTCATTTTTTCCCAACGCCGGCGCTGCCTGGTCTACGTGTTTTTTTTCCACGCACACCAGGCAGCGCCGGTCTGCTTGTGCCGGCTAACGCCATTCCATAAATACGGCGCCCGCATGGCGCTTCAGAATGGCGTTAGACGGCGCTAAATTTTTTGACGCTAAACTGCGTTAGCGCAGTTTAGCGTCAAAAAGTATAAATATGGGCCTTAATACCCACTTATTTGTATGATTATTTTCAGGATTATAGTATGGGGTAAGAGATTTTAGTCATTAATTAGTTACATAGTTAACAGTATTGTCTTATTGTACTGAGTTGTGGTTTCCTATAGATATTGTGTATTTGTAATATAGTTATTTTATTTTATTTTATTTTATTTTTTCAGACTGGAGGAGTCCAGACGGATTCCTGAATACACAGTTGTTTGTTGATTCACAGGGTGTCATGGGTACCGGATACTTAGAAATTGTGTATGATATGTTGTTATTGTAGAGATCCGGAGAGGAAATAGGTCTTCAGTCATCTCAGGGAGAAATACAGTGATATTTAAATATAGATTTCAAAAAATATATTGACTAAGTGAATTCTAATGTTTTAAGTAAGAGAAATGAAATTCATAACTCACAATTTACAATTTATAACTGTAAGACTGGTCTTTATTTATATATTTATATATTTATATACAATTGGGTACGTTGAATTTTTGCAATCTTTGCATATTTATTAAAAAAGAATATTGAATTCATTAAAACGAATAAGTATAAGTTGTATTAAAATTTTATAATCATATACTTTAATTTTTTTACATATTTATATGGGTATTAAGTAATAGCCAGTCAAGAAAATTTCATCATATTTAATTGGATGTTTATGATAATATAATTCCTTAATTTGTCATTCATGGAAGTAATGTGCTTTTTAATATATGGAAAAGTATTAACCTAGTTATTTATTTATTTATTTTGAATGAGCTGGATTTAGTAATCTTCTATAGATTGATTCCCATTTGTTTTTCCTATTTTTTTGAAAGTCAATGCAATGTGCAGTCCTGTTTCTATGTTTGTATCTGGTGGGTATTTATACTAGGTGTACATTGGTGGAACTATACACGTGATCAAGGCTGCTTGACAGCCGAAACGCGTTGTGTTAATAAACACTCTTTATATTTTTTTGTGAATTCCTGAGTGTGCGTCTCTCTGTGGAAGTTTTTTGTATTGTTTATATTTATTAACCGGAGTGCTCTGCCGGTTTATGACGCACCACCCCTCTTGGGCCTCTAGGAGCCCGGCAGTGAGCACTTTTGCAGTTCAAGAATATATATATATATATATATATATATATATATATATATCAAAACAAATCCCTTTCAGGGTTAGAGTGACGCATAAATTATGCAAAAAAGAGAATAGAGAACTCTGGGTAGTTCCCAAGTTTAGGTGGAGAGCAGCTCTACTAAGGAGCACCCTGCAACACCAGCGACACTCTAGATTTGCTCACCTCAAATGTCTGTTTATCTAGCAAAGTATTTAAGCATTGGATCAGCAAAGTGCTATCCACGCCGAGCTAGATAGTGACAAAGTCTTTTGCCATTTATACAGCAAAGTCTTTAAGCGTAGGTTTGACACAGTATCAACCTTGCCGAGCTGTAAAATGACAAAAGCCATTTACCACTCCAGGCACAGTATTACAGCTTTGGACTGATAAAATACCATCCAAGCCAACCTGAAATGAGTAAAAGCAACCCCTGACACGTGTTTCGCTCTCATTAGAGCTCATCAGAGAGGTTTAGCTTTGTCCAGACACAAGGGAGCACCCAGTATAAGTCAAAACAAATCCCTTTCAGGGTTAGAGTGACGCATAAATTATGCAAAAAAGAGAATAGAGAACTCTGGGTAGTTCCCAAGTTTAGGTGGAGAGCAGCTCTACTAAGGAGCACCCTGCAACACCAGCGACACTAGATACTAGCTCGGCGTGGATAGCACTTTGCTGATCCAATGCTTAAATACTTTGCTAGATAAACAGACATTTGAGGTGAGCAAATCTAGAGTGTCGCTGGTGTTGCAGGGTGCTCCTTAGTAGAGCTGCTCTCCACCTAAACTTGGGAACTACCCAGAGTTCTCTATTCTCTTTTTTGCATATATATATATATATATATATATATATATATATTTTGTCAAGGTACATAGATGTGATGTATATAGTAAAACTTTACTTATCTATAGAAACTGACATTCATTCATTAATTTTTGTCCTCAACATTCTTAACACAATATTTAGTCCACATGATACTTTTCTCTGATGTTTTGTCTAAACATCCCTCAAATCTTAACTTCATAACAGTTTTATGATAATATGCTTTACAGAAAATCAGACGTCATATATCCACTTTCGTAAATGCAGTCAGAAATCTTTGTTGTGTTCAGAACTATGTTTTTTCAATTAGTTACCCAAGTGACTGAAAACAAGTGTTTTTAAATCCACCAATTACCTGTAATACGTTCACTTCTTTGAACTAAAAACTGAATCATATTCATCCTAATAGTACACTTCTTAAAGACCTTGTAATTAAGGTTTATGCAGACCACCCAGCAAAAACAATTTAAAAAATGCAGATGTTTGAAGCAGTTTTGCCGCTCGCAAACAGCCCATCAGGCCGTTTGCGACCAATAGATGGCTTCTGTCCGTGACAATCCCTATTTTGTGAGTCGGTGACCTATTACTGACTCACAGAGTAGGGATTGTGACTCGCTGTTAGGAAGGGACGTGCTAAGGGCATTACTTCCTAATAGCGACTCGTGGCACCATGTATGATTGTTTTGCAACCGGGAATGAGGTCGAAAAACAATCACAGTTACCACCAATTTCAACTTGGTGGTAACCCATTCGTGAAGGGGAAGGGGTCCCTAAGGCACCCCTTCCCCTTTGTGAATGAGGATGTAAACTTTTTTTAAGAGCAGGCAGTGGCCCTACAGACCACTGCCTACTCTTAAAAAAAGAAAAGAAAACCTCTCAGTTTTTTTTTTGTAAAGCACACTGTTTTTCTCTGAGGAAAACTGGCTACTTTACAAAATAAGATTGCTTTATTAAAAAAGCAATCACAGACATGATGATCTCCTGACCACAGCAGGCCACCATCCCTGTTATTGCGGCCATTCACAATTTGGTCGCAAATTATGACCTGCCTCATGAATATAAATGAGGCAGGTCTCTTGCGACCCATTTGGAAATCAGAAATAGTGTTAAACACACTGAGATACATAGTAGTTTGCGATTTCCTAATAGCAAATCACAAAAATTCACCAGTAGGAAATCGCAAACCTCCAGGTACATATATCTGGCCCAAATAACTTCTCAAATCATCTCATCCTCAGCTTGAAAGGTCACAGAGCTTTAGCTTTGAAATCACTCCATTAGCTACCAACCAAACAACTGATGAATGAAAAACTTCTGCCTAATTCTCAAGGCATTTGAAAGAAACTTGGCTTGATTGTCTAGACACCTAGGATGGCACACAAACACTGCCTCAAAATGTTCTCACTATGATACAAACAGGAGATTTCTGCACCAACAAGCTACTTCTTTCTGGAACTCGTTTCCATTGCTTCTTTACCACGGGACTGATGACAGATCATTTTGCAAATAATTTAAACCACCAAGCATTTGGTCTTCAATACCTGTTAAGCCCTCTTGTTTGGTGCTTTTCTGTTTGTTTTTCCTTGTACATGCTCGTCATTTGTGTGTACAAGAAAAACAATAAATACATTAAAAGTAAAATTAATGTGTACCCAACATAAATCCTGGCTGATTTTTTATCATGGAGGCGGACCATAACCAATCTCATTTATTTATGTTATGAAGTTTTTGAAATTGTGTATGCGTGCATTAAGTAAACATATTGCTTTTAGTATACTGTGTGCAAAAAAATTTGGCAAGCAACCTGCCGCTGTAGATTTTTAGCACTCAATGGGCTTAATAAAATAAAATAATTGTAATGGATTTTTAAAATTAATTTAACTTCAGAACAGTGGTACGTTCCAGGGGAATGTTTATCCACTTTATGAAAGCTTAATCTACATAGTTCCTGTGATCCATGAACTTCCTTCCGGTTTATGGACCACCAGTAATCTAGGAAATTCAGACCACCAAGCCCAACTTCTATTATACCATGTCAGCTTTACATTGGGCTCCATACAGAGGGCCTAGCTTTGGGTGTGGGATGGTGTTTGGGGTGTTACACCCCCTAAGAATAATATTTTCTGATAATAATTTGGGTACAAGTGTAGTCAGTCGGATATGGTGAGGTGTCTGCAGGATTTCACCAAAGATTTCCATATATACACACAGAGAAAAATGAGAACACAATCTCTCTTCTCTCTGTTTTGAAAGTTAAAAAAAAATTGGTTAATTTTTATAATATCATGTCCTTCCAATCTACATTACTCTCCGTTTTGAATGCACATTATGCCCCCTAAAGCTCCCTGCTTGTCATACAATGTATGTTATCATTAAATGCCAGTGTGATTGTTAGAAAATTACTTCATCTCTTTCCTTTAAAACATAGATCAATTCATGTTATATTCTGAGCTTAATCAAGATTCATATTGACTAGGAAACCAAAATAAATTGCTGGTGAGAAATGATCAGGTTTGTTTCTACTGACGAAGCTTGAACAAATGCATTCTTTCAACTGCCCCTACTGGTCACTCTATACTAATTTTGGAATCCCACACCTCATGCAGGTTTTTCACATTGTTGCAAAATCATGGATATAGCTGAGTGTGAATAGTTTGATTGTTGGTTGAGGAATTATGTGAGCCCTTTTCAAGCAACAGCCACAATCTCCATCAGGGTGAACCACTAAAGCCACTAAATTAACCTGTACTTAACCGTCTGATAGCTTGGCACAAACGTAGTCAGGCTTAACTTACAATGTGCAAAGTATTTATGCAGCACACAAATAATAATAAAGTGAAACAGAAAAAAGGAAAGTACCACACCAATTAAGAAAAGAAGAGTATATTTTGATAAATTATTTGACACCAAACAACAAAAACTGAATAAGTAGAACCTGAGCTATGAATTTTTAAAGTTTTGTAATGAAAACTAATGGCTAAGAAATGAAAGTGTCAACCTCTGACATCTAGTTGAGCAAGACCAAGGCCAAGTCAAAAGTTATGTCCAAACTCGATGGAGTGCAGTCCAGATACAAGTGTATTGGGCCAAGATCTTGGCTTGCCTTCAGGCTTAGAAGAATTTCTGTGAAAACATGTCCGAAAAGGTAAAGTTCAGAAGAAGGAAGGCAGCCAGCGGTGTCTGAGGAGGAGGTGTTATCATCAGGGAGCCGGTAAAAGAAGTCACGGTGAAGATGTCTACATTCGAACTAAGTCTCCCTTTTGTAGAAGTTAAAAATCTCCAGCAGGACGAAGCTGCAGGTTGTCGCTGACGAGTGCTCAATGAGGCTGTATACCCCTTTTGAGAGGAGCAGCTGGACAGGATTTGCTACTGAAGAGAAGAATGTACTGGGAGTTACTATGTTGTCAGGCTGACCTGCAATGCACCTTCGGTGGAACAATGAGCAGGTAGGTCCTAGTCCCCTCTTGGTTCTCAGAGCAACTTTTAGCCAACAATTTTGCAAGGCCCAAGGTTTCAAACTTTGGCTATCTGGGCAACTTTAGTACCGCTTCCAAGGGTCCAGGGCTCAAAAGGCTCTATATGGAGGATCAGGATTCACACAGGAAGGGTGCGTGGAACATTTTCCTTTCTTTGTAGAACTCTGGGCTTCAGAGCAGACTTCAGGCAGTGGAGCAGTCCTTTTTGGTGCAACAAATTCCTTCTGAAGTACACAGCAGGCCACATTAGCAGACAGTTATCTGAGAGTCCTACAGCAGGTCCAGGAGTGAACTAAAGAGGAGGTCTGAGTAACATTTTTATCCCTGGTGTATTTATTAAAAATGAAGATATTTCCTGAAGCTCCTGTTTTAAGTTCAGGAATGTCTTGCCTTCCTGCCCTGGCACCAGCCTGGCTACAGGCACAATCAAATAGTGTGAAGTTCTTTGTGTGAGAACAGGGCTCAGCCTACAAGTGTGTAAGCAGGGCTATGCCCATCTTCTCTCCTCCCATCCTGCCTGTGATGGTCCATACAGGCACATCCAATCCCTCTATTTGTCTGTCTATCTGGGAGGAATATATAAAGGACAGCTGCCCCTCAAACCACCAGTCTCGACCATTTCTAACTCTGACAGATGCAACCCACAGCCACCTGATCACCAACAAGATGATGCTAATGACTCAGGAAACATCAGCCTTCACAAGCAGGATCCACTTGTGGTTCACCCAACGACCCATGCCCGACTACATCTTAAAACGTGGGACAAAGAGAGATCAGCAGCATCCTCACTCAAATCCTCAACACTTCCATCACAACGGCCACCATTCCTGCCACCTGGAAGCTTGCAGAGGAAAAACCGACAACCCCAGCAAACCCAAAAACTACCACCTGATCTCACTGCTAACTTTCCCTGCAAAAGTCCAAGAAAGAGCCATCAACCGACAGCTCTCCAAACAAGAAGAACATGATTTACTGGATGCCTCCCAAGTAGGGCCACACCAACCACAGCACCGAGACTTCCCTGATCACTGCATCAAACGACATCAGAGCCCTCCTCCACCGTGGAGAGAAACTAGCCCCAATCTTCCTCAATCTGTTAGCGGCTTGTGACACACTCATTACCAGACTCCACCACCTCGGAATTTGAAGCAACATCCTCAAATGGATCCACACCTTCCGCACAGGATGCACCCAAAGAATCTGCCTACCTCCTTTCACCTCAGAACCCAAGAACATTATCTGTGGCATTCCACAGAGTCCTCACTCAGCCCTACCATTTTCAACACTTATATGATGCCACTGGCAGACCGCAACTGCACACACGGACTCAACATCATCTCGTCCGCTGAGGACCACACCACCCCGAAAGTCACTTTCAACTATGCCATGACCAACCTTGCTGAGAGACAACAGGATACATGGTTGGCAATAGTGGCTATAGTTGCCAAACATAATATAGCGTGGTTGTGGGGCACGGAGTCCCCGACTAGTCTTGGGGAGTGGAGGTCAGACCTCGACTGGTGTCACAGTGCAGAAAAAGTAGTTTATGAAAGCAGGGGGTGCCCGGGGAAATGGTGCAAAATTTGGGATGGATGAGGGGCCTACAGGGGAAGGGATTGATCCTGCGATTTGCTCAGTCCTAGTGGGAGGAGGTCAGAGAGTGGTCGCTCAGTTGCTGTGCATCAAAAGGGGGATGTCTGTTCATGCTGCCAATTTGATAATACAATGCTGGTGTTCCCCCACTCCGAGTTACTGTCAAAAGAGGGGTTATCAATGGTCACATGTTACAAGATGCAATGGCTGTTTGTCATTTAATAAAAAAAAAATGTAAACAAAAACAAACCTTGCTGAGTAGATTACATCCAACTGCTTGAAATTGAACAGGGGCAAGAAGGAAGTGCTCATTTTTTAAAACAACACATCCCCCTGGGATGACAGCTAGTGGCCTGCCGATCTTGGGCAAGCCCGACCCTGACAGATCATGCCTGCAACCTCAGCATCATCATTGAGAACAAAATCACCAACAGATAACAGAAGCGACAGATAAACAGAGTAACCACCTCCTGCTTCCTCCTTCTCTGCAAGCTACTAAAGATGAATAGCTGGATCCCCAACAACGCCAGAAGGATGGTAACCCAAGCCCTCATTACCAGCAGAATAGACTACGGACACGCACTCTGCATTGGAGTCTGCACCCAACTCCTCAACCACCTTCAAACTATAAAGAACTCCTTAGCAAGGTTACTGAGCATTAATCAATTCAGATAAAATTATCAAGATAAAAAAACAATAGTTTTTACCTTAATAAGAGGAGGCACACACAAACTTCCTAAGTTAAGCAATCAATGAGGCTCTTGGTGTAATCATTTTTCCATCACCATGTCGAAGACTGTATACAATGATTATAGACTGCTGTTTATAGGAAAGGCTAGTTCTCTACCACTAGCCAATTTTTTATATGTGTGTAAATATGAATCCGTTTTTTTTATTAATTATGATACAGTAACAGAGGTTGAAATTCCCTCTCATACTTTGCCACAGATTGTTCCATTGTTCACTATTTATGCAATACCATCTTGGACTGAGTGAACAGAAGTGTTGTTGTACTCCATTCTTTTAGATGCATTAAAACATATTTTTATCTACTTTATGTTATTGTGTTTGAATGAATATGCATCTCAGGAATCTTTTGGAGATGGGTGTACCATTGTTTATTGTTTTTTTTAGTTCAGTCGCATTTCCTTTATATTCCAAAGTTAGAACATATAGCTTGGTCTTGAAGAGGGTCAAATGCATTAGCGCTGTACTGCACTTCTGAACCTTGATCCCCTCCTTGATTAAACAATTGAAAGAGCTGAACCTTTCACTTTCATGCTCATATATTGACAGGCATGACCATCTTGGACCCTATTGTGTGGGATTCTGCTCTTGTAGTAGCAGTGAGACTGCCACTGAATGAGAAGATCCCTGTAAGGAGTATTGAGTCATGATGGACCAAAATGGACCTACTACTCATTGTTCTCATGCATGAGCATATATGTAGTTATAGGGTCATAGATTTATTTTTAAATTTTTGTCTCTGTTTGCTGACAATATGCTTTAGATCTTCTCTCTACCAAGATTATGAGAGATGTCATAGTGGTTCTTGGTGCTATGTTGATGTTCAGCATTATATTGACATCTTGACAAATCTGTTTATCAAGTGGGCTTTAAAATCCATATTCCATTAGACAGTGTACATTATTGTGGATATTGATGGCTTTGAGCTATTTCTCCAAATCTCAATTCACTAGTGGCCTTGTCAGGCATGCATTTAATTTACACTTCATAACACACTTGTATTCAATTACTGTTCTAGATGTGCCCCAAAGCACAAAATTTCACATGTTCAATCAGTTCTTTTTTGCATGCCCCTTGACTGTAGAATTCTAGTACAGACTTCCATAGATTAGCTCCAACATCAAAGACCTCTCATTTAAAAAATGACCTTTCTCATAACCTGGGTAGCCTGGGAAGACAATGGGCCTGATTACAACCTTGTGGGAGGGCAACACTCCATCCCAAATGTGATGGATATCCCTCCAGCCTTATTACAAGTTCCATTATATCCTATGTTTGCTTTCTGTAACTGCTAGAGGATAAATTTGTTCTCCTTATTGACGATCCTAGATTGTCGTTTTGTTTTAGAATACTGCAAAATATTTCTTCTTTTCTTTCTTCTGTAATGTAAGGTGTTAGATAGTATGGCATCTTTCATACTATGTCAAGTAATTCTAATGATACAAATAAGCTTATATCTAGTTTTTTTTTTTATAGCAGGTGGCTTGTGATGCATTTAGTTGCCTGTAAGAAAGAAACTGTTATTACAGTTGAGTTCTGACCTCACAGTGTCTGCTGCCAGAGCCATCAGCAAGGGTAAAAGACAGGACACCCAGCATAGGTACAGACAAAGTCTAAACAAAGAAAATGGGACTGGCTTTTCTTTCTTCTGATAGGCACTTTTAAGAGTGAAAGTGATCAGAAAAGAGGATATATTTATGGCAACATGTTTATGTGCTTCGCTGCTGCAGCTCACAGGAAAGATAGAATAGCATTTTTTTATGGGAGTTTCATGAAACTGATTATGGTATCTTTTGACAAAAACAACGTACTGCCCTTTTGTGTGTTAAATTTTGTGATACATGTTCTGCTTTCATTCTTAGTGTCTGAAACGAACCTGAAAGAGCAATACACCAAGGAGGTATTTGTGGGAAGGTGATGCTGTTAACTTGTATTATAAAGAATAAAATACCCCCTCCTGTACATCATAAGGATATTGCAAGTCACTGAGTAGATCCATGATCTTTAAAAAGAATTGTGGTGGTCATTACAACCCTGGCGGACGGTGTTAAAGCGGCGGTAAGACCGCCAACAGGCTGGCGGTAAAAAAATGGAATTATGACTGTGGCGGAAACCGCCAACAAAGACAGCCACTTTAACACTCCGACCGCCACGGCGGTACAGACAAACAGCGCAGCGGTCACCGCCAACAGACAGGCGGAGGACAATGTACCGCCCACAGTATCACAACCTACCAATCCGCCACCTTTTCTGGGGCGGATTCACCGCAGATAAAAACACAGCGGAAACAGGAATTTCGAAGGGAAAACACTCACCTCTACACACTCCACGAGGAATGAGGGCACCATGGAGCCGGAACTCCATATTCTCCCTGCGATAGTCTTCCTGCTCCTATACGAGGGTCATCAACGCCAGCGGCGAAGACCACGGTGAGTACTGCACCTACTGCATAGGGGAGGTGGGAGGCAAAAACACAGGGACACACACAACCAACATCCCAAACCCCACCCCGACCCTCACCCACTACAACACACACACCAATGCATATCTACACATTACAGTAACACCCCCAAACCCCCCTGAAAAATGCAGAGACAAAAGGAAATGAGTTGAACCATTGTAATATATCAAAATACCGTAAGCAAATATATAGAGATATATATATACGCAATAAACAAAATATACACCACGATTAGTAGTGTAGTTATTGCACCATTCATAGTCCATGGACCACTGGGCCCAAAATGCATGGGCGAGGCCCACACAAGATACCCGATCAAGACGGAGAGAACACTGCAGGGGCATCAGATAGAAATACAACCGGCACCTCAGGGGGAAGGGAAGGGAGGACACCTCAGCTGGATGCGTGCACGATGCCAGATCCACGAGGGGGCTCCATGCCCATTGATGTATCCTGGGGAGTGCAAAGCCACAGTCTCTCAAGTCTCTGCAGTGGGTGGCTTGCCCACTGTACCATCCTGGGGAGTGCAAAGCCACAGTCTCTCAAGTCTCTGCAGTGGGTGGCTTGCCCACTGTACCATCCTGGGGAGTGCAAAGCCACAGTCTCTCAAGTCTTTGCAGTGGGTGGCTTGCCCACTGTACCATCCTGGGGAGTGCAAAGCCACAGTCTCTCAAGTCTCTGCAGTGGGTGGCTTGCCCACTGTACCATCCTGGGGAGTGCAAAGCCACAGTCTCTCAAGTCTCTGCAGTGGGTGGGTTGCCCACTGTACCATCCCGGGGAGTGCAAAGCGACAGTCTCTCAAGTCTCTGCAGTGGGTGGGTTGCCCACTGTACCACCCCGGGGAGTGCAAAGCCACAGTCTCTCAAGTCTCTGCAGTGGGTGGGTTGCCCACTGTACCATCCCGGGGAGTGCAAAGCCACAGTCTCTCAAGTGGATAACAGTCTCCACTGGTTCTGGAGGGGGCTTTGTGCCCAGAGTGCTTCATTATGCCAAGGACAGATGGAGTGGATGCTGTTCTCCACTGGTTCTGGAGGGGGACTGGTGCCCAGAGTGCTTCATCCTGTGCAGGACAGACGGAGTGGATGCCTTTCTCCACTGGTTCTGGAGGGGGACTGGTGCCCAGAGTGCTTCATCCTGTGCAGGACAAACGGAGTTGATGCTGTTCTCCACTGGTTCTGGAGGGGGACTGGTGCCCGAAGTGCTTCATCCTGCCAAGGACAGACGGAGTGGATGCTGTTTTCCACTGGTTCTGGGGGGGGACTGTTGCCCAGAGTGCTTCATCCTGTGCAGGACAGAGGGAGTGGATGCCTTTCTCCACTGGTTCTGGAGGGGGACTGGTGCACAGAGTGCTTCATCCTGCCAAGGACAGACGGAGTGGATGCTGTTCTCCACTGGTTCTGGAGGGGGACTGGTGCCCAGAGTGCTTCATCCTGTGCAGGACAGACGGAGTGGATGCCTTTCTCCACTGGTTCTGGAGGGGGACTGGTGCCCAGAGTGCTTCATCCTGTGCAGGACAGACGGAGTGGATGCTGTTCTCCACTGGTTCTGGAGGGGGACTGGTGCCCAGAGTGCTTCATCCTGCCAACGACAGACAGAGTGGATGCTGGTCTCCACTGGTTCTGGAGGGGGACTGGTGCCCAGAGTGCTTCATCCTGTGCAGGACAGACAGAGTGGATGCCTTTCTCCACTGGTTCTGGAGGGGGCTTTGTGCCCAGAGTGCTTCATCCTGCCAAGGACAGACGGAGTGGATGCTGTTCTCCACTGGTTCTGGAGGGGGACTGGTGCCCAGAGTGCTTCATCCTGTGCAGGACCGATGGAGCGGATGCCTTTCTGCACTGGTTCTGGAGGGGGACTGGTGCCCAGAGTGCTTCATCCTGTGCAGGACAGACGGAGTGGATGCTGTTCTCCACTGGTTCTGGAGGGGGACTGGTGCCCAGAGTGCTTCATCCTGCCAAGGACAGACGGAGTGGATGCTGTTCTCCACTGGTTCTGGAGGGGGACTGGTGCCCAGAGTGAAGCACACACCCCGTGGCGGTCCCAGTTGCGTCACTGCCCCTGCCGCAGTGCATTCCATGGCGGTATTTGCCCTGTTCAGCGGTCCCTGGCCTGTTCAGCGGTGCTTGAGTTGCCAGTGTCAGACCTGTTCAGAGGTGTATTCCATGGCGGTATTTTCCCTGTTCAGCAGTCCCTGGCCTGTTCAGCGATGATTGAGTTCCCAGTGTCAGACCTGTTCAGCAGTGCTTTCCATGGCGGTCTTTGCCCTGTTCAGCGGTGCTTGAGTTGCCAGTGTCTGACCTGTTCAGCGGTGCTTTCCATGGCGGTCTTTGTCCTGTTCAGCGGTCCTTGGCCTGTTCAGCGGTGCTTGCCAGGGTGGTCCTTCATTGCCCAGCAGGGCTGTGGCTGGCGGTCCTTCATGGGTCAGCTGGGCTGTGGCTTGCGGGCCCTCCTGGCCAGCTGGTCTGTGGCTGGCGGTGGCCTCCTGGCCAGTGACGATGGGACTGCCCTCCTGGGCAGTGACTCTGGCGGTGGCCTCCTGGCCAGTGACGATGGGGCTGCCCTCCTGGGCAGTGACTCTGGCGGTGGCCTCCTGGCCAGCGACGATGGGGCTGTCCTCCTGGGCAGTGACTCTGGCAGTGGGCTCCTGGCCAGTGACGATGGGGCTGCCCTCCTGGGCAGTGACTCTGGTGGTGGCCTCCTGGCCAGTGACTATGGGGCTGGCGGTGGCCTCCTGGGCAGCGCGGATGATGGCGGTCTTCTCTGCCGTTCTGCTCCTCCCAGACTTTGGAGATTTCTTCTGGCCCTCCCCCACCTAGGGAGGTGTCACTGCTGAGTCGACACTCCCCCCGGGACCCTTGTGAGTGGCTTTGCTGGCTGGAGTTTTCCCCCTCTCCCGCCGGGCACTGTCCAACTTCTGGTGCTTCACAGGGGGGGACTGGCTGGGCTCTGGCTCTGTGCCACACTGGCTGGCCTGGTGGCCGGTGCACTCCACATACCTGTAACAACAGGCACCACTGGTCCTGGAGATTTCGTGGCTGAGGTGCTAGTACAGGACCTATGAGTTGGAGGGGGGGGTGGTGGGAAATAGGTTAAGGGGGGAAGAGGAAAAGTTGTTTGGACACACTGGGACGGGTAGCTGGAGGGGGTTTGGGAGTGGAGGAAGAGGTGGTGGTTGTGTAACTTTTGTGGATTTGGGTGCAGGTGCATGGGCTGGAGGCTGTCGTGAGGTGGATGGCTGTTGGGTGGGTGTGTGCCTGCATTTGTGTATCTTCGGAGGGGGCGTCGCAGACACACTGGGAGAGGACACAGGGGACATGGAAATGGTAGTGGGGGTGGTGACTGCACGTGAGCGGGGTGTGGTGGTGGGTGTGCTGGTGCGGGACATAGTGGCTGTAGTGGTAGTGCATGCAGGTGTGAGTGTAGACGAGACTGGGAGGGAGGAGGGAGACGAGGAGGAGGGGGACAGAGTGGAGGCAGTGGATGTTGGTGTGTCTGTATGTGTGTGGTGCTTGCGTGAGTGCCTGTGGGATGTGTGGTGCTTATGTTTGCCTGAGCTTACCTTGTGTGGTGAGGTGTGTGCAGGCTGGTCTGATGGTGTGCTTGGGATAGGCTGGGGTTCAGGGGATTGGGTCTGGGGGGAGAAAGTTGGAGGGGGGAGGCTAAACACAGGCACAATAGCTGCCATCAGTGCTGAGGCCAGAGTTTGCAGGGTTCGATGAAGGGCAGCCTGACCAGAATGAATGCCCTCCAGGAATGCATTTGTGTGTTGCAATTCCCTTTCTACACCCTGGATGGCATTCAAAATGGTAGACTGCCCAACAGTGAGTGACCTGAGGAGGTCAATGGCCTCCTCACTGAGGGCAGCAGAGGTGGCAGGGGCAGGGGCTGAGGTGCCTGGGGCGAAGGTGATGCCCACCCTCCTGGGTGAGTGGGCACGGGGCGAAGGCTGAGGGGCTGCTGGGAGGGCGGTGCTGGTAGGGAGGGGTGGTGGCTGTACCTCTAGAAGTGGGGGGCACAGATTTTGCTCCCATCGGAGTATGAGTCCGTGTCGCTGGTTGCAGATCCTGTGACCGCCGTGGTGCTCCCCTAGCCCTCCGTCCCACTGGTGTATTCTGAGTCCATGGTGTGGCCCTCCATGGCCATGTGGGATGCAGCTCCCTCGTGCTCCGGTGCCACTGTACCTCCGCTTGATGATGCTGATGCACACAAGAACAGGGAGACCACAAAAAGGGGGGGGGCGACAGAAGAAGGACAGGCTGAGTGCATGGCTTACCGCTACCGTTGGCGGACAATACAGACACAGCAGCCCCCTGCACTACGTCGCGCTGTTGGGCTCTACAGATGCAATTCCTGGGAAATGGCCTACAAGGCTATGGACGACATCCGCACACATAGATGACACATGGGCATGAATAACTGTACTTGGCACTCTACAGAGGTGGGGTGGGGTGCCACATGGCCTGCATTACAGAGGGGCCTAGCCTACGGAACTCGCCCTTGCCTAGGGAAACCCACAGCCCTCCTCCCCCACCCAGACACCTTCACTGCACGCAAAGTCCGCTGAATTATGTTGTACTCACCCCCTTGTGTCTGCTGTGATGCCCTCAAGCGCCCATCCAACTCAGGGTAGGCCACCGCCAGGATCCGGAACATCAGGGGGGTCATGTTTCGACGGGCACCCCTCCCACGTTGGGAGGCCATCCCCAGCTGAACCTCCGCCGTCTTCTTGCTCCAGCAGTGAATGTCCTCCCATCTTTTCTGGCAGTGGGTGCTCCGTCTGTGGTGGACCCCCAGGGTCCGGACGTCCTTGGCGATGGCAAGCCAAATATCCTTCTTCTGGTGGGCGCTGACCTACATGACATGTACAGGGGAAGAAGAGTAGTCATTAACAACTGCACCGTCTAAGTGACTGGCCCACATCCCTACCCTTGCCATGTGGCACATGCATTCATAGTCCTTCATGCACGCAGAACTGTGCCCCCTTCATTCTTACAACCAGCCCTCTCCACACAGGCATAGCCCATACAACGTGGTCCCTGTGTACTTACCTGTTGGTCTGGAGGACCGTAGAGTAGCGTGTACTGGGGGAGGACCCCGTCGACGAGCTTCTCCAACTCCTGTGCAGTGAAGGCAGGGGCCCTTTCCCCAGACGCACGAGCCATTGTCTCTTCCAGACCAAGATCACAGCAGCACTTGCAATGTAGGTCCTCTCCTGTCGAAGATCAGGTATCGAGTAATTAAACAACTAGAAAATGGAGGTCACGTCCGCGGCGGTGCGTAACATCACCGCCGGCGTACATCGTCATTGGCTCCTGGGACCCATAGGGTTCAATGTTAACCAATGCAGCATTGCGCTGCGGTCTTCGACCGCCTACCGCAATGGTGTACAACGCCAGCGCAGTTACCTCACATCCCATTGTCCCTGTTTAGAGGTCAGACAGCTGCCATTTCTGGGGCCCACATGGCCTAATTACCAACTGCGTCACACATACCTAGGCCTAGTCTCACAACACAAATACAGGCCAGATATTGTGTATGAATGGTGTTCTGTGTAGACTGTGGGTACATACCTTTGAGTTGTTTGACTCTGTGGTCGCTGTTGTCCTTCCTAGGCACCGTCCGCTGGGACATGTGAGGAGATTGTGGAATCCTCCGGTGTACCGACCGCGGGTGGACCTGTTGAAAATGGAGGAAAGAAGTTTGATCATCACCTACAGGTTTGACTGTGCCACAATCCAGGAACTGTGTGCCCTGTTGAAGCCTGACCTGATGGCAGCAATCTGCCATCCCACAGGAATCCCCCCTCAAGTGCAGGTGCTATCAGTGCTCCATTTCCTGGCAAGTGGGTCATTTCAAACCACAGTGGCCATGGCATCAGGGATGTCCCAGCCTATCTTTTCCAACGTGTTGTCCAGAGTGTTGTCTGCCCTTCTGAAACACATGCGGAGCTACATCGTTTTCCCTCAGGTGGAGGACTTGCCTACAGTTAAAGGTGACTTCTATGCCCTTGGACATATCCCCAACATCATAGGTGCCATTGATGGGACCCATGTAGCTCTGGTCCCCCCCACAGGAGTGAACAGGTGTACAGGAACCAGAAGAGTTATCAATCCATGAATGTACAGATGGTGTGTTTGGCAGACCAGTACATCTCCCAGGTAAATGCTATGTTCCCTGGCTCTGTGCATGATGCCTACATCCTGCGGAATAGCAGCATCCCTTATGTGATGGGTCAACTCCAGAGGCACCGGGTGTGGCTATTAAGGGACTCTGGTTACCCCAACCTGTCATGGCTACTGATCCCAGTGAGGAATCCCAGGACCAGGGCAGAGGAACGCTACAATGAGGCCCATGGGCAGACTAGGAGGGTGATCGAACGCACCTTCGGCCTCCTGAAGGCCAGGTTCAGGTGCCTCCATATGACAGGTGGTTCCCTATTCTACTCACCAAATAAGGTGTGCCAGATCATCGTGGCCTGCTGTATGATTCACAACTTGGCTTTGCAACGTCAGGTGCCTTTTCTGCAGGAGGATGGTCCAGATGGCGGTGTTGTGGCAGCTGTGGAGCCTGTGGAAAGTGATGAGGAGGAAGCAGAGGAAGAAGACATTGACAACAGGGACTCAGTTATCCAACAATATTTCCAGTGGCACACAGGTGAGAAAACATTCCTGCCTACTACAAGTACATTCACACTTCTACCTCTATCCTGTCTGTCGATTTCAACCAGTATATGGTCACTGAGTTGTACATTTCCCTTACGGTTTCACAGGTGTGGTTTCCAACGTGTGTCATCTGCTTAGATTCCTCATGGACTTGAGATGTGTGACATAGGTATGTTGACATTACATTTGAAACAGCATTTTGTCACTGTCATTGCTAATACACATTTTCAATATCACAGACTGACTCCAGGTTGTTTTGTGCTTCAAGGGTGTTTATTGAAGTGCTCAATATTGGAGGGGGGTTGTAAAATGGTGAGGGGTGATGGTGGAGGAATGTCCATGGCAGAGTCCAGTCTATTAGTCTCACAGGTGCATTGCCCATATGGGCATAGGAAATGGAGCTGGGACAGTTCCAATAAGGACAGGGTTACAAAGTGGGACAGTGGTTTGACAATCAGGGTGGTCTCATTTCTTGGCGGGGTCTTGGCATCGTGCTCTGTCTTGTTCCTGGATCTCAGGGACCGCTTGCGGGGTGGTTCTCCGTCTGCAGGGGGTGGGGTGCTGGTGTGGTGGTCCTGTGGCGGTGCCTCCTGTCCACTAACGCCGGCGGAGGTGGTGGGCAGTTCATCGTCCATGCTAGTGTCATTGGCCCCTTGGAGTGCCACAGTGTCCCTCCTGGTGTTAAGTATTTCCTTCAGCACCCCTACGATGGTGCCCAGGGCGGAGCTGATGGTTCTGAGTTCCTCCCTGAACCCCAAATACTGTTCCTCCTGCATGCGTTGGGTCTCCTGAAACTTGGCCAGGACCGTTGCCATCGGCTCCTGGGAGTAGTGGTATGCACCCATGATGGAGGAGAGGGCCTCGTGGAGAGTGGGTTCCCTTGGCCTGTCCGCCCCCTGTCGCACAGTAGCCCTCCCAGTCCCCCTGTGTTCCTGTGCCTCCATCCCCTGGACCGTGTGCCCACTGCCACTGCCCACAGGTCCCTGTTGTTGTTGGGGTGGTGCGTTATCCTGGGTTCCCTGTAGTGGTGGACCCACGTGTCCTGGGGACGGAGGTATGGGCCCGCTGGGTGGGTGCTGTGCTGGTGTTACCACAGGGTGGAAGGTCTGTGGTGGGCTGTGCCTGTGTGAGGGGAACCGACTGTCCTCAGGCCCACGATGGTCCGGGCTGGTCATCTAGTTCCAGTTGGACAGAGCTGCTGTCATCACTGTGGGCCTCTTCTGTGGGTGGGGTGGAGATGTCTGGACCCTCCTGTCTGGTGACGCTGGGTAGGGGACCTGCAAGGGTGTAAAAACATTATTATTGCATCTGTGTGTGTCATGGTGTGCAATGGGTGGGTGACCGTGAACCCCAGTGCTAGCATTCCTGTGTGGGGGCTTGTGTGATGATGGTTGAGGGGGTGTTATGGGTATGTGCAGTGGGCATGCTTTAGTGATGGGTGTCCATGCTTTGTTGCTGCATGCTTGGCTTGGTGTTGGGATGTGTGGTTTGTGTTATTAGTACATTTGTGAGGATTTGGAGTGATAGGGGAGGGGGTGAGGGTGGGGTCTGTGATAGCATGCAGGTAGGGTGGGGGATATAATAGTTAAAGGTTTGACTTACCAGAGTCCATTCCTCCACCGACTCTTGCGAGGCCCTCCGGATGCAGAATCGCCAAGACCTGCTCCTCCCATGTTGTTAGTTGTGGGTGAGGAGGTGGGGGTCCGCCGCCAGTCCGCTGAACCGCGATGTGGTGTCTTGAGACCACGGAACGCACCTTCCCCCGTAGGTCGTTCCACCTCTTCCTGATGTCGTCCCTATTTCTTGGGTGCTGTCCCACTGCGTTGACCCTGTCGACTATTCTTCGCCATAGCTCCATCTTCCTTGCGATTGAGGTGTGCTGCACCTGGGATCCAAATAGCTGTGGCTCTACCCGGACGATTTCCTCCACCATGACCCTGAGCTCCTCCTCTGAGAACCTGGGGTGTCTTTGCCGTGCCATGGGGTGGTGTAGGTGATATGTAGTGGTGTGTTGTGTGGGGTGCGTGGAAGTTGTGTGGGTGATGGTGTTGAGTGCCTGTGGCTTCTAGTTTGTGGATGGTGGTGTCTGTCTCTGGCCTTCTTTTGGAAAAAAATTGGTCGTGGGGGTTTGTGGGTGATGTGGGTGTGTGTTTTATATTGTATTGGGTGTGTGGGAGTGGTGTGTGTATGTGTATCAGGTGTGTGTATTTCGAATTGTCCAATGTGGCGGTGTTTTGTATGTGTGGGTGTATTTTGAGCGCGGCGGTGTGTACCGCCAATGGAATACCGCGGTTGAAAGACCGCCGCGTGGATTCGTGGGTCGTGATAGCATGGGCGGATTTCTGTTGGCGTGACGGTGGAGGTTTTGTTTTCGCCAGTTTTTCACTGACTTTGGTGTGGCGGACTCGTGTGGGTGTCTGAATTTTGTCAGATTTCGAGATGTGGGTCGTAATAGCTGTGGCGGATTTCCGCAGTGGTGTGTTGGCGGTCTTCTGCGCGGCAGTTAGCGGCTTTTACCGCCAATGTTGTAATGACCCCCTATGTCTTTGGCCTCGTTCCTCTGCATGGTCAGGAAACTACTTGATGACTTGCAATATCCTTGTAATAAATCAGCAGGGGTTACTTTATCCCATTTTCTAAGATCCCTTTGGAAATTCTTGCAGATGCTACCATTCTCTACAAGAAGGGTAATGGTGCAGAGTCTAATGAACTCTCTCCTTGATGACAGCAACTCTCTATATCTTGGGACCCCGAAATATGTGATTAATAGGCTCCAAGTGCTGCAAAATGCTGCTGCAAGAATCCTTCAAAACTCACCAAAGCATCAGACAGCTAGACCAGCACTTTTAGATCTGCAATAGCTACCAGTTAAAAATATATATTTTAATGCCCTTTATATTGCACCGTGTGCCATCCATGGAAAAGGCCCACATATCATTCAGTCCCTTTTCACTCCCTATGCTCCAGGAAGGGCCCTTCGATCCAGTAATCAGGGACTCATGGTGGTGCCCAAGGTGAAAAGAGCAAGGAGCGGAGGCTGCTCGTTCACATACCTTGCTCCTAGAATCTGGAACACTTTTCCAGCATCTCTCAGAAGCCAGCAGTCAGAATCTTGCTTGAGGAAACTGCTACAAACCCACCTGTTCTAATACCTTGAGGAACCGGTTCATCAACAAAGTAGTGGAGGGATTGTTTGGCAACTAGCACTGGGAGGCCAGCTTGGGTAGCCATGAGCTATACAAATATAATGGAATTGAATTGAAATATAAATTGACACAGTTAATAATGTATTACTTGCAATTAGCAATCCAATATTGAATGTTATTCTGTATTTCTTCTGTAAAATAATAAGATACACTTGTGAAGAGATAGCACCAATGTAATTTGTTTAGACCTCATCTGGCAAATCCCCCTAAATACTTTAGTATAATCACTGGGCAGGATCTTCCACTAGTCGTATGGACAATTGGTTGTAAACTGGAAGACTATTGAAGGGAGCTAGCATTAGCAACACATTTCAGTTACTGTGAAACCAATTTTGGTTTACAAGAAAGACGGAGAGGATGATGCCCAAACCGTGAAGGTTTTATTTAAAGGTTTTTGTAAAAACACAAATCAATATTTAGTAAGTCAATTTATCGAAAAATCACGTACATCTACAGTATATAATTATGAAATTCAAATTTGTATTTTATAAAGAATAATACGCAAAACATGACAAGATAGGGAACTCGGAACAAGAGATAAATTGGTTCCATATAGGAATTTCCCTATTCTAAATAAAGCATCGAAAGTGACAGGGGCATTTTCTAAGTGGAAGTTGTCAGGTCAAATGAGCCAAATTAAGTTTCAAGGGGAAAGGCACAGGTGTCCAAGAACAAAGTTCAATGCCATGGGCAGGGAAAATCAGCAAAGTTTATGAAATATCTTCTCCCCACCAAACGAAGACACGGTCTTCTAAACTATTCTAAGGAATACACAATTAATACACAAAAGTGGATACTGGGAGCTTCTTCAAACCAACTTCTGAACGGTTTAATCCGGATTCAGTGTTCTCTGGGAGCAGGTAGACTCCCCACGTACCAAGTGTTAAATAAAGAAGTGTAGAGCTGCGCAGCCTTGAACTCAGCAACAGTCCAGTCTGCCTGGCACAGGCGGCTCTCTCACATCCCCACGCCCTGTAAATCCACGAATTATAATGTCTAGTCTAATACTTCTCAATAGTAAATAAAAGACTATTCTAGCTAAGCAGGGCTTCTTGATAAGCTTCTGCAGAGGAAAGAAGTACATGAAACAGTGCAGGTAAAAATAAAACAGATAACGTGGCTTAGGCAGGCCTAGTCACTGTCATGCCAACATTAAGTGGGAAGAATGGCAACTAAACATAAACAGTTAACATGACCAAATACATTGATTACAGTTTTATTATACACGTGGCTTTCGTTATAGGTAATACAGGCACGCACTAACATTTTGATTAATACAGTGCACACATGCTACTATTATTATCACACAATGAAAATATTGATGAGTACATGTCTGGAGCACTAAACTATGTGGCTCTAGAACCTATGTGTTCTGATTCCATTGTTCTTTTTAGGGTCGAGGGCGCAAAGTTGTAATCTCTCTATGGGCCTGTAACCACGCCCCTGTCATGCCCATCAGTTTGGTTGGTTTGTGGGCTAGTCTTTTGCAATTCGCTTCATTTCATTTGTGAAAGGCATGCATACATCATGCCTTTTCCGATATTTAGCCCTCTTCGAGCTCACCAACTACTGAAAACACACGACGAAACATGTTCTCTGTATGCTTTCTGGACTACTTTTTTTCTTTATTTTGTAGGCAGCGCAATCTTGCTGGGCAATAGTCGTGCGCTTTGCATGACATCGACCCTGTTACAAGGCTAATGGCACTTTTGCCCGTTACATGGATAATTGCACTTTTGACGGTTACATGGATAATTGCACTTTTGACAATAGGTTTTACTGCAAGCTAACTTCTGTTTCCTTTTTTGTGTCTCCATCATGGTTCATTAGGGCTGTGTGCTTGCTTATGTGAAATTGTTTTACTTTTCAGTTTATGTGGCAAAAAAAGTCCGGTTAGGAGTTTCAAACGGGAACAGCTCGAACTCGAGCAAACGTGAGACCTGTTGCATTGCAAATGCTTGTTTTATATTCCAGACTCACTCATGCCTGCCTTTGTGAAATGCTCCCAAAACATCTAAAATGGGAATGTTCAGGAAATGCTCATATACAGTTGGTACGAATAGAAAGGACTGCCATGTTTGTATTTTTACTAATGGGAAGCTGGACTTTTTGGGATTGATTCACAAAGAGTACCCATGTATGGCTTCCTGTACTTATTCATGCTTTTCATCCCACATGAGTCTAGAAGAAAGGGGGGGGTAACAGAATGATTCTGCATTCTTTGTATTCTCGCTGTTTTTCAGTAAAAACGTTATATAAGGAAAAAACAATAGTCTGAACTTGACTTCTTCAGGTATCGCTCACCTGCACACTGTGGGCTGTACAGAACAATCCTAGTAGGGGGGTTAATTGCTTTTTTTTATACCTTTGACTTCAGCATTGCTTTGAGATGTAAATAACATATTAATATTGAGTTGAACTTCTGGGTTTTGTGGCTTTAAAGTTTTAATTGGTAAAGTCCACAGATTCTGTGGCTTTTGGAATTGAATTACGTCTTGTCTGCTCCACCATTCAAATGCATTTCAGTCTTGGATGTGGTTTGTCAAAGGAATTTTTTGTACATCGACTTCAAAGTCTAATCTAGGTATTAGGTTACTTGGTCATGGCCTTCCAGTATTTTCTTCAATTAAATTTGACTTTGGGTGACATGGTAGTGCACATGGAAGTCTACCCTGTGCTCTCCAACGATCTGGGCAAAGGAAATAAAGAAACATGGCGAGAGGAATAAACCTTGAGCCCCGACCCACCCAGGACATTTTATACACAGATATTTTGATGGTATCAATTCTAATTTGTTGATTAGGGTTGAGGGTGGAGGGTCAGAGCCAATCCAATGCTCCTCAGGAGCATATCCAGTCATACTGTGTAGTCACCTGTATCCTAGGCAGCTGAGAGGACGAACAGTATAGGTTCCTACGGGACTGGGGTTGTTATCACTCTTTCATTGTATTCTCAATCATAATAGTTTGCTTCCTTTGAGCAAAGGTTTTATACTAAATAAAGATTATTAATCGTATCTATATTTAATGCAAGTGCAAAGAACTCATGATTTGTTTGAATTTTGGATTCTTTTGTACCTTTATAAATAACATTACCATTTCATATATATTTCGACGGTGGCCGTTGGTGTAGCATCTCGGCCTGGAGTTTACCTTCTAGTTAGCGACAATACAATTTATGTAAAAATTGTTCTAGTATTGAAGTTCCATTATTCTGTAATAAAGGTGAAGCTGACTACTTTTAAATCCTAATCCAATATGTATTAAGACATTTTTCTCATTTAAACCCCTTTCAGGAATAATCCGCATGTAGGCTGTTGCCCTTGAAAACATTAACAAGGCCTGTTTCTGTCACCTTCCCTGCTGGACCCCTCCTTCATTTTATATCTCATGATTACTAAATAAATTAAATCTTGCCCTTCAGCCTGTGTTTACTGTGTACACAATCCTCTAATACCAGGCTTCTTCTTTTTTTGGGGACAGGGGTAACACAACAACCAGTAAATACTAATACTGCAGGGTGTGGTATTAAATGAGTGCAGTATTACCACTCAATTCTAAATTCAACGTCTGAATTAGGATTACAGTTTCCATTAGAATGAACTACACCTTCTGGAGAGCAGGCAGGAGTGGTTAATGAGAGTAGTGATGCGAAAAATACAACTTTTTGGATATTCTAGATCCTTACATGGACATTTTAGCCTCTGTATTTTCCAAGACCAAGATGGAGACAAATCTCTCACTTTGATTCAGACTGGAAGAGGAGGTTGAAATAATTCCCATGTGTCCTTGATTACCTCGCTATTATATTTAATTTTTGGTATATGATTTTAAACCAACTGAGGACACAGCTCTGATTGCTAAAATAGGTACAGTAACCAAACCCTTTTCAAATTGGTAGGCATTGGTCCTCCATATAAGGGGGAATCCCAAAGATTCCTTTAAGTCTATTGCACATTTTTCTGCTCAATTTGGAATAGGTGCTAGCTTATTTCAGGGCAAGTTTATCCACAGTGTATCCAATCACTTTGCTTCATTTACAGATGTTTCTGCCTAAAACGTACACCAACTCCATAAGCTTCTAAGTCCCTCTGCATACTTCTCAGCAGCAACAGCTCTTGCTACTCAGCCTAACTTCACTAATTGGAACATCACAGACAATTCTCAAAATTCTGTTAGCTAACTGTGCTTTCTGGTGGCCAAGTGAGGAGTTTTTTAAGTGCCAATGTATTTGTATGCAAATATTAATAGTCTAGCCTAGTATAGTATATTTAGGGCTCCATGGACATTGGAGCACCCACAAATCCTTTGTTAAGTTATTTAAAAGCAGATGCAGATGCATCAACTCTTGTTCCTTACCCTGGGCTGTTTTCAACACTTTTTCTATCTCTGGCTTCCACCAAACCCTCCTCGATAAATAGTCTCAGCAAGATTCGCTGCAGTACCCCACTTCAACAGAATGCTTGTTAGAAATGTGCTCTCTAGTTGGCAGAGGTATGCACCCTGTCCAGGTAGGGACCACAATCCTAGTCAAGGTAAGTCAGATATACCCTGGCATAGAGCAGGCACGCTTAACGTAAGAGGCAACTTGTAAAGTATGTGCGCAACACACACAGTAATACAATGAAAGGGACTCCACACAAGTTTAGAAAAATAGATCATATTTATCTGAGTAAAACAAGACTAAAATTTATTTGATACAAATTTCTGGATTGTATTGTGTCACACAGTTTTGCCTGAGTCTTATCACTGGTTAATAAAATATGCTGTGTTGAATATTTGGCAGCCATCATATGTGATGACAAATTCTCATATATATAATTGTTGACCCTGAAACAAAACAATTGTTTCTTCTCTTTCATACCAGCTTGGCTGGAAGGTGTATACTCTTTGTTTCTGTCTTAAGTGTATGTCCCTTTTGTTTTATTTTTTCCATGATTCCTTTATCATTAAATTATTGTATTTTGTTATTACACACAGAACTCATTGTATTGTTAACTACATTTTGCTGAAAGAGGACCCCTGATCCTTGTAATATTCTTAGACCACTGGCCCATTTATACCTTTGTGCTTCCCTTGTTGCATGGACACTTTCTAAAAGTGGCATTTCCAAAATAGTAATAATAAATCAATTTTCACTAGTAAAGAGGATTTATCATTACCATTCCAATAATATGAAACATAATGTAGCTACTCCTTTCTGATCAGGAATTACAGCTTAAAAGTATTTTAAAGAATTCCCAATGCTGGCCTATGAGAGGAGTAGGTCTCATAGTAATGAAAAATAACTTTGGATTTGTTTTCATTACCAGGACATGTAAAACTTAAAAGTGCATGCCCTGCTTTTTACTTACATAGCACCCTGCCCTATGGGCTTCATAGGACCTACCTTAGTGGTGACCTGTATTTAATAAAAGGGTAGATTAACGCTTGGCAAGAGATTTTAAATGCCAAATCGAAGTGGCAGTAAAACTGCAAACACAGGCTTTGCAATGGCAGGCCTGCAACGTACCTACAGAGCTACTGGACTGGGTTGCACAGTCAGTGCTGCAGGCTCACTAGTAACATTTAGTTTACAGGCCCTGAGTATATGGTATACCACTTTACATGGGACCTAAAAATAAATAAAATATGCCAAATGTGGATACACCAATCTTACCATGTTTAGAGGAGAAGCACATGCACTTTAGCAGTGGTTAACTGTGGTGAAGTACTCAGAAGCCAAAAAAAAAGATACAGCAAAAAGCGGTGGTGAAAAGCAAAACATCTGGGGTAAGACCACCCTAAGGATGCCAGGGCTAACAATGTTTCATTACCAGGAGGTGGTGAGAGATGATCTTCTGTTTTCTGCCATATAAAGGGTAGATCTCGTCCATGGTGACCCTCGTAGAACATCCTCTGAGCATTCTGCCAGCAGGGGCCCTGTTTTATTTTTAATCATTTTAATCATCTACCAGAAATTTCCAGTTGCAGTCATGACTAAAGAATATGGGTCAGAGAACCTATACTACCACAACCTCTCCTCATATCTCACGTCTGTGTTAGCTCTATTCATAATTCCTTGTTATTGGTCAGTTCAGGTGTAATAGCGAGTTCTTGCTCCCATCCTCCCTGAAATAGTTTTTTTTTCACCTACGCCAATCTTGTTCAGATACTGGTACAGCCAGAAAACTTCATGTCTCTAGTTATCATTGTTGAGAAGCAACTTTTCCAAAGAGAGTTATGTTCCTCTCTCGTTCATTTACCTCCAGCCCATCTTAAGCTGGTCAAAGGGATTTCTTTGATCCCCCCTCAAACTCATCCTTCGGTGTTTTGCAACTCGCCTCCCTCCTCCTAATCAAGTCCAGTGGGTCTCGTCCCAGGGAAATTTCTATAAATAACACCATAGGGGTGTCAAAGGAGAGAGATAAGTACTCAAGACCCCCAGCACCAGTATTCTATCCCAGAATCTTAGAGCCACTACCTCATTATTTTCAAATTATTTATACTGCAATATCCCATTTGGTATGTTTAATATTATCTACTGGCAGTTGCCAGTAGGAAGTCATAGTTAGGACCTAGGACCTGATTTAGAGTTTGGCAGACGGATATACACAGTCTCCATAACTTAATATGGGATCATAACACGGTGATTGGGTATCCGTCACATTTGTGATGGAATAAACCCCTCCCGCAGACTCTAAATCAGGCCTCTCGGTTCCATAGGAGAAGTGTTTTTTGTTTTGCCGATAATTTTGGGGCAGAGAAAAAGGGGGGCATTTTCCCCATGCATTTTCCCATGTGGATTCTGAACACAACTATAGCTTAAACCTCTAAATAGAATTACACCAAATTTGGCAGAAAGCTAGCTTTTGGTCCAGAAAGCGTGCTTTTTGTGATTTGGTATAAATTCATTCAGTAGTTTTAGAAATAAAAAAGAAATATAGAAATCAAGGGATGCATAGCTCCGTGGATCCCAGAGGTCTTGTGCTGAGATCTCATTGGATGCCAACACTTCAACCAGGAAGTGTTGGCAGGTGTTGTTGGACACAGCTTCAGCCTAGTTCCAAAAGAAAATGTAAATAAAAGAAAAGGGGGCAGGGTAGGAATAAGCTAGCCTTGGTGCTGTGGTCCCCGTGTGACCCCCCCCCCAGGGCAAAAAAGCATTTTGAAAACATTTTCAGTAAAATCCGTAGAGGGAATAACTGTCTCTAAGCAAAAGGAAACAGCTACCTCCCAAGGGTGGGCAACTTGGAAGATAGAAGGAGCCAGCCCTTGGGGATTGCAGTCCCCATGGACATATATGGCTCCAGGAGGGGGTCAGAGTGGCCTCCCTCCTTTGATGTTAATGAGCCAGCTCCAGGAGCCATATAGCCATATATGGCCCAGGAGGGGATCACTCAGTCTCACCCTCCTTCTGCTTTAAAAGGTCAATTGACCCTGGGGAGGTGATTGTCGCCAGGACATGGGGGGGCCCACAGGGGCTCACAATCATTTTCTATCATTGCCCCAAAGAAGTGGTGGTTGCTGGAGGTCCACACAGCCCCATACATCATTTTATTCAATGTGCCCCAGGGAGGGGGCAGTACCCGGGGTTGGGGGCTCCGCACGGCCCTCCCATATCACTTTTTGTAATTATTGCCCCAGGGAGGTGGCAACCTCCAGAGCTCTAGGGGTCCATGCTGCTCCCTGCATCCTTCCTTGTTTTTTCCATGCGGAGGGAGAGGTCCCTGGGACCGGGTGGTCCATGCCTCCCCCAAACCACATTTTGTTTTTATTGCACAAGGTGGTGGTCCCTGGGGCCTGGGGTCTGTGCGCCCTCCCCACATTTACTTTTCATGTAGCCCTGGGAGGTGGGGGTCCCTGGGGCTTTTCAAAGCCCTAGGAGGGTGGCCTCATGCGCCCCCTCTTTAATAATTATACAATGCCCCCAGGACATGGCCTACCCTGAGGCAATTTTAAAAGCAAGTGTGGGAGACCACTCTTGCCGTTTTTTTTTTTTAAATTCACAGCGACATTCACAAATATTCACAAATTTTGCTGTGAATTTTAAAAGAAAAAGCTTTTTGCCCTGGCATGGTTCCTGGGGAACCCCTGCGCCAATGATAAGGGTTAGGGTAAACGTACTCTGCCCCCTTTTCTTTTTTTTACATTTGTTGTTGAGACTTGGCTGAAGTCGAGTCTCAAAATGTCTGCCAACACTTCCTAGTTCCTGGTTGAAATGTTGACAGCCAATCAGATATCTGCACAAGATCAGGAGGATCACTGCAGAACTTTCCATGCACAACAACATTTTTGGGCACACTTTTGTTTGAAAATATTTGTGAAGATTTGTCAAATTGTGCCAATGATATAGCCAAGCCAAAAAAAAAAAAAAACGCTTTTCCAATGGAAGCTAGGTCCTAACTATAATTACCTACTGGTGACTGCCAGTATGCACACACACATATATGTGTGTTAGACTTTTCATCCTTGGCGTGATCTCCCTTAACTTTTTGCCTCTGTTTCCCAGGTTGTTGATGTGTGCTGGACTCTGATTTAGCTGTTTTTGTTACTCTGGGCACTTTACCACTGCTAACCAGTGCTAAAGTGCAAGTGCTCCTTTACAAAATGTGTATGTAATTGGTTTATCCATGATTGGCATATTTGATTTATTAGTAAGTCCTTAGTACAGTGCACTAGTGGTGCCCTGGGCCTGTAAATCAAATGCTACTAGGGGGCCTGCAGCACTGGCTTTGCACCCACATAAGTAGCTCTGTAATCATGTCTCAGACCTGCCACTGCAGTGCCTATGTGTGCAGTTTTAACTGTAAATTCGACTTGGCAAGTGTACCCACTTGCCAGGCCTAAACCTTTCCTTTTCTTACATGTAAGGCACCCCTAAGGTAGGCCCAAGGTAGCCTCAAGGGCAGGGTGCAGTGTATGGTTGAGGTGGGACAAATAGTGATGTGTTTTATATGTCCTGACAGTGACATATTGCTAAATTCGTTTTTCACTGTTGCAAGGCCTGTCCCTCTCATAGGTTAACATGGGGGCTACCTTAAAATCTAAGTAAAGTGTAGATTCCCTTTGGGAGTGGATGGACATGTGGAGTTTGGGTTCTCTGAGCTCACAATTTAAAAATACATCTTTTAGTAAAGTTGATTTTAAGATTGTGTGTTTGAAAATGCCACTTTTAGAACATGAGTATTTTCTTGCTTATACCATTTCTGTGACTCTGCCTGTTTGTGGACTCCCTGTCTGGTTCAGTTTGACGGTTGGCCTGGTTGCACCTCACACTAGACAGTGACACAAAGGGAGCTGGGGCGTAGTCTGCATTTCCTGATGAGCCATCTGTGCTAGGAGAGAGGGGAGGAATGGTCACTCACACCTTAAAGGGCTGTGCCTGCCCTCACACAATGCAGTCTCCAACCCCCTTGGTGAATGTCTGGGGCCTGGCCTGGGCAAGGCAGGATCTCACATTCAAGAAAGACTTTGCTTTTAAGTAGGCCTACTTCAAATGAGAAATTGGGTAGAAGAAGGGCACCCAAAACCACAGACTTTAGAACACTTCTGGAAATCAAGAGGAACCTCTGCCTGTAGAAGAGCTGCGGAAGAAGAGCTGCCCTGCCTGTGACTGTGCTTTGTGGAGCTATCCTGCAGTTGCTGCTTCTGCCGGGGTAAGAGGACAAAGACTGGACTTTGTGTGCTTTCCATCTTGTGAAGATCTCCAAGGGTTTGATTTAGAGCTTGCAGCCTGTTGTTTGAAGTCTCAGGGACAGCAAAGACTTTCCCCTGCCAGCACCTGGAGTCTCTGGAGAGACTCCTACTCTGCCCTGTGGTGCCCATCCAGTTCTTGGGACCCTGAAAGGAGAAGCTGGCAGCCTAAGAGGAAGAAATCCACGCGCAGAATGCAGTGCGTGGAAAAGATCGACGCGACTCCGATCTGTGGCTGGGAAATCGATGCGCCGCCAGCTTTGTGGGCCTGTAACGCAACAGAAGAATCGACGCACGGAGCTGGAGAAACGACGCACAGCATCGCTGATGGAGGCTGGGAGATCGCAACCCGCACTGTGTGGTTTTCGGATCATTGTGCGGCTGGATTTCTAACACAAGTACCGCTGGGTGTGTGAAAACAACGCAAGGCCTGCCGGACCCAAGAGTGCTGACCGGATCAACGCATCACTCTCCTGTGGAGAGAAGAAGCAACGCGCCCCAACCCGACGAAAGGAGAAACAACGGAAGGTCTTGCTCGTGAGTGAAATCGGCGCATCGCAAGCCCTTTTTGACGCACACTCACCCGTGAGGTGTTATTGTTTTTGGCGCACCCAAGGTACATTTTCACGCTCACAGTGTTAGTGTGTTTTTAAAACTACATGAAGACTCTTTTTGTTTTTTAATTGATAACTTGACTTGTGGATTGTGTTTTTTTTCTCGTTTTGGTCTTGTTATGTTTAGATAAATATTTCCTATTTTTCTAAACCTGTGTTGTGTCATTTTGTAGTGATTTCATTAAGTTACTGTGCGTGTTGGCAGAAATACTTTACACCTAGCACTCTGAAGTTAAGCCTACTGCTTGTGCCAAGCTACCAAGGGGGTAAGCAGGAGTTAGCTGAGGGTGATTCTCTTTTACCCTGACTAGAATGAGGGTCCTTGCTTGGACAGGGGGTAACATGACTTGCAACCAAAGACCCCATTTCTAACTATATATATATATATACATATATATATATACATATATATATGTATACTGACAAATTGCACAATGGCCTGCTACCAACATTCTCAAAACTGCTGGGTTCATATCTATGTCACCTAAGTTGACGTGTTAATAGTGTATTTTCGTAAAGTTACACAATTGTTATGTGTTTCTCTTTATATTTTTGTAGGAGCGGATTCCGTAGAAGCCCAGTGTAAAAGATTTGAAGTGCGGGAAAGTGAAAGTGGGAGGGTTTTATTTTCTGCGGACGAGGAAGAAATCACTATTGGTGCTGAGAAACTAAGAGTAACAGGTAACATGTCACTATAAAAGCAATATTTTTTATAGAAGGGAATGTGCTAAATGTTTATTCTATCCACTGATGATTGCTCCAGATAGGGAAATCTCAAGATGTTAACAACAAAATGGCCATCAATTGTAATGGCTTTCTCACAATTTCTGAACATTTAGCATAATTCTTTTTTAGACAAAGGCCTTAGTTCAACGTTCATTATTGAACGTCGATGATGTGTGCCATTGTAAAGGTTTAGTTGTATGTTATTGCAATGTGAAATAATTTTGGCACGTAAATTACTACCTAAAACGGTTATATTATCCCAGCTATAATTAATCCATGAAGGAGAATCACAAACAATTGCATTATTTACTTCTGATTTTATCGGTTGTTTTATATTTAGCAAAGTTTATCTGTGTCTGTTGGGCTAAAACGTGGACATTTTTACTCTGCTATGTTTAATTCATGCACTAACAGAGCGTCAAATAGTTTATTTTTTCTGAAACTGTGGTCCCATCGTTCGTTAGTGGCCAGTACAATATCAGTCCAGAAATGAACAAAATGAACAGTCAACTGTAACTGTGATTTCCTCCAACAAAAAATCACTTAGATTTTTATAGCAACTGGGTTTAATTTAGATGAACAAGGAGGTTCATGTGGAAAAATCTCAAACCACGTTGGTATATGGTATCACTCTTGATAGAGGTCATTAATACTCAGGATGCAACTCTAAAGTATAATATATTATCATCATCTACATGAAGGTGGTGTAATTCTTTTTAATTGACAAAAGATGAGTTCGACCTCTGTGTAAAAGACGTTTTGAATTTCGATCGTCTCTTTTAACAATTGAAAACATTTAGAAAACAAAGCTTGTAGTTGTCTTGAATGTGAAAGAACAACGCGTCTGGGACCACACCTGCGTTGTTCACACAAGTGAAGGGACGCTTGCTTGAACAACCCAGGCCTTTTTCTCTGCCTTAACCACCCATGTGTTGAACAACGCACATGCATGGTTAAGGTAGAGAAAAAGGAAGATCCATCAGGAGAGGACGCAGTCAGGTAAGTGGGGCTGGGGCAGGGTTGGGGGTAGTTTTTAGGGGTGGGGGCGAGGGGTGAGGGGTTGGTTTGATTAGGTTATTAAAAAACAATTTAAGTGGCTGTGGTGGGGGGTCTATGCTATGATTTTAGGGTGGGGTGGGGGGTCAGTGTTATTTTGTTTTTAGGGGGGTGGAAGTGTCAGGTTTTTAGGGGCAGGGGGTCCGGGTAATTTTGTATTTAGGGCGGGTGTGGGTTGGATTTTTAGGGGAGGGGTAGGGGTCAGGGTAATTTTGTATTTGGGGATGTTGGGGTAATTATGTTTTTAGGGCGGGTAGGAGGCAGGTTTTAAGGGTTGGGGGTAGGTGTAATTTTATATTTAGGGCAGGTGGGGGGTTGGGTTTTTAGGGGCAGGGTGGGGGCTGGGGTAATTTTATATTTAGGGTGGGTGGGTGGTGGTTTATTGGGGTGGGGGTGGAGGTGTTTTGGTAATTTTGTATTTAGGGCGTGGGTCAGGTTTTTAAGGGTGGGGGTTAGGGTAATTTTGTATTTAGGGTGGGTGGGGGTTTGGGTTTTTAGGGGTGGGTGGGGGTTGAGCTCATTTTGTATTCAGGGCAGGTGGGGGCGTTGGGTTTTTGGGGTTGGGGGTGGGGAGTTGGGGTAATTTTGTTTTCAGGGCTGGTAGGGAGGTCTGGTTTTTAGGAGTAGAGGTGGGGGTTGGTGTAAATTTGTATTTAGGGTGGGTAGGTGGCGGGCTATTAATGGTGGGGGGCCAGGGTAATTTTGTATTTAGGGCGGGCGGGTTTTTAGGGGTCGGAGTTGAGGTCATTTTGTATTTAGGGTGGGGTCGGGTTTTTAGAGGCAGGGGTGGGGGTTTGGGTAATGTATTCAGGGCAGGCGGGCAGTCGGGTTCTTAGAGGCGGGGGTGGAGGGGTCAGGTTAAATTAGTTTTTAGGGGTTGGGTAGTTTTATTTTTGGGGGTGGGGTCACTTTTGGGACTCAGGATGGGTGGGGGTATCGGGGTAGTTTTGAAAGGTTGGGCGTCGGGGTACTTCTGTTTTTAGGAGCAGGGGTGGGGGGATTGGTGTCATTTTGTTTTTAGGGGTTGGGTTGTTTTATTTTTGGGGGTAGGGGTTGGTTTTAGGGCTCAGGGTGGGTGGGAGGGATCGGGTAGTTTTTAAGGGTGGGGGGTCGGAGTACTTCTGTTTTTAGGGTGGGGCGGTGGCATGCAACAACCACGCATGCCATTTCCACACATGCCTTTACTAGGTATGCCTCTAAAACAAAAAATCATTGTAAAGGCATGTGTGATAAAGGCATGCGTGGAAACAACGCGGTCGTTGTTCCGATCGTGTTGTTCAGGCATGTGTGATTTCCACATGGATGGTTCCATCAATCAACCGTCTTGAATATCATTTTACTTTCTCTTTATTTATTATTTTTATTGCAGATATTTTATTGACTTTGCGGTTACTACATCGGGTGCTTTTGCATAGACCATAGCTGTGGACAAAACTGTCACAATACTGGAATCTTGCATATCAGTTCAGGCTGCTAGTGTAGAAGAACACCTCCTAATTATGACATTCTTGCTCTCCCTAGATTATACATCTTCGTGGTGCATTCGTTGGGCCACTCCACCTCCATTGAGCATGATTAGCAGATCATACTATGTACGATCAATAATATGTTCTCTGAGGGCAGACCTTTGAAGGGGAGCAAATGGATACAATCAAAAACCTTTGTTGGATGCCAAAAATAGTCTAGAAAAAATAATCTCACCCTATTTACATCCAGCCAGAAGCTGTCCAGTTTGCCTTAGTGCAAAATTTGTTTTGCCACTCCAACAGAGAACTGACAATGAAGAGGGGTAAAAGGCTGTAGTGGCTACTTACCTTAGGGCACTTTCCATTGCATCTATATAGTTCTCAAACGGAGCCACAAAACTCTATAATGGTCTTCATCTGTTCAATATATTTGTCTACCTTGTGTAACAATATGTTACTTTCCTTTCTCCTTTTAATGCAATACACACTTATTTAACAAGCAAAACAGAGATTGCCAGAGTAAGCAGTTTGTTTGTATCCATGTATTCTTTTAACTATAACTCTCTCTTTCAGTTTACTTAGCAGGTTCAAGCTAATTCTTATCACAGTGATGCCAAAGGTGTTTATGTTCTGGTACTGTGAAAATAATTTTATTTTCTTATTCTTCAAGGCCATTTTTTACCAAATATTTTCTTCCAAGTTACAGGATATCAATTACATTGAGGATACAATCGAGATAACTGTAGCCAGCAAAATCCTCAGGATATGTTTATGCATAATACAACTCAAGAGCGATGTCATAGAGTAAAAACACTAATAATTATTTTGGTAGTAGCATCCCTGAGAATATTTATGTATATCACTGATCATAGTGGAAATTTATAGGGAAAGCAGAGTACCGTATTCTTGGAAAATGTGAACTTGAACTGAAACATTAGTAGCTCTACAGCAGTTAAGGGTCTTGTTAGACTTGAGATCCTTGGTATGGTATTCCCTAAACCTTTTGCCTTCACCCCTCCTGTTTTATGAATTCATTGTGTTGGCATTAGGACTCTGTGCACTTTACTGCTGTTTCTCAGTGCTGAAGTGCTTGTGTTCTCTACCTAAAACAAGATACATTTTGCCTATACCTGATTGAAACATTTCATTTATCTATAAGTCATTAATATATGGTTCTACATGCAGCTAGGGCATGCAAATGAAATGCAACTAGGAGGCCTGCAGCCTTCAGTGTGTCAACAACTAAAGTACCACTTTAAAAATGTCTCAGGTCTCTCATTTCAGCCTGTAGGGCAGTTTCAAATTGTCATTTTGACAGAGCAACAAAAAGCTTTTACCAGACCTAAAGCTTTCTTTTTAATACATCTGAGTTACCCCTCAGGTAGGCCCCAAAGGCCCATACGATGGGTTGATATTTTACAAACCCTAAAAAATGTTTTTTCTACTGTAAGGCCTACCTCTCCCACAGACTTATATGACCCATTATATTTAATAAATGCTAACTTTTGAGAGCAGGTAGAAATGTCATGTTAAGACTCAAATGAATTGCAGTCTTAAATCCTTTTTTATGGTAAAGTCAGAATTTAATTCACAATTCTGAAAATACCACTTTTGACAGTTTCTTGTCCTAGCAAATTGTGCCTTCTGCCAGTGTTCTGGTTCACATGACTGTGATTGACCCTACTGTAGTGCTTTGTGTATCCTTTCCAGACAGTGAGACAAAAGGGGTTAGATGTTGGCAGGATGGCTGGGGGAAGAGCTATTCCCTGTCTCACTTACTCTTCAAAAGGCTTGCCTCTTGCACACACAGAGGAACCTGACACTAGTCTTTTGTAATCCCAGACTTTTTGGACACTGGCAGGGAAAGGTACGAACCTTCCAGAGCCATTTGTTGGGGTATTATAGGGACTTCCCCCACTTCAAAGGCTGGCACCAGGTATTCATTTTGGGGCTCAGAACACTTCATCTGTACACTCCTGGACCTTTGGAAGACTTTAGATGGTCTGCCTTGATCCCAAGAACGCTGCCCTGCTTCTACAAGAGGACTGCCCATCTTCATGAAGGACTGCCTTGCTGCTTGGAGGAGAACTGGACCTCTCCTTGAACCCAGAACCACCAGAAGTAATTGCAAGGGCTCATTGGCTAGCTTCCTGTGTGAGCTAGAGGACCATAACAAGCTTCTGAGGTCTTGACCCCGCACCTGGCCTCTGCTGAAGTGAGTCTCAACCCCCCAAGGGCTGTCCCCCAGTTTCTAGACCTTTGGAAGCTGTGTTAGTGGTGCTAGTTCTGCCTAATCCTAAAACATAGGATTTCAGAACATTTTTCACTAAACATTTCCTGGAGAACCAATAGAAGACCTGGATTGACTGGTCAGCCGATCTACCCAAGCTGCATCACACGTCGGCCTGACTTCGCTGTAGCTTCCAGTACGTTCTCCTCTGCAGCTGTAAATCCTATTCAGTGGGAACTCTCTGCGGAGGTTTCCAGCCTCATGAAGCCTTCGTTAGCTAATGCCTGCAGCTTTGTCCAGCTGGAGTTTCTTGACTGCCAAAAGGATGACAAAGTCCATAGGTAAAAATCTCCTCTGCAACACCGTCCTTCAGCTCCCCAATTACGACACCTCGTCCTCGGACATCCCCTGCTCCACTGAACTCTATCTTCTCAAACCATTTCTTTTCTAAGTCTGAAGGTCAGCCGAGTCCAGGCCCAATCCACCCTTTGTTTCTGCCCTATGCTTCATCACAGTCAGCCTTAACGTTTGGCTTTGCCTTAGTCTTGTGCAACTAGATGCCCACAAGAAGTGCTTTGAGTTTTTAGGAGCTATATCTACCTAAAAGTTTGAAATTGCATATGTCTGATTCTACTGATTGGATTTTTGTCATTCTGGTATCATTTTATTCAATCAAAGTCATTCTAAGTTTTAACGTTGGTTTGAGAATTTTTTTTGTGTGTTTTCACTTTATTACTGTTTGTGTGCTGCATAAATACTTTCCAAGGTGCCTCTAGGTTAAACCTGACTGCTTTTGTGCCAAGCTACCAGAGAGTTAAGGACAGGTTAATTTAACTACTTTTGTGGTTCACTCTGACAAGGATTGCAATTGTTGGTATCCCAGACTTCTTGGACACTTGGCAGAAAAGGGGAGAACCTTCCAGAGCCAGATGTGGGGGTATTATAGGGAATTCCCCCAATTTAAAGGCTGGCATCAGGTATGCATTTTGCGGCCTCTGTACACCTCATCTGTACACTCCTGGACCTCTGGAAGACTTCAGAAGGTCTGCCTTGATCCCAAGAGGACTGCTCTGCTGCTACCAGAGGCTTGTGCTGCTTCATGAAGGCCAGCTTTGCTGCTTGAAGGAGAACTATACCTCCTCCTTCAACCCAGTACCACCCAAATTGATTCCAAGGGCTCGTTGGCTAGCTTCCTTTGTGAGAGGTACAGAACCATAACAAGCTTCTGAGATTTCTCTGCACCTGGCCTCTGTGGAAGTGAGTCCTACCACCCCCCATTGCTTTCAAAATCCATATTTTCAAATCCTTCCAAATACCTACAGTATGGGGTCAGGGAAGTAGAATACTGTTCCTTAATACACATAAGGACATGCATAGATGGTTCAAAACAATTTGAGCAACTGGGTTATTAACTTATTGAAAGAACATTTGATAAAATCCCACAAAGTTAAATACCACAAAGTAAAACACAGGTGTTGGACCTGGCCCTTTTACAGGGTCATTCCCCCGACTTTTTGCCTTTTGCCTCCTTATTTTTCTGACCCTTGCTGGCTGACGTTTTGACTCTGAGCACTTTTTCAGTGCTAACCAGTGCTAAAGTGCATGTGCTCTCCCTTACAAAATTGGTATGATTGGCTTATACCTAATTGGCATATTTAATTTACCTATAAGTCCCTTGTAAAGTGGTATCCCTATACCCAGGGCCTGTAAATTAAATGCTACTAGTGGGACTGCAGCACTGCTTGTCGAACCTATCCCAGGCCTGCTAGCGCAGGGCCTGTGTGCGCAGTTTTCTGCCACAGGGACCTGGCATCTAAATTTTCTTGCCAGGCCCAGAACTCCCTTTTTACAATGTGTAAGTCACTCCTAAGGCACGCCCTAGCTAGCCCTATGGGCAGGGTGCCATGTATGTAGAAGGCAGGACATGTGCCAGGTTGCGTGGCCTGTCCTGGTAGTGATAAACAGCCTAACTTGGGGGGTCATTCTGACTTCGGCGGGCGGCGGAGGCCGCCCGCCAAAGTTCCCCCGACAGAATACCGCAGCGCGGTCAAAAGACCGCTGCGGTAATTCTGAGTTTCCCGCTGGGCCGGCGGACGACCGCCAGAAGGCCGCCCGCCCGCCCAGCGGGATCCCCCTTCCACGAGGATGCCGGCTCCGAATGGAGCCGGCGGAGTGGAAAGGGTGCGACGGGTGCAGTTGCACCCGTCGCGATTTTCAGTGTCTGCTATGCAGACACTGAAAATCTTTGTGGGGCCCTGTTAGGGGGCCCCACAACACCTGTTCCCGCCAGCAAGATTCTGCCGGTCAAAACCGACAGAACCAGGCTGGCGAGAAGGGGGTCGGAATCCCCATGGCGGCGCTGCCTGCAGCGCCGCCATGGAGGATTCCTCAGGCCAGGGGAAAACCGGCGGGAAACCGCCGGTTCCCCTTTTCTGACCGCGGCTTTACCGCCGCGGTCAGAATTGGCCTGGATGCACTGCCAGTCTGTTGGCGGTGCATCCGCGGTCCCCGGCCCTGGCGGTCTATGACCTCCAGGGTCGGAATGACCCCCTTGGTGTCTCACTGCTGTGAGTGCTGCCTTCTCATAGGATTGCATTTGAGATGCCCTGCCTTATGTGTAAGGGGTATTGACTGATTTATGAGGGGTAGCGTAGGCATGTTTAGTATGGTTGTGATAGTGACGGAAATGCTGCTTACTGGTGTAGGTGTATTTGTTATTACTATCACAGAAATACCACTTCTAGAAAGTGCGCATTTATCTGTGCTTATGACTTTGGTGTTTTGCAGCTTGCCTCCAATCCACGTCTGGGCAGACTGACAGTTGGGGCTTTGTGCACACTTTTCAGACACCCTGAACACAGGGAGGGTGGAGGTGTCACAGAGGTGCATCTACATATTGTAAAGCCTTCCTGGGCTGAGAGAAGGGAGAGGCGGGGCACAAGTGCATTTGTAAAGGCTGTGCCCTGGCCTCGTACAATAGGGTTGTTTACCCCCCACTGATGTTTGGAGCCTGTGCCAGAGGAAGGAAAGGGCAGTCCCAGAACCAGTTGTAACTGGTTGAAACCCTCTCTCTGCCCCATTGTAAAAGACACTGTAACCTTAGTATAAGTACAGGGGAGTTTTCCCCACAACTTAGACTTCATTTGAGACATCACTTTGGACATTCTCGGAACTCCAGGAACCTTACCTAGAACTGGACAGGACACTGTGAAAGGACTCACCAGGACCACCTTGGACTGCTGCTGCTGTGCTGACCTGTGACCTGCCTGATCACATGGATGAACTGCCACTGCCTGCACCCCCTTGTTGTGCTAACCTGTTGCTGGGTTCTCCAGCCCTGCGCCCCCCTTCTTCACCTGTAGTCGCCAGAGGCAGGGTGCTGTGGCCCCTGACCTCTGTAAACCTCTTCCACTTTGGAGTGCTTTAGTGGTTGCATAGCGCTTCTAGAGCACTCCTTGGTGACTGGAAAGCGCTTCTCAAAAGCACGTCTTGCCTGCTGGAAAAATCACTGCCGCAGCGGGCGTCTGATTAATGTTTAGCGCGAGGACCACGCTCTTTCCAGTGCCCCCGGGGCACAAGAAGTAGCAAAGCGGACCAAGCATGCTCCTGTCAGGAATCACCGCGGTGGCCCGGGAACCTTCTTCGAACACTTGCGCACTGCATCCGGTGTGGGCGAGTGTCTTCTCGGGCCCCCAGAGGGGTCCGAGCTTCCTAAAGCCTCACCGCAGGACTTGGGGGAAGGCACTCGGAGCGCCTCTTTCCCCCGGTCTCTGCCCTGGGAGTAGGATGCTCCTTTTTCTTAAAAACATACATTTCTGCATTAAAAACAGGGAAGGGAGGCCTTGACGGAGGTCCCCTTCCTTTCGCCCAACAATTGTTATTGGTCCTCGCCTGGCCCTCATCCCGCGGACAGGGTTGGAGTAGGCCGAGGCAGGCTCCACCCAAATCACAGGCCCCAGGAGGGGCCTGTTTATCAAGCGGAGAGGGTGCAGACAGCCCCTCTCTCCCAGGAGCACCACGTGGCCCCATTGTACGCACAGGAGCGCCAGGGGACCCCTATGCGCCTCCTTTAGGCACAGGGAGTGCCTCTTCTTCAGGACACCAGGTACTTTCTAGGAAATATTGGCTCCAGGAGCCTAGTATAGACCTTGGGGGGTCATAGGTTTCCTACCTGCTTTCCTGCCATTGTATATATGTGCTGATGTTCCTTTTATGTAGTAACAAAAAGGTTGGTCACAAGGTTGGGATTAATAGATCTGTTTTCTACAAAGAGAAGTGATAAATACTTTCTTTGGGAAATAAATTCTTTACCAAATGTATTCATAAATAGTCAAGCAGGGCGGAGAATGACGGAATGTCGCTATTAAATCAAAACATAGCACCCGGTATTACATTTAAACAACATCCACTATTATAAAACATATGAAAAACCAAATCATAAGAATGAAAAAAAATACATCGTCTGAAGATTGTCCCAAAGAAATCTCCTCCATAAGAGGTGCAGAGTCCTTAAATCGAAGCGCACTTCTGATTTGCGCGCAGCGTTTACCCGGTGTTTGTGAGAATCCTCTCAATCTTCTGAAAAGGCATAGGGGAGACTCACACGGCTGACTGCCCCAAGGCATGCTTCGATTTAAGGACTCTGCACTTTTCAACCCTCACAGTTTCCCCTGGACGTGGTTCTCCTTTGACTGCGAGCAGACTTTAGAACAGTTAAGGCAATGTTGTCCCTTTGTAGTCCTGATGAGACCCAGAATTGAGGGGGCCGAAACGCGTCAACACCTTGTGGATTGTGGCGAGGTTGGGTAGAAGGTGTATTTGGCCTCCCAGAATAAATTCGCACAGTGCATGGAACCCCAAGAAAGAATTGTTAAGGGTCCAGCACTTGTGTATAAATTTTTCCACAACCATCACTTTTGAGTGGATTATGACTATAAGGGGCATATTTATACTCCGACTGCACCGATTGTGCGTCAAAAATTTTGATGCACAATCAGCACAAACGTTGCCCCGTATTTAAACTTTGACGTCCAAGCCCGCGGATGACAAAATTCCCCTGTGTGCGTAATTTTTTGGGATGCGGCAACCCGCCTTGCGTTAATTATATGCAAGATAGACGTTCCCGTCCAAAAAATTGCTTAACCCCTTACCTGCTGGGCCTTTCCCCCCCCCCAGTGCTGAGCCCTTTTTTGGCTATTTGGGGTAGTTCGCGCTTAGGGCTTCATAACTTTTTGTCCACATAAGCTAACCACGCCAAATTTGCGTCCTTTTTTACCAACATCCTAGGGATTCTAATGGTACCCAGAGTTTGTGGTTTCCCCTGGAGGAGACCAAGAAAATAGCCAAAATACACTGAAATTTAGTTTTTTCCAAAAAAATTGGAAAAAAGGGCTGCCGAAGAAGGCTTGTGGTTTTTTCCCTGAAAATGCCATCAACAAAGGGTTTCTGGTGCTGAAATCACTATCTTCCCACCTTTCAGGAAGGGGCAGACTTGAATCAGAAAACCACATTTTTCAACACAAATTTGTCATTTTACTGAGACATACCCCATTTTTACTATATTTGGTGCTTTCAGCCTCCTTCCAGTTAGGGACAGGAATGGGTGTGAAACCAATGCTGGATCCCGGAATGCTAAACATTTCTGAACACTAGACAAGATTCTGAATTCAGCAAGGGGTCATTTGTGTAGATCCTACAAGGTTTCCCTACAGAAAATAACAGCTGAAATAAAAAAATATTGAAATTGAGCTGAAAACAGCAGCCATTTTTCTTTACGTTTTACTCTGCAACTTTTTCCTGCGATGTCAGATTTCTGAAAGCAATATACTGTTTTGTCTGCTGGACTCTTCTGGTTGCAGGGATATAAAGGGCTTGTAGGTTCATCAAGAACCCTAGGTACCCAGAGCCAATAAATGAGCTGCACCCTGCAGTTGGTTTTCATTCTATACTGGGTATACAGCAATTCATTTGCTGAAATATGAAGAGTGAAAAAGAGGTATCAAGAAAACTTTTGCATTTCCAAAATGGGACCAAGATAAGGTTTTGAGGAGCAGTGGTTATTTGCACATCGCTGAATTCCGAGGTGCCCATACTAGCATGTGAATTGCAGGGCATTTCTGAAATAGACGTCTTTTTTACACACTCTCTTATACTTGGAAGGAAAAAATGTAGAGAAAGATAAGGGGCAATAACACTTGTTTTGCTATTCTATGTTCCCCCTAGTCTCCCGATAAAAATGATACCTCACTTGTGTGGGTAGGCCTAGTGCCCGCGACAGGAAATGCCCCAAAACACAACATGGACACATCCTATTTTTTTTATAGAAAACACAGCTGTTTTTTCCAAAGTGCCTACCTGTAGATTTTGGCCTCTAGCTCAGCCGGCACCTAGGGAAACCTACCAAACCTGTGCATTTCTGAAAACTAGAGACGTAGGGGAATCCAAGGAGGGGTGACTTGCGGGGCTCGGACCAGGTTCTGTTACCCAGAATCCTTTGCAAACCTCAAAAAGTGGCTAAAAAAACAAGTTTTCCTCACATTTTGGTGACAGAAAGTTCTGGAATCTGAGAGGAGCCACAAATTTCCTTCCACCCAGCGTTCCCCCAAGTCTCCCGATAAAAATGATACCTCACTTGTGTGGGTAGGCCTAGCGCCTGTGACGGAAAACGCCCCAAAGCGCAACGTGGACACATCCAAATTTTTGGAAGAAAACAGAGGTGTTTTTTGCGAAGTGCCTACCTGTAGATTTTGGCCTCTAGCTCAGCCGGCACCTAGGGAAACCTACCAAACCTGTGCATTTCTGAAAACCAGAGACCTAGGGGAATCCAAGATGGGGTGACTTGCGGGGCTCGGACCAGGTTCTGTTACCCAGAATCCTTTGCAAACCTCAAAATTTGGCTAAAAAAACACATGTTCCTCACATTTCTGTGTCAGAAAGTTCTGGAATCTGAGAGGAGCCACAAATTTCCTTCCACCCAGCGTTCCCCCAAGTCTCCCGATAAAAATGATACCTCACTTGTGTGGGTAGGCCTAGCGCCTGCGACAGGAAACGCCCCAAAGCGCAACGTGGACACATCCAAATTTTGGGAAGAAAACAGAGGTGTTTTTTGCGAAGTGCCTACCTGTAGATTTTGGCCTCTAGCTCAGCCGGCACCTAGGGAAACCTACCAAACCTGTGCATTTCTGAAAACTAGAGACCTAGGGGAATCCAAGGAGGGGTGACTTGCAGGGCTCGGACCAGCTTCTGTTACCCAGAATCCTTTGCAAACCTCAAAAAGTGGCTGAAAAAACAAGTTTTCCTCAAATTTCGGTGACAGAAAGTTCTGGAATCTGAGAGGAGCCTCAAATTTCCTTCCACCCAGCGTTTCCACAAGTCTCCCGATAAAAATGATACCTCACTTGTGTGGGTAGGCCTAGCGCCCGCGACAGGAAACGCCCCAAAGCGCAACGTGGACACATCCAAATTTTTGGAAGAAAACAGAGGTGTTTTTTGCGAAGTGCCTTCCTGTAGATTTTGGCCTCTAGTTCAGCCGGCACCTAGGGAAACCTACCAAACCTGTGCATTTCTGAAAACTAGAGACCTAGGGGAATCCAAGATGGGGTGACTTGCGGGGCTCGGACCAGGTTCTGTTACCCAGAATCCTTTGCAAACCTCAAAATTTGGCTAAAAAAACACATGTTCCTCACATTTCTGTGTCAGAAAGTTCTGGAATCTGAGAGGAGCCACAAATTTCCTTCCACCCAGCGTTCCCCCAAGTCTCCCGATAAAAATGATACCTCACTTGTGTGGGTAGGCCTAGCGCCTGCGACAGGAAACGCCCCAAAGCGCAACGTGGACACATCCAAATTTTGGGAAGAAAACAGAGGTGTTTTTTGCGAAGTGCCTACCTGTAGATTTTGGCCTCTAGCTCAGCCGGCACCTAGGGAAACCTACCAAACCTGTGATTTCTGAAAACTAGAGACCTAGGGGAATCCAAGGAGGGGTGACTTGCAGGGCTCGGACCAGCTTCTGTTACCCAGAATCCTTTGCAAACCTCAAAAAGTGGCTGAAAAAACAAGTTTTCCTCACATTTCGGTGACAGAAAGTTCTGGAATCTGAGAGGAGCCTCAAATTTCCTTCCACCCAGCGTTTCCACAAGTCTCCCGATAAAAATGATACCTCACTTGTGTGGGTAGGCCTAGCGCCCGCGACAGGAAACGCCCCAAAGCGCAACGTGGACACATCCAAATTTTTGGAAGAAAACAGAGGTGTTTTTTGCGAAGTGCCTACCTGTAGATTTTGGCCTCTAGTTCAGCCGGCACCTAGGGAAACCTACCAAACCTGTGCATTTCTGAAAAAACTAGAGACCTAGGGGAATCCAAGGAGGGGTGACTTGCGGGGCTCGTACCAGGTTCTGTTACCCAGAATCCTTTGCAAACCTCAAAAAGTGGCTGAAAAAACAAGTTTTCCTCACATTTCGGTGACAGAAAGTTCTGGAATCTGAGAGGAGCCTCAAATTTCCTTCCACCCAGCGTTCCCCCAAGTCTCCCGATAAAAATGATACCTCACTTGTGGGGGTAGGCCTAGCGCCCGCGACAGGAAATGCCCCAAAACACAACGTGGACATATCACATTTTTTCATAGAAAACAGTGCCTACCTGTGGATTTTGGCCTCTAGCTCAGCCGGCACCTGGGGAAAGCTAGCAAACCAGCACATTTTTGAAAACTAGAAACCCAGGGGAATCCAAGATGAGGTGACTTGTGGGGCTCGGACCAGGTTCTGTTACCCAGAATCCTTTGCAAACCTCAAAATGTGACTAAAATAACACGTTTTCCTCACATTTCGGTGACAGAAAGTTCTGGAATCTGAGAGGAGCCACAAATTTCCTTCCACCCAGCGTTCCCCCAAGTCTCCCGATAAATATGATACCTCACTTATTTGGTTAGGCCTGGTGCCTGCGACAGGAATAGATCACACAACGGTCAATGTTGGTCCTTAGGTCAGGCAGCTGTTGACCCTGGGGTGATCCATTCCTGACACAGGCACTAGGTGTAGGCACTCAAGTGGGGTAGTGTTTTTATCAGGACAGGTGAGGAGTCACTGGGTGGTAGGAATGTTGTGGATCCCAGCATATTCCTGTAGTTTGTGTGACAGAAATGCGAGAAAAATTGAGTTTTTTTTCAACATTTCAGCTTTGCAGGGTATTCTGTGTAAGAAAACTTTGGGGAATCCACACAAGTCACACCTCTGTGGACTCCCCCGAATGTCTAGTTTCCAGAAATGTTTGGGTTTAGTGTGTTTCTCTATATGGCCGCCGAATCCAGGACCAAAAACACAGGTGCCTGCCTTACAAAACCAGTTTGTTTTGCCATAGACAATTTTGATGTCTCCACAATATGATTTGGGTGGTGGAATTTGGGGCTGAACTAAATTGGGGAGCTCCCAAGAGAGCACTCTCTCTCTGCTTGCAGCCGCATTCACCTGCTCTCTGGGTTGGCCTAACCCGCTATTACCCAGTTGCACGCACAGCTTGCGAAGGGACAGCAGGACTGTCCTCATCACCTCCCTCATAATTTACTGGAAGAGGAGTTATCGAATGGGACTCCTCTGACTGAAAAATCACTCCCAGAGTCTGCGCCATTGTCCTATCCCTCAGATGCTGTCTCAGTATCTGATGTCTCAGTCTCTGATCCTATGTCAGAGCGGTCCTCTATAACCCAAGTGCAGGCAGCAGTCATCCATCAAGATGCCATCTCTGCTATTGGCTAAACTGTTGCTCAAAAACACTAGCCTACGTAGACAGTCACAAAATCGATGGTGTGTGTGAGATACGTGCAACAGTAGAGGCCACCTTACCTGCGCTTCTTCCCTCAATCAGCACGTACTTTCAAGACACTCAAAAAACACCTTGTCACATACCATTCGTCACAGTCTTTGGCACCTCCTGCGCCCAGTCCAACAATCATTATTGGTGCTCCCACTCCCTCCTCCTCGGATTCCCTCCTTACCACCCAGCAAAAGTGCCCTTCATCTCTCCATAGACTTTACTAATGTACTCAGCTATTTACATAAAATACAGATTTGCTCTTTGCAGTAGGCATATAAACCTTCTGCTCTTCTTTATGGCACTAAAACTGCCACTAGACAAGTCGGACCCTTTTCCCCCCAGGGAAACCACACACATATTGACAAAAGTGATATATATATGACAGCCATCCACCTGAAACTCAACTCAAGCAAAACCGAAATAATCCTCTTTGGCCCACACAAAAACACCTGGGACCCCTCATGGTGGCCCACCACGCTAGGCCCTGCACCCACCCCCGCCAACCACGCACGCAACCTCAGCATCATCCTAGACTCCTCCCTCTCGATGACCCAACAAATCAACGCTCTTACCTCCTCATGCTTCAACACACTCCGTATACTGAAAAACATTCAAATGGATCCCCACAGAGACCAGAAAAACTGTCACTCACGCACTCATCAGCAGCAGGCTTGATTACGGAAACGCCCTCTACGCCGGCACCACTCTAAAACTCAAGCGCAAACTACACGCATCCAGAACTCAGCAGCACGACTCATCCTCGACCTCCGCCGACACGAACACATCTCTCCACACCTCAAATCCCTCCACTGGCTCCCCATTGACAAAAGGATCACCTTCAAGATCCTCATCCTCGCACACAAATCACTCCACAACACAGGCCCTGCCTACCTCAACGAGAGTCACCTTCCACACCCCCACACGAAACGTCCGCTCAGCTGACCTCTCTCTCGCCTCTGTCCCCCGCATCAAACACACCACCACCGGGGGCAGATCCTTCTCCTACCTTGCACCCAAAACCTGGAACGCCCTCACAACCCACCTTCGCAAGACCCAAAACCTACTTCTTTTCAGGAAGGGCCTCAAAACCTGGCTTTTCGAACAGTGAACCTCCCAGCCCCTTTCCCTCCCCCCGTCCCCCCCCAGCGCCTTGAGACCCCCACGGGTGAGTAGCGCGCTTTATAAATCTCTTTGAATGATATAGATCTACCTCTATATATATATATATATATATATATCTATCTACATAGATATATCTATAGATATATCCATGTACCTAGATATATCTATCTACATAGATATATATAGATCTATATATAGATCTTTTTTTTTTTTGTTGTTGTATGGTTTCCTTGGGGGCCAAAATGGCCCCCAGGGAAACCCTACAACATCTAAAAAAAAATATTGCCCCCACAGGGGGTCACCCTGCCCACGGGCGACCCCCTGTCATTTTATTTTATTTTATTTTATTTATTTAAAAAAAAAATAATAATAATCCCCTGGGGGGGGGCGCGATTGCGCCCCCCCAGGGGGCACCTACCTTTTTTTTAAAATAAAAATTATGCCGGGGGGGCGGCCCGTTTTCCGGGGGGGCCGCCCCCCCAAAGTGAAATCCCTGATGTCTAGTGGTGTTTCCTGGCCCCGATCGCAGCTGTGCTGCGATCGGGGGCCAGGAAACACTTTCAGAAGGCCTCGTAAGAAAGGGGAGAGTCTCCCCTTTCTTACGAGGCCTTTTCAAAGTGTTTCCTGGCCCCCCGATCGCATCTGTGCTGCGATCGGGGGGCCAGGAAACCTGAAAGTGTTTCCTGGCCCCCGATCGCAGCACAGCTGCGACCGGGGGCCAGGAAACACTTTCAGGAAGGCCTCGTAAGAAAGGGGAGTGTCTCCCCTTTCTTACGAGGCCTTCCCGAACGTGGAAAAGGCCGTTTTACCCATCAAAGCAGGAAGCGGCCGCAAGGCTGCTTCCTGCTTTGATGGGGAAAATACCTTTGAAACGTCAGCGCGCCTCGCGGCGCGCTGATGTCACAAAGGGGTGGGTGGGGGGCGGGGTGAGACACAGAAGCTTCCGTGTCTCCCGGGGGAAGTTTTAAAAAAATAAAAATCCTCGGGTGCGATGCACCCGAGGATTTATTAATACCCTTCCTGGTGTCGGCCACTGGTCGTGGCCCGCACCAGGGAGGGTGTGTGGCCGACGCCCGCACCGAAAAGGTTAAACGGCCGTGCGTCGTATTTATGCTTTCGGGCAAAAATAACACACGGCCGGGAGGCGGAGCCAGAAAATTACACACAGCCGGATTTGCATACAAAATTAACGTCTGGGTCAGGGCAGGCGTTAAAATGGGGCAAACACACCTGTATTTAATCAGAACACAGAATAAACAGCAGAGCAGCAGCAGGGAGCCATGGAGGTGATTCTAATCCAGCGTGCACGCAGACGCAGAGCCCAGCAGCAACAACAGCAGCTACAACAACACCAGCAGGGACCCCAAAGGCAGCGCAGAAGGCAGGAGAGGATATTCCGCCCAAGAACAACCCTTCAGGGCCCCAGGGAACACAACATCATTCAGAGGTACCGGTTGAACTGGCAGGTCATTCAGCAGCTGCTGCGAGACATTGAACAGCAGTTGGCCCCCACTTTGGTGACACCCCGCGTCATCCCAAAAGAAACAAAGCTGCTTGCCGTACATCACATGATGGCAAGTGGCTCTTTCCAAACAACTGGTGTCCTGGTTGGCGGAATATCACAACCATCATTCTCCGCCTTTTTGCCCAAAGTACTGGATGCCATCATTCGACTGACACCCCACCACATCTGCTTCCCTAACACACTGCAGAAGCAGCAGGAAACAAAACAGGGGTTCTACGCAATCAGTGGCTTCCCACACGTCCTTGGTGCAATCAACTGCACACATGTACGCCTTGTGCCACCTGCTGTAACTGAACACCTCTACCGCAACAGGAAGCACACACATTCCATCAACGTGCAGGCCATAGTCGATCACCAGGGATTAATCACCAACATCGTGGCTAAATATCCTGGGAGTGTCCATGACTCATTCATCTTCCGTCACTGCACCATCAATGAACACTTCCAGGATGGACAGTATGGCAATGGACTACTTGTTGGTAAGTACAAAAACCTACTTATATACACACTGCACAGCAACCCTCTAGGACACATAACACATACACCACAACAGCAACATGTCAACAGGAACACACTGAGGTCCTGACATCACTAGCCATGTTTCTTAAGTCACCATTGAACCTGTCAGACATCGGAAATTACTGTACAGCCTAATGTTAAGACGTCAATGAGTGTGGTTGCCTAAATGTCACCTTGCAAATTGTAAGTGTCCCAATGACCTTTACATTAATCCATTGCAGAAGTTTCAAGGTATGGGATGTCCAGGGTACTTTGATATGGACGTTTTAACAACACTTTCAATTTTAACTGTGCATGGAACTATCATCTCACCCCCAGTGAAGACACACAGACACCTGTATCACAAGTCACAATGCTAGGGAGGGCACACTGTAGTGCAAATCCCAAAACATACTGCTGACAAACGGTTAGCAGACAAACACTTGTTCAGCCAAGGAAACTACACAATGCAGATGGTACAGCCTACAAGCATAGGATGTCACATTAGTACACAAAAGAGTCACAGACAACACAAGGCAACTACTGCCATGAAAGGTCTTTTCAATAGTGCCAGCTACATCAACATCATCCCATTCATTTTCTCTTGCAGCTGATCAGGGGTATGGCATCCAGCCATGGATTATGACACCATTTGGCAACCCAAGTGCAGCTGCAGAGCGTGCCTACAACAAGGCCCATAGGAGGACACGCAGCATTGTCGAGCGAACCTTCCTCATCCTCAAGTCAAGGTTCCGCTGCCTCGACATCACTGGTGGTAGCCTCCTATATTCCCCCAAGATGGTCTGTAGGATCATTCTCACATGTGCAATATTGCACAACATTTGCATCAGAAGAAACATTCCACTCCTGGAACCAGAGCCACACATGCCTGAAGAGGAGGAAGAGGGGGATGCTGGCCTGCAACAGGAGGGGGAACTACAGAACACAGCTGCTGGTATACGCAGGCGGCAACAGATTGTAAATCATTTCTTCTGAATATGATCACCTTCACCACTAATTTAAATAAACACCTATTCTAATCACCATATCATGGTCTGGCTATTCCTTTTTGCACACCTTCATTCCTACTTATCAGAATAAGAGTGTTGCCTCATGGAGCATTGCTGAGATACTGAGTAGGACACGGAACATCCCAGAGTTAATGTGATGCCTAACATACAATGGTCACATACACACACACTCTTAATGACATATATCATGTGCATATCTCCTTTGAAGGCCAATAGCAGAGGACCGGAACTATTTCACACATACATGTTGAAAGCAAGGTCCAACGCAGCATATGGGACACAACTATGACACCAACACTCAATTAGGGGAAACAAGCCTCATACATGAGGCAGTCAATGTGCTTTGGCATCACTAACAGGAATGTCTGACAAGACCCTTGACAGCAGTTAGTCCAACTGCATCCAATATTTGCAAAGAATATCTGTGACTAGAGTTCCATAGAAGCAGAACATAGACAGCACAAGTGCCACACATATGACATGCATTGCGCACATGACATTCCATGCACATGTCAGCCCATTTCCTAACTCCTGACACACCCATGCACCTGGTCACAACCCACCTGTCGGAAGAGGTCCCTGGAATACTAATATGTGTACCCTGATAATACCTCCTCTACACACACAGACCAACATTAGCAAACCAGTGTGCTACACCCTTTCCTAAGGTATGCCATTGTCATATAACATCTGACTGCATGGACGTCAGGTCAATTTATACACTGTATTCTAGTTTCAAAGCCCTGTTAGCACATGTAGATTGCTTCCCCTTGTGAAAATGTCTGTTGGCCCTTAGAATGCAAGTCTCACCTACAGGACTGGTGAGAAACAGATGCAGCCCACACCTGTGATCACCTCCATGCACACCACCCATTTAAAAAAGCACTGCCCCTGATGATGCCTGGAACAGCATAGGAGTTGCCATTATGTCAAATACAACGTCAACCATTGATACTAATTAAGCCGTGTAACACAGCCCTTGGGTTCATTTGTCACCTTCAAAAACACAGGACGTACACAGTTTGACATGTCAACTGTTTAGTTTGGCCTCCAAACAGTCTCAGTCAGACCGCTGATTATGTAACTTGTCCAGTAGCTGGCTCCTGAATCACCTTGCATTCTGTCAGCCTGACTGGCAACTGTCTGTGCGTCACACTAAAGTATCCCTGTGTCTACATATGAACCACACGTGCGTAAGAAAACCTCCCATTCATCAGGGGGCATTGGGCATGGGCTTCTTCCATGCATACCCAAATACATTGTATAGCATCATCTGCCTTTTAACTGTACCATTTGAGTTACATCCTCTTGGAAATTCAAAATCCATGGCCCATCCCTTGTCTGGGTTGCATATATGCATGAATGACAAAGTGTGACAGCGCCCCAGGTACATAGGCAGGGATTGGGTACGGGGCTTTCAGCACAACTAGCAACCTCTGATAATGTCCGTGAATAATACACAAATGTCAGAACCATGACAGTTCACACACAGCATCACAGTGCGCACAACATAGTGATGGGCCGTGTGTGGTGAATAGCTGCGAGAATAAACAGCACAGAGGCTATGATGTTCCCAGATGCAGTGGGAAGTGCAGAGGCCAACCTGTGTACAAATGTTGTAATGACACCTGCCGGAACATGACATATGAGACATTATCTCACTCAGCACACCAAGGTTGCCCTGTTGGCTGTCTCATTACACGTCTTTAGTGACAAGGTGGGACCATCCACATGTTGGTTCACATGTCCACATCTACTTTACTCACATTGATCAACCAAGGATACTCAGTAGTTACAGGACTAGCTGCCACTGACTCATGATGAGTCCTGGTCCGAACTGTGACAAATTACACCCCAAACAATCTACAGGATCATCATTGGACCACACACATGAACATGACACCTATGTGCAATTGATCACTGGAAATATGTGGACACGTGCTGTCTTGTATGCTGGTCCACCACAGCCACTTGATAGTTGGGGCTTACTTCTATGGCCTCAACTGTGGTGTCATCATACATATGAGATTGACCCTTGTCTGTCTGTGCAAACAACATGGTACCCACTTCCTCAAAGCATGTGTATGACTCACTGTGGGATTCATCAACTAGTGCCTAGGAAGCTCTTACCAATACTCTAGGACATGGATGTAGAAAAGGTGGACCATTGACATGAACATGCGTCTGCCATCCATCTGGTGCATGCTATGTCACATGTGGTGTCTACGTGACCCTAATACTTGGAAGTATACTTCACAGGTGTTGTTACATGTATGACCAACACATGCCCTTGCTCATTCCAAATTTGACTTGCATCTTAGGATTGGACACATGGACGTCACATTCATACAACCATATGTACAATAATGCTTCATGTGATATACACACACACTTGGTCAACCAACACATTAGTAGTCAAAGCACACACTTTGAGCCAAAGGCATTTAGGTATTGTACATATGTGCGTCACATTGCTATCCTCTCCCCATGACAAACATGCACAATTTGTGCCACACATATATGTAGGCCACACTTATGACCATCTATGACGTCAGCCAACTGTGAACATACTGTGAAGGGTGTAGTGGATGATGTTCCGCTGCAGTATGATGTCACACATGTGAACATACACCATCAACACCATACTGTCTTCAATTAGCCAATCTCTGATGTGTTCCAAATGTAAAATAACCAAAAAACAAGTAAAAATGCCCCAAACCAGTTAATGGACTGTAATTTTGACGTCCCTAGCGGTGTGCGTAATTTTTTGTTTATCAAAACTGTATTTGCGTCATTGTTTTTGACGCACAGGAGTGAAATTTAGCCCGCATCCAGATATTTGTACAGTCCATGTATCATTATGTGGATGCAGGTTAATATTCACGTCTGTGCGTAAAAAAAAAATGACGCAAATACAGTTTTCGTAAACAAAAAATTACGCATAACGCGAAAAAGGCGGGACTTTTCATACAGGAAGTGATGTAATAGGATATCCTGTTTACAGATCATGTACAGTGGGTGTACTTTCACTTTCACTTTGCAGTCTATGATCCTTCTAGACTGTGTGGCTGTGTAGAGAGTGTTGTCCAGAGATTTTGTGCTGTATTTGTCCTGTGTGCTATCTGTAAAGTCCTTTTGTGAATTAAATATTGTTTGTGTATACTGTACTACTGTGTTTTGTCTACATTTGTCCATTTATCTTGTGTATTTCTTGTTTGTGGGAGTCTGTTGTGGGTAGTGTTAGTTTGGGGATAGTTGGGCTCTTTTAGTGTTTAGGTTTACTTTCTTTCTGTCTTTTTACCCCTACTTTCACCCTCTTCCCGTTTCTATTTCTTTTACCCCTATTCCTTATCTTCATCTATAAGTATGTCTGGTTGGCCACATCTTGGCAGGATGGGGGAAGAGGAGTTGGGGGGCTTCATCTGGCTGGTGACACATTTCTTTGCCGCTCATGATCCAGGCAGGGGGCAGGGTCATACAGGGGTACCCGACAGAGGCGCGCAGAATCCGGTGGGGAAAGGTGCTGCATCACCTGCAGCGTGTGTATGCCAGCCTGAGGAGTGACCACCAGCTGAAGCACAGGTGGGCTGACCTCATCACCAGGGAGCAGTATCTCTTGGACCACCTGGGAATCATGATTGGTGGCACTGTTGGTGAGTATGACAATTGTTAATGTGCACGATTAAATGCTCTGTAGTGACATCAGGGGATTAGTGCAATGTCTGACAGCTAACTTGATCACTGTGTGTAATGCTGGGGAAATATAAGAGGATCATTGATGCTCTATGGCAAGGATCACAATTGCTAGCTGTCAGGTAGCACGTGCTCAGCAAACTTACAGGTAACTTTACCATGAAGGAAATTGGTGTGGCATTTTTGTCAGCACAGCTAACAAAATAGGAGCCAATCATGTCTATATAGGGTATTATTGACAGAGAAGTGCAGATGTACCAACATTTAGGCCAACTATGTTGACGCAATTGCTAGACTGACTTTAGAGTCACTGCATGATGCTGAAAATGAGTGCTGCCTTCACGTCAATTGGTAATAGCAAAGTGGCTCAAACGCTGGTCTCATGTTAGTCTGGTGAGTGTGGAAGGAAAGCGTTCACAGAAGTACTATGAATGTGTGGGATTATTTGGTTTCTTGATCTTTTTGGATACATGTCAGTTCAGGATTTTAAAACATCGTGAAAAGGTGTAAGGTTCCCTCAGCTAACATCTTAAGATGTTTGTTGGAATTAGTTGAGCCACAATCCAAATATGGATGGCAGTCCAAGTGTATGCACATGGCTTCACGTCTCCATGGTTAGTGCAAATCACCATAGCTGGGCCACATCAATTGACTATACTGTAACAACAGGATGGCTTACAGGAGTCCCTGCCCCTCCCTCTGTACATTGGGCCTATGTGCAATAAATGTGTCATGGCCACAAGGCATGTTTGACTGGTAATGCAGTCCTCAAGTAACCAGGCGTTGGATGTTTCTCTTGGATGCACATGATGAGACGATTACACTCCATATTTTTTAGTGCTCACCAATTATGGAGCAAGTTTGCAAGCACATGATAGTTAGGGCCAATGTATGTCTGCAGATATGTGTGTAACTGTCACAGGAGATCCATGCTATGTACAAGTTGGCCGTGAAATATCAGATGCAGTACCATCATGTCTGAATGGCTGCCATGTCCTTATTCAGCCTACACATTGTAAATGATTATGAAATTGTTGCACTGTGCACAGATTTTGAGCACATTTCTTCCTTCCATACCTTACAGGTGGACCGGCACCCTACACTGTGGGAGAGGTGGCGACATTTGAGGACCCCGACCACTCCAGTAAGTGTTGATATGTCTGTTATGTGTTGTGTTTGCTGCTTATGGACTCGTGTGAGTTGGACACATAGCAAGGTGTGATGCGTTGGGCAAGTTTTTCACTTGTTCCATGAGTGGGAATGCAGTTCTCACATGTTTTGAGTTTGCCAATGCTTATCCAATGGTATCATGTAGGGATTGTAGGACATCCCTGTAGGCCCCACTGTACAGGGGATAGTCATGTGTCTGACACTTGTATCACCAAGAGTCGCACTGGAAGTCAGCCCCTATTTAGTGAGCCTGTCACACCCACATTCTCTAAGATTGGTGGAACTAATAGCTTCCCAATAGACATCTGCTTCACTATTTACCTACGTAAGTTTGAAACAGTAGGTGCATTTCAGATGCTGTGGACCAGAAGTTAAGATAGAAAGCTGTGAATGGAGTAGTGTAGACAACTATAAATCAACTTTATTAGTTTTTAGAAAGCCTTTGACTGGATCCAGTGTGAAAGTTTCTCCATATATTGATAGCATATGATATACCCCAGCAGATAGTTTTTCCTCTTCTCATCAAGAGCTTCTATGATAATTTTACCTGCAGTAACTTGCTGTGCCGTTTCACACAATGCAGTTACTAATGTAGCATATCTGCATTTGTCTTCACAGAAGCTAACATGACTCCAGACCAGGTCCGTGAATTTCAGCGTCGGGCCATGCGATACCAGCACATCCTGCTGGTGGAGTCGGCGTTCCGGAGGATGGCCCGGCGATATCGCCATGAACGTGCCTCCGGGGCATGGCGAGCCTTCCCACAGGGTGGGCCTTCTTTTCCCACCACAGCCACCACAGAAACAACCACCAATCCAAGCCAGGTGGCCCCACCCACAGCTGCCACTGTAGATCCAACATCTGGTGCACTTCCTGGCCCCAGCATTGCCACCGGTGCAGGACAGCCCACACAGACCTCCTCCACCGGTACCCAGACTGCCACTGCTCCAGCTGTTGACCCTGCAGCCTTCAATAGACTTGAAGATAAGACGGACAAAGTGCTGCACAAGGTGAGCCACCTGAGCCGGGACGTGCAGCACATTAAACGGCGGGTCAAGGATATAAAGAGGACCCTCCGGAGGGCCAACCTCTAGACAGTTGATTTGATGGACATGATACCCTCCCCTCCCTCCTCTTTCCTTGTTCTTATAGTTAGTGGGCTTAGGGGGCTTAGTGTTAGGTTAGTTAGGCTGTTAGTTTAGTTAGTGTTAGTGGGTGGGGGTCCTGCTTGTTTCTTTTTTGACTTATTACATGTGTGGATGGGTGGGTGGGGGGCTATGTTGGGGTTCTTGTGTGTTAAAAAAAAAAAGTAATAATAAAAAATACCAAATACTTGAGGTAAGGTACTGCCAGCGTTGCTGGCTTGTCTCACTACTTTCTCCCACTTACGGGGAACTCAAGGCAGCCAGGCGAGGAAAGCTTTACTAATCTGTGTCGGCTAGAAATGTGACAAAAGCATACCACGTTGTGTGAATAGAATAGCCTTTCATTTCTGTAGAAGTCTGGTAGTGCGCAGCATGCTCCGATTCTGTGTCTTAACATAGCATGAAGTAAAGTTATACCACAGACAGAGACTAAGTGATAAAACGTTCTCTAGTTTTAGAATTAAATTTTTTCTGATCGAGATTTTGGTTTTTATAAGCGGTTAAAGTGGCGTTAGGGGGCCTGGCATGGGCATAAAAAGACTAAGTAAAACGTTCCTTTAGAAGTTTTAATTGCGTTGTGAGAAAACCTTTCTAATTTGATAGGCTCCATCTTCACTTTTCGAGTTTTTCTAGAAAGTGAAAAGAATATTACACATGTAAAATCACAGCAACCTTGGAAAAGCTAGTGACGGGGCAACGCTCCAGCGACAATATAGAACTTGGCATACCAGATTATTTACTCCGTATGTATCTTTAAAATCAAGTAGCTTTCTGCATAACACCTGCTTTACATTAAATTGTACTTTTTGTTGTTTTATACCCTAGGCTTATCATGGCCATCATTTGCCTATACTATTTGATTTCTCCCAAGGACTCATGACTACCAGCAGCTTGATCTATGTACCTTTCGTGTTTACATATAATGTTTTATATACATCTGAAGGTGCCTTACCCCCTTTCATTTACTTCTTACTTCTTTCTTTACTCTTTTTTCTTCACACTATTTATAGATCTTCTATCCACATCACAACACACTTCGCATCCCCCCTTGTTTCTTCACCACTAAGATTCAATGTTTTCTAAAAAAAATTAAAGCACATGTACTGTATCACACTGTGTAGACATGTTTATGACAATCTCACCTCGCATGATGTTGCCGTTTTATTCCACTCTAGACTGACTTGTTTGCCTTTTTCTTCTGGAACGTGATTCAATTAGTCACCTATAAGACCTATTGAGGCATTCACACTACATTCTGGTCGTCACATTAACTATACGCATCCCTGCACTTAATTCACACAATTCTATTGCACCTTCGCTCGGATTGTTCTCTTTACCTCTTGAGGTACTGGGTTTTTCAGAACCGGTACTGATCCGGTAACCCAGCGGTGCCAGGGTACACCCAAAGACCTCGGGTACTTTCCTGATTCAGACCACAGAAACTCAGAGTCTTCTAGGTGAAGTCAAAGATCGAATTTATTGGCTGCAGCCAAGTAACAAGCGTCCTAGAAGTACAACCGCACGGTTTGTATGTTCTCAGGAGACTGTGAGGGTCATTCTGACCCTGGCGGCCGGTGGCCGCCAGGGCCACCGACCACGGGAGCACCGCCAACAGGCTGGCGGTGCTCCAACGAGCATTCTGACCGCGGCGGTTCAGCCGCGGTCAGAAGCGGAAAGTCAGCGGTCTCCGGCTGACTTTCCGCTGCTCGTTTGAATCCTCCATGGCTGCGGAGCGCGCTCCGCAGCCATGAGGATTCTGACCCCCCCTACCGCCATCCTGTTCATGGCGGGAAAGCCGCCGTGAACAGGATGGCGGTAGGGGGTGCCGCGGGGCCCCTGGGGGCCCCTGCCGTGCCCATGCCAATGGCATGGGCACGGCAGGGGCCCCCGTAAGAGGGCTCCGCAAAGTATTTCAGTGTCTGCCTTGCAGACACTGAAATACGCGACGGGTGCCACTGCACCCGTCGCACCTTCCCACTCCGCCGGCTCGATTACGAGCCGGCATCCTCGTGGGAAGGTCGTTTTCCCCTGGGCTGGCGGGCGGTTTTTCAGCAACCGCCCGCCAGCCCAGGGGAAAACTCGTAATACCCGCCGCGGTCTTTTGACCGCGGCGCGGTATTTTGGACGGCGGCATCCTGGCGGGCAGCCTCCGCCGCCCGCCAGGATCATAATGAGGCCCTGTGTGTCAATGCAAAATCAGGTTTCCTTATATACAGTTTTTTAAGCTTCAGGCAAACATTCTTGACATTTTGGTTGGTCATTCACATGTTTTCACTACAAAGGAAAAAACAGTGTCATGATGAAACCTCAAATTTCATGTCATCCAACCCATAATAAATTACCCGGCAAGGCCTAGTATTTTACATCAGATAAGTGTGGACCCCCAATAAAAACGGGCACCTCCCCCTCGTAAAGTAAGAAGAAGAAAAGAGCAGGTGCAGGTGTGAGCAAGATTAGGCAGGGTGTGTGAGCGATAATAAGGGTTTTATGGCATGGTGTGCCTTGATGCTATCTGATTCGGCCACTGGGAGAGGGACTGACCAAACAGGTTTGGCCTGAGGCAATGGTTCCAGCTTGCCCAGGTCAGAGAAAAGTCAATCAAGGTGTACGTGTCCTTGGAATCAAATCTGACTGTATTATAAGCCTATGTGAGGGCAACTTTAAAAAATGGGAGCCACGAGTGCAGGACGAAAATGGCGATTTCGAGGTGAAAACGCTGCTGGAATTGAGCGAAAATGCTCATGCTTAGTGTACTAGTCATTATCGGTCTTTTGATACTAAAATCGTACTGCTGTGGCAAAGTAAATTACATGGGTCCAGAATTTTTAGAAGCACAAACCCTCCTTTTGCCCTTACATAGGCAATAAACCTATTCTCATGCTAATCTGAGTCCAGGTCTATGTTTATAAGGCCATGGAGATGTTGCTGGAGCAAAATTCTAGTACTTGGTAATTCTCTCTGGACAGGTCTCCTCGAACATGTAGTAGCACAAAAGGCCACATATGGCAGGACAAAATAAGGACTACCTCTATCTGCAGTAGGTGGCATAAGATCACACACCCAACAATTAGTGATGTTCACTACTAACTAGGGTTGATGCAGAAGCTGTACAAAAGAATTGCTTACGAATTCTGATCTTCTAACCTGCTCATGTTCAGGAAAAGGGTGAAAAGAGTGCAAAGAAACAATAGTAGGAAAAGACATAGGTTGGGAAGTGGGTGCAGAAGTCAATTGAGTAGAGAAAAACAATCCCACCCATAAATGACAACGTCATGTTTAAAAGACACTAGAAAACACGTTATTAAGAACATATAGACAACGGGAGAAAGTAGTGACCACTATTACAAATGAAATAATAATTTTTCACAACCCTAACCAAAAAGCAAATCCTAAAATTATCTACTAACATTTTTAGGACTCCTCTACATTTCAGTAATTTTGGTATGTTCAGGTGGAACAGTGGTGACTCTCATCAATGCTCTAAGGTGAAAAGGGGGTACTCTTTCCACAGAAAATGGACTTTATTCTGCTTTTACTAAACAGAATAGTACTTTAAAACAATGCCAGCAAAACAATCAGTCTCCTAACACCTAGTCTATACAATCACACGGAAACCTCTTGTGAAACCAACTATGCCCAGAGTCCGTTCAAAAAGCCTCTCTGGCAGGCTTCTATTGTCCATCAAATTTTCTTTTGTTGTTTTCTTTCGCATGGGCCTCTCAATTCAGGCCTCTTCGTGAGAAAAGTACTGCTTAGTTGGAGTGCCCTCCTGGCAAACACCCACAGCTCACTCGAAAGTCTCAATGTCTTAAAGCAATGCACCAGTGTCTCTCCTCTGTGGCAGACACTACAAACAATGTGCTCTTCATTGATCAAGGGCACAAATCATCTCGTGCAGACCCAAGCACCATTAATTGGGAAATAGCTCAAGCTCAGCAGCACTTTCAGACTCCAACACTCATTATTTAGTGTCAGAGGACGCTCAAGCTGCTCTTTCATGGGCACCACAATATAGTGCCTTTTTCCAAACTTGAAATCTCCGGTGCACTGCCCTTCTTCCGTTGGAGCAAAGAAAAGGGGGTGTGTGGCCAAAACTCAGGCCAAGGGGCACAAGGGATTGCACACTGTCAGAGGTTACCAGCACATGACAGGTAGAGAAATGAAACCTCAAAACAGCTCTGCCATCAACAACAGGAATCCTTCTCTTTAGCTCTTTTACACTGAAACTTAGACTCTGCGATGTCCAACGCCGTCTGATGGAGCAAGTACGATACCATGCGCTGGCGATCGCTGTCCAGCTTTGCTACTTTCTGGGTACTGAGACTGTAGGGCCAAGACGTCCATCTTTCATCTGTAGCTGTCACTGATGGGAATTAGGCTTAAATCAATGTCCTGCAGGTTATTATGACTTGATACCCGCAGAATCTAGTGACGTAGGAAATGTGCCACAGTTGTTAGTTCCCTTCAATTTAGTACAAAAACAGTTCATGGTTTTTAACAAGGGGACTGCAAGCAGGTGGTCTGCAATCTTCAAAGGAGTAGCCATACACCATGGGCATAAAATACAAAGACAAAGGCAGAAGGGCAAAACAGGGTCTCTAGCATCTTTAATTGGGTTCTCTCCATTATTCTCTGCCATCTATAGCTACATGAGAATTCTATCTGAATGGATTTCCTCACGCAGTGGCATTGTCTAATGGGGTAAACATATATTTTCCTCAATGATTAAGTCTAGGTGTTCCTCCTTATCTTAGAACATCTCAATAGTGAAATCACATGATACCGATTATCAGGGACATGTAGAAACCTTCCTTTAAAAACTGTGCATCAGGTGCACTATGCAATACACAGGCTAATAGTCAAATGTGCAAACAAAAAGACAAGAACTAGAGGGTCCTGTTATTTGCATGATTAGGACACATCTGATCCCACCAAAAATTAAAGTAGCAGGAACAGAAGGGAACCGAAAACCAAATTAAAATAGACATTGAAAATTCGTCATGTTCAAAAAGGTAAACATAAGATATCTCCTATTGAAATGGAAAACTTGTCTTACTATAATATTGAGTCAGTTAACCAGTCTATCGCTACCCTGACAGTCAGGCTGGAAAACATTGAAGCAGGCCTAAGGCAAATTCTTGAAAACCAGTCTGGTCATACCAAAGGGAATTATACATAACATGGGGGTCCCTGGTACATCACTGCAGTCTGGAAATGTGAACCTGAACAATACATCAATAATAATAAAAGGGCTGACTGGTGAAAGGAATTTGAAAAAGAGAAATGGGACTAGGACATAGCTAAAATCTCAATAACTAAGAATGATTCGACATTGGTCAGGGGAAGTAACAAAAGAAAAAATCTATAGGAAGAACAAAAACATTATTTGGGTGATAGGCATGTGACACAACACCGAGAGTACGGGTGATACACAAAGGCCAAAGTTACACAAATGTTAACTCTACCATTGGTGACTACACCATATACGGTACTCCTAGCTAATGTTTCAGTTCCTTCTTCAGGAAAAAATGAAAACCTGGTTTTCTTTTAAGGAACGAAAGCCATATGCTACTTAGGAAACAGAACATCATTAACTAATGTAATGTAGAAATTAGGCCACCTTGAGTCACAGATCTATAATTTCATCCTTAGGTCCAATCAAGGCTACATAAATGTAGGGCTGCCTGTTCCTTTAAGGGAAGGGGCAGTAACGTGACTAACTGCAGGTGACACACTTTGATCCTGTATACCTCTTTTTATTTTCCTTCAATACCATTATAGCCAAATAGACATGCACTGGTGAAGTGTTGTCTTTTATGTTCACAGCATGAAATATCATTATCTGTGGAATTTAGTAACCAGAACAAGTTAAACCAACTGTTGCGTAGCGATGGGCATCGTCATGACCATCCCCTCACAACACAGGGGAGCTTGTAATAGTATCAAAAGCAGCAACAAACATGCAAAAAAAACAAATAAAAAATAATAAAAACGCACAAAACGTCAAGCTATCAGATATACTTGCTGTGTATCAAGCACAAAAAGCATAGACAAAACAATAGCATGTGTGAATAAGCGGTGACACACAACACCATGTCATGTACTTTATGCACTGTAAACCTGCAGCCCAAAACCCAATATTTGGGCCTGTTTAATTTGTCAGGTTTAAAATCCTTACCCTCCTTTTGACAGTAGATCACCAGGCAATGGAAATCTGCTGTCAAATATAACTTTACTGTTTCTCTTCTAACATACAGGACCAGCAAGAACAATTCATGATAGGACCAAATACACGAAAATACATTTCCATTACTTACCTGTTAACCTCTTGTCAGTTACTTCGCAACATCAAGCCACCTTAGTTTTACCTTTCTAAAAGTAAAAATTGTTACACTGACACTCCATATTAATTTGGCACCTATAATTTCCACTGTGAAAAATAAGTCTTAATTGGCAAATCGTTCTCATTAAGGCATGTAGCCTTCAAAATTTTAAAAAAGGGCTGCATCTTATTTTCTGTCTAAGACTTAATGCAACACTTCGTTTTCTGTCAAATAAAAGCACCTAGCAGTCATCATTTTATTTTTTTAGAGCGGAGACACAAATATATCAGTTCTGCAGAGCATTTAACATGATGTTGGGACTTTCGAAGAAACCCCTTTTTTTATATTTTCCCTTTGGAATTAAGTTCTTTAATTGTATTGATGTTCTTCTGGAGAAACCTCTAGAATTGCCACCTTCTTTTCATACTCGACCCTCCGTGTACATCCATTCTCCTGGTGAGACCTTTCACTGGCTGTGGGTGTTCTGATGGCCCTGGCAGCACACTTAACAACCTGGACCTGCCCCAATCCCTGATCGTTCACATTGACTTAAATGTAATTGACATGTGGCATATACTATGCATGGCAATGTTATGATCCGATATGGATGTTGACATTGTTAATGGGTCCTGCTGATGTTGGGTAATGTGTGTTACATTGGATTGCCCTGATAGTCGTATCAGTGTCCTATTTCCTCCTCTGACTGTGCAGGTGTATTTCAGTGACCAGTTACATGTGTCCCCTCCTCTATGCTGTTGTCTGAGCAGTATGACATTTGGGATGTTGCCTTGTTACCCAGGCACAGGATGGACCCTGACATATGCAGCATGGGTGTGTCCTTAGTGCTGTGTCGCTCCTATTGTTGTTTACTTTGGCTGATGTTTGTGACAACTATGGGCATTGACATTTGAGTGTACTGGGGCCTTTGTCTTGTTTCTGGGGATTGTTGCAGATGTCATCCTCAACCCTCTAATTTAGGTGTGTATGATCCATGGGGTCGTTACTGCCATTGGCTACTTGAGCAGCACACAGATCAGCAGTGGTAGTGGCAACTGTTGTCACAGTTACATTGCAGTTGTCGGTTTGGCTAGAGGATTGCTAATAGGGCCCTAGTTAATGTAGGAGGTATGTTGGCTGATGAGTGCCAGGATGTAAGTTTGACGTAGTGGCCTTCCCTCCTATCGTGGCTTTCCCTTTGCTCCATCGTTGGCATGACAGCATGCCCCCATGGGACTGTTGTTGGTGTAGTGTAATGGTGTGCCCCAGCTTCTGTCTGTGCAGGCCATGCCCCAATGCCATGCCCCTTTACCCATGCCACTCCATGTATATGTTGACCTCCATGCATTTTGTGGTCGGTATCCCCGCCCGCTTGCAGCTAACATTTGTGCATTTTAATTCCCCATGTACCTTACCCTGCATGTGCGTTGTCTCCTGGTAGTCTGCGGTGTCCTGTCCTTGAATCCCTGTGACGATCTCCTCAGGGATGACGGCTGCGACCATCTCCTCCAGGTGGTCCAGGGCCTCCTGGTGTGTTGGACTCCCCCCTCCAGTCTGCAGTGCTGCCTTCCTGTTCCTTGCCATCTTTTCCTTTGTCCTGCGTTTGCAGTCATGCCAGCGTTTCTTGCACTCGATGACTGTTCTGCGTACTTCAACCACACTGTTAATCTTGTCTACAATTTGTTGCCATATAGCCTCTCTCCTACTGATTGGCAACTTTGATGTGACAAACAGTTGGTGCTGGTGTTCTGTCACCTCTTTAACCAGAATTTCCTGCTCCTCTGCACTAAAGAGACACTTTCTTTTCTTCTTAAAAGTGTCCTGGTTCTTGTGTGGGTTCTCCTGGCTGGTTCCTGGTCTGCTGTCATCTTCCTGGGGTCTGTAGTGGTGTCTGGGATCCATTTTGGCTCTCCTCTGGTGCAATGGCTGTGTTCGCTGTGTTTTTTGATGCTATTGCGTCAAAAAAAGGCACATATCCGGTATGCGTGTCGTAAATCATCCCACAGTCATTTCCGCCGTGTTAACGTCGTTTTCCTTTACGACTTGACGCCGCGGTGTGCGTAAAAAATAATGACTCCCACCTGTTGTTTGCGCCGCCGTGCGTCAAAGTATAAATATGAAGCCCGCACGGCGCACCAAAATGGCGTTAGCCGTTGGTAATATTTTTTACGCAAAACTGTGCCGGCGCAGTTTTGCGTCAAAAAAGTTTAAATATGGGCCTAAGTGTTTTATCTCCGTCCTGCTTGACTATTTATGAATAAATTTGGTAAAGAAATTATTTCCCAAAGAAAGTATTTATAATTTCTCCTTGTAGAAAACAGATCTATTAATCCCGAGCTTGTGACCAACCTTTTTGTTACTACGTATTCTCTTACCCAGCTCAGGTAGGGTTATAGGGTATACCTCTTCTTTTTTCACGATGTTCCTTTTATGGGCATGAAATGCTGATATGTATTTTTATGACTTGTGATATGGTCTCTTATGAGGTATTCATGACAAGTGCATAGAATTCTTATTGTGATTCCTGACTACTGATTATGTTGCAGAATCCTGAGTACTTACGTGTTCTAATGTGACAACTGCTTATTCCTGCAGAGTATTAGTAACTTGTGTACTGTTCTGACAACTGCTAAGGTAGCAGGGTATTACTAATGTGTAATGTTGGTCTAATTATGTTTCGTGCAATACAGTTTATTTTTACATAGCTCAGTTTGTGTTTACTTTGTGGTGTACATTTTGCATCACATGTGTTGTGCAAAAGCTTTACACATTGCCTCTGGGTTAGGCCGGACTGCTTGTGCCAAGCTACCCAGAGGGTGAGCACGGTTTATCTTGGACGTGTAACTCCCTTGCCCTGACTAGAGTGGGTGAGTTCTGCCTGGCTTAGATGCATACCCTAGCCAATCAGAAATCCCATTTCTAACAACAAGTATTAATCGGGATTTCTGGCTTACTCCTGATATCTGTGAAGGAAAACAACAGGCTCCTCTTGGAGTATTTTACCATCACCAACAAAGCATATAATTCACAAAAATAAACCAATAGAATTTACACATCAATTGGGTAAAAATACAGAACATGTGATTATTTAAAATGCATCAAATTGCCGAAACGTGGCAAAAGGAATCAGGAATTATAATTAGTTTTTGTTTTTTAAACTAAAAAGTGTCAATTGAAACAATGTGGAAAGCCAAATTTTATGTTAGTCTATTGAGTATGGGTGACTGGACCTAGGTGTATCTTTAGGCCGGACCCAATGGTGAATGGGTCAGGTAATGCGTAGCAGTTCATTGCAGTCAACAGGTTTTAGCTATTTAGCTGGGAGTCAGCATTCTGTAGCAGAGAAGACTAGAGTGCTGCTGACCAGATTCCACAAGGACAGATATGTGTTTTTCTTGGTGATCCAGCTGGAGCTTCAGACTTTACTATAAAAAGCTTTGAGCAGTACAAATTAGGAAATCTTCCCGACGAGTTTGCTCCTGTGAGAAATTGGGTTGTTGGCTAACTGGGGTGTGAACCCTGGTCAAGCAACAGCCACAATTCCTTGCAGGGTGACCCACAAAAAGTCTCTAAATTACCCTGTGCTTAACCTTTAGTAGCTTGGCACAAAAAAGGATTAACTCAGAGGCAAAGTGTAAAGTGGTTATGCAACACACAATTGGTAATAAAGTGAAAACACAACACAAGAAAAATCCCACACCAATGTAGGAAAAGTAAATTGTAATACAATATTTGACACCAAAATGACTATAATCCAAACAGTAGAACCAAAGTTATGAATTTTTAAAGTGTAAGGTTCAAAAGAGCACTTGAAAGATAAAAGTGCCAACTGTGGACATCTTGTCATATGAGACCGGGTCAAAGTTGAAAGCTAAGGTCAACTGTTATGGAGTGCAGTTCGGATACAAGAAATTGATTTGGCCCGGTTAGTGCTTACCTTCAGACTTGGAAAAACTTTGAAGAAAAATGTCTCAGAAGGTAGACGTTCTGCTGAGCAAGGTGGCAAGAGTGTCCAAGAAGGCAGTGTCATGGGCGGATGGCCGTGGAGTGAAGCTGCAGTGAAGTCAAAAATCTCCAATAGGATGAAGCAGAAGAATGTAACTGAAGACAGGTCCACGAGGTCAGATACCTCTTTAGCGTTGGACCTCTTAAATTGTTTTTTACTGCTAAGGCTCTGAACAGGGGGCCAGCAAACAAGCCCTTGTAGTCACTTCTGGTAGTCCTGGGTGTAGATGTAGATGCAGGGCTGGTCTCTGAGTGTTTAAGGCAGGCTCCAGGTAGCAGTACAGCCCTTCCAGGTACAGCAGCAGTCTGACAGAGTGCACAGCAGATCACAACAGCAGGCAGTCCTCTGATATTACTTCCACAGGTCCTGTATTGAACTGAAGAGTGAGTCTGATGGTCCTATTTTTATACTCTGGTGCCCTTCCCTTGGAAGGTGGGGGAAGTGTTTGGACATGTTCTTTGAAGTTCTTGGAATTTCCTGACACCCCCACCCTGGCTCTAAGCTGGCTCCGATGAAAATACAGGGTTTGTTAGGCCTATTGTGAGGAGAAAAGACACAGCCTGTTCAGGTGCAAGTAGGGCTGTGCTCAGTTCCACACCCGTATCCTTTGAGTAGATGGCTCATTGAGGCACACCTAATCCCACTATTGGGTGACTGTCTGGGAGGATTTCAAAAATCTAACTGTCAGCTATACCCAGTCATGTGACCCAAGACATGCAACAGTTACAAAGGGCTTAGGGCAGGAAAATGCCAACTTTCTAAAAGTTGAATTTTCAAAATTGTAATGGAAAATCCAACCTTACAATTAAAGAGGTTTCATCATTAAAATTCTATAGGTATAAAAGATGAGATATCATCAGCCTCTCAATTAGGAATTACAGCTTATTAGATATAATAAGGGCTCCCCAATGTTATCCTTTAGGAGGGGTAGGCCTCACCGTGGAAAACAAATTTGGAAGTTTTTCGCTAGCAGGACATGTAAAACTGAAAAGTAAATGTGCAACCTTTTACTTACACAGCACTTTCCCCTATGAGGTACCTACGTCCCACCTCAGGGGTGATTTATACGCACTAAGAGTGAAGTTTAAGGCTTGAAATGCTAAGTCGACATGGCAGTGTGACACAACTTCAGGTTGCAATTGAATGCCTTGGACATGTTTTAAGGTGTTAAGTGGGTGGCAGAATAAGTGCTGCAGGCCCACTGGTACTATTTATTGTGCAGGCCCTGGGTGTAGGAAAGTCATCCTCTTTACCCTGATCATCTCCATTTCTTGGACTGATATTGGTGGTTATTGACTTTGAATGTGCCCTGGGCTCTGCTAAACAGGCCCATGACCAGTGCTCTGTCCATAAAAGATATATGGTAATTGCACAAATCAAATTTGCCAAGACAACCTACCTGTAAGTCCCTAGTATATGGTAGGGCATGTAGGTTCAGAGACCACAGTGGACTTAAAGCACTTCGGCGAGCACTGCTTTGGTGGCTAGTGTTATTTTAAAGCCAGACTTTCCTTGCAGGCTGATTTTAAAATAAAACGATGTCCAAATTCGACTTTGGAATTAAAAGTACTTCCAAAGTCCAAAACAAAATTATTATTACATATAAGTCACCCCTAAAGGTCTGCCCTAGGTGCCCCAAGGGCCTTGTTATAAAAATCAGGTACAATATAAACTATGTTTTACATGCCCTTGTGGGAACAAACCGCCATAGTTGTTTTTCCCCATTGAAGTGGTACCAGCCCCATAGGCTAACATGGGACAACTTTATTACACTTTAAAAAGTCTAAGCCTCCACTTCCATGATCCCTAGATAGATGGGAGTCTCCCAATTAGATTAGGAGAGGGGTTGGAAGGGGAGTGTGGAATAAAGTTATCCACACTTGTGGTTTGGGTTAGCCAGACCTGCACTCCAACTAGAGAATTTCTCTATTTTGATTTTTGAGGAACTGTACATTCTGAGACAATAATATGCCACATTTCCCAGAAAGTGGTCATCACAGAGGCTGGCAACTTGAACCCCATCGGTCGGGATGCTCCCACTGATGCCAGACCATAATGTGGAATAAATTTGGGAGGTCTGCAGGATCCCCCTAGATCTCTGCCAGAAACATCTGAAAAAGAATGACTGTCTTGCTTGGACTGCACAACAGAGGACTACACTTAGAAGGACTGCACCTGCTGTACTTTAAAGGCTCCTTACAAGAAGGACTTTGCGTCTCTTTAAGGACAAGGAGTGAACTTTCTGAACAGCAGCAGGTGAAAATGTGCTGAAAGAATCCACCAGCAACATCCCCTAAGAGGACAGCACTAGCTGGCCATCTTCACCTGGATTTTCCTGAACTGACCAGGTGCATTGTGGGAGTTGTAGTCCCTGACCAAAGAAGCAAACCAGGGCTTCTGAACCATTGGCTGGTGCCGTGGACCCTTTCTTACTCGCAAGGAAACTTTCAGAAGAAGATCTGAAAGTTTTGGATTTATTTCCAACTATTATAAAAAAGCTCCTGAAGAAGACCGGCTTGACGTTGAGAGTCAAGCCACCATCTTCGAGCCATGAGTCTGCCTGACCAGGCTGGTTTGCCCCACTGAAGTCTGTAGAACTCTCAGTCATTAACGCTGATGACAGAGACCCATTGAGGCATTGTGCTGAATCAAGCTGAATCAATCAAAACAAACTCTGGATTCAAGGACCCGATCGCTCAACTTTGAGAAGAAAATTACCAAAAAAATGAACAAATGCAAAAGTAAATTCTTGATGGGCCTACTGCTTAACCTAAATGGCTCACACTCCATCACGGTCATCCTAAAATTGTGACTTTTGCCTGGACCTGCGTGACCAGATAGCCATGGTTGGCAGTTTATGCTTTTTGGAGCTCGAATGCACTTTCTTTTATTTAATCTTTTATTATCATATCTTTTGTTCCCTGCATTGGATTTCTGCCATTTTGGTATCATTGTAAAGATATATATGTTTCTATTTTTATAAATTTTTATTGTGTTTCTATTGTGTTCACTTATTTATTGTTTTGGTGGCATTAAATGCTTCACACGTATCTGTCTCCTAAGTTAAGCCTGAGTGCTTGTTGCCAAGCTACCAATAATTGAGCATGGATTACTTTATTGAGACCTGATTGAACCTTATTAGTGATTGTTGTATTGTTACTAGCTGAAGGTGCATACCTCTAACTACTAATAATCGACTTTTCCTACACTGGGTATATACTATACCACTCTACACGGAATTTGCAAGTAAATTAAATATGCCAAATAGGTATAAAGCAGTTTGATCTCATTTTAGAGAGAGTGCACTAGCAATTTAGCACTGGTTAGCAATAGTAAAGTGCACAGAGATTTAAGGCTAAGAAGAGAAAAGTCAGCAAAATGGGGAGGATTAAAGGCAAAATATTAGGGGGTGATACTGCAGAGAGGGACTGGTCCCACAACTCCTTTCTCAGGTCGAATCAATTCAAAATCATGACTGCCCCAAAAGTTAGATAACTTGTTTGAGAAAGTTTCACGTGCTCCAAAATTTCACAAACACTTCATAGATATCCAAATCACAGAACAAAGGAGGAAACATATATTTTTATCCTTTCTTTCTCGGGTTCATTGTTGAACATCCAGTCCCACTGGCATTGCTGATCCCTGCTTCCAAGCTGCCCTCATGTCTGTGATTTCCCTGTGGGAGTCAGTAGGCCAGCATTCCAGACCCTTTGGAAACACTTCAAGAGATTTCAGATTAGGAAGAAACTATATTCCAGACCACAAGAATCCTCAAGTATCAAGCAGATGTCTTCTCCTGAGTCTCTCCAATGTCCAGGCAATGTTCTGATTCCCCCAGGTTATTATGTTGATCCAGTAGTGGTTCACAGAGGGACTTGACCCTTTGACCAACATTTCAGAAATTCTCCTTACATATTGTTGGACCTGGCTTTTTGACAGGGACCTCCCCAAACTTTTTGCCTCCTTCCTCCTATTTCTTCTGACCTGTTGTTGTTGGCTTTTGACCTCTGGGCACTTTACCACTGCTAACCAGTGCTAAAGTGCATATGCTCTCTGTGTAAATTGTACTACTGGTTGGTTTATCCATGATTGACTATTTAATTTACTTGTAGGTCTCTGGTAGAGTGCACTACATGTGCCTAGGGCAGGTAGATTAAATGCTACTAGTGGGCCTGCAGCACTGGTTGTGCCACCCACCTCAGTAGCCCCTTAACCTTGTCTCAGGCCTGCCATTGCAAGGCCTGTGTGTGCAGTTTCACTGCCACTTCGACTTGGCATTTAAAGGTACTTGCCAAGCCTAGAACTCCCCTTTTTCTATACATAAGTCACCCCTAATGTGTGCCCTAGGTAACCCCTAGAGCAGGGTGCTGTGTGGGTAAAAGGCAGGACATGTACTTGTGTGGTTATATGTCCTGGTAGTGTAAAACTCCTAAATTCGTTTTTACACTACTGTGAGGCCTGCTCCCTTCATATGCTAACATTGGGGCTGCTCTCATACATTGTTGAAGTGGCAGCTGCTGATCTGAAAGGAGCAGGAAGGTCATATTTAGTATGGCCAGAATGGTAATATAAAATCCTGCTGACTGGTGAAGTCGGATTTAATATTGCTATTCTAGAAATGCCACTTTTAGAAAGTGAGCATTTCTTTGCACTAAAACCTTGTTGTGCCCTTCAGTCCACGTCTGGCTAGGTTTAGTTGACAGCTCCTTGTGCATTCACTCAGACACACCCCAAACACAGGGTACGCAGCCTCACTTGCATACATCTGCATTTTGAATGGGTCTTCCTGGGCTGGGAGGGTGGAGGGCCTGCCCTCACACAAAGGACTGCCACACCCCCTACTGGGACTCTGGCAGACAGGATTGAACTGAAAGGGGGCTTGGTGCATTTCTTAGACACTCTTTGAAGTCACCCCCACTTCAAAGGCACAACTTAGTATAAAACAGGGCCTCTGCCCTACCCCATCAGACACTTGCTGGAGAAGAAACCTGAACCAGAAACTACATCCTGCCAAGAAGAACTGCCTGGCTGCTCAAAGGACTCACCTGTCTGCTTTTCTACAAAGGACTGCTGCCTTGCTGTTGGCCTGCTGCCTTGCTGAACTGCATGGCTGCTCAAAGGACTCGCCTGTCTGCTTTTCTACAAAGGACTGCTGCCTTGCTGTTGGCCTGCTGCCTTGCTGAACTCTTGTCTGGCTGTAAAAGTGCTCTCCAAGGGCTTGGATAGAGCTTGCCTCCTGTTCCCTGAAGTCTCAGGACCAAAAAGACTTCTCTCTTCCTCTTGGACGCTCCGTGCGCCGAACTTTTCAACGCACAGCTTGTTCTGCGGCAAGAAAAACGCCGCACACCGACGCTGATCGACGCGACGCCTTCGGGACGATCGAAACTTTGACGCACGGCCTCGCAAGGACAACGCCGCCCGACTTCCCGGGAGAAATCGACGCGACGCCTGCCGTGAGATCGAAACTTCGACGCACGGTCTCGCAAGGACAACGCCGCCCGACTCCGCAGGAGAAATCGACGCGACGCCTGTTGTGAGATCGAAACTTCGACGCGCAGCCCCGCAGAACGACGTGCAGCCGGAAAACAAGCAGGAAAATCCACACACAGACCCGGGACATCTGGTACTCCCCGCGAACCACAGAAAGAGACTGTCCGCGCGCCGGAAAACGACACACGACTCCCCGCATGGAAAATAACGACGCACGTCCGTGTGTGCTGAGGAGAAATCGACGCACACACCAGTTTTCCACGTATCTCTTCTCCTGTGGCCCTCTGAGGAGATTTTCCACCAGAAACCAGGTACTTTGTGTTTGAAAGAGACTTTGTTTACTTTCTAAAGACTTAAGACACTTTATATCACTTTTCAGTGATATCTTTACAAATTCATATTGCAACTTTGATCGTTTTGACCTGAAGATACCCAGGTAAATATTATATATTTTTCTAAACACTGTGTGGTGTATTTTTGTGGTGTTATGCTATGGTGTTGTATGATTTATTGCACAAATGCTTTACACATTGCCTTCTAAGTTAAGCCTGACTGCTCGTGCCAAGCTACCGGAGGGTGAGCACAGGCTGATTTTGGATTGTGTGTGACTTACCCTGACTAGAGTGAGGGTTCTTGCTTGGACAGAGGGCAACCTGACTGCCAACCAAAAACCCCATTTCTAACACATATGGTAAAACATTCCTAAAAACCTCTATTACAAGAGTTCTCCAAAATAATAGCTACTGGAACTGCACAAACCTCTAACGGAAGTCTGTGTTAACATGAGGTACTCATAACATAAACAAAAGAACTTTCTGAAGTTCTTGTCTGCCTTTTGTATGTGTCTGTTTCAACTTCCTTTTCCTCCTCCCTCCTCCCTCCTCCCTCCTGCCCCTGGTAAGTTCAAAAGTATGATGCCTAAAAAGGAGATTTACTTGATAACCTCTCCTTGAAAGAATGCCATATCACCCACAGTCAGCCTATCATGAAAGCTACAACTTTCTAATGCAAGTGAGTTATGAACCAGATGTCTAACAGAAGTATTTCATTTTCAAAGAACTGTGGGAACTCCTAAGAAGCTTATATCATCAGCTGCACTCGAAAGAGAAGTGTTTTGGTATTTACAACATATTTATAGACAAGACAATATTTTAAGTCAAATTAACAGTACATCTACTTTTGGCATCCCTATGCAAATATTACTGTTCAAATGCTCTATGGTCTGCACTCTACAGAATAAGTGGCAATCCTTCTTCACGTATTGATGGACACATCATATAAAGACATCATAATCATACATGGGTTTTGCTTAGTGGCAGACCTCTTTTATGTTGTGTTCCATTTGCTCATTCAGCAGTCTTGTACACAGAAGGTATAGCTGTCCTCATTACTGCCAATAATTGTGGCACTATTTTACACAGACCTGGCTCTATTCCCCATCACCCATATAATTAAAACCCTTGTCCTGCACCTCCATATTCTGAACAGAACAGGAGTCATTTTTAAAAGGGATACCAATTATTGCTGACTGGGATCCTCAGTATAGCAGCCACTGACACACATCACCACCCACTCTAACATTGGTGATAAAGCAGTCCGTATCTGTCTAATAAAGGTGTAAAATAAAACAGGCAGATCAATCATAGAAGAACAGAGGTGCATGTGAACTGGATGGTCACCTCATCTTTCTGTAAGATGTAACAGAATGCTGTCCCACGTGCCCAGGGTGATATCCTATTGAGGACTGTGATCAATTCATTTTTGGCTGTTGCCCATCTGTGCAAGCCTGTTCTGCAGGCAGAGAGCCCAGAGGCTTGCTCAGACTTCAAGACCATCACTATCAGTTGCTTCACCAGCAGTAAGGCAAAACCAGTTATTAAATAGTCCAACCTCCCTTTTTATTTGTGTTGTTAGACCAAGTACACAGATCTCATGCTTACAGAGGTGTCATTTGTGTGTGAGGTTAAAATATTTGCAACATCCTTTCATAATGCCTACATCCCTGAGGAAAGCCACACCATATGAAAGAAATCCACAGCTTGTATGGCCACACCTCAGGTAGGAGTCAGACATCCTGGGCTATATCTTGTGTTTAGGGATAAGTTCAGTGGGTTGTGTATAGTTAAGCTGCAGGAGCTAAAACCTCATGTTTCAACCCATATTCACAAGGACACACAAAGCCAACTTGCGTGGCTTTTCATGACCTTGTAAATGTGGACTCTTTCATGCATAACAGTGAGTGAAAGTGCCATTCCATGGCTGTAGCCTGGGGTGTTCTCATACAACATCCACAGAACCCGAGGGAATCTGAAAGATCCCCAAATTTACAAGTCTGGGAATGTGTCAGATTCCTACACCACCTCATGGGTGGCATAAGAATGACGCAATGGGTGGAAATATCTTTATTTCTCACAACTTTTCCTCTTTCTGCATCACACATAAAAAGAGGAAAACACCTCTTGTGATTGTTTTTGTCCCTCCCTGCATAAAAGCAATCATCCCTGCAATGGAGGCATCCTTGCACCATGGTGCAAGGGTGCCTGCATAGGCGCTAGGCAGCAATTTGGTGCCAGTGCAGGGGGGAAGACAGAAATGTGCTGTATCTGGTTTACAGCGCATTTCTGACCTTTCCCGGTGGCACAAGGGGACACAGCAAGGCACTTGCTGCAATACCCTGCACCACAGGCCTCCTGTTGGAAAATGGGTTATTGGTAAGGGGAGGTAGGTACCCACACCTAGCAACAAGCCACTAACCTCCACCTAGGTACAGTTAGGTCTCAGTAAATTAATCCCAGCTCAACCCTTGGTAGCTTGGCAACGAGCGTCAAGGCTTAACTTAAGAGACAAAGTGTAAAGCATTCAAATATCACAAAACAGTAATCAAATAAAACACAGGAAACAGTTTACAAATCCAAAACCAATTTATAAAAATAGTTTATATTTTTATCTTTAAAATGACACAAAAACGATTAAAATCGGTTCAGGGGAACCGGAGATATGAATTTTTAAAGAATTACTATTTTTCTAGCGCTGAGAAACAAAAAGCGCCAATCGGGTCATCTGGTTGCACCAGAACCGGGGCAAAGTCAAAGTTTCAGGCCGACCGCGATGGAGCCCTGCTCGGCTACAGGTCGCGGGAGGCCTCGGTTAAAAAGTTACCTTCTGACTTAGGGCCTCATTCTGACCCTGGCGGACGGCGGAGGCCGTCCGCCAGGGTACCGCCGCTGAATGACCGCACCGCGGTCAAAAGACCGCGGCGGCCATTCAGACATTTCCTCTGGGCCGGCGGCCGCTCTCCAAAAGAGCGCCTGCCGGCCCAGAGGAAATGCCCCTGCAACGAGGACGCCGGCTCAGAATTGAGCCGGCGTAGTTGCAAGGGTGCGACGGGTGCAGTTGCACCCGTCGCGTATTTCAGTGTCTGCTTAGCAGACACTGAAATACTTTTCGGGGCCCTCTTACGGGGGCCCCTGCCGTGCCCATGCCATTGGCATGGGCACGGCAGGGGCCCCCAGGGGCCCGCGGCACCCCCTACCGCCATCCTGTTCCTGCTGGGCGAACCGCCAGGAACAGGATGGCGGTAGGGGGTGTCAGAATCCCCCATGGCGGCGCAGCAAGCTGCGCCGCCATGGGGGTTTCTAAGGGCAGCGGTAAACTGGCGAGAGACCGCCGGTTTGCCTCTTCTGACCGCGGCCGAACCGCCGCGGTCAGAATGCCCTGCGGGGCACCGCCGGCCTGTCGGCGGTGCTCCCGCCGACCCTGGCCCCGTCAGAATGACCCCCTTAGTCTTTATTTTGAAGTTTTTCTTCACCGGGACGAAACTGCCAGTTGAATCCGACCTCCTGGAGCCCTTGTCCGGATACGCGATGTGGGTTTCCTCGGTGGAGACTTTTACCTTCGGACTTAGTCGTTTTTTCGAGATGAAAATCCTTCGACCGGGGTAAACCTGGATCTTGATCCGACGTCCATGGAGCCCTTCTCGGATACGATGGCTGGGAGGTCCCGGTCAACTTTTTACCTTCGGACTTAGTCTCTTTTTTGGATGTTTTTCTTTACCCGGACGAACCACGAAGTCAGGCCGGGTCGTGGTTGAGGCAAGCCGGCTAGAATTTCCGCGGCGGGTCGGTCCCTCTCTGGAGCTTTTTTAAAAAAATTCTCAAATCTTTTCCAAACTTCTGGGGCTTCACCCAGATGTTCTTTTAAGGTTCTTTTGGGGTCCACAGCTCACCCCAAGGGTCCAGAAGTTCTGTGATGGTCCTTGGGGGGTGCGGACTTCAACTCCCAGAATGCACCTGGCGCAAACTCCCTTTTTGGCCACTGGCCAGTGGTCAACTGGTCTCTTTTTTCAGGAGTTGGTGCAGGGGACTCTGGTTTAGCAATTTTTCACCTGTAGCAAACAGGGAGTCCCTCCTTGAACCAGTTGAAGCCAGGCAAAGTCCTTCTTGTGGTGAAGCCCAAGTGTGCAGCTGGTGCAGTCCTTCTGAGTGCAGGGTCCAGGTGCAGGCCAGGGGTCCAGCAGGGCAGTCCTTCTTCTCCTTAAGTTCTTTCTTCTTGAAATTTGGTGGGGATCTGAGGTGTGGGGGCAGGTCTGCCAGTTTTATCCTTGCTCCTGGGTGAAAAGCAGGGGGGCCCTGGTTCTCCAATCAGGGACATGGTCGTCCCCTGTGATGACCACTTCCTGGGAAGTGTGGCAAAAATCCATCCCAGAAGGCAACAGTCTCTAAAAATCCAACATGGATGAATCTGATTTTTGGAGGTTACATCTGGCTGAGCCCACCCACTGGTGTGGCTAAAAATCATAAACACACCCCTCTCCTGCCCTCTCCTAATCTAATCAAGGGGGCACCTAATTGTCTGGGGTTGCAGGATGTGGGGGTGTTGCTGGGTGCTCCAAATGTCCTTCTCTGCCTTTGAAGACCAGTTTGGCAGCCCTCCCCCTTCCTGCCTCACCATCTGCTGAGGGGAGATTCTCTCCCCCAAGCACATTCCTTTGTGTGAAGCCAGGCCACTTCACACATCATCAAGGCAGCCTGGCAGAAGCTGCTGCAGGCTGGCCAATCAGAGCACAGCAGCAAAAACAATGCAGAGCTGAAATTGGCAACTTTTTAGGTAAAGTCTAAACTTTTTACCTGAACAAGTTATATTAAATCCAACAACTGGAAGTTGTGGGATTTATTACAATAATTAATTTGATACCAAATTCTTGGTATGTAACATTTAAGGAGACTTTAACATTTAAAATAAAGTCTGCCCATTCTAGCCTATGAAGGCCATTTACTTCAATGAGGCAAAAACGAATTTGGCTGTTTTTACCTCACCAGGGCTTATAAATCTATTTTTATAAAGTCCCTGCTTATAGTTACATGGCACCCAGGCCTAGGGGCACATAGGGCACACCTTAGGGGTGACTTATATGTAAAAATAAGGTAGTTTAAGACTTTGGAAGTACCTTTAATTCCAAAGTCGAATTTGCATATAACTTTAATTTAAAAGCAGCCAGCAAGGCAGGCTTGCTTTTAAAATGACACTGGGCACCTCAGCAGTGCACCTAGGTGTGCACCACCTATGCTGTGGTCCCTAAACCTACATGCCCTACCATATACTAGGGACTTATAGGTAGGTTAACTTAGCCAATTATAATTAGCCTAATTTGCATATCCATTTTACACAGAGCACAGGCCCTGGGACTGGTTAGCAGTACCCAGGGCACCATCAAAGTCAGGAAAACACCAGCAAAAAGAGGAAAATGGGAGCAAAAAGTTATGGGGCCTCTGCAATCAGCCCTGTGTTCTCACACAACCCCCCCCCCCAGCCCACACGCCCAGGAGACTCAGCCCAACCCTGGGAGAGGCTTCCTGGCTTGTTAGGCGAGGAAGACAGTGAAGAAAACTGGCTTTCCCTTTGCAGGGCCTACTCTGCCTTATATCCTCCTGTCAGGGTCACTCCCTATGGGTAGTGAAGCCATCCCAACAGTAAAAGGACCCAATTCAAACTGAAACTTTCCTCTAGGGGGGTCTTCCTCCTTTCTCTCTGCCAACTTGGGTAGTGAGGTGCCCACCTCCCCTACTCCTAACTTTGCTAGGGCAACACCTAGCTTACCCAAAGAGGTCACCCAACACTTGAGCAACCCCACCATGACCAATAGGGTCAGGGGGCCTACTTTGCTATTGGCCCTGGGGTCTGCCTCCCAGGCCAAGTACATTGCTGCCAGGAAGGCTAGCACCCAGCAGAGGCTACTGACAGCTGTCAGTACCCAGAACCACACCCTAAGCTCTCCACTGACAGGTGGCTGAGCTGCTTTAGGGGCATCTTTGGGGTCCTGGCACCCCTCTTGCTGTCTAGAGTGGGGGGCTACCACCTCCTGTGGCAGACACCCTCCTTCCACTCTCTCTTCTGTCAGTGCAGGGGCAACACCTTGCATCTGGACAGCTGCCTGACTACTCAGGACTTCCTTAGGGTCAGGGGAGGCCTCACCAGTGCCAACACTGTGCTTCCCCCCCACGGGGGCAGAAGGCCTTTGGCTCCCTGGAACTCTCTTTAAGAGTGGCCTACCCTTCCTTTTCTTCTTTCCTTTTCTTGGGGACCCCTGTCTCCTAACTGTAGGGACTGACTCCCCAGGACTTTGGCTTGGGGGGGCGCCCTGGGCGACCACCCCATCTGTGACCAGACTCACTTCTTGGAGGTCATTGCCCAGGATACAATCTAGGGGAAGGTCAGCACTGACTACCACCCTAATCCAGTCAAGGATACCCTCCCTCTCTAGGGGCACTATGGCTACAGGTTTGGAGGTGACCTCCCCTGTGGCTATCCTGACTTTCTTTGTCTTTCCTGGGACATACATGTCTGGGGTCACTAACCGGTCACTCACTATAGTGTGACTGGCACAGGTGTCTCTCAGGCCAGTGGTAGGGATCCCATTCACTTGAATGTGGTGGAAGTGCCTACTCCCACCCTCAGGGATCACCAGCTTACCATCTGGTCCTGTCTCCCAGCTCAAAGCTAGGAGGACTTCATCATCTGAGGAATCCTCCTCTATGGCTACACTGGACAGCCCAGTGCTAACCACCTTCTTTGGACAGGCTGCATCTCCTCTGAAGTGACCTGTCTGCTGACAGTCAAAGCAAGCCCTACTGTCCAAGAGCTTTTTTAACCCTGGGTCTAACTGTCTCTGCTGGTCAGAGTGGGATTTACTCTCCTCCTTCTTAGGGTTCTGGGGTACAGAGGGAGTCTCTGTGGTGGGCTTACCACCTCCCTCCTTAGGTTTTTGGGGACCTGTCCCCCCCTTCTTGGAGTCTCCCCCCTGGGACTTGACAACCACCCTGGTTCTCAACCACTCATCAGCTGCCTCCCCTAGCTCTCTAGGGTTGGTCTGCTTAGAGTCCACTAGATGCTGGCGTAACCTTTCTTGGGTACAATTGGTCAAGATGTGCTCTCTCATGATCAGATTGTATAACCCCTCATAAGTATCTACTTTGTTACCAATAATCCAGCCCTCTAGTGCCTTTAGTGAAATGTCCACAAAGTCAACCCAAGACTGGGTACTGACCTTCTGGGTGTCCCTGAACTTCATTCTATATTGCTCTGGGGTCAGACCAAACTTCTTTGCTAAGCACCTCTTCATACTAGGGTATGAATCTGCCTCCTCCCCCCTTAAGGTCAGAAGCCTATCCCTCCCTGAGTTGGGGACCAACTCCCACAAAAGGGAACCCCAGTATTGAGGCCTAACCCTTCTCATTTGGAGTGCCCTCTCAAAGGCCCCCAGCCACTTATCTATGTCATCCCCCTCTACATAAACAGGAACTACCCCCTTGGGTAATCTGGGGCAAACTCCCCCACCCATGGACACCTCAGCTTCTTTATCGCTGCCTCCATCTCTTTTCTCTTTGTATGCCCACTTTTTCTTTTCTAGGGCCAGCTTCTCTGCTTCCAAAGCTATGTATGCTAGCTGGGCCTCCAGCTCTCTTTCTCTGATGGATGGGTTCTCTCCTCCTGAAAGGACCCCCTTCCCACCACTAGCTTTGGATCTGCCCCTAGTGACTGTATTTACTGAGGACCGTTCTTCCTCATCCTCACTTGGGCTCAGATGCCTTCCCTCCCCTGAGTGGTTAGAGCTTGCATCCTCCCTCCTCTGGAGCTTCTTCTGACTCTACCTCTTGGGCCTCAGCCCATGCTGTCAGGGATGTGATCAGGATTTGCTTCCTGAGATCAGTGGTTGCAGGCAACCCACTTTCAATACACAACCCCCTAAGCTGGACTACTGTCAGTGTGGGTAGGCTAGCCAGATCAAGCTCCATGGTTCACTAGTTTTGTGTCAACAAAAACTTTTTGCAAAAATTGGAAACAAGAATTTTGAAAAATTTCAAAATTCAATATTTGAAATTAATCCAAATTAAAAATTAAAAACAATTTTTGCACTAGGACAATTTAAAGGATTTTTAATTTGTTTTACCTAAAACTGTAACGTGATATTGAAGACAAGTACAGGATCCCGTCGCTGCTTCCAATTATGTTGGAAAATGGGTTATTGGTAAGGGCAGGTAGGTACCCACACCTAGCAACAAGCCACTAACCTCCACCTAGGTACAGTTAGGTCTCAGTAAATTAATCCCAGCTCAACCCTTGGTAGCTTGGCAACGAGCGTCAAGGCTTAACTTAGGAGACAAAGTGTAAAGCATTCAAATATCACAAAACAGTAATCAAATAAAACACAGGAAACAGTTTAAAAATCCAAAACCAATTTATAAAAATAGTTTATATTTTTATCTTTAAAATGACACAAAAACGATTAAAATCGGTTCAGGGGAACCGGAGATATGAATTTTTAAAGAATTACTATTTTTCTAGCGCTTAGAAACAAAAAGCGCCAATCGGGTCATCTGGTTGCACCAGGACCGGGGCAAAGTCAAAGTTTCAGGCCGACCGCGATGGAGCCCTGCTCGGCTACAGGTCGCGGGAGGCCTCGGTTAAAAAGTTACCTTCTGACTTAGTCTTTATTTTGAAGTTTTTCTTCACCGGGACGAACCTGCCAGTTGAATCCGACCTCCTGGAGCCCTTGTCCGGATACGCGATGTGGGTTTCCTCGGTGGAGACTTTTACCTTCGGACTTGGTCGTTTTTTCGAGATGAAAATCCTTCGACCGGGGTAAACCTGGATCTTGATCCGACGTCCATGGAGCCCTTCTCGGATACGATGGCTGGGAGGTCCCGGTCAACTTTTTACCTTCGGACTTAGTCTCTTTTTTGGATGTTTTTCTTTACCGGGACGAACCACGAAGTCAGGCCGGGTCGCGGTTGAGGCAAGCCGGCTAGAATTTCCGCGGCGGGTCAGTCCCTCTCTGGAGCTTTTTTTCAAAAATTCTCAAATCTTTTCCAAACTTCTGGGGCTTCACCCAGATGTTCTTTTAAGGTTCTTTTGGGGTCCACAGCTCACCCCAAGGGTCCAGAAGTTCTGTGATGGTCCTTGGGGGGTGCGGACTTCAACTCCCAGAATGCACCTGGCGCAAACTTCCTTTTTGGCCACTGGCCAGTGGTCAACTGGTCTCTTTTTTCAGGAGTTGGTGCAGGGGACTCTGGTTTAGCAATTTTTCACCTGTAGCAAACAGGGAGTCCCTCCTTGAACCAGTTGAAGCCAGGCAAAGTCCTTCTTGTGGTGAAGCCCAAGTGTGCAGCTGGTGCAGTCCTTCTGAGTGCAGGGTCCAGGTGCAGGCCAGGGGTCCAGCAGGGCAGTCCTTCTTCTCCTTAAGTTCTTTCTTCTTGAAATTTGGTGGGGATCTGAGATGTGGGGGCAGGTCTGCCAGTTTTATCCTTGCTCCTGGGTGAAAAGCAGGGGGGCCCTGGTTCTCCAATCAGGGACAGGGTCGTCCCCCTGTGATGACCACTTCCTGGGAAGTGTGGCAAAATTCCATCCCAGAAGGCAACAGTCTCTAAAAATCCAACATGGATGAATCTGATTTTTGGAGGTTACATCTGGCTGAGCCCACCCACTGGTGTGGCTAAAAATCATAAACACACCCCTCTCCTGCCCTCTCCTAATCTAATCAAGGGGGCACCTAATTGTCTGGGGTTGCAGGATGTGGGGGTGTTGCTGGGTGCTCCAAATGTCCTTCTCTGCTTTTGAAGACCAGTTTGGCAGCCCTCCCCCTTCCTGCCTCACCATCTGCTGAGGGGAGATTCTCTCCCCCAAGCACATTCCTTTGTGTGAAGCCAGGCCACTTCACACCTCATCAAGGCAGCCTGGCAGAAGCTGCTGCAGGCTGGCCAATCAGAGCACAGCAGCAAAAACAATGCAGAGCTGAAATTGGCAACTTTTTAGGTAAAGTCTAAACTTTTTACCTGAACAAGTTATATTAAATCCCACCACTGGAAGTTGTGGGATTTATTACAACAATTAATTTGATACCAAATTCTTGGTATGTAACATTTAAGGAGACTTTAAAATTTAAAATAAAGTCTGCCCATTCAAGCCTATGAAGGCCATTTACTTAAATGAGGGAAAAACGAATTTGGCTGTTTTTACCTCACCAGGGCTTATAAATCTATTTTTACAAAGTCCCTGCTTATAGTTACATGGCACCCAGCCCTAGGGGCACATAGGGCACACCTTAGGGGTGACTTATATGTAAAAAATAAGGTAGTTTAAGACTTTGGAAGTACCTTTAATTCCAAAGTCGAATTTGCATATAACTTTAATTTAAAAGCAGCCAGCAAGGCAGGCTTGCTTTTAAAATGACACTGGGCACCTCAGCAGTGCACCTAGGTGTGCACCATCTATGCTGTGGTCCCTAAACCTACATGCCCTACCATATACTAGGGACTTATAGGTAGGTTAACTTAGCCAATTATAATTAGCCTAATTTGCATATCCATTTTACACAGAGCACAGGCCCTGGGACTGGTTAGCAGTACCCAGGGCACCATCAAAGTCAGGAAAACACCAGCAAAAAGAGGAAAATGGGGCAAAAAGTTATGGGGCCTCTGCAATCAGCCCTGTTTTCTCACACCTCCTAAATGAGAGTCTACGTTCTTTAAAAACAGGCGATGGGATGGATATTGGTAAATTAAAAAAGAAGAGTAATGTGTGTACTGGCTATTTTGATTGCTGCCAATCCTCTTGCTGCATATAACAAGAGTTTTTACCGGAGGTTCCTCCTACCTTTCATAGTGTGACAGATAATATTTTCATTAATGTAGTCATCTATGTATATCTGTGAAACTAGATATCTAAAGGTGAGCTCCTCCCATCTTTGAGGCAGCACATTTGTTTTTTCCTGGGACACCTGTGAACATTGCAGAGGTGGAAAAACACATGACTTGTTTCTGTTCATCACCAGTTCTAACAAAGCACCAAAAGTCTTGATGTGGTCAATAACCAGGTAAGTCCACGTTTGGCATTCTTCAAATACAACAGTACATCATCTGCATACAGGGAAATCATATGTTTGCATTTGGTTCCTTTGCAAGGAAACGGGAGGAATAATAGGGGACACCACTGTTGAACACATCAGTGTACTACCCAGCCCCCAAATACCATATTACTCATCATGTCTGTAGCAGATGGATTCCTATGGAGTAATAATATCGGCTATAAAATACTAGACCCAAAATAATACTAACCCAAAATGTTGAAGGCGTTTTCAATGTCAATTGGACCCATTGGTGCATCAAGGTCACTGTTAGGCAAGCTGTGAGTCATGAGAAACAGACATCAAATGTTTGGAGAAATGTTCCTACCTGTAATTCTTGTCTGGATGGACCAGATCAGACACAGATTCCAACAGACTGGTAGGCAATAGTTTGCCTAGAACCTTACAATCCAGGTTCAGCTGTGACAGTGGTTGGAATGACGTGACACCCGGGTTTTTGAGAAGCTTAAGCATTCCTGCTTTGATAGACTGTCTGGTTATGGGTAGATGACCTTAGTCTTTAAGTGCTAAGTATAACCTAAATGGATGTGGGACAATGAGATCCATATATTTGGCATAGATATCTGATGGAAGTCCATTGCTACCATGTGTTTTGATGGTACCCAGGAGTTTAATAACCTGTATAGTAAATGCTCAGATTATTGCGCAAACAAGGTTGGTGCTCTGGCATCCCTTATGTAGTCATGTAATATGTTGTTGGAAATGGCCCTTTTTGAAGAGTCATCCCCGGTCTTTTTGCCTCCCTCCGCCTATTTGTTCTGACCTGTTTTTGTTGGCTTTAGGACTCTGGGCACTTTACCACTGCTAACCAGTGCTAAAGTGCATATGCTCTCTGTGTAAAGTGTACTGTTGATTGGTTTATCCATGATTGGCATATTTGATTTACTGGTAAGTCCCTAGAAAAAGTGAACTAGAGGTGCCCAGAGCCTGTAAATCAAATGCTACTAGTGGGCCTGCAGCACTGGTTGTGCCACCCACTGTAGTAGCCCTGTAAACAAGGCTCAGACCTGCCACTGCAGTGTCTGGGCGCGCAGGTTTAAACTGCCAATTCGACTTGGCAAGTGTACCCACTTGCCAGGCATAAACCTTCCCTTTTACTACATGTAAGGCACCCCCAAGGTAGGCCCTAGGTAGACCCATGGGCAGGGTGCAGTGTACGTTTTTAGGTAGGACATATACTAGTGTGTTTTATATGTCCTAACAGTGAAATACTGCCAAATTCCTTAATGCGCATATTCCTTTTGAGAGCCGATACAAATGTGGAGTTTAGGGCCACTGAACTCACAATTTTAAAATACATCCTTTAGTGAAGTTGATTTTTAAATTGTCTGTTTGAAAATGCCACTTTTAGAAAGTAGGCATTTTCTTGCTTATACCATTCTGTGGATCTGCCTGTTTGTGAATTCCCCGTCTGGGTCAGTTTGACAGTTGGGCTGTTCACACCTCTCCTCTAGACAGTGACACAAAGGGGTTTGGGGTGTAGCCTGCATATCTTGGTTAGCCATCTGTGCTGGAGGGTAGGAGTGGTCACTCACACCTGAAAGGACTGTGCCTGCCCTCACACAATGCCTTCTCCGACCACCTGGTGTGCATCTGGGGCCTGGTCTGGACAAGGAAGGATCTTACAAACACTTGAGACTTTGCTTTGAAGTTTGCCAACGTCAAAGTCAGAACTGGGTAAAGGAAGAAGACCCAAAACCCCAGACTTTTAGAATCCCTCTGGAATCAAGAGGAACCTCTGCCCAGGAGAAGAGCTGAAGGAGGAGTACTGTCCCTTTGCTGTGCTGCTTTGCTGGACTGGCCTGCAGTTGCTGCTTCTGCTTGAAAAAAGTGCAAAGGGTGAACTTTGCTGTGTGTCCTGCTTGAGAAAATTCTCCAAGGGCTTGGAGTAGAGCTGGCCTCCTGTTGGAAGTCTCAGTGACACCAAAGACTTCAGTTTCCTCAACCTGCGTGTGTCTTGTGCTGTTCAAGAGAGAAACCACAGCGACGCCGCCAATGATGCCTCTGGCCTGCACCTTGACCTGCCGGCACCACACTGAGTTGCATTGCGCCACTTCGCACCGTGAGCCTGGTCTCCCCGACGCCATCATCGGACGACTTCACTGAGCCGCTGCTCGCACCGCGACCTGTGGGTCCGGCACTCTGGCATCACCTGCTCACACCACAGCCTGGGCATTCCCGACGATGCCACTCCTGCTGAAACGGGTGTCGCTGCCTACACCGTGGCCTGTGGCCACCGCTCATGAGGTACACGAAGCACCGTCCTGTACGGCACTGCAGCCCCGGTTCACCGACACCAGCACCATCGACTCCTGTGTCATCACCAGGCATCCTGACTGCACCATGGCCTGTGGACACTACTCATGAGGGTCACAAAGCACCGTCCCATCCCGCACTGCTGGCTTGGTGCCTACCAATGTCAGCACTTCAGAAACAACAACGACGCTGCCTGCACAGTGACCTGTGGACACTGCACGTCCCACCACCCCGATTCACACCGCAGCCCTGGTCTCACCGACGCCGCTGGACGCTGTCACCGAGCGGCTGCCTGCACCGTGACCTGTGGGCACCGCAAGTCACAGTGTCCGGCTTCGCACCACAGCCCGACGCCATCCACGCCGGCACCCCTGACTTCATCAGCCTGGAGTTCGATCTGCAACGTGTGTAACCTCAAGGGCCCGATGACTCCTGCACTGACTCCGGAGCCGACACCGCGAGGTCAGTGACAGCGCGATCCGGAGGTCACCGCAAGGATCATGATGCCCTGCAAATCCAAGGTACTGTTTGTGGGTCTTCCCGATACCGTAGCTGGCCCGCAATGCCTGAACTGTTGGTTTTGTTTATCACGACAATGTGATAGCCCCAGGTTGAGCTATTGACTTCAAGGAACTGCATTTTTGAGTAAATCTTGCAGAATTCATATTTTTATTACTGTATGTTGGATTTTTATTGTATTTGGTCTTGTTTTATATAGATAAATATTGGCTATTTTTCTAAAACTAGTGTGGTGTCCGTTTGTTGTGTTTTCACTTATTACTGTGTGTTATGTGCAAATGCTTTACACATTGCTTATGAGATAAGCCTGACTGCTTGTGCCAAGCTAGCAAGGGGGTGAGCAGGGGTTATCTGGATGGGTATCTCCCTTATCCTGACTAGAGTGAGGGTCCCTAATTGGACAGGGTGCAAACTGACTGCCAACTTAAGACCCCATTTCTATCATATGTGCTCTTGTATACTACATGATTGAGAATATAATGTTGTATAATTTTCTTCTAAAGTTGCAAAAATGTCTTCTGTAGTGTGAACTACAGCTGCTGTAGATGGTTTGAAAACTGTTATGGGAACTCACCAGTATTTGACTAGGTAAGACATGTCAATAATCAGAATGACTTGTCTTCATCCAGGTATTGATGTGTCCGCTACTGTCTATAGTTGAACAACCTGAATGTCCCCAATTGTGTCATGTATCGTACCTCAATAGCTGAGCAGTTTTTCTTCAAGGTTTTTCAACTCTTGTTCCAGGTTTATAATTTCACTGTTCATGACTTAGAACTCCATATAGGTTGTTTTGATAAACACTTTAAATGGTTTCTACTCCACTAGTGCATCCTCTACCATCCCTGCGTTCATTTCAAAATAAAGGGTGATTCACACCCTTATCTTTCCCCTGAATGCAGCATCAATCAGGGCAGTGGCCTGGAGCCTACAGGTCACTGTGTCCCGGTAAGGCCTACCCTACAGAACTGCTACAAATAATCTAGTTATGATTGAGACAGTCTCAGCTCAGTGCCTTAATCAATGTTTAGTTTTTGGGCTAGGTGGTTAGAGCACAAGATCATATCCAGTCTTTAAAAGTCATACGCCAGTCAAATTAGTAGCACTCACGATTAGTGAGTGTCCTCCTCCTTGTATCTTTGAGTGTCCTCCTCCTTGTATCTGTGAGGTGCCAGTATTCCAGCAATCTTCGTATGTGCATCTCAACTTTGTTGGAAGAAGTCCCACTCAGAGTGGATCTAGACTGATCCAATACTAAATACAAAACCTTTCTGGAGATTTTTCACGCAAACCAGGTACTTTGTGCTTGAAAGAGACTTTGTTTGCTTTTAAAAAAAGAGTTAAGACACTTTACATCACTTTTCAGTGATATCTCTACATTTACTTATTGCATCTTTGATCGTTTTGACCTGCATTTTATCAGATAAATATTCTATATATTTTTCTAAACACTGTCCCTCATTACGACCTTGGCGGGCGCCAAGATCTGACCGCCGGGCAGCCACCAATTCGGCCGCACTCCCGCCGCGGTCATTTTGAGATCCCCGCTGGGCCGGCGGGGATCACGGCCGCAACACAGTTGCACAGTGCACAGTTGCACAATTGCACCCGGCGCGCTTTTCACTGTCTGCAAAGCAGACAGTGAAAAACTGCACGGGCCGTGTCAGGGGGCCCCACGACTCCCCGTACCGCCAGACTTTTCCTGGCGGTTTAAACCTGGCGGCGGTAGGGGGATTCGTAATCCCCTGGGCAGCGCTGCCCTGGCGAATTAAAACCGCCGGGATTAAAGTGGCGGTAAACCGCCGGTCCTGGTGGTGCGACCGCAGCGCTTTTGCCGTGGTCGTAATACTAGGGATTCCGCCACAACAACCCTGGCGGTCCAAGACCGCCAGGGTTGTAATGTGGGCCTGTGTGGTGTATTTTTGTGGTGCTATATGGTGTTATTGTATGATTTATTGCACAAATACTTTACACATTGCCTTCCAAGTTAAGCCTGACTGCTCAGTGCCAAGCTACCAGAGGGTGGGTACATGATAATTTCGATTGTGTGTGACTTACCCTGACTAGAGTGAGGGTCCTTGCTTGAACAGGGTGTAACCTGACTTCCAACTAAAGACCCCGTTTCTAACACAAATTACCCGACAGTGCTGTGGCCCGACTCTGCAACCAACCCCCTATAATCACCTAACCCTGCATTGTCTTACCCTCTGTTTGTGTCTTTCTGCTCATCTCTTGCCCTCTGATTTTGCCTTTCTGCCCATTTCTTGTCCTCTGTTTGTGTCTCTCTGCCCAGTTTCTGCTCATTTCATGCCCACTGTTTGTGCCTTTCTGCCCATTTCTTCCCTCAATTTGTGCCTTTCTGGACATTTTATGCTTGTTTCTTGCCATCTGTTTTTGCCATTCTGCTCATATCTTGACCTCAGTTTCTACCTCTCTGCCCGTTTTCAGCTTGTTTCTTGCCCTCTGTAAGTGCCTTTTTTGCTTGTTTCTGCCATCTATTTATGCCTTTCTTTCAATTTCTTGCCCTCTGTTTGTGCCTTTCTGGTCATTTTATGCTTGTTTCCTACCTTCTGTTTTCCCTTTATGCTCTGTCCTTGCCCTCTGTGCCTTTCTGCTGATTTGTTCCCCCTGTTTATGCCTTTCTGTCCATTTTCTTGCCTTCTATTTGTGCCTTTCTGTCCCTTTTCTGTGTGTTTTCTTGCTCTCTGTATGTGCCTCTCTGTCCTTTTCGTTTCTGTTTCTTGTCCTTTCTTTGTGCCTCAGTCCTGCCAAGAGTCATGCATTTCACATTATGGTAAGGGAATTTAAGTTAGGTTCTGCCATTACCACGTGATCAATAATTTGTCACACAAACAAGATGAATGCACTACTCTTTTCAATTAGCTGCCAGACAGTGACACCAAGTGGCAGCTATCTCCGTTGATCAAAACAGCCTAAAAGTGCTCCTGGCACACAGGCAAGCTTACATATGCACCTGAGAAGAGATATTGTTACCTGACCAGGCCTGAAGAGTGTGCCAAAAGAATTATGTTGGAGCTGCTGGTAAGAGTATTGGGGCCAAGTAGATGGTGCGGCTAACGGCTTGCTGATTGCAGTGCTATAGTGCATGGGTGGCAAAATAAATCCAATACCTTCTTATTACACTTCTTGCTAAAGACTAATAATTGCCACTAGCACCTTCTCCAGTCCACAGTTAATTTACTTTTAGCACATCATGATCATGGGCCTAAGTAAACTGGGAACTAGGTTAGTGTCCTCCAATTTCTGGTATTTTGCAGCAGTGTTAAGCTCTTCTTTGACTTTCTAGTTGCTCAAGTGGGTGTAAATTCTTATATTTATATGATTCCCTTGTCTTCATTGCTTGATTTTGCATGCAAGAAAGTGTCACACATAGTCGTTGAATGTCACTCATAATTACACTGAAAACATGAAAACATCACACATAAACAATATGAAACCTTGGCATCTATGCTGCCTTTCTTCTCGTTTGTAAGCCTTTCCGGCTATCTGGGACTGCAGCGGACCCTAAGGGACCCCAGGCAGTCCCAGCCGGCTTCAACCACTTGGATGAGTCAGCATTGCTCCATCAACTAAAGGAACTGTGCAGTGTTTTCACTCTATTCCCTTCATGCATATCTGCATGTAGGGAAGAGAGATGAAAACTCCCCTTTCAGAAAACTGACTTAGTTTGCTTTTACTTGGTGGGAGAGGTCAGTTCTCACCAAGCAAAAGCATACAGCTATGACTCGGGCACCCAAGGACATAGCAGAAGCCGTCCTAGGGCCATTATTGGATCCACGAGAGGGGCTAAATGGCCCCCCTCCAACGAACACTGCTCCAGGGAGTTGGTGGTCCCTTGGGCGCTGAAAAAGAACCCCTTCACTTTTTTATTGTAGCTCAGGGTAGATGGTGTTGCCCTGGGCTTTGGGGAGGGTCGGTGGCCCCTGCATTAATTTTGATCAAAGCTCTGGGGAGGTTGTGGTCCCTGGGGCTCTGTGGGTTCAGATGCCCCCCGCATCTCAATAAGTTGAAGCCCCAGGGAAGTGATGGTCCCTGGGCTGTGAGGGAGGCTGACAGGCCTTCCCCACACAAATAAAACATTTGGGGCACATGCCCCCCCCCATATTTTATGCATCGTCCCAGGGAGGTGGTAGTCCCTAAGGCTACAGGGGGCAGGGAGCCCCCCATCATAAATAAACTATGCCCCCGGGACCTGGTCCACCTGGGAGCCTTTATAAGACAAAGCGAGGTAGTCCACGCTTCATTTTAAAAAAAACATTTCTCCAGATCCGCTGCTATTCGCAACAACATTTAAAAAAATGTATTTCTAGCATTGGGGGTGTCCCTCTGGGATCCCACCGACTTTTCTTTTTTTTTTACATTTTACTCTTGGACTTGGCTGCCAACAATTCCTTGTTGAAGTGTTGGCAGCTTATCAGATCTTATTATGACATCGGGACCGGTCACAAATCCTTTGCTTCCCTATATACAACATGGCTTACATGGCTTTCTTTAATTTCTCTAACAATACTGAACATATTTAAACCAAATCACACAGAGGTTGCTGTCTGGACCAGGTCCTAGCTCTCTGCCAAATTTGGTGTAATTCCGTCCAGTGGTTTCTGTGCTATGGCTGCTCAAAATACCGATGGAAAAATGAATGGGCCAAAAGCCTTTTGGGACCCCCTTTTTCTTGGCCCCCACTTGACAGATAACCTAAAAAGTTTCCAGACAGCAACTGAAGTGAGCGTTGTATTTCCCTGGACATTTTTGTGATGCAGCAATTGAAGTGAGTGTTGTATTTTCCTGGAAGGTTTTGTGACGATTCATCAAACAGCGACAAAGTTATTAGCAAATCAAAAAAACTTTCTTTCTCTAGAAACTAGGTCCTAACTACTATATATATATTTACAAACATATACTTACCTTAATTTTCCTTACCATATATGGTAAATGAATGATTGGTAAAAGCACCAAAAAGTGTATATGTGGTAAATACATGCTTTGTAAACGCTGCATGGTAAAGGCACTGCATGGTAAAAACATTGTTGTAAAGGATATTTTTTGGTGAAGATCCTTCTCATGCAACTTCCACAAACCGTGTCAGGTGAACCACAAACGTCACCAAATGTATTTATGCTTAACCATCTGGTACCTTGGCACATTCTCATCTTGGCATGCTCTCAGAATTTCAGAACTATAATTGGTATATCTCGAAATTCTTGAGAGCAGTTTCCTGGAAGAAACCGAGATGGAGCAGCGTTCACTGTGCTCCTCCAGGTGCTTAAGTACTGGAATAATGCTTTTTGGAAATCACTATTCTGGGCACTCATATTTTGTACAGACCCATTACCTTTGTCAGTGCTATTTTTTATTATGTACTTGCTAGAGCTGACGTGTGTATTCCAAAATAGGATTGTATTTATCTTTGATCTTGTTATTGATAGGGGAATCATTGTAGTAATTACTGCAATAACATACCGCCTCAAAAGCCACTAGAAAATGTAGCTTTGTTGTTTGGAAGGTAGAATGCAGGTTCCCTAAAACTATAAACGCCTATGTCCCCTTAGAGATGTTATAATACTAATAAGTGGCAATACAACCACCTCATATTAGACACTGCACAAAGTGCCATTTAGGTTCATGTCTAAATTAGTCAGATCTTCAGAACAGCACTTCAAATTATTAGTTTTTTAAACGCAGCCTTAGCTCGCCCATTTGCTCTTAAATTTCGAGGGCTCCATCTCAGTCAAAGTTTGGACTGCTCCAATATTCAGTTATGCTGCTTCCGGGTTAGGCTCTTCCTATACGTAAAAAAGTCCTTTCAAAAATGTTTATTTAGGTGAATTTCACAATATTTTCAATTGGTTGTTGGCTTGTTCAGAGTATACCATAAGGTATCTTGAACCATATCACGCTCACACTCTTCATTATAGTTATGAACAATCATGTTAAATTAAAAGGGATAGTGATTCTGAAGGGGTGAATAAGTGCTGTCCATTGTAAAAATAGATGTTGAATACTCTAACTCGCCTTTGCTTAGGAACTCTTCAATATGTGCTGAAAACAGATGCAGAGAAAATATATTAGTGTGTGCAAATATTCTCAAGGAAAGACACAATGCAGATATATACTTAGATATGTTTACCTGTAAACACTTTTTGAAAGTCACCCTGTTGAAAATAAATGTGCGTCAGTATGAGTCAATGAAACAATGAAATCGTGGCTACATTTCTGCTGAAGTGGAAAAGTACAGACTGAATGCATTTACTTTTCTGAAAGTAATTACATTATTCTGCATTATACTATTACCCTGTTTACCGATAACCTTGAAATTGCAGAAGCAATGTGTGAAAATATGAATTGGCTTTGCTTTTTGTTTGTCACAATGAATTACTACATCAAAACAGAGCAAGAGCTTTTGGCACAATGATTAACTGTAAAGTTCCGTTATTTATGTAATTACTGCAACACTCCACAGCAGTCACTGGAAAGATTGTGTTTTTGCTGATTTTAGTTCCTTACTGCACAGTATACTTGGCCAACAGATTCAGGCTATAAATGCGTGTTGGCGCGTTAAAGGCACGCTTTGCAGTGTTAGGATTTAAAACGTGTACAAGTGCATTCTGTTTCAAAGGACTTATTTCCTAAATTATGTTTGGCAGTCAGTTTTTTTCCTGTGCGAAAATACCTGATAAATGAGGTATCAAATAAATTTTATACTCAAGGTCTGCTTATAAATTAGATGGAATTCCATGTGTTGATTCCCAACCGCTAAATTTACCATTACTGGCTGATATCGCCCCATGGAGCTCTGCCTAAAACTCCTTAGAATGGTGTGTAGACCCGAAGTTGATGTGTGGAATTTACATAGTATTCCCCATTCCACCCATTTACCACGTTCTCTGAGCTGGTGTAAATGTGTGTGGGGGCTTCTATGTCTAGCAGTAGAAGGATACTAAGGGTAGGAAGGTGAGGGCTGACTTTATCACTGTGGCGCCCCGTATGACAATCATTGTTGGTGCCCCACTCCAAAAATTCCCTCCACAAATTCCTTCAGTAATGCGCCCTACCAGTGCCCCTCACCTCTCAATTGCCTCTCTCATTTCCTTTTTTTGTTTTATAGTGCTACTCATACCAGTGTAGGATGTCAGAGCACTTTACATCACACACACATTATACAGAGCCAAATAATCATATGTTTGTTAGTCAATCTATAGGAAATGTTACATAAAACAATGAGGATTACATGGTGCAAGAGTAACATGTCACTGATACTACCAAGCATATACGTGTTTGGCCTGGAAAAGCACAAACATACAACAGTGGTTGGTTTTACTCATTATTGTGTATTTCTTCCTAAATTAACCCTTTTTAGCAACATTAGGATAATAAGAGACTGGGGGAAAACATAACATTCTACCTTATACTGTGTAGTTTGAATGCAGCTCTTTGATGACAGTTCATAGCTCATTGTGCTTGTAAGGGCTGTAACTTATGAAATGCAAGTAACAAAAGGATATCCGTGACAAAAGCATCCCACTGGGCTACCCACACATAAAATACAGTTTGATGACTTGTGTGGTACGCTTTCTTTTCATGAGGCTTATTAGCCCGCTATGCTATTCTATCATGAGTGGAAACTGCCACTGAACAAAACTCTCATCTCTCTCCAGCAAGAACGTTAATCACCAGAGTTATCTTGACCTTTTTATTGCTGCCTGAATAGTGCTTCACACAAAAGAAATTGTGAAGCAGGTGCTTTTAAACCACTATTATTTCCAAACATGCCTCCCTCCCGCCGAGTTAAGTTGCAGTCGCACCGCCCTAGAGCCAGCCCTGGACAGGGTGAGCATTACATGTTCACCTCTTGCTAGAAGAAAAGGGCAGGTTCAGTGCCACCACAGCTAGTAAAAATGGGTGTTTGAATACAGGGCCATGTGTGATCAGGAACAGTTATATCCCACCTAGGGAAACAGCTGTACCTGCCCAGAAATTGGGCACTAAGGGGCATAATTACAAGAAACTGGCACTTCAGTGCTGATCCTCCAGTTTTCTTGTGTCACCCCTGCCCCACCTAACAACACCATGGGTGCACCGTATTTACAATACGGCACAGCATGGTTCACATTAGGCCAAGCGCATAAACATTTTTTACACTACTTCTGGCGCTGTGCTGCACTAGCATCAAAAACTGTGTCGCTAGTGGAGAAATGTGCAAGGAAGCCCATTTGTTGGACCTGGCTTTTTGACAGGGTCATCCCCAAACTTTTTGCCTTCCTCCTTTTCTTTTTCTGACCTCATTTTTGCTGGTTTTTAGACTCTGCGCACTTTACCACTGCTAACCAGTGCTAAAGTGCATATGCTCTCTCCCTTAAAACATGGTAACCTTGAATCATACCTGATTGGACTATTAATTTACTTATAAGTCCCTAGTAAGGTGCACTTTATGTGCATAGGGCTGGTAAATTAAATGCTACTAGTGGGCCAGCAGCACTGGTTGTGCCACCCACTTAAGTAGCCCCTTTTCATTATCTCAGGCCTGCCATTGCAAGGCCTGTGTGTGCAGTTTCACTGCCACCTCGACTTGGCATTTAACAGTACTTGCCAAGCCTAGAACTCCCCTTTTTCTACATATAAGTCACCCTTAATGTGTGCCCTAGGTAACCCTTAGAGCAGGGTGCTGTGTAGGTAAAAGGCAGGACATGTACCTGTGTAGTTATATGTCCTGGTAGTGTAAAACTCCTAAATTCGTTTTTACACTACTGTGAGGCCTTCTCCCTTCATAGGCTAACATTGGGGCTGCCCTCATACACTGTTGAAGTGGCAGCTGCTGATCTGAAAGGAGCAGGAAGGTCATATTTAGTATGGCCAGAATGTTAATACAGAATCCTGCAGACTGGTGAAGTCGGATTTAATATTACTATTCTAGAAATGCCACTTTTAGAAAGTGAGCATTTCTTTGCACTTAAATCCTTCTGTGCCTTACAATCCACGTCTGGCTGGGCTTGGTTGACAGCTCCTTGTGCATTCACTCAGACACACCCCAAACACAGGGTACTCAGCCTCACTTGCATACATCTGCATTTTGAATGGGTCTTCCTGGGCTAGGAGGGTGGAGGGCCTGCTCTCACACAAAGGACTGCCACACCCCCTACTGGGACCCTGGCAGACAGGATTGAACTGAAAGGGGACCTGGTGCACTTCTTAGCCACTCTTTGAAGTCTCCCCCACTTCAAAGGCACATTTGGGTATAAAACAGGGCCTCTGCCCTACCTCATCAGACACTTGCTGGAGAAGAAACCTGAACCAGAAACTACATCCTGCCAAGAAGAACTGCCTGGCTGCTCAAAGGACTCACCTGTCTGCTTTTCTACAAAGGACTGCTGCCTTGCTGTTGGCCTGCTGCCTTGCTGAACTCTTGTCTGGGTGTAAAAGTGCTCTCCAAGGGCTTGGATAGAGCTTGCCTCCTTTTCCCTGAAGTCTCAGGACCAAAAAGACTTCTCTCTTCCTCTTGGACGCTCCGTGCGCCGAAATTTTCGACGCACAGCTTGTTCCGCGGCAAGAAAAACGCCACACACCGACGCTGATCGACGCGACGCCTTCGGGACGATCGAAACTTTGACGCACGGCCTCGCAAGGACAACGCCGCCCGACTTCCCGGAAGAAATCGACATGACGCCTACCGTGAGATCGAAACTTTGACGCACAGCCTCGCAAGGACAACGCCGCCCGACTTCCCAGGAGAAATTGACGCGACGCCTGCCGTGAGATCAAAACTTTGACGCACGGCCTCGCAAGGACAACGCCGCCCGACTCCCCAGGAGAAATCGACGCAACGCCTGCCGTAAGATCGAAACTTTGACGCGCAGCCCCGCAGAACGACGCGCAGCCGGAAAACAAGCAGGAAAATCCCCGCACAGACCCGGGACATCTGGTACTCCCCGCGAACCACAGAAAGGGACTGTACGCGCGCCGGAAAACGACGCACGACTCCCCGCGTGGAAAATAACGAAGCAAGTTCGTGTGTGCTGAGGAGAAATCGACGCGCACACCAGTTTTCTATGTACCTCTTCTCCTGTGGCCCTCTGAGGAGATTTTCCACCAGAAACCAGGTACTTTGTGTTTGAAAGAGACTTTGTTTACTTTCTAAAGACTTAAGACACCTTATATCACTTTTCAGTGATATCTTTACAAATTCATAATGCAACTTTGACCGTTTTGACCTGAAGATACCCAGATAAATATTATATATTTTTCTAAACACTGTGTGGTGTATTTTTGTGGTGTTATGCTATGGTGTTGTATGATTTATTGCACAAATGCTTTACACATTGCCTTCTGAGTTAAGCCTGACTGCTCGTGCCAAGCTACCGGAGGGTGAGCACAGGCTGATTTTGGATTGTGTGTGACTTACCCTGACTAGAGTGAGGGTTCTTGCTTGGACAGAGGGCAACCTGACTGCCAACCAAAAACCCCATTTCTAACATTGGTGATCAGCGGTGAGGATAGGACTTGTATTTGTGCAGTGACATACAGTAGCTAAGTATTTCACTACCTACCCACAGTTATAGGTCAACTTGGTTTTTTATCTCTTTTTTCAAATCCGTTTTTTTCCTGACAATTTTCAAAAACGAAATCCTCACTCAACATGTCTCTGACTGGGTCTCAGACAGGGGACTTTGACCTAGTCCAGTTGGATACATATACGGTCAAACAACTAAGAGGATTCTGCAGGGCACTGAGGGTACCCACCCAAGGGACCTCCAGAAAGGAGGACTTTCAAGTGGCGCTGAGGGCCTGGGCAGAAGCCCATTTAGAGGATGATGAGGCAGAGGAGCCAGAAAATGGCACCTCAGAGGAATTTTCACTATCTGTGGATGGTGTTACCACTGCAATTGTGCCCCCTTCCAGACCAGGGAGCAGTGTCTCTATGCAAAGCCTGACCGCAGAGGAAAGGAGAGAGGAAAGGGAGTTCCAATTGCAAATGGCAAAACTGAAAATTGAGGCTCAACAGGAGGAGAGAAGGGCAGAGAGAGAAGCCAAACAAGCTGAGGCTGAAAGAGCAGCCAAACAGATTGAAGCTGAAAGAACAGCCAAACAAGCAGAAGCTGAAAGAGCAGCCAAACAAGCAGAAGCTGAAAGAGCAGCCAAACAGGTGGAAGCTGAAAGGGCTTTGGCTGAAAAGAAACTATTGTTGGCCCATGAACTGAGTCTCAAGGAGCTGGAGATCAAGGCGAGACAGTCTGAATCCAGCAATAATGGTGGCAGCATACAGACAGGACCTTCTGGAGAAAAGAAGGTTTGTATACCCAAAAATGTGGTGCCCAGTTTTGTGGTGGGAGATGACATAGATAAATGGTTAGCTGCTTATGAAGTTGCACTAAGTGCTCATGAGGTTCCTGAAGGGCAATGGGGGGTAGCTATGTGGGGTTATGTGCCGCCTTCGGGGAGGGACACACTTCTCACATTGGATCAACCTGATCAAAACACATACCCACTTCAGAAAGCCACTTTACTTGCCAAGTTTGGGCTGGCCCCTGAGGGATACCGTCAGAGGTTCAGGGACAGCACCAAACAACACACACAAACATGGGTAGATTTCTTTGACTTTTCCAGTAAGGCACTGAATGGATGGGTGCGGGGCAACAAAGTAAATGACTAAAAAGGATTATATGACTTGATTCTGAGAGAGCATATGCTTAATACTACTTTTACAGAGTTGCGCCAGCACTTGGTAGATAGTAAGCTGACTGATCCCAGGAAGCTTGCTGAGGAGGCGGACCTCTGGGCAAGCACCAGAGTGTCCAAAAAGGTATCTGGAGTGACCCCGAGAAGGGCAGTTCCGGTTCCCCCCAACAAAGTGAGGGGGAGGTTAGAAATGACCCAGACGAGTCCCAGAGTAAGGGGGGAAGAAAGGGTTCCCATACCCCATCTGAGAAACAGGGTGGGGGTTCTGGTGGGCAGTGGCCCAAAGCATCCCATTCCCAACCCCGCTGCTTTGAGTGTTCCCAGATAGGACACAGGAAGGGGGACTCTGTCTGTCCAAAGAACTCACCCAATATTGGGACCTCTACAGGGGTGGCCCATGTGGCCTTAGGGGAATGTAGTCCCCAGGGGCAGGTCGTAGACCATGCCTTCATCTCCTTTAGTTGGGAGGTGGACTCAGAGGGTAAACTGGTGATCCCTGAGGGTGGGAGCCGTCACTTCCACCAGGTGGGAGTGAATGGGATCCCAGTCACCGCTCTGAGAGACACAGGGGCTAGTCTTACCATGATTGTGGAGAGACTAGTGTCACCAGAGCAGTACACCGGACAGGTGTGTAGAGTGACTCCAGCCATTGGGGAAGATTTCTTCCGCCCCATGGCCCGGGTGTCCCTAGAGTGGGGTGGGGAGGTGACCCAGAGGCGGGTCATAGTTAGTCCCCAGCTGCCCATTGACTGCATTCTGGGTAATGAGTTTCCCTTAGTGTCAGGAGAGCTGAGAGGGCCAACCCCCAAGGGTGCCCAGCAGTTCAGATGTCTGGCAGTACCACTCCCCAGAGGAGGGTATGTAAGCCCCAATGGGGAGGCACGGGGAGGAAGGACTCACCCCTGTCCTCTGTTCAGCCTCAGAGTACAGACCCTGGGCTGAGGGACCAGTATCAGGGACCCACCCCTGGCCTGGTGAGAGTGGAGAAGGGGTGCAAGATCCCTGGGGTTACTACCCCCCATTCTGGGATGCTACAGGAATCCCTTGGGAGCTCCCTACCAGCCCCCCGGTTGGAGGAGAAGCTCAGTCAACGGCCCCCTCAGGGTCTCCACCTAGCAGTGGATGGTCAGGGGCCTGGCTCATAACACTGACAGCTGTCAGTGGCATCTGTTGGTTTCTGTCCTTGTGGGCAGAGTTTTCCCTGGGTTGGGGACAGAAGTCAGACCCAAGGAATGGAATGGGCCACATCACTTTGTTGGCCATTGCGATACTGCCTGCTTACTGGCTTGCATCTGTAAGCAAATTAAAGTTAGGAGCTGTACAGATGGGGTCCTCAGGTGATGATAAGGGTTCCCCATGGGCCAGATCAGTGGCCCCAGAGAGTATAGACAAAGAAGCCTCACTGAGTTCAGAAAGGCGTAGAACTGGCGAGTGCCCCTGCAGTAGTGGGCCATTGTCCATGTTCTATCGCCTTAAGCAGGGAAGTCCATCAGAGTGTTGATTAGTCTACCCTGGCTTTAGGCTGGGAGGGGGTCATGTTGGACCTGGCTTTTTGACAGGGTCATCCCCAAACTTTTTGCCTTCCTCCTTTTCTTTTTCTGACCTCATTTTTGCTGGTTTTTAGACTCTGCGCACTTTACCACTGCTAACCAGTGCTAAAGTGCATATGCTTTCTCCCTTAAAACATGGTAACCTTGAATCATACCTGATTGGACTATTCATTTACTTATAAGTCCCTAGTAAGGTGCACTTTATGTGCATAGGGCTGGTAAATTAAATGCTACTAATGGGCCAGCAGCACTGGTTGTGCCACCCACTTAAGTAGCCCCTTTTCATTATCTCAGGCCTGCCATTGCAAGGCCTGTGTGTGCAGTTTCACTGCCACCTCGACTTGGCATTTAACAGTACTTGCCAAGCCTAGAACTCCCCTTTTTCTACATATAAGTCACCCTTAATGTGTGCCCTAGGTAACCCCTAGAGCAGGGTGCTGTGTAGGTAAAAGGCAGGACATGTACCTGTGTAGTTATATGTCCTGGTAGTTTAAAACTCCTAAATTCGTTTTTACACTACTGTGAGGCCTGCTCCCTTCATAGGCTAACATTGGGGCTGTCCTCATACACTGTTGAAGTGGCAGCTGCTGATCTGAAAGGAGCAGGAAAGTCATATTTAGTATGGCCAGAATGGTAATACAGAATCCTGCTGACTGGTGAAGTCGGATTTAATATTACTATTCTAGAAATGCCACTTTTAGAAAGTGAGCATTTCTTTGCACTTAAATCCTTCTGTGCCTTACAATCCACGTCTGGCTGGGCTTGGTTGACAGCTCCTTGTGCATTCACTCAAACACAGGGTACTCAGCCTCACTTGCATACATCTGCATTTTGAATGGGTCTTCCTGGGCTGGGAGGGTGGAGGGCCTGCTCTCACACAAAGGACTGCCACACCCCCTACTGGGACCCTGGCAGACAGGATTGAACTGAAAGGGGACCTGGTGCACTTCTTAGCCACTCTTTGAAGTCTCCCCCACTTCAAAGGCACATTTGGGTATAAAACAGGGCCTCTGCCCTACCTCATCAGACACTTGCTGGAGAAGAAACCTGAACCAGAAACTACATCCTGCCAAGAAGAACTGCCTGGCTGCTCAAAGGACTCACCTGTCTGCTTTTCTACAAAGGACTGCTGCCTTGCTGTTGGCTTGCTGCCTTGCTGAACTCTTGTCTGGCTGTAAAAGTGCTCTCCAAGGGCTTGGATAGAGCTTGCCTCCTGTTCCCTGAAGTCTCAGGACCAAAAAGACTTCTCTCTTCCTCTTGGACGCTCCGTGCGCCGAAATTTTCGACGCACAGCTTGTTCCGCGGCAAGAAAAACGCCGCACACCGACGCTGATCGACGCGACGCCTTCGGGACGATCGAAACTTTGACGCACAGCCTCGCAAGGACAACGCCGCCTGACTTCCCGGAAGAAATCGACGCAACGCCTATCGTGAGATCGAAACTTTGACGCACGGCCTTGCAAGGACAACGCCGCCCGACTTCCCAGGAGAAATTGACGCGACGCCTGCCGTGAGATCAAAACTTTGACGCAAGGCCTCGCAAGGACAACGCCGCCCGACTCCCCAGGAGAAATCGACGCGACGCCTGCCGTAAGATCGAAACTTCGACGCGCAGCCCCGCAGAACGACGCGCAGCCGGAAAACAAGCAGGAAAATCCACGCACAGACCCGGGACATCTGGTACTCCTCATGAACCACAGAAAGAGACTGTCCGCGCGCCGGAAAATGACGCACAACTCCCCGCGTGGAAAATAACGACGCAAGTCCGTGTGTGCTGAGGAGAAATCGACGCACACACCAGTTTTCCACGTACCTCTTCTCCTGTGGCCCTCTGAGGAGATTTTCCACCAGAAACCAGGTACTTTGTGTTTGAAAGAGACTTTGTTTACTTTCTAAAGACTTAAGACACCTTATATCACTTTTCAGTGATATCTTTACAAATTCATAATGCAACTTTGATCGTTTTGACCTGAAGATACCCAGATAAATATTATATATTTTTCTAAACACTGTGTGGTGTATTTTTGTGGTGTTATGCTATGGTGTTGTATGATTTATTGCACAAATGCTTTACACATTGCCTTCTGAGTTAAGCCTGACTGCTCGTGCCAAGCTACCGGAGGGTGAGCACAGGCTGATTTTGGATTGTGTGTGACTTACCCTGACTAGAGTGAGGGTTCTTGCTTGGACAGAGGGCAACCTGACTGCCAACCAAAAACCCCATTTCTAACACCATTGATTAACATGTGTGCATCACTTTAACGCCTGCTTTGAGCAGGCATTGAAAATGATGCCAAAAATTGCGCAGCGGGCCTCCTAACACCAGAACGCCCCCTTGCATACAAGTGCCAGGCGCAGGCATAATGTGGCACAAAGGGTGCACATACATTGCGCCACTTTGTAAATATGTTGTGCTGAAAATGGCCCCCTTGAGCCACATTCGTGTAAAAAGGAAAACACTACTGTGGCACAAGGAGGCGCTAGATGTTCTGTTTATTGTACCACCAAAAACTACCTGTTGTCAGCCTACTGGAAAACTCAGTGTAATACAGAAGCATCAAAGTCCATTTCTGGGCCAGGACTTTTTGGGAAATTTATGTCACTGATGGCCTGCATGAGTGACACACATTTTCAACAACCACTTAATGATATAGAGAAATAGAGTCTGCTACTGGCCTACAAAGAAAACCAGACAAATGTGGCTTTGGCATACGGGCTAGAATGCATATGATAAGGGACCATATATTACATTATGTCTAGTATCAGAGCACATGAGGTAGGCCAAGGCATATCTGTTAGCCACAGTACAGCATTAAGGGTCTGGCATTTATGTTTGTCTGAGATACATAGACAAGCCCTGGTACATAGAGAAAACAAGTTAAAGAAGTCATGTTAGTTTAACCACCGCCCTGGTTCATGAAGATATGGATCCCAGAGCATTGCTGAGAAGCAGAAGCCCTATTATCTGTTGATGCTCCGCCACATTGAGTCTCACTAATGTAGCTTGATTAGACTTGGTGAATGACAAGACTCTGGTACATGCAGCAAATGTTTAACACTAGCACACAGAAAGGTTGAGAAACCCTGCAACAGAGAACATCCCTACAAGACTGAGCAGCAGACTAGCATACAGAGGAGCTCTGAAAAATCGAGGATCAACCATATAACTTAAAGCAATGGTGACTTGTAGTTATACTGAGTCATATGGGTAGATTGCTAGCATCTGAGAGAGCGCTCATGGAAGCGGACAGTGGTCTTCATTTGATGGATCTTTGAGTGTACTGGGAGGCAATGGAGTTAGCATTAAATTCACAGTTTTAAACTTGTGAAGCTAATTTGGCCACACAAGAAGGAACGGGAATCAGTATTTAAGTTTAGTGTATTTATTACAAATTAGTAATCTCTCCAACACATTTGTAAACTAAAATCAAATAATAAAGTTAGAAAATCTGAACTGGCAAGCCAGAACACAGGAATAAATTCAATCTCAGTAGCATACAGCATACTGAAATTACAGTCACAAAGATACAGATATGAAGAAACAAGAACTGACTTTCCTCAGAGGAATTTGGATGTATTTTCCTCAGTTTAAACAGTGTTAAAGACCTCTAGTTAGGTTCTAGCTAAATTGGGAGAATTCAGCTAAAGAGCTCTAGGCATTCGAGAATGAAGCAAGGCAATTGTCAGCATCATAAAGACTCCAGTAGAAGTCTCCAGGAATAAAACAACCAGTGTTAGCATAAAGCTATGAACTGTAAGGGCAAAAGACCTCTTCAAGTCTATAGGAATCTGCCATTGCTCTACCAAAATAAACACTAACAAAGTGGAAAGTTCCAGTAGCACCTGTATCTCTGAACACATCACTAGAGGCCCAGTTACTCCTCTTTCTCATGAAACAAACTTGCAACAGTGAACAAATCTCCCATCCACAGAGCTCCAACAACCAGTTTAACCTAAAATGTCTTCACTCAAGATACGCAATGCCAAGATTTCTCTTCTGAAGCCTCGCTATCTCTAAAACACAATACTCCTTTCTTGAGCTAAGAATTCACAAATGCACACTTGCAAAAGAAAAACATGCAGAGCACAGAAAAATACATCTCATGTTAAAACGAAGGGCCTAGTTGGGCAACTTTAGAAATCATTGTCAGTATGCACTTTTAAGACATGATTGTGGGTGCAAGCATCATGCCAAACAAATGCAAAATGTGAATAACTGTATTCTGTATTACATATGCATCATGCTTTCAATAAATGCAACATTTCAAAACACAAGACTTCATGTTAAAGCTAAACATTAGAACACACATATACATTAAAACTTTCTTTTCTACAGTGACTACACCTTCAATAATAGATGTTGATGCTTGACTTTACATTAACAATGTGAAGACACACAGGGTATATGATGTCAGTTACAATTTTTATATTACTTCTGTAACTTGTATGGGTGCAGCTACTCTACACCCTTAGTCACTGTGTCATACAGAGGTCCAACACAAATGAAAAGTGCCTTTATAAATGGATGTGAACTACTACAATAAAAATACAATGCTTCTACCCCTATCCTTATATAATGAAAGGATCCCTGGTGCATCTTTAGCATACCGTGACATTGAACAGCACTGATATGTAGGACAGTGTAATTGCAGAAAGAGCACTGCACTATCACATAGAGCAAGGTGTGCACATTAAATTGCATCCATTGTCATTGAAATGTATTATGTGACAGTGAGCTGCACTGTAGCTCATTTTATAGACATTTCACTTTGAGCAGCTCTGGCACAATGAGCAGACCTAGCAAGCTGCCCAGAGACCTGGCACTTTGATTAGAATTATGAACCGAAGTAAAACATGATATATTAATTTGATCTTCCACATTATAGGTTTTAGCACAGTGAAAAAGTTAACACTGTTTTAGCAGTCTGCACAATGACATACTGAGCAGCATTGCAGCACATTTAACAGCCTTGGCACATTGAGCACGTCTTGCATATTAGCAGTATCTTAGGGTTTTGAGCAGTGCCTAGGAGGACCTAACAACAGGAGAACATTCCTATAGCCAAAGTCCTGATTAAGCCATTTTACCAGGTCTTGGTTCTCCTATCATGTGAAAGAGTGCAGTGTTCAGGCACAGTGGCCATTTGCGATAGAAGGAACGTAGGCAGGGGTGCTATGATTTATTATTTCTATTCCTCATTACGTAATACCTTTAAAAAAGATGTATCTGTAGGTAAAGTTGTTCAATCAGGCATAGCAGGTTACGACTGAAGCATGCTATTGAGAACGGGATCATTTAACCTGAAGCCATGAGGATGATAATGGCATATCGTTTGCCTGTCTCGAAGCAACATGTGACATGTAGGGCTGACAAAGCTGGCATTCATTTTTCCGGTTATTCCCGATTGTTCCATGACTGTCCTTATTTACATGTGTGCTGCTGTAGCATTTTTCACAAAAAGTGTTATTTTTAATTGACAAATAAAAGATGGGCTTAAGGGGTTCAAATCAGCTATTGGCTCTGAAAATTTGGAACACTATTCCAGATGGATAAATATTAATCTCCCTGGATGAAAACCTCCTTTTGCAGTGATGCGCCCCCTCTCTTCATAACGTCCCCAAAGCAACACATTGCTTTGTGGTTTAATGTTGGTTTTATAGTGACATCATTTATATTCAGAACTGAAAGCTTTACAATACAGAGGTTGAATGATGCACACTTTGATAAAGGAGCTATTGAAACACAATGATTAGTGTTAGAAATGGGATCTCTGGTTGGCTGTCAATTTGCACTCTGTCCAAGCAGGGACCCTCACTCTAGTCAGGGTAAAGGAGAAACACACCTGGGTAACCACCACTCATCCCTTTGTAGCAGAAAGGCTTAACCCTAGAAGCAATGTGTAAAATATTTGTACCAACACACACAGTGATACAATAAAAACACTACAAAATGGACATCATACCAGTTTAGAAAAATCGATAATATTTATCTAAATCAAACAAGACCAAAATGACAAAAATCCATCCTACACAAGTAAAGCTATGAATTAAAAAATAAATAAGAATCTTAATCCTTAGAAAACAGTGAGAATGCTGTTACACAAAACTATGTGGTTTGTGTAAAAAATAAAGCTGCACAGGTGAGACTGCATCAGAAAAGTCTGTGATGTGTTGATTCCTTACTCGCAAGTGAGGCCGTCCATTCTTTCCTTTTCCGGTCAGGTCAGTGGTGCGTCGTTTTTCTCCATCCCAAGAGAGCGATGCATTGATTTCTGGACGGGCACCCTGGGTCTGCGCATGCTTTGCATTGATTTTTCATACCCAGCGATGGTGCGTCTGAAACCTGGTCGCACAGTGCCAGGAAACTGCACTGCGTGGGGTTTACATCATTATCAGCAGCCGTTAGCGGGTGTTGCGAGTCGTTTCTCCAGGTGCGATGCGTTGATCTTTCAGCCACGATGCAGGCTGAGGGTCGATTTCAGCACCGAGGCCGGCTGCACATCGTTTATCAGCTGCGTTGCAGATGGTGCATTGAAAATTTTCCCACACAGCGGTCGTTGCATGGTTTTCAGTCCTTTTCACCTTTCAAGGGCCCAGGGACTGAATGGGGCACCAAATGGTAGGGCAGGAGTCTCAGCAGAGACTCCAGGTGCTGTCAGAGGAAGTCTTTGATGGCCCTGAAACTTCAACAACAGGAGGCAACCTCAGTCCTAGCCAGATTCTTCTCAAGCAGGAATGCACAACAAAGTCCAGTCTTTGTCCCCTTTCACAGGCAGAAGCAGAAACTACAAGATAGCCCAGCAAACCACAGTCATAGGGAGGGGCAGCACTTCTTCGCAGCTCTTCTCCTTGGCAGAGGTTCCTCTTGAATCCTTGAAGTAATCTAATTTTCAGGGGCTTTAAGTTCAATACTTATATCCCTTTCTGCCTTTGAAATTGTCAAACTTCAATGGAAAATGTCTGTTGTTCACAAGATCCTGCCTTGCCCAGGAGACCAGGCTCCAGACTCACACCAGGGGATTGGAGACTACATTGTGTGAGGACAGGCACAGCCCATTCAGGTGTAAGTGACCACTCCTCCCTCCACTGTAGCTCAGGTGGGCCATCAGGATATGCAGGCTACTCCCCAGCTCCCTTTGTCTCACTGTCTAGAGGGAATTCATACCAGCTCAACTGTCAGTCCGACCCAGACAGGGAACCCACAAACAGGCAGAGTCATAGGATGGTTTAAGCAAGAAAATGCCCACTTTTTAAAGTGTCAGTTTCAAACTGAAAATTTAAAAACCAACTTTACCAAAAGATGTATTTTCAAATTGTGAGTTCAGAGACACAATATTCCTTGTTTCTATTTGCCCCCAAAGGGAATCTGTGCTTAAATATCATTTAAGGGCAGCCCCTATGTTAACCAATGAGGGAGATAGGCCTTGCAAAGTGAAAGCTGAATTTAGCAGGATTTCACTGTTAGGACATGTACAACACACCAGTACATGTACCACCTTTAACATACACTGCACCCTACCCATGGGGCTACTTAGGGCCTACTTTAGGGGTGCCTTAAACATAGAAAAAGAGAAGGTTTAGGCCAGGCAAGTTGGTACACTTGCCAGGTCGAATTGGCAGCTTAAAACTGCACACACAGACACTGCAGTGACAGGTCTGAGCCATGTTTACAGGGATTCTCATGTAGGCGGCACAACTAGTGCTGCAGGCCCACTAGTAGCATTTGATTTGCAGGCCCTTGGCACCTCTAGTGCACTTTACTAGGGACTTACTGGTAAATCAAATATGCCAATCAGGGATAAGTCAACTACACATGTAATTTACACAGGAACACTTGCACTTTAGCACCGGTCAGCAGTGGTAAAGTGCCCAGAGCACCAAAAGCAGCAAAAACAGAGTCCAACACACAGTCAAAACATGGGAAGCAGAGGCAAAAAATACTGGGGAGACCACGCCAAGGATGCCAGGTCTAACACTTAGGAATACCCATATTCAACGAATAGTACACAGAAATACAAGCACAAAAGACAGTTTGATACCAAAAAGATCATTTCAGTAGAAGAAACATGAAGGCTGCTGTCCATCTATTCCTTTGATTGGTGTTTCAGTCATTGTAATAGAAAGAAGTTTGTGTGCCACCTATATAGATGTATCCTATGTGATGTGCACCAAGCCTCTTGGGAGCAGCCAACAGCACTTTAGTCAGTGTTATTACGTAAGTAGATGCAACTTGGGATTTTTGGAGCTGTTTTCATGCTTTGCCCATTTGAAGAGAGAAAATCTATGGTGGACCTGCACAAATGAAGAAAGAGAACAGACTGGTGCACCTCCTTTAGTGAATGCATATCCACGTGTCCTCCACATTTAGAGATGGATCTCACAAATCTGCACATAGTACTGTAAGACATGCAGGCGTGCGTGGTGACTCTCTCATTTTTGGCTCATATATAACCCTAAGGACACAGAGTTGAGAGCAGGGTGTGGTGAATCTCTCAACATAGAGCTAGGACCTATTCTGTTTCAAATTTATGGTAAAATGTCTATGCTCACTCTAGGCCTTCACTGAGTTCTATTGCTTCTTGAAGATAAGAATAACTAGTAACAGTGACTAGTTTCAGGGTCTATGGCCTGATATAAAAACACTTGTCTCAAATTACTGGTTGCAAAATTGTGATCAATATTTTTGTGACCAGTGTGGAACTTTACTAACTGACCTATGCTTGTAGTTGGTTTGCAAAAATCCCATTCAGAGTGATTGACATTTCTACCTACATCATGGATATTCATGATGTAAGTTGCACATTGAAAATTGCTCCGAATGCCATCCCAGGATTGCTGTGATCAGCAAACTGCATTGTCTGTGATTGCATTTAAGTAAGGTAAACTTTTTTTTAAATGTAATCCAGTTTCTGTAAAGGAAAAGGGGTTGCTTTAAAAAAGAACATTTTCTATGTTAAAAGGTTTGTTTGAGATTTGCCACAGCCTTCTCCCCGACAAGCTGTTTTTTAATTTATACCACCCCAATTCATGAAACAATCAATTTTCATTGTTTTGTGACCAGATTTTGGTTGTAATACGTTGATAAATCTCCTAAAGAATGGCTATTTGAAAGGGACACCTACAACATGTCCCTTCCAAATACAGTTTCTTTAAAGTCACAAACCTCATTATCACATGGGATACATCACACATGTAGATGCGCAGAACTTCATGTGGCATTTATTGCCATTGGTGAGAAAGGAGGGGGGGACCTCTCACACCTCATAGTCCATGCCCGCACTCCACACTGGTAATAAACAGCATATTATATCTGTATGTGCAGATATACAGAATATAATGTGGTATTTATTATTTTTGCTTGTGCGGGCAATGACTCAGAACCAGCGAAGGCTCATGTTTGTCATGTTGCCACCCCCTACCTCAGCAATATAAATAAAAAGCTAAATATTGTCTGCATATCTGCATGTCTGATTTATGACATGATGCTTTGTTACTGTAGTTAAAAAGTATTTGATCAGAACAGCCATAAAAGGCTTACATGACACTGTTTAAGCTTTGTGACTAATAGGAGTATTATTCTGTCAAGTCAATGCAGTAATGAAACACGTTCTATGAGACTATAAGAGGTGACTTCTCTTATTTATTTACACTGTACTGTGTAAAAAAGCTGTGAATGTGTATTTATTATAGATGTGTGTGAAATTCACCCAATTGCATCTATAATTATTTGAAATTTCAGACAAAATACAAAAAAAGTATATGTAATTATATTACATTGTGGCATTGGCATATGCAATTGTGTTTTACCTTGAAGTGTGTAAGACACTGGGTTACTGGTTGAAGTGGGGTTGAAACCCTACTCAAGCATCAAACATAATCTTTGTCATGGTGAAGTCATAAGTGAACACCAATTAACGTGCTCAGCCCTCGGGTAGCTTGACATAGAGCAGTCAGGCTTAACTTAGAGACAGCGTTTCAAGTATTTATGCAGCACTTCACGCAGCAATAAAGTAAAAAGACAACACAGGAAAAATCCCACATCAACTTAGAAAGAATAGAACAAAATGTAATAAATAATTTGACACCAAAAGACACAAGTCCAATCAGTAGAACTGGAGGTATGCAGTTTTAAAGATTTAAGTAAAAATAGTGCCAAAAGCTCCACTTGCAGCTCTCTGATAATGCGAAATAGGGAGAAAGTCACAAGTTCCCTCCGACTGTGGTGGAGTGTGTGTCGGGCTATAGGGATTAGGTTAGTTCCACTGAAAAGTTCCCTTATCAGTCCAGAGCAAAGAGTCCCATTCACGATGGAGGGGGCCGCAAGGAGCAGGAAAGCATTCCGGACGGTCGTCGATTTAGCATGAAGGACAGGCCTAGTATCATGCCTAGGCATCATTTTAGCACAGATATCCTTCTGTCATCGCAAACGGTCAGGTCTTGACCTTTGCAATGGCTCTCCGTTTGAGCTGTTAATGCTGTGGTGGGAAGGGTCAACTAATGGAACTTCACATTGGCAGGCTGTTTAAGTGACAAAATATGGATGTCAACTGGCCCATGTTCAGTCACAAAGAGCCTAATGACTTGAATTCAACATCTCGAAGGCCACAGCAAGGGTCCAGGACCAAAGAGGTCCCACTTCAGGGACAGGGTCTTGCTCTAGATGGACCTGGGTGCTGGTTCACGTGGTAGGGAATCTGTCATATCTCTGTGGCTCCAAACAGGAGGCCAGCAAAGTAGCATTGTGGTCACTCTGGGAGTCCTGAGTTCAGGTACGGGTCCAAATCCCTCTGACCCAGGCAGGAGGGAAGTAGGGCAATAAGAGAGAAATCCAGCTAGGCAGCAGTCCAGCAAGGCAGTAGTTCAGCAGGTCTGCAGTCCAGCAGAGTCTTTCAGTGGCACAGCAATCCTTAATCCTGACAGAGTCTCCACAGGTCCTGAAGTGTACTGTAGAGTTGGTGCATGAGGCCAAATATTTATACCAGGTGCCCCCTATGAAGTAGGAGAAGCTTCCAGAGGTTTACCTGTAAATTACACAAGTTTTGTGCCTCCCCAGACTTAGCTCAATAGTAACTACAGGGGAACAGGGGATATGCAGCCCTTTTCGCGGAGACAAGACACAGCTTACTCAAGTGTAGGTAGGGATGTCCCCATCTCCTCTCTCTCATCCTGCCAGTGATGGCCCATCCAGGCACTCCTAACTTCTCTATTGTGTGTGGCTTTCTAGGAGGAATTCTCAAAGCCCAGCTATCAGCTACACCCAGTTGTGTGACCCAGAGACAGAATGTAGGCACTAAATGGCCAAGGCAGGAAAATTTTAACTTTCTAAAATCCCCGTAACTTAAAATCCAACTTTACTGTAAGAGAGGATTTTCCATTACAAGTCAGAAGACACCAAACATGAACTGTTCACTTGTTCCTGTTTGGAAGTTACAGCCTATTAAATGTAACTCCAATGTTATCTCCTGGAGGAGGAAGGCCTTGCAGTAATGAAAATGAATTTAAGAGTTTTTCACTACCAAGACATGGAAACCATGAAAGTACTTGTCCAACTTTTTAAATAGACTGCACCCTGTCTTTGAGTTTGGTTAGGGCCTACCATAGGGGTGACTTACATATGTTAAAAAGGAAGGTTGGGCCTGGCAAAAGTTTTTTTTTTTGCCAGATTGAAATTACAGTTTAACACTGCACACACAGGCTGTAATGGCAGGCCTAGGACATGTTTAAAGGTTTACTTAATTCAGTGGCACAATATGTGCTGCAGGTCCATTACTAGCATTTTACATACAGGCCCTGGGTACATGTACTACCCATTTACTAGTGATCTAAAAGTAAATTAAATATGCCACTTGGGATTAAGCCAATGTTATCATGTTTTAAGGAGTGAGAACATGGACCTTAGCACTGGTTAGCAGACCCCAGGCCAGCAAAAACAAGAGCAGTAAAATTGGAGCATCAAATCAAAAATATGGGGTTGACCCTGCAGCAGAGAGGGCCATGCCCAACAAAATGCATCTATTGGACGCAAGGATGCATTTCATCCTTAAAATGCACAAAACAATGAGCACAGAAAAAGAATAACCACTCATGTTCTGGTGAATTCTGTGGTTTCCAGGCATTTGCTCTAATTTGTTTCTGTGAGTGCTAATTTTTTGCATGAAGTGGGCATAATAGTGTAATTCAGGAAATTTTGCATAACATGCCAGCATAAGGGATATTTCGCCAAGGCCTAATTTATTTATCCCTTTGTAGTCAAATTTGAAAATCAAAGGTTAAAGTGATGTCATATTTAACTTTGCTTCTAAGAACGTAATGAATGTTAAAAAAAAAAATTGAAATTCGCTTACTTAAATAGTTATAGCTACAAAACAAAAACTAAAAGCACAGAAATTAACCAGTTATGGTTAGGTAAACTAATCACAATGTGCGTCCACGTCTTACAATGCACGTGATTTCATATATTACATCACTCGTGACATGAATCTGTGTATTTGGAAATAACATTGGTGCTAATTGATGAATAAGCATGTTACTTTATAGTCTTCTAGCACGTTAATGCTGGTGCAGGCATCTCAGCTTTCAGGCCCGTGTTAGTTTAGGTTAGTTTATCTGGTAATATCTCTGGTGCCATGTAAAGGACCTGTATGATGTTGTGCAGACCCTTAGCATATGGAGTTTCAAAAAAGTGCTAATAATTATCTAACCTGTCAACCTGCCAAACTATGCTGTGCACTGCTACAAACATGCACAGCACGAGCTGGCCATATTACCTGACCTGAAGAGCGGGCATGTACTTTTCTGAATTAATTTTAAGGATTTATTGCCCCTGCTTTAAAAAGGTTCATGGGCCAAACCTTAGTACCTCAGACTCTGAATGGACAACAGGAGCTTTAAGCTTCAAACATTCTTGTCTAATGGTGGCTTTAAATCTAGGTCTACAGTCAGTCTGGAAAGCTAAGTTAAAGTAATGTCTACTTTCAAATAGACTAACATACCACTGCAGTGCTGATTTCCTGAACTCTACTTTCACCAAAATCAGCAACAATACTTCCCTAAGTAAAGGTCTAGTTTTATGCCACGTTTGCTATCATTCTGTTCAGTGTTCATTTCCGTAGCACAGAGCAAATATTTTTATGGGAGTCAAAATGGCATATGCCACTTTATGACCACCCTATTAAGTGTTCCTCCTTGTTGCTTTTCAAGAAATGTAAAATATCACAAATGAGCTAAATATGGTATGTGCCTGCCAAGTGTTGGACATCTGGAAATCCACACCGAAGATATTAGGAAATGAATGATTTATTCAGTCCCTCCTAGATCTGCTTGAAATCTGACAATTATGCAGCAAGCTTAAAATGTTAACAGTGTGCTAAATTTCATGCAGACTCATTAAAGATCACCAATGGACCAATGCACATGAAATCATTTGTGTCCCCCACGAAGGACCTGCACGGAACTTCCATTACTCAGAGAAGTCCAACCATGCTAAATATCTGCCTGATTTGATATGGATTTTTTTATATGGATTTTTCAAGGGATGCTCTAGCTTGTAACAAATGAACACTTCATGAATCTCCCCTTTTAAATTTGCCCCCTTGATGAATCACTACAAATTTAAAAGCACCACGAGCAAGGTAAACATGCTAAGTATCTGTCAGCTAAGTATCCCTCAAATGTTGCACACATTAGTCAAACAGCACTAAAGTTACGAGGAAACCAAAAATATATCTTTTCCACTGTATCTGGAAGCAAATACCAGTCTTGCTGTGGACTTTGATTGTTTTCTCTTTCAGTCAGAAAAGGTGATTCACTGTGTATGTGAGGAATATGTTCTTTAGTATTTAGTATTTCTGGGCTAATTGCTGTTCTTAGAGTTTCCTCTTTACAACTTTGGTGGAGATGAGCAGGCAGTCGCTCTGCAATGGCTTCTTCTATCCTGCACTTTTCTGTTCTATGGTAGGTAATGGATTTGTAGACCATGCTGCTGTTTTTGTCAGTCTGATGTTTCTTGAAGAAGAATTCAACATGTGTATAACGTTTAGGTTTGGGATTTGATGCTTTCATTCCCATTCATCAAATATGTGTTTTGGAGTATTTGCAAATTTGTTTCACCAATAAAGATCCTTTAGTAAATTCTCTGGGCTGAGGTTTTACAAATGTAACACTGGTTATTGGTGAGTTTGTAATTGAGAGAACCCGTTTGAGATATTGCCACAGTTTTAGAAGTTGTGCTGACCTTTTCTAATACATTGCAGAGATAAAAGTATATTTGATTTTTTTTTAGAATGCAATTAAATCTCCTCGGAGCAACCCCATTGTGTTGTTGGTTAATACTTTACCTTCACAGACAATTGTGTTTCATTTGCGTGACTTCCTCAGGAAAACTTGGCGACGGTGCTGTATGTCCAGCTATCTCTTAATAACTGTGTTAGTTAGTTCGATTGCACAAAACGGAAATATTGTTTCGTTTTTTGTAGGCTGACTAGTACTGTGTGAACATTATTCGATTAAGGTTAGAAAGATCGGAGTTTGTGTAGAAATGTCATCGTTTTGGGAAGCCAGTTTGCTAGCTTTTAGTCCCTCTTCCGGGTACAGTGGCTTTGTACGAGTTTGTCTTATAATGGTTTTTGAATTATACGTAATATTAGATTTTGCAATGCTGTTTGATAATTTCGAAGTGCAGATTTGTTTGATGTTTTTGATTCAATGGGTCTGTTAATTAGTTGCAGTGATGATGTCAGTAAATCCATATTTGTCATCTCAGTTGTATCAGTTTTTGTGGCTTAGAAGATAATTTGCTTTGTATTTTTGTTTGAATTGGCAGTGCTCAGGGTGGTGTTGGATTTTCACCTGTGAGTTACCAATATCAGCTAAAGAGTTTTGTCTGTCGCAGCTATTTTCAAAGAGTCATCTTTGTTGGTGGCTTGAGCCATTTGTTTTTTTAGCAGTTTTTTTAGTTTCCTTAAGCATTCCTGTTTTTCTTTCTTGAAAATATATGGCATTAGGGTAATAGTCGTTATCTTACCAATAGTTGTGGTCTCACGCTGAACTTTATTGTTTTGATTAGCAAACGATGATATATTCAAATAAGTAGAATTAGTAATCCTTTTGTTAGTGTTGGGTTTCACTATATATGGTGATTCTAACATTGTGTGTGCAGAGTGATGGACTTAAACAGATAATGTGATTGTGTTAGTATGCACTGTTTTTTATTTGAAACCAGGGGCTTGTGCTGTCTTGTTGCTCAAATGATGTGTGTCCCAAGCTTGATTTGTTAGGACATTCACCCTTGATTGTAATATGACAAGTAATTTAGGGTCCACTGGTGTATTTAACTTCATCCTGTGCACATTTTACCATGAATGTAGCTTGCTCTTCTTATGACCGATTGATTTGAGGGAGTCTCATAATTTGTCCAAGGTTGATGACTGTTTATCAATAATAAAATCTGGTTTGGGTAGGACTGATATCAATATATTTAATGTTGCATTCATCTCATAACATGATGTTTGCTCTCTTTTGCCCTGTTATGTCTGGAGAGTAGTTATTATTCCATACTAAGGAAGAACAATCATATAAGCTGATGTTTGAAGTACTTATCAGGGCCCTCATAGAGAAAGGTGAAATGTGTATGCTGGATCATAGAAGGGTCCTTTGAAGGGAACCAATGAAAGATCGTCAAGGTATTAAAGGGTCACTAATGGGCACTTATAAGTCACTTGTGACCAGTTGGTTCAAACTCAGTCTTTGGCTGCCAGCATATCCCTGGTTTCATCACTAGAGTGTAGCCGTTAAATTTCTAGGTACCTCATTAATGCAGTAGTCTATGGGTCATAAATTGACACATTGTTTCCTTTGGTAGACCAGAGCCAGGGGGTTGGAATTGGGTTTTAAACAGTGATCATCTTGATCCTTTTGCAAGTTTTAATTAGTCCTGTGATCAAAATAGTAAGAATACTGAGTATGTGGTGCAGATTTTTCTCTGATATCCATTCTAATTCTCGGTCAAGGACATAGGCCACAGAGACGTATATATAGGTCACAACATTAATCATCACAAAGCATGTCAACTAGAAATGTAGGTGTTGCTTGGCCTCCTCTTTGTTCTCCCTTCTCCTAAGGCTGTGATGTTGCTGTCAGTGGAAGCAACATCACAGACAATGGAGAAGATTGTAATTGTATTTATATAGCGCTTAATACCCCTGAAGAGGTGTCGAAGTGCTTTTTAGCGAGTAGCACGCTGCTCCGGAACTCAAAAGCAATTAGTGGTGGATTCGAATAGGGAAATATGAGTACAGTATTAGTATTACTATGAGTTAATTTGAGCAGAGGATAAACAAGTTTGTCAGTTGGATTAACCAGAGTAATGGAGGGATAGAGGAGGGAAGAATCCATAAGTGTTAATTGGGAGTTTATAGTAATAGTATGAGGCTTGGGGTGAGTAAAGGAGAGATGGAGGAGGGAAGAGTCTGTGGAAAGGGGTTAGGGAGATAATAGTAACAGGAGGGGTTTTGGATGAGCCCCTTTCAGTTCTATGCTAAACAAGCACTACATATTGTAAGCTACCACAAAAAAACATTAATTCTAAACTCAGTTAGACTTTGAAATGCATTTACATGGCGTGTTTCTGCTGATGTTACATCATCCAGCAGCAATTTTGATGAAGAATGTGTTCTGTATAAATGAGCATAACATGCCATATTCTCATCCTGTTTTGGAGGAAATATGCTTTAAAAGTCCACAATAAAGTGTTTTTCTTAGGCAGGTGTTGACATGCCTGGTCAGGAAAACATAATTGTTTAAAAACTTTCTGACTTTAGTTAGGAGGGACCAATTGTCAGGACCCCCAAACCCGTGCAAAGGACTATATTGTCTTGGCTATAACAACTAAACAACTATACAGAAAACAATTATTGATCTGTTTTTGGACCTCATCTAATCAGATGTTCATGGAAGTATTTTCTAGACCATCTGAATTGCATGAACCAGTGCATGTTCAGCTCAGAGCTCTACTGTAGTACTTTACTCTTCTTTTTTCAAAAGTGCATAGGCAGTTATGACTTGTGCTTCACAAACATCCCAATCCATTGCTAATTTAGCTATATTGTTCCCTACGAACTGAAATAATGCCTAAATATGGAGAGGATGATCATGATAAGATTTGGAAGAACAACTTTTTCTGTACAAATGTGTTTACAAGCAGAATTGTTTAATGATGGTTTTCTAATTCACTGTGAAAACAGACATTTGATGAATGTCTTCATTTTTTAAATTGAAAGTAAAAGTCACACTAACCTACATATTCATTAGAATGTTTTCAACACATTTTAAGACAACTTAGCATGATGTCATTTGCATATATTATGCTGATTTATCTGTAAAGCCAGTTAACTAATTATTTGGGGTGATTACAAGCCCTTCATCTTTGTTATTTACTTCCATGAGGATCAAAGAACTCAAGAAAATGTGTAATCACATTTGAGAAAAAAGTTACATGGCATTGTGAGAGGCAGCACAATCACAGCCTTCATAGCTCTTTGTGTTTGGAATTACTGATGTCCCAAACTCTCTGAGCATCTACTTTCTAAAGATATGATTTCAATAGTGTTTTAAAGACATGATCAGAAACACAATACTGCTTCTCATGAATAGTATGGCAAAAAGGTCAAACAGGCATTTGCTTCATTTAAGCTATACAATAGAGATTGGTTATGTCCATCCATGCTTTTCATGTTCTAGTCACACATTATTGAAGTATCATGGACACTGATTACACAGTTGGAACAAATTGAGAACTATATGAAGAAAGACATTCATGCTCAGCTATCAGTCGCATTAGTTTATCCATTATTATCAGTGCCATCAAGTTAAGGTCATTACGGCTGCCCAGGTCTATGTTTTTTTAAAACATGTTGGCTGGCTCAGTGTCACTAGGGTCTATGTGACAAATGACATAGGATATATCATGTTAATAAAATACCTTGTAAAAAATATATTTCTTAACTTCTACTGATTGAACTACTTTTTCATTAAATTAATTTCAGGACTTAGAATTAACTAACCTATACTTTACATAGACCTTTAGGGGTTGACCCACTGTTGAACCTGACATTCATGAATGGTTTTCCTCCAACATTTTTCCTTCCACTCTTCTGTTTTTGCTGACTTCATTTTTGATGGGTTCAGGTCTCTGCACACTTTGCTACTGCTAACCAGTGCTAACATTCTTGTGCTCTCTTTTAAACTTGGTAAAATTGGATTACACCCAATTGGCACTTCATTTATGTGTAAGTCCCTAGTAAAGCATTACTTCATGTACCCAAGGCCTGTAAATTAAGTGTTACTAGTGGGCCTGCAGCAATAATTGTGCCACCCAGTTAAGTAGCCTTTTAAAAGTGTCCCAGACCTGCCATTGCAGCCTGTCTGTGCAGGTTTAAACTGTCATTTAAACCTCTTGTTTGGGCCAAACCTTCCTTGTTAATAGATAAAAGTCAACCCGAGGGAAGACCCTATACAGCCTAGAAAGTGCACTGAATTGAATAAATTGGGTATGTACTTTTAAGCTTCACATGTCCTGGAGGTGGAAAAAAGTTCCTTTAAGACAAGGCCTACCTCTCTCATAGGATAACTTTGAGGTTGCCTTATTACATTTAATACGTGTTAACTTTCATTTGAGAGCAAGTGGCAATATCGAGTCTGGTGTCTAAAGAATTGTAATGTAAAACTCTTTTCAATTGTAAACTTGAACTTTAAGGCACAATACTGCACATGCCACTTTTAGAAAGTTGGCATTTTAGTATCCTAACTGTTAGAAATGGGGCCTTTGGTTGGCAGTCCGGTTACCCGCTGTCCAAGCAAGGACCCTCACTCTAGTCAGGGTAAGTCACACATAATCCAAATGATCCTGTGCCCACCCTCTGGTAGCTTGGCACTGAGCAGTCAGGCTTAACTTAGAAGGCAATGTGTAACGTATTTGTGCAATGAATCATACCATACCACCATATAGCACTACAAAAATACACCACACAGTGTTTAGAAAAATATATAATATTTATCTGATAAGATGCAGGTCAAAACAATCAAAGATGCAATAAGTAAATATTGAGATATCACTGGAAAGTGATATAAAGTGTCTTAAGTCTTTGCAAAACAAATAAATGTCTCTTAAAAACAATGAAGGTCTCTTGCAAGCACAAAGTGCCTGGTTCGCGTTCAAAATCTCTGCAAGGGACCGCAGGGGAGGCAATGTGTGGAAGACAGGGAGGTGTGTGTCGGTTTTGCCCCTTCGCACACTGACTTGCGCCATTATTTTCCACTCAGGGGAAGGCTTTGCGTTGATTTCCGGCGCGCAGACTTGGTTCCTCTTTGGGTTGCAGGGTTTCCTGGAGTCTCTGGACTGTGCGTGGAATCCTGGGCTTGTGGAGCGAAGTGACAAGCGCTGCGTCAATCCAGTGCGGGGTTGCGTGGACATTTCTCCCGCGCAGCAGGCGCTGCATCGATTCCTCTCTGGAAGTCGGGATGCGTCGTCCCAGGTCGGCTGTGCGTCGATCCGGTGGGTGTGCATCAAAGTTCCACTCGCCGCGCAGGCGCCGCATCGATATTTTCCTTGCAAAGTCACACTGTGTCGTTCTGGTTCAGCGTGCAGTGAATTTCTCACCGCGGGGCAGGCTGAGCGTCGATTTTAGCAGGCTGTGCGTCAAATTTTCACCACACAAGGAGTCCAGTTGCAGGAGTGAAGTCTTTTTGGTCCTGAGACTTCAGGGAACAGGAGGCAAGCTCTATCCAAGCCCTTGGAGAGAATTTCTCAGCACAGCCAGGGAGCAGCAAGGTAGCAGTGCAACAGCAAGGCAGCAGTCTTTGTTGGAAAAGCAGTCCCAGTGAGTCCTTTGGGAAGCTAGGCTAGGCAGCTCCTCTTGGCAGGTCTGGTTCAGGGATTCTTAACCAGCAGGTTTCTTGTCCAGAAGTGTCTGTGAGGTAGAGTATCTACCCCAAGAAGTGTCTAAAGTCTGTGGTTTTGTGTCCTCTTCTTATACCCATCATGGGCTTTGAAGTAGGCTTACTTAGAGGAAAGGTCTCACTTGTTTTGAAATCCCGCCTTGCCCAGACAAGGCCTTTGACACACACTGTCTGCATTGTGTGAGGGCAGACACAGCCCTTTCAGGTGCGAGTGACTACTCCTCCCCTTTCTCCTAGCACAGATGGCTCACCAAAATATGCAGTGTACACCCCAGCCCCCTTCGTCAAACTAACCCAGACAGGGAATCCACAAAAAATGTTTCAAGCAAGAAAATGCCCACTTTATAAAAGTGGCATTTTCAAACACACAATCTTAAAACCAACTTTACTGAAAGATGTATTTTTAAATTGTGAGTTCAGAGCTCCCAACCTCTACATGTCTATCTGCTCCCAAAGGGAATCTATGCTTTAATCATGTTTAAAGGAAGCCCCCAGGTTAACCTATGAGAGAGATAGGCCTTGCAACAGTGAAAAACGATTTTGGCAGTATTTCACTGTGAGGACATATAAAACACAATAGTACATGTCCTACCTTAACTATACACTGCACCCTGCCCATGGGGCTACCTAGGGCCTACCTTAGGGGTGTCTTACATGTAGGAAAAGGGAAGGGTTAGGCCTGGCAAGTGGGGACACTTGCCACATCGAATTTATAGTTTAAAACTGCACACACAGACACTGCAGTGGCAGGTCTGAGACATGATTACCGGGCTACTTGTGTGGGTGGCACAATCAGTGCTGCAGGCCCCCTAGTAGCATTTGATTTACACACCCTGGGCACCTCTAGTGCACTTTTCCAGGGACTTAGTAGTAAATCAAATAGGCCAATCAAGGATAAACCAACTAACAGTACAATTTACACACAGATTATATGCACTTTAGCACTGGTTAGCAGTGGTAAAGAGCTCTTAGTTCAAAAGCCAACAAAAACAGGTCAGGGAAAATAGGAGGCAGGAGGCAAAACGTTTGGTGATGACCCTGCAAAAAGGGCCAGGTCCAACGCTATCTGTTTGGTGCCTACAGCCTGCATCCTGGGTCCCATGACTAGGTATAATTGGTAGTCGGTCCTTGTATATTGCTCCCAGCCAAAGAGACAAAGAATAATAGGTGTTGGCAGGATGGTCCATCTCTCACTTAAAAAGGTAAGGCGATGTCTCCTACCACACCTGCATATCACAAAGGCTCTGACAGAGCACATACACAAAGGGTTTGACACTAGTCTACTGTGACACTAGACAAGCTGGAGGCAGGGAATTCCAAGCACCTCTGGGGGTTGAAATCTCAACAACCTTCTCCTACCTTAAGGTGGGAACCAGGTATAAATAATGGGCCTTCGGACCCAACCCTTCAGTATACCTCTGGACCTGTGGAAGACTCAGAAGGACTGCTGTGCTGCTCTGAACGAAGGAGTGATACTCTACTGCCCGAATAAAAGGATTGGACCTACATCTTAAACCCAGGACCATCAGAGTGACTCCAAGGACTAATTGGGAGCCTCTTGATCAGAGCCTCAGGGACAGAAATCTCTAACACCACCTTGAACTCAGCATCAGGGTTCTGTATGCTGTGCCTCCTACCCCCCAATAGTGCAACCCAGACCTAGTCCCTTCAAAGTGTGCCTGAAGATGCACTGCCGGCCCAGCTATAGTCTTGTGGATGGAACCGATGCAGCACGATGCATCTACTCACAGCTCCCCTTTGGAACCAGCACAGTATGATGCATCTCCTCCCAGCTTCACTTTGGATTCACCGCAGCAGGATGCATCCCTGACCCCACATCCCGTATCATAGCCCACAATCACAATGGAGCCACCACTGAGCATGTCATCCTTAATGCAGACTTCACATTGCAAGCCCCTTGTTGACTGCATGCTTAATGAATATGCAGGACTTTGCATCACATCCTCGCAACTTTTTGGAACCACTGCTGCAGGATGCATCCTTGACGTGGGGTCTCGCAATGCTCCGCAACCAAGTTTTAAGGTACTTTGTTCAATGGGCCTAACTAGGTCCCCTTATCCTGCCCACTCTACATAGCAGTCAGCCTGAACTTGTGACTTTGTCTCAGTCCCGCTCGACCAAATAATCACAGTTGGTGATTTTATACTTCTAGGTGCTGTTTTCACTTAAAACTTTGAAATTGCATATCACAGGTTCTGCTGATTGGATTTTTGTTGTTTTGGTCTCAAATAAGTTATTACCTTTCAATATATTTTTCTGAATTGGTGAGGGATTTGTCTTGTGTTGTGTTTTCACTTTATTACTGTTTGAAGTGCTGCATAAACACTTTGCACATTGCATCTATGTTAAGCCTGACTACTTTGTGCCAAGCTACCAGGTTGTTAAGAACAGGTTAATTTGGGGTTTACTTGTGTTTCACCCTGACAGAAATTGTGGTTGCTGCTTGAGTAGGGTTTCACCTCTCTTTAACCCAACTTCCAAGACCCACTGATAGGTTAGTTATTATAGTGACTCATAGTGACTTAGGGCCCAATTTAGATCTTGGTGGGACTTCCATTGTGTCTCCGTGGTAGAGTTTACAATTACTCTGGAAATCCCACCCACTGTGCTGGCTGAATCTCCATCCACTTCGACAGAGTGTTTTCCATTGCTTAAGCGTCTCCCCTCTGCTAAGGTGGCGGACTCCTCTGCTGGAGAATATTACTCCTTTGCCATCAGGGTGGTAGTACTGCACTGAGCATAGACTTCACAGTTGTGCTGGTGTTTTCCTAGCAGCAGATTCCTGATGGATGGATTCCATTGTGGGACGCATTCAACAATGTACAATGCCTGTGTCAATTGGATCACACACCTGAGGTGTTTTGGCTTGTATAGCTATAAAACACACTTCATGTCATACCATGATCCTTTGCCATTCCACTGCAGCACACTATCAAACAGACAGTTTTTTATTTTTTTTATTTCTCTGTTTCATGTCCTTTTTTCTCCTTTCATTTATTTTTCTAATGGGTTATAAAATGTATTTATTTATTATTTTTTTATAATGACATGGAAGAGATATCCCTGTTTTACAGAGGAAGGGTTGTTAGTCATGGTGGATGAAATCATTAGAGTAGAGCCACAAATGTTTGGAGCCCAAGTACAAAATACAACCATAGCTCAGAAAAGGCAAATGTGGGTCAAAATAGTTGACAGAGTGAATGCTGTCACAAGCAACCTGCACACACAGGAAGAAATTAAGAGAGTGTGTTCCCTGGCCTCCAAGCGTAACCTGGGGGCTCAGAGGACTGGTGATGGTTCTCATAGCCTCTCTTACACCCTCGCCCCAGGATGGAGGTTTTGCAGAACCTACGTCCTGAAGGCATTTCAGGAATTCCTGGTGGAGTGGAGACTGGTAAGTTAGACTTTTGAATTTGTCACTAAACCTAAATGTTGTTTTTGTTTTTAATTTAGCTGTTGCTAATGAGTTTTGCACCTTCACTAAACATATAAACCCACATATAAATGTGTTAAATTATGTTTTTCTGCAAATTTGTAGTATTGTTGTTGTATCTCTATTTTTACTAATGATCAATATGTGTTGGCAATATGTGTGTTTTTCTTCATGTATTATTTGTTGTTTTTGCCTTGTTTTTTTGTTTGAATGTATTTTGTTCTAATTATGATAGAAAGTTCCACTTTCCTTTTAATTTCACATTACGTTGGGGTGCTTGAAGTGTTTTTTCACCTAATAACACATTTCATATATGTGTTTTGTATTGTAAATGTTTGTTCATCGTCACTGCAAATATGTTACTAGGTATGTTCAATTTACAAATTTGCAAGTGTTATTTGTGTTTAATTAATATCATTACAACTATCATGATGCCTTGTTCTTGTTTAGTGAAATAACTATTGCAATGTTGTTAGAAATGGGGTCTTTAGTTGGGAGACAGGCTACTCCCTGTCGAAGCAAGGACCCTCACTCTAGTCAGGGTGAAGGAGAATCACCCTCAGCTAACCCCTGCTCACCCCCTTGGTAGCTTGGCAAGAGCAGGCAGGCTTAACTTCAGAGACAACGTGTAAAGTATTTGTACCAACATAGACAGTAACTCAGTGAAAACACTACAAAATTACACAACACAGGTATAGAAAAGTAGGCAATAGTTATCCACACAAAACAAGACCAAAACGACAAAAATCCAACATACACATGTCAAGATATGAATTTAAGTAGCAAAAGAGTCAGAAATCCTTTAGAAAACAGTGAAAACGCTGTTAGCGTGCAAAAGTACCTGGGAAGCGTCACGTAGCTGGGTAGCTTGCGTAGGAAGCGGACCAATGGGAGAGCACCACAGTCCAGAAGAGGTATGGGGAGACCACTCTAAGTGTGGGTGGGGTCCCTCTCAGAAGAAATGGGGGTAAGGGTAAACAGAGGAAGTTCTCTAAAAGGCCCCAACCTAGTTCAGAGGGTAAGGATTGCCAGCCGCCCAGTGAAAAGAAGCCATGGTTCTCCAAAGGGAAACCTGTGGAAAGATGTTCCCCATGTAAGTGTTATGCATGTGACCAGGTGGGACATGTGAGGGGGGACCCCAAATGCCCCAAGAGTACACCGGCATCCACTGGTGCGCAGTCCCAGGGTTTGGTTAGTGTAGTGCTTGGGGAGGAGTTGGTTCGAGGTAGGTGGGAGGCAGAGGAGATTACCCTTGTCTCACTAGGGGACAGTGAGATGGTCCAGAGAGCCTTAGTGCCTGAGAACACTAGAATGTACAGGCAGTGGATGACCATCAATGGACAGTGGGTGGCGTTTCTGACACATGAGCCAGTGTGACTACAGTGAGGAGCCACCTGGTGTCTGAAGAGGAGATAGATCCCCGTGTACTTCACCAAGTAGTTGCAGTAGGCAACTCAGAGCGCCTATGCATAGTGGAACAGGTTCCCTTTGAATGGAGGGGGATCTCAGGTTCCTTGAAGGTAGGTGTGAGTCCAATCATGCCTGTGGATTGTTTGCTTGGCAATGACCTGGAGGATTCCCTTTGGAAGTAGGTGGAACACAGGTCACACCTGGAGATGTTGTGTCTGCCTGGATAGGTATGTGTATCTACCAGGTCAATGGCAGCCCGTCAGGGTAGTAAGGAGCTCCTGTAGCCTGAAACAGTGGCTCAGGGGCCTGCCAAAAAGAGGAAGGGCAAGGGGTACGGCAATCTGGCCTAGAAGTTCCCATGGTCCTGGAGGAGGCAGAGCCTGAGGGTGACTCCCCAGAAACTAGAGGGGAACTGGTGGCTGAGCTGGGGGGGATCCTTGAGCTGTCACAGTGGCAGCAGGAAGTGGGACCCACCAGAGAGGCATTCTGTGAGGCACAGAGGAAATGCCCTACTCTAGTGTGTTTGCAGCAGCAGGTTGCAGACCAGCCTGCTGGCAGGAGCCAGGATCTCACCTGATTTATTGTGATGACAGCCTCCTGTATAGTGAGCCTAAGGTTGCTGAGCCTGGGTCAGCCGTGTGCTGGTGGTACCCCAGTGCTTCAGAGCCTTCCTACTAAGTCTGGCTCATGATGTGACTTTAGCTGGACATTTGGGGCAGGACAAGACCTTTGAACAGCTTGTCACCCACTTTTACTGGCCCCTAATGCACAGGCACTCAGATGCTGGTTGCAGGTCTTGACAGACTTGTCAGGCAAGTGGCAAGAGTTGTGGGAAATGGCTCCCCTCCAACCTTTTCCAGTGGTTAGTACCCCCTTTGAAAGGGTTGATATTGATATTGTTCATCCTGTTCTTGGTGGACTACGCCACCCGGTACCCAAAAGCCATTCCTCTGAAGTCAATCACTTCCCCTGTGGTGGGTCGTGCATTGATGGGGATTTTTACCCGCATGGGGTTCCCCAAGGAAGTGGTATCTTATAGGAGTACCAACTTCATATCTACTTATATGAAGTCTCCGTGGCAGGAGGGTGTGGTAACGTATAAGTTAATCACTCCTTACCACCCCCAAAGCAATTGTCTGGTTGAGAAATTCAACCGCACCTTAAAAGGCAAGATCATGGGCCTGTCAGAGCCCTTGAGGTAGAAGTGGGACGTGCTCTTGCCATGCCTTCTGTTTGCCTAAAGGGAGGTGCCTCAAAAAGGGCTTGGATTTAGTCCTTTTGAGTTACTATAGGGCCACCCTGTTAGGGGACCCTCAAGTCTGGTGAAGGAGGGCTTGGAGAAAGCCCCAGTAGACCCCGCCCAGGATGTATTCAGTTACATGATGGCTTTCAGAAACTAGACAGCTCGCTTCATGAAGCTCACCCAAGAGAATCTGGAAGCAAGCTAGATTGATATGATGCACTGGTACGACCAGAATGCCACTCTGGTTGAGTACCAGCCTGGATAAAAAGTGTGGGTCACAGCACTAGTGGAGCCTATGGCGCTCCAGGACAAGTGGACTGGGCCATATGAGGTGGTTAAGCGAAAGTGCGAAATCACCTACCTGGTGAACTTGCGCACTCCCAGGAACTTCTTGAGGTTTCTACATGTCAACTGCCTTAAGCCACACTTTGAGCGGACTGAATTGTCCATGCTCTTAGCAACAGATGATGGGGTGGAGGAAGAGAGTGAGCCTCTTCCTGACCTGTCTGCTGGAGAAAAAAATGGGTCTCTGAGGGAGTGAACCTCTCCCCTTCCATGACTGCAGAACAGCAGAGAGACTGTCGCCAGGTACTGGGTCAGTTCGCCTCACTGTTCTCCTTGATCCCAGGAGTCACACACATGTGTACACATGATGTGGACACTGGGGACAGTCTACCCATTAAACAGAAGGTTTACATAGTTACTGATAAGGTCAGGGCTAGCATCAAAGATGAGGTGTCTAAGATGTTATCCCTTTCGGTAGTTGAATTTTACTAGCAGTCCTTGGGCCAGCCCTGTGGTCTTGGTCCCAAAGGTTGTTGCTCCTAGTGCCACCCCAGAACTCCAGTTCTGTGTGGACTACTGGGGTCTCAATGCGGCCACTAAAACTGATGTGTACCCCATCCCTCGAGCTGATGAGCTCATAAATCGGTTGGGAGCTGCCAAATACCTCAGCACGTTTGATTTGACATCTGGGTATTGACAGATTGCCTTAACTGAGGGGGCCAAGGAGAGGGCAGCATTTTGTACCCCAGATGGACACTTCCAGTTAAAAGTGATGCCATTTGGGATGAAAAATTCCCCTGCCACATTCCAGAGATTGGTCAATCAGATGTTGACTGGGCTGGATGACTTCAGCACAGCATACCTGGATGACATTGCAGTGTTCAGTTCCACTTGGGAGGAACACTTACAGCACCTCAGCAGAGTGATGGAGGACCTGCAAAAGGCAGGCTTCACCATTAAGGCAAGCAAGTGCTAAACAGGGCAGGGTTTAGTGATTTATTGGGGACATCAGGTGGGGAGTGGCCAGGTGGCACCCCCTACAGCCAAAATTTGAAACCATTCTGGCTTGGGAGTCCCCCAAGACCCAGACTGAGGTGAAAGCCTTTTTAGGTCTCACTGGAATCTATCGGAGGTTAATGGGTATGGCACCATTGTTGTTACCTTGACTGAGTTGAATTCCATGAAGCAACCCATGAAGGTGATCTGGACAGCGGCTCGCCAGACCACTTTTGATGCTATGAAGGCTCCCATGTGCACAGCACTTGTGCTGAAAGCACATGACTATTCTAAGGAATTTGTTGTGTAAACAGACCCCTCAGAGCATGGTATTGGAGCAGTACTCTCACAGCATAATGAAGAGGGCCTAGATCAACCTGTAGCCTTCATTAGCAGGAGGCTACTTCCCAGGGAACGTAGGTGGAGTGCAATAGAGCGTGAAGCTTTTGCTGTGGTCTGGGCACTGGAGAATCTAAGACCCTACTTGTTTGGGACTCACTTCCGGGTTCAGACCGACCACAGACCCCTCAGGTGGTTGATACAGATGAGGGGTGAGAATCCAAAACTGTTGAGGTGGTCCATTTCCCTACAGGGGATGGATTTACTGTGGAACACCGCCCTGGTACAGAACATGCCATGCTGATGGTCTGTCCAGATTCTTCTGCCTTAGTGATGAGAACTCCCATGAGGTTGGGTAGTTGCACCCCACTTTCAGCTGAGGGGGACACGTGTTAGACTTTCTGTGCCTGTGCTTGTCTGTGGATTCCTTGTCTGGGTCAGTTTGACAGTTGGGCTGCTTGCAGAAAGGGGTATAAGAAGAGCACCCAAAACCCCTGAATATTAGATCACTTCTGAATTCAAGACGGACCTCTGCCACAGAGAAGAGCTGAGGAGAAGTGCTACCCCTACCTGTGACTGTGCTTTTTTAGTCTATCCTGCAGTTGCTGCTTCTGCCTCTGAAAGGGGACAAAGACTGGACTTTGTTGTGCATTCCTGCTTGAGAAGAATCTCCAGGTGCTTGAACTGAGCTTGCCTCCTGTTGTTGAAGTCTCAGGGCCATCAAATACTCCCCTTGCTAACACCTGGAATCTCTGCTGAGATGTCTGCCCTGCCAAATGGTGCCCTATCCAGTTCCTGGGCCCTTGAAAGGTGAAGCTGGGAGACAAGGACTGAAAATCCATGCTCAGACTGCCACGCAGGGAAAATTTTCAACGCGCCTTCCGTGTCGCAGCTGATAAACGATGCGCCTCCAGCTTCACAACTGAAATCAATGCTTCACCTGGAAGATCGACACAAGGCAGCCAGAGAAATGACACGCAACACCCGATACCAGAGGCTGATAATGACGCAAACCCCATGCAGCGTGGTTTTCGTACACCTTGTGACTGGCTTTTCAATGCAACATTGCTGGGTGCGGAAAAACAACGCATAGCCTGCCCGGACCCAAGGTGCCCGTCCGGACTGACACATTGCTCGCTTGTGGGAGAGAAGAAACAACGCACACCGAACCGACCAGAGGAGGAATGTTGCAAGTGAGAAATCAACGCATCACTGGCCTTAACCAATGCACACTCACCCGTGCAGCTTTATTTTGACACTACCCAAGTACTTTTGCACGCTAATAGCATTCTCATTGTTTCCTAAAGGATTTAAGACTCTTTTGCTTCTTAAATTTATATCTTGACTTGTGTATGTTGGATTTTGGTCATTTTGGTCCTGTTTTGTTTAGATAAATATATCCTATTGTTCTAAACCTGTGTTGTGTAATTTTGTATTGTTTTCACTGAGTTACTATGCGTCTTGGTACAAATACTTTACACATTGCCTCTGAAGTTAAGCCTGCCTGCTCGTGCCAAGCTACCAAGGGGGTGAGCATGGGTTAACTGAGGGTGATTCTCCTTTACCCTGATTAGAGTGAGGGTCTTTGCTTGGACAGGGGTAACCTGACAGCCAACCAAAGACCCCATTTCTAACAAATGTGATTTTGGTCATTCTTTCTTTTTTCATATATGCATGAGTTAAAAAGTTATATTTTTAACAATCTCTATTTTTTGCTATGTATTAAAATGTAATTATTTTGTTATATTGTATATGTCACTTTCCTGTTATTTCATCCAATTGATTTAATTGGTTTCACAAATCAAAATATGTTGACCTACAATGTAATTTATGTTTTGTTGTATGCTGAATATAAGTTGTATTAATAATAAATGGGCTTTGCAATGTTTATATGATGACTAATACTGTTTATCCTTCTAAACATTTATCCTTGTTTATTAGTCACAATTGTAGCATTCTTGGCTTTGGAATGGGTAATTTCACATTTCCTCTCTCTTCTGTGTTGTGTTGAATGTTTGGCATAGCTTATGTACACTTTCAATTAATCAGTTTTTTTTCAATATCTCTTTACCTGCTTTTTTTAATTAGTTATGTGTGTAATTTAAACTGTTTGTGTAATTACCATAATACGGCTGAAAGGTTTATTCATTCGATGAATTATCATTTTCCTATTAAGTTGCTTTATTTGTAGCTTCAAACTCATTTGATGTAGAATCCGTACTTTTACAATGTGTTTGTTTGTAATTCATGTTAGGTATAACAAACATCTACCACTCAGGATACCTCAACTCCAGACCAGGAAGAAGCCTTCAGTGTGGACTCCACTCCTGCAAGTCCAGATGATGAGGAGCTGTCTGGTCCATGAGGCCTGCCTGGACAGACAGCTCCAGTGAGACTCACTCGGCCAACAACTGCACCCCCCAGCCTAGCCGTTACCACACCTCAGCCTCTAGATACCTCCACTATGTGTGATCTTGTGCCCCCAGTCCTGGCTGCTGTTGACCAAGCACCACAACCACCACCTCTAGTTCAGCCAGTACCCAATGGGATGGGGCACAGAGCACACTGAGTCAAGGGCACAAGGTAGTGGGGTTAGGGTTCATGAGAGGGAATCTGTGGGCCTGCAAAGTGAGGCCACTTGGTTCACTGTCACCCAGGCCACCATCAACCACATCTTGGGATCCCTCCACTAGTCCTAAAACATGATGGGGCAGGTATTTACAGAGCTTGTAGACATGAAACAGTTACAGAGGAAGCACAATGTACAGATGGAGAAACTAAACTCCAATTTGGGTACCCTGACTGGGGTGCTGCATGATATTTTTATATACGTGCAGGGCCTTTCCAGGAACATCTTCCCTTTTCTGTAATCCAACTACGTATGCCTCAGCCACAGAAAAGGAGGCCCTGTCACAAGAGAAAACAGCTGTAATTATCTCAGTCGCTACATCTGCACCCACCCCCAGCCCCTCAGGAGGGGACATTCATTGAGACCACCAGGAAAGGATGGAAATACCTCCACCACCACCAGCAGGAGACGCAGAACCTAATTTCCTTTAGTGTGTGACTACCATTCACTCTGTTGAATATTTTTTAGACACATTTACCTTTCACATGCCAGTTGTATTTTGTGCCTTGGATGTCAAACAATTTTGGCTTTGCAATAATAGTTTCATTCGCCCTGATTGACTTCTTAACTTTTTGTTTGACTTTTCGATGCATCCTGTTTCAGTTTATTTGGGTCTGTCGAATGAAATCAAAACTAACAAAGTCAAAGACTGGTGTTGTACTTTTCTGATATATTTGTTCAATGTTTTCTTTCCATCATATATTTTACAATGCAAATAGTTATAATGATTGCTAATACAATAAAATTCCACGTGGGCAATGGTTCTTGTATATTTTAAAAAAATGACAAAAAAACATTACATTAACAGTTCCAGACAAGGCCCCATGGAAGAATAAAATATAATACAAATAATCAGATTTAATAGGAAAACAGTTATTCTTTATGTCAACAGCTGGAGCCCGATCTTCTGGCTCACAATAGGAATCCCACATCAATAACACCAACAACCAAAATCATAGTAGCACTAAATTTTGGTGCCACAGGATCATTCCAATACACCATAAAAGTTGGTTTAACATTTGGTTAAACATTGGTTTAACATTTAATCTAATATTATGTAAAGATATACTTACACTCATGTGAAGAAAGTGTCAGTAACATTTTGATATGTCAACCTCATCTTTATTTTGCATTTCAACATACTCACCCGGTGGCTCATCATGGTCTCCATCCTCTGCAATGTACGGGATGTTCCATTGCAGGGCTAATTTGCTCAACATGCAGAATGCCATGGTGATTTTGCACACCTTATCGGGTGAGAAGTGGAGGGTTGTACCAGTCTTATCCAGACATCAAAATCTGGCATTTAGTTGCCCAAACGCCTGCACCACTGGCCCCGTGTTCTTCCATGGGTCTTATTAAAGTAGACTTCCCCTTGTGTTTTTGCATTCCTCAGTGATGCTAACAACCATGGTAGGTGACCCAAAGCATAAAAATCTCCCTTCTCATTTGCAAAATCCTAATTTCTTGGAAGCTGGATGAAGCTGTTGATGTGTCTCATCATTGAAGAAAGAACGTCTTGTAACCCACCAGCGAAAGTTGGTTGTGACTAGCCACCAAATACTGCCACAGAGTATTGGAATCATCCTGTGGCCACAAAATGTAGTACTGCCATTACTTTCACTATTGTTGTTGTTGATGTGGGATTCCTGTTGTGAGCCAGAAGACCTGGCTCCAGTTGATGACATAAATCAATAATAGTCAATTATTCAATCAGCATTTTTTGTTAATAGTCAATTATTTAATCAGAATTTTTGATAATATCTCGTTTTTCTATGGTGGCAAGGTATAGAACTGTGTGAAAAATCTAGGCTGTCACCTGCTACCTCTCCCTGGGTTCAGACGTCTGCATTAAAAAATAGAAAAATATTTTATAACATTTGCAAAACTTTCTTTGATATTTAACACAAATATCATGTATGTGTAGAAAACTAATTGGTTTCTTAACATATCTGTACACATTTATGAGTGATTTTATGATTTAAAATAAAAAAAACACCACACCATCAGCACACCAACAAGCACCACAACCACCAGCACAACCCAAACCACCAGCACATCCACAAGCACCACAACCATAACCACAGCACACCCAAAAGCACCACAATCACACCAGCCACTGAACAGCATACTCATTCATACAAATACACACTGACACAAAAGACACTCACATGCAAAACAACACCCACCAAACCTAAACACACACAATCACCTGAATATCAAGCATCTGTCAAACTACACACCCAAATATACACCAGACCCACATGCAACTGCAAAACATACGGACACACACACCACAACCATCCAGCCATCTCAAAAGCGCATGCATCCAGACACACTCACACAAAAGAACACCTACCAAACCCAAATGCAAGCACTCACCCGAACACCAAACACCTGCCAAAAGCCCACACACCTAAACCTACACAGCATTCACCAGACCATTCTCAAATTGAAATCCACCCCTCCCAAGATCCATGAGGTACCTGCTCTGTGCCAACTAGATGTCCGTTCCTGAAGAAGTTATCCTTTGGCAGTCTGATTAGGAAGCACGTTGTGGGCAACAATCACATAGGCTGTTGCTGTGCTGTGCATCATGTCTCCCCCCTTTACATGTTTTTGTTGAATAAAACATTTGAAAAAAGTATCTCACTTAAAAATGACATTATTTTATTTTACCAAAGTTTCTCCTGACATAGTTATTCATTACAGGTTATTGATTAGTAGCAATGTTAATGTTTAAAAGGTACATATTCTTACTTACTTAGTAAAGACAAAAGCTTTTTTTAAATAACATATTTGTGTAGTGCAAACATTAGTGATAAAAATGTGTAGTGGACTTAGAAAGTTTGGTGCAAGCATTCATCATGATAATGGACACTTAAACCAAAATTAAACTTGTTTTTGTTTTTGAGGAGTTAATACTGGTGTGTTTGTTTTAACTTGATGAGTGATATATATAAACACATATATATCACTCCGTAGGAAATTAGAGTAAATAAAAATGTATAATGCACTGGACAAGGAGAAATGTGACATTAATAAATGTATAAGCTGTTTTAACCCCTTCGCTGCCAGGCCTTTTCTCCCTCCTGTGCCGAGCCTTTTTTTGGCTATTTGGAGCAGTTCGAGCTTAGGCCCTCATAACTTTTTGTTCACATAAGCTACCCACACCAAATTTGCGTCCTTTTTTCCAACATCCTAGGGATTCTAGAGGTACCCAGACTTTGTGGGTTCCCCAGAAGGAGGCCAAGAAATTAGCCAAAAAACAGTGAAAATTTCGTTTTTTTAAAAAAAATGGGAAAAATGGGCTGCAGAAGAAGGCTTGTGGTTTTTTCCCTGAAAAGGGCATCAACAAAGGGTTTGCGGTGATAAAATCACCAGCTTCCCAGCTTTCAGGAACAGGCAGACTTGTATCAGAAAACCCAATTTTTCAACACAATTTTGGCATTTTACTGGGACATACCCCATTTTTACGATTTTTTGTGCTTTCAGCCTCCTTCCAGTCAGTGACAGAAATGGGCATGAAACCAACGCTGGATCCCAGAAACCGCAACATTTTTGAAAAGTAGACAAAAATCTGAATTCAGCAAGGGGTAATTTGTGTAGATCCTACAAGGGTTTCCTACAGAAAATAACAACTGAAAAAGAAAAAGATTGAAATTGAGGTGAAAAAAACATCAATTTTTCTCTACGTTTTACTTTGTAACTTTTTCCAGCAATGTCAGATTTTCGAAAGCAATATACCGTTACATCTGCTGGACTCTTCTGGTTGCGGGGATATATAGGGCTTATAGGTTCATAAAGAACTCTAGGTACCCAGAGCCAATAAATGACCTGCACCCTGCAGTGGGTTTTCAATCTATGCCGGGTATACAGCAATTCATTTGCTGAAATATAAAGAGTAAAAAATAGCTATCAAGAAAACCTTTGTATTTCCAAAATGGGCACAAGATAAGGTGTTGAGAAGCAGTGGTTATTTGCACATCTCTGAATTCCGGGGTGCCCATACTAGTATGTGAATTACAGGGCATTTCTCAAATAGATGTCTTTTTTACATACTGTCTTACATTTGGAAGGAAAAAATGTAGAGAAAGACAAGGGGCAATAACACTTGTTTTGCTATTCTATGTTCCCCCAAGTCTCCCGATAAAAATGATACCTCACTTGTGTGGGTAGGCCTAGCGCCCGCGACAGGATATGCCCCAAAGCACAACGTGGACACATCACAGAAAACAGAGCTGTTTTTAGCAAAGTGCTTACCTGTAGATTTTGGTCTCTAGTTCAGCCGCCACCTAGGGAAACCTACCAAACCTGTGCATTTCTGAAAACTAGAGACCTAGGGGAATCCAAGATGGGGTGACTTGTGTGGCTCGGACCAGGTTCTGTTACCCAGAATCCTTTGCAAACCTCAAAATTTGGCTAAAAAAACACATGTTCCTCATATTTCTGTGGCAGAAAGTTCTGGAATCTGAGAGGAGCCACAAATTTCCTTCCACCCAGCGTTCCCCCACGTCTCCCGATAAAAATGATACCTCACTTGTGTGGGTAGGCCTAGCGCCCGCGACAGAAAACGCCCCAAAGCGCAACGTGGACACATCCAAATTTGTGAAGGAAAACAGAGGTATGTTTTGCAAAGTGCCTACCTGTAGATTTTGGGTTGTAGCTCAGCCGCCACCTAGGGAAACCTACCAAACCTGTGCATTTCTGAAAACTAGAGACCTAGGGGAATCCAAGATGGGGTGACTTGTGTGGCTCGGACCAGGTTCTGTTACCCAGAATCCTTTGCAAACCTCAAAATTTGGCAAAAAAAACACATGTTCCTCGCATTTCTGTGGCAGAAAGTTCTGGAATCTGAGAGGAGCCACGAATTTCCTTCCACCCAGCGTTCCCCCACGTCTCCCGATAAAAATGATACCTCGCTTGTGTGGGTAGGCCTAGCGCCCGCGACAGGAAACACCCCAAAGCGCAACGTAGACACAGCCAAATTTTTGAAGGAAAACAGAGGTGTTTTTTGCAAAGTGCCTACCTGTAGATTTTGGCTTGTAGCTCAGCCGCCACCTAGGGAAACCTACCAAACCTGTGCATTTCTGAAAACTAGAGACCTAGGGGAATCCAAGATGGGGTGACTTGTGTGGCTCGGACCAGGTTCTGTTACCCAGAATCCTTTGCAAACCTCAAAATTTGGCTAAAAAAACACATGTTCCTAACATTTCTGTGGCAGAAAGTTCTGGAATCTGAGAGGAGCCACAAATTTCCTTCCACCCAGCGTTTCCCCACGTCTCCCGATAAAAATGATACCTCACTTGTGTGGGTAGGCCTAGCGCCCGCGACAGAAAACGCCCCAAAGCACAACGTGGACACATCCAAATTTGTGAAGGAAAACAGAGGTGTTTTTTGCAAAGTGCCTACTTGTAGATTTTGGCCTGTAGCTCAGCCGCCATCTAGGGAAACCTACCAAACCTGTGCATTTCTGAAAACTAGAGACCTAGGGGAATCCAAGATGGGGTGACTTGTGTGGCTCGGACCAGGTTATGTTACCCAGAATCCTTTGCAAACCTCAAAATTTGGCTAAAAAAACACATGTTCCTAACATTTCTGTGGCAGAAAGTTCTGGAATCTGAGAGGAGCCACAAATTTCCTTCCACCCAGCGTTCCCCCACGTCTCCCGATAAAAATGATACCTCACTTGTGTGGGTAGGCCTAGCACCCGCGACAGGAAACACCCCAAAGCGCAACGTGGACACATCCAAATTTGTGAAGGAAAACAGAGGTGTTTTTTGCAAAGTGCCTACCTGTAGATTTTGGCTTGTAGCTCAGCCGCCACCTAGGGAAACCTACCAAACCTGTGCGTTTCTGAAAACTAGAGACCTAGGGGAATCCAAGATGAGGTGACTTGTGTGGCTCGGACCAGGTTCTGTTACCCAGAATCCTTTGCAAAACTCAAAATTTGGCTAAAAAAACACATGTTCCTCATATTTCTGTGGCAGAAAGTTCTGGAATCTGAGAGGAGCCACGAATTTCCTTCCACCCAGCGTTCCCCCACGTCTCCCGATAAAAATGATACCTCACTTGTGTGGGTAGGCCTAGCGCCCACGACCGGAAAGGCCCCAAAGCGCAACGTGGACACAGCCAAATTTTTGAAGGAAAACAGAGGTGTGTTTTGCAAAGTGCCTACCTATAGATTTTGGCTTGTAGCTCGGCCGCCACCTAGGGAAACCTACCAAACCTGTGCATTTCTAAAAACTAGAGACCTAGGGGAATCCAAGATGGGGTGACTTGTGTGGCTCGGACCAGGTTCTGTTACCCAGAATTCTTTGCAAAACTCAAAATTTGGCTAAAAAAACACATGTTCCTCACATTTCTGTGGCAGAAAGTTCTGGAATCTGAGAGGAGCCACGAATTTCCTTCCACCCAGCGTTCCCCCACGTCCCCCGATAAAAATGATACCTCACTTGTGTGGGTAGGCCTAGCGCCCGCGACAGGAAATGCCCCAAAGCGCAACGTAGACACAGCCAAATTTTTGAAGGAAAACAGAGGTGTTTTTTGCAAAGTGCCTACCTGTAGATTTTGGCTTGTAGCTCAGCCGCCACCTAGGGAAACCTACCAAACCTATGCATTTCTGAAAACTAGAGACCTAGGGGAACCCAAGATGGGGTGACTTGTGTGGCTCGGACCAGGTTCTGTTACCCAGAATCCATTGCAAACCTCAAAATTTGGCTAAAAAAACACATGTTCCTCATATTTCTGTGGCAGAAAGTTATGGAATCTGAGAGGAGCCACAAATTTCCTTCCACCCAGTGTTCCCCCACGTCTCCCGATAAAAATGATACCTCACTTGTGTGGGTAGGCCTAGCGCCCGCGACAGGAAACGCCCCAAAGCGCAACGTGGACACATCCAAATTTGTGAAGGAAAACAGAGGTGTGTTTTGGAAAGTGCCTACCTGTAGATTTTGGCCTGTAGCTCAGCCGCCACCTAGGGAAACCTACCAAACCTGTGCATTTCTGAAAACTAGAGACCTAGGGGAATCCAAGATGGGGTGACTTGTGTGGCTCGGACCAGGTTCTGTTACCCAGAATCCATTGCAAACCTCAAACTTTGGCTAAAAAAACACATGTTCCTCACATTTCTGTGGCAGAAAGTTCTGGAATCTGAAAGGAGCCACGAATTTCCTTCCACCCAGCGTTCCCCCACGTCTCCCGATAAAAATGGTACCTCACTTGTGTGGGTAGGCCTAGCGCCCGTGACAGGAAATGCCCCAAAGCGCAACGTGGACACAGCCAAATCTTTGAAGGAAAACAGAGGTGTTTTTTGCAAAGTGCCTACCTGTAGATTTTGGCCTGTAGCTCAGCCGCCACCTAGGTAAACCTACCAAACCTGTGCATTTCTGAAAACTAGAGACCTAGGGGAATCCAAGATGGGGTGACTTGTGTGGCTCGGACCAGGTTCTGTTACCCAGAATCCTTTGCAAACCTCAAAATTTGGCAAAAAAAACACATGTTCCTCGCATTTCTGTGGCAGAAAGTTCTGGAATCTGAGAGGAGCCACGAATTTCCTTCCACCCAGCGTTCCCCCACGTCTCCCGATAAAAATGATACCTCGCTTGTGTGGGTAGGCCTAGCGCCCGCGACAGGAAACACCCCAAAGCGCAACGTAGACACAGCCAAATTTTTGAAGGAAAACAGAGGTGTTTTTTGCAAAGTGCCTACCTGTAGATTTTGGCTTGTAGCTCAGCCGCCACCTAGGGAAACCTACCAAACCTGTGCATTTCTGAAAACTAGAGACCTAGGGGAATCCAAGATGGGGTGACTTGTGTGGCTCGGACCAGGTTCTGTTACCCAGAATCCTTTGCAAACCTCAAAATTTGGCTAAAAAAACACATGTTCCTAACATTTCTGTGGCAGAAAGTTCTGGAATCTGAGAGGAGCCACAAATTTCCTTCCACCCAGCGTTTCCCCACGTCTCCCGATAAAAATGATACCTCACTTGTGTGGGTAGGCCTAGCGCCCGCGACAGAAAACGCCCCAAAGCACAACGTGGACACATCCAAATTTGTGAAGGAAAACAGAGGTGTTTTTTGCAAAGTGCCTACCTGTAGATTTTGGCCTGTAGCTCAGCCGCCATCTAGGGAAACCTACCAAACCTCTGCATTTCTGAAAACTAGAGACCTAGGGGAATCCAAGATGGGGTGACTTGTGTGGCTCGGACCAGGTTCTGTTACCCAGAATCCTTTGCAAACCTCAAAATTTGGCTAAAAAAACACATGTTCCTAACATTTCTGTGGCAGAAAGTTCTGGAATCTGAGAGGAGCCACAAATTTCCTTCCACCCAGCGTTCCCCCACGTCTCCCGATAAAAATGATACCTCACTTGTGTGGGTAGGCCTAGCACCCGCGACAGGAAACACCCCAAAGCGCAACGTGGACACATCCAAATTTGTGAAGGAAAACAGAGGTGTTTTTGCAAAGTGCCTACCTGTAGATTTTGGCTTGTAGCTCAGCCGCCACCTAGGGAAACCTACCAAACCTGTGCGTTTCTGAAAACTAGAGACCTAGGGGAATCCAAGATGAGGTGACTTGTGTGGCTCGGACCAGGTTCTGTTACCCAGAATCCTTTGCAAAACTCAAAATTTGGCTAAAAAAACACATGTTCCTCATATTTCTGTGGCAGAAAGTTCTGGAATCTGAGAGGAGCCACGAATTTCCTTCCACCCAGCGTTCCCCCACGTCTCCCGATAAAAATGATACCTCACTTGTGTGGGTAGGCCTAGCGCCCACGACCGGAAACGCCCCAAAGCGCAACGTGGACACAGCCAAATTTTTGAAGGAAAACAGAGGTGTGTTTTGCAAAGTGCCTACCTATAGATTTTGGCTTGTAGCTCGGCCGCCACCTAGGGAAACCTACCAAACCTGTGCATTTCTAAAAACTAGAGACCTAGGGGAATCCAAGATGGGGTGACTTGTGTGGCTCGGACCAGGTTCTGTTACCCAGAATTCTTTGCAAAACTCAAAATTTGGCTAAAAAAACACATGTTCCTCACATTTCTGTGGCAGAAAGTTCTGGAATCTGAGAGGAGCCACGAATTTCCTTCCACCCAGCGTTCCCCCACGTCCCCCGATAAAAATGATACCTCACTTGTGTGGGTAGGCCTAGCGCCCGCGACAGGAAATGCCCCAAAGCGCAACGTAGACACAGCCAAATTTTTGAAGGAAAACAGAGGTGTTTTTTGCAAAGTGCCTACCTGTAGATTTTGGCTTGTAGCTCAGCCGCCACCTAGGGAAACCTACCAAACCTATGCATTTCTGAAAACTAGAGACCTAGGGGAACCCAAGATGGGGTGACTTGTGTGGCTCGGACCAGGTTCTGTTACCCAGAATCCATTGCAAACCTCAAAATTTGGCTAAAAAAACACATGTTCCTCATATTTCTGTGGCAGAAAGTTATGGAATCTGAGAGGAGCCACAAATTTCCTTCCACCCAGTGTTCCCCCACGTCTCCCGATAAAAATGATACCTCACTTGTGTGGGTAGGCCTAGCGCCCGCGACAGGAAACGCCCCAAAGCGCAACGTGGACACATCCAAATTTGTGAAGGAAAACCGAGGTGTGTTTTGCAAAGTGCCTACCTGTAGATTTTGGCCTGTAGCTCAGCCGCCACCTAGGGAAACCTACCAAACCTGTGCATTTCTGAAAACTAGAGACCTAGGGGAATCCAAGATGGGGTGACTTGTGTGGCTCGGACCAGGTTCTGTTACCCAGAATCCATTGCAAACCTCAAACTTTGGCTAAAAAAACACATGTTCCTCACATTTCTGTGGCAGAAAGTTCTGGAATCTGAAAGGAGCCACGAATTTCCTTCCACCCAGCGTTCCCCCACGTCTCCCGATAAAAATGGTACCTCACTTGTGTGGGTAGGCCTAGCGCCCGTGACAGGAAATGCCCCAAAGCGCAACGTGGACACAGCCAAATCTTTGAAGGAAAACAGAGGTGTTTTTTGCAAAGTGCCTACCTGTAGATTTTGGCCTGTAGCTCAGCCGCCACCTAGGTAAACCTACCAAACCTGTGCATTTCTGAAAACTAGAGACCTAGGGGAATCCAAGATGGGGTGACTTGTGTGGCTCGGACCAGGTTCTGTTATCCAGAATCCTTTGCAAACCTCAAAATTTAGCTAAAAAAACACACGTTCCTAACATTTCTGTGGCAGAAATTTCTTGAATCTGAGAGGAGCCACGAATTTCCTTCCACCCAGCGTTCCCCCACGTCTCGCGATAAAAATGATACCTCACTTGTGTGGGTAGGCCTAGCGCCCGCGACAGGAAACGCCCCAAAGCGCAACGTGGACACATCCAAATTTGTGAAGGAAAACAGAGGTGTTTTTTGCAAAGTGCCTACCTGTAGATTTTTGCTTGTAGCTCAGCCGCCACCTAGGGAAACCTACCAAACCTGTGCATTTCTGAAAACTAGAGACCTAGGGGAATCCAAGATGGGGTGACTTGTGTGGCTCGGACCAGGTTCTGTTACCCAGAATCCTTTGCAAACCTCAAAATTTAGCTAAAAAAACACATGTTCCTCACATTTCTGTGGCAGAAATTTCTTGAATCTGAGAGGAGCCACGAATTTCCTTCCACCCAGCGTTCCCCCACGTCTCGCGATAAAAATGATACGTCACTTGTGTGGGTAGGCCTAGCGCCCGCGACAGGAAACGCCCCAAAGCGCAACGTGGACACGTCCAAATTTGTGAAGGAAAACAGAGGTGTTTTTTGCAAAGTGCCTACCTGTAGATTTTTGCTTGTAGCTCAGCCGCCACCTAGGGAAACCTACCAAACCTCTGCATTTCTGAAAACTAGAGACCTAGGGGAATCCAAGATGGGGTGACTTGTGTGGCTCGGACCAGGATCTGTTACCCAGAATCCTTTGCAAATCTCAAAATTTGGCTAAAAAAACACATGTTCCTCACATTTCTGTGGCAGAAAGTTCTGGAATCTGAGAGGAGCCACGAATTTCCTTCCACCCAGCGTTCCCCCACGTCTCCCGATAAAAATGATACCTCACTTGTGTGGGTAGGCCTAGCGCCCGCGACAGGAAACGCCCCAAAGCGCAACGTAGACACAGCCAAATTTTTGAAGGAAAACAGAGGTGTTTTTTGCAAAGTGCCTACCTGTAGATTTTGGCTTGTAGCTCAGCCGCCACCTAAGGAAACCTACCAAACCTGTGCATTTCTGAAAACTAGAGACCTAGGGGAATCCAAGATGGGGTGACTTGTGTGGCTCGGACCAGGTTCTGTTACCCAGAATCCATTGCAAACCTCAAACCTTGGCTAAAAAAACACATGTTCCTCACATTTCTGTGGCAGAAAGTTCTGGAATCTGAGAGGAGCCACGAATTTCCTTCCACCCAGCGTTCCCCCACGTCTCCCGATAAAAATGGTACCTCACTTGTGTGGGTAGGCCTACCGCCCGTGACAGGAAATGCCCCAAAGCGCAACGTGGACACAGCCAAATTTTTGAAGCAAAACAGAGGTGTTTTTTGCAAAGTGCCTACCTGTAGATTTTGGCCTGTAGCTCAGCCGCCACCTAGGGAAACCTACCAAACCTGTGCATTTCTGAAAACTAGAGACCTAGGGGAATCCAAGATGGGGTGACTTGTGTGGCTCGAACCAGGTTCTGTTACCCAGAATCCTTTGCAAACCTCAAAATTTGGTTAAAAAAACACATGTTCCTAACATTTCTGTGGCAGAAATTTCTGGAATCTGAGAGGAGCCACGAATTTCCTTCCACCCAGCGTTCCGCCACGTCTCCCGATAAAAATGATACCTCACTTGTGTGGGTAGGCCTAGCGCCCGCGACAGGAAACGCCCCAAAGCACAACGTGGACACATCCAAATTTGTGAAGGAAAACAGAGGTGTTTTTTGCAAAGTGCCTACCTGTAGATTTTGGCTTGTAGCTCAGCCGCCACCTAGGGAAACCTACCAAACCTGTGCATTTCTGAAAACTAGAGACCAAGGGGAATCCAAGATGGGGTGACTTGTGTGGCTCGGACCAGGATCTGTTACCCAGAATCCTTTGCAAATCTCAAAATTTGGCTAAAAAAACACATGTTCCTCACATTTCTGTGGCAGAAAGTTCTGTAATCTGAGAGGAGCCACGAATTTCCTTCCACCTAGCGTTCCCCCACGTCTCCCGATAAAAATGATACCTCACTTGTGTAGGTAGGCCTAGCGCCCGCGACAGGAAACGCCCCAAAGCGCAACGTAGACACAGCCAAATTTTTGAAGGAAAACAGAGGTGTTTGTTGCAAAGTGCCTACCTGTAGATTTTGGCCTGTAGCTCAGCCGCCACCTAGGGAAACCTACCAAACCTGTGCATTTCTGAAAACTAGAGACCTAGGGGAAACCAAGATGGGGTGACTTGTGTGGCTCGGACCAGGTTCTGTTACCCAGAATCCTTTGCAAACCTCAAATTCTGTCTAAAAAAATGCATTTTCCCCACATTTCGGTGACAGAAAGTTCTGGAATCTGAGTGGAGCCACAAATGTCCTTCCACACAGCGTTCCTCCACGTCTCCCGATAAAAATGATACCTCACTTGTGTGGGTAGGCCTAGCGCCCGCGACAGGAGACACCCCAAAACGCAAAGTGGATACATCACATTTTTTCATTGAAAACAGTGCCTACCTGTAGATTTTGGCCTCTAGCTCAGCCGGCACCTAGGGAAACCTACCAAACCTGTGCATTTTTGAAAACTAGAGACCTAGGAGAATCCAAGATGGGGTGACTTGCGGGGCTCTGACCAGGTTCTGTTACCCAGAATCCTTTGCAAACCTCAAATTCTGTCTAAAAAAACACATTTTGCATACATTTTGGTGACAGAAAGTTCTGGAATCTGAGTGGAGCCACAAATTTCCTTCCACCCAGCGTTCCCCCAAGTCTCCCGATAAAAATGATACCTCACTTGTGTGGGTGGGCCAGGTGCCTGCAACAGAATAAGGCCCAAAACTTGTAGAGATAGAGGGGATACACAGCAAGTGTATAAGGACATATTCTTTTATACATCTTTAGACTGACTCTGCTTTGGGGACCCACATAAGTGAGGTGTCATTTTACTTGGGAGACTGAGGGGAACACTGGGGAGTAGGAATTTTGTGCTGGAGTGGTGATCCTACGAAGAAAAGTAAGGAAATATGCTTTTTTAAGCACATTTCGAGGTTTACAGAGGAGTCTGGGTAAGAAGATGTTGGGGGATCCACGCAAGCCACACCTCCCTGGACTCCATGGGGTGTCTAGTTTTAAAAAATGTCTGGGTTTGGTAGGTTTCCCTAGATGAAGGCTGCACACAGGACCAAAAACATAGGTGCCCTCTCCCCCCCAAACACAGGTAGTTTTGTAATATATCGTTTTGATGTGCCCACATACGTCCGTGATGTGCCAAACACTACAATTTTGAAAAGAAACACACTTAGGTTATGTGAAAAAGACCCCTCACCCACCAACCAAGTTGGTGGCATGCTTCATCATCGGGGTCCCACCTGAGGCACCTAGCGTGTCACAGGTGTGCTAAGACGCCTGATTACAGCAGAGCAGGTTTTGTCATTTTTACCACACATACTGGTTGGATTTGGCACGAGGGTGAGTGATGGTTCAGTGGATCAAATTTTACTAACAAGAGCTTTCACAAAAATGAAATGCACTGTTAGTAACTGAAAGGCAAAAAACTGAACCAATGACTCACAGCTCGTGAGCAGTAAAGCCGCGACAAGGCACCAACCGCTTTACAGTCCATTCACACAACTTTCATACATGACACACACAAGGCCATTCACACCGCCAGCCACGGGCCCAGCACATTACAACACTCACATCGACAGACAGTGCCACTCAAGGGCCTATCACTTAGATACGCCCACATGCCTGATACAACAATCACACCAGCTGATGGGAGTGTGTGGACTGGTGTTTGGCTGGCAGTGTGTTGCAGTAGCCAACAGCAAGTCAATATGTACACTCTCAGCCAAGCCCCACTCCACACACAATGGCATCACTTTTTTTTTTTTTTTTAACAGAGGAACCCCTAACTAAGTAGAAAGAATTACAAAACTACAAACACAAAAGCTCTAACTAAGAACATGACAGAAATGCTAACCATGAAACTAAACACATGAAAATACAAAACAGACATGAGTTTACACTCATGGTTGTTCCCAGAAATTCTTCTGGGTGTGGTAATTCTTAAAACAAGCACCGACACACAGCCCAGGCTTTGAAGGACAATCTGGGCAGTACATTCGAGTCTCCCTCCGGATACCTCTTCGAAAACACACTCTACATTTCTTAGCTGGAAAGTCTTTTTTGGGTGTGGGAGGAATGTGCTCAGCAAAGTGGCGATCTTTCAATCTAGCCACATCCTCCACCACTGCTTCTCTAGGAACTCTGGCCTGTTCCACCACAATAAGGCTCTCTCTATCACTGACTCCTGAAATTTCACAAATGTCATCTTTGACTCTGGGGACCTATCCCTAAACACAATAAAAGCATTGAAGGTTGCTAAGTGGAAGAGGTGAAGTGCTAACTTCTTATACCAAACGTAAGACTTACGAATAGCAGTATAAGGTTCCAACCTCTGGTCAACTCTATCTACACCTCCCATGTGCTTATTATAATCTAAAATGCACACAGGTTTGCGCACTTCAGCAACCTGGCCCCAAACAGTCACAGGGGAAGTACTCTCATCATGGATGGTACTTAGCATGTAGACATCCCTCTTGTCTGAAAATTTCAAAGTTAGCAGCTCCTCGTTCCGCAAGGTACAGCACTGTCCTCTCTCAAGTTTTTTACAGACAAGCTCCCTTGGATAGCCTTTCCGGTTAGAACGGATTGTGCCACAAGCAACTGTGTCCACTCTAAACAGTTTCTTGAACAATTGCACACCAGTGTAGAAGTTAACTGACATACAAATGGTGACCTTTATTGAACAGTCGTCTACCAAGATCCCACACAATTTTCTCAGTAACTCCAAAAGTGGGAGGACAACCAGGGGGGTCAATATTGGAATCCCTACCAGTGTACACACGGAAACTATACTGATATCCTGTCCTACTTTCAGACAGCATATACAATTTAATTCCATATCGTGCCCTTTTGCTAGGAATGTACTGCCTAAAAACCAAACGACCCTTGAAGAGGACCAAAGACTCGTCCACACTTAACTCTTTGCCTGGAACATAGACCTCCGAAAACCGATCTACAAAATGATCAAGGACAGGCCTAATCTTAAAAAGACGGTTAGAATCTGGGTGATCTTGTGGCAAGGCTAATGCATTGTCAACAAAATGCAGCATCCTAAGAAGAAGCAAATACCGATTACGACTCATGGTCGCTGGAAATATAGCTGTTGCCATCAAGGGACTAGTAGACCAATAAGAAGCCAGTGACGGCTTCCTTATCAACCCCATCAAAAAAGTCAAACCCAAAAACTTTTTTAACTCCTCCAAATTTGTGGGAATCCACTGGGCAGCTCTAGAGTGTGGCCTAAGTCTAGCAGCGTTGTCCCTCAAATGCTGCTCCGCATACAAATTAGTCTGCTCAACAATCTCTTCCAAAAACATATCATCCATGAATAACTCAAAGAAATTGATAGGCATAAAGTTCTCTGTATTGGCGCTACACCCCTGGAGACCAGTAAAGGCAGGCAACTCTGGCTGCTCCATGTTTGGGGCAACCCAGACATCAGGTCTTATAACGGGAAACCTTTCGGCCCCAGGTTGATGCACTATTGGCACATCAATGTCCTCCTCTAAAACAGGCCCTTCATCTGCACTGAGTGTGGCTTCATCATCAGAAGATTCCCTTCCAACAGAAACATCACTGCCAGAATCTCTGACTTCCTCCTCTGCCTCAGATGCAGAGTCCGTCTCATAGTCATGATCAGACTGTGACTCAAAAAGCATACCAACCACCTGCTGAGCGGTCATCCTGCGGCTAGCCATGATCTCTCCTGCTAAAATTAACTGGACAAATTCACCACCAACAACCAGCACTGTGTAAGACAAGTAACAAAGTGTAGCTTTGTTAGTAAGAGTTATAAACTCAAAAACTATACCGCTCACTTGCCTGAAAAAGCTTGATTCACCAGCAACTACACAGCAATCACCAATGATATCCCACTAAAAATAAAGAAAGAAAGGCAAATTAGAAATAAGACAAAACAAATATCATTGTGCACAAACCTAAGGACAATTTCACACACAATCCTGCATTTAGTACACCCCCTACAAACATGTCATTCATGCATGGCAACAATACTCCTTTGGAGTAAATTGTTTTTACTTTACCTAAAACATGCAACTGTGCAAACTGCAGGTCAACCACCGCCAAAACCGCAAGGAGCCACAGCAAATAAAGCAAAAGCTTTGAACTAGAACAAAAAGGAGGAAAACATTTTTTATCACAAATGCAAAGACTTCTTCAGTTGACAAACACCCCACCATCAAACATTTAGAAATTGGTGCCTAAGTGGATTCTGCCATAGGGGCAGATGGGCCTACTAAAAAAATAGGCCTGTCTGCCCCAAGGAAGCCAGAAAATACCTTTAGTAGTGTGTCCCCATGGAGAGCGACCCTTGCCAAAGGGGACAGCCCTCAAACAAACAAAATACCAAAAAAACACACACAACACTATCCCTGGTGCCTAAGTGGCTTCTGCCCCCATTGAGGGCAGATGGGCCTAAGAAAATAGGCCCATCTGCCCCCAGTGGGTGTAGAAATGGCCAACAGGTCAATGCCCCCCTTGGGGAGGCGCCCCGTGACCAAGGGGACGCCCCCCCACAAAAATAAACACATTAAAAAAAATCCCTGGCGTTCTAGTGGTTTCTGCCCCCCTTGGGGGCAGACCAGCCTAAAAATAATAGGCTGATCTGTCTCCAAGGGATGCAGAAATGGCCTGGGTACATGTGCCCCCAAAGTGGGGGGCGACCCTTGCCCAAGGCCCCCCCCATCCACTAACACACACACACACTATCCCTGGTGTCTAAGTGGCTTCTGCCCCCCTTGGGGGCAGGTGGGCCTAACAAAATAGGCCCATCTGCCCCCAGGGGGTGTAGAAATGGCCAACAGGTCAATGCCCCCCTTGGGGGGGCGTCCCGTGACCAAGGGGACGCCCGCCCACAAAAATAAACAAATTTAAAAAAATCCCTGGCGTTCTAGTGGTTTCTGCCCCCCTTGGGGGCAGACCAGCCTAAAAATAATAGGCTGATCTGTCTCCAAGGGGTGCAGAAATGGCCTGGGTACATGTACCCCCAAAGTGGGGGGCGACCCTTGCCCAAGGCCCCCCCCCCATCCACTAACACACACACACACACACTCTCCCTGGTGTCTAAGTGGCTTCTGCCCCGCTTGGGGGCAGGTGGGCCTAACAAAATAGGCCCATCTGCCCCCAGGGGGTGTAGAAATGGCCAACAGGTTAATGCCCCCCTTGGGGGGGGGTGCCCCGTGACCAAGGGGACGCCCCCCCACAAAAATAAACAAATAAAAAAAAATCCCTGGCGTTCTAGTGGTTTCTGCCCCCCTTGGGGGCAGACCAGCCTAAAAATAATAGGCTGATCTGTCTCCAAGGGGTGCAGAAATGGCCTGGGTACATGTGCCCCCAAAGTGGGGGGCGACTCTTGCCCAAGGCCCCCCCCCATCCACTAACACACACACACACACACACACTATCCCTGGTGTCTAAGTGGCTTCTGCCCCCCTTGGGGGCAGGTGGGCCTAACAAAATAGGCCCATCTGCCCCCAGGGGGTGTAGAAATGGCCAACAGGTCAATGTCCCCCTTGGGGGGGCGCCCCGTGACCAGGGGGACGCCCCCCCACAAAAATAAACTAATAAAAAAAAATCCCTGGCGTTCTAGTGGTTTCTGCCCCCCTTGGGGGCAGACCAGCCTAAAAATAATAGGCTGATCTGTCTCCAAGGGGTGCAGAAATGGCCTGGGTACATGTGCCCCCAAAGTGGGGGGCGACCCTTGCCCAAGGCCCCCCCCCATCCACTAACACACACACACACACACACACACACACTCTCCCTGGTGTCTAAGTGGCTTCTGCCCCCTTTGGCCTAACAAAATAGGCCCATCTGCCCCCAGTGGGTGTAGAAATGGCCAACAGGTCAATGCCCCCCTTGGGGGGGCGCCCCGTGACCAAGGGGACACCCCCCCAAAAAAACAAATTAAAAAAAAACCCTGGCGTTCTAGTAGTTTCTGCCCACCTTGGGGGCAGACCAGCCAAAAAATAATAGGCTGATCTCTCTCCAAGGGGTGCAGAAATGGCCTGGGTACATGTGCCCCCAAAGTGGGGGGCGACCCTTGCCCAAGGCCCACCCCCCCATCCACTAACACACACACACACACACCATCCCTGGTGTCTAAGTGGCTTCTGCCCCCCTTGGGGGCAGGTGGGCCTACAAAAATAGGCCCATCTGCCCCAGGGGGGGCAGAAATGGCCAACAGGTCAATGCCCCCCTTGGGGGGGGTGCCCCGTGCCCAAGGGGACGCCCCCCCCACAAAAATAAACACATAAAAAAAAATCCCTGGCGTTCTAGTGGTTTCTGCCCCCCTTGGGGCAGATCAGCCTAAAAATAATAGGCTGATCTGCCCTCAAGGGGGGCAGAAATGGCCCTAAAAGACATGCCCCCCAAAGGGGAGCGACCCTTGCCCAAGGGGGCGCCCCCCCATCCACTACACACACAATCCCTGGTGCCTAAGTGGCTTCTGCCCCCCTTGGGGGCAGATGGACCTAAAAAAAATAGGCCGATCTGCCCCCAAGGGGGGCAGAAAAGGCCAACAGTTCTCTGCCCCCTTGGGGGGGGGGCGCTTGCCCAAGGGGGCACCCCCCACACATAAATGCACATACAAATATAAATCCCTGGTGATCTAGTGTTTTCTGCCCCCCAAGGGGGGCAGAAATGGCCGTAACTAATTGCCCCCCAAAGGGGAGCGACCCTTGCCCAAGGGGCCACTCCCCGCCAACAAGAAACAGGAAAGTAAACAAAAAAAAAGAAATCCCTGGTGTCTAGTGGCCATTCCTGCTGCCCGATCGCAATGCGATCGGGCAGCAGGAATGCTCAAAGAGACACCGGGGGAAAGGAAAAGCCTTTCCTTTCCCCCGGTGCCTCTTTAGACCAAACCCCCCACCCACCGGGAAGAGGAACTCACCTCTTCACTCCACGCCGCACAGGAAGCAAATGGCTTCCTGTGCGGCGATATCCCCATAATGAAGTCAGCGCGCGATCGCGCGCTGACGTCATTATGGGTGGGTGGGGGGATCGGGGGTGAAAGGGGAAGGGCTTCCCCTTCCTTCCCTGACTTTGAGGGGTGGGGGGAAGCACACAGAGGGAGCGAGAGCGCTCCCTCTGGGCTGTGTGCCGAGGACGTAGTGGTTACGTCCTCGGCACAGCAGCACTGTGCCGCAGGACGTAACCACTACGTCCGCGGCACAGAAGGGGTTAAGTTTAGAACAAACATTAATTGTACATTTATTGTAAACAAACGTTTTGCCTTGTTTTGTGCAATCTTTACATTTCATCAAACTTAACTTATTACAATAATGTGTAATGCATATGTATATGATAGTTTTCAACAAATGATTAAACACACTTGTATGAACGCTTTTTTGAATTTAGGAATAATGTAAATTTTTGTGTGGGTGTCCATTATCATGAGGGCAGTGTGCACCAAATCTGTAAATGAAATAAAATTAAACAGGCGTATTTCTTTAAATTTCTTAAACAACCACATTACACACATATGTATTGCACATTAGTAAAATATTGCTTGTAAGAGTGAATTAAAATGCACAAGTTCAGAGATAATGGAAACAGACAATTCAAAAGGTAACATGTAAAAAAGTAGCTTACCTTTAATTCCGGCAATGACGAGGTTGATTTGCTTCCTAGTCAAGTAGCAGCAGCAAAGGAAGGACTTGGACGATCGGATTCATGATGGCAAGGGAAGCGGAAAAAAAGGTATGTTTTAACTTTATATCCCCTCCAATCAGCCAGCTGATTTGTGGAGGTTTCCCCACCACAGTTACATCAGCAGGAAGACACATCTTGATTGGCAAGGTGGACAAACCGGCTGTACTCCCTCCAACAGGCGTCATCTTTGGATTCAGCTTCAGCCAAGTCCCAGAAACAAGTTAAGCAAAAAAAACTGAGCCAGGGATGGGACACCTTGACCTATGGAGCTGTTGATGGGGGAGAAAAATGCTGATGGAGATGGCAGCACTCCAACGGACTGTTGTCCAGCAACCTGGCAGCATCTAAATAGAGCAGACAGACTGTCTAATAGGCAGATGGAGAAAACAATGAAAAAGCAAGGGAAGGACGAGATCTTCCAAGATGTAAATCAGGGATTATTAACCTTACCAGTTGGACTCTATTTTTTTCAATTTTTTGCCTAAAATTGTGTAAATAGGTTTTCCCACATTTCTTTCAAACAACAATAATGACATTGATGCACATTGAAGAACTGTTTGATGTATGAGTCTGACATGTTTGCTAATTACAAATCCATGCATAGACCGTTCAAGCACAAAGACACAATGGAGGTGAAAAGGAAAATTGGTAAAAGATAGGAAAACATTTTGCATCAAGAAATTTCAATAGATAAACATCTCCTACTGATTGAAAAAGCTTTCAGCTAGCAATACATAACCAATATTGCTCAAATATAATTGTGACCCTTGTGACCCTTGTAACAAAGAAACATTTTACAGAACAAAATCACTTCATTTTATATTCAATGTGTTTTATTTTGTATTACTTCAATTGGGCATGTGCTTGGATGAGGCTACAGTCATTGATGTCGTCCTTAAATTTCAGCTTGTTTTTTATGTTTTCTTTTCTTCCAAACATATGTTCTAGCCTTATAAGGCTCAGCATAAGTGGTATGCCTAATCTATTTTGAATTTATCTGGAATGGCAAAATAACATTGCTGTCAAAGTCATAAGGGCATCTGCAAATTATCTTAAACTCATGAATATAAGTGTAAAAGAATACTACTGATAAGCTTACTCAAGCACTTTTTCCAAATCTTTTTTGTTGAAAGTAGAAATTTAATTTTAGGATCTTCAACCTACTGAGTTGGCATAACGTAAATACCACCTTTGTCCTTGCTAGAGATTGACACCTATTTTATTTGCTCTTTCACCTCTTTGCTCAATTTATTTTTTGTGTCATAAAAATATGTTTCATGTAACACTGTCTCAGATCAGGTAATGCATTAGTCTTTCAGTGCAGTTCTTATCCCAGTGGGTAATTCATTTTAACTGGAGGTTTTCAGCAATCTATTTTATTGGCACATGTTTCATACCTATAAAAATGAAAGCTCAAGAGACAGTGATAAAAGCCAGCCTTGTTAGTGCCTTCCACAGTTTTGGAGGGTACCTGGTGACGTTGTGGAGAAACCCTGATGATCTTCACAATTGTGTTAGATTATGGGATATATAAGTTGTCTCCCCACAAGTGGTCAGGTGGAAGGCAGTGAGATATCCAATGACATATTATGACAAGAAGAATAAAGGGTCTCCAATTGAAGCTAAATGGTAGTAATATGGTTAGAGAAATAGGCAAAATACTGACATATCAGCAACATTCCCATTTCTCTTCCATGCAGAAGTAAAGTATCATGGGAAGGACTGTTAGCTACATTGTTGGAATCAATTTACCCGCCAGATTGCTGTTAAAGTACATACACAGTGGGACAGTTTTATATGACCGGGATTTATTTTTACATATTTTATTTATCATTTTATATACCACTGCTCTTGTCACAGCTGGTGGCCGTGTGCAAACATTTAACAAGGCTAAGCAATTAACAATTGCCATTGAATGAGAGACTTGTCATTTAAATATATTATACATAGTCAGCATAACAATAAGTATGCATCCAAATGTAAGACTTGCAAATCTAGGCATAGAGAGATTAGGAGATGAAGCAGCATGTAGGAGGTCAACGAGACATTTTGTTCCTCATTTCTAATTTTGAAGTAAGTGATTCAGGAGGGCTTTCCAATTGCTACTAAATTTGACAAATACCTTTCCCGGGCATAATATGAGAAAACAAAGCCACAGGACTCCAAAATCACATTAAATTTCAAAACCTCAAAGCATTTCTGCTGCAGGAGTCATTCAAGCAATAGGAGGAGAGACAGCAATGGAAAATATCACCACCTCCCGGCTGACATTATTTGAGGGATCAGTACCAGTCAGATCCTGCTGGACCTTATCCCAGCATTAAACAAGGTATTTCTCATTCCATGGAAATGGGCTAAGCTACCTGGTTTGGTACAGAATGAATACAATCGCCTATCCCCAACTACACTATGAAAAATATGCTGGGCTCCCTTCTATGATTCGACCCTCTGTCTGGGTGAGAAAAGTGGCTCTTCCGTCTGCTATTGTTGGAGCCAAAGGATTTAAGATGGAAGACATGTGCTTCAGTGGCATAACAAAGGCCACCACTGACCCTGCAGTGAGCTCCACGGGACTCCTCAGCACAGCACCTGTCCTGAGTGTGTTTGGAGGGGGTTCTCCATTTGTTTTGCAGGGGCCCCTGTCAGTTTTGCTATGCCACTGATGTGCGTCCAGGGGGATTTACAAACTATCAGGAAGGCTGAAGAGTTGCCTTGCCTGTTAAACTGTATGGCTCTCTAATTCATAGTACTTATACACACTTTACTCTTTGTCTGCACCGATGTTTCCCCCCTTCCTTTCCTTTCTGATTCCATTGCAGTTATCGAAATTTTGGCCTCTTCCTCTCTATCTTTCCCACTCTCTTTCTCCTCTCTATTTGCTGTCTACTTGTACCAGTTATACTCTGAACCTAGCTTGCTTGCATGTCCCTTCTGGTGCTTCCTCCTTAGCACTCCTCTAACTTCATAGCTATGGTACATCGACTAGTACGCTATCTTAGTTGCCAGAGGTTTAGCTGTACTCCGAATGCGTTACCAACACTTCCGTACTGAAAACGTGACATTTTCAGGACTGTAAGGGTGTTGTGATTGGATGTTGTTTGGCCTAATTTCATGGTCTCAGAACATGTGCAAATAGATGTGTGTCTTTAGAATTACCAATGCATGCAAAGCTGGGTTTGAAACCCTGAATACACCTCATGTGTTTCTATAACCCTATGCCCCATTTTTTTCCACAATCAATAGAGTGTGCCCTGAGCTCCAACTGGTCAGAACCGCATCACCCTCTGAGGGTTCAATCTTAGGTATTAGCATAAAAATCTGGAAAAATATAATTTTAAGTTTTGAACCTCACACAACTTATGCTTGACCAATGTGTGTTTAGCAAGATGTGGTAAGGCTGTGCTTTTTGTGGCACCTCTCCTTGATCACTAATCTCTGCTTTGATGCCTGCTGTTGACAACAATCGTCCCTTCTGGTTACAGAGCAGTTGTCATCTGGCAATTATACATACACAGAGTAAACCCAGTAACCCTCAGAATCTGGGTATATAAACCCAGTAACCCTCAGAATCTGGATAGACATATATACATAGATATATATATACATATATATATATATATATATATATATATATATATATATATATATATATATAATATGATGATTCTGTCTCAAGAATAATTCAATACAATTAATTATTACTGGAAAGGAGGTTATGCATTCCTTGTAGTGCACAATTAATGAGGAAAAATGAAAGAAAGGAAAGAAAGGTGCACAATTTTCAAGTAGGAAACTATCTATTTTCATAAATAGTACATATTATATACCACATAAGAGCATTCCTAAAGATAAGCTATGGTTGTGCATATCCATTGGATATGGTTTTTGATCAGGTCTTCATGTCTTCATTTATGATTTCAGGGAATAAAAATATCTTGGAGGTCCTGATACCCAGATACTTACATAGAGGTTGGCCCTCATTCTGCTGGGTCCTTACCAGGTAGAGTTTACTTACCTGATCCTCTTTACCTGATGACATAACACAGACAGATCACCAATACTTACCTCAAGACTTGTAAGGGTATATTTGTTTGGTTTGTCCTGATGAAGACCCGACCATTTATGATATCCAACTGGGTCCAAATAGCAATGCCTACATGATCAGATGCTTGATTTATTGTGATTATTGCCTATGGCTTTTAAGTGTGTATTATTTATCAACAAACCTTTATGCTGTTGTTTCTATTTAATATTTGTCTGTATTATACCATGTCACCTTCACAAGCTCTGACCTGCCATAGCTTATCCTTAGGAACACCCTTGTGCGATTACAGATGAGCACAACATTGAGGGGAAAATTACTGATTCATTATTTTTGTGTTTTCTGAGGCGAAGATACAAAATAATCCATAAGTATGTCTAGGCCTGCTCCTGTAGAATGCACACTAATCTACAGACGTGGAAACAGTTTTAGTCCTTCAGACATTGTGATGGCATAGTTAAAAAATATGTAGGTTGCCATTCCTTTCTGAACCCTAGAACTTACTTTTTAATGTACAAAATACCTTTTCTTACATGACAAAAGAACTTTGCCATGTGTTGCTGCAGCTCTTTCAAACTGCAGCCCAGCCACAGTACAGTGGTGCCCTTAGCAGCCATATATTTTTATCATATATGTAAGAGGTGTAAATATACACCTCAACCCGCTTACGAAACTTAAATGTCATGAACATAGTCAATTTTCTGGACCATTAATCTTAGCCTTACCAGAAGTTTACATAGATCATTTCGGTGAAACCAAGTTTTACACTCCTCTCGTAGGGCCAGAATACAATTACTTTGACACTGAAAGGAAGTTAAGGTTGTTTGCAAGAAGGTCATTGTGATCATAAGGTATGGTTTTTGCTTTATTTAATTTCAAACTATTGAGGAGGTCTTTGATGTATTTTTTTAGTAATTACAGAAAGTGTTCTTCCTTGAATCCTCTAAGTCAGTGATTGTACTGCACATTTTGCATTCCCCATTTATTTGATGAGATACCTCAATTATCATGCAGTATTGTGAGAAAGCAGATTATTAGTTGGGGGTTGCTGTTAATCCACCACAAGTAACAATATCACTAATCTTGTGAGGTCCAGTAAAGATTCCAGTAATTTAAATATGAGTGCAACCCTTGGTAGCTATGCAGGCTTAACAGTTAAAAAGTTGCAAACACAACACAATAAAAATTTCCCTCAAATGTATAATTATATAGAATATTTTAATAAGGAAAATTACACCAAAAATCCAATAAGGGGAATAGGAGATATGATTTTTGAAAGTTTTAAATACAAATAATGCCAAAAAGTGCAAATAGCTAACATGGGTAACTGGTTGTGCCAGACCGGGACAGGGGTTATTTTTGAGGCAAGCCACAATGATTGGATACACAGGTCAGACTGGCCCAGTTCAGAAAGTTACCTTCACATTTAGAAGTTTTTCAGGAACATAGTGCTCAGTGGAGCAAGGTTGCAGGTTGGATCAGAGGACTGCATGGTGACGATGAGTTGATGAAGGATGAGTTCTTGTGAAGCTGTAGATGACAGTGTAAAAGGCTCCCCATGGGAAAAATTCAGAACCTGCAACTAGAAAGGTATCAACTTTGATCAAATGCTGCTCTGAATCGGGCCCAGTGAAGCTTTCTACCTTCGGACTTAGAATGTTTTCCAGAGGTCAAATTTCCTCATCAGGTAATGGCTGCAGACTGTAGCTGAAGAGGGTTCGATATTGCTGGATTGTGGTCAACGTCTTGCCCATTGAATTGGATTGGTTGCTGGAGAAGAATATAGTGGAAGCTGCGGCAAAGTCAGGCCCATCAGTGATACACCCTTGGTAGATCAGCTGGTCCTACAGCAGTTCTCTCGGCAAAAAGATAGTGAAAAGTTTCTAGGTGCCAGGCTTCTGCTAGCACCCTAGCAGAATGGCCAGGGAAATGAGCAACCCCTCCTTTGTGGTTTCGCGAAACAAATTCTAGGGGCATCTCTTCTGTGGCTCCTGACTGGAAATCAGGGCAAAAGATGGGCCAGGCTGGGATGGTAGCTACATCTGCCTGTGACAAGGGAAGCCCTCTTGAAGGTAATTAAATTCCTGAGCACTGCCCAAATGGTTATTCTGTCAGAGGAACTATACACCTCTTCACACCCAAGGCCTTTGTCCCAACTTTGGGAGCCAGTTCACACCTCATCAAGGAGCTATTCATCCCCTGGGTGACTGTAGGAAGCTCATGCAAATGGGCTTCCAGAGGCTTTTGGCAGGTAAAAAGTGACCTTTTAACAGTGCTTTTTGTTACATATTTAATACAAATCCAACATTACTGATGAATTTGGTTGGAATACAATATTTTAAAAAGTCCAAAAATGAACTGTTTAACTGGTTCCTTGGCAGAGTTAACTTTATTAACTGTAATAATGTATCATAATGCTTTTCTACGGAACAGCCTACCCTTCTACGAGGAAAATAGTTTTTAAGGTCTTGTCACTTTAAGGATGTTGAACACTAAACTTTTACATACAACGTACTGTGACTGTTAGACATTTAGGGCTATTTAGGGGTGCCTTATTAATATATGAAGGAGTATATAGACTTTGCAAGAGGGGTTATTTAGACAGGTCAAAATAGAAGGATTAGAACTGCACAGACAGGCCACAATAGTAGGTCTGTGGACATATTTTATACTGTCACTCAGGGGAAGGTGCAATGTCTGCTATAATCCACTAGTTATTCCGCCTGTTGGGAGTATAGCCAATTTCAACATGTTTTTGTGGTCGGAGCGCATGCACTGGAACCTAGTTACAGTGTCCCAGTGCATAGATTTAAAAAAACTAGCAGCATCAGGCCAAATAAAATGGGGGTAATCATGCAAAAATATTTTTTTTGCATGTTCTTGCTCATTGCTGCTTCAAGAAAAGGGCTAGTAGGAATGAACTACTTAACTAATATCCTTAAATACTTTTCAGCATATCCTGCAGTAGCATTCAGCAGTACATGGTATAAGTCTTTCTCATAGATAATGCACCAGAAGAATCTCACTTGAGGGTTAACACAAACAAGGTAATAGTAGTGGCTTTCTGGCTTTAATTGGTTAGCTATTGAGTTAAAAACCCACTGCTCACCAGTCCCAGAAGGCAGCTAGGCTGCAATGTCTATTTCATTCAATTTCACTTTCAAAAAAGCCTACTGGAAAACTTTCTCATGAGTTAAACCATTGATCCAATTCACACGACTTACTGACGTGTAAGATACTATCTACAGTGGAAAAGTATTATTTACAAATGCATATGTAATAGATAATAAAAGCTTACCACTGTTAGACTATTACATTATAGATGACCATCTTGCAGTATTCCATCATTTGCAGACTTATCTGACATCTCTCAGTGAGAGAGGAATACGTGGCTCCCCAGTAGTTCTCTTGGCCTATAGTTCAAAGTAGCACATCAGGCTGCATTACTTAGTAATAACGGATCATATGTAAGAGAATTTGGGTTGCTGGTTAACTAGGGTGTTAACCCTGCTCACGCAACAGCCACAGTCTCTGTCATGGTGAACTATAAGAGTCAGTAAATTAACATGTGCTTAACCCTCTGGTAGCTTGGCATAAAAACAGTAAATATTAACTTGGAGACAATATTAGGTGTTTATGCAGTGCACAATCAATAATAAAGTGAAAATACAACACAAGAAAAATCCCTCATCAATTTATAAAAATAGAGTAAATTTTATTCATTAATTGCCAACAAAACAACTAAAATCCAATTGAATATGATTGTTTAAATTTTAAGGTAAAAACTAGTACCTAAATTATAAAAGAGCCACCAGTGGACATCTAGTTGTACAAGACCTGGTCAAAATTGAAAAACATGACTGACCAAGATGGAGCTCGGGTTAGATACAAAGAGTAGAATTGACCTTGTCAAGACTTGGAAGAAATTTCAACAAAAAACTTCTGAGCAGGACAAGGTTAAAGTTGGTACCTAAGGAAGAGGTGTCATCGTCCATTAGCTGCTGGAATATGACGCTGTGAAGATTTTCATGTTCAGACTTCAGGCCAGATGCACAAACATTAGAAATACAGATTTCCTAATTGCGATTGTCTCTGAATTGCAATTAGGAAATCAGTCCTCCTAATGTATGACACTCAGTGAGTTTTATTTAGGGATTCCTTGTTGGTTGCATATCAGCCTAAGTCATGAATACTGAGGTAGGTGCAGTTTGTGAACCATTAGGAATCAGAGCCATCACAGGGATCGTGGCCTGCCGAAGTCAGCTGGTCACCATGTCTGTAATTGCTTTTTAAGAAGCAAACTTTTATTTAATTGTTTTTAAATGCAGTTTATTTTTCTAAAAGGTAATTGGGATTGGTTTAAAAAAATAAATTATACCTTAAGAATTAATTTTTTAAGAGCAGGCAGTGGCCTGTGGGACTACTACCTGCTCTTAAAAGATATAAATCTTCACCTTCTCAAATGGGAAGGGGGTCCCTTTACCACCTGTTTAAGTATTATTGCCTTGCGACCGGAATTCAGTCACAAATCAGTAATACATACTGTACTGATTTGGTATTTGGAAGGGGCACCCTAAAATCGCACCTTTGAATGAACAAATATCAAATGCAAAATGTGATTACATCAAAAGTTATTTAATAGCATTTTGAATTTTGGACATTTGAAAAAGCATTTTTTCAATCTCAAATGGCTGTATTCTGCAAATTTGGTGTAGCCGATAAGGGCTCCATGAGTCCAGATGCCCCTCTCTGTGACGGACCATTCCTGCGGAGAAGAATGTAGTGGGAACTGCTGCAAAGTCGGGCAGACTGGTGATGGACTTTGGGTGCATAGTTAAGCAGCTTGGACCAGAACTAGAGAGGTCCCACTTGGAGGGTTGGGACTCACTCAGGCCAGGTCTAGGTTCAATATGGTGGAGCCATTTTTTTCCTGTAGGCCCTGATCAGGTTGGCTGCCAACTAGACCTTGAAGTCACTTCAGGCCTCTGTGGGTTCAGGACAGGCTTCCGGGCCTTCAGGAGAGAAAGGACTCCACCATTTTGAAAATTTATATATATTCACTTAAAAAATCAAAGGTTACAGGGCTGTTATGGTTAGGAAATAGAATAAAAAGTCATAGAAATTCACTTACAAAACCAAAGTTTATGGGAAATTATAGATAGGTTTTGAATGTACTCATTCAACACCTTGGAAATTCACCAGTTATAGTTATAGTTATTTCAAATAACTATAACTCATGCTCTAAGGTAACAGGTGGGAGCTTTCAGCTCCCACCAAGCAAAAGCAAACAGCTATGCCCTGTGTGTGGGCTCCTCGGGACATACCAGGACCCAGCCCTCCAATGGTGTGGTCCCCCTCCAATGTTTCATTTGCTCCTGGACAGAGGTCTTCAACGGACCCCCTTCATTCTTTTATTTTTGACCCACATACAATTTAATCTTCATCCCTGGGGCTGTGGGGGGGAGAGTCCCTGCATACTATTCTATCATTTTATCCCAGGGAGGTGGTTGTCCATGTGGCCACCCTCATATAATTCAATAATTGCAATGGGGAGGCATTTAATTTAGCCCTGGGGATGCAGCAGTTCCTGAGGGTCTGGGGTAGGCCATATGGCTTCCCCATATCAAAGAATTGTTTTGCCCAGGTAGGTGGTGGTCTCCCACATTTTTCTTTTTGATTGTCATGGGGAGGTGGTGGTCCCCGGGGCTAATAGAAGCCCTAGGAGAGGGTCTCCATGTGCCCCCCTCCTTTTTAAACCCCTTAATGTTCCAGGAACCAGGCCAATCCAGCAGCTAATTAAGAGAAAAGGATGGGAAACCATTCTTTATTTTTATTGTCGTCAGAAAAATCAGCGGGTCCAGGTCCGACATTCAAAAAAACAATGTTTTTAGTCCTTTTTTGCCCTGGCCGGTTACCTCTGGAAGAACAGCACTAGAGAAAAGGGGTCGTGGTGTCCCATCTCTGGCTCCTTTTTTTGTTTACCTTGTTTCTGGGACTTGGCTGAAGCTGAGTCCAAAGATGACTGCCACCACTCCCTTGCTGAAATATTAGCAGCCAATCAGATATCAGCATGGGACAGTAGGATCCACTGAGGATCCACGTCCCTAGATATCTATAATTTTTACCTTTGATATCTCCAAAACTACTGAATGGATTTACACCAAATTACAAAAAAGCATAGTCTGTGCAGCAAGATCTACCTTCCTGCCAAATTTGGTGTAAGTTCAGCCAGCGGTTTGAGCTATAGGCCTGCCTAACGACCCTATAGAAAAATTAATGAGAATCCACCTTCTTCCCACTTGACTGATCATTCCAAACCTTTCAAGACTGCTGAACCCACTGAAGTATAAGTTTAGAAAATTTTGTGAAGATTCATCAAGCGGTTCCAAAGTTATTGGCAAAACAAAATATGTTCTGCCAGTAGGTAAAATATTTATATGACAAAACATATTAACAATTACGTTACAAAGCAAATAACATTAGAAAAAGGAAGAAAAAAAATTAAAAAAATGTTTTACAAAAAATATAAGACTTTGGAAAAAACGAAAATATAAACAAATACTATAAAAAGGGAAAGGGTTGGACTTTGATGGGGTAAAATGTACTGTTCCCACTCCAGTATGTGCAAAAGTGGGGAAAGTCATGGACTACGGAGGAGTAAAAATTATTATTCCCCCTCTAGTCTGTATATAAGTAAGTAAAGCATTGGACTTTGGAGGGGTAACATGTATTATTTCACTCCAGTCTAAGCAACAGTAGGGACACAGTTGGACTGTGAGGTAATATTTGCTATTCAGTAGGTAAACTACTTCAGTTCACACACATTACATATTTGGTATCGTACTAATTTAGAATAAAAATAAAACTTGAAATATCTATGCACATATCCATTTAAAACATAGAAAATTAAAAAAACAGTTGACCAATATACAATTAATGTAATAAGTAATTTTCAAAATAATGGTTATTTAATTACTGCTTAATTAACTTGCCACAATATACCCGTACAAGCCTAGCAACCATAACTAAAATAAAGAAGATTGAGACAATTTACATAATTCTCTAACCCAGCAGCCCATACCTAAAATATAACTAATATATATATCTATATATATATATAGATATATATATATATATCTATATATATAGATATATATATAATTTTTACACAATTGAAATAAGTATTATTCAATTAAATATTTAGGTATCCAATAATTATTTATTAATATGACTTAATTAACTCCCATCCAATTCCCCTACAGCCCTTGCAGTCCAAAGCAAAAATATAACTAAATAATTCAGTATTACATGATTTACATTATTAATAATCGATCCAATAATTAATAAAAAATGAGTAACTTATTATAAATGAATATCCCTACAAACCTGTACCTAAACTTTAACTAAAATAAACAATCATTACCTACTTTACATCAAGTAAACAATTATTAGTAAATTAAAAAATAAGGGTTAATTACTTATTACCTAATTAATTTCCCACATTAAACTCCTAAAAACGTAGCAACCCACAACTAAAATATAAATAATCAGTATTACATCATATACTCAATATCAATCACAAACGTACTCAGAAATGATTACTTAATTATTACTTAATTGACTTCCCACCCTATCCCCTATAAATCTAAGCTGCTGCAACACTATCAATTACTATAAACAATTACATAAAAATGTTTACACTTAAATTTGAAAACTAAATAAAAAAAAAACAACAACAATTATACAAACGATAACACGTAAAAGTAAAAGTAACACTTTAGCTGCTTGCCCTGGGTTTGTGAATGCGTCTGGAGGGGACTGAGAAAATAGACAAAATGTTCCAACATTTTCAGTTTGTTGACAAAGCTAGGGAAAGGGTACTACAGATAAAAGTGTCTGTTTTTTTTCCCCTAAGAATGGCCTTTACTAAGGGTTCACTGTACTAAATTTACCATCTTCTGAGTTTTCAGGAACATGTAAAGCTGAATCCAAAAACCTAATAAAAAATGTGTACCACAATTTTGAAATTTTTCAAAGAGGTAGCCTCTTTTCCCCATTTTTTGTGCTCCCAACCTACTTCCAGTTTGTGGTGAAACCAGTGTGAAACCCATCAGTGATCCAGAAAATCCATAAATTTCTGAAACAGAATTCCAACTTCAGCAAGGGGTCATATGTGTAGATCCTTCAGGGCTTTGCCAATGAAAAGAACTGTTAAAATAAAGAAATACTGAAAATGAGATGGGAAACAATAGGTATTTGTGTCAATATTTTCTTCTGTAACTTTTTGTCACAATGGCTGATTGACAAAAGCAATATACCATTACATCTGCTGGACCCTTCTGGTTGTGGGGATATATATGGTTTATAGGTTCTTGAAGATCCCAATGTACCAAGAGCCAACAACTGAGCTGGACCATAAATGCTGTCTCATTGAGTACCAAGGATAGACCAGTGCTCACAACTAAACAGGTTCCTCCTGCATTCCTATAAGACCCTCCACAACATCTGACCTGCACACCTCACCCTACCGCCTTACCTTCCAAAACGCCCACCAGATAACTCTGTTGCGCTCACCTGGCCCTGGCCACCATCCCAAGGATCTGCAAAGCCAGAGGAAGATCCTTCTCCTACCTTGCCGCTAGGACCTCTTCCTCTTCATCTCAGGCAATCTCCCTCTCTGCCTCAATTAAGGAAGGACCTCAGGACGTGGCTCGTCAACTGAACTGGCCATCTCGTACTTCAACTGAGCTGCAGACCCCCCCAGCACCTTGAGACCTGAACGGGTGATTAGTGGCACTCTATAAGAAACCTGACTGATTGAGTGAAAAATGGGTATCAAGAAAATGTATGTATTTCTGAAATGGACACAACATATAGATTGTAGGAGCAATGGTTATTTTTACATCTCTGAATTTGTGGTACTTATGTTAGCATATGATTTAGAGGGTATTTTTGAAAATGTCATCTTTTTTATACAGTGGCTTACATTTGAAAGGCACAAATGCAGTTAAATCCAATAGTTAATAACAAATGTTCCACTATTCTATACTCCCACACATCTCACAATAAAAATGGTACCTCACCTGTGTAATTAGGCATAGAGCCCTCAACAGGAAATGGTCCAAAACACTACATAGACACTGCACATTTTTCCACTGAACATTGGCCCTTTATTTCTAATGTGGGTAGCTTCAGATTCTGGACCCTAGGTCATCCGGCACCTAGGGGAACCTAGACAACCTGTACATTTTTAAAAGCTAGACACCTAGGGGTATCCTTGCAAACTTCAAACTTTGACTAAACAACACACTTTCTTCACATTTTTGTGATGGAAAGTCGTAGGATCTGTAGGGAGCCAAAAACGTCCTTCTACCTGGCATTTCCCCATGTCTCCCAATAAAAATGGCACCTCATTGTGCAGTTAGGCCAAGTGGCTGCCTCAAGAAATAGCCCAATACATAACATGGATCGCTGCACATTTTGCCACAGAAAACTGACCCCTTTTTTTCCATGTGGGTAGCTTGAGATTTTGGACCGTAGCTCAACGTAAGGAAACCTAGTCAACCTGTACATTTTTGATAACTAGACACCTGGGTTATCCCAGGTGTGCTGACTTATGTGGTTCACGCCATGTTTTGTTATCCAGAATCCCTTGCAAACCTCAAACTTCGACTTAAAAACATATTTTACTCATATTTCTGTAATGGAAAGTTCTGTAATCGGCAGGGATCCACAAACTTCCTTTTACCCAGCATTCCCCCAGGTTCCCTGATAAAAATGGTACCTCACTTGTGTGTGTGTAGGCGGAGTGCCTGTGACAGAAAACGGTCCAAAACACAACATGGACCCAGTACATTTTTCTACTAAACACTGACCCATTTTTCATGGTGGGTAGCTTGAGATTTTAAACTCTAGCGCAGCTGGCATCCAGGGAAACCTAGCCAACTTGACAACCAGACACCTCAGGGTGTCCAAGGTAGGCTGACATGCGTGGCACACACCAAGCTTTTTACCCAGAATCCATTGCAAACCTCAAACTTTCACTTAAAAAACACATTTTCCCTACATTTCTGTGATGTAAAGTTCTGGAATCTGTGGGGAGCCACAAACTTCCTTCCACCTGCCATTTCCCCAGGTCTCCCGATAACAATGATACCTCACTTGTGTGGGTAGTCCTATAGCCTGTGACAGGAAGCGTCTCAAAACACAACAATAATGCAGCACATTTTTCCACTGAAAACTGACCCTTTTTTCCAATGTGGGTAGCTTGAGATTTTTAGATCCAGCTCACCTGACACGTAGGGAAAACTAGCCAACCTGTATATTTTTGAAAACTAGACATGCAGGGGTGTCCAAGGTAGGCTGACTTGTGTGGCTCTCAAAACATTTGTTTACCCAGAATCCCTTGCAAACCTCAAACTTTCACTAAGAAACACATTTTCGTCATATTTCAGTGATGATGTAGGAAGACATAAACGTCCCTACACCCAGCATTTCCCCAGGTCTCCCAATAAAAATGTGACCTCACTTGTGTGGATAGGTCTAGTGCAACATGGATGCAGCACATTTTTCCACCAAAAACTGACCCTTTTTTTCAATATGAGTAGCTTGAAATTTTGGACCCTAGCTCAGCCAAAAACTAGGGAAACCTAGCCAACCTGTACATTTTTGAAAACTAAATACCTAAGGATTTCCACGGTGGGCTCACTTGTGTGACTCTCGCCATGTTTTTTTACCCACAATCCCTTGCAAATCTCAAACTTTGACAAATATAAAATAATTTTCCTCACAAAGTATCGGAATCTGCGGGGAGCCACAAACGTCCTTCCATCCAGCATTCCCCCAGGTCTCCAACTAAAATTGTACCTCACTATTGTGGGTAGTCCAAGTGCCTGTGGCAGGAAGTGACCTAAAACGCACCATCGATGCAGCACATTTCTCCACTAAAAATGTACCCTTTTTTCCCAATTCAGGTAGTTCGACCTTTTGGACCCTAGCTCTGCCGTTCCCTAAGGAAACCTATTTTTTTAAACTAAACACCTAAGGGTATCCAAGGTGGGCTGACTTGCATGGCTCTCAAAATGTTTGTTTACCCAGAATCCCTTGCAAACCTCAAACTTTCAGTAAGAAAACACATTTTCCTCATGTTTCTGTGATGGAAAGTTCCGGAATCTGTGGGGAGCCACAAACTTCCTTTCACCTGGCGTTCCCCCAGTTCTCCCAATAAAAATGGTACCTCACTTGCATGGGCAGGCCAAGCACCTGCAAAATCTAACAGCCCAAAATACATCATGGACGCCACACATTATTCCACTGAAAACTGACCCTTTTTTCCATTGTGGGTAGCTCAAGATTTTGGACTCTAGCTCAGCAGGCACCTAGAGAAACCTAGCCAACCTGTACATGTTTTAAAACTAAGAGACTGATTTAAGAGCCCCTAGAGCCTCCTTGCACTACATTTTTTTATGCTAATGTAGCCCAATGAGGCCAAAATCGTTGTGCCAAAGAGGCGCAATGCATGCATTGTGCCACTTTGTAACCCTTTGCACTACATTATGCCTGCGTCAGGCTTAATGTATGCAAAGGGGGCGTTCTCCCATAAGGTGAGGGAAAAAATGGCACAAAGAAATCTAAAAGATTTCTTTGCATCATTTTTTTCGGCAGTTTTAAGCCTGCTCAGAGCACGCGTTAAAAGGAGACACACCATTGTTTACAATGGGCCACAATAGACTTTGTAGGATTAGCGTAAACAAACTTTGACACTAATCCTACAAAGCTTTGAACTAACATCAAAAAGTTTGAGGCTAGTGAACCTAACCACCACCATAGTGCGCAGTATCCTAGATACAACGCACACATGGTGGTGTTAGGAGGGTGCTAAGAGGGGCAAGAAAAGTGGTGCTGAACCGGGTGCAGCACCACTTTTCTTAAATCACCTAGGGGTATCAAAAGTGGGCTGACTTGTGTGGCTCTCACCATGTTTTTTGACCCAGAATCCCTGGCAAACCTCAAACTGTGATGGAAAGTTCTGGAATCTGAGATGAGCCACAAACTTCCTTCTACTTGTCATTCCCTTGGGTCTCTCAATAAAAATGGTACCTCACTTGTGTGGGTAGTCCTAGTGCCCGTGACAGGAAGCAGCCCAAAATGCAACACGGATGCAGCACATTGGTCCACCGAAAACCGACCCATTTTTCCCAATGTGGGTAGCCCGAGATTTTGTACCCTAGCTCAGCCAACTAGTAGTGACACCTAGCCAACCTCTAAATTTTTGAAAACTAAACACCTAGGGGTATCCAAGGTGACTGACTTGCGTGGCTCTCACCATGTTTGTTTACCCAGAATCCTTTGCAAACCTCAAACTTTCACAAAAATACATTTTCCTCACATTTCTATGATTGAAAGTTTTGGAATCTGTGGGGAGCCACCAGTCAGCAGTCTTCCAAAAGAAATGGTGCCTCACTTGTGATTGGGCTAAGTGTCTGCGACAGGGAAGGGCCCAAAACATATTGTGGTGATAATGATAACTAAGGTGAGTGTACTAATTAGTCCTGGGATCAATAACCATGTAGTGAAACCTATCAAACCCAGACACTTCTGAAAAGTATACATCAAGAGGAGTTCAAGGAGGTATTGCTTGTGTGGATCCCTCAAAGTTTTCTTACCCAGAATACTGTACAAAAGTGAAACTTTACATAAAAACACTATTCTTCTCTGCTTTTCTGTCACATAGACTACAGGAATATGCAGGGAGCCACAAACGTCTTACTACCTAGCATTCCCCCACTTGTCCGATAAATATAATACCCCACTGGTGTGCCTGGGCCTACTGCCCATGACAGGAATGGATCACACATGAGTCAATGGTAATCCTTGAATGAGGACTACAGTTGATCTTGGGGTGATCTATTCCTGATGCGGGCATTAGGCACAGGCACACAAGTGGGGTAGTGATTTTATCCATACAAATGGGTGAACGCTGGGTGGTAGAAATCTTCCCTGCACATTCCTGTAGTTGTTTTTATTCAACATTTCACCTTTGCAGGGTATTCTGGGCAAAACAACTTTGGGGAGTCCACATCTCCCTGGACTCCCCAGTTGTCTAGTTATCAGAAATGTCTGGGATTGGTAGGCTTCCCTATATGGCCACCGAGCCCGGGACCAAAAACACAGCTGCCCACCTTAATTTTGCTATCTCCATAATATGTTTTGGGCCCTTCCATGTCACAGGCACTTGGTTTACCCTCACAAGTCAGGCACTAATTTTCTCAGGAGACTTGTGGGTATGCTGGGTGGTAGGAAATTGGTGGATGCCCGCATATTCCAGGTCTTTTCCTCACAGAAGTGCAAGTAAAATGTTTTTTTAGACAAAGTTTGAGCTTTTCATGGGATTCTTGGTAAAAACAACTGGTGAGAGCCACACAGGTCATGCACCCCTAGACTCCCCTGGTTGTCTAGTTTTAAAAAATGTACAGGTTTGCCTTGGTGCCGGCTGAGCTAGGGCCCAAAATCCACAGCTACCCATAATGACAAAAAAAATAAACCAAATTAGTTCTTAGTAAAGGCTATCTTACAGAAACAGATATAAAACTGGCCCTAATTTATTAAAGTCAATACACCACTCACTCTGGTTGGTTTTAGCACCTCCAGAAATTCTGGTTTCCAAGCATAAATACTTAACAAAGTATCTGAATATTGAAACCAAGACTTCTGAAGGTGAGTCATAAAGCCTCTTCATGCACCACACACAACACTTTCTACCTTCGGCCACGGGCTTACTCCTACTGATCAGTCCACTCACATCAACTTAACACTGCCAGACAACGGCCCATCACATTCATATGCCACACGTTGAATACATCTGACTACATTTTACCACCTGTCAAGTAACTGCCTCCTTCTTCCTGACAATTATTGAATGCATGTGTAGTAAACCTTTGCTAATGGCTCCCATGACAGCGACATGTGGCTCAGGAAGACATGACTTTCATGCACTTACTGTGCTGATTCCAACTCCTTCCAGTTTATGGCTGCAAGATGGGCGGTATCCAAGGATGCCTTGCGAGGCCTATTCCTCGAACTGAGTGCGCATATCTTCCGTTGAAACTAAGACAGACATACTGAGGAATTTCCAAGAAGTTCCCTAAAGAGAATGTCATAAACTATGAAGAAATGTCGTTTTTGACACACAGGATAGTCGGAAAGAATGTAGCATATATCCCATCCACCGTTGCGTGCAGTGCAGTGACTGTAATGCACTTATTATACAGCAAACTGAACATCTACAAAGTTCTGATGGAGGATGAACATGGCAAGTAGGTCAAACATTGACCCATATGTGTCATAGTAATTCAGTGCAAGCGGGGCACCGATGTATTTGAATCCATGAGTGAAGATGAAGTCATGGCATGTGTATCTGTACTACCTTTACTATCTACCTATGCAATATCCCTGGGAAAGCACACCTACCGTAAGCTTTTCTTACCCGTTCATGTATCTTTCTTCATCATCGTCCTGACTAATCCTATATTATTGCCAAGTTAACCTATATTAATGCCTTTCTTCCCTAGCTACTTGAAGCTCAAGAAAACGTGTATTTGATGCTCCATCACCGCACTTAGGACCATATTTACAAGGCCCTTGTGCCACAGAAGTGTCACTTTTTGTGGTTGTTAGACCTGACAGCCTTAGGGTGGTCACCCCTAACTTTTTGCCTGCCTCCCTCCACTTTTTGGACACTGTTTTTGCTGGTTTTTAGACTCTGCACACTTTACCACTGCTAACCAGTGCTAAAGTGCATATGCTCTAGCCCTTTAAACTTGGTAACCTTGGAACACACCAAATTGGACTATTTAATTTACTTAAAAGTCTCTAGTAGAGTGCAATATATGTGCCCAGGGCCTGTAGATTAAATGCTACTAGTGGGCCAGCAGCACTGGTTGTGCCACCCACTTAAGTAGCCCCTCAACCTCAACCTTGTCTCAGGGCTGTCATTGCAAGGCCTGTGTGTGCAGTTTCACTGTCACTTCGACTTGGCATTTAAAAGTACTTGCCAAGCCTAAAACTCCCCTTTTTCAACATATAAGTCACCCCTAATGTGTGCCCTAGGTAACCCCTAGAGCAGGGTGCTGTGTGGGTAAAAGGCAGGACATGTACCTGTGTAGTTTACATGTCCTGGTAGTGTAAAACTCCTCAATTTGTTTTTACACTACTGTGAGGCCTGCTCCCTTCATAGGCTAACATTGGGGCTGCCCTCATACATTGTTGAAGTGGTAGCTGCTAAGGGGTGCGGGAATCCGGTCCCAGAAGTTCCCACAGTGGTTGACGGGGTTCTTGAGGAGGAGGCCACCGAGCCAACTGGGGAAGACATTGCCGCCCTAGGTGACCTACCTGAGCTTGCTGGCTGGCAAGTTGAGGGTGGGCCCACCAGGGAGGAATTCTGCAAGGCGCAGAAGTAATGTCCCACTCTAGAGGGCATGAGGAAGCAAGCCTCAGCCCAGGCAGCAGGTGAAGCCTGTGGCGATCACCACATATATTGGGAGAATGATCTCCTCTACAGTGAGCCGAAGGTTCCGGCCATTGGGGCAGCGCGTGCGCTGGTGGTCCCCTAGTGTTACTGGACCTTCCTACTGGGACTGGCTCACGACATTCCCCTGGTAGGACATTTGGGGCAAGACAAGACCTTTGCCAGGCTTGTCACCCACTTCTATTGGCCCAGAATGAGGACAAACTCAGATACGTTCTGTAGGTCCTGTCCTACCTGCCAGGCCAGTGGTAAAACAGGAAAAAGGGTTAAGGCCCCCCTGATTCCACTTCCTGTCGTTGGCACTCCCTTTGACAGGGTGAGCATCAACATTGTGGGTCCATTGGACCCCAAAACTGCCCTAGGCAACAGGTTCATCCTGGTTTTGGTGGACCATGCCACCTGTTACCCAGAGGCAATCCCTGCACCAGTGGTGACCAGAACTCTGATGGGGATATTTACCCGTGTGGGATTCCCAAAGGAGATAGTGTCTGACAGAGACACTAACTTCATGTCTGCATACATGAAGTCTATGTGGGATGTGTGTGGTGTAACCCACAAGTTCACCACCCCCTACCACCCCAATCTAACGGTCTTGTGGAGAGATTCAACAAGACCTTGAAAGGCATGATCGCAGGCCTCCCTGAGGCCCTGAGGCGTAAGTGGGTCGTCCTCTTACCATGCCTTCTCTTTGCTTACAGAGAGGTACCCCAGAAGAGGGTAGGGTTCAGTCCCTTTGAGCTCCTCTATGGGTACCCTGTCAGGGGACCCTTAAGCATTGTCAAGGAGGGGTTGGAGAAAGCTCCAAAGGCACCCCCTCAGGATGTGGTCAGCTACATGCTGTCCCTACGCAACCAGATGAACCACTTCTCGAAAGTGGCCAAGAGTAACCTTGAGGCCAGTCAAGAGGTAATGAAACGCTGGTATAACCAGAAGGCCACCCTGGTAGAGTTTCAATCTGGAGACAAAGTGTGGGTTATGGAGCCAGTAGAACCTAGAGCTCTCCAGGACCGCTAGTCTGGCCCATTTGAAGTGAAGGAGCGGAAAGGGGAGGCCACTTACCTAGTGGACTTCCAATCCCCTAGGAACCCCCTAAGGGTGTTCCATGTCAACCGACTGAAGCCTCATTTTAAAAGGTCTGAAGTAAACATGCTTCTGGTGACAGATGAGGGGGCGGAAGAGGAGAGTGAACCTCTCCCCGACCTCCTTGCTGCCAAGGAAGGTGATGGGTCAGTGGAGGGTGTCATTCTCTCTGACTCCCTGACCCTGGACCAGAGAGGGGGCTGCTACCAGTTACTGGAACAATACTCCTCCCTGTTTTCTCTCACCCCTGGACGCACACACTTGTGTGTCCATGATATTGACATGGGAGACAGTCCCCCTGTAAAGAACAAAATGTACAGGTTGTCAGACAACATGAAGACCAGCATCAAAGAGGAAGTCTCCAAGATGTTGGCTCTAGGGGTTATTGAGAAGTCTAGCAGTCCCTGGGCCAGCCCTGTGGTGCTGGTACCCAAGGCTGCTGCCCCCAGTGCCAAGCCAGAACTTAGGTTCTGCGTTGGCTACCGGGGTCTCATTTCAGTCATCCGGACTGACGCTCACCCCAGCTCCCGAGCTGATGAGCTCGTAGACAGGCTAGGTGCTGCCAAATTCCTCAGTACTTTTGATCTCACATCAGGGTACTGGCAGATCGCCTTGACTGAGGGGGCTAAAGAGAGATCAGCATTTTCCACACCTGAGGGCCATTACCAATTCCGGGTGATGCCCTTTGGGTTGAAAAATGCCCCCGCTACCTTCCAACAGTTGGTTAACGGGATCCTAGCTGGCAAGGATGCCTTCTGCGCAGCCTACCTGGACGACATTGCCGTCTACAGTGACAGCTGGGAGGAACACCTGCTCCACCTCAAGGAGGTAACATAGGAACTTGGTAACATAGGATCACACCAAATTGGACTATTTAATTTACTATAAGTCCCTAGTAGAGTGCACTATATATGCCCAGGGCGTGTAGATTAAAAGCTACTAGTGGGCCTGCAGCACTGATTGTGCCACCCACTTCAGTAGCCCCTTAACCTTGTTTCAGGCCTGCCATTGCAAGGCCTGTGTGTGCAGTTTCACTGTCACTTCGACGTGGCATTTAAAAGTACTTGCCAAGCCTAAAACTCCCCTTTTTCTACACATAAGTCACCCCTAAGTTGTGCCCTAGGTAACCCCTAGAGCGGGGTGCTGTGTGGGTAAAAGGCAGGACATGTACCTGTGTAGTTTACATGTCCTGGTAGTGTAAAAGTCCTCAATTCGTTTTTACACTACTGTGAGGCCTGCTCCCTTCATAGGCTAACATTGGGGCTGCCCTCATACATTGTTGAAGTGGTAGCTGCTGATCTGAAAGGGAAAGGGTAGGAAGGTCATATTTAGTATGGCCAGAATGGTAATACAAAATCCTGCTGACTGGTGAAGTTGGATTTAATATTACTATTTTAGAAATGCCACTTTTAGAAAGTGAGCATTTCTCTGCACTTGAATCTTTCTGTGCCTTACAATCCACGTCTGGCTGGGTTTAGTTGGCAGCTCCTTGTGCATTCACTCAGACACACCCTAAACACAGGGTACTCAGCCTCACTTGCATACATCTGCATTTTGAATGGGTCTTCCTGGGCTGGGAGGGTAGAGGGCCTGCTCTCACAGAAAGGACTGCCACACCCCCTACTGGGACCCTGGCAGACAGGATTGAACTGAAAGGGGACCTGGTGCACTTGTGAGCAACTCTTTGAAGTTTCCCCCACTTCAAAGGCACATTTGGGTATAAAACAGGGCCTCTGCCCTACCACCTCAGACACTTCCGGGAGAAAAAAAACCTGAACCAGAACCTACGCCCTAACAAGAAGAACTGCCTGGCTGCCTAAATGACTCACCTGACTGCTTTCTACCGAGGAATGCTGCCTTGCTGTTGCCCTGCTGCCTTGCTGCTCTATTGCTTTGCTGCAGAAGTGCTCTCCAAGAGCTTGGATAGAACTTTCATCCTGTTCCATGAAGTCTCAGGACCAAAAACACTTCTCTCTTGCAACTGGACTCCTTGTGCGGTGAAAATTCACTGCATGCCGAACCAGAAAGACGCCGCTCGACTTCGCGAGGGAAAAGATCGACGCGGTGCCTGCGGTGTGACCGGAACTTCGACGCACGGCCCGCCTGGACAATGCCGCCCGACTTCCAGAGGGGAAATCGATGCAGAGCCTGCCGTGAGGGAGAAAATTCCACGCATCACCCACCGGAACAACGCGCAGCCGGTCAACAAGCCCAGGATTCCACGCACAGAACCCGGGCGTCTGAAAACCCCGCAACCCAAAGAGGAGGCCCGTCCACGTGCCGATAATCGACGCAACGTCTTCCCCACGTGGAAAATAACAACGCAAGTCCGTGTGTGAAGGGGCGAAACCGACGCGCACACCATTTTTCCATGCATCTCCTCCTCTGCAGCCCTTTGGGGAGATTTTTCACTCCAACCAGGTACTTTTGCTTGAAAGAGACTTTGTTTACTTTTAAAAAGACTTAAGACACTTTATAGCACTTTCCAGTGATATCCTTACATTTTCTTATTGCATCTTTTATCGTTTTGACCTGCAAATATCCAGATAAATATTATATATTTTTCTAAACACTGTGTGGTGTATTTTTGTGGTGCTACATAGTGTTATTGTATGATTTATTGCACAAATACTTTACACATTGCCTTCTAAGTTAAGCCTGACTGCTCAGTGCCAAGCTACCAGAGGGTGGGCACAGGATAATTTGGATTGTGTGTGACTTACCCTGACTAGAGTGAGGGTCCTTGCTTGGACAGAGGGTAACCTGACTGCCAACCAAAGACTCCATTTCTAACAGTGGTGCTCTGGTGGTGCTAACGACTTGTCCATATTTACAAGGAGGTACAACACTACTTTTTGTGGCTTTACGCCTCCTTGTAAATATGGGCCCCTACGATGCAGTTTTATGCATCAGAGGCGCGGTCCTCTGCAATACACATTGCTTTTGATGCTGCCCCAGATTTACAACAATTCGTAAATCTGAGGCAGAGCCAAACTCTAATGCCACAGGGTGGTCCTTGTGTAGTATACATACGTTCCCTAACAAGCACTTCAAAATGCAGTCATGCCTTTAACATTTTGCCACACACGGTACTCTGTGACAGCATGGCATATGTTCTGTCCACCAATATGTGCAGTGTGGTGACTATAATGCACTTCTCGATTAGAGAACAGAGCACCTATCACATTCTGATGGCAGATAATGGTGTGGTGCAGGTCATAAGGAAGACCATGATTTCCTGAAGTAGAGGAACTAGTGGCCCATGGACAGTAGGTATCCATGCACATCCATTACAAGGTTTACCTAACGGCAGCTCCACCTCAGTCAATTTCCCAGAAGTTTGCTTTAGCAGAATACAACATAAAGCAAGTAGGAAAACACAGGCTTGCCTGAGACACACACTAGGGACAGTAAGCACAACTTTCCTGCTTATTTCAGGAGAGTTGAACAACAACAACACGGTTGATCCTTTTTGTGTGTTTAAGGACTGCGTTCATTAAAGTGTCACTCCTGCAGCCTTGCCACATCCTCAAGAACATATGCACTTGAGGCTGAGGCTTCTGTAATAGCAGTGTGGTTTTAAATCAAAGACAACTGAAAGTCAAGGACAGACATGAGTCTTCCCATGGTTGTCTGCTGATAAGCAACATACTAATTGTATGTTGACATCTAGATCAGGTGGGTAAACAGTTCCTTGCACCAAATGCAAGCCTTATGACTCACATTGTATGGTTGAAGAACATGGTTGTTCCTATCCACATTGCCCATGTACTTGTAATCAAGTATGCAGCTGGGCTTGTGTACTTCAGCCACCTGACCGCAAACCGTGATGGGGGAATATGTTCTCATCTTGAATTGTAGTGAGCACGTACATATCCCACCTATCAGAGAACTTGACTTCGAGCAGTCTGTTGGAAAGCAACAAGGTGCTTTGAGATTTCTAGAGCTTCTTTCAAACAAGCACCTGTGGGAATCCTTCCCGGAGACCAGGAACTGTCACCACAGGCTACAGTGCCAGCTTTGTAGATCTCTCTAAACCGCTTCTACTCCTGCATAGAAAGTTTCTACATAAAGCTTATAACCTTGGTGAAGGAGTAGCTGGACAATCTCCCATGCAGTCTTTACATGAGACCCCCAACCTTGGGAGTGCAACCTACAGGGTTTAGATTGGAGACCTCCCAGGCATATACTAACAAGCTGTGCACATAGCCAAAAGAGTTCTCACACAGCATGTACAGCTTGATGCCACTGCAAGTTTCTTTGTTTGGAATGTAATGCCTGAACAGCAGCCGCCCTTTGTACAGGATCAAGGACTCTTCAATGGCTATATTCTTTTCAGGAGTATAAATCTCTGGAAATCTGGTAGGCAAATGTTCCATAACAGGCTGAACTTTGAACAATCAGTCATCGTCTGGATGGTCCAAGGGCAATGCATCAGAATTGTCATTAAAATGCAGCATGCACTGCAATAGCAAAAAGCGATCTCAACTCAGGTAGGGTGAAAAGATGGGGGTTACCCAAACCATGCGAGTCAACCAGCGGTAATGCAAGGTTGGTATCTGTACTAACCCCATTTTGAGCATAAGGCCCAAAAATATCTTCAACTCCTCCAGGGAAGTGGGAGTCCACTGGCATTCTCTAGAATGGGGCCCTAGAGTTGCTCCATTCTCCCTCAGAAATTGATTGTCACACAAATTTGTTTGCTGCACAATTTGCTCAAGGAAGTCAACATCCAAAAAGAAATTAATGTAGTCAATAGGCAAAAAGTTGGCCATATCGACTTTACATCCAATGTCACCAGTGAAAGGTCGAATTTGGGGATGAACTAAATTGGGGGCTGCCAAGAGAGCAGTCTGTCTGTGCCTGCTGCCGCAGGTGCCAGCTCTCTTGGTTGGTCTAAACTGCTACTGTTGTCCCGCTGCACAGAATGTGCTTGTGAAGGAACAGCATAATTGTAATCATCGTCTCCCTCAAAATCACTACAAGAGGAGTAATTGGATAGGACTCTGCAGACTAAAAAAATAACTTCCAGCTTCTGCCTCAGATGCTATCTCAGTATCTGCTGTCTGATCCTGCCTCAGAGCTGTCCTTCATAACTCAAGTTAAGGCTTGAGCAGCAGCTATCCAATGAGACACCATCTCTGCTACTGGCTAAAACTGTCCTTCTAAAGCACTATCCTACATAGAAGGCAGATATGTTGTTCTGAAACGGTTGATGGGTGAGTGATGTGTGCAACAGTAAATAGTGCTGAACACCTTACTGTCTCTTCTTCCCTCAATCAACAGGTTCTCCAAAGACCCTAAGAAAACAAATAAAAAGACACAGTGTTACTTCACATTGTTACATACCCATCATCACAGCCTCTAGCGTTGGTAACGCACAGTGCGACAATCATTTTTGGCTCTCCACTCCCATGAACTCCTCCTTCGATTCCCTCACTACCACCTAGCAAAAGTGTCCCTCATCTCTCCATAGCCCCTTTCTAACATATGTTTCATTTGTTTTAAACCTCTGTTAATGGGTGCTTTACTAATCCACTCAGCTGCCCACATAAAATACAGATCTGTTCTTATCCACATAAAATACAGATCCGTTCTTTGCAGAAGGCATATTAACCCTCTATGCTACTTTATGGCATCAAAACTGCCGCGAGACAAAAGGGTGATCTCTCTCTCGCTCTAGCAGGAACATAATCACAAGAAATATATTTTTGACATTTGTATTGCTGCCTTCAAGCTATCACACTCACGCAGACATATTTCTCTCTTTATGTATAATATATAGAGAAAGAGAGAAAGAGTCTCTCTCTCTCTCTCCCTCTCTCTCTATATAAATGTATATAGAAAGAGAGAGAGAGGGAGAGAGAGAGAGACCTTGCGCGCTCTCTCTCTCTCTCTCTATATAAATATATATATATAGAGAGAGAGAGAGAGAGAGTGAGAGCGCAAGGGCACTTTTTTATACACACAATGCCTCTCAATGGTATATAGCTAACAATAGCTGACAGAGGGGGAGAAGGACTTGTCCAGTTTTTTAAATTAACCCACTCTGAGGAAGCTGAACTGTTGAGAGCCGTTAGTGGGAAAGAGGAGCTGGTGATCACTGATGATTAATGAAAATAAACAGAGGAGGTTTTCTTCTCGGAGTGCTGTGTTAGTAGGAAAGAGTAGCTGGTGATTACTGGTGATTAATGAAAATAAACAGAGGAAGTTTACTCCTGGGAGTGCTACTTTATCTTTTGTTTTTGTGTCATTTGATGGGGAAGTGAGGTCAATTCCACTGCTTGCACAGGCAGTTAAGCCCCTACAGGGGTCAGCCCATGCTCAGGAGGGCTGACACCGTCAGTTGCGTCATCATTTTTTATTTCTATTTTTCAACCCCTGGGGGGCATTATCACCCCCAAGGGTAAACCATTACTTTTTTTTTTTAAGTATGCCCCTGTGGTGGTGCCAGCTGCATACTTGAGGGCTGACCCCACCGAACATCTTCACTAGTGTCTCTGGTCATTTCCTAGCCACGGATCATGGCGCCTCTATCCAGGAAATGGTGCCAGGAAGCCATTATTGGAAAGGAGAGACTGTCCCCTTTCCATTGATTCCTCTCCACATCTGGGGAGGCTGTTTTGGCCTTTTTTTCCCAGAGGAGTGGGAAGAGGATGCTTACCTTCTCCTCCATGCTCCGGTTGGGAAAGTGTGATGTCAGCACGCTTCACAGCATGGTGACCTCACAGATGAGTGGGAAGGAGGGGTGAGAGTAGCAGAACTGTTTTGTGCCTCACCCCAAAGGGGGAAAAATAAATCTTTTAAGACCTCCCGGTTGATTGCCACACACACAGTAATCCTGAATATACACAAAATGTGTCTTTTGTTCCCAGAATCAGTGCAGTGTAAGTTTGAAGATTGTCTAATGTTTGTTTAACTGAAAAGTCAATGTTTCATTTTACCATCATTCAGCCACTGCCTTTAGTGTTTTGTTGTGGTTTTTGCAAAAGAAAAACTTAAAGTAATTTTGACTATATGCAAAGTATGTAGGTTACTATATGTGAGAAAACAGGGCTGATTGCAGAGGCCCCCTAACTCTTTGCCCCCATTTATAAATTTTGCTGGTGTTTTTCTGACCCTGATGGAGCCCTGGGTACTGCTAACCAGTCCAATGGCCTGTGCTCTGTATAAAATGAGTATGCAGATTTTGCTAATTATAATTATCTAAGTCAACCTACCTATAAGTCCGTAGTAGATGGTAGGGCATGTAGGTTTAGGGACCCCAGCATAGGTGGTGCACCCAGAGGCGCCCTGCTGAGGTGCCCAGTGTCATTTTAAAGGAGGCCTGCCTTGCTGGCTGCTTTTAGATTAAAGTTATATGCAAATTCGACTTTGGAATTAAAAGTACTTCCAAAGTCTTAAATTACCTTATTTGTACATATAAGTCACCCCTAAGGTGTGCCCTATGTGCCCCTAGGGTTTGATGCTATGTAACTATAAGCAGGGACCTTATAAAAATTTGATATGCCCTGGTGAGGTAAAACAGCCAAATTTGTTTTCCCCTCATTGCAGTGAATGGCCTCCATAGGCTAGAATGGGGAGACTTTATTTTAATTTAGAAAGTCCCCCTAGGTTTCAGCTACATCAAGTTTGATATCACATTAATTGTTATAATAAATCCCACAACTTACAATTGTTGGATTTAGTATAACTTATTCAGGTAAAGAGTTTTAAACTCTGCCTAAAAGTTGCCAACTTCAGCCCTGTAGTGCACTGCTCTGATTGGCCAGCCTGCCTTGATGAGGTGTGACGTAGCCTGAGCTGAACACAAAGGAATGTGCCTGGAGGAGGAGGACTTCCCTCAGCCAATGGAGAATCAAGAAGGGGGAGGGCTGCCAAACTGGTCTTCAAAGGCAGGGAAGGACATTTGGAGCAACCCAGCACCTCCCTCACATCCTGCAAACCCAATCTATTAGGTGCCCCCCTGATTAGATTAAGAGAGGGCAGGAGAAGGGTGTGTTTAAGATTTTTAGCCACACCAGTGTGTGAGCTCAGCCATTTTTAACCTTCAAAAATCAGTTTCAGCCATGATGGATTTTTAAGGAATATTGCTCCCTGGTATTGTTTTTTGCCACACTTCCCAGTAAGTGGTCATCATGGGGGAAGGACCCTGCACCTGGTTTGAGAACCAGCACCCCCTGTTTTTCACCCAGGAGCAAGGACAAAACTGGCAGAGCTGCACCCACACCTCAGATCCCTACCAGATCCCTACAAGGAAGAACTACAGCAGAAGAAGGACTGCCCTGCTGGACACCTGACGTGCACCTGGACACTGCACTCTGGAGGGCTGCACCAGCTGCACACTTGGGCTTCACCACAAAAATGATTCTGCCTGGCTTCAACTGGTTCAAGGATGGACTTCCTGTTTGCTACAGGTACAAAGAAGCTGCACAGAGTCCCCTCCCTTAATGCAGAGCCCAGCTTACCAGCATCCAGTGGCCATTTGTGGATCCTGACCAGGTGCTTCGGGGAATTGTAGTCCCAACTCTCAAGGAGCAACTCAGAGCATCTGGAAACTTGGATCTAGTTGTGGACACTTCAAGGACCCAAAAGGGACCTCTGGAAGAAGATCCAAAAGTTAGGAGATGTTGTGAGCAACTCCATAAATTGAAGAGGTGTATTGAGGGAGTTGTAGTCCCAGAACCCAAGAGGCAAACCAGAGCCTGTGAACCCTTGGCTGGTGCTGTGGACCACTTTCCTGAATCAAGAAACACTTCTGAAAGTAAGTGTTACCTTGTGGGTGGCATGAACTCTGGACTTTGTTCCTTTCCAGTGTGACCTTTTTTAACCCTGTGAGTGCTAGTTGCTTCTATGTGCTAGAAAGCATTAATTATTTAAAAAATCATATCTCCGGTTCCCTTTATCCAATTTTAATTGTTTGGTGTAATTTTAAAGATAAAAATATAATCTATTTCTACAAATTGGTGTTGGATTTTTATTGTGTTTTGTGTTTTACTTGTTAACTGTTTTGAGATTTTTAAATGCTTTACACAATTGTCTCCTGAGTTAAGCCCTGTTGCCAGGGCAAAGTATGAGGTTTCCAGTTGCAGCTCAAAAAGACAAATCCCAGGGTATAGTAGGAAAGATGTTACTTTTTAATTTTCATTCAACTTGTCGCCTCAGATTCTCCAGGTTTGTTGCACCTATCCTTTAGATTCTCCAGGTTTATCAGGTTTGTTGCACCTATAGTTTAGGCATGGTTCAAAGAGAATGAATACTTTAACCAGGCAGTTCATTTTCCTGGTTTCAATGGTTTTCTGAGTGCCGAAAAGTGATTTACGACGGATTCCTATCAGGAGGCGAGGCAATGAAGATCTTGATGGTTGACTAGTTATAGTCATACTTTAAATCCCCATAGGAAGGGCAGACGCTGTATGGAAGGCAGCACGCAGGAGGGTAAAGGTGCTAATATTTGCTATCGAGTTTGACCTTACCCACTTTACTTTAGTGACACTAATAACTTATGTAGCACATCTTTTTTTTTTTTTTCCTTGCCCTTGTTAGTAAGGTGCTAGAACATCATTGCCTTAAAATATCTGACACAAATAGTGTGTCCTAAATATTTATAACAAAAAATATCACCCTGTTGGAGTCAAAAGAATCAATCTAGGTTCAATGGAGGGATATTTGTGCAAACAATATTTAGAACATGGTTTGTATGTCAGCCCTTATCATTCAACAATGTCCTTAGAGACTTTTTCTTGAGACTGTCGATTAACAGAAACATTTTACTATCCATGCTACTTACCGTTTTCACAAAAATGTTGCTTGAAATAAAGACTTCTTCTGGATGGCAACACAGAGTATAATTAATTGTTTAGAGACTGTTGTATTCACTGGTATCAGACACAGTGTACCAGCTTCTGGCAAATACACCAAACAGATAAAGAATGACCTCGGGATAAAAATGAACATAGAGTACCCATTGCATGTATTAGTACAGGCAGGACTCATGCATTGTTTGGGAGTGTGATTTGTTGGTGCAATCAGTCCCACCAGTCAGAGTACTGCTTCCAATTGACTTGAAAAAGGTTTGCTAGATAAGCATCAATTGCCTGGTACATATATCTGCCACAATAGTAGCCTCGTTTACATGGTCATGCACAATCAGTTATACCGCTATGAACAAGGCAGCCTAGCAACCTGATTCTTCACAGCTAGAAAGTTTAAAACACAGATCAGCAACCTGCTGCTCATATTTACCCCTATAGAACATGCATAGCCCATATTCACATGATTCAGTGTTCCTGTCCGGCCTGTCAATCAGGCATGATAACACTTACCAGGCAAATGAAATTCAAAAGATGTATTTGCTTACTTTTTATATCATGTATTTAACAATATAATAAACCACTACACATTTGCTGTAGATAACTTTACAGCAGGAGTAAGAAGATATTTCTCAGTCAAATCACATTTCAACAGTGGGGATTAGTGGAAGTTGGCGAAATAAGTCACTCTTTGTTCAGTGGGCAGACGTTGACGAAAACATAAAGGTAGACAATTTTGAATAATATATATATAAATATACAAGATAAGAGATCATGCAACTGACATTTCAGGAGGGGGGAAGCAGCATTTTTAGGTCAGCAGCCACTTTTTAGATATTATGTGATCAAAACATGATTTGGAAAGCATTCTTTGTTCTTGAACTGAGGTTGTGATGGTAGCATTGATGCAGGGCTTTGTTGAGAGTGGTACCTTCCTGAGGTAGTTCATTTTTGTGCTAAGAATTTCAGGGTGACAAAGTATATTGCTTTGTGTGTGATGCTGGCCATGTTAGTTAAGGTTTGAACTTACCTAGGAAGACAATGAGAGTAATGAGGCAGGGAGAGATGTGGATTTCCCACGACTAAAAATCACAAGAGGACATGAGGTTGTGCTATCACTTAGGAGTGATGTCCTCCCTGAACATGACACAAAAGATGTGATATTCTGTGAGGTAAGTATTCCAATTATTTTTCTGTTGTACCTATGTTCCTAGGAATTTCATATTTATGATGCACTGACCCTCTACCAAGGTTACATGCTTTATAATCGGGTTGTGCTCCATGTTGGTTGGATGGTGCAATATGCAGCAGACCCCACAAAAAGGGAGGTCGTTAGTGGAGCACTTTCCTTGCCTTTCACCTGAAGGGACTTTTGTGAGTCAGTGTAAACAATGAATAGTGAGTGTGGTGATCCTGAATTTGCTATAATAATTACGAACTGCTTGTATTGTAGGATATAATTGTGGCAAGGTTAAAAACTGCTTTGGACCAATTGAACACAAATTGTTGTACTTTGGTCTACTTTGTAGTCAGCATGTTCCACGAGTTTCTGTCATAATCAGTCCATGGCATTTCTTGAGGATCTCCAAGTACAACCCTACTTAAATCATGTTCAGCTATATATCGGGTTCTTATAGCCTGATGATGTGTTCACACTCTACATATTCAACATGCAGTAGAGTGGGCGCAGCAAACCGTGAGTAATTGTGTATTGCTACTCATTAGGGTTTGTTTTTGTATGAAAACCTGTTAGATAGGGTAAATATCATTTCAATGTATGTCTTACCTCTGCAGTAGTTTGCTAGGGGCCCTATTATATACAGGGGCATGGCAGCCTCATAGTACACTGATTTGTCATAATAGAGAGGTTTAAAATGATGGCCAAATGGTCTCTCTATGCCCACGTATCATAACCTAAACGAGCGTGTGATCAAAAACATAGAGTTCCATGTATTACAATTTGTACGCACATATAGCTACCATGGAGAAAGGTCCAAGTCTACCTCTTTTGCTTGTGTAGTGAGATGACATGTATTGCAGTTTCCAGTTGGCAAATGACCATTAATCTGTGGTAAATCCCAAGTTCTTGTCAACAGATTCAGTTGGTTACCTGATTCTTGGCCTGGTGTAATTTAGCTGGCATGTTAGGTTCTATTAACTTTTGTGGGCAAATAGTGGTTTTGCTACAGTTAATTTCTGTATGTGCATTATCTTCCAGTTTTTGTTGTACTGGTACATATGTTGTAACACAGGTTAATCATTCCTGGGCATGTCGACTAGTGGTCTCCAGTATAGTGCTAATATTATTTATTGCTCTCTTCTTGGATCTCTTTATGACTCCTGCATTTTATTTGTTTCCTTGCAGTCTGTTATTTTGCTACAATTTCTTCAGCATTGGAGAAATTGCCTGCAGGAGAGGTTTTTCCGGAGGGTGCATGGATATTAGCTGTCAACCCACAGCAAACTACAGCTTGTCATAGGTTTCTGGTTCATTTTTGTGGTCATCCTACCATTGTCAATGTTGATTTCTAAGTCAAGAAATTAGATGCGTTCGTCCAAAACCATTGTTGTGAAGCTTAAGTATGGGCCTAGGCTGATGACCAATGTTACAAAGAAGGGAACCATGTCAATTGGTCCATGCTAGATTACCAAGATGGTATCTACGTATCTCCACCAGAGTATTTTCTGATTTTTGTAGGGACTTTCTTCTTCATATAAAACTTAGACTCAAAGTGATGCATGTATAGGCCTGCCGAACTTAAGGAAAGGTACTCCTCAAGGAAGTACCTTGTGTGTGGAGGTATAAGGTGTCCTCAAATATAAAGTAATGTTTTATTAGAGCTAAAGTAACACAAGACATTACAGAACTGATTGCAGTTATGTAGTCTTAAACAATGTTTCATAGGAGTTCTTCAACCACTCTTAGGGGCATATTCAAGAGCCTATTGCGCCACTTTAGCACTGGCTTAGCATAATTCTCTTGATGCTAACTCGGCGCTAAGGCAGCCTTTTCCCAGCGCCATATTTACGAAGTGGTGCAATGCATTAATTGCACCACTTTGTAATGCCTTGGGCCGCATTATGCCTGCGCCAGGTATAATGCATGCAATGGGGCTTCCCTGTGCTCGGAGGCCCACAAAAATAGTGCAGTGAAATTTGACATATTTCACTGCACCATTTTTTGGGTAATTTTTAACGCCTGCTCAGAGCAGGTGTTAAAATGATGCACCCAAAGAAACCTATGGACCCCCTTGCACTAGCTACACTAGCGTAAAAATATTTGACACTAATGTAGCAACGTGTTAGAAATGAGGTCTTTGGTTTACAGTCAGTTTTCACTCTGTCCAAGCAGGGACCCTTACTCTACTCAGGGCAATAGAGATACACACTTAAGATAACCCCTGTTCAGCCCCTGGTAGCTCAGCAGAAGCAGGCAGGCTTATCTCAAAGGCAATGTATAATGTATTTGTACCAAAACACACAGTAATGCAGTGAAAACACTACAAAATGGACAGCACACCAGTTTTCGAATCATAGCCAATTTATATCTAAATCAAACAAGACCAAAAAGACAAAAATCCAACATACACAAGTAAAGTTATGATTTTTTTTTAAGTAAAAAGAGTCTTACTCCATTGAAAACAAAGGATGCCAGATTTGCATAAAAAATAAAGCTGCATGAGCGAGCGTGCATCAGAAAAGTCAGCGATGCATGTGAGGCCATGCATCGTTTCTTCTCTGGTCGGGTAGACGATGCATCATTTTCTCTTCCGCAAGAGAGTGATGTGTTGATTTCCGGATGGGCAGCTCGGATCCGGGCAGGTTCACACTGATTTTGATGCCCAACGACAATGCATAGGAAATCTGGTTGCACGTTGATGAGGAACCGCGCTGTGTGGGGCTTCCCTTGATTTCAGCCACCTGAAGTTGGTGTTACATCATTTCTCCAGCTGTGATGCAGGTGATGCATCGATTTCCCAGCCGCTATGCAGATGGTGCTTTGACTTCGTAGCTGGATTGTAGGTGGTTTGTGGTTTTTATAGCCACATTGCAGGTGGTGCATACATTTTTTCCCCTCTTGTTTGTTGATTTCCACCTTTCATGAGCCCAGGGACTAGAGTGGGCACCACTTGGTAGGGTAGGAGTCTCAGCAGAGAGTCCAGGTGCCGGCAGAGGAAGTATTTGATGGTCCTGAGACTTCAAAACAGGAGGCCAGCTCAGTCCAAGCCCTTGGAGACACTTCACAAGCAAGAATATACTACAAAGTCCGGTTTTGTCCTCTTTCAGGCAGAAGCAGCAACTGCAAGCCAAACCAGCAAAACACAAAGGGGCAGTACTCCACCAGCTCTTCTCCTTAGCTAAAAATCTGCGGTTTTGGGTCCACTATTTAGTCTCCTTCCTGCCTTCGAAGTAGGCAAACTTCAAAGAAATGTCTCAGTTGTCGACAAGATTCTACCTTGCTCAGGCCTGGCCCCAGACAGACACACACTAGGGGGGGGGAGGTTGGAGACCTGCATTGTGTGAGGGCAGGCACAGCCCATTCAGGTGTGTCAGCTCCTCCCTCCAGTTTAACCCAGATGACCCATCAGGATATGGAGACTACCCCACAGGTCCCTTTGTTTCAATGTCTAGAGGGAATTCACAACTGCTCAGCTGTCCGTCTGACCCAGACAGGGAATATACATGCAGGCGGAGGCACAGAATGGTTTAAGCAAGAAAATGCCTACTTTCTAAAACTGGCATTTTCTAACTGACAATCTAAAACCCAACTTTACAAAAAGTTTTATTTTTTATTTGTGAGTTCAGAGACACCAAACTCCAACCCTCTATCTTCTCCCAATGGGAAAATGCACTTAAAATATATTAAAAGGCAGCCTCCATGTTAACCTATAAGAGAGATAGGCCTTGCAACAGTGAAAACCAAATTTGGCAGTATTTCACTGTCAGGACATGTAAAACACATCAGCACAGGTCCTACCGTTAGCATACACTGTACAATTTACACAAGGAGCACTTGCACTTTAGCACTGGTCAGCAGTGGTAAAGGCCCAGAGTACCAAAATCAGCAAAAATAAAGTCCAGCACAAAGTTAAAACATGGAAAACAGAGGAAAAAAAGACAGGGGGGACCATGCCAAGGATGCCAGGTCTAGCACAATGCATCACAATAGTGTTAACAATTTTGACACTGTTGTGCTAATTTCAGCCATGGTGCACCATATTAGAAATATGGCGCAAACATGGTGTTGTTAGGTGCCGTTAGGGAGGAGCAGAAAAAGTGGTGCATCATCTCTGATGCACCACTTTTTCATTAATATGGGTTTTAGTATCTCATCCTCTGGAATACTTGTATATACTGCTTGCACATTGAAGTTGACAATCATTTTGGTGTTATATTCTTCTTCGATGATTTTGATAAGATACAGAATGTCTTTTGTGTCCTGTAGAAATAATAGCATGGATGCCACGAGTGGTTTAAGGAAGAAGTCGCAGAATGTGGAGAGTGCTTTAAGTAACGATCTGTCTCTGAAACAGTAGGGCAGCCAGGCTGAGAGTCCTTCCCTCCAAACTGTGGTGTCCAGAAGGGAGAAGATTGTGGGTGTAAGAACGTCTTTAGTGTCCAAAACAACAGGCTTCATAAATCCTGATTGATTTAGGCTGTGCTTGCTAAGGTGCAGCAAGCGAGGAATCACTATCACCACCCTAAATAACAATTTATAGTGAAAAGTAAGATTGCAGTATTCGCATGGAGGCCACGCCTGCCTAGTAATGGAGTCAGGAACAAACATAGGTACTGCAAAGGGTGAACAGAACTTTTATCACATATGCAGGAAGAAGCAAGGATATATTAAAGAATGGAGAGCTGTTTGAAGTTAATTTTTATGTCTCTTGGAGCAGGACCCTCAAATAGTAAGGGCTGTGATGAGGAAGGCTGACAAAAGGATGTCTTTTTGAATTGTCCCCTATATGTGTGAAATTTCTGAGCTATCACATTTTAACCTCTTTACCCAACAGCCAGGTCTCATAATACAAACTGTTTCTGTCCAAGTCACTAATTGTATTCCTTAGATACTTGAGCACTGTTACTGGCACTGCAGGATATGTTATTAAATGTAATTTAGGATAACTTTTCTGACAACCACCTGTTTCTTTAGCTGTCTTAGTGCCCCATAAAGGAGGTTTGCCACAGCTACATGATCAGATAAGCAGTGCAGGCAGTCTTGTTTGCATTATATATGAATATGTTGGCAGTAGGAGCTCCAGTAGCATGTGTAGAAAGGGTCGTTTTTCATTGAAGAGTGGAGCACTGTCAGCACTAGCACATGAAACAATCCTGAAAGCTCTAACAGCACTAATTTCATAATGCGCACACTGACAGTGGGTAATACTTGTTTACGCCTATTATATCTCTGAACCCTAAGGATTACACCATTTTGCAGGGACATGTAAATGTGCATGTTGATTAGCCCAACTGGCAAACCATTCTATTTTGGATGTAGCAAAAAATATGTATTTAATTTTTGCGGTTTTATAGACTACGTTTTCAGCACAAAAGGGTGACAGAGCCTAAAAAGAACAGCTGTTTATCAAGTAAAAGAGTGAACACAAAGTCAAACAAAACAAGTAGGGAAAACACACTATAATGACAAAAACAAATCCAATGCAACATTATTAGGGCCAGAGCATTTATGGAGGGCTTACCCAAAAAATGCTTTCTGGATCATGATGTAGGAGAAATGGCATCAACCAAACACAGCCTGGACTGACTCTTCTTAGGCTGCTCTTTTCTATTCTTGAAGGTTTATACATAACCTATCCTATGCTGGGACCTATTACAACATTTTTGTTCTTGCAACAATTTTATCTTAGTCTTGCTACACAATTATTTTGTATTTTTAGATGCATTTGCAAATGTATATTAAACAATTGCTCATGAAATCAACAGAAAAGAAAACCATAGTAAGTAAATTAAAAAATAAAAAGTAAGGCAATGCTGTCAGTCTCATTTCCTAGATCATCTAATTTTCATGCTTTTAAAAAAATTAGAAAACTTAATTGTCGTCATCTGGAAGAATTATATATTTCATCGGTTTTGCGAGACATTTATCATACTTTTGCCGAAGAAAACTAAATAAAAAAACAAAACCTGTAGTTCCTGGAGTGATAGCAATCAGCTAAACAAAACATTTTCAAAAGCCTGTACAAGTTGGCATACAAACCTGGAATGAAGCAGTGGCATACTGTAAAACACTGGGTCTATTCCACAAATATGTTTCTATGACTTTTTCTTACTCTAGACCCTCCCTGGCTTACTCCTGACGTCCATAAGTAAGCAATAGGTGCACCTAGCTTATTGCTGAAATTCAGGAGTAAACCAGGAGTTCTACAAGAATAATTTGCATCAAAATCTATAAACTAGACTATATTTTTATTGTATTGCATAGAAATCTGGATGCTGGGGATGTGTAAAGATATTTGTGTGTAGACAACCTGTCTATGTATTAGTCAGAATTTGACAGAAATATTGTAAATGCACTTAGGAGCTTTTTGGTTAGTTGATTCACTTTTGAACCACAAAAAGGGTTGCAAGGTGGACGCAACTACAAATGAGATTTATCAAGCCACACAAGACCATCATGCGTGGCCATGAGTGGCTTAATAAATCCAGAGTAATGCAAACGAAGCACAAAGCTATGTGTTGTGTTACTTTGCCCCACGGAGGTGTTCTGTGGGAGATGAATGAAGGGGTTCCCCCGCAACACCAATGGATTTTGACGCATCCTCTGACTTACCTATAAGTGCAAGACCTGGGAATACCCCCAAAACTGCTATGCCTCCCCTGGTGAGGCGTAATCAGAGAAATATTTATTCTTATATTTTCCTCTTTCTATGTGTGGTGCGTTCTGCAGCACACATAGGGGAAAACACCTCAGGGGTTGTTTTTGTGTAGAAAGGCACCTCTTCCTGAAAACAATCGTGCTTACAAGGCAAGCACCCTTACACTATTTGTGAACCAGCGCTGGGTAAAGACAAAAATGTCTGATATAATTTTAAATATGCCATAATTCCTCCCCTTTCTCTGTCACCTGCCACCCAGCTCAGCAAGGTAACTTGCTGCTCTACTGACAATTTCATAAATATGCCCCTAATTTTTTTATTTTTTAAAATAAACTCATTTCCTCCAGGCATCAAAGTATATTCTTTTGAATAGTTTTTGTAAAATACATAATAGACCTACCTTTCCTAAGAAATTAAATGTGCCATGCGTGTTTCTTAAAACTTAAATTGTATTTAAAATTAATCCACATGCATTTCTACGATATATTTTGAAAAACACATTTACAAAGCATGGGAAAAGTACAATTTCAAAAATTCCAGCTCTTTAGGTTTAGGCAACAGTAGTGCAGAGGAACAAAAGTAGAATCGTATTTTAACTTTTTCGCTCATTGACACTGAACGTTCGTGCTAACGTGTTCCCATTAAGGATAAAAGTATCGCCCGTAGGAATGCGTTTAAAACCCTAGACTAAATCACTTTCAATAAGGTGACCTGGAACTCTCTGCACATACGGTGGCTTACACGTACTTTCATAAAGGACAGAGTTTAAGAATATTATAACTGTTACTTAAGATTTTATAGGAAAACCAGTTTGCACAAACTTCCAACAACACGTGATTGATAAGGATGTTAGCACATCGTCGTCCAATAGAGGCAGAACAACACACCAACTCTCCATGTTTGCTCTATACACATGCTACCCTCTCTTACTAAACTCAGAATGCAGGAAAAGGGCTGCAGTACCTGAACGGTTACCATGAAAGACATAGGACAACGACTGGCTAGTGACTATTATAACCAGGATCACTGTCTACGTTACATCTGTTCTGTTGTAACTCTTGCAATATGGTTTTATATTTCATAAAAGAAGTTGCCCCCTTAGCAGTGCATGGTGTGGTACTGATGCAATCTTCTTCGTTTTACGTAGTTTCCAGCATGTCGTCTATTCATAAAATGAAGACCGCCAGCCTGATAAAAACAGGATGATGAAATGTCATTTTAGAGAAAAGTTAAAATGTGAAATACTTTCTCCACCTTAACATGAGGGTTTGTTCGAAAAGGTAAATGTTCATTTTAAAGGACATGATGACAAAGAGGTCAGATGGAAAGGTGAGTGGGTGTTCAATGCAGGGAAGGTGGGAAAGTGTTGTTAGGGAGTGCAAATACTAAGTTGTTTGTAATAAAGAGAGAAATGCAAGTAAAGTAGGGGGAGGTATTAGGGGTTTGGTAAAAAGTAGGATTAAATGGGTCAGGGAATAAACGGTTTTAAAAAAAGGAGTAAAGAAGGAGGGGGTGAAAGAGCTTGTAAACAAATTGGGAGCACATTGAGTGAAGGAGTAAATAGTTTGTAAAAAGGGAATAAAGTGAAAGGGGAGTAAGAGTTTGGGGGAAAAGTGAAAGTAAATTTAGGGGCATCAGGGGTACGAAAAAAGAGTAGGAAGGGGACTAAATGGTGCCTAAAGAAATAGGAGAAAATCGGGTGTGGGAAGAGAGGTTTGAAAACTGAGGGAAAGTAAGGGATATTTTTAAAATATCAGTAGTAAAGCATGAACAACAGTAAAGGAGTTGTATAAATTGAAGAAAATAAACTGGGAGTGATGTACGGAAGAGTAAGGAGTTTGTAACAAAAAAAAGAGTAAAGTTGAAGGAGTAGTCCCGTAGGGGGCTTGGAAAGTTAGGAAAAGGATCTTAGAAAAAAGGGGAAATTAACAGGGAATTATGGGGGAGGGATTCATTGGAAGGAAACCAAAAGTAGGCATGCACAACATTTGGATTACACCTGTATAATATAGAGATTTTTTATATAAATTTGTGAAACTTGTAAGATCACGCCATTACACCGCTTTCGGTAATTACGCTGTAAAATAATGACTGTGAGACAAAATGCAAGAGGTTTTGTTTGTAGTGCTTTTTTTAAATGCACGCTTATGGCAAAAATTTATGAGGATAAACTTCGCACTACAATATTGTGTAAAATTACAAATTTGCATTTCACAGAATTTCGTTAAAATTTTGCACAATTATGCAAGAACACATTACACAAATTTCTCAGAATATAGCAAAAAACAGCCTGGGGAACGGACTTTTTCGATAGTTGGAGAAATGGTATAATCGGTAAATAATCTAGAAAGTACTTCCTAATCTGCCTTCGAATCCTGATTCTAAACACTCAAGAACATAACCAAGAAGTCAAAGCAGCTTTGAAACAGGAAAAACAGAGGAACTGATAATACAACAGGTGCAATCCATTTTATAAGAAGGAAGCCACATGCTGCTGAAAATACGTCTGAAACCTGTTCCGAGAGGAAGGTGAGAGTGAAAGGCAAAAAATCAACACCCACAAGAAGAGTATGTGATTATTTCTCTGGAAGCCGCAGACTCCCAGAGGAACTGAGTCCAGGTCAAAACTAGCAGATCCCAGGCAAGAACAGGAAAGACAAAGAAGAGCAGGCAATGCCTAGCTACAGTACAAGTCAGAACACTCTCAACATCAATTACTCCTCCTCAAGTGCAAAGGGACACTTGGAACAGTAACATCCTGGAACACAACCAGCAAAGCAATGCTAAAGAGACAAGAGACACAGCAGCTAGAAGCTGGCAAGAACACAGTACATCTTCGGTAGAGAACAAAGGCCAGAGTAGGACAAAAACATAAGTCGCCAGAAAGAGGCAGAAACTGATCCTGGATAGTACAAGACACTAGCACCAGCCCATAGTTCAGATGACAAGGAGCCACAAGAGAAGGTGAGCATAGGGAGCACAGGGAAAACCATAGCTGCTTGTGATGAGAACAAAATAACTACTCCAAAACAGGAAGCTAGGTACAATACACAAGACCGAAGCCAAACAGAAAGCAAAGTAAGAAACACAACTTTGCTCATCAACATAGGCAGATAAAAAAAAGACTTAGAAGGAGCACATCCTACTAACAATGAAGACAACATCAGGGCAGCACAGAAGCAAGGACACCTTAGCCCCAAGTCCAGCAGGGTTCACACGGGGAAGATCCACACCATGTTCCAACAAGCCATGTGGAAGATAAACCACAGCCATTGATAGAGGACTAGCAGTAGGGATAGCAAATACAACTCGAACCTCAGATCAAGGCAGTGAGAAAAGTGCAGGCCCAGACAGGAACCTGCATCACTTTGCCCAAATGACAGGGGTGGGTAGACAGACAGCCTAATAAACGTTTCAGGTTTCCCCAGAGGCACGAATTCAGTCCACATAGCAAAGGACCAACAGGGCGAATAAATGAAGGAGCCAGGCCTAAACCAGCCACGGTACCACCAAGAAAAACACCCAATACATAAAGCACTGTGGTAAGGAGGAGATAGGAAGAAGTGATAAGAACCAGAAAACCTCGGTTCCAAGGGAAGCCCGTACCAGCACCAGACAAGTCCATTTACACACACCTAAGTAGAAGATGAAGGTTAAAAACCCAAATACTCAACAACAATGAAAAGAAAGGAGAGCAATCAAGAGGGCACAAGAGGAAGAATCACAGGTCTGAACCCAGGCAGACAGCTGGAAACCAGAGAGACTGGGAAGCAAACCACCAGGCTGTGCCTTTGCAGGAGAGAAGAAGCGTGCCCCACCATTAGCACACGACAACCAAATAGGTAAAACCCATTAGCAATGCCAAGACGTCCTTTCATGACCAACAACAGAAGGCTGATGAGTCCTGACAGACCACATAGATCTAGGCAACCACACCCATGGTGATACTCCAATGAGAGAAAGTTTTAAAATTCCTTCGGGTGGAAAACAGCTCTGGGTTAGCAATGGATTGTGGTAGCAGTTAGACTATATTTAGCAGCTGAGCAGGTTAGGTGTACCAATTTTGAGACCTTACAATAACCACAATTCCAATAACCAGATACAAAACATGATCTGGGCCCATAACTGGAAATCTACAGGCCACGAGGGCTGCACAAAACACAGACAGGAAGTGGCATTCCACAGATGGCAGTGCACATCAGCACCAAAGAGGGCAGTTGGACATGCATCTCAGAGCCACCCAGTGGCAACATTTGATGTTCAACATGCCAGGAATGTTACAACCAGCTAAAAAGGCACTATACTGGAGTACAATGAATACCACTCCCCCAAACATATAGGAGCAGAGACACCTAGCCTCCAGCGTGTCTCAGCACCAGCTCCAGGTCACAAGAGCTTTCTTCATGGTACCACCCATCACAAGGCCTCCCACAGTTTGACCATGAGAGGGGTCAATGAAAATGATCAAACAGCAGCTTAAGGACAACCCACACTAAGAGCACCAAAGCAGAGACAGATCTGTTGCCTATGAGGAGGAGGTCTGATAGACCCAATACAAACATATTGTGCCCTGAATGCAGCTGGACCTCACCACAAAATGGCTGAGGCAGGACCTTTAAGAACTCACCACAAGTCTAGGCTGGAGCTCTGACAACACCCACTCCTAGCCCGTAACTGGCATCAACACATGTTGAATGGCCACAACCAAGATAGCCACAATGTTAACAGCCAACGGAGCTGGGCTAACACATCCAAAGACACACCCACCTCCACAAGCTGGCTACCAGCCCCTAGGATTCTGGACAATTTTGTGAAGACAGTCTAAGGGCACCAGCCCCCGACACCAAGCCCAGCAATATCCATGGATGGGTTTCTGGTAAGGAGAAAACTAAATCCTCTGCTAGATACCACTGACAGGAGTTCAGAGAGGTGAACTAAGTCGTGAGCTGAGACAACATGAAGCCCAGCAGCCCCAGCCACAGCAAGAACAGCTCTAGAATGTCTGAAACGAAAGACAGCCAAAAAAAACTGAGGAGTTTCTGCATAACATCCATTTATGGGGCTGACAGGATGTGAAACCAGGGTAAAACATTCTATCTATCTATCTATCTATCTATCTATCTATCTATCTATCTAATCTATCTATCTATCTATCTATCTATCTATCTATCTATCTATCTATCTATCTATCTATCTATCTATCTATCTATCTATCTATCTCTCTACCTATCTATGTATTAAGGCTTTCCCTGCAGTGCCAATGCTTGAGCAAGCAAAGAGCTGCTTTAACAGCAGCTCTTTGCTTGCTGAAGCATTTCACCTCTGTCCCCTACACGCACGCAGGAGCCGGCATTGCTTTTTCTCACAGTGAGCTGCTAAAGTTGCAGCTCCCTGTCTCCAAAAGCAATTGTTTTTTCTGCTCTGTGGACAGGGAAACAGAGCACACCTCCGCTCACAGCAAGTGAGAGCTGTTTGACAGCTCTTACTTACTGCGAGTGGAAGGTTTGCTCTGACTTTGCGAGAACTGTCAAAAATCCAGCCAAATCACAGAAAACGACTATGTCTGGGGGGTGGGCACCCTGGGACATAGCAGGAGTTGGTTCTGGGGGTACATGGTCCTCAGGTCCAATAATGGCTCCTTGAGGGGGACCATGCGTCCCCCCTCCACCATGTAAATAGCCCCAGGGAGGTGGTGCTCCTCAGAGTCAGGGATCTATTTAAATTCAGCTCCTGGGAGGCGGCGGTCTCCAGAGCTGTGGTGGGGGCGAAAATCCCCCCCTTATTCATCAATACTTAAGCCCCAGGAAGGTGGCAGTCCCCGGGGCAGCGGGGGTTGCATGGTCCCCCTGCATTTCATTCAATGTTTGCCCTGGGGAGGTGGCAGTCCCTGGGGCTGCGGGGGGCACACTGCCCCTCCACCTTTTTATCTCTGATCGCACCAGGAAGGTGGCAGTCCCCGGGGTAATACCCGTGGCCCATTGGAGAGGGGCCCTGTGCGCCACGCTAATTTTTAAAGACCCCAATGCCTCCGTGACCTGGCCCTCCTGTCGGACAAAATAAGTAAAATGGCAGGAGACCGTCCCCTTTTTAAAAAAAATTTTGACACTAAAAAGAAAATCTTTTTAGCCTTGATGGGGTCCCTGAGCAACCCTTAGAGCAAGGCTAGGGTCTCAGGTGTCCCTACCATGGCTCCCTTTTTCTTTTTTTTAAACTTTTTTTGTAAGACTCCACATCTGCGAGTTGCATCCACAAGCAAGCATGCCAGCCCCTCAAAAATGGGCTGCAATACCTGTGACAAAGATTAAACAGCCAAATAATGAAGAGCCAGGGCATTCCTTGCGAGTCAAAACGTGCATTTATGGAGATGCGGATGATGTGTTTTGCCTATACAGCCTTTCTTTGGCTGCTTGGACCACCCTCCTGTGACTCTTTGAGTCCCAGGGACCACCACATCCCTGAGGTTTTATTTAATAAAGAAGGATCATGGACCCCTCCCGTGGGGCTTTAATAGGCCCAGTGTAATCACCACCTCCCCGGTGCTAAATAAACATTGAAGTGAAGCAGGGGGCAGTGCTGACCCCCTCCCCCACGGGGCCCTAGATTCCAACACCTCTTGGAGCCAGTTACAATATTTAAAGTGCAGGCCCCCTTCCTGGCCATCTACATTGCAGAGACCACCACCTTCCTGGTAACAGCCCGTGCACAGTAAAGGAGGGGGCTATGCAGCTCCACTTCTGAGCCATTTTTGGCCCTGGGGACCTACCACCTCCTGGGCTGGCTTTTGCTATTTCCCAAGGTGCCCACACTCTGGAGATACCTGTTTGCTTTTGCTGAGCTGGAGTTGTGACAGCTGCCACCAAGCAACAGCAACTACTAACTCCGCTTCCAGCAAGCAGGAGCTGTCATATTGCTCTTGCTCTCTGGAAGTGGAGTTTCCATCTGTTTTCTTGCCTGTTGGCATATTTAAGCCCCAAGAGGAGGGCAGCATTGCCCCATGTTGGTAATGGCCCTTTCAGCAGGGTTATCCTCAAACATTTTGCCTTCCTCCTCCTATTTTTCTGACCTTCTTTTAGTTGGCATTAGGACTCTGGGCACTTAACTACTGCTAATCAGGGCTAAAGTATGCTTGCTCTCTCCACTAAATCATGGCATGTTTGGCATAATTAATTTACTTGTAGGTCCCTTGTAAAGTGGTATACCATATACCCAGGGCATGTAAATTAATTGCTACTAGCGGGCCTGCAGCGCTGATTGTGCCACCCACAGAAGTGGCCTTTCAAGCTAGACTCCGGGGTGCTACTGCAGGGCCTGCATATGCAATTTCCTACCACATTGATTTTGCATTTCAAAATACTGGCCAAGGCCTGAACTCCCCTTTTACTACACCTAAGGTAAACCTTAGATATCCCTGTGGGAATGGTGGTGTGTATGTAAAAGGTAGGACATTTTATGTTTTGCATGCCCTAGTAGTGACAAACAGCCTATTTCATTTTTTAACTACTGTGAGGGCTGTGCCTCTGATAAGTCAGTATTGGGAATTCCCTTATATACTTTTAAGTGGTAAATTCTGATCTATGAGGAGTAGCGTTGCCATGTTTGGTATATTTGGAATGGTAGTGAGAAATCCTGGTTTGTAGTTAGATTTTACATCACTATTTTTAAAATACCACTTTTAGAAAGTGGGCATTTCTCTTTTCTTGTAACCCCATGTGCTTTGCAGCCTATCTTTAATCCACATCTTGTCTGTGCTGGTTGGCAGCTCGCCTTATGTGTTCCATCCAGACAGCCATAAACACAGGACATGCATCTGCATACCAATGGGTCTTCCTGGGCTGGAAGCAATGGCACGACCCTATGCAAAGGACTGATAACCTTTCATAGATAGTCTGGAGCCTGATCTGGGTCGAAAGGGGTTGTTGTACACTTGAAAGGTTCCTTTGAAGTCTTCCCTTCATCAAAGGCATTTATGAGTATAAGTACAGGGGCTCTGACCACATATTTGCAGAGTACTTTTGGAACTGGGGATGAAACTCTGTCAGAAGGACTGCTGAGTTGCACAAATAATTAATCTGGATTGCTCTACTGCTGTTGCCCTGCTACCTGCTACTAGCTGAGTGGCCTAAAGGACTCACCAGATTGCTTTTATGCTTCTTGCCCTGCTGCCAGCTGCTCCTTGACCTTGGTTTCACCAGGCACTGTTGGACTGCCAGGAGGATTCACCACTGTTTGTCTTTATGTTCTGGCCTGCCTGCCCCTTGGCGCCTCTATGTGTTCTCCAGGGACTGAGCTGCCCCAGAATTGGCCTTTGAGTCTGACTCTTGCAGTCCCCACAAACAGTACATGGTGAGAGCTTCCTTTTTGTAATTTCCTTGGACAAATCTAGGGCATGGGGAGGGCCTTGGATTTGTGCTCCTGGCCATTGTAATCACAAGTCCATGGTGAGCACTTTTTCCTGCAAGAATGCTATCTAATCTCAGTTTATTTTGACAGGAAGTGTGGCACAGTTTATGTTCTTCCCCGAGTCCCGCCTCCCACATCTTTCCCGAAGCAGCACTGGATGAGCGCTTGAGGCGAGAGCACTCCTGTTAGAAATGGGGTCTTTGGTTGACAGTCAGGTTACCCCCTGTTCAAGCAAGGACCCTCACTCTAGTCAGGGTAAAAGAAAATCACCCTCAGCTAACCCCTGCTTACCCCCTTGGTAGCTTGGCAGAGCAGTAGGCTTAACCTCAGAGTGCTAGGTGTAAAGTATTTGTACCAACACACACAGTAACTTAATGAAAAACACTACAAAAGGACACAACACCAGTTTAGAAAAATAGGAAATGTTTATCTAAACAAAACAAGACCAAAACGACAAAAATCCGACATACACAAGTCGTTATGAATTTTTAAAGATTAAACTCAAAAATAGCGCTTAGAAACAAAAATGTTTTGATGAGATGTTAACACAGCGTCGTGACGGAGTCGTTCCCAACAAGCCGACACCAGCGGCGCCGGATACGGAGTCGTGTAGAGCCCCAAGTACAGTACCTTTGGTGAAGAGTGAAAACAAGCTGATGCGCGAAGTCGGGGATCGCGGCGTCTGTGCGAAACGTTGAATCCACGCACTTCAAGCAGCGTCGGTCACGACGTGGTGCGGCGACTTCCACGGATTCGCGGACTTCCGCGGGGCTGCTGCGGCGTCGGGCCTGCGAAGAGCTTTGTGTTACAGCGAAGGTCACGGCGTTGGGTGCAGGCGGCGTTACCGGATTCAGCAGCGGCGTCGGTCTGGAGTCGTCCGAAGTCGATTTCCTTGGATTTCCACCAGATTTCCTTTCAAGGGCCCAGGGACTCGATAGGGCACCACTTGTCAGAGCAGGAGTCTCTCCAGAGACTCCAGGTGCTGGCAGAGAGAAGTCTTTGCTGTCCCTGAGACTTCAAACAACAGGAGGCAAGCTCTAACTCAAGCCCTTGGAGATTTCTTCACAAGATGGAAGGCACACAAAGTCCAGTCTTTGCCCTCTTACTCTGGCAGAAGCAGCACTGCAGGAAAGCTCCACAAAGCACAGTCACAGGCAGGGCAGCACTTCTTCCTCAGCTAGCAGCTCTTCTCCAGGCAGAGGTTTCTCTTGGTTCCAGAAGTGTTTCTAAAGTCTGTAGATTTGGGTGCCCTTCTTATACCCATTTTAGTCTTTGAAGTCACCTTTCTTCAAAGGGGACTCACACCTACTTGTGAAATCCTGACTTGCCCAGGCAAGGCCTCAGACACACACCAGGGGGTCGGAGTCTGCATTGTCAGAGGCAGAGACAGTCCTTTCAGATGAGAGTGACCACTCCACCCCTCCCTCCTAGCAGAGATGGCTAATCAGAAAATGCAGGTTACACCCCAGCTCCCTTTGTGTCACTGTCTAGTGTGAGGTGAAAAACAACCCAACTGTCGAACTGACCCAGACAGGGAATCCACAAACACGGCAGAGTCACAGAATGGTTTAAGCAAGAAAATGCTCACTTTCTAAAAGTGGCATTTTCAAACGCACAATCTCAAAATCAACTTTACTAAAAGATGTATTTTTAAATTGTGAGTTCAGGGACCCCAAACTCCACATGTCCATCTACTCTCTAGGGGAGTCTACACTTTAATCATATTTAAAGGTAGCCCCCATGTTATCCTATGAGAGAGACAGCCCATGCAACAGTGAAAAACGAAGTTGGCAGTATTTCACTGTCAGAGCATATAAACCACATTACTATATGTCCTACCTTATCCATACACTGCACTCTGCCCTTGGGGCTACCTAGGGCCTACCTTAAGGGTGCCTTACATGTAAGAAAAGGGAAGGTTATGCCTGGCAAGGGGGTACACTTGCCAAGTCCAATTTATAGTGTAAAAATACACACACAGACACTGCAGTGGCAGGTCTGAGACATTATTACAGGGTTACTTATGTGGGTGGCACAACCAGTGCTGCAGGCCCACTAGTAACATTTGATTTACAGGCCCTAGGCACCTCTAGTGCACTTTACTAGGGACTTAACAGTAAAACAAACATGCCAATCATGGATAAACCAATTACATACAATTTACATAGAGAGCATATGCACTTTAGCACTGGTTAGCAGTGGTAAAGTGCTCAGAGTTCAAAAGCCAACAGCAACAGGTCAGAAAAAATAGGAGGCAGGAGGCAAAAAGATTGAGGATGACCCTGCATAAGCAAAAAAGTCCAACAACTCCTTTTACTGCCCCATACATGGTGTGTGAAACCCCAACAGCAAGATGGGCCTGCCCAGTGAAAGCTGTGTTGCTCTGCAACCCGAGGCAGGTCAGAACTCTGTTGGCTTCGTCTCAGCTCGTGCTGACATGGAACCCTCTTCCGATGTGGGCTCCGGCTGGAACGCCGCAGGAGGGCACTGCAATTGATGCTGCACCACACACTCGCAGGCAGCAGGGTTACAGACATGCAGAGCCAGGTCGCCTGAACCCACCTTCCTCGACTACTGCAGCGAACCTCCCCTGCCAGATGCTGCATCCATTCACGGGGCGCCAGGACCATGCCTATCTCTCCCTGCACTGACACACACTGCCCTGGGTGATGGGCAGTTGCACCGAATGCTTGTGGCAGCTCCTGTCTACTTCTCCATGTGTGGAGGGCCCAGCGAAGTCTCTCAGCTAAACCTGATGGATTGCATGTCCCACCTTGGGGGGTGCATTGGAGGTACCCTTGCTCCTTAGTGGCATCATGGGCTGGTGCCCCGACGGAGACTCCTGACCGCTTTGGAAAGTCACCATCTCAGGAAACCTGTAAATTACCACAATATATATAATAGGTGTGCAGGGCCTCCTGTGACCTACCCTTTTGGCACAAATGCACTCATTGCAAACAAACTATTGTGATAAACATAACCCTGCTAATAGGAAGGCAGGTGTTCCTGGATCAATGTTTCTTTGTGGTTACTGATGGCTTATGGTGATGTGTGATGATTAATGTGCTTTTCTCTAACCTAACTGCTGCATTTCATGCCCTGGTGACAGGAAATATGATACTGTGATTCTTGCACTGCCAAGGGAATGGGTACTGACTCAGGATTTGCATATTGTGCACAGTATGTGGGAATAATGTTATTTTGCATAGTGTAGTAGTAATTGGACAGAATTGTTTGTCCATTTAATGCTTAATTTAAACTATAGCCAACTCTTTTCAAGAATTACATTTATTTTAGATTGTGGGCATATATTTTCTTCTAATAGGCAAAGATATCAGAAAACTCAGGGCGACACAGACAGTAAAACAGCTAAAAGAGAAGTTGAATCAAGTCATCAAGTCACGAAGGCAAAGTGTCAAGCTTATGTTCCCAAAGATATGTATACTTAATGTTTACATCTTTGTGCCACAATTGACGAGTAAAGATGTGCCGATTTTGGTGCTGTGTCATGTATGTCGTATCAATATTAGCAAGATTTCCAAAATATGTGAAAGTGACCTTTGCCGATTTAAAGAACGCCAGGCAGATAGTTCAGTGACAGACCGATTTAGAAATCAACATATTTTAAATTCACACAAAAAGGGAACATAAGGACAGCATCATTTTCTTATAGTTGTATAATTAATATAATGTGATGTTTGCTTGCCTGAAATCAAATATTGTAAATTATTGGGCTAGTGAACGCTTGCTTGGCGTATTACTTTTTCTACGAAAGTGTGCATTTTGTGTACGTATTTCACTGACTTTGACACTATCACATTGATATTAAAACTGAAACCTGTAGGTTGATTTCCTTTATCAGAGTTATGCGTCAGTGGGAAGCCAGTATAATCGCATTTATTTTTGTAAGGACATTCTCTTATCAGCAAAAATTCTAATGCCTGGAGGTCAAATCCCAGATTTTTAAATGTTACAATCCCATTACCAATCAAATTAGCATATGTAATTCAATTAGAATCTAATCCGTAAAGTGCTCTTTTGTAATTATTATTCCTTGTAAAGACACACTGACTGTCTGCAACCTTCACCTGCATATCCCTCCTCCACACCAAGCCACTCTAAAGATTCGACATAAACTTTAATCGTCCACGGCGTTTGAAGAATATATGCGATTCGGGTGATATGAAATAGGTGTTCAAATGCTTCTTTCCCTGTAATCGCATATAGTGTCCATTCTTATTCTGGCACACCACTGTTAGCTATTGCATAGTTCTATCTTACTTTCATTTTTATCATTAAATGTGCTGTTAGTAGCCTAGCAAGAGTGATAGGGGTCTTAGTGCAATCAAGGAGGATGGGACTTGGTAGCAGAGGCAAGAGGAGTAAATTAAACTGTTAGACCTATCAGCTCTTCCAGTGGTTTCCCCTTCCCTTTCTGCTTCTGACCTCCAGTATTTTGATCCTGTGCTGAATTTTGTTTTTTTTGGCTTTGGGACTCTGGGCACCTTACCACTGCTGACTAGTGCTAAAGTGCAAGTTCTCTCTGTCTAAATTGTATTGTTGATTGGTTTATCCATGATTGGCATATTTAATTTGCAGTTAAGTTGTTAGTAGTGCACCAGGTGTGCCCAGGGCCTGTAAATCAAATGCTACTAGTGGGCCTGCAGCACTGATTGTGCCACCCACACAAGTAGCCCTGTAAACGTCTCAGACCTGCCACTGCAGTGTCTGTATGGGCAGTTTTAAACTACCATTTAGACCTGGCCCATGTACCCACTTGCCAGGCTCAAACCTTCCCTTTTCCTACATGTAATGCATCCCTAACGTAGGCCCAAGGTTGCCCCATGGGCAGGGTGCAGTGTATTTAAAAGTTAGGACATGTACTGGTGTGTTTTACATGTCCTGATAGTGAAATACAGCGAAATTAGTTTTTTGCTATTACAAGGCCTATCTCTCCCATGGGGTAACATGAGGATTGCCTTGAAATTTCTTTTTAGCGTAATTTGCCTTTATAGATATAGATGTGGAGTTTGAGGTCTCTGAACTCACAATTTGAAAATACATATTTTGGTGTAGTTGTTTTTTGAAGTGTAGATTTGAAAATGCCACTTTTAGAAAGTTGGCATTTTCTTGCCTAACCATTCTGTGCCTCTGCCTGTCTGTGGAATACACGTCTGAGTCAGGATGACAGTTGTGCTATTTGTGCAGTCACACAGAGGAAGCTGAGGTGTGCCCTGCATATCCTGATGGCTTATCACCAGGCTGATGGGTCTTCCTGAACTAAAGTGATGGGAGGAGCTGACACTTGCACATGAATAGGGCCATGCCTGTCCTCACACAAAGCAGTCTCCAACCCCCTGGAGTGTGTCTGGGTCAGGGCAGGGAAAGGCAGAGTCTTGTGCACTACAAAGACTTCTCTTTGAAGTTTGCCTACTTCAAAGACAGAAATAGGTATAAGTACTAGACCTTTGACACCATATAGTCTGAATATTTCTGAACTGAGAACATTCTGCCAGTAGGAAGAGCTGGATCCTGTAGAAAGGAATGCCACTCTGCCTGTTGCTTTGTTGTGCTGGTCTGCTGCTTGCCGCTTCTGTCCTGGTATTGAAAGGACTGGACCTTGCTTTCCACATCATGTGTTCTAAAGTCGCTGGACCTGGCTCTTTTTACAGGGTTATCCCCAAACTTTATGCCTCCTTCCTCCTTTTTTTTCAGACAAGTTTTTTGTGTTTTTTGGTACTCTAGGCCAGTGCTAAAGTGCAAGTGCTCTCTTTGTAAACTTTATGTGTAGTTGTCTTTTCCATGATTGGCATATTAAATTTAATAGTGGGTCCCTAGTTAAGTGCACTAGAAGTGCCCAGGGCCTGTAAATCAAATGCTACTAGTAGGCCTGCAGCACTGATTGAGGCGCCCACATGAGAAGTCTAGTAAGCATGGCTCAGACCTGCCACAGCAATGTCTGATGATGCAGTTTTAGACTGCCATTTCGACCTGGCAAGCCCAAACTTTCCCTTTTTGTACATGCAAGGCAACCCTAAGGTAGACCTAGGTAGCCCCATGGGCAGGGTGCAGTACATATCCTGACAGTAAAATACTGCCAAATTCGGTTTTCACTGTTGCAAGGCCTATCTCTCTCAAAGGTTAACGTGGGGACTGCCTTTAAATATCTTTTAAGTGCAATTTCCCATTGAGAGCAGATAGAGATGTGGAGTCTGGGGTCTCTGAACTCACAATATAAAAATACCCCTTATGGTAAAGTTGGATTTTAGATTGTCAGTTTGTTAAAATGCCACTTTTAGGAAGTGAACATTTTCTTGTTTAACCAATCTGTGCCTCTGCCTGCCTGTGGAATCCATGTCTGGGTCAGACTGACAGTTGGGTTGTTTGTGAATTTCCTCTAGACAGTGACGTAAAGGGAACTGAGGTGTAGCCTGCATTTCCTGATGAGTCTCTTGGGCTAGAGTGGGGAGGGAGGGGCTGACACTTACCTCACACAATGCAGTCTCCAACACCCTGGTCTGTGTCTGGGCCAGGCCTGGGCTAAGCAGGATCTTGTGGACAACAGAGACTTCCCTTTGAATTTGTCTAGTCAAATACAGAAAGGAGAATGATTGGTGAACCCAAAACCCCAGATTTTTAGATCACTTCTGGATCAAGAGGAACCTCTGCTAAGGAGAAGAGCTGAAGGAGGAGGACTGCCCCTTTGCCTGTTAGTGCGCTTTGCTGGGTTGGGCTGCAGTTGCTGCTTCTACCTGAGAGAGGACAAAGACTGGACTTTGTTGTGTTTTTCCGCCTGTAAAGTGTCTCTAAGGGCTTGGACTGAGCTTGCCCCCTGTTCTGAAGTGTCTGGGCCATCAAAGACTTCCTCTGCCAGCACCTGGACTCTCTTGCTGAGTGAAAGGAGAAGCTTGTGGAACCAAGACTGAAATCCATGCACAGGAGCCGTGCAGAAAAAAAATCAACACACCACCTACATCATGGCTGGGAAATTGACGCAACACCCGTGTGCGGCTGCCAAAATCAACATGTCACTCCCAGACCAAGGTTCTTCACCACTGTTCACTGGAATTTTGCATGCATCATCACTGTGCATCAAAATCATCATGAACTTGCGTGGACCCGAGGTTGCCTGTCTGGAACTCAACGTATCAAACTTCTGCGGGAGAGAAAAACAACGCATTGCCTACCCGACTGGAGAAGAAATGATGCATGGCCTCACTTGAGAGTAAGGAATCGATGCATCGCTGACTTTTTCAACGCACATTCACTCCTGCTGCTTTATTTCTGAAGCAAATCTGGTACTCTGTGTAAAAACAACGCATCCATTGACTTCTATGAATTAAGACTCTTTTTACTTTAAAAATTCCTAACTTTGCTTGTGTATGTTGGATTTTTATTGTTTTGGTCTTGTTTGATTTAGATAAATATTGGTTGTTTTCTAAACTGGTGTTGTGTCCCTTTTGTAGTGTTTTCACTGTATTATAGTGTGTGTTGGTACAAATACTTTACACATTACAAGCCCTGAGCTCTCATGCTGGGAGTCCTGACTTGCCAAGTGGTCTGAAATCCAGTTCCTGGGCCCTTGAAAGTAAGCTCTGCTGCAACCAAGAAGAAACTAAGCACACCGACTCCAGAGCGACTTCGGAACTAGCAACACTGTCTGACTCCACGCCTCTGTCTGCACCGGAGCTGTGGTCCCCCGCTGAGTGCAATGACCGTGACCTGCAACACAGGCCCAATGCCGCTGCAGTGCCCTTGAAGTCCCCCCATATCATGGGTCCCGTGTTGTGCGTCACGGACGTTCGTGACACCCGACTCTGACTTTGCTGCAGCACCTGTGGCCCCTTGGTGTGATTACAACACCGCAAAGTCAATATCTTGCATCTTGACCTGTTGGATTCATCAACCCCACCTCTTCGTAAGGAACCAACGCCTCGCCACCGACAACACATCACCTCGCCTGCAAATGTAAGGAACCAACACCTCACCTGCCTAGCAGTAAGGAATCCAAGCCTCACCTCCCTGGTAGTAGTAAGGAACTAACACTGCAGCTGCGCGTCTCCTCCCTGATACCGTGCAATGTCTTTGTTTCCTCATCATTTTCCAAGGTACTGCCACGGGGTCCATGCGACTCCATGACCGGCCTGCACTCCCTTGCAAGTGGCATCAGACTGTTAGAAGTGATTCAGTCAAGACGCCGTAATAGCCCCACTAGGAGCTATTGTGTTTATAAATGCTATACTAAATATAGGGGCATATGTATACTCCGTTTGCACCGAATTTGCGTCGTTTTTTTCGACGCAAATTTGACGCAAAACTAACTCCATATTTATACTTTGGCGTTAGACGCGTCTAGCGCCAAAGTTCATGGAGTTAGCGTCATTTTTTGGCGTGAACACCTTCCTTGCGTTAATGATATGCAAGGTAGGCGTTCCTGTCTTAAAAAATGACTCCGAGGCATATGCGTGGGATTTATACTCCCGGGCAAAAATCACGCCCGGGAGTGGGCGGGTCTAAAAAACCCGCATTAGCGCCGGATTTTAACGCCTGGGTCAGGGCAGGCGTTAAGGGACCTGTGGGCTCAGAATGAGCCCAGAGGTGCCCCCCCATGCCTCCAGGGACACCCCCTGTCACCCATGCCCACCCCAGGAGGACACCCAAGGCAGGAGGGACCCATCCCAGGGACATTAAGGTAAGTTCAGGTAAGTATTTTTTTTTAAAAAAAATTGTGGCAAAGGGGGGCCTGATTTGTGCCCCCCTACATGCCACTATGCCCAATGACCATGCCCAGGGGACAGTAGTCCCCTGGGCATGGCCATTGGGCAAGAGGGCATGACTCCTGTCTTTGCTAAGACAGGAGTCATTTCAATGGGGGTTGGGAGTGAAAAAAAATGGCGCAAATCGGGTTGAGGCGATTTTTTTGCCTCAGCCTGACTTGCACCATTTGTGGACGCCCATACACCATTTTCCCCCTACGCCGGCGCTGCCTGGTGTACGTGTTTTTTTTTAACGCACACCAGACAGCGCCGGCGGCTAACGCCGGCTAACGTCATTCAATAAATACGGCGCCCGCATGGCGCTTCAGAATGGCGTTAGCCGGCTCTAATTTTTTTGACGCAAAACTGCGTTGGCGCAGTTTTGCGTCAAAAAGTATAAATATGGGCCATAATGTTTTAAAATTAATATTTTTACTTGTGTATGTTGGATTTTTGTCATTTTCATCTGGCTTTAGTCTGATAAAGATTGGCTATTTTTTTAAACCAGTGAACTCCCTTCCACTCACCTGGCCTCTATCCCACACAGCCGCAAAACCTCAGCAGGAGGAAGATTCTTCCCCTACCTTACCACTGAGACCCGGAACTCTCTTCGTCTACATCTCAGGCAATCTCCCTCTCTGCCTCAATTCAGGAAGGACCTCAAGACCTGGCTCTTCGACTGAACCGTCCATCCAGTGCTTCAACTGAGCTGCAAAACCACCCCTTGCCACATTGAGACCATAACGGATGTTTAGCTGCACTCTATAAGAACCCTGATTGATTTCTTGATTGATTGATTGAAATACAGACCTCTTTTCGAACATAAAGCAACAATCAGTGACCAGTGACCAGTGACTGCCTCAGGAATCTAGGCCCAGGTGCCACTGCAGCTACTGCACAATTGGTAGGAACATCAATGTATATTGTTCATTGCTATTTTCAGCTGACTACCCCCCTACTACATATCCCTGTGTGCAGATCTACCATCTCCATTGCCCTTAACACTCCGTGGTACGGTTTTCTGTCTTTACTCATTCCATAGCATCTCTTTTGCCAGGTAAGTTTGCCATTGCCAAGAAGGTTTCTGGAATTTATCCACTATCTAAATAAGTACACATTTATCTGTTACCCAGCCTCAGTAACTTTAAACAAGCACCACTATAAATCAAAGTTGTTGATGGAATGAGTTGATTAGGGTTTCTTCTGGTAGTGTTCACTTTAGCAATGTCTGAAAACAGGATTGCTCAGAGTGTGGGGGCTGAGACACACAAAGTAAACTTTTGAAGTGCTAATTTAAGTTAGTGTCTAAACCACTGTGTTACACTGACTGCAGTCATATATAGTAGTGAACTTGTAATGGTCGTATGTTTCCACTTTTGTGACTAGAAACAGCCGATTACAATCGAGGTTTGTGGTGCTTCTTTCAGAAAGTCCCACACAACGGTGTGGCATCTCTCCATTTCTCCCTGCTCCTTTTAGAAGGCTGCAGAAGACTTCATTTGCCAGCAGCTGGGTAGATTAATTCAGCATTAGGAATAGGCCTGCTCGGATGTCTTGCATCATGGATAAAATAAAGGGCAAGTGTAAATTGACATTAAGGTGCCACTAAGGTTAGTTCTGTAGATACATTTTACTTCTGAATGCACTCCATCAAGTTCAACCATTTTTAAATCTATTAATTGATGCATATTTGCCCTAAATACCTGCCTCAATAGACTATGCGTCATACTTCACAGCATTCACAATCTTGTCAGTCGAGAATACGCCTAAAGATGAAATCAAATATGCAGAAGGTCTCTCTAGGGAGACCCTGCAGCTTCTGAAACAAATCCTCACTGGAAGAAAATGTCAACCATGCATCAGATCGAAATTCACAGACTTTTAGGATTGCCCATTTTATAAATCCTGCTACTTTTCATTAGGTATCCAACTGATCTTTAAAACGTACAGTCTCTTCCTACAGGCCCTTTAGCTAGCAGTTATAATATTTCATAACTGGCACAGCAATAATCAGTGAAGCTTCATATCAAAAGAGGTAGATCCTCATTTAAAGTAACCCCTGTTTCCACAAATACCGGAGTTTTGCTGTGAACATCACATCCCTGAAATGTATCTCAGATACATTTTATCAGGTTAACGCTTTAAAAAGCGACTGGTAAAAATGGCCAGTGACTTAAGGGCATGCAGTTTTTGGCAAATTGGTGCAAAAATGTACATGATATTTCACATTATCAAGGGAAAGCCTAGTGCTCTGAATCTCACTCAATAAATTGTGGATTTGGCTTGTATTGGGTGCGATAAGTATACCACCAAACAGTGGGTTACTAGTAAAGATGACCATAATGATTTGAGTAATGTTACTAAGGAGAAGGCATATACCAGTAAGTTACTGGCTGGTAAATAACTGCCTACTATGTCACCCTTCTCCCTCTGGGTAATATTGTTCCAGCACAGCAGGTTTAAATCATAACATTGACAATTAGGGTGTGAACCAGATTTCGTTTTTATAAAATTTGCCTTTCACGATTCAATAAAAGTTGAAAGTTACACAAAGGGATATTGCTGCATTAGTTTTTGTGATTAGGCCAAGTCAATAGCAACATCGGGTTCTTTTGAAATACACTGACGTGTGATTTGGGTATATCACAAAGGAGGATGTGAAAATAAATAATGTTGCATATAGTCACCACATGAATAATGACTTGGTGGTACCACGCAGATTCCATGAGTTGTGCTGAATTTAAATACCTTTTTGTACCTGGAAGTAACCGCTCGTCTTTACTGAGATCGTTTCTGTAGCATTATTTCAGTAAAAAATAAAGAGTAGCTTTCTCTTCCACTTACAAAAAAAGTTATGGCTTGTTGATTGAGGAGGTAGTCGCCCCACAGTAGTTTATTCAACAGTGTTCCATTGTAGTTTCATACAAAGAACTAGACTGGGAAAATTCCAGACTGATGACAGTGGTGAGGCACAGTAGTATGCCATATTTTTCCAAATGACAAAGCGGCACCCTGCTGACTATGGCGCAGGCTGCTAGCAACATAAGGCGGTGGGTTCTTCTGTTTATAGTTAATGTAAGTTGGAATATGTGTGAGGTCGTTTGTCAGTTTCAGTCATTGATGGCATCATATAGTTTAAAACGATAACAACAGTTACTGATACAATTATAATCTTTCTTCAAAATCTCATTTCTACATTGTTTCGTCAAACTATTTACCCTATCTCTCTCTAACATTATAACTCACAGATTATAAAATCTGCAAACAAGTAGTATTTTCAAAGATATGGGAGTTGTTCAATATGTTAAAATGTGTAAATATTCTAAAATGTATAATTTTGTGCCAGAATGTAAAACATTTGTCCCAAAAGAGACAGCTTTGGATGTACGATGTATTCACTCATTTATTCACAATGACCTTATTCCTATCCATTAGTTTTGAGCTCCCAGTGTGAAAGTATAATGGCATCATTGCCATGTTTATTATTTTTGAAATGTAATGAAATTCACATCAAATCTATCAAATTTTCAGGTTGACTATACGTTATGTGTTTGTTTCTGAACATTAATTTTTTCTGTATTAATGCTTTTTCATAGTCACTTCATTACATCATTCTTTTAAAGTAAGTATTGTTTGCTTTATAAAATAAAAAAAAAACATAATTGATGGGAAATGAATTAAACTTCGGCGTGCAATGGAACTCAAGCAACGAATTGGAGGCATCATTTTTTCAATCTGTTTTTGTAGCACATTGTATCCGTTAAAGAACTCTTTCTAAAAATTTAAATTGAATGTTTCTTTTGTTAGGGTTCTATTTTCTATTTAATAATGGACAAAATATGCTTTTGGTGCATACAAACAAAGATTAGAGTATGCTGTGTTTATTTACTACCAGTTTCAAAATGTGTTAAATATTCTAACCACTCAATCAATCAATCATTATTTGACAAAATATCGCAATAAAAAATACACAAAGCAGATACAATCCATATAAAAGAGGAACACATATATAATAAAACATCCATAAACCATCCTAGATGGCAACATCAGGTAAATTAAAATGTGCAAGCCCATTGTACTTTCATCACCTTACAACCTTTATGATGCATCTCTAATGTTACTACTTTGCTAAATATACCTAGCCAGAGAGTATCATTCAATGCTTTAGCAGTGTTTCCGTGGAAATAATAATGTAGGTCTGTAAAATCTAAATGTATCTGCCAGCAGCAATAAAACTAGGAGGCGTTTCCTTGGTGCCTCGTAGAAGCAATAGAATAAAGTAAATGCATGGTGCATTGCGATAAGTAGTTGTTACAAGGACATAGAGGTAACCATTTGAGCCACAAACCCTTCACACGGAAGGACAACACAAAGTAGACCATGTATCTGAGGTGGACATCTGATACAATGACAAGGCATGTCCCAATGATACTGGTGGGTCATGGTCACTGCATAGGTGCACGTGGAGGATTTCAATGACTGTTTTTGCAATCTGGCCATGGCACCATTTATTGTGGATTAATGATTTCAGCATCTTTAGTGAAAAATTCTCTCTATCACATTTATGGAAAATTGTGGATTTTCAAATCATGTCAAAACCCTCTTTTATAGATAGCTTTGCATTTAAAGGTTTTGAGCCCAACGTGCTGGAAAACCTAAAGACTGCTTCCATTTTTATTCAAAATGTGATCCTCAGAATCAAAAAGGAACCCTAAATACTGAGAGGGATTTACCTCGTGTATTGGGGTTCCACACACCAAATGGGTCTTGGTTTTTACTGTGCGAGAGCCACAAGTCAAAATGATTTGGAAAGATTTATCGGGAGGTCTAGATGCACTGTGAAGAGAAGTACAGATAGTGAGCGTGACAGTGCCTTGGGCACATCCTGACCACTCTCCTGTAAGAAAACTTCCAGTTCATCAGTATACAATGAAAAAAAGAAAACCGCCTGAACACAAGCCTGCCAAACTCCCCTGCTGATGATAAATGATTCTGTGCATTTGCCATTATGACCATAATGTATGGAAGCTGTAGTTTCAGTATTTTATTGTATCATGAAACTAACAACAGCAGGATCATTACCAAAGACCACCAATTTGCACCAAAGTTTCCTTCGATTGACATGATAAATGTTCTTGACAAATCTTTGAAATCCAAATGCAAGCCAACAATCTTAACAATTGAGTATTTTGATCAACAAATTATGGCACTGTTCGATTGAGCCTAAGCCCTCACAGATCCCGTATTTGACATCTGAAAGTATGGTATTTTCCTTGGTCCACTTTTCCTGTTCCTCAACAAGACACTTCCTGCCACTTTTGCTCTGAATCCAAATGTGAAATTGGTCTATAGCAGGTTTCTGCAATGAGTAGCTTGTGTGTCATGGTTAGCACTCTGACTGTGAGTAGCTCTCCTGTGCGCATGTGAGTATGCTAAATGAGAAGCTTTTGCTTGATTGAATTAGAAATTCAAAAGTGTGAATTCAAGATGAAAATATGTGCATTTAATATCCCATTATTTCCAAAATGTATTTAAAGCTGATATTCTAGTGATACAGCATGCTTCATTTGGAGACATATTACTAATAATACTGCCTTGGTATTATCACCTTGGTGCCAAGGACATTATAATTGTGGCTGTTATGTAGTACCCTTTTTAAGGCATTCAAAAGTGATAAAGCATTTTTAACTTTTCTCTTGGCAATCCTGCCCTGATGTAGGTCTTTGCAACATCCCTCAGAACATTAGTAAGTAATGGGGCCCAGAAATCAAGGTTTCCTTTAGATAGCTAAACTGGAATCTGGCATCTTCCCTGTCAAGCTCTTAATCATTGCAGACTTAGCCTCTGGCACATCAACGGCACAAATGGACTTTCAAAAAGTGTTCCCTGTGTGCTATTAACAGGTACTATAGACGAATAAACATTTCTAAAGTGATCTACCCACTGTGCAGTCGAAATGACTATTGCTAGGCTTAAGGCTGGAGCATCCCTAAAGTAGGAGCAATTTATACCTTCAAGAATTTTCAGCTGTCACAGACTGCAATAGCAAAATAGAGAGAAGTGCGTGCTTCTTCCCTGATCGTGATCTTTCTACTTTCAAGGGCCTTTTTTTGTATTTGTACTTATAAAATGCATTCTGTCCATAGCATCAAAGTGCTAACCAGTGAGAGAAGCAAGCAAATGCAATGAGATAACACAGCGGGGGCATGTTATTGAGCAAAAAGCTTTGAGCTGTTTCTGAAATGGCAAAAAAGCTTCCAGCTTCCTAATATGTAACGGAAGAAAACTCAAAAATCTGGCTACCACAACCGAAAAAGCCTTGTCACCCTATTTAGTTTTCCTACAGTGATGGACAGAGGCCTCGTGAAGGCTGTCTGAACTAAAATGTTGGCCTGGCGTATACCACCTTAATGTGGAGCAAAGATATGCAGAACCCTGGGAATGTAAAGCCTTATAAGTGATGCAAAGAGCCTTAAAGGAAATACACTTTCCAATGGGCAGCCATTGTAGCTATCTGAGGCTCTCACTAGCAGATGCCGCCGTAGGGAGATGCATCACTAGGCGAGCTGCAGTGTTCTGTATGAGTTGCAACATATATAGAGAGCCTTGATTAATATTCAACAATAAGGCATTATAGTTGTCGAGTTTGGACATAACTAGAGTAAGTATAACAGAAGTCCTGTGATACTTAGGGTGGAAGGGTGACATTTTCTTAAGGGTTTTGATCATCCAAAAGCATATTTTAATGGTTTGATTAACCTGTAAATCATAAGACAAAGCGCTATCAAAGAATATCCCTAACTTTTTGCCCACAGGTAATAGAGATGGCAAGACCCCACAGGATTGGGGCCACCAGCGAGTACTCCATAATGGACTATCTGTGCCAAAAAACAAAATCTCAGTTTTCTCCCCGTTCATTTTCAGCCAGCTATGGCCCATCCACTTGTTTACGTCATTCATGCAATTATGGAACCTATCTGCCACCTCTTCCCAGTTCCTATCTAACAAGATAATAAGTTGGGTATCATCCACGTATGAAGAGACCTGTAAAGCAAATGAGCAGACCAGTTTAGCCAGTGGCGTAACCTACAAGTTAAACAGGGTAGGGCTGAGCGATGATCCCTGAGTGATACCTCATGGGAGTTGAAACGGGGCAACTCTAAAGTCCTCACAGCTCACAATAGTGGATCTCGCACTCAAAAAGGAATGCAAAATACCAAGTGCAGTATCCCTCACCCCTGTCTGACATAGGCGATGACTCATCAGCTGAGGAGAGATGGTATCAAATGCTGCTGAGAGATCCAATAACACCAAGATAGCTGCCCCACCTCAGTTCACCATGCGGATTCTGTACTGTGAAATTTCCAAAACCCATGCTGGGAAGGATCTAAGCATCCATTCTCCTGGAGAAAATTAGCCAGTTCAATGTTACAGGGCTTTTCCAAAATCTTAGCAGGAGTAGGCAATAAAGAGATTGGGCGTAGATTCTTCTGATCACCAAGGTCACCCCCTGGTTTCTCTTTCCAGGAGGGAGGGAAAACCTTGGTATCTAACACCTCTCGATGGGCCATTTCCAAGGCTTGAGAAATAAGTTCTGGTGCCAACCTTAAACCTCTACGGGGCAGGGATCATCCAGGGATCCTGACCCAATCCCTGTCAAATGCGATTTGATTCTGTCATCATAAACCAGATCCAGAGAATGCTAAACAAAATTAGCTTGGATCTGTAAGACTGTTTAAAAAAAAAAAGTCTGCTACTTTATCACAGAATTCTCTAACTCGGAGGGATTGGCAGGAGAGGCAAGAGTGCGAACCATCTTAAAAAGTTCTTTGGGTACATTGACTGCTTCCTTAAAAGCATAACGATCATTTATAGCTTTCCCAATTGCCTGTTTATAGTCCCCAAGTAGTGCTCTGAGTTTGTCTCTCTCTTGTAAACCCTGGTCTAATTTCCATCTGTGTTCCTGATGTCTATAAAGTCTTTGGAGTTCCTTAATCTCTTTAGTGTACCACAGAGTTGAGTCTCCCCTACTGACCATCAATCTAGCCTTCCTCAAGGGGGGAGTATAATCCAACACTGCCCTTATCCCATTCTCATATTTTTCAACCATGGAGCTATACTTCCCCTCTTCCTGCCCCCAGTATTTTTCCAGTGCCTGCAAGAATGTTGCTCTCCAATTTTCCCCCAATTTCTGACCTTCTTGTTGACAGGAGGTATGAGATTCAGTCCCCCCCCTCTGTCACCTTAAAGGACATCAGATGATGGTTGGACTAATTGGGATCTAGGTTCTCCTTTAGAGTACAAGTGTTGTGACAGGAACAAATACCATCCAAGGTATGTCCCACCAAGTGGGTTGCCGATGTGACCATCAAATCCCAATCAAAGTTGGTTATAAGATCCAATAGGGGACCAGTAGCACTATCCAGTTTATCCTCTAAGACAGAGATTCTCAACCTTTTGACTTCTGTGGAACCCCACTTTATCTTTACTGGAATCTAGGGACCCCAAATGATTTATTTGTGGAATCCTGGGACCCCCCACTGAGTCATTACTGAAAGACCTAATCTGTCAATCAATCAAGAAATTTGTAATCAAGAAATTTGTAATCTGTTAATATAGTTTAATTTTCTAACCAGTTGGGGACCCCATGAGGAGGCTTCGCGGACCCCCATGGGTCCCCAGATCACTGGTCGGCAACCAGTGCTATAAGAGAAAATTGAAATCACCTAGTAAAATATATTTAGAGGCCATTATTAGCAGTTTAATGATAGAAGGCCAATGCAATATGAAAGAGTTCTTAGATCTTGGGGGCCGATAAATCAAGAGGCCCTCAACCCAGATAAAGTTCCTATGGTGTATCTTAAAGAAGGCGCCTTCATATACTTATGGGCTGAAATAAATTGGTTCTAATGAACACTGGAATTTACTCCTGCAGATCACTGCCAGCCCACCACCCCTCCTGCCTGGTCTATCAATCCTGGTGGACTCATAACCTGTAGGGGTGGCTATAGCAAAGTCAGGACCAAAATCTTCTCTGGCCCAAGTTACAATTACAAACAGGCATTCCAGAGCCAAAACTTCAATGGTATTTCTAATTTCTACACTGTTTTTAATTAGGGATCGCACATGAATCAGTCCACATTTCAACTCACTCAGAGCAATAGTCCCCATCATCAGAACTAGCAGATTGATATTGAGGCCCAGAGCAGACAACATTATGTGGGCAAATCTGCCTATCCTCCCATGTACAATTAGTGCATCTCAAGCCCCGTACTGATCTGGCCTGGCCAGCTCCCTACCCTTACAAATTACTAGTGAGGCAAGATCCATCAAGAGTTGCCTGGAATACTGGAGGCATGGGCCATCCAGGGGCAAACGGACAGCCTCTCCAACCCCAGGAACTAGGTCGGCATGGATGGGCGCAGATGGGCTTGCCTTAGGCACGCCTTTGGCGCACCAGCGGCGCGCCCGCAGCCCGATCAGTTTATGTACCGAAGGCCAATCCATGCGGCATCAGCAAGGCCCAGTCCCTAAATGACTAGACCGCCAACCCGCATTGGAGGCTTCCAGGCACCCCAAAATGGCCACCGTAGAAGACAGGGTGGGCTTTAGTAGGCCTTTTCAAGCCCTAGAAAGCAGCGAACAACAGTACTGGAGCTCCTTACAAACTGCACACATCCCAATATTTAAAATAAACTTTAAAGGTAAAAGAATTCACAATGTTTTCAAAATGAAGTAAAATAAGGTAAAAAACAGAGGCCCCACCTAGCAAAGCAGTGCACTCTACCTCATGGCTTTTTATGCGGATCTGCATGACTGAGTTTATGACGGTGTATAATATATTCATGCTGCCACTGGCAGAGATCGTCCAGTCATTTGGCGTAAAATTGGTATCATATGCAGATGATACCCAACTTATTGTTTCCTTCTCCAACATGCAACCGGATCTTGGGACTGCACTGGGGCCTTGTCTACAAGCAGTTGCTGCTTGGATGTCAGAAAGCAGATTGAAGCTTAATGATGGAAAAACAGAAGTGATGTTCTTTGGACATCCCAAAAATCCCGTGGTTAATCCAGCCGTAATAGGAGTGAGCACACTCCCACACCCTAAAAACGTTATTAAAAGTCTGGGAGTATGGCTGGACCCCCAACTGTCAATGTTGCAACATGCTAATAGAGTAGCTGGCATTTCTTTTGCTCTTCTCAGGACTCTGAGGAAGGTCCTGGTGATTTTGCCTTTCTCCGCCAGAAGATTGATTATTCAGGCCTTGATAGGATCCCTCATTGACTATGGCAAAGCTCTGTTCATAGGATCACCGAGATATGTCATAGAAAGGCTACAGAGGGTGCACAATGCAGCTGCACGATTGCTTTTAAAAGTTCCAAAGCGACGATCTATCCGTGAGGGAATCTCCTCTCTACATTGGCTCCCAGTAGCCAAAAGGATCCAACTTAAGGCAATATGCCACATACATAGAGCACACAATCAAGGCCCCGAAATGCTGAGAACACAAGCTTCTTGTTATGCACCTAGCAGGCTACTTAGATCCTCCTCTGCTATGTTAGTGAAAGTTCCTAAGGTGGAAAAGGCCAGATGGGGAGGAAGGTCATTGACCTATCAAGGAGCTAAGCTTTGGAACATTTTGCCACTTAATATGAGATCAAGTTCTCAAGAAATCTCTTTTCAGAAAGCCTTAAAGACCTGGCTATTCAGAGCTTAAATTAGGGACTGTTGTGTACTATTACAATTCTGCGTTGCACTCCGAGCGCTACGAGGCCTTCGGGCAGTTTTAAGCGCTATATAAGTTATTATAACATAATTTATAACATAACATACAAGACCTTTTAGTTAGCACAGCATTGACTGTGCAACTCTACAGGCTCCCTAAAACTATCTCTTAACTTTCTCCCTATGCCCGCAGCTAATGTCGATATCTTTTTAGCTGATGTACAAATGCCCATGAACGCATGCATAAATGTTTGAATTATTCTCTGCAACTGCACACATTTATACACAAATTAGAAATGGAATAAACAATGGCATGTAAAGCCAAATTGCAAAATTGTAATGATTCAAGTGTGTGGAATGATGCATGTTCAACATCTAGCATTGTGAGATATCAGCACAGCTCATCTCCACCAATCAATTCAAGCAAAAAGGTTTTCCTCGATGTCTCCGTGGCAGGAAGGGATCACCTTATCTCCCAAAAGCCTCCATTTACTTACCTCTCTCGCTAACGTTATGCCTCCTTCCTCGCTTTCTCCTCTCACATACTCTCTGTCCTCATGTATTTCACAGTGTAATTCTTTTTTCACTTTCTGCAAGTAGTTGGGACTTACTTCTGACTTACGTTTGTACTATGTTGCTAATAGTTCGCCTGTAATTCATAATTCTAGCTTTAACTCTGGAGCGTGAGCACAGGCACACCCTACCTATAATTAATTAATATATATATATATATATATATGTATATATATATATATATATATATATATATATATATATACACATATATATATATATATATATATATATATATATATATATATATGATGCTACAGGGATGTTATTGTTAGGAAATAAAATAAAAAAGAACCTTAGAAATTCACTAAAAAAAACAAAGCTTCCCTATAGTTAGGTTAAGGGTTAACATTTTACATGCACATAACCATAGTAATTCAGCTGTTATAGGTAGGTATTTCAGGAAACTATTACTTGTGCCCAAAGGTAGCTATAACATGCCCCTGTGCCCTCCCTATTTCTTTTCATGGTCTGTTGTGCTGCACTGCTGTCCTGCTTGCCCTTTGTGGTGTATTGTGCTGCTCTAACCCCTGATGCTTGCCCTGTAAAGTCAGTTTGGTGCTCCTACCCATCTCCCTCCTGTCCTCTGTTATCTGAGTCCATGTCCTTACCTCATTCCTCCTGCCTTCTGTGATCCAATGTACCATACTTGCCAACATTTCAAACTTGGTAGGAAGGAGATTTTGGGGAACAAAAACTAGGAGAATTGATTTTCCTCATTGCCTTACATTGAAAAAGAGGAGATTTTAGGCAGGAGGCAGATAAAGCTCTTCTGGGGCTACAAAACATCACAAGTCTCCTGCCTGAATCAGGTCTGCTGGTATGTATGGTTGCACTGCCTCTTCCTTCTGCCCCTAATGGTCTTTTATCTTGCTGCAGCCTCTCTTGCCTGTCCTGCATGGTTGCTTTGTTGCCCCTGCCCCCTATTTATCCTGCCCTCTATGGTCTGTTGTACTGCCACTGCCCCTCCCGCCTGCCCAGCATTTTCAACTTGTTACCTCTTCAGCCCCCTCCCTACTCTCAATTATCCGAGTCAGAGCCCCTTACCTCTGACTCCCTACTGTATTCTAATGAACAAGTTGATTGCTAACTTTCTATATTTATTACAAAAGTGTGGCACGCTCAACATCATCTTGATGTAATCAAAACTGTAACATCTAAAGTATTTTCTTTAACAATTATAAAAATCAGAGGGTCTTATTCCCATAGAAATTATGGTTAGTGCTCTAAAAACTAAAACGAGGACATATTTTCTGAGTTCTCAAATAGTGACAAAGACCTTTTTAATTATTTGCTATCTTTATGGTTTTTATCCAGTTGATCACTTAAATATTTGTTACACTTAGAGGAGGGAATGTGGCTTTATGGCCAGAACTGCAGACTTGGCAACTGGGAAACCAGGTTCAAGTTTCAGCATCAGCTCGACATTCTGTGATTCTTGGCAAATCACTTAGGGGGTCATTCCTACCCTGGCGGTCTGAGACCGCCAGGGTAGGGGACAGAGGAAGCACCGCCAACAGGCTGGCGGTGCTTCTGGGGCTATTCTGACCGCGGCGGTAAAGCCGCGGTCAGAAAAGGGAAGCCGGCGGTTTCCCGCTGATTTCCCGCCGGTTTCCCGCCGGTTTCCCGCCGGTTTCCCGCCGGTTTCCCGCTGCCCCTGTGAATCCTCCATGGCGGCGCTGCTTGCAGCGCCGCCATGGGGATTCCGACCCCCTTCCCGCCAGCCTGGTTCTGGCAGTTTTCACCGCCAGAACCAGGCTGGCGGGAACGGGTGTCGTGGGGCCCCCTAACAGGGCCCCACATTGATTTTCAGTGTCTGCTTGGCAGACACTGAAAATCGCGACGGGTGCAACTGCACCCGTCGCACACCAGCAACTCCGCCGGCTCCTTTCGGAGCCGGCTTTCTCGTTGCTGGTGCTTTCCCGCTGGGCGGGCGGGCGGCCTTTTGGCGGTCGCCCGCCAGCCCAGCGGGAAAGTCAGAATGACCGCTGCGGTCGGTCTTCTGGCGGTTCCCGCAGGAATGAGGGCCTTAATGTCCCCATGCCTAAAATCAAAATGAATGTATCCTTGTGTAACATAACTGATGTTTATGTAAAGCACAGCAATACTTTTGGGTCAAGTCTAAGCTATATAAAACTGCGAACACTGCATACCTCTCCAATTGGGCTGTACTTGGACTACATTTGGGCTCTTTTTTCTCTGGTAGCCATCTTGGGATACATATTAGTTAGAAAGCTCACTCTTTTCCCTTTTTTACTGCACTACCCTCAGTAGAAAATGCTTTTGGTTTTCCACTTTGATTCAATCAAGATGACCTTCAGAAGTGCCACACTTTTGGCATAAATTCAGAATGTTAGCACTTTAATTGCTCATTAGAACGCTGTCTGCTTCTGACCACCAGGGAGTTAACTGGCAGTCTACTGATGATGTAGAAAGTACATGTTTCAGTCTGCATGTCAGAATAGTGTTAAGGAATACAAGAGAAAGATATTTGAGAACTCACTTAAAAAATCTCAAAATGTTTCTTTCTACAGCACTAACCATCATTTCTATGACAAAATAACCCCCCTCATGTTGTTCCTTTATAAATTAATTGTTTTAAGTTTTACTAGTTTGATTCAGCAAAAGATGGCTTCAGATGTGTCACACGTTTGTCAAAGGTAAGACTGTTGTTCTTTAGAACACTCTGGGAGGCTGCAGTATAACACAGGGGAATCAACTGACAAGCGGCTTCTGTTGGAATTACATGTTTAGGTTGTATATTTAAATTTTTGTTCAATTACTCAACATACCATTGATAAGGGGGTGCGAGGGTGACACTCAGACATAAATTACAATTACACGCACACTCACATACAGCCACACACACAAGCGCACATACATAGTAACCACACTACAGCCAGCACAGGTCCAGTCTCACACAATACTACACAACACCACAACACATCACAACAACACCACAACCGCACCATCAACAACACATTGGCAAGCACTCACAATAGACACTGCCCAGGGATACATGACACATAAAACACAATGTACAACCAAAAGGGAATAAACACACTCAGTCCCTCAACCGTAAAACTTACCAATTGACATACACATCACACATACAGCTCATCTTATCTAACGTACCATGCTCAAAACACACACACTCACACAGTCAAAGCACACAAAGCCACAACACAACACAGCAGCAAGCACATGTCAACACAAACACCACTCAATACCATGACCAAAACATGTTTCCTACAACACACACCCTATCCCTGGGGGACAAAAGTACTACACACACCCTCACATACTGCCCAAACAATACAAGAAGGACATGATAGTGGTGGAAAAGACGTGAGGTAGTAAAAACAGGGAAAAAATATTTTTAGTGATGAGGTGTGGGTGCTGTGATGTTGAGTGGGTGGCGGTTGTTGTGTATTGTGTGGGATAGTAAATTGTGTTTTGTGTATGTTGTGCAGGTGAGGGATGTGTACTGAATGAAATGTGTATGGTTGCCTATTCTCGGTTTTTCAATCTCTGTAAAATGTTGCTTGTCTATAGCTGTGTGTGGCATTCTGGTTGAAAAGGATTGTGGGTTGTGTAGGGGCGTGTTATATATTGCAGGGTGTAGGTGTGTCGGGTGTGTGGATGTGTGTCTGGTGTGGGGTATTCAAACTATCCAATGTGGTGTGGTTTCTGTCTGATGTGAGTTCAGATTGCCACGGTTTGCACCGCCAATAGATTTCCGCCATGGAAGAACTTCTCTCATGATTCGTGGCTCGTAATATGATCTGAGGAATTTGGTTGGGCTAGCGGTGCTGGTGGTGGGACCGCCTCTGTTCCATCCTCCAGTGCCCTGGCGGCTTTGGAATGTTTGTTGTTTTTTTAGCAGACATAGCTGTGTAACTCTTAATACAGCAGTCGGATTACCGCCAACATGGTGGTCTTTTGGTGACCCCCACCGCAGCAGTCTTGCCAAAAGACAGCCAAACTCGTAATGACCCCCTTATTCTCTGGGTACAATATTTGTCACTCATCAGGTTCAAGGATCTGCTGGTGCGGGATTTTCTATACCTCAGTCTCCCAGTATTCTCATTAAACAAACCCCACTTACTGGTCATATGGATCTTTGAATTCGACAAAGAGTAATAAGGAGATAAAATCAACATAAAATCAATTATTACATTTTTCAGTTCAGTCAATAAAGAGAGAAAGTGAGAGTTAAAGGGTTTTATTCTCACATGTTTTAGTTTTTCATCTTCTATTAGAGTCCTATTATTCTCCAAATCTCATCATTAAAAATTAATATAATCCATCAATCAATATTTGATGAGATAAAACAATGTTTAAATCAGTATTACAGTCACTATAATAATAATGCAACAAGTTTGTGCCATAAAGGTAATTTCCTCATCTAAATGAAAGATTTGTGAAAAAAGGCGTCAGCTCTGATACCCATAAAGGGTTCTGAGCAGCTAAATCAAAGCATAAGCATGAAGCTTTTGCACAATAATCAGAAAAATATTTTCAGCTCAAAATCATCAGACCATTTTGGGAAAATCTAAGGAAGCATGATTCTCATTAAGAAACATCAGAAACTCAGAGAGTGAGTTTTTGGTCAGAAAGTCAGGAAAAGAATCTGCAAATCTCCTGCTACTCTAGGAACACTCACTAATATGAACACACAATTTCTATGTTATTACATTTTGTTTTCCTCCTGACCAATAGGATTTCAGTACACTCCTAGGAAAAGGTTCACTCCCCATCTTCTCAGCAGAGCATAATAGACTTTCAGACATTAGTTCTTGTATGTTACAGCGTGACTTTCTTGTGGTCCAAAAACATCTTTCCATAAATCATTTTTCCTGTAGTTTTCATCTCCTCACGGTGAGAACTTTTTTATCAGTTGTCTAACACAAAAAAAGTGTATTTTTTCACTAGCTAATAATAGCTTCCAAAATAGCAACATCTGCAGTAAAGAGAAGAAAAACATCTTGCACAAACAACTATTCATACATGAAAGACAGGCAAACACATTATTTTTCAGTTAATATGGCACCATCAGGCTAAGCTTAAATCAATATTTCTTCTCTGTTTTACAGGCCCAGGACATTTAAATATGGTTTCCTACCACAAAATATACATTTAGCCTATATTTATTTTTAATGTAAGCTTTGCACATTATTTTATAGAGAATGTTGTCAGCTAGCAAAATTGCTGTAGCAGAACGTTACATGCAAATCTCACAAGCTCATCAAAATGTTACGCAGTTCATCCCTGAACAGGTCAAACAGATGTCATTTGTGCTAGATTTCCCACTGTGTCACATGGAATTCAGGTACCAAATGATTTTAAGCCCTGAGATATATCTTTAGTTTTACATGGTGGCCTAGTGCCTTTGACAGTTGCCTTAGGAAATTAGCATCACAGCAAGCCCCTATGGATGGGAATGTCTGCAAAGCATTGGACTCCCATCATTTGTGCTTTTGTCTTGGTGCCAAAGACTGGAGCTGCTGATTGCAATTGTATCCCTAGCTGGTGGGCATCAGCATTAAATGTGCAATAATAAAAGTAAACTTATACTGGCTGGTGAGGTAACGGAGTACACAGTTCCTTTCTGGGTTTCAACAAGTTTATTGAAGAATTGGTCCAGAGTAAAGAAGCTTCCTCCTGTCAGCAAGACGTTCAAAGTCAACTGCCACCCAGAACCTAGCTAGATCCCCTCCATTCCATGTTCTAAGTTCTTAGAACTGTCTTGCTCACAAGAATGGGTGTTTCTAATAACAACAAGCGAATACATACATAGTGCTTAACAAGGATTATCTAATATAACAATCAGTATGCAATACTACAGCTGGTTTTTGTATTTATCTATGTTATGAGAAAGTGTCCTCTTTGAGTGGTCAGCTGTTTAATCACACGTGTATTTTCTCAGACACCTAGAGAATGGTAAAATTGGCTAATTCGAAGTTGCAATATTTAATTTCTCAGTAAGGCCATAGTATATGATGCAATAAATATACCAATGGCATGTAAAAGGTAAAAGTTACCTGTGGACTGCAGCACATGTTGTGCCACCCACTAGTTTGACAAAGGAAGCATATCTTCAGGCCTTTGTGTGTAGCCTGACCTTTGCAGCGTTTGCACCTACCGGCAAACCAATCAGAATCACCCCTTTGCAAGAAATAATCCTACTTTTAAATAGGAAATAAACGACCCCTAAGTAAGCCTTGTATCCCACATGATAGCTAGCATAGTATTTATAAATGGCTGTAGGGATTTGCTCCTTACCCTATTGCCCCTCCCGACCTGTGCTGCGACAGCGCCCTGTTGTGGCTGATGTTATTTCATGTCTGCTGCTCTCTTGCTTCTTGGCCTGGTCAGCTGCTAGGCTTTTTCTGGTCTCCAGTTTTTTCTACTTCTTTTTGGGTAATTTTATTCGAGCATTGCTAACCTTCCTGTTAAAATCTGGTCTTGCTTCTAAAGATAAATGGCTATTTCTTTGGACCACGAAGACACTCCAAGCATCATGGAGAAGACCCGCTCTGGACAGGTTGCAGCACCAACAAAATTCAGAAATAGATCTGGCCCTGGAAATAGGCTAAGCTCAAGATCTTCTTACAATCGTTGACAAACTGACCACTGAAAACACATTGCACAGTCTCTGGCTGTTTTACACCAAGGCTCTCTGGATGCATCTCTGGCTGACTTGACAGATGTAAGTTTGATAATAACCCTAGGAAGTTAAGGGGTTTTCTAGATACCTGTCAAGTCCATTTCACCTTTAAGCCTCACAATTATATTTCTGATAGATCTAAGGTGAGGTTCATAGCCATCAACTCCTTCAGAAATGCCTTGGCCTGGGCTATGTCTTTGGTTTTGGTGGCCTGTCCTCTCCTGGATAGTTTCACATGCTTTATAGCTGAATTCAAATGGATGTTTGGTCACTACGTTCTCTACCCATGAAGAGATTCAGGTACAAAAAATTCAAAGGTCTGGCAAGAGAAATCAACTGAACTGACTTAATCCTCTTTACCCTCTTCCAGAAGGGGTTAAAGGATGAGCTAAATGATCACTTGCAAGAGTTGCTCTACCACCTACACTGTGAGATCTCATCTAACTGACCGTTCAGATCAACAGCTGTCTTCAGGAAAGACATCTCGAATGTAGAAATACATACCATGTCTACAACCATAATTATACAATCTTCTAATGCTATATCTAAATCTTCTGAGACAGAGGTCAGGCCTGTTCAGGGGGGTTTCACCAATGGTCCTCTAACAGAAGAAGAAAGGTAAAGAAGGCAGACGCATTGATCATACTCTGGAGAAGTTAGGAAATTATGAACTTGCCCATAGTGCAAAGAATAGAGGTGAGTAATAACCAAGAACATCTACATTTATGTCTTAAATTTTCCTTCAAGAAGATGTTTCAATTTCATATTAACATCTTCTACTATCTGTCTTTTCCTTTAAAGTGACTTCAATGGATGCTCAAAAGGTTCAAGTCATTGTGGACTTGCCTGTTCCTTCTTCAGTGAAAGAGATACAGAGCTGCCCAGGTCTTGCAAACTTTTTTCCGAAAACTCACCAAGAACTGTCTAAACTTGTCTCACTAATTACAGATCTGTTAAGAAAGGACAAGACCTTTCTTTATGATGACATTCTTGCCTTTCAAAAACTGAAGTTTGACTTCATTCAAGCTCCCATCTCACAACAGACTGACGCCCCTAGGCCTTGCGTTAATTCAATCAGGTCATGGCGTAGAAGACCATGCCATTGCATTCTTCTCAAACAAGTTCTCTCCAGCAGAGAAGAAGTATTCTGTTCTGGATAAAGATCTTCTAGCTATTAATGCAGCCTTGATAGAGTGGAGACATGTTTTATTAGGAGCTGAATAACGAGTGAGTTGTCATACTTATCACAGATATCTTCAAATACTTCAACAAACTAATTGGCAGAATAGTAAGCAAACTCCCTGGGCATTTGTTTACCAATTTGACTAATTCATTACCTAATTCCTAGCTCTGAAAACTTAGTCACCACAGATTGTCATTCAACACATTACCCAGAATCTGACAAGTTCACGACAATGGAGAAAGACATAGGCCCAGATTTAAGAGGGCCTAGCACCATTCTAATAACACATTAGCATCATTTGTTATACTAATCCTGCAAAGCTCCTGACTAGCATCCAAAATTCGGGTGCTAGTACCCTGACTACTGCCATGGTGCACCGTATTTTAAATACAGCGCACACATGGTGGAGTTAGGGGGACACTAAAGGGCACAAAAAAAGTGGCGCTGAACCTTTCTTAACGTTCCTCAGGTTTTCATTTCCACTACAACTTCCACATTTCTTGAGTCACTGTTAAGACACCAAATTGTTCAAATTGCGCAAACTAAGATACATAATTCCTCATTTTGAGATAGGAAATGCTAATGGATTGATTTTTGTCGAAAAGGGCACTTTTTGGAACAAGAGCTGTACTTCTGCTAAATTTGGTGTGATTCCGTCAAGCGGATCGGGCTGTAGCCATGTCTAAAATCTCTATGGGAATTAACATGGGAAATGCACTTTATTTACCCCCCTTTTTCGTTGCCCCCACTTGACAGATCACCCTGAAACTTTCCATGCACAATTAGACCCTAAAGGACACTTTTTGTGGAATCTTTCATGAAGATTCGTCAAACGGTGCCAAATATAGCACATCAAAAAACACTCTTTCTATGGAAACTAGTCCTAACTATACCTACCTACTGGTAACCACCAGTAGGTTATATATATAAAAGGCTGCTTTATTCATAACAATTAAGATTAATATACAGAAATAAAATGAATAGTAATCAGTGGCAATAACAATATGTACAGTCAAACACAACAGCTTAACACTTAGAAACCTTAAAAATCAATCCATCATTTGGTATATACTTAGCTGTGTGTGCAAAGTTTATTAATCAAAAGTGTCCTAACGTGCCAGTTGATTCATAATTAACTAAACAGAGAACAAAATTCACTTAAACGGAACATAGGGAATTGTGAAATGTCTGATTGAAGGACTCTTAGAGCATTCAGATTGTGCCAAAATCCCAAAGTACGACACAATGGGTG